>NW_028079044.1:47449843-48649843 GCF_014824575.4 Sturnira hondurensis
GGGGTGTGCAGGGTGGAGGGGAATGAAGGGGGGAATAGAACAACTGTAATGGTATAATCAATAAAATATATATATTTTAAAAAAGAAAGGTAGTAAGTGACAATCTGAGAGGTGACAAGATTTTTGGAGCTAAACGGAGCAGTAGATCAGGGTAAGGGGAGATTAGGAGGACTGGGATGAAATGGAGCCGAGTCTGCCTTTTTTCTTTCTGTTGTGCTAAAATATACATAGCAAAGCTTACCGTTTCAACCATTTTTAAATGTGCAGTCCAGTGGCAATAAGTGCATTCACACTGTTGCGTAACCAGCGCCATCCTCCACCCCCAGAACACGTTCGTCCTCCTGCACTGGAACTCTGTCCCCCGTCAAACACTAACTCCCCACTCCTGGCTCCCCCAAGCCTGGCAACCACCATTCCACCTTCTGTCTCTGTGAACTGGGCTCCTCTGGCCACTCACGTAAGTGCAATCCCTTTATTATCCCTAGATGAGGAAACGAAGCTCCGAGTCCCAGCCACTTGAAGCCACTAGCTCAAGGCCAGGTATCTGCCTGATTCTGAAACAGAAGCCTCTTCCGTTTCGCAGGGCTCTGAGAAGGTGCCCTAGGAAATGTGGGAAAGGCAGACAGAGGGGGAGGCTAATTTTCAGGGTCCCAAGCCCCTCTGTCCACTTCAGCCTGAGCTACAGCCCTTTTGATCTGTCTTATAAGATTTGTTGTCTTAAGTCTAGAAAACGTATTTCCCTCATTTGACTGTGCTGTGACGTCAAAAGAGGCTCACCATCTAATTCTTTATTCCCGGCCGAATGTGTTAAATCAATGTTAGATTTTACAGTTAGTTCCCTACTCTACAGATAGGAAAACTGAGGTGCAAAAGGGTTTCATTTCCACTGTATAACACAGGACGGCGAGCCAGGACCAGGGCGTAAAGCTAAGACGGGAGGCAAGGGGTGTCCAGCAGAGGTGGGGCGTCAGAGTGGAATGCTGCCCCCCACACCCCTAAATTCACTGGAAGGGTCGTGGGGTTGCCTGCCACACATGGGGGTATAGGCCTGTTTCAGCTCACCCCGAAAGACAGATGACCTCAGCTGACCATTGGACTGTGGTAAACTATAGCTTGCCTTCATTTTTGCTTAATTCTTTTAAGTGCAATGTGATAAATACTACCTGTAATTGTTTACATTTCTAGTTTCCTTTTAGCAATTTAGGATTGCCCTCGGAAATACAAATAATCGTGAAGTCTTGCCAAAATGAGGAAGCATGTAGTAAGGGAAGATATGTGTTTCTGTGTGTTCAAGTCTCCCACAGTGATGGTCGATTTTTCCCTTTCTCTTTTTAGTTCTGTCAACTTTTACTTTGTTTATATTTGAGGCAATATCATTAAATGCTTCTAAATTTAGAATTTTTATATTTTCCTAATGGATTTAACTTCTTTATCTCTTGTAAATTCTTCTTTACCTCAAACCCATATTTTCTGACCCAGTACAGCTAGGCCAGCTGTCTTTTGGTGTTTACATTATATATCTTTTTTCTATCTTGTCATTTTCCACTGTTCCATATCTTTAAAGTATGTCTCTTGAAAAGTAGCCTGTATATAGCTTGCTTTTTCAAAAAATCCAGTCTGACAATCTTTATCTTTTAACTGGATTATTTAGTTCAGTTACACTTAATATAATCACTGATTTCTTTGATTTGTATATGTGTGTGTTTAATTTGTAATTTACCAAGATATGAGGACTGGCCTCTCATTACATTTTAAAACCTTGATCATGCCTCTGTTTTCCACTGATAGAAAACAGAGTTGATGCAGTCACATGCAATACAGATTTAAAGAAACATAAATGAGCAACTCTGCCATAACGAAAAACTAGAAATAATCCAAATGGCCATAAAAATAGAATGGACAGAACATTTTTGGTAAAATCATACAACCGAGTCTTTGTGTGCATGTGAGCCTGAGTCTCCCAATTCGTTGGTGATCCAGGCCTTTTCCTAGCGTAGAATCCAGGTCTGGGAAATAGAACCAAGGAGAACAACAAATGTGATTTTGTTTTGTCGATTGTAAAGAATGAAGCATGCCCTGGCTGGTGTAGCTCAGTGGATTGAGCACGGGCCTGTGAAGCAAAGGATCGAGGTTCGATTCCCAGTCAGGGCACATGCCTGGGTTGCAGGCCAGGTTCCCAGTGGGGGGCACATGAGAGGCAACCACACATTGATGTTTCTCTCCCTCTCTCCTTCCCTTCCCCTCTCTCTGAAAATAAATAAATAAAATATTTTTTAAAAAAGAATGAAGCTATAAGAAAGGCATTGTTACTCGTTTTTTAAAAAAAGGCAAAGGAAATTGGTGTATGAAACACTCAGTTAGTTTAAAACATTAAAATCATTTAAAACTGTGCTCTACAAGGCTGCCTAATTGCAAAAGCTATAAACCCTCTTGGGAAAACAACCATTAAAAAAAAGAAGCATGACATTTCAAAATGGAATACACGTCAGGGCTGACTAGCTCATGATGGTTATTATAGCAGAATTGCTATTTTGATTTAATGGGACACTTTGAAAATACAGTCAGATCTTTAGACTCTGGCAGAATAAAAGCACATAATGAAATGAAGATAGCAGGTATATTGGAAGATATGTTACGTAAGGAAATTATTTTGGTGAACTTTATTTGAATCAGGATGATTCATAATTGTATAATTAGGTACTTCGATTTAAACATGAAATGCAGTAAATCATGCAAGGAGAAAACAAAGCATCTCTCACTGGTATTTCTCACTAAAATATATAAATGGGACATTGATTGACATTTTTCCCCTCAGCAATTGGTGATAAGTTGGTAGCGTGGTGTTTGCACACATTTCCTTTTGGTTTGGAATGTGAACATCAAGGGAACTGGTTCTGTATTTGCTTATCCTTCGCTGAGGTCTGAGTCTCCTGGAAACCTCATGTCCCACCTGGGCCATGGCATCCTTGACGTTCCTGAGCGGCCATATCAGCAGTGCATTGTGGGAGCTACTCGTAACTCGCTAGGCTACATGGGAAGGGTCTTTGCCTGCAGGGCTGATGAGCTTCTGGTCAGAATGTCAGACTGATGCTCTGTCTCTGGAATCAGACTGGCTTCCTGCCCCTTCCTCCTGCCATCTTTGTTCAGCTACCCCAGTCAGGACCAGTCTCGGGCAGAGGCACATTGGTCACGAAAGGGGTGGCTAATTCTTTCACTGGAGATTGAACTTCTAGTACAGCTTTACAAATTGCACCTATAGGGCCTTATTTGAGGTCCCTAACCACACTTGAGCTAGATATTGTTTTCAGCTCTTTTCTTTGCAAATGAGAAAACCATAGAAGGATGGTCACATGTCCCCCCCCCCAAAAGTATTATTATTGGTACTTCTGATTAGACTATTCCATCTCCCCTCTTCCTGCCTATTAACATTCCTGAAAAATCAATTTGGTCCTTCTTAAAAAGAGTCAAATCCCCCGATTGCCATAAGATAAAAATGAAACCCTTTAGCCTTCACAGTCAGGGTGTTTCACAAGTAGTCCCCACTGACCTGGCCACTCTGACCTGGGGAGAAGGGGAGGGGAGCCTAGTTTATGGGGAGACCAATTGAGAAAACTTTCAGACTATTCGGATACTCAAAGACCTACATTGTGCCAAGGGGACAGTGTGCCAAGGAGGTCAGTAGGGTGGGCCCTAATCCAGTCTGACTGGTGCCCTTACAAGAAGAGGAGATTGGGACAAGCCACATGGAGAGGGATGACCATGTGGGGACACAGGGAGAAGGTGGCTGTCTGCCAGCTGAGGAGAAAGGCCTCGGGAGGAACTGACCCTGCTGACGCCTTGACCTCAGACTTCCAGCCTCCAAAATTGTGAGGGCGTAAATGTCTGCTGTGGGAGCCACTCAGTTGGTGGTTCTTCGCTGTGGCAGCCCTGGAGGGCTGATGTGTGAGCATCCACCTCATAGTCGTGAGCTTTAAAAGAGATAATGAGTATGCGAGAGCATTCACTCACTTATTCCGCCACAGTCAGGTATTGAGTACTTACTATATGTCACTGACTGCGTCTGATACATAGAAACACAAGTGCATGTTGGTGAATATTGTAATTATTAAAAAGAGACAAGCTGGTGGGTGAATTTTGTCATACCTTTTCATCTCAAAATGGCAACTGCCACATCTCAGCCTTGACCTCATTCATTAGGAAGCATGAGAATGATCATTTCATGCATAATTATGACTCTCTTTCCTCCGTTACCTCATAGCCTCCCTCCTCCTCCAGGGGCCATAAATCTCCCTCTTGTGAGGTCATCTGGCTGGAGCGAAGTCCCCAAAGACCTTACCGAAAACCTGAGGCTAAATCATCGGTGACACAATTGCCAGCAAGGGCCCTGTGATACGAGATCTTGTTCCTTCCAGTTTTCACTGTGAGTCACTCACTGGCTTTCTTGACCCTGAGCTTGATGAAGGGGCCAGAGAGGGAGCCCCAAGGCTCTGGAGAAGGGGCCCTTCATGGCAGACTGACGTCAGGGCTGGGAGTTCCCCTGAAAATCCATCACCAGCCTGGGCTGTCTCACCCCAAGACAGATTCACTGAACCCCCCTAGAGAGAGACATGGCCACCGACCCTAATTAGTGCAAAGAGCAACCTCGTGATCCCAGGACTGATGTGTCTCCCCTACATGAGTCACCTGAATTCACTCTTTCGAATTCAGTCTAATTCAATGCAGTGTCTCCCAGGCGCTGGGCACAGTGCTGGCATTGGAGTGTAAAAGTGAATTAGACGGGCTTTGCCCCGGAGGAGCTCACTGTCCTAGTGGGTGAGACACACACAGACACACAGTGATGATGCTCCCTGACAAGGGCTGTAAGAGAGGCAGACAGAAAGCGCTGTGGGGAAAGAGCTGAGACAAAATAATTCCGTCTGGGTGTGCGCGCTGTGCAGTGGTGTCTGTGCGTTGAGGCTACCAAAATTTCCAAGACACCACAGATTGTAAGCTGTTCTCTGAGTCAGTGACAGCTTTGGGGTAAACGATCAGATGTACCATCACACTGAGTGTTCACATCGGTGATAAGACGCCTTACAGGAATGTTAACACTGTGCATGCAGCGCTGTTTGAATTTCCTCTCTGTTAAAGCTGGGATCTCCTACACCTGGTGGGGACTCCGGAAGTCTGTTCTCGGCCAAGGGGTGAGCAGAACAGCTCGGGAGCCCAGTCTGGAGCTTAGAGAGATCTGAAGGCAGAAGGGGTCCACTAGCCAGGCATTGGGACCTAGCTGGCCAGTGCTGGAGATGCAAGAAGATGAAAGAAACAACTATCCCAATGTTCCTTCCAAGAAGAATATAGCATGTGATTGTGAGAAGTATTTGGAGAAGATGCTTATGGGGGAGATCTCCCCCAAGCTGCTGTGGCTGCTAACTGTTCCCCAAGAATATCCATTTGCAGGGGCAGGAGATGATTCGTGTGCCCTTGGCCCCACTTGCTTTTTTTATCCCACTCTGGCTGAAAAGTGGCATTTCAAATGCATGAAATGTCAACCCAGAAGCTGGGTGTGAGGTGGAAACTGGGTTGAGGCTGTGATAGGGGAGAGAGGCTGTGATATGCAGAGCAGGCTGCTTCGGGAGGGAGTGGGAGGTGGCCCTGGAGGTGTGCCTCAGGCCTGGAGCCTCCTTCAGGGACTCCACTGGGCACCCGTCTTGGGGGTGGGAAGGACCTGTGGAGCTGTTCAGGGTGCTGAGTATATTCACCCCACACCCATGTTCCAGTGTGTGAACTTTGTGGCTTCTTAATCACCAACTGGTGGGTCATCCTTTATCCTACCACTAACTACCTCTCTAAGTCACCACCTTTACCGGGAGTGTGTGTGTGTGTGTGTGTGTGTGTGCCAGCGCGCGTTCAGAAATTGGGAGCAAGAAGTGGAGTGGGAAACCAAATATGGGCCAGAAAGATCACTCTGGCTCACAGCATCTGGGAGACTCCCCTGAGTGGTGCTGGGGATCTGGGAAATGGGGCGGAGTTGACCATCACGGTTGCGAGCACAGTAGTTTGAATTCCACAGGCCTCTGTCTGAGTCTTCACTCTGGCACTGACTCCACGTGCCCTTGGTCAAGTTGGTTCATCTCGCTGTGGTTTCAGTCTCCTGGTCTGTAGCATCTGTCTTGAGGGACTGTTGAAGGAGCTAAATAAGCTCATGCATTGTAGAGGGTATAGCGCTGTGCCTCACACAGAGCAGATGCTCCGTGAATAGCAGCTATCACTATTGGTTGTGGTTATAATAATTATATGAATGTTATGACTCAATTTTGGCCTTTTGGCTCACCCAAATCCTAAAATAACTGCACTCAGCAGCTAATGGGCCAAAAGACTCCATCATGAATTTCCAAGCAAGACGATCTCTTCATTAAGAACTCAGATAAAGAGCAAAGGCCCAGGATCCTGAATTTTCTTCCCGGAAGATCTTTGAGTAACTTACTTGACTTCTCTGAGTTCAGTTTCCTATCTAACAAATGGATTTAAAGGCTATTAGCTCTGGGGTTTTCACCTAACACAGAATAACCCAGATCCTGGGGGGTTGGGAACACACACGATGGTCCCCTTCCCAGGGAAAGGGAAAACTGACGAGGTACCTTATCACCTAGGATTTCCACCCATGCCCCACCTAGGTACTCTGTAAACAGTGCCTAGTGCCTGTAAGTGGTTTACAGTGGGCACAGTGCAGAGCGTGCTGAGTGGATCAATGAGTAGACTGGCCCAGGCATCCATCTCCCCATTCAGTCAGTAAGTGCAGGGGGCCCAGACAAGGTTCCTTAGCACGTGGGTGCTCCCTGCCTTGGGCCCCCTGCATGGCCCCCATAGCCATCTGCTCACATTGAGTCCTTTTTTCTCCTTTTCAGGGAGGATTATGCCAGCTTGTTCCCTAGGCTTGGGGAAGAACTAAAAATGGGAGGGTGGGTACAGAGAGACAGAATACCAAAGATATGGAGGGGGGGAAAAGGAAAGGACTCTTGCTTAAAGTGCAAACAAAAACAGATGTGTGTGTGTGTGCACATCTCTGCGTTTGTGCTGGGGGAAGGGAGAGGGGGTCAGCGACTGGAAGCTCCAGAGCCTCCAGAAAATGAGAGAAATGGGCAGGAGAGAAAAGGAGTTTCAGAAGTTCTATATTGCACCCCCTTTCATGTGCTTGAAGAAACTTGGCTGAAGAGTGGGGTTCCCTTTTCATCCCATTGGTTGCTGGAATGGGGGGAAGATCTATTGTCATTCAAAGAACGAAGGTGCCGACTTTCAGAGAAGCTGCAGCTCTTCAGCCCTGACGCCTCTTCCAACCAGTGGGTTTGGGGGGCGGGTTTGGGGGGCGGGGGAAAAGGAGCCCCAGCTCTGGCCTGGTCTCTGTGCCAGCACTTACGAGCATTGCCCAGTGCATTCCTACGTTGCTCTGGTCTCACACACTCATCTCCCGATTGCTCGGATTATTGTCATCATAGGACTCCAGAGGTGTCCTATAGGAGCCAGCAGTGGCCAGGCTGGGGAGGCCAGGGGAGGCCTCTTAGGTGATTTGGGCTGGGGACTTTGGGATTCATGGGTCAGAGAGGGACAAGGGACTTAACTTGATTCAGCTGTGCTTTGTTCGCTGTAAAATGGCACTGTCATATTTTACAGAGTTTGTCTGAGGGTTGAAAGGAACAATACACCCCTGCCCTGTCACGAGGTAGGCAATACCAGCCCCATTTAACAGTTGAGCAGACTGAGGCCTGGCACATGGTAGGTACCCTGTAAACAGCAACAGTCCCGGTGTCATCATTATCATCACCGTCCTCCCAGGCGTGTGCACTGATGAGATAGAAAGCATGGATGCAGGAGGGTTCTGACCCCTTGTTCACTGTTTCTTCAGCCCTGGATGGAACAGCACATGGAAGGCACTTGATAAAGAACTCTCCATCGAAGGAAATCCCAGCTCCTCCACCAACCACTCCTGCGTCTGTGGGCAAGCTCCTTAACCTCTCCCCGTCTCAGTTTCCACATCCATGCAGTCGGGATAATAATGGCACCCACATCACTGAGTTATGAGGATAATACAGCAGTGCCTAAGTGCTCAATAAATGTGCCTATTTCTATTTTATTTTATTTTTTGATTACAGTTGACATCCAATGCTCCCTATTTTTATTACTCATTGGCGGGGATAGAGAACATCTGATTAGAAACTTACATCTGTTTTGTTACATGTTCAATGATTTGAAAGACGTTTTTCCATCCCACTGTTTTTAGAGCACCCTTCCCTCTGAAGACGAGGGCCCGAGAGGTGTCATGTTGACCTCTTTCCAGGCATATGGGGATCAGGACTTGGGAAGGCTGGTGGTCAGTGAGGACCGTGGGCAGGGTGTGTAATGGTTAGGGACTCTGCTGATGCACACTGTGAATGCTGGCTGAGCTGATTGCTGTGTGACCTTGGGCAGTTACTTGACTTCTCTGGGCCTCAATCCTACAGCTGCAAAATGGGTCTTACTAAAGCATGAACCTTGTAACCCTGGCACACAGTACTCATGGAACTGGAATGAAAAACCCACTTGGGCCGGGGCAGCAAAGGACAAGCTCCCGCGCCAAACTTATGTTTAAATGACTGGCTTTCCTTCTGCAAGGTCCGGGGGGCCAGCAGTCACTGACAAAGCTGATCTAATTATACTGTTGGCAGCAAAAGATGGTAATGACCTGCAGTTGTTGTTACTCTGAATTTCTGGAGATGTAAGTAAGAGGCTGTCGGAGGAGACACCTTTTACACTGTCGCTGCACCTCCCTCCAAATCGCTTTCCATTTGGATTAGTTTTCTGCCAAGATTTTTTTTTTAACTTCACCTCCACAAAGAAGAGGCTGACAAGATCTCCTAACAAGAAGCAAATTATCCCTCTTGCAAACCACACAGGGGTGTGTTCAGACCTTGGATGTGTGACAGGATCCTGTTGGCTTTGGCAGAGGAGGGAGACCCTGACCGGAGGCAGGTAAGGTAGAATCATGGGGCATCTGAGATCGGCAGTGCAATTCATTTGGCTTCTCTCCAACACGCCGAGCATCGGGGTGTACAGACTCACTAAGACACGGTCCCTGTCCTCAAGGAGCTTACAGCCAGCCTCGGTCACAGCCAGCAGGGGCAGGGTACAAGTGTATTTTAAAGCCCTGCAGACCAGAACACATGGACCGGGAATTCCTGCTGTGACGGGTGAGGATAGGGAGGAGGCCGGGGAGCTCCTTACGGCTGGGAGGGCACGTGCTGACCTTGCCCCGCCATCTTCAGCGCTCCAAAGAGATCCCCGCACATTTCTAGTCTCTGGACTTTCAGACCTCGTCCTCACTCCAACTCGTCTCAAAGAAATGCCAACCCTACCTTTGACTGGTGATGTGTTATTTGGGTTTTTAAAGATACAGGGTCATTCATTCAGCACACCGTTATTAGGCCCATGATTTGGCACAGAGATATGACCAATGGAACCAGACTAAGAAAGACCCCAGGGGACAGATTCTGGAGGAGGACACTGTACTGATCCCAGGCAACTGACAAGGACCTGAACCAACTCTGTGCTCCTGGAGAGCAGTCGACCCTTTGACTTATGTCCTACACCATGTTCTGCAAACATTTATTGAGCATCTACTGGGTGCCAGGCACTGGGCTAGGCAGGAGAGATACAAAAGTAATGAAGACTCAGCCCCTGCCTCTGGGACCTTGGTGTCTGGTAGGGGAGGCAAATAGACGCAGACAACTCAACATGACAATTGCCACGATGCAGGCAAGAGCGAGATCTAGTGAAGTCATGAGGAAGGACAGATGGCTCGGGGAAGGACTTGCGGAGGGCAAGCACTGGGGTTGGCCTTCAAGGGTAAGTATGAAGCCACCTGGTGGAAGGAGGGGGAAGTGGTGGCGAGCACAGAACGTCCCCCGGGGAAGGAGCCCTGAGCACCTGCAGTGGAGAGGCGAGGTGATGCGTTTGGGAAGCTGTGATGCGGTCTGGCAGGGGCGTGCTCACAGAGGACAGGGAAGAGCGGGGAGGGCACAGTGGGTACCAGAGGAAGCTGCGTTTCTCCTGGTGAA
This sequence comes from Sturnira hondurensis, assembly GCF_014824575.4. Taxonomy (NCBI): domain Eukaryota; kingdom Metazoa; phylum Chordata; class Mammalia; order Chiroptera; family Phyllostomidae; genus Sturnira; species Sturnira hondurensis. The sequence continues at coordinate 47,459,914 of NW_028079044.1, forward strand.
GCAAAACATTCCCCAAATCCATCCACTGGTAAGTAACAGCTGATAAGATCTTCTTGTACCAAGAAAGCACCATGGAACATGCTGCCCGAATGCCGACCAGCTGCTGCAGCCTCAAGTCTGCTGGCAGAACCCTACCAGACAGGAACCAAGTCACAGGCCTTGAAACCCCTCAGATCCAAGTTCCAATCGGCACTGAAAAAAGGCCCCTCTCTTCCCTGCGTCCTCTTAGAGACCCTGTGACATTTGTCATCTCCCCATTTCCTTAATAAGATGGTTGCATTTAATTTTCACCTTCCCTGCATCTAATCACCCTCCTCTGCAGAGAGGTGGTATAAAACAACCCAGGTGCAACCCTCCAGTTATGCTGAATGCAGGGAGAAATTGTCATCAGAACAGCCTGCCAGCCAAGCACTCGACCCTATCGTCCAACAATATCCATCTTTGGAAATCCCATTCCCATTTATCCACAGCACTTTTGAACAGAGTGACAAGCGTGGTGCTTGGTATGCACAGACACGGAATTCCAAATTATTCTTAAGTGTCCATGATGACAGTCAGTACCACTCACTCAGCTTTGAGGGAGCAGCGACGGAGTACAAGGCACTTAGCCGAGGGCTGGGAGGAGGTGGGAGGCACAGAGATGAATTAGGTGTGGAGCTGGATCGAGGAGCCTGAGGTCTGGGAGGGGAAAAACCCACACATGACTGCACAGGCCTCTGAACGGCAGACGGTGTGGTGTTGAGGACCTGACGAGAGGGAGAGAGCGTGGCTTTGCCGTTCAAGGGGGGAGACGAGTTCCAGGCCAGGGAATCGGCAAAGTCTTCATGGATGGTTCCACCTAAACTGAGCCTCTCGGTCATTTACTCAGCAAATACCTGCCTGCTATGGGGACGTGAATTCTGCCAGGGGCTAGAATTCCGCACAGAGTGACAAGCAGAGCGTTCGGTATGCCAGGTGATGCCGAGTCAGGCAGGAAAGGCTGTCCTCATGGGGTTTATGTTCTCCTCATGGGGAGAGGAACAGATCAGAGCACAAAGGAACAGTAACAAACAGGGGAATCCGGATAAAATAAGTGCGATGAAGGAAATGAAACAAGTCAATGGAACTGACCATGCTGGGGGCAGGTGGGACTACCTGAGACTTTGGCATCAGGACAGGCCCAGAGCGGGAGAAAAAGCCGGCCTTGCTAGGGTTTGCAGGGAAGGAGCAAGGCAGGAGGTTTACAAATGGGAGGGAGGTTTCACTTTGGCTCCTGGGATTCGGGGAGCTCTCTCCACACCCTTCTCAGCAGCCTCAGGGATTTCTGCACCCCACGTGGAGGGTGGGGCCTTTCCACCTGGGCCTTGGATTGGTGGTTTACATTCTGAGATACAGAGACAACCCTGCATCATGCATGCAGCTTTGACCTGGCATTTTGGGGGCAATGTAATGTGGTGATTATGTGCATAAGCTTGGAGCTAGATGGATGTAGGTTCAAACCCCAGCTCTGTGATGAAAATATCCTACAATTAACTGTGGTGATGGTTGCACAACTCTGGATATACTAAAAACCATCAAATTACACATTTAAATGGGCAAACTATATGGTGTTTGAATTATATCTCAATAGAGCTGCTACCAGAAATGTCAGTTCTGCTTTTTCTGATTTGTCACCTTGCTAAGCCTCCCTGCGTGTCAGTGTTGCCCTCTCTGAAATGAGGGAGCTAATAACCACCTTGTAGGATGTAACAGCAAAAGTGGGTGATGCGTGTAGTGCTTTCAGCGTAGGGCGTGACATGGCAGTAAAGTTATTGCATGGTTAGCTATAAGGATTATTTCTAGTACCAGTTCTGCTGCTTGCTAGCTTTTGGGGACTTCGAAAAGCTTCCTAATAGGCTCCGGGTCTCGATTTTTCCAGCTTGTAAAACGAGACAGCACTATGTCCGCTGTGGATATAGCACAGGATTGCCGGGTAGGCTCATAGGATAAAGCAGGTGCGAAAACTCTTCCTAAACTGTGGTACGAGGAAGTGAGGCCCCGAGAGGCTGTCAGTGTTTGACTCCAAGAAGGCGGACTCTGCAGTGAGAGCACCCATGTGCGAATCCTACATCTAGTGCTTACCCGCTGTGACAACCTGGGCAGATTCTTCCTCCTTCCTCTTCATGCCTCAGTTTCCCCATCCAGCAAATGGTAATGCAGGTGCCTGTCTCATAAGCTTATTGTGAGAATTCCAACCAGTGGGTGCAAAGTGCTAAGGGACATTCATTAGAACAGAATAAACATTAAAAAAATGCTTGTTATTATTATTATTATGCAAAACAGGCAGATTTTGACAGTGATAGTGAGGGAAAGACGGAGGCACTTTTCCACAGGGCATAAGCAGTAATCTGTGGGCATTCTGGAAAGAATCCAGAAGGAGACGATACCACACTAGCCATCTGTGAACGAAACTGCTCAATTTACAGGACCGTGCCCTAAAGACACCAAGTAGAATGCAGAGTGCGACCTTTCCCCGGGGCATAATTCATCCAGAAGCTTCTGTCTTGCATCGGCCAAAGTGCCACTAAATGGGACATTCAATCCCTGCACTTGTGGGTTATGCAGGTGTGGCTGGGAACCCCAGGTGAGTGGATCCCAGGCTGGAGGCACACTGCTCCCGGGTCAGCGTGGAGCGCCGGAAAGAGGCGAGTGTCCTGCCTGCCCAGGTGGGTGTGAGGTGCTCACAGTCTGAGCTCTGCCGAGAGAAGAGACCATTCCCTTCCAGGTGTTTTTATGAGGTTTTGTCTTCTGGAGCCTGAGAGCTTGGCTCCCGGAGCAGGGACTGTGGAGAATTCCTCCTGCAGCAGAAGGACAAGCACGGACTCGCAGGAGAGGAGGGATCGGCACCAGCCCGAAGAAAGCTGCCTGGGTGTAGGCAGAGCCACCCTTCAGTTAGTCTGGCTCCCCAGGCGTCACCTCAAAGGGCCACCTGGCCCTGTCTCCTTGCTCCAGAGTGCCCCAGAGGCCTCTGGGATGGGAAATCCCTTTGGTTTCAGTGGATCCAGGAGACTGAGTCACTGGGATGTGGGGGGTGGGGCCCTGGGGAGGGGAGGAGCCTTTCTTGAAGGAGGGACTTTCGGTCCTCTGCTCTTCCCCTCATCTCCGTGGAAATGGCAGAGAGGCCCAGACAGAAAGCAGGCCAGCAGGGGTGGTCTGAGAACAGGATTCGGAGTGTCTGGCTTGGAAGAGGCTTCAGGCACCCAGGAGCGACAGGACTTGCCCAAGCCACGCAGTGTAAATCCAGCAGCTAGGACTCAAATCCCACCTGAAGGTGCTCTTTCCGACCCCAGAATGAGCCCTCTTCAATCAGAGGAGCCATGCAAATTGAAGCTTACACTTACTGAAGGCTTACCATGTATTGGGCACAGGACTGAGTCCTTTCTATAGTCACAGCATCCCCGTGACTTCTCACAATGACCCTGAAAGGTATGTAGCACTGCCCCCAGTTTGCAGACAAGGTGGCGACTCTTAGCCAGCCTGAGTGTGCTGGTCAAGGTCACAGAGCTGCTAAGTAGCTGAGCTGGTACCCACACGTGGACATCTGACAGTGGATCCCAGGCCATGACACCTATTCTTTTCCTTCCTAGTCTGTGTCTTCTGTCACCTCCCGTGCCCTGACTCACGGCCCTCCCTTCTAAGCCCCAGGGGGCTCCTAGTCCTCGCGCCAAGTATCTGTCAGCTTCTGATACTTCAGCGCACACTGGTTGCTGTTTTGTTGTGAACAGACAGCAAGGAAGACGCCTTGGGCCTTTTTTTGAATAGCTGTCTAGATTAACACAATAATTCTTCTCTGATTGCCAAAGTAATATCAATGCTTTTTGCAGAACACCGAGCAACCGTGAATAAATTAAAAGAAGGCTGTGCCTTCTGGAAACTGTCCATGTGCTTGTCCATTTATCCCTTGATGGTCTCACCGATTCCCTTTCCAATTTGCTTTACACTCCTAATTGTGGGGGATGTCCCCTACTCCCCATTTGCTGTTTGTTATCGCACTTTGAGAAATGCTTTTGGAAGTTGAAAGTGGCTGCCTTGATCGGAACAGAGCGTTCCTTGGCCCTGCAGACACCCCGCCCCTCCAGGGGTTGGAGCAGCCCAGCCGCAGTGGCAGGCAGACAGGCCTGGGCATCGGCTGCAGCCAGGGTTTGCCCACGGCTGTCAAGGTTCTCCTCCACCCGGGAAAAAGCAGCCCTGCCTTCAGAGGCCCCAGGGCACCAGTCAGAAAAGCTGTCACCATTTATTTTCCTTTCCTGGGAAGTGCAGAGCTCTGCTGCAGGGGCTGAGAGCCAAGCCTGACAGGCCTACGAGGCTCATCCTGGCCTAGTCCTCGGAGTGCGTGTGTCAGTGTGGATGCCACTGGAAGGAAGAGTCCTGCCGCGTGGCTGGCCACGCACACAATTCCAATCATGTCCCGCTGGTTGGAGAGATGAAGCATCATCTCAAGTGCAGTTTGTGCAGCTCAGCTCGGCTCCAGGGCCACCAGCTGCCTACCCCCTGGTTGCACTGTTACTTATAAAAAGTGGTTCTCACACCCACACCGGGAGGTGGGCGGGGCAGAAAGCCCGGGTTCGGGACAGTGGCAGGGCTAGGACCAGAATCCAAGCTCCAGGGAGCCTTCGAGATGAGGGGTGAGGTCCTGGGCATGAGGTTCTTGCCACAGTCGGAGAGCTCGGGAGGTGAGGAGAAAGGAGAAGGAGGCATCTCTGCCGGTTCCTGGACTGGGGCCACAGACTTCTTCTATTTTGTTGATTTTCTGAGTCAGTTCTGCTCTCCGTCTGTCCCCTCAGGCTGCCCTCCCCACAGTCCCAGCTGTGAAAACAAAGGGCACACAGGGTAATGTGGGTGGAGGGGAGAGTGGGGAACACACGCACATGTAACCATGTGCTTAACCATGAGCCCCAGTGGTCCCTGTCCAGGTGAGGACGTGACATGTCCCTGATGCCTGCCTGTCACTGCTGGACAATGGTCACGATCACAGCCAATGTGGTTAGAAAGCAGGAAGAATAAGAAGTAAGCATTAAAAGGAGGCCAACTTATTGCACGTAGATGTGACTTTATACTCAGAACACCCTGTATATTCACTTAGAAAACATTACCCACAGTAGAATTCAGTAAAGTGCCTGGGAAATAAAGTCAGTGTCTTCTAATAGAGTAGACAGAAAAATACAATGAAAGACAAAAGTCCACTTATAATAGCTACAAATTACATATCTGGAAATACTAAATGATATGTAAGAAGAGTATGAGTGAAATTTGAAGATGCTACTGAGAAATCCATACAGACACCTGAATACATGGAAAGATACCCATGGAGATGAAGCTGAATTCTATCCATGAGCCACCTGTCTCTAAATTAATATTTAATTCAACATAATCCCAATTTAAAAAAAATATGACTTCTGGAATTAAATGTGCTAAAGTTTATATGAAAAAGAAACAGATGGGAATAATCAAAATCAGAAAAATAAAAGATAGTCTAGGCCTGAAAGAAATTAAAATATAAAGCTAACATGAATTAAGCTGTTTGGTAATGGCACATGAATAGACAGACAGACCAATAAAACATTGTGGAAAGCCCAGAAATAGATCTAAATAGCCATAGAAACTTAATTTATGGTTAAGAGGTCATTTCAAATCAATGGGAGAAAGGAGATTATTTAATAAATGGTGTGATATTTAGACAAGTGGTAGCCATCTAAAACAAACTTTAGAATTCCTTCTTAAAATTCTTATACCAAAATAAACTCCAGATGGGGCAAGATTTAAATTTTTTAAAAAATCCTCATAAAAATATTTTAAAAAACCATGAGAAATTTTATTTACATAATACCCAAATGGGGAAGGACTTTGTCTTTTTAAACATGACACCAAATCCGGAATCCATAAAGGGCAACATTGGCACCTATGTTATCATAAAATTAAATTTGTCTGCTTTCCTGAGGCAGAGAAAGACAAATGCTATATGATTTCACTTATATGTGGAATCTAAAGAACAGAATGAGCCAACACAATAGAAATGGACTTACAGACACAGAGAACAGACTGATGGATGCCACAGAGGAAAGAGGCTGTGGGGCTGGGTCAAAAAGGCGAAGGATCAGACGTACTGGTGGGTAACTACAGAACAGTCACCGGGCCCTGGAAGGTACGGCTCGGTTAGGGGGCACAGTCCTAGGAACCTAAAGGTTGCAGCTTGATTCTCAGTCAGGGCGCATGCCTAGGTTGCGGGTTTGGTCCTTGGGGCGCATACAAGGGGCAACCAATTGATGGTTCTCTCACAATGATGTTTTTCTCCCTCTCTTCCCCCCTCTCTCTCTTAAAAAAGTAATCATGGGAATATAAAGTACAGCATAGGAAATAATATTGTACAATATTGTACAGTAATACTTATGCATGGCGCTTGCGTAGGTACTAGACTTATAGGAGAGACACTTTGTGAAGTACATGACTGTCTAACCACCATGCTGTTAACCTGAAACTAAAATAAAATAATACTGAATGTAAACTCTAAGTGAAAAATTAAAAAAAACAATTTATTATAAAGTCAAAAGATACGCAACAAAATTTGTTAGAAGAAAAGGTTTCCAACCTCTGACATACAGACGAAGAGCTAATTTCCTCAAGAGCTAAGTAAACTCCTGCAGATGGAGAAAAGGCAGCAGATGGAAGTTCCAAGTTCACAGGAAAATAGATACCAGTGGCCTTTAAACATGTGAAACATGCTCACTCTCACTTATAAAACGATGCAAACTAAAACTCCTGCAGGACACCATATTCACCTGCTAACCCTCCAGAATGAAGACGTTTGCTCTCACGGGGCTCAGGGTGGAAAGCAGCCCTTGACAGCGTTGCCAGGGCATGCTGTTCATTACAACCTCTTGGCAGGGCCATTACTGAGTCTTGATTATGTGCAAAGCACAGCGTGTCCCAGGTGAGGGGCTTGCCAGGATTTGATTGCGAAATGCTAACCACTGAGATGCAACGGTGAGCAGAAATGGACAGCCCCCCGTCACATGTGTCCCTTTACACAGGAGGACCAAACGGGGGTTCAGACCTCGTAGGTGGTCTACCTGGACCAAGTCGAGGACCAGCGAAGGCCATCATCCCTGAAAACCTGCCAAGTGAGAAATAAAGGAGCTCTTGTCTCACTTAAGTCACTGATGTTTACTTGGCCTGTCTGTTAGAGCCTATCGGTCAGTGTCCTAATTAGTATTTAAGGACACATGCCCCAGGAAGCCCGCAGGGAAAGGGTGACTGCCAATGGAAGATGTCCCTCATTCTGTTGCATGGGATGGAAGCTCAGTTTTGTGACTGTTCATGGAATTTGCTGAAACTCGGGTTTGCATTCTGTTTGTAATCCTCTCCTTGCCTTTGCACCTGCCCTGCCTCTTGTTCCCGACGTGCCTACGCACATGCTAGAGGCAGGGGAGAGGGTCGAGTTGCCTGGGAAAGAAACAGCGGCCATCTGCAGGTAGAAATAAAAGCACACCTTCCATTATGATTTATTTGGCTTTCACAAGACCGGAAGGTGTTGGCTGGTTTGGAGAGAAGGACTGTCTCTCAAATGCTGAGCAGTTGCTGCCAGGGCTGGGACAATGGGTGCGACAAGGACACACCCAGAGGGGGTCTCTGTGGCCTGGCAAGGTGACACCAGAGATGTTTTCTTTATTTGGGGGCAGGTTAGTTTTGCTTCATTTAATGTTATAATATGGGGAATTTCTAATATATGCAAAAGTAGACAGAATAGTCTCTTGAACCTGACTGATCCCATCCCTCCTCCTGGCCATGAACTCCTGGCCAATTCTGTCTTACCCCCATCCATCTCCCCTCCCTTACTATTTTAAAGGAAATGCCATCATTTTACATCATCCATACATATTTCTGTAGGGGTGTCTTTAAAATAAAAACTTTAATAAACACAACTACAAGACCATACTCACACTAAAAAGGGATTAATCATATTCCTTAATATCATCAATTATACAGGTAGTGTTCAAATTCTAATTGTTTAGTCAGTGACATATTTTTATTTATAGTTCTTTTGTTTGAATCAGATCTAGACAAGAGCCAACATTGTGGCCGGTTTACAAGTCTTAACTATCCTCTAACCTAAAGGTTCCCCTCTGCCTCTCTCCTTTTTAACCACTGCGATTTACTTGTAGAAGAAACTGGTTTTTGCTTTGTTCTCCTGCCTGGACTTTCCTGGTGGCGTACCCACGGTATAGTTTATCTCCTCCACATTTCTGTGGATCGGCACTTCGATCTAGAGCGGCACTGTCCAGCCCGGTAGCCAGGAGTCACAAAATGATTGTTTCAGGTGTCCAGGAGCCCTGCGTGGTACTGTTGCCGAATTGGGTGCTGGATAGTGCAGACTGCAGAACATGTTCGTCATTGCAAACACATTTACTGCACATTTAAAGGTCAAGAGGCTTAACCAAATTTAAATTCAATTTTTGGGGGGAGACTACTTCACAGGCGGCTGTAGGGTTGCAGCTCCCAGACTCCAGCGCAGGGAGTGCAGAGCTTGGCATTTCGGGCTCCCCAGCGTTCAGCTCCTCTTCCCGAGGCCTGTGGGAGGAGCCGGCTGTCAGGGGCCCGGAAGGAGGGGGGCGAGGCTGTGGGTGGGGACCCAGCCACTTAATTAGCATACTCCGCTCTGCGCGGGGAAGCGTTCTCCCAGGGGCCTCTGCAGCATTCCTCCGGGAAACAGGAGACCAGTTTGCAACCAAGACTTATTTAGCACTTAAAGTAGCACACAGCCAGCCAGGGTGCGGGCTAGGAATCACGGGCGAGGTGAGAGCATCGTCACCTGTGCATGGGGAGAAACAGGTGTTCCCAAGGAACATAGAAATAGATGCGGCAGGGAAAGGAGGCCTTTTCTTTGGTAGGAGCCATGGGCAGTGTGTGAGGTGCTCACCCAAACATCTACAGAGAAAGTTGCTCGTGCACACACATCGTAGGTGTGCTTACGTGCAGCTGCATGTGAGTAGTGCCCTCCCTACCTCTGCTCAGTTCCAGGAATGGCTGGTTTGCTTTCACACACACATGGCACCCACGTGCAATGCACAACCTTTAGGCCCCCGAGTTGCCTCTGGAGGGGCTTTCCGCATTCTCCTTTTTGGCAGTTTTGAGTGAGACCCCCGGAGCCAAAAGTTCCCTGAGCAGTCCCTGTGAAGGGAAACCACTCGGAACACCAGGCCATGGTGTGGAGTGGGTGAGCGTGCTCCAAGGAGCAGCGATGTGTGTGCTCACACACGTGTGCATCTCAGTGATGAGTCCTGGGCTGCAGAATTCCTCACTGTGTCTGCGATCCAAGTCTGGAGTTCATGACTTCAAAGTCTCTTCAAGAAACCTCCTCTTATTGGGGCTTTGGGAAGTTTGTGTGTATGTGTGTGTGTGTGGGGGGGGGGGTTGCTTTACCTTCTCCACATACCACATCCGGTGGGGCAGAAAGGCTGAGCGGGATTATGTGGAGGGGGGTGGAGGAAAAACCACTGGGGAGGGGGGAGTCCGGGAGAGGAGCGAGCAGAGTTGGTGCTTTTCTTTAGGGGTGATCACTTATTTAATAATTGCCAACTGCCTTGGGGGAATGTGGGTGGGTCCTGGGCTCATCAGGACCTCTTGTTCTTTCTTGTCTGGATAAGCTCAACAACTATTAATCAAGTGCTTTCATTTTCTGTTCCAGTCACAGGGCTGAGTGCCAGGGACACACTGGGGAGCAGAAGCACAAGCCTCAGTTGCAGCAGGGCCCCAGTCTGATGAAAGAGGTGCCATGAACCCCTAACTCACAGCAGGACTCCCACACTGCTGGAGGAGGTGCCATGAACCCCTTACTCACAGTGGGACTCCCAGACTGCGGGAGGAGGTGCACATGGCTGATTACACATCCAGGTGAAGTGTGGTTGGGGTGCTGTGGTGGGTGAGATGTGGAGAGAGATTCAGGGCAACTCAGGAAGGCTTCTGCGAGGCAGTGGTACTGGCTCTGAGACCCAGAAGATGCACAAGAGTTTATGAAATAAGGAGCACTTTACCCAGAGGAAAATGTAGGTACAAAAGCCTGTGGTAAGTGTGTTGTAAGCTGAATAGAACCCATCCCACCCATTCTTATCCTGAAATGCTAACCTCCAATGTGATTGTATTTGGAGATTGGGCCTTAAGGAGGTGGCTGAGGTTAAATGAGTCATGGCATAAGGGTGGGGCCTTGATCACATAGGATGGTGTCCTTGTAAGAAGAAGAGACACCGGGGGATGTACGTGCATGTTGCAAAGATCACGTGAAGACTCAGAGAAAAGACGGCAATTTACAAGCCAAGGAGATGGGCCTTTGGAAAAACCAAGCCTGCTGACACCTTGATCTTGGACCTCCAGCCTTCAGAACTGTGAGAAAATATGTGTCTGTTACAGCAGCCCTCGCAGGTCTAGAGAGACCCAGAGAGGAGAGAATATGGCAGAGGGTGTGGAGGAGTCAGGCCCCACAGGCCAATTTAGGGATTTTGATCCTTATTTTAGGAGCTACTGAAATATTATTAGCTATGGAGGAGTAACAAGTGTATAGAAATTAACATACAGGTAGAAATTGGTGATTACTTCAGGAAAGCAAGGGGATTTTGAAGCTTCCCTTATTGCATTTTGTTTTTTGTGTCTCCTTCATGCTGGACTGTCAACTCTGAAAGCAGGGACCGGGCTTGTCCTGTTGCCGCTCCAGCTACAAGTAAAGATCCACTCTGGCTGGATCCTCATTCCTAGAACAGTGCCTGACTCCCTGACTGGTTCTGGTTAACTCTTCTAACTGGAGTGAAAAACGAAAAGATTTACCAGGAAGCAGAGAACTGTGAGGGTCCAGAGGTAGGAGGAATCACTCCGTCTACTGGGCTGCAGAAGGCCAGAGTCAGGCCCAGCTACGTAATGTTTGAGGTCCGGTGCAAAGTGAAAACACAAAATAGATTAAGAATTTCAAGAAGGAAGGCAGCAGAGCATTAACCCAAGCACAGATCCTTCTGAATTCAGGGGCCTGTGTGACTGCACAGGTCACATGTCCATGAGATGGCTCTGATTGGAGTGGATCCTGGAGAGCTTCATGGAGGAGGTGGCATTTGAGCTGGATTAATCTGGGCCTGGGGAGGGACCGTCTCAGAGAAAGGAACAGAATAGCATAAGCAGGGAAGTGGGCAGGCATGCCAAGAGGAAGTGAATGGAGACATCCATCCATCTATCTATCTATCTATCTATCTATCTATCTATCTATCTAAAGGACCAAGTCTCCTTCATTTGGGTCTGGGTTTCATCAGTCCCAGGTGAACTGGGCCCTGGAGACATCTGAGGCAATTTGGGGGTCTCATTGGGGCTTGATGAGATAGGTACACCCCGCAGAAGCTCGGCCCTAACTGGGATGGGCTCTTTTTCATCTCTCTCCTTTGGCACTAAACAAGGGCCCCGGCGAGGAAGGCCTTGCACACGCACAATTGCTGGCACGGGGCCCAGTGACTTCAGCAGCCATACCACCAGGCATCTGCTGTGCTGAGGTCCTGGTGCACCAGGCTGCCTTGTGTTTGTCACGCCAGCCACAGTGTGACAGACACAGCACTGAGGGGAAGGAAAATAGGACCCGAGTGGGCTGGTGGTGGAGAGCTGTGGGGGGCGGTGCGACAGGGAACCTGGTCGGGAGGTGGTCTCGTCAGAGTGAATGGCATGTGTGTCACCAGGTGCCCTGGGTGCTTCACAGGTGCCAGCTCCCTCGCACTGTACACTGCTCTGCGGAGCTGCTGAGACAAAGAGCTACAAACTCGGGGGCTGACGGCAACAGAAATCGCCTTGCACGGTGCTGGAAGTGCAAGTCTGAAATCGCAGGGCTGTGCTCTCTCTGAAGGCTCCAAGGAAGGATTCTTCCTCGCCTCTGCCCAGTTTGTGATGGTTGCTGGTGCCCTTTGGTTTACGGCTGCATCACTCCAGTCTCTGCCTCCCTTGGCATATGAAATTTTTCCGTCTCTGGGTCCACATTTTCTTCTTGTAAGGACACCAGTCAATGTGTTAGGAGCCAGCGTAAACCTGCGTGAATTCATCTTTAACCTGATTATATCCACAAAGACCCACTTTCTGAATAAGGTCACACTCATACTGGGGCTTAGGACCTAATGTGTCTCTTCGGGGAGACATTCTTCAACTCAGGATACAAGTTTCCTTGCTTCCAAGGTAGGAAGCATCAGCAGTGACACCCACATAGGGCATTTCCAAACCGACTCTCCAGACCCTCTCCCTTGTCCCATTGGCTCGGCAGTTCCGTCAGGCAGATTCAGAGGAAATACTGTGCCCATTTTATAGTTGGAAAAATTGAATCGCAAGACATTTTTTAAAAATCTTTTTTTTAAGATTTTACTTATTTATCTTTAGAGGGGAAGGGAAGGAGAGAGGGAGAGAAATATCAATGTATGGTTGCCTCTTGTGCGTCCCCTGCCGGGAACTGGCCTGCAACCCAGGCATGTACCCTGACTGGGAATCGAACCGCGATCCTTTGGTTCGCAGGCCCGCGCTCAATCCACTGAGCTATACCAGCCAGGGCAAATTGCAAGCCATTTTAAGTGAAAATCAAGGGTCTGTGTGACGCTGTTGCTACTAAGGGAAAAGACAGGCATTGGATGCAGGAGGGAAGAAGGGGAAAGCGGCTAGTAGGACTGGAGAAATGACACAGGCACACCCCAGGAATGTTTCTGAAAAAGGCTTTGAGATCACGGTCTTGTCTGCTCAGCTCATCCACGACTTCCCAAGTGCTGAACGTTTACCATGGGACGGGCACTGTGGTAAGGTTGGTACCCGAATCCTTTCACCTAATCCTCATGTCAGCCTGGTGCTGTGGGCACTGCCAGTCCCCAGCTACAGGGAGGGACCTGAGGGAGGGCCAAAGAGAAGCCAGGATCTGTACCCAGGCAGCCTAAGTGCTGAGCTCGCACCCCCTGGCCAGGCCCTTCTCACTGCCGGCAGGGATTGGACAAAGGTCTGGGCCCATCAGTGCCCCATTAGGATGCCGTGCCCTGTGGCAGGGCTGAACTCAGAATCCCACAGGTATGTCGGGTGGGCTGGAGAAGTGGGTTGGGAAGAAGGTGTCGAATGGGCTTCAGAGTTGCTGTAAGAGGTAAGTCACATGGTACAGACCAGGGGCTAACAAGGGCCAGACTGCAGAGAACTCAGGCATTGCAGGCCAAATGGTCTCTGTCACAGCTGCTCCGTGTACAATATGCAAATGAGTGTGGCTGTGTTCCAATAAAACTTTATCAACACGACTTTGAATTTCAGGTAGTTTCCATGTGTTACAAATAACTATTTTTCTTCTGATTCCCTTCCTACCCCCCAGCCAATCACTGGAAAATGCAGACACCATCCTTCAGCCAATGGCTGCTCAAAACGAAGGGGCAAGCTGGCTGTGGCCCACGAGCCGTGGGGTGAGACCTGCAATAGACTCAAGCTGGTGCTTGTTTGCAGAAACATGCAAGGACTTGGCCTCATTGGGAAGACAGGAGAGAACACGGTCAGGGCACCATGTGATCGGTGGCAAGAACAAAAGGGCACAGGCATGGTTTCTCTGACTACATTTTATCTAGCAAACCCCCCAAACATTTAGCATTGATGATGGCACTGCGAACACAAGAAAGACAAGAACTCTGAGCCAGGTGGCAGACAAAGGACTCTTCTCGGAGCTCTGGCTATCAGCAGCACCCACATTCCTGGGCTTCCAAGGTGTCCACCAGCAGCACATGGGGAAGGCAGGAGAGGGGGCTGTCCCTGAGCCCAGAGTGGGGCACCCTCTTCACACTGTTGGTTCTCAGAAGATGCCCCAGGATGCTGGAGGATGCTGTGGTGCCGGGACCCAGGGCCGAGAAGGATAAGTGTTGGCAGCCGCTGTGGCTGGCGGCTGGTGGCTGTTGAGAAGTGGAGGACGGGCTGCACCCAGTGCAGCAGGGCAGAGTGGTGAGGCCTGCAGCACAGCTTGTGAGTGGCTGTGTGTGGAGGGCGTGGACTGCAGAGCCTCCCAGCTCCTAAGCAGGGAACAGGGGAGGGGGAGCCCATTCTCTGGAGTGGCTACTGGGCTCCGGGGCACTATGCTAGGCCTTTTGGGCAGAGAAGTGGGGAAAAGCTAGGTCCTGCCCTCACTTTCCAGCTCTAGCATTGACTAGCCAACCGGAGGCAAGTTGCTGAACCTCTCTGAGCCTTATAAAGATGGACAGTGACCCTCTGAAGGTAGGATTGTTGGGAGGATTTGGATGGGATGTCACGTGCCTTGCACACACATGGTTTGTGCTCTGTGAATGGTGGCTAATGCAGCGACATGCCACACAGCTGCCAAAGCCTAGGCACAGCTTTTGTTCAAGGTCACTGAAAATCTGGCCTCAAGGGGAAAATCTTTTGCCACCAAATCTTGGAGTTAAATCTCTTCCTCTTTGGCTGTTAGTAGCTGGGGAAGGTTTACTCTGTGACTTCTCTTTGAGGTGAAAAATCCAGCCAGCTGTTCTTGCCTCTCCCTCCCCCAATCTCATCCCTTCCTAGGGGAAGACACAAGGAACTCATAGGACATCCCAAGGTGGAACCACACATTTGCAACAACTGAGATGCATATTAAAGAAAACCAAAGATGAAATTAAATCCAGCAATTAAGTTCTATTGCACAATTACTTCACTTTGTGGCTCTGGGCCAGGGTTGGGAGTCTTGCTCCCACAAGTGGTGTTTTTGTGTGAACTTGGGGAGGGGGAGGCGAGGGAGAGGGGGCTGAGGAGGTGCTATGTGGGGACAGGAAAACAAAGGCATTTATAAATGAAGGTGTCTTGCCCACAACCTGATGCCAACGTTCTGATGGGCAGGGGGTGGGGTGGGCTGCGGAACTCAGGGGCCTTTCAGAATGCAAACTGTGGAACACGCTGAGCGCTGGGCTTTCTTTAAGCAATGCCCACTTTAAGCAAGTCTACGGTCTCGTGAGAACACCTCTTTGCAGGCTTAGGATGGGGACCTTCTCTGTTCATATCTGGGGTGTGACCTCTCTGCAGACCTAAGGTAGGGAGGGGCCCCTGATTAGGGCTGAGGTACAGACCTCCTCTGCAAGGAGGTGATGGGCTACCCCTCTGTTTAGACGTAGGGTGGGGCCCCTCTCTCCATGCCAAGAGTTCCAGGGCCTTGGGCTTGGCCTGGGCGAGGAACCTTGGCAGTGCCCAGGCTGCGCCATCCTGCAGGAGGCTTGTAGAGAGCCGGGAGGGGACGGAAGGGGGCTGGGCTGCCCACTGTGTGGACCCAGATTTGTGCCCCTAGAAGATCTGGAGGAAGGAGACGCTGCTGCCTGAATCAGTGGATTCCTTGGGCTGCCGCTTTGCCTTCTCCACTCACTCACTCACTCCTTTACTCACTTGCACTTTTCCCCCACTCGCTAATTTTCCAGCTAATCTTTATGGGGTCTGTAATTTGCACAAGGCACTCTACCTGACATCATGGGGAACAAAGGAGATTCACGGTGGATCCTGCCCTCGAGGGGAACGGAGAGAAGATGCGTGCAAGGTGACCTGGTCGATTCTCTGTTTGCCTTGTTTTGTTTCCGGGGGCTGCGAGTGTGCTCTGTCCCATGAGCTGGGTGTCAAGTAGAGGCTGTCTCCAGAATTTGTAAACAGAATATGGATATTCACCAACAAGAGCTTATTTTAAAATAAAGTTTCTATTTTTGTGAACGGAAGACAAAGAAAAACGCCTGTCTCTAACCCTGAAGCTATAGCCATGTACTGAATCACTCGCCACACTTAATGTTTGTTATTGCTGGTACTAGCCTTTCTTGTTTTAATCTGTGCAATTTCAGAAGTGGGTATTTTCCTCCTTTTCCAGACGAATCTGAGGCTCAAAGGGGTTCAGGAACTTGTCCACCATTGCCTGGTGAGCCAGAATTGCACCCAAAGCCAGAGCCTTCTTCAAAATCCAGGGCCTTGGGGAGTCTCTCTGGTCCTCCTTAGAGGGGCCCAGCTCGCCAGGTCTGTCCTCCAGGCCTGCCCTCCAGATGGTCCAAGGATATCGCTGACTTTCGGCAGCCACAGCTGCATGGTGCAGCTGTGAATCTGGTGGGCTACCTGCCACTCAGGCTCTGGCAGCTGTACGAGGTCCTGGGTCAGCTTTTCAGGTCGCCCACAGATGCCTACCGCTGCATGGCCGTGTAGCCACTAGACCTGGTTCTTGGACTTCTTGGCGAAGAGTTGGATGCTCTTGAGGACACTGATGTCATAGATTGTGCCATTTCTGCACCTTCAGCCTTTCAGCTGCCCAATGAGCTGGTAGTGGTCAAGTGTCTGTGGTCTTAGTTGGGGCTGTCCTAATGAAATGCCACACTGAAAGACCTAAACCAGAGCCGCTTTGTTTCTCGGTCAGTGCTGTCTTCTTGCTTTGGGCAGCGGGAGAAAGAGAGAGAGAGGTCTAGTGTTCCTCCTCCTAAGGCCACTGATCACATCGGACCAGGGCTCCAACTTCATACCCTCATCTAACACTAATCACCTCCCAAAGCCCCATCTCCGAACACCATCAGAACAAGGGGCTAAGGGCTGTGTTACATGAAGCCGGAGGAGATGTAAACATACAGTTCGTACCGCCTACCATGTGCTAAGTGTCACACTGATGCTTTACACAGTTCTTGTTACACCTCAGGACAGCCCTCTGATGTGCATATCCCAATCACGGCTATCTCACAGATGAGGAAACTGGTACTTAGGGGCTGGTACTTAGAAGAGGTTGAAATATTCTCACCCCAAGGTCCTACAGTAAGTCAGTCTACAAGATCTGGGACTGGAACCCAACTGAGTTTTGATTCAGAAGCCTGTGACATCTTCATGACCTCAAGGGAAAAGGGGATGCGTGTCCCAACAGAGAAGAAAGCACACTAGGAGTGATGGAAACAGACGCAGCCAAAAACGCACTGTCCGCTTCCCCCCGCCCCACACAACGGAGGAGAACGAAAGCAAAGTGGACAAAATGAAGAGGCTACATTACTGATGCCACCACCAGGGCAGGCTCAGCCCTCCAGCAGGACCCTTGGCTGAGCAGCTGGCAGGGCAGCCCCGGGGGTCCTCGGCTTGCACCAGCTGAGCCCTCGCCATGTCCCTCAGCCAAACTCACGCCCCAGTGGGCTGCCAAAGAGGAAGAATTGCTGGGGAGGGAATTTCCATATTATACATTGCAACCACCACAAAAGCTCCGGAACTCCAACTATAAAATAAATCAAACCCGGGTGTAAGATCCGCCTACACCCTCCAGAGGAACCTTCCAGACCAGAGCCACAGAAGGGAAGTAGAGGGGAGAGGATGAGCCTCTGTCTCCCACAAGACCATCTGACCTCCCCTGCCCCCGCGTTTCCAGCCTTTCCTGCTGCTCTCTGGATGCAGCTGATGCTCACGCACACACAACTGAGCCCCACTCCCCGCCCCCCGGCCCCTCCCAGATGCCCCTTCTCTGCGTGTCCAGCTCTCATGCTCAAGAGTCACCTCCCTTGGAAAGCCTTCCTCAGCCACCTCCTTCTCCAAGACATTTCATTGCTTTTTTTCCTATGACCAGACCTAGGGCAGAGAGGTCAAGGTCATGGGCTGAGCCAAGTGTGGTGCAACTCTAAGCTCTGCTACTTGCTCTGTGACCTTGCCTTAGACACCTCACTTCTCTGAGCCTCAATGTCTTCATCTGTGTGCTGAAGACAACAGAGACCCACCTCATGGAGCTGTTTTTCTCAAGAGAATACTTCCCAAGTGCCCACCACATTCCAGCAGAGTATTCTGAGGCTTCGATGCAGTCACTTGCATGAAGGGCTTAGCACTAGTCCTAGAACTTAGTAAGGGTTCAATCAGTCGGTCGTTGCAATTATTGTCCTGCAGGATTGTACACGGACCTCTGCTGGAAGAGCTGCTGCGTGTACCGGAATTCTCTGTGTACACGCATTCTCCGTACGGGGTCTGAGCTCCCCCATGTAGGCACTCTAGCTTATTTGTCCCCGTTTTCCCTGGGCCTGCCCAGTTCCTGACTTGCAGTAAGCTTCTCGTCATGTTTTGTTGCCAGAAGGTAAGCTCGAAGGTGGCAACCCAGCAGCTATCAGGCCTCTGGCCACAGGAGTGGCCTGCCGCAAGATGACGTGGGTGGAGGAAAAATCATCAGGAGACAAGGGTTGCTAAATTTTTCTGGGGGTGGGGGAGTTGTCCTGGTGCCAAAAGCGATTTTTTTTTTTAAAAGAAAAATTGGAACTGGAGTGAATGACTGTGTTCCTCTGTGTTCCCTCTGTCCTGCTCTGCCCTCCTGAGATGTTACACATCTGGGTCAAACCACAGCTGGGCGTTTCAGTTGCTGGCTCTAAGGCCAGGTCCAACCGAGAGGAGAAAGGACAGAGGATAGAGCGGGGAGAGGAGCGGCGAGAAGACACTGGAAGGTGACAGAGAAGGGGAGAGAGAAAGGAGAAACGATGCACAGGAAGTGTACGTGCCTTCACAAGCAGCCCGGCTCATCTGGGAGTCTGTCTGTACGGCTCTGCCCCCTCCTGCTGCTGCCCTGGTGCAGCCTTCCTCATTTTTCCCAGAGCTCTGGCGCCATCTCCTCACTGGGCTCCTGGCCAGCAGGCCATCCTCCTCTGCCCTGCCTTCTGTAGAACTTTCTGATAGACGTGATAGATGCCTGTCCTTTTCACGCTAACCTAATATCATCATCGCTCTACTGAAGAGCCCTCAAAGGCTGGACAGTCCCCTTATATGAGATTCTGAGCTCCTGGGAATTTGGAATTTCATTTAAGATGCTCAGTGCCCTGGCTCCTGCCAGCGTCTGCCTCTGGCCCATCTCGCACTCTGCTTGGACCTTGCTAACCACCCTGGGTGTTATGTTCCTGTCGTTCTGATCTTCCTGAATACATTACTCGGTTCTCCCTTCTCTTCTTGGCAGACATCTACTCACATTTCAAGACTCTGTCCGGACATCACGGCCTCTTTGAAGCCTTTCCCGATGCCCACGTCCCTGTCCCGCTGTGGAATTACCCACTGAAACCAGCACGAAATCCCTGCATGGCACCATCAACATCTGAGTACACGTTGTCATAGCAGCTAACTTTTGCTGGGTGCCTGCGGGGTGTCATCACCGAACTAAGGGCTTCACGGCATGACTTACTAGAGGCCTCAAAAACACTCAAAACACAGGTGCTGTTGCTACCATCTCCATTTTGAGAGGGGTACTAAGGATCAGCAAAGTTGATTAACTTGCCCAAGATCACACAGCTGAGTGAATTCAGAGCACATAGCTGAACCCAGGTTTGTCTAATTCCAAAGGCTCATGCTCTTTTTCAAAAGAAAAATTGTAAATTCATTTTTTTACAGAGAGAGGAAGGGAGAGAGACAGAAACATCAATTGGTTGTTCTGCTTATTCATGTATTCGTTGGTTGGTTCTTGTATGTGCCCTGACCAGGGATTGAACCTGTGACCTTGACATATTGGGATGACATTCTAACCAACTGAACCACCCAGGCAGAGGTCAAAGCCCATACTCTTTTTTTTTTTGCGTTTAAAAAAAATTTTTTTTTATTGATTATGCTATTACAGTTGTCCCATTTTCCCCACTTCATTCCCCTCCACCCTGCACACCCTCTCCTACCCACATTCCCCCTCTTTAGTTCTTGTCCATGTGTCATACTTTTAAGTTCTTTAGCTTCTACATTTCCCATACTATTCTTAACCTCCCCATCTATTTTCTACCTACCATCTATGCTACTTATTCTATGTACCTTTTCCCCCTCTCTTCTCCTCCCACTTCCCTTTTGCTAACCCTCCATGTGATCTCCATTTCTGTGGCTCCGCTCCTGTTCTAGCTGGCCGCTTTAGTTTGCTTTTGTTTTAGGTGTGGCTATTAATAAGTGTGAGTTTGCTGTCATTTTACTGTACTTGTCTTTTATCTTCTTTTCTTAGATAAGTCCCTTTAACATTTCATATAATAAGGGATTAGTGATGATGAATTCCTTTAACTTAACCTTATCTGAGAAGCACTTTATCTTCCCTTCCATTCTAAATGAAAGCTCTGCTGGATAGAGCAATCTTGGATGTAGGTCCTTGCCTTTCATGACTTGGAATACTTCTTTCTAGCCCCTTCTGGCCTGTAAGGTCTCTTTTGAAAAATCAGCTGACAGTCTGATGGGAACTCCTTTTCAGGTAACTCTCTCCTTTTGTCTTGCTGCTTTTAAGATTCTCTCCTTATCTTTAATCTTGGATAATGTACCTATGGTGTACCTTGGTGTGTTCCTCCTTGGGTCCAACTTCTTTGGGACTCTCTGAGCTTCCTGGACTTCCTGGAACTCTATTTCCTTTGCCAGATTGGGGAAGCTTTCCTTTATTATTTGTTCAAAGAACTTTTCCACTTGTTGCTCTTCCTCTTCTTTTTCTGGTACCCCTATAATTCGGATGTTGGAATGTTTAAAGATGTCCTGGAGGTCCCTAAGCCTCTCCTCACTTTTTTTGAATTCTTGTTTTTTTTATTCTTTTCTGATGGAATGTTTCTTTCTTCCTTCTGGTCCACTCCATTGATTTTAGTCCCAGTTTCCTTCCCATCACTATTGGTCCCCTGTGCATTTTCCTTCACTTCACTTAGCATAGCCTTCATTTTTCCATCTAGTTTGTGACCCAAATCATCCAGGTCTGTGAGCATCCTGATTACCAGTATTTTGAACCAGTGAAGACACTATGGCAGCAGATGCAAGGCTAGGAGAGGAGTGAAAGGTAGGAGCCAGCGCCCACATCATCATAGTCATCACCCTCACAGCAGCAGCATCTCGAACACTGATTGTTTGGTACTCGAGAGGCATTGTGCTTGGTGCTCTGCTGGCATGGGCTTGCTGAACCTTCATCACCAAAGGGATGATCATCGGAAGAAAGGTAACGGAGGCTTTGAGAGGCGCAGTAACTTGTCTGGAGTTGGTAGAAACCCAGACGTATCTCTTTGGCCCTACAGTCTGTGTTCTTATGCCAGGTAAAGAGTCTTCCTTCTCTTCTTTTGGTTCTGCTGATCAGCAAAGGTGATTAGCTTGCCCCAGATCACACAGCTAGTGAATTTAGAGTACATATTTGAACCCAGGTTTGTCTAATTTCAGAGCCATCGGCTGGACAGACCCAAAGTGTCAGAGAGTTGCCACTGGCATATAATGAGGGCACCCTGTTGAAAGCAGAAACACGGTGCCCGTTGCTACCTCAGTGACCAGCCTGGATTCTCCCACAGCGCCAAGGAGAGTGATAATTCATGTGGACACTGCTGGTGTTCTGAATACACCAAAAACACCCTATAGCGACAAGACTTGGTCGTCTCTGGGGACAGCATGTAGGTCTTTTGTGGGCAGAGAGATACTTGCAGAGCAAGGAGAAGGGAAATTAGGAAAAATTAATCAGAGCTCTCTAATTAGGTATCACTCCGAACTTCCGTAACAACAAACAGAACAGAGAAGAGAAAGAAAATATGGCTATGGATATCCATTCAGTTAGAAAGACTTTCCAGGGACAACCTTCTGGGTAGGTGAAATAGCTCAGGGCTGAGGAATCCCTGGTCCAGACTCCAGTCCTACCCCAACAACTCGTGACCCCTACCCCCACCCCGTCAAACAAAAGCAAAGTAAACAAAACTACCCTTGCAACTACTCACTGATTCCTGAAATTCACTTCCCCTGGGACAGAGTCTACCTTTTCCATCAGAGATAGTTTATTTTTTAAATTAGTGTTGCTGGTGTTAAAAAAAAAAAAAGAGGAATGCGTGTATCCTGTAAAAGAAATTTAAACACCCCAGAGAGGCATACAGTAAATTCTTCCTCCTACCTTGGGTCCCGTTTCTGAAGCTCGACATCCTTTCCTGGAGCCTTTGAGGGGAGCATGGATGTGGGGTAGCCTCAATTTCAGACTTCTAGCCTCCAGACCTGTAAGAGAATGACCTTCTACTGTTTTATGACATCCCATTTGTGGTGATTTGTTACAGCAGCCACAAGAAACTAATACAAGGATTGAGTATGTTAACATTGGTAACCACAGTAAGTACCCTGCGTATCTGTTAAATTATTTTAAAGAATCTCATAG
The DNA here is from genome assembly GCF_014824575.4 of Sturnira hondurensis. Classification (NCBI taxonomy): domain Eukaryota; kingdom Metazoa; phylum Chordata; class Mammalia; order Chiroptera; family Phyllostomidae; genus Sturnira; species Sturnira hondurensis. Next base: position 47,482,004 of record NW_028079044.1, read on the forward strand.
CCACATCCTGAGGTAGGTGTTATTTTTATTCCCCTCTCACAGAGGAGGAGACACCAAGGCACATAAACGAATGAAGTCACCTCTCCATTCTGTAACTCGTTTTCCCATCTACTTGGACTATATAATTTTAACATTCAACAGCAGGTTCTCGAATGTGTTATGACACCCTGTAAACATGACAAAAGGCCTCTGTTTTGTACGGGAGGTGCCAAGCTTACTCATGCTGCAGGGGCGACTCCACCAGGGACCTGTCTCTGACTTGTGCAAACTCTGGTGACTCTCCAGGGCAGCTGTCCTGCATGCAGTGATTCCCTGATCTATGCTGCCCCATTTCACTGTGCCACCTCCTCAACCCACGGCTTTCAAAATTAAGGGGGGGGGGGGGTAGGGGCGTTGCATTTACCAGGTCACCTGCTACCAGTTTAACTACAAAGGTTGCTGGGAAATGTAGTCTTTCCACGTGCTCCGGAAGTGGAAAGTGCAATAGGATTCAGGAAACCTTCGGCCTTGGCTCAGCTACGCTGTGCTTTCGATGGTAATTTTGCTTGACACGTCTCCATTGTGTAATTGCTTTTTTCTTTACACGAGTCGCTTCCTCTTGAGCAATGTGGGGGCTAGTGGAAAATGCCATTTGACACCCCCAAAACTGAACTACCAACAGCCCTCGGTATCTTGGGATTGCCTCCAGGATCTCCTACAAGTCCCTTATATAAAATGGCCCAGAACGAGGCACCCAGTTGGTCCTCCGCACCCGCGGACTCCCAACCGCTCACGGAAAATACTGTTTTCGAGTCGCCGTTGGTTGGACCTGCAGATTCGCAACTCTGGGATTTGGAGAGCCAACTGTATCTTCACTGAAAAAAAAAATCTGTGCCTAAGTGAATCCTAACAGTTCAGACCCGTGTTGTTCAAGGTCGGCTGTCCTCCTGTACCCCTTACTGGTGAGCATACTCGGAATCACTCGTTTACCCTTGGGTTCCACTTGCTCCGGGAAATGGAAGGTGCCGCCTCTCCGTGAAGCCTGAGGAATTGCTTTACTTAATCACACCTGGAAGGTCAGCTTTGCAGCAGATAAATGGTGTAAACAGGAGTAAGAGGGTGGATAATTAAGGGCCCTGATGAGGGTTGGAAACGAGTGCCTCACTTGAGGAGATACATTGTAACGTCCAAGGAGGTGTGTCACACAAGTAGCAGCTTCGGTTTTTTTTTTTTTATGCCTATGAGTACATGCAGAAGTTGGGACTGTAAGCGTTTTCCCAGGGGCTAGTCCTTTGTAGGGGCTAGGGTGCTTTGCTGTTCTGGATTTTTTTCTTGGATGCTTGGGAAATGTTTGTAAGCATTTCACTTGCTTTGTGCACACTTGCTGCGTGCACAAAGAAGTATAGGAGATGCTACAGAGGAGAGAGAACTGCATTTACTGAGCACTTTCTGTGGGCTGTGAATAAACACCCCAAGATTTCCTGCTCCCATTGATGACCATTATCCCAAGGAGCAGACTATTTTTTTTTTTTTTTTGGTGGGGAGACTCATGTTCCAATTCTCAGCTTCATCTGCCATCTCAGGTCTTGTGGAGGGAGGTTCAGAAAAGACTGTTGCCGTGACATCCTGGGGAAGGTTGAGGTGTTTGATGGGAGTGATTATAAGAAGCAAGAAGAACAATTCCTGATTGGAAACACTATTGAAATTTGAGGCCAGGAATTCTAAGTTGGTAGTCCAAGAGAAAAGAGAGACAAAGAACTGTCGTTTATTAAGCCTTTGTATACTGAGTCCATAGCAGTTACTCAATAAATGTCTTTTGGAAGGCAGCTATTTTCATTTATCTTTTTCTGAATTATTTATTGAGACTCTGCTATGTTCGAGGCCCTGTACTAGGCTTTGGGGATTAAAAGCTGAATAAGACGATTTCTCATGGTGCATTCATCATGTCCTGTGGTTCACCTCTGAGTTCAGCTATAGATGCGGTGGACAGTCAGACTGCCAATGTCCCCACCTCCGACTCAAACTGGGGGGGTTTCTATTCTTTGTCCTGTGAACAAGTGCAGCCCGGAAGTGTGGAGAGTAACACCCTGGGAGCAGCCCTCTGTAGTGGGGGACTGTTGGGAGATGGTGGATAAAGGCTGCAGCTTCCTGTTTCTCAGCAGACAGTTCTGGGAGGCATTTCCTGTCACTTTTCAGTGAGTGCCCATGGAATGGACCCCTGCTCCTGACGGCGACCTTGATGGTGGACACTTACATGGACTTCCTTTTCTTTCTCACTCTCCCCGGTTTCTCACTCCTGCTTCTGGTACCACACTGTAGAATACACTATAGGCGCCCAAGTCTGGTGGCAGCCGTGCTGTCAGGGAAACCAAGCCCTGGAGGAGGCTGTGTTTTAGTGCAGGGCTGTCTGAAAGAAGTACCGTGGGGGGTACGTAGGCAATTAGGTAATTTCTTATAGCCACATTAACAAAAGTAAAGAGAAAGAGGCGCTGTTAGTTCTAATAGAGTGGCACTTAATCCAATGTACGCTCAGAATGATCATTTCAACATCAATGTGAAAACTTATTAACGAGTCCTTTCCTTCCTTCTTCTTTACTAAGTCCTCGAAGTTCAATGTGTGGTTTGCAATAGTGGCACGTCTCCACTGGAGTGCTGCGTATCGTTGGAAAGGTATATTCCCTGATGCCGTTTTTCTAAATAGACTTAACAGTTTTCTAACAACTAAATCGGGCGTGCGTTTTAAAATGGAAACGAATTGAAATGAAATATTCAGTTCCTCAGTAGGGCAAGCCTCATTTCAAACACTCAGTAGCCACATGTGGCTAGTGGCTATCAGACAGCCCAGTTCTAGTGAGTGTAGACAGACAATAAATAAATAACATATGTTATTTGGTGTTATGCTAAGGAAAAAAATAAAAGCAGGGAAGGGGGTTTTCCAGTATTGGGGTGATGGTTATGATTTTAGTTAGGGCTGCTAGACTTAGCAAATACAAAATACAGGACACCTGGTTAGACTGGCACAACAGATAATGTTCGATTATAACTCTGCCCTATGCAAAAATGTCCCAAATATTACAATGGACATACTTATGCTAAAAGTTACTTTTTTTTTTTTACTGGAAACACAAATATGACTGGGTGTGATCTCACTTATATTTCAGGGTCTCCTGAACTGCTGTGTTGAGAACAGATTGAAGGGAGCCCACGGCGGAAGCAGGAAGAACCGGGAGGCAGTGATCCAGGTAGGTGAGAGGTTATGGTGGCTTGGACCAGGAGTGGTGGGATGCTGGCTAATGTGTTGAAGGCAGCGTCGGCTGCATCTACTGATTGGATGGAGGCGATACAGAGGTAAGTCAAGGACTCTTAGATATTTGGCCTGTGTCTGGAAGGATGAAGTTTTGTTGAAGGAGGAGACACGGAGCAAAGTTTGATGTGAGGGGAGGGAGAGAGATGAATGGTTTGTTTGGGACGAATGGAGTTGGTAATATCTGTCAGAAACTCAGGTGGAGGTGCTCAGTTGGTCAGCTGGGTGGGGGTCAAGGGAGACATCTGGCTAGAGATACGCTGGGCAATGAAACTTAAAGCCAAGAGACTGGATGACATCTCCAAAGGAGTGAATCTGACTTGGAAAAGGGGCCAGGTCTGTGGACTGAGCCCTGGGGCACATGGGACAGGCACAAAAAAACACAGTTTGCATACATGAGTCCATTTATATGAAAGAGCTACAATAGGCAAGTCCATAAAAGCGGAAAGTAAACTGGTGTCTTCAGGGTCTGGGGGGAGAGGTGGAGGAGTGGCCACTTCAGGGGATGCCGGGTTTCCGTCTGAGGGCGATGAAAGTGTTCTGGGAGAGTGCTGATGGTCCCGTCATGCTGTGAATGTGCTAAATGTCACTAAACCGCACAGCTTAAAATGATTAAAATGGTGAATTTTATCCCGATTTAAGAATCATAAAAACCAAAAAGCTCACTCTGGCCTACATGTGCAGGGAAGGGACCCAAAGGACAGAGATGAAGGGAGAGCTCCTCCGGGCTCTGCCATGAGGTCGGCACTTGCCTTCTCCAAGCCTCAAACCCTTCACTCACAAAAGTGAGTTCTCGAAGGCCCAGTGTCTCTCCAGCTCCGTGAGGGGATTGGAATACTTCTGAAGCAACTCAGGGCTGGGTCCAGGCTGCTGCTCTACCTTTTATTTACTGATTTGGGTGCCATCTGAGCCAATGAAAAGGCTTGGTGGGGGAATCCTCTTTCCCCTGCTCAAGGAAGAGAGCATCTGATTGTTTAGTTTGGGCTTGGTGCCCACCTCCTGGGCAGGAAGGTCCCCTTGATTGACAGGTCCACAAAAAGTATGAGAGGGGTGGTCCCTAAGATGGAAATTGATGGATTTTTTAATCTGGAAAAGCAGCCATTGGTGCCGGGCAGAGAAAACAAGACATATTGATTGAGATAAGCCGAGCACAGCGTTTCCTGTGTCCCTGGCTCCATGCAAGGCTTTGTGGGCACCTGAAGCAAAGGAAAGTCGATGCTGAGCATTTTTAATTTTTATTGCAAAATAAATAAAAAAATTAATAAAAGTTGGAGCAGCCTAGTAATGAAGGAGCTGGACTGGGAGTTTCTACGCTTGGGTTGTGTTAATTCTACAACATGTTGCATCTGCCTGTTTGCTTTGAGCTCCCTCTTTGCAATTAATATGATTAATGAGGTGGATCTGGCTTTATGTGGTTCAGGGTGGGAATGTGGTGTGAGCTCTCCTCTCCCGGCCTCCCTGTGCCCCTCACTCCTTTAGGGAGGGAGCATTCTCTGCAGAGCTGGGCAGCTCTTTCCTGGCTCCTGAGCTGCCTGGTGTCAGAAGCCACTTCTGAGTCATCCCTTTGTGACCTCACCTTGGGACAATGGTGAATAGCACGTGTTTTCTCATTTCTCAGGGCATGTCCTGAGATGAACACAAAGGAGAAAAGACGTGGGTGCATTCCTGTTTCCTTTGGGCTTACAGATCCTTTTCCAAGATATTACTTTAAAAATAACTTCGATGCTTGCTTTTATGAGTACAAAATAGATACCGTCTCATTCTGGAGACTAGGAAAACAAAAGCAAAAAGCACATGAGAACAACACAAAGCAGAAAAGGAATAAAGTATCATTACCCTTAATCCCATCATGGCCCTACCATGCCACACCATCGTTTTGGAGTCTGTCTTTGTCATTTTATTTCAATGCACATATATACCTGGAAGTTTTTCTAATTAATAGATATTAGTGAATAATAGTAATTATTACTAGTGATTTCTGGTCTCCGTACAGTCCATCGCCATCGGCGAACCCTCAACCTTGCACTCTTAGTTTGGCTGCAGAGAGGGAGAAACACGTTGTTAATCCGCGTGGTCAACACGGGAAATTAAAGCTGAGGCCCCAGTATCATGATGATTAGGAGCTCGACCTTGGCAGTAATAACAGCTAACATTTATAACACGTTTCCTCTCTGCTAAGCACTCTTGGTACATGAACTCATTTACTTTTCACGGCAAACGATGAGGCCGGAATGTGATGATTATTTCCATCTCACAGATGGTGAATTGGAATAACTGCCCCGTTTCTCCTTTACTCTCTTACTCCCGACACTTCTGTCGCAAAGAATCGCTCTGACCCCAGCTGGGCGTCCCATTGTTCAGTTCAGGTCTGACATTAAATTCGTGCTGACCCTACAGGTTAAAGGACCAGCCCCACAAACATGACTGCGTCTGGAGGTAGGGTGTTCAGGAGGTAACTGAGGTCAAATGAGGTCAGGAGGATGAGGCCTTAGTCTGATAGGAGTGGTGCCAAAATGATAAGAGACACTGCAGATGCCTCTGTCCTCCAAGTAAAGACACAGAGAGAAAGCATTTATCTCCTAGGCAGGAAAAGGGCTCTCAGCAGAAATCTAATCTTGATCTGTGTTTAAAGACATCTAACATATGGTATTTTGTTATTGCAGCCTGAGCTGACTAATACACATAGATATATCTAGGTGGCTTATTTGTGTCTGGAGTGTGTTCTGTGTGGTTGAGCACCCATTCTAATTGATTGCCTCCCACGTAGTTCCAGTTGTACCATATTTTGAGTATTACCCTTCCATGTAATTATATGTTAACTCACCTCACCCATCCCGCCCTGAGACAGTAATCTGTTTGAAGGCAAGAACTAAGTCTTACTCATCTGTGTTTCTCAAGGTCTCAGTAAATGCTTACTGGTTCTTCCTCCAAAAACAAAAAGGTGGTTGTCTCTAAGGACATAAAGTCCTGGCTGTCCCTGTGTGATTTAGTATCCTTGTCCTCACCCTAGCCTTGGTTTTCTTGGTGCATTTCTTGGCATGATTCTATATTGAGCATGCAGTTTTCCTCGCATTAAAAGTGTGACTTAAGAAGCTGAAAAGATATAGGTTCTGGGCAAAGGAAATGTCATGCATGTGCCCACACATATGTGCACTGTAATGGACTTCTGTTTAATGGTTAGAGAACTAGAAACTTCAGAAGTTAGAAATAAGTTCTGAAATGATTAATCATTTCTGTTAAGAAATGATTAAGGAAGACCTTATTCCTCTAGAGAAGTAGAGTGGAGAAACGGAAAGAATATAGACTCTAGTGTCACAAAGTCTGAGTGTGGGTCCTGGCTCTACTGGTCGCAAGTGTGTTATTACTCACTAAAGTCCGTAGTTTACCTTGGGGCTCACTCTTTATGTGTCTGTTCTGTAGGTTTTGACTAACATGCCATGACTTGTTCCTATGGTAACAGTATTAAGTGGACTACTTTGTCTGCCCTAAAAATTCTCTGTTCTTCACCTGTTCACCCTACCTCTCCCCAAGTCCCTGACAACCACGGATCTTTGTGCTTATACTTTACATGCACAGTGTCCCTGCCAACTAGAAACACTCCATTCCAGAGCCCTAGATCGGCCTGTCCCTTGCTAATTCCTGCCCTGGGTGGGAGTGAGGGGTCAGCGGGTCCAGCAGGCCCCTCTCTTAGAGGCTTCATTGTTTGCTTCCGCGCACAGGATCATAGTACCGATAATAATGTCTATCCTCAGCGTTGTTATAAGGATTATATGTATGAAAAATAAAACTTCTACAGATGTTAACTATCACTGCAGTCTCTAATTCTCATTTCAAGTAACTCCATCAGTGACGTTACTTTACCATATTTACTTTAATATGCAAAAGAGTTTGCTGAGCAAATCCAGGGACTTCAGGGGAATGTTTAACTTAAGAGAAGGGGCTTTGAAAGAACAGTTAGCTGCTGCCTTTTGTGAAATAATATGCCACCCAACTGGGCTGTTCCCCAAGGCTCAGTCCTCACCTTCTACTCTCTCCCCTCCACTGTCCTCAAGGAACCCATTGATCTTTTGTGGCTTCTCTCATTTCTTGTTGGATAAATTCCAAATCTGCCAGCGCCATCCCGTCACCTGAGTCGTGGTCAGTGCCTCCAGCTACCTCCTGGACAGTTTCACTCGGATGCCCTTCCTTCGTATTCAGCTCAGAAGGGCCCCTGACTAGCTCCTCCGAGGGTCTGGAGGTATTGGAAGGCTTGTGCATGGGTGGTGGGGATGTAAAATGCAGCTGCTATGGAAAGTACTATAGTGAGCCCTCAAAAAGTTAAAAGTGTGATGCAGCAACTTCACTTCTGTGTAAATATCCAAAAGAATTGAAGGAGGGTCTTGAAAAGATACTTGCACATCCACATTCATAGCAGCGTTGTTTACAGTAGCCAAAAGGTACGTGCAACCCAAGTGGTGTCCATTGGCTGATGAATGGATAGACAAACTAGTGAATGCATACACACAATGTAATATTATTCAACCGTAAAAAGGAAGGAAGCTCTGACACCTGCTACAACATGGATAAAATTTGACAACATCAGGCTAAGTGGAGAAAAATAGGGGACACAGAAAGATAGATACCGTATGATGCCCCTCTGATGAGATGGCCAGAGGAGTGAAACTCTTAGAAACGGAAATCAGAAGGGCGGCTGCCAGGGGCTTCCCGGAGGAGGGGGCATGGGGAGTTGTTTTTTAATAGGCATAGAGCTTCAGGGTTGCAAGATAAAAATTTCTGAGATTGGTTACATAATAATGTGAATATAATTAATACTACTGAACTATATATTTAAAAATAGTTAAGATGATAAATTTATGTTGTATGTATTTTGCCACAATTAAAGAAAAACTAAAAACCTAGCTCCTCGTCTCAGCTCAAAAGAGACAGAGCATAGCCTAGGGAGGAGAGTAGGAAATAATAGTTACCAGGGTGGGACCTGCTATGGGACTGTTCAGGTTAAATCCCAGCTTCAGGGGGTCTTGGACAAGTTGGTCTTGGACAAGTTCTTTAAACTTCCTATGTTTTAGTTTCCCTGACTGTAAAATGTAAATAACAGCATATGCTTCACAAGATTACGATGAGGATGAGATAAGTCAATCCACATACAAGCTTTAGAAGGATGGTTGGCGTGTCGTATGTGCTCACTAAATGTCAGCGATTATTGTGTGACCCCTCTCCTCCTGGAAGCACCTTCCCTGTCTTCCCCATCTGTCTGCATCTTCCACGTCTTGCAAGTCCCAGGTAAGATCTCCCCCCTTCACATGACCTCTTCTGACCATGAGAACCTTAGAAATTGTCTTCTTTTCCAAACAGAATATTTAGAGATGGTAGCACGCACTTATATAATATTGCTTTTTATTATACACCACTCATAATTGTGTTATATTTGTGTAATCAAAGTGCTTTTGAAAACCATTGGAAGGAGGTGTGAAATGGTGAAAGGGTGAGATCTGTGAGGAGCTGGAGACAGGGACACTGACCAACAGTGTTCTCCCTGGCGTGTGCTTGGGCCACCTTCTCACCCGAAGGCTTGGATGGGGAACAATGTGTTTCCAAGCTCGTTTGGGTTGTTGGCAGAATTCAAGTGAGGGCCCCAGCATTTTTTCAGCTCTTGGCTGGAGACACTGCCTCAAGTCCGAGACACTGCCCGCAGTCCCCTGCCATGTGGGTGTCCAGATAAGCTGTTCAACATGTCGGTTTGTTTCTTCAAGACTATGGGAGTGCTTCTCTTCAGTTACAGAGTCTTATATAATAAAATGTAACCAGAAGAGTGTTACCTGACCATCTCTACCATAGTCAAGGTAGTGACATCCCATCACCTTGGCCGTATTCTAAGCAAGTCAAAGGTGGGGGTCTTGTATAAGGGCATGAGTCATTGAGGGCGTGGGTCACTTTAGGGTGTGTGTGTAACACTGGGTTATGAGACGGATGACCCATCTTTTGCTGATTCCATCATTTACTGGATGTGTGTCTTCCAGTGTGTCCTTTCTTTCTCGTAATGTGTAGGTTGATCTCTAAATTGGAGCTAATAATGTGCTTCCTGCCATGTCACAGTTTCTGGGAGGATTACATGAGATGATGCATGTGCAGAAGTCACAAAACTATGAGATCACAAAGTGCTAATGAACACAAACTGATTACCCAGATCAAGCCTTTATTACTTGTCTTCCTTGGAATTGAATATATGTTGGTTTGCATAAACTTTCAATCTATCTGTCATTAGGAGCTTAAATGTACTTGGAGAACGTAAGACTGTGTTTTGTCTTATAGGGACATTTATGGCTTAATCAATTATGCTAATGAAAGTGTACATGCAAAAATCTTGACAACTAAGAGACTCTTGAGGATACTTTTTCAGAATGATTTAAAACATCATAAATATAATTGTATGACTTATGCATGCTATTCTGCTAGCCATAGATGTCTGCCAAATAGATGCAGAGCTGGAGTCATGCAGTGAATTACAAGTCAAAGGAGCAAGCTTCTGAGTTTAATCCTGCCAGGACCACAGAATGGCTCCGTGATGTTAGGAAAATGAGTTTACTGCATTCTGAGCCTTGGTCACCTCGTTTGTAGAAATGAGGAGGGTGAGTTCCAGAATCTCTAAGGTGCCTTCCAGCTCAAAGATTCTAAGAAACGCGCTGACATTGCCATTTGCTGATTCAACATATTTAGGATTTTTGGTTCTAGTAAGAAGATCTGTCAGCTACCTCTCTTGTGAGAATCTGTCTGTTTACATAGCAACCGTATTGGAGGCTGAATGTATATGGGGGGTGCTCTGGGGTGTTGCCTCATCTCCCTGCAGGACCAGTACATTCATTCCTCTCCAGGGGCTGCCCATGTTGTCCGTGGCTGGCTCACAGCTGAGCTCCTCCCCAGGAGGCGCTCTCAGGTGGAGGAGGCTGTGTGGCTCAAGGCCGCGCCCTGCTCTCCCCCAGCAGCTCGCACCCGATGACTGGTCAATGCAGCGGTACAGAGCAGGCCTGGCGCCCTGCACCCGGTAGGGGTGACGGCCCATGGCTCTCTTTAGTAAGATGGTAAGTTAAAACCCAAACATATCAGTAATCACATTAAATGTCAATAGGATAAGTGTCCTTTAGAAAACAAAGATTGTCAGAGTGGATTTTAAGAAACGGACTCAGTCCTGCCGCCTTTACAAGAGTCACATCTGAAACGTAAGCCTGTGTGTGGAGAAATGACAAATATGCGTGGAGAAATGACAAATGAGTGGGGGACAAGAAGAAGGTGCTGTCATCACCTTAAAACAAGCCAAACAGGCTTCGAGGCAAAGAAGTGCAAGGTACGAGACAGGAGATTGTGTAACAAAGACAGGTTCACTTTGCCAGGAAGCTGTGGTAGTTCTAAATCTGTGTATACTTAATAACATAGTCTTAAATAGATGTAAAGTTACATTTGGCGGAACTACAAGTGAAAACACACAAATTTGCTACCAGAGTGAGAGGCTTTTCTCAGTAACTAATAGAATAAGCAGAAAATTTATAATATTTTTATAGAGAGAATATAAAGATAATTGAGTTATTTTCTCTAGTATGATTTATTAAAATTTGCTTTTTAAAATTTGATGATATTTCAGGAAAGTTCCTTTTGGCTTCACAGTTCGCTATTGGTAATGTCTAAGCTGGGAAGATCTCTATCAAATTTCTTCCCTATGTGAGCCATAAAATGAGGAGGGATTTTCCGCAGACCTGCCTTGGTACCTCAGTTTTTCTCTGTTAGCCCATATTTTTGATGCCAGGTACCATGGAAACCATTTATATCTCCATAAACAATTTCTGGCCCTGGACATTGTCTGTGTCATGACTCTGGGTGGGTTGGCGCAGTGGCAGTAAGAGTATTTCTGAAAGTCATTCCTTTCTGGACAGTGATGTGACCATACATGGAAGTGGCTGCCACCACATAAATACATCCCACTACGGTCACACTGAATGAGTCCACATCTCAACTTACACTGAATTTTCCCAACGACACATCAGCCAGCATGCGGGCAAATAGGAAGGAGGAATGACCACAGTGGATGGAGACGGTGGTCTTAACCAATGTGGGTCAAATCTCTTTCTTGGTATACTTTATACACACCTGTGGTCCTGTGAATCCTCGGAAGGGGGCCGAGTGAGAGGCCCCAACAGTTACAACTGATCAGCTTCATAGCAGATCTGTGCTTGGTTGGCACCTGCAGCCTCAGTAAATATTTGTTTAATGAATGAACACAACCCGTGTGACTCAGATTCTTACTGGAACAGATGCTAGCCCTAGGCAACCAGCACAGCTGTCCTGGGGAGCGCCAGGTGACCAGTGGCATGGTTTCCGTAGGACCTCACTGTGCAGTTACTTTGGCCCAAGGAACTATTTCTTGAAATATGTTAATGTAAGCCCACCAACTTTCTTCTGCTTAAGATTGTCTTGGCTCTTCTAGGGTCTTTCCATTTCCATCTATATTTCGGAATCAGCTTATTAATATTTACTGAAAAGTCCTTTTGAGCTTTTGACTGGAACACCATGGAATCTACAGGTCAACTTGGGAAGAATTTACATCTTAAAATCAAATAGTTGAGTGCATTAATCTAGTATGTCTTTTATCTCTCTTTAAATCTTTACTTTATTCCAGCAATGTTTCAGTTGTAGGGTCCTCACATCTGCTGTTCATTTATTCTTAGACGTGTGCGACAGGTTTTGGTGTATCAGTGCTTCCTTATTGTTACAGCCAGTGCGACGGTCTATACTACTTCTTACATCCTAAACATAAATGGAAGCCAGCTATAGTATGGTTTTAATGCCCATTTAAAAATTTATTTTCGGTACCTTTCATAATTTACTTAAAGAGTCCTTTATTGTTGAAAGTCTGGGTTATTTCTTTTTTAAAAACTGTTTTATTTATTTAATTTTAGAGAAGGGAAGGGAAGAACAAAGAGAGGAAGAGAAACATCATTGTGTGGTTGCCTCTCACCCCCCCCCCCCGCCCCCGCTAGGGCCCTGGCCCCCAACCCAGGCGTGTGCCCTGACTGGGACTCAAACTGGCGAGCCTTTGGTTTGCAGCCTGGCGCTCAATCCACTGAGCCACACCAGCTAGGGCGGGGTTATTTAAATTCTTTTCACTTAAAGTAAAACCGAACTGAGCATTTAAATGAAATAGGTTGAGCTGGATACTGTCCTTAGCACTTTGTTTGTATTAGTTTATTTAATCCTCAGAAAAACCACTGTGCTAATAATCTCTGATCCCTTCCCGAGGATAAACCCTGAGACATGGGGTTGCTGGAGAAAATTCTGCGCCTGTTCACAGAGCCCTGGCAGAGCGGTAGAAACCTCACACCAGGTGACTTCAGTGCAGCCAGGCTCCCGGTGTTGTACAGTCGGCACTGTGGTGACCAGTACTGCAGCTTAAAAAACCCAGCCCACAGGAAGCACTACAATACATCTTTGTCTCATGGGTAAGAGGGTGAAGGAATGCCTACGTGAGCCCTGTGTTTATTCACCTGTGTTCATGAACTTCCGACTAAAAACACAGACATCAAGGGAATCCACAGTGGTTCATTAACCAGGAAGCTGAATCTTGCAGTTAATTAACATTCATTATTAGAGACATACTGACTTTCATCATTAGAGAAATATGTTAGGACATCGCTAAACAAATCATGCCAGTGTCTCCTCTCATCTGTCTTAGAGTTCTTACTCATTTCCCTGCTCTTTTCAAACCCCTGGGTCGCATTTCAGCTTTCCTTGGGAAGCCAGACGCATTACCTGTGTCCATACCAGCTTGCAGCACAAGGCCTAGTACCCCCCAAATCTCCTGGATTTTGACTTTGTAGCATTGCTGTGATGGGCCCAGGAGGGCCATGACTGTGGTGTCCCAGAAGCTATGTCCCCAATTCCTGGACAGATCACAGAGGGGGGGGGGGACAGGGCACTGGGAGTCAGTTTCCCTTGGGTCTTTCAAGTTTCTGCCCAGTGTGTTGCCACCTATCTTGCCAAGGATTCTGAATAACAAATAGCCCTGGAACGTAGCGATAGTGTCTCCCTCTGGGCCAGAGGGCCGCCAATTTGTTGGCTGACCAGTAATGCCTTTCTCCAGGGCAAAGGTTGGGCAGTTTTGCTTACAGCTCCTTTAAAAGATTGGAGTTTCTTAAGCTTTGGGTTCCTAGCCTGTAACAAAATGCGCTTTGTGTGCAGGAGTGTCTGGCCCTCACTGCTTTGCCCTGTGGGAACTGAGGTTCAGGGAACCAGCATCAGTGATGGTGCCTGGCTGCTAATGTTACTGTGAGCAATAAGCCGTCTTTTGTTTCTGACCCAGGAGTTTCGCATCTTCTGCCAGAATTCGTGAATTGCACTAGGTTGACTGGTTAGCTCTCAGGTCAGGTGAAATCACAGTTCTTAATGCAGAGTGGGCTTCCAGAGCTGAGAGCTGGGCTGAGTCCAGGGTTGGTAGTGAAGGTCAAAACTATGAAGAAACATACAGGGCTGAGTCACTTCCTGCTGTTTTCAAAATTAGCTCAGGCATTGGGATAAGCCTTAGTCTCAAACTAAAGGCCATTGCTGGGTCTCTTGTGGGGGGCTGAGAGAGGCAGAGGAAGAGTGAAATGGAGGTAGGAGCTGTCAGACAGAAGTCAAAACTCAACTCAGTCGATCCTTATTGCTGGTCACGAGTCTACATTAAAATCAAAACAAGATGGTGGGGGGAAAGTGGTGATAGATTCATGGACAAATTCTGGTTCTCCTCTTGCATTCATCCACGTCTTCGCTGCATCCTCATTACATGAAGGCCAATGAGCACCTGCTGTGCTCCCTTCTCTAGGGTGGTGTGAGCCTCTGATGAGAGGTCTATGAGAAAGCTTTAATGCAAGAGGTAAAAAAGTAAAGTCGTTGTTCTTGCACACTGCCTGGTGCTTTGTGCACTGAAATAATGAAATCTAGGGCTAGGCTGAGAATGATAATGGCCACCATTTGTGGGGCACTTATTGTTCTAAGCACTTTATAGTCATCATATGATTTAATTCTCATCACAAGCCCACGCAGTCAGTGATACTATTATCCTTTTTTAATAATATATTTTATTGATTATGCCATTACAGTTGTCCCATTTCTCCCATTCATTCCCCTCCACCCTGCACACCCCACCACCCACATTCCTACCCTTTAGTTCATGTCCATGTGTCATAAGTTCTTTAGCTTCTACATTTCCCACACTACTCTTGTCCTCCCCCTGTCTATTTTCAACCCACTGTCTATGCTACTTATTCTCTGTATTTTCTCCCCACTTCTCCTCCTCCCACTCCCTTGTTGCTAACCCTCCATGTGATCTCCATTTCTGTGGCTCCACTCCTGTTCTAGCTGTCTGCTTTAGTTTGCTTTTGTTTTTGTTTTAGGTGTGGTTGTTAATAACTGTGAGTTTGCTGTCATTTTACTGTACAACTCTTTTATCTTCTTTTTCTTAGATAAGTCCCTTTAGCATTTCATATAATAGGGGCTTGGTGATGATGAACTCCTTGAACTCAACCTTATTTGAGAATCACTTTATCTGCCCTTCCATTCTAAATGAAAGCTTTGCTGGATAGAGCAATCTTGGATGTAGGTCCTTGCATTTCATGACTTGGAACACTTCTTTCCAGCTCCTTCTTGCCTGTAAAGTCTCTTTTGAGAAATGAGCTGACAGTCTTATAGGAACTCCTCTGCAGGTGACTGTCCCCTTATCTCTTGCTGCTTCTAGGATTCTCTCCTTCATTTTAATCTTGGCTAATGTAATGATGATGTGCCTTGTGTTCCTCCTTGGGTCCAGGTTCTTTGGGACTCTCTGAGCTTCCTGGACTTCCTGGAAGTCTATTTCCTTTGCCAGATTGGGGAAGCTTTCCTTTATTATTTGTTCAAATAAGTTTTCCACTCGTGGCTGTTTCTTTCCCCCTTCTGGTACCCCTATAATCCGGATGTTGGAACGTTTAAAGATGTCCTGGAGGTCCCTAAGCCTCTCCTCACTTTTTTTTGAATTCTTGTTTCTTCATTCTTTTCTGATGGAATGTTTCTTCCTTCCTTCTGGTCCACTCCATTGATTTGAGTCCCAGTTTCCTTCCCATCACTATTGGTCCCCTGTGCATTTTCCTTCACTTAGTATAGCCTTCATTTTTCCATCTAGTTTGTGACCAAAATCATCTAGGTCTGTGAGCATCCTGATTACCAGTATTTTGAACTGTGCATCTGATAGGTTGGCTATGTCTTGGTCACTTAAAAGTATTGGCTCTGGGGCTTTGATTTGTTCTTCCATTTGAGCCATACTTTTTTGGTCTGGTCACACCTGTTACATTATGGGGGGCGGAGCCTTAGGTGTTCACCAGGGCAGGTCAACCCAGTCATTGGGTTGTGACGCTGTATGTGGAGGCAGGGTCAGAGAGGGAATAATGGTGTTTACTCTGCTTGTATTTCAGTTCCTTCCGTCGCTTCTCACAAGCAAATTATGTCCTTCTGGTGCTGGTTCCTGGGTGGGTGGGCTTGTGTACATTCTAGGACCCTGTGGGTCTCTCCAACAAACCCTCCTGTGAGTCTGGGAGTCTCTCCTGGCAGCTCAGCCCCGACAAGTGTTTTCAATCTGTGCTTTTAGGCTTTATTTCCCATTGCTGGGGCCATGGTTTACACGGTCTGTCTCACTGCCTGTTTTTGCCTGGTTTATCTGTGTGCGAATGTGTGACTATGGTCAGCCAGCCGCCTTGTGTGCCTCACTGGATCTGCTAGTTTCCTCCCTGTGCCCAGGGTCTGCTAGCCCCCAACCGCCTGCACACCCGGATCTGCCAGCCACCGCTTTTTCCTGCTGGGACCCCTCTCTGCTGGCCGCTGACTCTGCCTTTCTTACCCATTTGGATGAATGGTTGTTGGACTTCCATACAATTCAATTTTCTGTGTGTTCTGTTGTGTTTTTTTCCTAAATCTTTGTTCTTAATTTTTGTTGTGCAAGGAGGCACAGTGTTTCAACCTATGCCTCCATCTTGGCTGAAGTCCGATACTATTATCCTTATGTTAGGAATGAGGGAAATGAGCATGTGGGGCTCAGAACACAAAGACAAGACAGAACTAGGTTCGGTAACTAGGAAATGAGACAGAACCACAGCAGGGTCTTGAAGTGTCTCTGCCTATCCCACCTGCTTGTTTTTGGATGTCCCCCTTGCAGCTCCCCATTTCCAGTTCCTTCCAAGGTGCTGCCGTAGCACAGAGGCCCCCTGACCAGCCATTCCTGAGAGAGACCTCCTGGCTCTGTGCTGGATGGCTTCCCACCTCAAGCCCCAGGTAAGCTCTGAGCTTTCCTTGTCCACCTGTTGCTTGCTGTCTCACTCTCTGAGCCAATCAAGAGGCCAGGGACTGAATCTCCATAAATGAATGTTCAGTGAAGTCAAGAAGGAACACCAAGGTAAGATGGGAAGGTGAGAAAAAGCAGTGAAGTAAGATGGAAGTTTGATTCAAAAAAGCCATGTCATAGAAAAGGGGGTTCAGTGCCAGGCTAGCATGAATATAAGAAGCAAACATCTGCTCCCAAGACCCTCCACCTGCGAATGGAGTAAAAGGAAGTCAGGGGTAGGCTATGAAGTAAGGAGGCTCTTCTTGTTTCCGTGACTTTCTGCAAGGGAGGGAGACACCTGGTGGGTCCCTGGGGTGAAGTCCTGCTGTCTTCGGAGCCCATCTGGGGTGTGGCATTCAGTTTTGGATGATGTGGGTGACAGGGATAACCTGGAGCAAGGTCAGATGAAGGGTCTTCCAACTCTGTCATATGAGGAACTGTTAACTAATGTGAGAAGAGGTGATGAGGAGGACATGATGCTTAGAAGATCTATCTCAGGGAGGGATGAGAAGATTGGTTTGTGTGTCTTCTAGGGGGACAAGATACAGAAAAGAACATTTAGGCCAAGACCCAGAATCTTTCCCCTCATGGCACTCTTGGAATCATCTTCAGAGTGACCCATCCCTGGTGGTGTTTAAGGACAGTCAGCATGGGCGGGGGAGGCAATTTGGTATGGGATTTGGACCCAGAGAGAAACAAGTTCAAATCCAGGCTCCAACACTTCCAAACTGTGTGAGTTTTGACTAATAGCTTGAGTTCTCTGAGCCTCTATTTCCTTGTGTTTGAAGGAAGATAACACCTGTCTTGCAAAGCAGTGTTTTTAAGGATTAGAGATTATGTAAGAAAACTTTGTGGTTTCCAGATGGTTTCTATAAATGGTAGCTATAATTAATCCTCATGATGCAAAATGGATGTTAGCATCAGGTGAGGACCAGATAATCTTTAACATCTTGTCCAATATTCCAAGGAAACGAGTTGGACTTCCAGCACTACCCTGGACTCTTTGTACTGCCATTCACGCCTCGTCATTGTCATCTCACACATGATTATTTTCCACATATTTATGTCCCTTGTCATTCCACACAGTGTTCAGTTGGCTAGGAAGGGAAAAAGAGATACGCCAAAGGGAGGAGAAAACATAAATAAATGATTAGAGCCATGAGGCGATGGTTCTAAGGGTGACAGCTGCTGTGAAAACACCGCTCTGAAGAGGCAGCTCAGCCCTGGCCAGGCGTCCACTTGGCAGGAACTGTCCCCTCCCCCATGGCAGCGCCTGGTGCCAGTTGGCTGCCCAGCTGGGGGTGTAGAAGGCTCCATTTGGCTCCATCTCAGACACGCTGAATGAACATCATTAGAGAAATGTACAAGGGGGGATAGCCGACTTGGATGAAGTCACAGAAAGAACGCTGATCAAATTTGCCTTTGACTCAAAGCTGGGAGGGAGAGCGGAACGCGGGGTGACCTAAGCCTCTAAAAGATGGAGCAGCCGGCAACAACAAATCAAAATTAACTGGGTCAGATTTAATAGGGGTAAAATCAAGGTCCTGCATTCAGAAAATAAAATGAATCAAGTATTGCAACTGTAATGACAAGGACAGACGCTAAGATGGCAAAGATGGATGAATTGGCTCGTACAAACCATAAGACATATGCACGTCAAAGGCACTATAAACAAGACGAAAAGGCAAACAGTAAACTGGGAAAAATAACGGCAACATAGATGACAGGGAGAGTGAGTCGACATGTTGAAGAGCTCTTTCCAATCAATGAGGAAAAGAAAAGTGCTCCATTAGAAAAATAAAGAATGAATGTAAACAAGCAGTTCAGAAAACAAGAAATCAAAATGGTCAAACAGTATGTAAAAAAATGTTTACCCACAGTCTTTAAAAAGTGCGAATAAAAACAAAAGCGGAATACTTTTCTTCCCCTAGCTGGGGGACAGTGACTTCAAGGGGTCACAGTCTCAGCATCAGCAGGACTTGGGAGAAGCACCCAGGCACAGCCACTGCAGGGGAGCGTGAACCGGCACAGCCCTGGGTGGAGGCCAGTTTGGTAGCATGCATCAAAAGCCTGAAAAATACCCAAATGCCTTACCCAGAATTCCAGTTTTAGGAATTTGTCCTAGGGAGAAAAATCAGGGAAGAGTACAAAAATGTCATCTACTAGGGTAGTCACGGTAGCATGGCTCAGAACAGGAGAAAGTTCATCATAGCTTCTTGCTCAATAATGGGGTGATCATCAATTCGGGTGATGAGAGCAGTAAAATGGCATGCACCCATTCAGAATCCTGTGTATTGCTGGGGCAGACGTGGACATGTACTGGTCAGACCCCAAGTCCAAGGGAACGCTTGCGTGCATGTCTGTTAGCTCCTTCAGGGTTTGTGTGCACCGAGGAAAGCAGTCGTGGCCAAAGCCACATCCCTCTGAGCAGCACACATCCAGTGCTGCTTGGGGCAGTGTGTGAGGGACCGACCATATCCACCAGGGCTGAACGTTCCGGCGCACCACGGATGCTCCAGAGCTCCCACGAGGTTGGCCCAGGTTGTGTCAAGGCTTCTCTTGGGAGAGAATTCTCCAGCAACAGTACCATCCTTTCTGCCTGGTCTGGGAGCTTCCAGACAAGAGCACTGGCAAACTGGGTTAGATGACTTAACTGGGAATTGCTAGCATGCCTTGGACGTTAGAAATAGCATATCTTCCCAAAGTGATTTAGAGACTTAGCTCCTTTCCCAAAGCGTGTGCTCACATTCTAGGGGGAAACGCCTGCTGATGGCCCACCTCCTCCTGCGGAAACATATATTTACATTCCAGAGTAAAGATCTGTCTTTTTCAAGAGGCGAGGATGGGCAGGTGTACCAGCCACGCTCTGCGTTTCATAATTTGGGGGTAGCGCCCTATGGTGCAACCCAGGGAATGCACAGGATAGCGTCTGCCCCCCATTTTGTTGTCCTGCAGGTTTGGTGTGTGTGGAACCAGTGGCAATATACCCTTATAAGTAAAAACCATTCTGTTTCGTAAACCAGAGATTTCACATTTCCTATCAGAAATTCCCTCTCTCTCTCTCTCTCTCTCTGTCTGCCTGCCTATATCTATCTACATATGTATGTTATGCATAGTTCGTATATATAAACTTAACACCTGCATTGAAGTTGAACTTCTCCTGTGCCCACCCCTGCCTCTTCCCCCCGCCCCTCACTCCCCACCACAGGTATTATTCCCTAACAGGCACCCTGCCCACCTCCCAAACTGCTCAGTGCTTGCTGCTGGAGAACCCAGCCGGCACCAGTTGCCAGGTTGAAAAGCAGTCTATAAAAGAACCGTGTCCAGACGTGATAAACTCTTTGTGCTTTATAGGAGGCTGCATTGAGAAACAGACACGTCAAACCCACTGAGTATGAGGGATGGTTTTCTTTGGGTGGTGTAAACATGAATAATTGTTTTTCCTTTCCTTTGCGCCTTTCTGGGATTCCGAGCTTCCTGTGTTGAGCATTTATTACTTTTCGTGACAGAGTCTGCCAAGAATGCTGTTTGTCACCAGCCATATTTAGCAGGAAGTGAGGGTGGGGACAGGCGCAGAGGAGCTAACATTTACAGACTGCTAACCCCGTGGCTGGCACTGCTTTGAGCACTTCACATTTAATTTCTCCCTGCATCCTCCACGCAGTCTCATGGGGAGGTATTATTACCCCTGGCTCACACCCAGGGATTGAGAACTTGCCCACGGGAGAGGAGGCAGGGTGTCCATCCAGGCTGCCCATCCTTGTCCTTGGAGCCTGGGCTCTACCCTCTCAGTGTTCATCCCTGAGGTTTGATCACCTTGTCCTCAGGCACAAATGAGGTCTGCTCCTACCTTCCTTGGTAAGTCAGTCTCAAGTGGGTCCTCTCTGTGTGAACCCTAAGCCCCTGGTGTCACTTACAAAGCTCTGTGGGACCCGCCCCTGTCTCCATGCACAGTGCCCCCCCACCCATGCCACTTCTGCCAGCCTCTGTGCTCCTGTCACTTGGCCCTACTACCCTTTTCCATCCTTGGAGCCCCGCCCCTGCTTCGTTCCATCACCAAGGATGGTCTTCTGCAGCTCAGTGTATGGCTGACTCTGTCCCCTGTGGGGTTCCAGTGTCTCTGTCCCCTCTTGGTGATATCCTTCCAGCCACTGTCAGTGTCTCTGTCCTCTTCTTCACTCCCCAGCCACAGTCAGCCTCTGATGCCCACTTTTGTGGGGCGGTGCCTCTTGGCAGTGGGCAGGGACTCCCCTGCGTTTGCCTGAGTGGAAATGCACCATCGTGGACACAGATGCTCACACCCAGCTCTTTTTTTCTTGGACCTGTGCCTCTGGGTAAGTGACGAGGAAAAGCTCAGTCTTCCACCTTCTACATCCTTCCTCCCAGTGTGTCCCCTTCAGGCCACATACCCAACACTGACTTCAGACACCTCAGGTCACCACATAGGTGGAGGTTCTCCCCCACACCAAGCAAGTCTTTGCAACACGAACTCAACTTTGACACTCTGTACCCAAGGTAGCATTGGACCCCGTGGGTTAAGGGCTCGGTCCCACAAGACAGCCTGCTCACCCCACTCTGAACACCCATGGCGAGCTCAGGCTATCTCCTGTGCTTCTGACCCACCTCTACACATGGGAGCTTCCGGGGACTCCCTCCTTGAGTTGCATTTGCTTGCCAGAGCGGCTCACAGAACTTGGTGAAGCACATTAACCACTTTATGAACGGATGTGATAAGGGTACAGGTGAAGAGAGACACAGGGTGAGGTCTCGGAGGGTCCCGAGCTCCTGTCCCTGAGGAATTGGGGTGAACCACCCTCCTAGCATGTGGGTGTGTTTGACAAGCTGAAACTCTGCAAACCCTGTACTCTGGGGACTTTATGGAGGCTTTACCATGTAGGCATGATCAGTGATTAGCTCCATTTCCAGCCCCTCTCCCCCCTCTGGAGGATGGGGGGGTGTGGCTGAAAATTCCAAGCTTTTAACTATGGCTTGGTTTTTCAGGTGGCCAGCCTCTGTCCTGGAGCCATTGAGAAACTCACCCAAGGTGCCTCTGTAGAACAAAGATACTCGTGGTGCTCTTACCTCTGGGGAAGTTACAAGGGTTTCTGGAGCTCTGTGCCAGGAACCAGGGACAGAAACCGATGTCCGTTCCCTGTTATCTCACAGCAAGTTAGTTCACTTCTCTGTGCCTCAGTTTCCACATCCATACGTGGCTTATCAGGACACCGAGAGCCCCATCTGCCCATGCAGTCCCAGATAGAGGGACTACACCTCATCTGTGCACCGAGCTCCCACGACAGTACCTGGTGCTCACAGGTGCTCAGTAAGTATTTTTTGAATGAAAGAGGAAGGCAGAGGCTTGAGTCTCATAAGCGCTTCCCGAGATTTAACACTTCACACTTTCATCTTTCTGGCTGTGTCCATGTTGAAGGAACATTGTTCTAAGCTTTGTATCTTCCCAGAGGAGAGAGTCAATACAGAGTCTTGCAAGCTTTGCCTTCATGAACCGTGAGGGTCTAAGCAAGTTTTTTTTTTTTATAGAGCATTGAGTCTTGCATATAAACTCTAGCTCTGGCTCACAGACAGCTGTCCAAGTCCAAGTGCATCATCCCCCCCATTAGACCTAAGCCTTTGAAGTGAAATGAATTTGGAAAACCCTTGCATGGGGTTTAAGGCCTCATCGTTCAAGGAGGACCACCCACTCCCTACCCCCTTGCCAAAGTCAAGACCTAACACTGAAAGAGCTTTACAAACTTTGGTTTTAATTCCCATCTTCATTTTTCATGGGTGACGCAATCGTTCATTGAAAGAAGATGATGGGAATTCAGAGATGCCTCTCTCGCTGTAGTTATTCCTCCATCCGTCACCCCTTTTTATCCATGATCTGCTTGAGTTCAGCAACTGCTCCTTATTCCCAGTGCACACTTATTCCTGGCTCAAAGTGCACACTTAGCCCTAATTGGCTGAGTGAATGACTTAAGGGATGAACCGAATTATAGATTCAAATTCACTAAGGGCAGGGCATGTTTTTCTCATCTCGACTCTTCAGCAGCCATAGCTTAGTAGATGCTCAAAGAGTTCGTGAAGTCAGACATTTGTCAGTCATTCCTGAGGGCATACAAGGAGGGATCCCAAAAGATCCAGAATTATCATCCGGAGAGCAGGCCTCTGGTAGGACAGGCTTCCCTTGTCAGGTGAGTGTTCTAGGAACCCATGTGGATCAGTGTACCAGCTGGTGTTGTTGTGAGAGGGTGTGTCCGGCCTCAGTGAATTTTTTTGAAGACTCTTTCAATGCATTTGCCCATTTCATGATGAGTGGTTTACAAGCACACCTGCCCACACCATGATGAGTGTTCAGCAGTTTTTGGCCAAAAACCCGCATGACCCCCATGTTCTATTCTCCTTATTCACCTGATCTCACCTGGAGTGACTTTTTTTGTTTGCCTGGATAAAACAAGTCCTCAAAGGGAAACATTTTGCCAATATGGAAGAGGTGAAACAAAAAATGGCAGAAGCACTAAAAGGCATGAAAATCAACAAGCTCAAAACTGTTTGCGCAGTGGAGAAACATCTCGATGGGTGTACTGCATCTAATGGAGAGGATTTGGAAGGTGACCAAAGTTTAACATGTCAGAATAAATACATCTTTTTTCAATAAATAAATTTTATTTTTTGGGTCCCCCTCATAACAGGCTCCAGGCAAGAGTGTGCAGCTCTGGAAACACTGATGAACCCCAGATACCTTTACTGAGCCCCTCAGCAGGCAACCTTGAGTGAGTGAATGAACAGCTTTGCTAAATTGGCCATCTTGGTTTGCAAAGCAGCAAACCCCACACTCCCCCCTGCGATCTCCTTGGAGAAACAGTGGGGGACCAGCAAGGGGTGCGGCTCATGCACGGAGACAGATGGTCACGTGGACGCAACTGCAAGCCGCAGAGAGTAAAAGGAAGCCGGGAAAGTCTGGTGTTTGCAGAGAATGCAAAGCCAAACCAGAAGAGTTGAGAAGAATCAGAAACATGAGCAGAATGGACTTACCCACCAAGAACAGTCAGGGTCAGGACTACAGGGAGGGCGTTAAGAATCCCAAAGGTGGAAGTTGTTGGGATGAATCCAAGACAGAGTCCGTTGGGTCCCAGCAAGTGGTTCTGGACGCCCTCGCCAGCTATGGTTGTGGCCAGTTCACAGAGAGACCACATTCCTTTTAAAGCACCAGTGTCCCCATTCTTCTGTGTGACATATCCTTCTCCAAGGTCATGATGGTCTCACCAGGAGTTCCAGGATTCCAGCTGGTCAGACCATGAACATGCGAGTGTTCTTTCCTTGGTTACTGGCTCATGGGTGAAGTGCACGGAACCTGCTGAGTCTCCCTCCAGGCTCCACTTGGCTTTTACCCTCACCCTGCTGATGTCTCCCATGGAAGGCCCCAACACGACCGTACCAGTGGCTGAAATATTGAAATAAGGCCATGCTATCGGGTCATGAGCCTCTGCCCGCACCACCAGTGCCCCTCATGTGCATGCCCCTTCCCTACCAGCCAGTGGCCCAGCACTTTGCTTGTTCCCATGGGGATGAGTCTGGGCACAGCAGAGGGTCTGCAGGGCTTTCCTCAGCAGCTTTCCAGTCTGTGGTTCATGGCCATTGGACACGAATTGTTAAACCCTCTGAATATGTTCTCACCGTCAACACATCAGTTGCCTTACTTGTAACTGTTTTATATGTCTCCTTCATCCTGAATCCTTTTTCCAAAATGCAGCCAAGTAATCTTTCTAAGATGTAAATCCTACTCTGCTGCTTAAATTACTTTGAAAGCTTCACCCGGGCTTCATGGAGACATCTGGACAGCTGAACCTGTCTTGCAAGGCTCTCCACAGCCCTCCCTCCTTCTTCAGTCTCTCCTGAGCCCACCGCCGCCTCCCACCTGCTGCTCCAGCTCTCTGCACTTCAGTTCTTCAGAGGCTCCCGGGTGTCTCCCTTTCAGACCACTCTCAGAACCTCCTCCCTCCCTGTCCGGCTTGGCTCCCTTCGGAAGCCTCATTGTTACTGGAGTGTTGCTTCCTCGGGGAGTCCCCGTGTTGTAGGAGTCTCCTTGTTATAGCACTGGGCACATTTAATTGTAATGTGTGTGTAGTGTCTGTTTCCAAACCTGTACCCTCCACGAGGACAAAGCCATGCCTGTCATGTCCACCATTGCATTTCCTCCATCTACCATATTTTCAGAAATACAATGTGGATGAATTGTCATTTATTTGGCAAATATGTAGGATGTGAGTCCCTTGGGATGCTGGGTCTTCTATGCTCAAAGCATGCTGTTTTCTCCCATTGCATGGGATAAATAAGTGCCGAGTGAATATTTATTGCAACTCTACACAGAAATAGGCTTGGATGCAAGAGGTCCAGGTTAATTCCATGCCCGCCCAACCACCATCCCCTGAGCCGATTCCATGCTGAGCGCTGGGCTGGAAACTGTCCTCACGGTGCCCCTTTAGTGGGCTGCAACTATAGCTACAGCGCTAGAGACAGAGCGAGCTTCCAGGCTGATAACGAAGAAACTAAACTGAGAGAACTCAAACGACTTGCTCCAAGTCCCTTGGCTTGTAGAGGGTGAAGCTTAGCTGGGGACCCAGTTCTGTCTGCTTCAGAGCCTTTTCCCCTTTATCATGAGGGCGGCATTGGGCCCAGGAGATGTCAGGCAGTGGGAATGTGAAAAAACTGTGCTTTTCCTTTAAGGGCCCCCTGACTAACTTTAGAGCATAAAATGGAGGGGCTAATGAAAAGCAGATGAACCAATTTAATGCTTGGACATCCCTGTCATTTCCCCACAGAGTACAGTAGTAGCAATGTTTTTATCTGCGGTCTGACGCTTGGTGTTTCATTCCCAGCCCTGCCTTTCCTGGTTGCGTGACCCTGCGGAGGACACCCCATCTCTCCGAGCCTCCGTCTCCTCCTGCTGATAGGGAGTAAATGAGATAATGAGAAGCAGTGCTTGGGCCGCAGTGAATGTTCGAGAATTGATATAAATCAGGTCAATCAATCTAGGCTTGGGATTCTGGCATCAGCTGTCAAATGGACAGAGTCGTTCCTTGAGATTTTTTCTACATCCAATTGCTGTTTTTCCCCAAAAGAAAAACCACAAGCAAATACAAGGAGCAGAGAAGCAAAGCGGACGTCAGCTCTCCCTGTACGAATGCCGTCCAGGGATTATTAGCGCAACCATTTTCCATTAACAAAAGTAAATCGCTCAGAAACATCGGGGCCACATGTGCCAGGATTCCGCTCTGCCCTGGCATTTCACTGTCACACCCAAGGTCATGCGGACTCCTGTGCTGCCCTTGAGGCAACACGAGGGTTCCAGAGACTGACCGGCATGTCCCCCTGTGCCCCACCTCTTTTTTCACTTTGGGAAAGCTCAGGGGCAACAGTGGCCAAATAACTGTTGGGTGCCCTTGTTAAAAAAAAGGGAAATTCCCTCCTGGCAGCAGATGCCACCTTCTCTTCGAGCTCTCAGGCCTGCGCCAGGCCCTGAGCTCATGCCACTGGAGGTGGGAACGGGCAACAAAACTATTGATACATTTTTAGCTCCAAAGGCAGCTAAAATGTAAGCTTGGGTGGGGGTAGGGGGAGCTCTCTACCACGTGAAGTTCCTCACACTTTACCAGCCCTCCCATCCCTGTCACTCCCAGATCCCAAGTAGTTCTCAGGGTTCATTACAATATCCATCAGCTGAGAGAGTGACTGGGCTGATCGAGGCAGGTCCCCCAGGGGCTTGGTGGAATCCGGAAATGCACTGGTGGGTGCCGTGGGAGGCTGGTGGAAGCAGGAAGGATGCTGTCATTGGCCATTGGCCTTCATCAGCCACATGACTCAGCCCTCCACTGGGGATACAGGGGAAAGCTTTACGATTTAGAGAAAGGATTGTCAGAAAAGGAAGATGCCCCTGAGGTTATCTTAAATGACATTCTGCTCTGCAGAGCAGGGCACTGAGACCCAGAGAGTGGGAGTGCTTGTCTCAAGGCCACGTGTCTGTGGCTCCAAACCAGTTCTTGTGACTCTTAGACGGACAATCTTGGAGCTCCCGTCCACGTTCCCGTGAGAGAATGGGGTGGGACATCCGAGGACTGGTTCCAGTGCTGATGCTTCCACAGGCTCGACTCAGGTGCTCGAAGATGGTCACTCCTTCTGCTTGTGTTTGATCAGATCTGGTATCTGATCAATCTGATCGATGACAGAGGAGCCAGAGAAGCCAAGGAGGTGTTTGAATGCCTGTCTGTGCATGTTCGCGTGCATCAGGGATCACAGTCAACTGATAACAACTGCGTGCTATTTTCCCTGAGAGGGAAGAGTCAGGGAGGGGTGGGGCTGAGCATAGTTCAAGGGCAGCAGTGCTGGGGGTGGAGGCAAGTGTCGGAGCTCAGGGATCAATTAGATGAATAAATTCTATTTTGGTTTCTCTGTGAATGGACTGATTTTACCTTTGTCTTGTGAAGCTGCACCAGGCCTGCCAAGCGCCATCATTCCAACTGCAGGATGAGAACGCCAGCTAACAGCTGGGCAGGATGGATTCCTTCTCCCCAAGGCACTTTCAGCAGTTGGCTGTTTTCCGCCTCAGCCCTTCTGTCCTCTATAAGTCGGCTTCCCGTCTCTGTTTGCCAGTCTCATACCTGCTGCGAGGCAAGTCTCCATGAAGTACACTTGCCCTCCTGCCACTTCCGAGCAGTGGTTCCCCTCACCCAGGGAGTCCACTCGAGGGGAAACTGTCTTTCTGACCTCTGCAGGTCACGGTTCCCAGCTTTCTGTCCACAGCCTCCTGTTGGAAGATCGAGTCCCTGTGAGAACTCTGCTTGGATGGTTGAGTAAATGGAAGCAGTGAGGTTGAGAGCTCAGCACTTAAAGGCCACCCAGCCACCTACCTCTGATGATTCCCGGACTCTGCCCACCCGGTCTGCTCCCCATGTTCTCCATGAAGACACAGCCTTCATCAAGTTCAAAGGCTGACTGTGCCACCTGTCCCAGTTCCTCGCCCACTTACTGACCCTTCTCTTCCAACCTTAGGAACTCATCCCAGCCTTACCTGACCTGAAACCATGACTGCCACCCATACTCCCACTCCTTCTCCTCCTAGTCCTCACTGGTTCCCGGGGTCCATGGTTATGACTTGTCAAGCTAGTTGACTTGTTCAAACTGAAGAAATCCAGCACCAGCACTGACTCGGTTATTCGGTCATGACATTCAGCTGAAAACGTCGTCCCAGGCAGAAGGGAGGGTGCAGCCGTCGGAAGGATGGTGTGCTGGATAGCATACAGGAGAGACAGGGCCTTGCATTACCCATGAAGAAGCTGATGAATCCCCAACCTTTGCTATCCAGTCTTGCTTGACAGTTGTGATAGGGCTATAGTGGGAAAAGCTTTACACTGAGAGTTGACTGACTTGGGTTGTAGCCTTGGCTCTGTCATTTACCCAGCTGTGACCTTGGGCAAGTCATTTGTCTCCTTTCTGCCTTAAAGGAGAGGTGGCCATCTTAAAGGAGAGAGGGCCAAGATGTTCCCGAGAGTTCCTGCTGGGTGTGACTTTCCGTGACTTTGGCAGACCCAGGCTCGGTGAATCAACACCATCTGTAAGCTGAGGTTCCACGCCAAGTGAGGTCCCTGGATGGTTCTGCAGCCTCCCCACTGTGTGTAACCCTCTCTAGGGCCAGCAGCTGCCCTCTGTTCCCCAGGAAAGATCTCAGCCACCACTCCTTCATCCTGGCATCATCACTGGGTTAATTTTCCTCCAGAGATGAGGGCCAAAAATAAATTGCGCCCTGCTCTCTGGATGAGCCTGTACCTGCTGTTCCTCATAAAACTCAGCAAGGTCAAGTGGAGATAGGGCTGCAGTGGCTCCTAGGTCCTGATGCTGGGGTAGGGGCCCTTGCAGGCACATGGCCAGCACACTGGCTGCACTCAGTGTGTTGTTTTCAGAACTGAAATGGGACCTGCTTCAGGCCAGGGCATGGTAGGTGGTGGTCTTGGCTCTCAGGTCATAACTCACTGGAGGCAACTATTTCTCCTGGCCCCTCCTGTGATCTAGTATACTGTTATTGTGATTGGAAGGGTGATGGAGAAGGGATGCCCCACCCGCCTTTTTCATTCCTAGGATTCCTGAGATGATTGGATATGTAAATCTTAGTGCTTTCAGAGTCCCAGGGATCACGTGTGATTTTGTAGAGAACAGAGGATGAACCCTCTAGGTGCTGGTGTGAGTTCTTTGTGACCTTGGGCTAATCCTGTATATTTTCTGAGCCACACTTTTCTCATCAGTAACAGGAAGGGTTTGAACTGGTGGTTCTCTGGAGCCTGCTCCAGGTCGAACATTAAGGGTCTTGGTGATTTCATGATAAGAGGTGTTCATGGCACCTACTCAGGGATCACATTTACTAACACCATTGACTTACATTTTGGTCTCCATTTTTCTTTGCACTTTTATCTCCAACCATCCCTTCACCCACACCTCTCATCCCACCCACCTCTCCTCAACATAGCTATTCTTTCATACAATTAAGCTGTGGCACAAGCACTTATATTTACTTAGAATTCCATTGAATTCTTCTCCAACTTGTGAACCCTTTTTATCCTCGAAGCCCAGTTGCTATGTACTTGCTCTGTGAAGTCTTCATAATCACCCTCTGGTTTATGGGTAAATGACTGTTTTCTGGGGCCTCCCAAGACTACAGGAAAATACTTCTCCTATAGCACTCACGTGACATCCCTGAACAAATCAGACCCTGCTCTGGGCTGAATGGTGCTCCTTACCCAAATTTGTATGTTGAAGTCCTAACCCTCAGTACCTGAGACTGTAACTATATTTGGAAATAGGGTCTTTCAAGAGGCAATTAAACTAGAATGAGGTTATTGGAGTGAACGCTAAGTTCATATGCAAACTCTGGAAACTCTTGTACACAGACACGCATGGAGGGAAGAGTATGGACAGAGCTGGGGAGGAGAGGACAGCCCTCGGCACACCGAGGAGGGAGACCCGGAACGGCGGATCCTTCTCTCACAGCCCTTGGAAGGAACCAACCCTACCACTTACATGTTTATATGCAAATCTCAGATGTTTTCTAGTCCCAAGTCAGTCTCCCCCTTCAAAGTCCCAGAAGCACTGCCTGCTCCTTTGTTTCAAACCCAGGGCCCTGGAAAGTGATCCTTTTTGGCTCTGCCCCGCCTGGCTCTGTCTGCATTCTCAACCGTGGAGCTTCTCTTCCCTTTCAACCCTGGAAAGAAACTTGGATATTCCCCTGTAGTCAAGGTCGAAAACACCTCCTGGCGCCCTTGGGTTGTTAACATTATTCCTTCCCAGCAACAGCCCTCCCTGGGTGAGTTGAAAACTGATAGCCCCTTTGAAAATTATACATAGAAACCATGCCAGCCCCCTCCCTACTCCAGGGGGCATGCAAGCAATGAGACGACCATTGCTTTTTGGTTCCCACACCATAAATTCCAACTCACTTGGGCCAAGGGGTGGGAGGAGAGTCTATAAGCTGATTTACAGAATGATTTTCAGACATGGGCTGCTAGCTCATTGCTGTGTTCAGGAAAGGACCCAATGCCCTGATGCCTTCTTCATCCTTCTTTCAACATTAGCTCCTGTCCCCATATCACAGCCTAGCTTCCTCTGTGGGGTCGGCAAAATCTTTGTGCCTTTCCAGGCACGAGTCTTTGGTCCTTTTATCACTGCCCTCAGGATCTCTTTGGGGAACTTGGCAGTTACCAAGGTTGAGATCATGGTTGAGATCAGGGGTATTCACTTGAGCCATCTGGTCCCCAAGATGTTCCTAGGTTACCTTTGTACCTTGCAGGCCTTTGCTGTCGCCTTATGAGTTCACCTGAGCATCCCATAGACTGTCTGCTCATTGCCCCTTCTGAGTCTTTGACTCTTTCTCTCTCGTTATCTCCTGGGCTAGGCTGTTCTGCCTCATGGTGTTGATGGCGTTGCATTAGGCAAGATCCCAGAAGCAATGGTCCTCAGTATTTTTAGAGGAGGCCATGTGATGTTGTGGAAATAGCATGTAGTGTTCAGTATTCTGGACCTG
Organism: Sturnira hondurensis; assembly: GCF_014824575.4. Lineage (NCBI taxonomy): Eukaryota > Metazoa > Chordata > Mammalia > Chiroptera > Phyllostomidae > Sturnira > Sturnira hondurensis. The sequence continues at coordinate 47,512,724 of NW_028079044.1, forward strand.
GTATGCAGACCCTTGCTCTGCCATTCGCTAGCTGGGCTAGTGCCCTCACCCTTCAATGCCTCTGTTTCCCCATGAGCCCAGTGAGCATAATCGTGCTACCCACAGAGTTATAGTGATTAAATGGAATAACCTATGTAATGTGCTTAGAGTAATTCATGGCACTTAGTAGATCCCTCAAAAATAATTTGTTAACTTTCCACTTCCCCTGAGCTTTTACTAGGGCATCTTATTTGGAGAGAATTAAAGTGCAGCTGAGATTGCTTTATGGGGAGTAGTTGTCTCTGAAGGAGGGTCAGCCTGGGAAGGAGGGCATTTTGCATATTCCAGGTGACATGGGCTCTGGGGTCAGTTACCATTCCTGTGTCCATGGTGTGGGCTGCGGGGTGGCAGATGGGGTTGCCCTCAGCCGGCGCATGGTCTTCTGCCTCCGTGTGGCTCCCGCCTTCGTGGGACATCTGACGTTCTGTTGGTACCTGTCTGTCTCTTCCCAGTAGTGTCAGACCAGGTGGTGGGTGGGGGAGGGCCCACGAAGTCAGATGTCCCACGAAGGCGGGAGCCACACGGAGGCAGAAGACCATGTGCCGGCTGAGGGCAACCCCATCTGCCACCCCGCAGCCCACACCATGGACACAGGAATGGTAACTGACCCCAGAGCCCATGTCACCTGGAATATGCAAAATGCCCTCCTTCCCAGGCTGACCCTCCTTCAGAGACAACTACTCCCCATAAAGCAATCTCAGCTGCACTTTAATTCTCTCCACTTTAATTCTCTCGAAGACCTTTGGTCACACAGTACTGGGTGGGAAACCTGTACTGACTATGGAGTCACCCAGGCCTGGTCCAAATCTTCCATGATGCCCTGTATTCGTGATATGCCTCCGGCAAGTTACCTATCTCTCTGAGCCTGTTTCCTCGCCTGCAAACTGAGGATGACTGCATCGACTTGTTTCAAAGAGGACTTCGGTGACAAGAGGGGAGGCTCCAACTCCAGGTGACTTACTGACGAGGGAGGCGTAAGGAGGCGTTGTGTTACACACCGAAAAGTCCAGAGCTCGGACTGGGGCATAGTTTGATCAGGGGTCTGGCTCGGCTTCTCTGCTGTAACCTCAGCTCCACCTCCATCTGATTCTGTGTGTCGGCTTTATCCCCAGGCTGGTGCTTTCTACAGGTGGTGCGATACCTGTGTGCAGTTCCTGTCCCATACTCAAAAGAGCCTTAGCTTGGAAGGGACCGTCTTAGGCCACATGACTACTAATGGAGCAACCACTAGGGCACTCAGAACATCTTCAGCCTTATTAGGTTAATAAGCAGATTTAATTAGGTGAAGAGAAAACAGTGTTCATAACACAGTGCCTGGCAGAGAAAAAGTGCTAAAAATTAGTCATTATTTTACACAGATCTGCTTAAACATAATAGCTATATATCAGTGTATTTACACATATACAAATTGTTTATGTATATATAGTTATAAATCTCTCCATATGTATGTGTATATATATATATGTATATATGCACACTAATTTCCTGCCTATTCACATCACTCACAAATGACTGGAATTTCTTTCATTAAATTTGTAGAGTTTGAGAAGGCTTGACTTAAATGTTTGCTGTATAACGTCCTTGGAATTTACTTTTGGGGTCTCTGAGAATGAACACCCAAAAGAATGAGCAGAAACTGTGGCACAGTAAGAGGCTGACGTGGCTGCTGGCGAGGAATAGGACATCATATGTGTTATACAGGCTTAGACAACAGAGGGAATGTCAAATATGAGAGAGATTTCCAACATGAGCCCCAAGTCCAGGGCTTGGAGTCAGGCCCTGGAACTGTAGGCACCAGTGTGTCTTCCGAAGCTTCCGATGGCTCTGCATTCCAGGGCAAGGGGCAGCAGAGGAGAATGTAGATGTATAACTGTGTGCTCTGAATACGGCCTGGTGGGCCACACAGACCAGGTGAGGGGCCACACAGCTGGTGGGCCACACAGACCAGGTGAGGGGCCACACAGCCTGGTGGGCCACACAGACCAGGTGAGGGGCCACACAGCCTGGTGAGCCACACAGACCAGGTGAGGAGACTGAGAGAGGTTTCCCTGGAGTCAGAGATGGTCTGGGGAAGGTCCTTATGGAGAAGCGGGATGACCCTTTGCCCTTCAGGTTTCATCATGACATTGAGAGATGGTGTTGAGTGGAATTGAGGAGTTAGTCTCTGGGGCTGGGGTTAGAGGGTGCAGTTAGAGTAGATCCTGGGCCGAGAAGGGGGAACCCACAGACAGGGAAGCTGGGATGCAGAGCAAGTCACAGGTAAGGAAGCCATGAGCCCCACCACAGCTGGTCGCTCACCGCCTGGGAGCAGCCCCATTCACATTTTGTTGAGAAAACCATGATTCTTTCTTGCAGACAGGACCTGACAGGTACTGGGTGTGGAACTGCTTAATGAGTTCAAATTCTGACTTTCCTCCAAGGCTTCGACGTGGTACTACCCAAGCAGAAAGTGCTTTAAATTCGTTAGATGTTGCTTTAATGCTAATATTTCCCCACCAAAGACACCTGTAAATGTTTTCCACAGTAAATTGAATACTTCAAGAAGGTCTTCCAATACGATGAATTCATTAAATTACCAATTTTTGTTTTTGTATCACATAACTAGCTTGCTAAGTAAAACAGATATAAATCCAGGCCAAAGCAAAAAAAGGGCTATTTTAATCAGTAAACAGAGGGTATTCTTGACAATCTTTGAAATGTTAAAGGTAGCTCAAGAAGCTTATTTATTTGTGGCCCCCAGGCTGGAAAACACGGATAGAGTAAAGGAGAATGAACGCACGCCGAGTTCCAGTGCTCTGCATGCCTGCATCTACTGAGGCAAAAGGACACATCCTATGGCTCTAAAGAATTGGAGAAAGATGTCTGTGATGGTTAGATGTGTCCACTTTGCTAGGGGAGAGGGTCTAGTTATTTAACCAAACCTAATATACAGATGTTCCTGTGAAGGTATTTGGTAGATGTGTTAACATCTCCAATCAGGTGACTTTAAGTAAAGGGGGTTACTCTTGATACTGTGAGTGATCTTTGGGCTCCCAGACTCCTGATATTTCCACCATGGCACCCAGAAAACCCTGCTTTGGCCCTCCATAGGGTAGTTGGTGTTGGATGAGAACTCAGCTGAGGGCCATGTGCCCTCTATTCCCTGTGCTTGAGTTGGCTCCATCTTGCAGACAGAACGAAGAGCTCTCCGGGAGTCTGTAACCTGTAGGTCACTGTGTCATGGCCAAGGCTGGATGAAATGAGCCCACATCCTGATACTCACCGAGGTGCAGGGCCTTCCTTCCCTCATTCTGCTTTGCAAACACATTGTCTGTCCTACCCAGACGCCGCTGAGACCGCCTACACCCACCCGAAGATGAGACTGACTGCCAAGGAGACTTCCAGAAGTGTTGGCTAGGGAAACTGAAGATGCGCTGTTTTTAAAATAAATATAAATCAGTGGTCAGTTGAAAATGTAGCACTCAGAATAATGGAACAGCTAGAAATCTGACCAAGCTCGCACAAGCCAAAGGCTCCTAATGTGCTAGGAATTAATCATTGATCTGTATATCGGTAGAAGACAACGTCAGCACGTACATCAAGAGAAGGGCGGAATAGTTTCAAAAAGCCTTAGCTCATCAGAGTAAGGAAATCCTTTCCAAGGTGACATTTGCTTTATGGGGAAAAAATTAAATTCTCCTAGGTGTTTGGGAGCCCAGGGTACTTCTAGTCCAGCATCTTCAGAAAGGAGGCATGCAAGCCCACTATTTACTACTTGGGATTGAACCTCCACTGAAAGTTGTACACACGGCTGTGAAACCTGACCTCTCGGTGCTGGACTCTTTTCCAGGTAGGGAAGATCGTCCTCCTGAGGAGTCCACGAAGGGCAAAGACCGAGGAGCACATTCTGAAAAGGTTGAAGGATGCTGTCACCTCGGCACCTTGAAGTGAGGGTCAGGCCAGTGAGGTTAGGGCCGATGACATCCCAGCAGCAGCCCAATTGTTATCAGTAACAGGAATTTCTTTCCGAGGCTGGGTTTTTACATATGTTTAGAAATATGTTGCAGGATAGGCCAAGAATAGAATAGACACATGGCAGATTTTTGTATAAAGGAATGAAGCCCTTTAGACCAGTTATCTTCCTTTATAAAGCTTTCCTCTCCTCTTCTCTCCTTCCTTCCCTCACCCTTTCCCTTTATACACAAAGTTAATGCAGTGTAGGAGGAAAATACTGATCACATTAGTAGATGCTGAAAGTGGCATTTTATACATGAGATAATTTGTTAATAATCCATGCATGGCGCTTGACACACAGTAGGTGCACAAGCAATGGTAGCTGTAATGGCCCACCGAAGAACCATGGTTAATTAGCACCAGATGGCTTATAGATAGTCATTGACTTGTACAAAGGTAGTAGTTATTTCTTGGAGTATTTCCTGAGCTGAATTTCAAATAGAAGCCAACCTACTTGAGCGAGCGCGTGGAGGAAATAACATGCTGATTTTATCAGGTCATTCAGACCCCCATCCCACCTGCTCCTCCAGACAAAAGGTATTTTTCACTTCTTCAGGCCAATTGTTCCCCCATCTATAAAGTGGAAATGAGGCTGTATCTCCATCACAGGCTTGTGAGGGTCCAGTGAGACCATCAGGCCCTGGCGCTCTGTGGATTGCCTTTGCAAGGCAGACATTTACACGTGCGTGTCATCCCCCCTGGGAATGGCCTTTGTTTTCACCTCATTTCTCTTAAGTAGCAATAGGAATGTCTGATCCCAGCTCTCTGGCTCATGAAAATGAAGGGGCAGGCAGGCTGCTTTGGTGGGAGCTGGTGTGGTCCACAGTACCTATGTCTGATCTCGTAAGTCCATCAGGCAGGTCAAGCCCAAGGTGAAAGGCATTTGTGGGCACCTTGCAAGGGACCACCAAAGGCAGAGGAAATACTAAATGCAGATATGTTGAGAGTTCCAGGGGAATAACAAGAGAAAAGACTTCAGCTTGGACTAATATAGTGGGAAAGACTTAAGGAGACACTCATAAATTATCATCTCTCCTCCAGAGTGTATGATCTCAATGCTTTTCAGAGGAATAGTTTATTTATTTTTTGTTAAAAAATATTGAAATACTTTCAAACTTACAGAACAGTAGCAAGAACAGTATAAAGAACTCTCAACATTCCCCCTTCCTAAGGATCCATCCATGTTTGGTAAGTGTCCCAATAGCACCCTGGATACTTACCTGGCAGGGGAGATACCGTGATCACCAATAGCACCCTGGGTAGCAAAAAGAATCCAATTTGGAATCACAGTCACTTTTAGCTGTCACGTAACTTCAGTCCTCTTCAAGATGGAACAGTTCCTGAGGTTGCCATGACATTCATGACTTTAACATCTGTTTTTTTCCCTATTAAGTGTGACATTCTTTTATTTCAGTTCATAGCAGTGATTATTCTAATGGTAGTAAAGGTTGTTAGTAATAGGGATGGATTCTGGCCAAGTTCAAGGTTTATTGTAAAGTTTTGACAGTGGTGTTTTCTTATGATTCATTGATGCTTTCTGGATGATAGAATTTAGAAAATAAAGCACTTTCAAAGCACCGTAGGAGAACTCATTTTGTAGATGTCCTTCCATTTGAGGTTTTGGCAGTAATTTCACAGAAGTGACCCTATGATCTTGTCACTGGGTCTTATCAAGTCTCATCTGATGCTGCTCTTAACTGTTACTGATGTCGTTAACTTTGATCACTCCGTGGAGGTGCCACGCTTTTCCGCTGTGATGCTGCTCTGTTTCCCCTTGGATTTAATAAGTATTTTTGTGGGGAGATACTTTGAATCTATGTAAATATCCTCTTAAGCATTCAATTTCACCTCCCTAGTATTAACCTATTGATGGTTCTTGGCTGAAATAGTTTTTATGATAACAGTTGACAAATAGTGATCTTTTAATGTTCTGTAATTCTTTCTGTGTTTAATAGTTGACATCCTATTGAGAAGAAGAGTTTTCTTTCCTTCCTTCCTTCCTTCCTTCCTTCCTTCCTTCCTTCCTTCCTTCCATCCTTCCATCCTTCCATCCATCCATCAATGTAGGGGAGTAGATTCTTAATTTATTCCATGGCACCTGATCCATTATAATTCTTACTTATTCCGATACTTAAATTGTCTTAGATTTGGCCAGGGGGTACCCCTTCCAGCTGGATCCTGTGTCCCTTTAATGTGTCCCCATCATTCTTGGAGCACTTTGAGTATTTTTTGAGCAGTAAGATACTCCAGGCTCACCGTGTATTTTTCCTGACCCAGTCCTGGAATGGGCTGTGTTTCTAAGAAGCCTTAGCTCCATTTAAAGGACTGTTATTTGGGAGCCAAGATCTGGCACTAGGTGTGCACATGCCTCCAGGTGTCACTGCCTCCAGCTCTCTTGGCCTCTAATTCAACACCACACGCCCTGGCTGGTGTAGTTCAGTGGATTGAGCATGGGCCTGTGAAGCAGGGGGTCGCCGGTTCGGTTCCCAGTCAGGGCGCATGCCTGGGTTGTGGGCCGGGTCTCCAGTTGGGGACACATGGGAGACAACCACGCATTGATGTTTCTCTCCCACTTAAAACAAAAAACAAAAAAACAAAAAAAACAAAACAAAACACCACACAAGGTTTCTTCTAGCTTTCCCCTTTTCTAAATTAGCAATTCCCTCTATGACACCGAGAGGCCCGGCTCCCATTATCCTCCAAAATTTATGTTTGTCACCTGATCCCACATCCAACCAATCACTCCCCATCTTGCTGGGCTGATGCCCTGCTTGGTTCCTTTCCTCACATGAATCCCTTTCCCCATAGGCCACCTTCCTGCCAAATGGACTTTGGGCTGAATCATTCAGGAAAAGGGAGAAGGGAAGACAATGAAATATAAATATTTTTAATAATGTCTAGTTTAGTTCTGGGTATGGGGATGTGGGCATGTTCATATGTAAAAGAAGAATATACCTGTACCATGTTTCTGTCTTAAATACAATGCTCAGTTTTTTAACATACAATACAGCTGATAAGATGTACACACATATACAATCATCCTCTTTGACCTAGAGATTTTACTTCCAAGAAATTATCCTAGATAAACTGATAATTAGACAAGTGTAATAAACATCAGTGTTTGTTACAGCATTATACATAACAGCAAAAACTGAAAATAAAATGTTTAATAAGTGTGGTTCATGAAAATAATGCAGTAGATAAAACATGCATAGATTTATTTGTCACAGAAAATGTCCATAATTTATAGTTAAATGAAAACTCAAGTTAGAAAGAGTACATACCGTGTATTCCCTTCAAAAACGCATGCACAGATTGATAATTATTTATGGGGAAGAATCTCAAAGGCCATTCAAACATTGTGTTTTCTCAGGTTGTGGACTTTTAAACTATTGTGCTGTATTCCTATATTTTTCTTCTTGCTTACTCTCAGTTCAACAACAAACATCTCTTGTGTGATTTTTTAAAAAGACCAAAAACAATTCCAAGGCTGAAAACCCAAATCTCGTCCGGAAGCCGGCACTGACCCATCCATACACTTGTGCTGAATCCCCACCATCCCACTACCCGCCGCTGGGTAATGATTATGCAGTGAGAGCCAAGGAAGCGGCAGCTTGGCATCCACCGTTATCTCTAAGGTGCTGCGAAAAAGCCGAATGTTACCAAGATCACTGCTGATGTTGTCGTTCTTCCTATTATAACCAGTATTGATTTTCATGCTTTCCACTTATGCCTGTTTTCAAAATTCAGAGGAGAAAATGCTAGCCTCTGTTTGGCTGTTGGGAAGCCAGGGAGAAGGGGGTGGAAGGGCACATTCTCTGCAGGAACCGAAGGTCTAGTTGAGAGGGCAATATCCCAAAGCTTTCACATCACTCGACAGGGCAGACCAGGCCCCAGGCCAAAGAGAGGTCTCAGGCAGGGTGGGCCCGGGCAGGGGGGTGTGGGGGCTGGTCAGGGGAGGTGCCAGGGGCTGCAGTGCACGCCCTTGTTAGATGCTGATGGTACCTTGTTATTGCTTTTCAGATGCCGTGACTGGATTTGTTCACACTTCACGATGAGTATGAAATGCGATTTTGGAAACCAATTAGAAGGCTAAAAAATGATGCTGAGAATAAAATCCACTTTATTCATATTTTTAGAGATCATGCATAGTTTAACAGGCTCTAAAACCCATTTTTATCCAAGACAATAATATCCCAAAGACAAATATATGGAAGGGTGGGTGGATGTGTGTTATCCTCTCTGGTTCCTGTCCTGGCATCGAGGGAGGAAAAAATCAATCTCATGAATATCGGCTCAACATAAAGGCTGAGGTTTAGTCAGTTTTGCTCATGGATGTAGTCCAAGTGTTCAGAATAGTGCTAGGCACACAGAAGGAGCTTAATAAGTGCTGAATAAATAAGTGCCCTCTCATTTTCATTTTTAATATGCAAAGTAGTTAGTTTTCTCTTCCCAGTGTATTGAGGATATTAGTGATCAAAGTGCGCCTGACTTGCACCATTACATGCGAGGATTTTACAGGACTTGACAGTCATCCTTGGACCCCAGGCTCTGTCCGAGCTTGTCTGAGAAACCACGGAGATCCCAGTGGAAAACCTCAGAGAAGCCTCCGACAGCTGGCCTCTGTCTTTCAGGAGTCGAATTTCCGGAGCCCTTAGTTTCCTGATGGCTCTTCCCCTTTAGGAGGCTAATTGACATTCACTCAATGCTTCTAAAACCATGGAAATACCCCGAAGGGCCAGGGCCACATTACTGCTGCACATTTTCAATCTGTTTTTTGTCTTAAAAAAGAAGTGGTATTTTTCCTCCTCTATATTATATCTATGTTTGTTTAAATGTAAAGATGAGGAGCCTTCTTCCCAAAATAGTCATCTAACATTAACTTTCCAAAGGCCTCTTATTACCCTCAGAATATGATCTAAATCCCACCTGGGACCTTCAGAAGCTGGCTGGTCTCTGCCTGCCTTTCGGTGCCACACCTTTCTACCTCCTGCCCCACGTGCGCCTCCTCCGCAGCCGCAGGTGACTGCAGGAGTCCTCCAGAGTGCCCTTCTCTTCCCCCATGGTCTTGGGCTCTTGCTGCTCAGTCTCTGTTGTGCTCTTCCCGCTGCCAGATACACCGATCCTACTCTCCTCCCTTGGCCAACTCTTACTCGTGTGGAGAATTTTTCCCTTGGCCCTTCCCTTTAGAAACAGGAAGGTGTCCCAGCAACATCTTTTATTTCATGCCAATTGCAATGCATTTTATTGTTATTGCTTATTTAGTCAATTTAGTCATCTCTCTCCTTCATGGGCTCAGTCCTGTGGTGTAGCATTCTTGTCAAGATTTTCTTTCCAGTTGTTCTCACTGGCCTCACTCAGGGCGCGGTAGCTTGTTGTGCTTCTAATCCTCGGCCTCTGCCTGGACATAAGGCCTCCTGAAGCAGTAATGCATTGCTTCCTGTATGTTCGGGTTGAGATTAACCATCAGGAATAAGTTCTGTAGAAGGAATTTACCTGATTTATCTCCAGATGAATAGTATTTCCGGAGTTTAGGTGTCTTAGCTTCCAAAGCTTAATGGTAGACACCAAAGTTGCCCAAATGGATAAACAGATAATGACTGAAAACAATGCCAAGAACCATCATCAGAGAGACCAGTGTGGTGTTGCCTCTGTAATTGTACATTTCCATCCTCCCTGCAATCCTCCAATTGGTCCCATCAGCTTCTGGGCACGTCCTACCTTTTGCAGCCCAGTGCCATGCACTGTAGCAAATTGTTCTTTAATGATCCCAGTAGCATGATGTTTCAAATGAACTTCCACCAAGATGGAGGCATAGGTGGAAACACCGTGCCTTCTCCCACAACCAAGTTTGAATACAACAAAGGTTTGGAGAACAAAGACACAGCCAAAGAACAGAAAATTGAATTATATGGAAGTCCGACAACGACAAACCGTTCAACCGGGATGGTAAGAGGGGCAGAGCCAGCAGCGGAGCAGTGTCAGGCAGGAAAGATCCCCTGACCTAGGCGCTCAGGCAGCCCGGACCCAGTCGGGGTGCGGGGCAGACTGACTGTGGTCACACATTCACGCACAGTAGGACGGACCACACAGGCCCCAGGGGGCGAACCCAGTGGCGGAGGGCTGACGGCGGTGGCACACTCGCGTGCAGTGGGATTAAACGCACGGGCCCCAGTGACGGTGGCAGCTGCAGCACCTGTGGGGCCTCAGCGGGAGGCGGCAGACGGGACGCCATTGCTCCTCTTCGACCCCGCCCCCACATACAGCGTCACAACCCAGAGACTGAGTTGCCCTGCTCTGGTGGACACCTAGGGCTCCTGATACCTAACAGGCAAGAACAGACCAAAACATGGCTCAAGGAGAACTCAAAGCCCCAGAGCCGGTAACTCTAAGCGACCAGGAAATAGCCAGTCTCTCAGATGCACAGTTCAAAACGCTGGTCATCAGGATGCTCACAGAACTGGTTGATTATAGTCACAAATTAGAGGAACATATGAAGGCTAAACTAATTGAAATTAAGGGAGATGCACAGGAAACCAATAGCGATGGAAAGGAAACTGGGACTCAAATCAATGGAATGGACCAGAAGGAAGAACAAAACATCCAACCAGAAAAGAATGAAGAAATGAGAATTCAAAAAAATGAGAGGCTTAGGAACCTCCAGGACATCTTTAAACGTTCCAACATCCGAATTATAGGGGTACCAGAAGGGGGAAAGAAACAGCCATGAGTGGAAAACTTATTTGAACAAATAATAAAGGAGAACTTCCCCAGTCTGGCAAAGAAAATAGACTTCCAGGAAATCCAGGAAGCTCAGAGAGTGCCAAAGAAGTTGGACCCAAGAAGGAACACACCAAGGCACATCGTCATTACATTAGCCAAGATTAAAATGAAGGAGAGAATCCTAGAAGCAGCAAGAGATAAGGGGACAGTCACCTACAAAGGAGTTCCCATCAGACTGTTAGCGGATTTCTCAAAAGAGACCTTACAGGCAAGAAGGGACTGGAAAGAAGTATTCCAAGTCATGAAATCCAAAGACCTACAGCCAAGATTGCTTTATCCAGCAAAACTTTCATTTAGAATGGAAGGACAGATAAAGTGCTTCTCAGATAAGGTCAAGTTCAAGGAGTTCATCATCACCAAGCCCTTATTATATGAAATGCTAAAGGGACTTATCTAAGAAAAAGAAGATGAAAAATATGAACAGTGAAAGGACGGCAAACTCACAGTTATTAACAACCACACCTAAAACAAAAGCAAAGCAAGAGGACAGCTAGGTCAGGAGTGGAACCATAGAAATGAAGAACACATGGAGGGTTATCAACAGGGGAGTGGGAGGAGGAGAAGGGGGGAGAAGGTACAGAGAATAAGTAGCATAGACAGTAGGTAGAAAATAGATAGGGGGGAGAGCAAGAATAGTAGGGGAAATATAGAATCTAAAGAACTTGAGACACATGGTTATAAACTAAGGGGGGAAGAATGGTGGGGGAGGGAGTGTGCGAGTGGAGGGGAGTGAAGGGGGCGAATAGAACAACTGTAATGGTATAATCAATAAAATATATATTTAAAAAAGTAAAAATAAGAAAAGTAATGTTTCAAATGGATGACAAATCAGAAGTTCTACACAGACTAGTTACATCATTTGGATTCCTCTTGAATGTGAACTCCCACATAAGCTCTCTTCTCCTTCATTAGACATTGTATTGCTTTGACTTTGTTTCCAGCTCTGGAAAGGACTCTCTCTTCTTAGCTTGAGCTTGGTGCTTGTGGAATGACTATGATTCTGAGACAATATTGACTAAGATTAGGAAGGCGATACCTGGAGGTTCAGCCAGGTATCAGTGGCCTCCTAACAGGCAGTGATGACTGCAGAAGGCACTGGAGACCTCAGGTGTAGCAAACAGATAAATACTGTTGTAGCAGAAGGTGTCTGTGACATACTGAAGACTGGAGGAACATGCGATCAGCCAGCTCCTATGTCTCTTTGTTCATGAGGTGGCTTCCAGCAGCTGGAGCCCCCTTGGTGTGTTCCCTGCAAAGACCAGTGCCTGGGGATTTATTTAACCTGGGAGCAGCTTTTGACCAGTGCTGAGGGATGAAGGATTGCAGATACTCCAGCTCCCTTGTCCTCTGATTAGGACTACTCAGGTGCAACCTGCACTCTCTCTGAAGCTTCCCCGTGGAATTGGCCCCAAGTTCCTCTCTATGAGCCTTCTTGGTATTGAGTCCTGCTTAGCTTCCCTGCCTTCTCTTTCCACACTCCCAACGTCCTAAAGTTTTTTCCTGAGAACACTTCTTAATAAATCACTTTCACATGAACCTTTCTGTCAGGCTTTGCTTTAGGGAGTCCAACCTAGGACAACACACATTGAATTGGAAACATGGTCCTTGAAAATTGGTTGTTAGTTCGCCACCATGAGCATTGATCCAAGTGGGCCTGGAGTGCAACCTTGTGAGATTTGTGTAGCTGACCTGACAAATCTGTAGATGTGACTCAAGCTGCCGCTACCCCAACTGCTCTTCCCTCCTCATCCCAAGTAATCACTTCCTTGGGTTCATCCTCCCCGACTGCTAGGTCAAAAATAGACCCCAGTTGTTCCATTTTCTCCATTTTAGCACCTTGTTGCTTTCCTTTTGGGGCACAGACTCACCGTGGCTTCTAATTATTGTATGGATTTGTGCCTTCCTTTGGCTTTGGTCTTCACCCCAGGACTACAAGCTCTGTCAGGCCAAGGGCCTCCTCTTGTCTTGCTTCCTTGTACTCTGCGTCAAGCCCAGTGCTCAGGGACAGTTTGTGGAAGGAACGAACCACATTCTCCCTCCCCCACTGTGTCCATCAAGCCTGCCCTCCACTGAAGTTACAAAAATGGTCTTCTTGTCCAGGGCCTGTAAGAAATTAATAGAGGCCTGCTATACAGAAATATTGAAAAACCCATGTGGCCTGAATAAGGAACACAGGTGAGGCACATATATTTATAGGGACTGTTTAGCCTGGGACGTAGCAGCCAGTAAACAGATTGTGCTTGACAAAACCCCCTCTTTTTCATACGTCCTTCTGCATGACCACGCCTGGTGCCTCTGAGTCAGATTCTCTCAAGGTAACAGTTATACCAGGAGAGGGATTTTTTATTTGTTTGTTTGTTTTGTGGGCTGTACATTAACCCTGTGGGGAAATTAGGACCTGTCTGGAGTAGTGAAAATAAGATGAGTTCTGAAATCTACCCACTTAGAGGGACCAGAGAAGAAATTCTCAAAGTGGGTCCTGCAGAACATCATTATTGCAGGATGTTCATAGGATGTTCCACAGAAACAAAAACATATACAGGTTGGAAAATATATTTAGAAAGAATCTTTAATATGTTAATATATTTTGTCCATGACTGTGGAACTTATGTGATCATAGAATGTTCTCTTCATGGACTCCCACATGGGCAGTACTGCCCTCGAGGTGGCCTGGAATGGCTACTTCACACTCGGTCTTCATAGCTGTGCACCCTTATGCTTCCAACCTGCACAAAGTCCTCATTGTCTTCGGCGTAGAATAGCCCAAGAGCCCATTCCACCACTCTCTGCTTTGTATCTTATGAGCTGTCCAAAAGCAAAGTATCCACCAGTCCGTAAACGTTCTGCCAACTTTCTCAGCTCTGGTTGTATATCGCTGTGCAACAAACCATTACAAAACCTGATGGTTTAAAAAGCAACCAACGTCTATGTAGGCCTTGGATCTGCCACTCCGGCAGGGCTCAGCGGGGAAGGCTCCTCTGTTACGTGCGGCCTCGAGTGGGGCGGCTCACCTGGGTCTGAAGGATCTGCTTCCAGGGTGACTCAGCCACGTGGCTGGTGGCTGAGCTGTCTCTTGGTACACTCAAACATGACCTTGCCCTGTGGTTGCCTGGTTTCTTCCCAGCAAGGCAGGTGGGTTCCAAGAGTGAGTGTTCAAAGACACAGGAAGTGGAAGCCTGGGTTTCTCAAGGCCTGGGTTTGGAAACAGCTCAGTTTCATTTCCACTGTATTCTATTGCCCAAGCAGTCACAGGACTCAGATTCCAGGGCAGATGACATAGACTCTGTCTCTAGAAGGGAAGTGTGACAAAGAATTTGGGGATCATGTTTAAAAAAAATGGCTATAACAGCTCTGTGAATTTGCTCTTCAAATCCTTCTGTCTTTAACATTCCCTTATCCCTACCCCTACCCTGCCACCTGGAAAACTGCTGATTCTTCAAGTCTAGCTCCAGTATTACTTGCCCCGTAAAAATGTTCTTGTTTCCACTTACTTAGCATGTTATTTTTATTGCTAGTCATATATTTAACACATCATACTAATGTTGGTTGCCTGAGAGGGCGATAAGACATCCCCTACTCCAGTTCCTAGCACTGGACCTGGGCTGAATTAATTGGCTTGTTTTCCAGACCAACTGTTACTATCGTAACAGCTACCATTTCATAAATGTTTACTGTTTAATAGGCCATAAAATATGCATCTTACAAATATTATCTTATTGAAGCCACACAAATAGAAAGCTGTTACTGTTTCTATTATACAAATGTAGAAACTAAGATCATAGTAAGTTTTGAGGTGCCACACAACCTGTAAATGGCAGAACCAGGGTTCAAACCTAAGTCCGAAGTCTATGTTCATAACCAATATGTTCTGGTTTGAAGAGTGAGTTAGTAAAAGTAGCCACTTATAGTCGCTCAACATTGAAGTAACCAGAGAACTCTCTCAAATAGTTGATCTGTGGACTCTATTACAGAGTTTTAGGAGGCTTAATTTCATTCCTACAAACCATTATCTGTTGTTTTAAGTGATCCAAATATTTGAAGAATTATTATGTGGAAATAAGATTTGGACTTGTGGTTCAAGATGGCAGAACATTACTTCAGTATCAGAAGTAATAGGACCAAGATATGAAGCAGAGTCAGATTCTGGTTCAACATAAGGAAGAACTTTTTAAGCATTTATACTGACCTTAGATGGAATAGGTCACCATCGGAAGTGCTGAGTTCCCTATCGGTGCAGGAATCCAAGAAGATTCTGGATGACCATTGGGTTATTCCTGAGAAGTGAGCTAGATATATGTAATGAATATGCTGCCTTTGCTCCCCAAATCCCTTTACCTGTCTCCTGATAATTCTATAAAAATTTTCCTTTGGGAAGTACTCTCTCCCTCACTCTCAGGTCATGTGTTTCAGGTGAAGTTTAGGTGGAGTTGAATCTATCCAAGCCCCTGCAGTGGTCACATGACTGAGGCCTATCCCATCAAAGTTTTGCATTTCCCTTGCCACGTTGATTACTTCAGTGATGAGTAATGATCCAGTCATAGCCATTCATTCATTCAGTCATTCATTCTACAATATATGTTGATGTTTTCTTTCAAATCGTAAAGGACTGATTTATATAGGAATTTTCCTCTCACTGTAAACAACTAGAAAAATGAGGTAAATATACAAACACTGTTTTCAGATGTTATATTTAGGCAGTACAGGAATGTGATCTCTGAGAGACAGAAAACAGTCAAAGGGAGCCCTGTGATGGGCGCAGGTAACTGGCTAGAGACAGTTTCCAGGACACAGTGCAGAGCAAGGGAACCCACAGTGGCGTGGCTGCCAGTCTTGCTGAGCTGGGAAGACCAAGGTTGGCCTTTGAGGATGCCAAGTCAGCTGGAATGTGTGGGATAGATTTCTGGAGAGGAGGGGCCTGTGCAAAGAGAGAGAGTTCCAGAAACGTGCCCAAGAGTTTCCTTCAGTCTTTGGCTGAGTATCAATCTATTGTGTATAAGATGAAACCCTGTAGGGCTTCGCTTGTCTTGCAGACTAGATTCTGGTTTTGACTGTACTGCAAAGGTTTGTCCGTCAGTGTGTAAATGCATTGGCCGGGGCTTTATTTCAGCCTCCCTGCTGCCCTTTCAACATTCCGTTGCCACAGCTTTCACAGGGGTTAGTGCCAGTAACGACAGCAGTGGCGGTAGCCTTGCAGTTGATGTAGAGTTCAAAGTTCAACATTGCTAATATTATTTATTATTATATTAAAGTCAGGCTAATTATATATTAAATAATATTAAGAAATTTAAAACAGGGCAGGCTGACAATGAAAAAAATGATGCCCACTCATTTTCTTCTGAAGTGTCCCCCTTTAGAAGGGTGATGTGACAAGGACTGCCCACCCTTGGAGCCCTGCCCACTTCTTGTCTCCGCAGCTGGTGACGGAGGGCAGGGCCAGATGCAGACTCTGGCAGGCAGCCACCAAAGCCACACCCCACAGGTGTACCTGGAGCCCCACCTAAACCGGGTAGAGAACCTGTGTGGGGAGGAGACCCCCCGACTGGTTGCTCCCCAGATCCCCTCCTGTGAGGAGCATTTTTTCTCCCCAGGCACTGCCTATGAGCCCCAGTCACAGACACACAGGACCCCCACTGGGAGCTCCACTTGGGAGAACAGAACTCTGGCATAAAGATTTCAGCCTCTTGATGTAAGAACAGGGCCTGATGTATAGCAGGCTCTCGATTAGGGTGAGGGGAGAGACCTCAGGTTTTGGAGTCAGAGAGTGTTAGAATGGATGGAATTTAGAGAGTTTCTTTATCAGCATCTTGTTGCGCTTTCCTTCTGAGCTGACTGTATTTTAGAATTGTCTCTCTGTTAAGCGAGTTTATAGACTTTAGCCTCAAGAACAACAGGAATTCTAAAACAGGAATTCCTTCCTTCTCTCTCTTTTTTTTCACCCCAGTCAGGAAGCCACCCATGTAATGATGGGCTGGTTAATATTTAATAACTGTATCTTTAGAAGAAAAGAAACCCTGATTGGTAATGCTTTGCCAGTTCCTGTGGTGTAAATATTCCCACCATGGCCCATTTCAAACTACCAGTATGATGTCACTGAACTTGGAGTTGGGACACAATGTATATAGTCAGCTCTCTTGAGCCAGAATGAGCTGGCTCAAGCCATCACTGCACAGTGTGGGCTGTGGGCCCAGGCTTGGAAGACATGTAAATTTGACACAGGTTCTGAATCTGGCTAACCTTGGGCAAGTTGCTTAACCTTTATGCACCACAGTTCCTTTGTCTGTAAGATGGAGATAATAAGATTATGCTTTCCATGGGGCTATTTTGAAAAGCAGTTGGCCAAATGTTTTCAGAGGACGGTACTCGAAGGCTTGTCTGGCTCATCTAAGCACTCCATGCAAGGCGACCACTGTTAGTTATTGTCGTAACAGTAAAATCACATATACAATAACTTCTTTCTCTCTGTGCCAAATATTGCAACAGACTGGCAATAAAAATATAAGCTCCCCAGCCCTGGGAAATGTCTGGCTCATTTCTGTGACACAGTCACACATTGGGAACAAAGGCACGTGATGACGTAGCACTGGCGGTCCAGACTTCGGGGAATCGGGGAGGGGGGGGGAAGAAATAATTATGGCAAAGGTGAAATGACCTGCTTCCCTTCTTCACTCAAAAGTGGATTTTTGGCTATGAGGCATTTTTCAGTGGTCCCATAAGAACCTTCAGGAAAATAGATTACTTAGTCCATAAAGCAGTGTGTTCTGATCCACGATACGGCTTACAAATGGAAGGATGACTTTCCATCCCTGCCAAGCAGGAAAAAAAAAGAGCGATGTTTCCTGAACAGAGGACAGAGGGAGGCCACCAAATGCCCCTCACTCCTAGGGACCCCATGTCTTTGTATCCACAAGGCCTCGTCCAGGGGTTGGCAGATCCTAGAACTAGAGAAATAGTTGCAGAGTTCACACAAATGCATATTGCATGCCTGTTTTGTGCCAGGCATTGTGCTCAGCATAGGGACTTGAAGATAAAGAGATGACACACGATACCCTTCAGAATTCATTGTCTTCTGCACAAGAAAGACTGGTAAATAAACAACTGTCACTTTAGGACAGTGGTATGGGAAGGGTCCTGGGAGCAGAGCTGAGGTTGTGATGAACTCTCTGGGGTATCATGGAAGGATTCACACAGGAGGTGGCATGTGAACTTGGTCTCGAACTGTGAAGGACTACACCAGCTCAGGAAAGCAGTAGCAGCTGTCCAGGTAGAAGAAGCAGATTTGTGTAGCAGGGAACATTTCAGGGCTAACTGGTGAGTCGTTCTCCACCCCAGGCCTGAGCTATCCAGCATGTGCTGCACCCAGAGGTCAAGCCAGATTGCCAGATGCCCCAGAGCACTCTTCTCCTTCCTCCCACAGTGGCAGTGTTTCAGCTGGACACGTGACTGCCAAAAAGGTGAACGTTCCCCAGCTTCCCTTGCAGCAAAGTGAAGCCATGCAACTTGCTTCTGGCCCATGGGATATGATCCCCAGTGGTACGTCCTTAAAAAGAATATGTGTGGATTGGTCTGGTCCTCTGGGCCTTGGCTGTGGCTGGAGTTGGTGGAGCCCAGAGGGGACTTTGGAAACAGAGATGGAAATTACTTTGGAGGATGGCAACGCTGCCCTGTGTGCTGGACTTCCTGCCTTTGAAGTGGCACTGGGGAGAGAAAAAAGCATGTATCTCATCTAAGTCCCTGTGTTTTGTAGCCTCTATTATTATATCAGCTTAGTGGGTGTTCTCACTGCCCAGCTCATGGTGTCTTTGTATTTAAACTCTTTCAATAGAATACTGGCCTAAATACCTGAGTTTTTTCCTTCCATGTGGACTTGTGTTTCTGAGAGCAAAAGGCTGGGTTTGCACTTTTGTTTCTCATTCCAGATTTGGTAGACAATATCTAGTTAGTGGTGGCAGGAGTTGGGGAACAGGCACAATGGTCTGTCACACGAGGAAGACTCGGGTTAACTCAAGACAGAGAACACGAGACTGTGAAGTCAACAAGTCTGTATCCAAGCAAGCTGCACTGACCCAGAGTCAGGGTCTGTGGGAGCTGGACTGGGCAGCGGCCCCTGAGGACCCCCACGGGTAGT
Source organism: Sturnira hondurensis (assembly GCF_014824575.4). Lineage (NCBI taxonomy): Eukaryota > Metazoa > Chordata > Mammalia > Chiroptera > Phyllostomidae > Sturnira > Sturnira hondurensis. The sequence goes on from NW_028079044.1 coordinate 47,531,664, forward strand.
GACCATCCTTCTGCCAGTGCACAGCAATGTTCTTCTGGGCCCCGCGACTCCGCTCAGCCTCCTTCCAGCAGCTCAGCCCCCAGTCCACCAGTTCCCTTACCCCCCTCCAACATCCCTGGACATACAAAACCTCACCCCAAACCCAGCAGGGGTACATGGTCATCCTGAGCAGAGATGCTGACATGAGGGTCATGTGGTCAAGGTGACTCCCTGAGGCAGGGCAGTGGTGCCCAGCTCTCTCTGTCACCCAGGACCAGGTGCCGGAGAATGAGTCAGGTGCTGTGTTAGGGCAGCTTCCAGGGGTTCCTTGCGGTGGAGGCCTGGTAGGCATGCGGCTCGGGCGGAGGAGTAATCGGGGACAACAGGAGAGTCCAGCCGAACTCTGTTTGCGAAGGGCCTTGTGAAAGAAAGAGGGATTTGTGTGGTGGAATCCCTGAAGCTGTCAGACTGCCTTAGGCACAGGTGGCTCTGGATGCAGAGTGAGGGTGTTTGGAAGTGGAGAGACCGAGGAGTCCAGTGAGGAGATTTAGCATGAGTCTGGGCAGGTGTCATAAAAGGGAACTGGTGGTAGCAGCAAGGACCCCATGGAGAAGGAGGACTTTTTGTGTCAGTTAGCAGGTGGAATGGGCCGAACCCGTGCTGAAGGAAACCCACACGTCCAGGACGATTGCCTGGATGTGAGAGAAGGCAGCTGGGTAAATGGTGCCTTGAATGAAACCAAGATCCTGGGCAAGGAGTGTGGGAAGATGATGAGTTAGTGGCAGGGCCTTCCGCAGGGCAAGGCCCTGGGCCAGGTGGGCTGGGAAGGACGCAGGCTAAGTAGGGTCACGTCCTGCTGCCCAAGCACCTAGCAAAGGGGCCTGGCCTGTGGTTGCCTGCAGCACGTGGTTGTTGAATTTAATTTAATTAAAACTCAATGCAAAAACAAGGCCCCGATTTCAAGCAGTGAGGGAAAACAATTCCATTGCCTGGAAATTACACTGGCCTCTCAGTTCTGGGCCTGCAAAATAGCAAATCTATCTCTGAAAGGGGGAAATGCAAAGAAGGGAAGTGGCCCGAGTCCCATTTCAGAGGGACAAGGTTACCCCCGTTTGGGGAAAGTGTGTGGGGACCAAGGGGGCCCTGAGATGGAGCCGCACTCCAGCTGTGACAGCTGTTGGTAGTGGATGCACGTGGCCTGCTCCCCAGGAATCCCCTTCCCTGCTTTGTCTGACCCTGTGCTGATATCAGGTCTTCTGAGACAAACACAGTCTCGCTGAAGATAAACATCTCCCTGGAAGGGAGAGCCTGAAGGGAAATGGTTTGCAGGAGGGAGATCTGCCCGGGCCTTTGGGCAGCTGCCATGTGAAAGCATAAGTCCATGAAGAGATTCTTGGAGACTTTCCTGCTCAGGTTGGAGTTCCTCCTGTTCTCCTTTCCACTCCTGGAGTGGGGCTGCTCTGGCTGGGAAGGCTGCAAAGGCTAGCTGGACGGCAGGGCCCAGATCACGGGTCACCGTCGGGTGAAGGAGATGCAGGTGTGGGGCTGGGAGAGCTCTCCTGCCCACTGTCGGGGCTCAGCTCTGTCCCAAGTACGACCTTGGCAAGTCATTGCACCGTTGCTGAAAGGTTGTGGGGTGCAGTGCACCCGACAACCGAGACTCCCGGAAGTCACAGATCACTGAGATGTTAATGCCGAGTGGTGTGAGTGTGACTCTGTATTGTGTGTGTCGGGGGAGAAGTATGCACATGTGACCAGAAGGCTACTACAGCACAAGATGATGACAGATCACAGATTGAGAGGAAACCTAACAGCTCGAAGTCCCCATTCTACATTTCATGTATTCAGCCAATATGTTGGGAGGGCTTGCTTTGTGCTTCGTTCTGGAAATGTGGAGCTCAGGTGTGGCTGGGCTGGATGGGAGTAATGGCAAAAAAGCCAACATTTGTCTAACATCCACAGTGTTGTAGGCACTCAGCTGATATTCTCTCGAATGTCTAGAATTATCTAGAATACCTAGAATATCTAGAATTATCTTGAATGTCTAGATGTTGTCACTTTGTAGTAATCACAAGTGATGTGCCAGATTCTGTGCTAAGCAGTGAAATGTATATTGCTTTTGACCTTCCTAAATAAACCCAGGTAAGTGAACCTGGGAGAGAACTGGTCATTTTCCATTGTACAGGTGAAGAAACTGAGGTTCAGGTTAACAACTTGCCGAAGTCACTCGGAGGCCCCACTACGAAGCTCGCCCTTTGCCTATGCGCAGGACCACCTCCTCATCTCTAAGCTAGGGGTTGTGGCACCTCCTCTGTAGGGCTGATCTGGGGCGTGTGCAGTGCAGGGTGACACACAGCAGGCCTTCATTGCAGGCATTCTTCTGCATTGCTGCTCTGAGTTTAACTGGACCAGGCACCGGGCCTCAGAGGGGAGGGCCCCATGGGGTCCACTCCTTCTGCCTCAGTACCCCCACCACAGTGCTCATTCTACTCTTGCACCCCAGTGCCTTCCCTTTGGTCCTTCCAAGTTGATAGAAAATAAAAACCAGGCCTCATGTCAGGACTGTGATTGCTGGGGCTGTCTCTTTTCCATCTGTTTCTCCAGAAGGTTCTGGAATGGTGCATCTGTTCAATATAAATAGCTGTGGTACTAAATTGTGCACCCTTTTTGCCTCGTGGGCCACAGAGCCATCCCTCTCCCCCTCCCACTGCCTTTACCACCACGAGCACTTAAGCGGGACGCCGTGTTGTCCTCAAGTGAGACCCTCGGGTGGTCATCTCCACCCCTACTGTTCTGAGTAAACCGAGGCTCAGCAAAAGGAGTGACGGGTAGTTGGTTGTGCAGCATAAGAACAAGGCTCTGGGAAAAGCTCCATGGCTGGGCCAGAAGCCCCTTTTCATCCTGTGGGTGGCGAGAGGCGAGAGGCGTTCGGCGGGGGCGGGAGTGTGGCGCTCACCTCCGAGTCCACTCCAGGTCTTGCTGCTTTACCCGCCTCTGTGGTCTCCCGGTAAATTGCTGCAGTATGTGCCTCCTGGCACCGGCCCTGAAGACCACCCAGGCATCCAGGCAAATACCCACTGCAGCACCGACCTCAGCCCAGAGCGGGTGCCTCTTGGAGCCAAGCACGGCCTGTGGTCTCTGGTGCCGGTTCCCTCCCAGGTGTGCTCCAAGCAAGCGGGACTGAGAACACGGTCACATGAGCCAGAGGAGGAACTTCAGGGGAGGAACTTCAGGGGACGGAGGGTCCCTGCCACTGTCCCGGCACTGCCTGGGGTGTCCAGGTTCCCATGCAATGAGTGCCTTTCTGCAGAACTGGGTGAGAAGGTGGGTTCTTGCAAGTCAAAAACAAATTTAGTTATTAGGAGAGTTTATGCTTTTTAAGGTCACCCAGAAATTCTTTTGTAAAGAAAATCTAGCCCCAGTAGGCCCTCTTTACAAGTCCTGATGTCTGCATTGTGCACCACTTTCTTGCTGTGCCCTTGTGAGCCCCCCAGAGTAGGGGGCAGAAGACCTCTGGGTATAGCTCACTCACTGTTTGCCCTTGGCCTTGGGAAAGTCAGTTACTGTTTAGACTTACTGTTAAATGGTGTATACAGTGCATTTAAAGGACAGTGCTGAATGCTGAGGAGGCACTAAATCCATGGTAGTTTGGGGGGTAAAGGGAGCTTATTGGTTTCAACAAAATAAAAATATGACCTGAATTCTTCTTTTCTGGGGTTGTTGTGAGTCACTGCAGATCACTGGAGAGATTCAGATATTATTTATTTATTCATTCAACACATAGTTTTGAGTGTTTCCCTGAATGTTCTATTTGCAAACAAATGACCATTGTGCACTTTGCTCACTGTTTGAACGGAGGTAGGCATACAGCAGAGTGGACATGGAGAGTGAGGCATCTCCTGCCCAGGGAACTGGGCAGTCTTTGCAGGGCAGATGCACATCATGGCTACTGTTCATTGAGTTCTGACCATGTGCGGGACCCTGAGCTGGCTGGGCAAGTGAGCAGTGGAAGAGAGCGACTGAGGGAGACACGGCGCAGATGAAGGCACAGAGGCACTGAAGAGAGCACCATCAGGGAAAGATCTGTGGTTAGTACCAGGTCATTAGTAGCAGAGCGTTGCTGCAGGATTGTGGGAGTGACTCTCATATAGGTGGGCCTTGTGGTGCCTCTTACTCTTACTTTTGCCATTGGTCTCGTGGCTCTCCAGCAGGCTGGTAGCACTTCCTAAGGTTACATTTGAAAATGTGGGGGAGCATTTAACACCAAGAGCACAAGGACGTTAAACACCCTGCAGCGAATGCACACGATGGTCCCACACGACGAAGACTTGGCCTGCCTGCAATGCTAGGGCGCCTTCTTCGGGCCTCACTTTTGTAGTGTTGGAAATCCAAAGACTCTCTTCTGACCACCCAAACCACTAAAATGTTCCAAAAAAACTGGCATTCTCCCTGCGCTCTGCCACCACCCCCATGGATTATTCTTGGCTTCAGAATGTAACTTTCCTATTCTTGGTTTCAGGTAGCAGAGTTGGTGAAAAAATAACCTTATTAGGTTTCAGGGCTCAGACGTGGGTGAAGCCGTTTCATTACGGGGGTGCCAAAGAGGTTGATTCCACAGTCTAAATACCGGAGGAGCTGAGCACCGCCATCTGCTCACAGTGCCACTGGCTGGGGCCTTTTCCACGCCTTCTGGCTTTCTAACTGCCTCCCTCACTCTTAGCTCTTTTAATCCTTTCACTTCTCCTCTCTGTTGCCAGAGAAGTTGCCTTTGCCCAGGGAAAATGTGACTGTTTCCTTTCCCTTCTTTCTTTTTAAGTATATTTTATTGGTTTGCTATTACAGTTGTCCCAGTTTTTCTCCCTTTGCCCCTCTCTGCCTGGTATCCCCATTCCCTCCAGCAGTCCACACCCCTCTTAATTCATGTCCATGGATCATGCGTATAAGTTCTTTGGCTTTTCCAGTTCCTAAACTATTCTTAACATACCTTTGTCTACTTTGTGCCTACCAATTATGCCTTTTAATCCTTGTACCTTCCCCCCATTCTCCCCCTTCCCCCTCCCATGTGATAATCCTACAAATTCTCTACATACCTATGGTTTTTGTTCCTGGTCTGGTTGTTTGCTTAGTTTGTTTTTTTAATATTTAATTGTAATAGTGGATTTGTTGCCTTTTTAATGTTTATAGTTTTGATCTTCTTTTTCTTAAATAAGTTCCTTTAACATTTCATGTAATAATGGCTTGGTGTTGATGGACTTCTTTAGCTTTACCTGGCCTGGGCAGCCTTTATCTGCCCTTCCATTCTAAATGATATCTTTGCTGGGTAGAGTAATCTAGGTTGTATGTAGGTCAGGGGTGCCAAACTCATTTTCACTGGGGGCCACATCATCCTCATGGTTGCCTTCACGGGGCCAAATGTAATTTTAGGACTGTATAAATGTAGCTCCTCCTTAACTAGGGACAAAGACCTCGGTGTTGCCACTGGGATAAACAAGGTGCTGGGCTGGATGAAATAAGGTGGAGGGCCAGATGTGGCTCACGGGACTTGGGTTTGCTACTTGTGTTGTAGGTCCTTGCTTTTCATCTCTTTGAATACTTCTTGCTAGTGCCTTCTTGCCTGCAAAGTTTCTTTTGAGAGATCAGCTGATATCTTATGTGAACTCATTTGTAGGTAACTGTCTGCTTTTCTCTTGCTGCTTTTAAAATTCTCTCTTTATCTTTAACCTTTGGCATTTTAACTATGGTGTGTCTTGGTATGGTCCTCTTTGGGTCCAACTTGTGTGGGACTCTCTCTGCTTTCTAGACTTGTATATCTATTTCCTTTGTCAAATTGGGGAAGTCTTCTTTCCCTGTTTTTTCAAATAAGTTTTCAATTTCTTGCTCTTCCTCTTCTCCTTCTGGCATCCCTATGATTCAGATGTTAGCACATTTGGAGATGTCCCAGAGTCTTCTTATACTGTCTTCATATTTTTTGAATTTTTGTTTCTTATTTCTGTTCTGGTTGAATGTGTATTTCTTTCTTATGTTCCAAATCTTTATTTGAATCCCTGCTTCCTTCCCTTCACTGTTAGTTCCCTGTAGACTTTGCTTTATTTCACTTAGTGTAACCTTCATTTCTTCCTTTATGTTTTTGCCATACTCAGTAAGTTCTTTGAGTATCCTGATCACCAGTGTTTTGAACTGTGCATCTGATAGGTTGGCTATCTCCATTCGTTTAGTTCTTTTTCTGGGGTTTTGTTCTGTTCTTCCACTTGGGCCATATTTCTTTGTATCCTCAATTTGGCAGCCTCCCTGGGTTTGTTTCTGTGTATTAGGTAGAGCTTCTTTGACTCCTTGTCTCAGTAGTGTGACCTATTGTAGAAAAGGCACCTGGTAATTGTGTGGGGGAGAGCTTTAGGTAATCACCAGGGTGGGGCAACCTTTTTCACTGCTTTGTGGCTCTCTGTGGGGGAGGGCTCCGAGAGGGGACTGTGCCACTGCCTGGCTTCTGGAGGTTTGCCTGGCACTTGCCCCATTTCCAGTCACTTCATGCACTATCTGTAAGTGACTGGAGACCTCCCAGCTATTGTTCTGGGGCTGAATCCCAGAGTGGGTGGGTTTGTGTACATTCTAAGACCATGTGGGCCTTTTAAACAGAGTTTCCTGAAAATCTGGCAGTTTCTTTCACTGCCCCAACCCCCCACTTGATTTTACAGGCAGAAGTTATGGGGATTTATCTTCCTGGTGCTGGAACCCTGGGCTCTGCAGTCTGGCCTGGGGCTGGGATTGCCCGTTCCCAGATATCCTTCCTGATTCTATCTGCCACCTGTGCATGTGGGGCTGCCCGCAGCCTCTCCATGCCTCACTGCACCTCCTCACCTCTCTGCCCACTTCCAAGCCTTTGCCTCCCCTACTTGTGTGGATGAATGCGGGTTCTGTAAATCCTTGGTTGTTGGACTTCCATACGGTTCATTTTTCTGATGGTTTTGGGTGTTATTTGTTTTGAGATTTAGTTACAGTTCTTTTTGTGGTTGCACAAGGAGGCAAAGCATGTCTTCCCCCACCTCCCTCTTGACCAGAAGCCCTCTATTTCCTTTTCTGCTGAAAATGCTTGTGTGGTTTCTCATCACCTCCAGAACCAAATGGAAGCCTTGGGATTCTGGCCCCGCAGCACCTCCCAGTCTCTTCTGGATGGCAGGACAGCCAGGGGCTTGAGGTCATAGCCTCAGGAACCAGGCTGTTCAGATGCCCCCTCCACCCCCACGCTGCCGTTACTCACTGTGGGGCATTCAGTAGTTCACTTACTCTTTCTATGCCTGTAAAAGCCACATCATTAAGTATGTCAGTGTTCACAAAAATGATATGTGCTAATTTGTGTTTATAAGCACATGGAACAGTGCGTAAGTTGGGATTATTAAGATTTTGTGTATGTGTGTATGTCATTCACCCCTTCTTGGAGTATTGGCTTAAGTGCATAAAATGAAATATTCATGATTATAAATGAAACAATTTCTAGTAAATATGATCAAGTATAAAAAAATTATGATGTGTGAAAGGTACGTGTTTTTGAAGTGTTAGACACTAATATCCGGCGGCAGGTCTAATATGGGCAGCAAGTTCGAAGGAGCCGTGAATGCACTCACATCACCACGTTCTGCAGCAACCCTCCTATGAAATGGAAACATCAGTTGTCCCTATTGGCGACAAAGCCGCAGGGGCAGGGCCTGCTAACACTGCTCCGGTGTGTTGCCTGCACTGATGACCGAAGGAAGATGCAAATTTCAGTTGGAGGATAGGGAAGAAAGAAGTAAATTTTGTTCCCTTTCAAGTTCATGGATCCTCTTGAATTCTTGAATCCTTTAAGGAGACTGTGGATCCAGATTTAAGAACTTCTGGACTCAGCAGAGTGAATGGTATCAACCAGCTAAGAAGCAAGGTGGCCAAGTCAGTACCAACAGAGCCAGGGAGGCAACAGGATGAGGACAGTGGGTGGCTGTAAGGAGAACGACAGCCACAGAGGCTGAGCAGACCCCAACCCAGTAGGGCAGGTACTCCTCAGCCCGGCAGATTACTTCCTAGAGAAATGCACATGTATTTTGCCTGTCGCTTCTAGGGGAAGGCAGGAGTTTAAAAATGTTCATAAGAGCCCCGCTCTCCTCTCTCTGAGTCAAATACTGCCAAGAGGTGTAACGTAGAGTTCAAGGCCTACATGGTGGGTTCAACCCACTTGTCTTGGGTCAGCTCTGTCACTGGGCCACCTCGGGGATGCTTAGCTCCCTAGGGCTGCTGCTGTTTGGATGCCATGTGGTTTCTCCTCTTGAGGCCTGAGTGCCTGTGCATCTTCTGCCCAGGGCTCTCCCAGCAACTGTGGGCTGCTCTCACAGTGTACGTCATACCCTGCTTGCACTTGCCTGTTGACCTGTGTGCTTTTCTTACTGGAGCACGGATGCTCTTGTGGGACTTCTCCTCCCTCGTCTCTTTCATATCTTTGTCTCTGCTGGGAACCTGCTTAGTGAAGGCTTTTTGAAGGAAGGTGTGCATGGAAGGAGTGAAGGGAACGATTTAAATAATATAGCTACTAAGGGTAGTCATAGATTGGCGGCTTAGACAACCAGTGTTTATTTCTCACAGTTCTTCATCTGCCAGTCCAGAGAAGATGCCAGGGATGGATATCCTGATATTTTGGCAGGTTAAGTCCCAGCTCATAGGCCTGGCTGGTACCATAGGTCATGGTGGTCTGATGAGTATGAAACATGACCGTGAACTGATGACACTGCTTTCAGGTCCCACAGCAAGTCCCCTGGACAGTCTCCCAGAGGCAGATCTTCCCCCTGTGCAGGTGGATTTGATTCTTTTAATAGACACAAGTCACTCAGAACCTCTTCTTATGAATAAGATGGGAATAATGTTCAGAAATACTCTTTTTGGCTCCCAGAATCAAATGGAGACTTGTGAGGTAATAAAACTGATTTTCTCATTTGGCTTGTAAAGCAGCTGTAGAGGTAATTTCCAAAGAAACATTTCAAGCACATTTTGAGCAAAACTGGAATCATTAGACTAAGCCTGTGGCCTGGTAAGCGAGGAGGAGAATGTGTTGGAAGGGCCAGCCCTCAGCTGCAGGGTAAGGTCAAGCTTGTCACCTTAACAGATCAGCCTCATTATCTTAAGAAACAAATACAGCATTTCTAGCAAATTCGCAGAGGACTGAACATTTCAAGGGACTTTTACACTTGTTATCATTTTAGACCTCACAATACTTCTGCAAAATTATTGGGGGTAAATATTTTCAGCCCTGTCCTACAGGTGAGGGAGCCTGTTTGTCAAAGGTCCCAAAGGTCGTAGGAGGCAGAGTCCGCCCACCTGGCCCCCTGTACTTATCGAAAACACACACAGAACCTGCAAGGCACACTCACGAGAATCTAAGCCTCACTGTCTCCATTGGTCCTCACTGAGGTGAAGGAAAGGAAGTGTGTACTTCCCAAGAATCTGCTGTATGTGGAACACAACATACTTACCTTGTTCGAGAGGCATCGTAGTGCATAGCGTGGCTTTGCCAGTTTCTGTTGCTGTGACAAAATGCCATGGACCGGGGAGCTTCAACAAGACAACAACATGCATTTATTTCTCATAGGTTTGGGGACTGGGAAATCTAAGATCAAGGCGCCGGCAGGTTCAGTGTCTGGTGAGGACTCTCTTTCTGGTTCCTAATGTCCTCTTCCTCCCTGTGTCCTCACATGAAGGAAGTGGCAGGGAGCCCCCCGGACTTCATCTTCCCACCGTGAGGAAAACACACACCAGGGAGCCTTTGTTCCATCAGTCTGGGAATGAAGACAAATGAAGACTTGAATGTAGCCGGAAGCCTGGGGTCCTGGCCTGGCAGATCCCAGAGTGTCATGTAAATATTAGTTGTGGTAAGTTACTGAAATCTCGGGATTGTTTGTTATGCATTGTTATAACAACAATAACAATAACAACGAAAACTTGACTAATGTCCAGTTCGAACTAGCCTAAGAAAAACATGTTTTGGTTCATGTAACAGGCCTGCTCTGGGTCAGAGACTCAGATTATGTTGCCTTTCTCCATCCATCCATCCATCCATCCATCCATCATTCAATCCACCCATCCTTCAATCCATCCATCAATCATTCCATCCATCCATCAATCATTCCATCCATCCATCCATCCATTCATTCATCCATCCATCATTCTATCCATCCATCCATCTATCGTTCAATCCATCCATCTATCCAATCCATCCATCCATCCATCCATCAATCCATCAATCATTCCATCCATCCATCCATCCATCCATCCATCATTCAATCCATCCATCCATCCATTTATTCATGTATCCACTCTCCCTTACCCCACCTGTTTCAGCTTCTCTTTGTGTTTGACCTAATTCCCTTCTTAGGGGGGCAGGTCCATGGGGTGCATTTGTTAAAATGGAATTTGCAGAAAACAGTTCCTAGAGATGCTCTGGGAGAAAGACGGTTTCCACAATCCAACAGATTCGAGAAAGAGCATGTACTACATTTCAGCTTTAGACATTCACAGAGCATCCCTGGCAAACAAACAAATAAACATAGAAAAAAACCCCAAACAATGAAAAGTTCCTCTAGTTTAGAAAAATCTTTAACATAACTTATTTGATGCAGCACTTCCTAAGTTTATTTGACCACCCCAAACTGTCCTGGCCAATAAAATCCACAGATAATTTCTTGGTATACGCTACGGGGCATGGTGGCGCACTGGGGAGAAAAGGGGCTTGGGAGGTAGGAGACTGTATTTCAGCCTTGGCTCTTCCACAGATTCGCTCTACACTGCTTCAGGGAATTGCTTTCTTTTCCCAGACCTTGGGTCCCATCACAAAATAGAGGAGTGGATTACTGGGCCTTTTAAGACTGTATTGAGGCCAAGAATCTGAAAATCCAGCAGTATACTGTATTTCACAGAAGAAATGGTGGTACGACCTTCAAAAGAATGGCGAACTGTTGGCCAGGGAAACACCATGTGGAACTATGGGAAATATTTAGTCAGTTCTTTCAGGTGCATACACTGTGGTCCAGCACATGCAGAATGAAGAGGATGGTGGAGATTCAGTGGTGATGCTCTCGTGTATTCTACCTGCCATGGATATAGGACCTTAGTCCTAGACTCCTCTCGGATTCCATCACCCCCACCCCCACCCCCCCCTGCCCGATCCTGCCTCCTCTGTGTGCAGCCCCTGGAGTGGGTTGCTGGTGACTCTCGGTGGCATTCAGTCCAGCTGCAGGGTGGGGGAGGAGGGGGAAGAGTGTCGGCTCGGAGTCCCGGATCAGTCAGGATGCTTTTGGTGGCAGAAACAAAACCCTGACTCAGGCTGGTTAAACAACAGGGAATTTATTATCTCGCATATCAGGAATTCCAGGAGCAGGGCGGATCCGGAGCGGCTGAATCGCCCATTCAACAACAGCATTTAGGAGCTGATGCTATCTCTCTGCTCTGCCATCATCAGTGGGCTCCTTTCTCGGGCCCGGGACAAGATGGTGGCAGCGGTTCTGAGCGTCAGTCCATACGTGACAAGACTCAGAGGAAGGAGGGGTCCATTTCTCTCTGAGGCTCTTTCTTAGACACAAAGACATTTTCCCCAGATGCCATCAGGCTGCCACTCACCCCAGAAGTCTCCCTCTCAGGTTTCCTTGGCTAGAACTGGGGGACAGCTCTTCCTGAAGCAGTCGCTGGCAGAGAGGACAGGATGCCCCTGGGGTCAAGCAAGCCTGTCCCTGGAGCTGAGAGTGCAGCCCGCTGCCATTCAGTCAGACGGAGCAGTGGCAGGACAAAGCCTGCGTTTGGTGTGGAAGGAAGGACGGAGGAGTGAGTGTGGGGTGGACAATCTGTAGCGAGAGCTTACGGGTGGAAAGGCGAAGGGAAGAGGCCCTTGGAATTATCGGGCTTCAAGGAACCCTTTAAAAAATTCCTTTAAAATTTATTTTCAATGCAGTTGACCTACAATATTAATTAGTTTCAGGTGTGCAACATAGTGATTGGACACTTATACACCTTATGAAGTGGTCCCCCTGGTAAGGGTAGTGCCCACCTGGCACCACACACAGTTATTACGAGTTAGTGACTATACCTTCTGTGCTGTACTTCACGTCCCGAGGACTGTTTTTATAACAGGCTGCTTGTGCTTCTTAATCCCTTCACCTTTTTCACCCATTCCCACCAATCCTCCCCCATCTGGTAACTGCCAGTTTGTTCTCTGTATCCGTGAGTTCGTTCCTGTTTCATTCACGTATTTTCCTTTTTAGATTCCACCTCCAAGTGAAATCACACGGCATTCCTCGTTCCCTGACCTACGTCACTTAGCACAACACCCTCTGGGTACCCGTGTTTTCATGAATGGTAAGATCCACTCCTTTTTATGGCTGAGTCATATTCCTTTGTACATGTGTCGCATTGTCTTTATTCATTGTTTATCAATGACACCTAGGTTGCTTCCATGTCCTGGCTGTTGTAAATAATGCTGCAGGGAACTGTTGGTAGGATTACAAATAGTGTAGCCACAATGAAGCTTTTTGAACAACAACTATGAACCTACTGCTAGCGTTTCTTTTGCACCATGTTCTGTTAAAAGACTGTCAGTCTCCTTCCGTGATTTCAGTGCAGTTCCCCAAGTCCCATGACAAAAGGCTTTCTCTGACTCCAACGTCTGTACTTGCCAGGCTCTCGGAAAAGAGGTGGGAGCGGGAGAGAATGCAGTCTGCTTTGCTTTAATAATCCTGTTTGAGCAACGTGCGTTTCCCACAGTTTAACGGTCTTACCCACACACCTCCTATCTGGAATAGCCAGTCCAGGGGAGTGTGCCCCGCATGCAGGCGGTCGCTCTCCGTGGGAGGGAGGGCGCTGTGGTCCTTCTTTCAGCGAAGTGCAGGATGCCAGGCGAGGAGGCTGTAGCGCACTCACGGCTCCCGCTTTCCAGATGGGCTGGTGAGAATGGGCTGGTAACCCCTGCCACTTCCTGGAGGTGGAATCTCGGGCAAATGGTTTAACTTCCTTCTTCCTCAATTTGCTTCTCTGTGACAGAGAGATAATTATAATTATCCCCACCTCATACAATCATGGTGGAGATTGAAAAAGGGGTTGCACCTCATACTCTCGACTGTTGTTACTTTTATGATGATAGGAACAGAGCTGTTACTGTGATGTCATCTGGAAAAATCCCGAAGCCGCCAATACAGTCAAGCTGATGCTTCCCCCCACCCCCACCCCACAGAAAGCAGGCTTGGCTTCCCCCGGTGGCTCTCAGTTGGCATGCCCCACCCCGAGTGACACAGCGTCACATGGCAGGAAGAGTGAAGCCAAGAGCTAGACTGGCACTGGATGCGGCCGCGGGCCTCTGACTGCCAAGTATGCTCTTGGGAAATGTCTTGCTCCCTCTCCTGGAGCATATTTTGGACGCCTACTTGTCATATTGCAAAGTGTGTGTGACAAAACAATCTGCGATCTCGCTGACAATTATTCCCTTCATGCCACGGTGTGGAATCTCTGGGCTCGGCAGAGTGTGCTGCCAGCCTCCGAGGCCCTGGCACAAAGGTGCCCAGTGATGGAGCCTGTCCCAACAGGAGGGAGGGGCAGCGGCCAGGCAGGAGCGGGGCCTCCGATCCTTCAAACGGCCTTTTCCTTGGGTCCCAGGCTGGGCACCCCGTGGAAGCTTGCTCCTCTTAGACAGCTTCCCAGTTTTGGTGGGGCGACCCTAAACATGGTGGCTTAAAACAACAGAAGTTTATTCTCCCAGCTCTGGAGGCCGCAAGTGTGAAATCAAGGTGTCAGCAGGGTCCTGCTCCCTCTGAAGGTCCCGGGGCGGGGGGAGGGGGGGTGCACCTGCCTGGCCTCCTGCACCTTCCAGCGGCTCCAGGCATTCTGTGGCTTGAGGCCACATGATTTCAGTCTTTGCTTCTGCCTTCACAAGGCCTTCTGCTCCAGGTGACCTGTTAAATCCTTCACTCGCTTGGCCTCCGCCTCCTTGTGGGGGTCTGGTCTTTGCAATCACTGAGCTCTTCCCACAGCACCGGCCCCCTTGTAATAGCTCCAGAGGGAAGCGCCTGCTAGTCTGCAATTCCGTCCCTCCGACGGAGTGTTAGAAACAGTCGTCAGATGGAGGAGAGAATCAAGTGAAATAATAATACCCAGCACTTACTCTGTGCCTCCGATAGTTCTCAGTGCTTTATGTGCTCGTCAGGTAGATATTGTTGTCATTGCTCTTCCCATTTCACGGGTGAGGAAAGTGAGGCATATGGGAGTTAGACAAGCGGGCTGAGGTCATACAACTTACAGGCCAGCCAGAGAGGACTGGAGTCTGAGTCCTCGACCACCGCACTGCGTCCCCCACATCATCTTTTACGTGTGAGCTGCTGCACTTGGGTCCTTGCAGGCATTCAGTGGTTCGGTTATTCAATTTTTTTTCTCTTTGCTCAGTTTTGTGTGATGTCAGGACACAAGAACACTACTTTGTCATCATCAGAGCAAAGTGGCAGCATCTTCTTGAACAAGGTGGACTGCGTGTTCTTTGCCCTGGGCAGCCAGCTTGAACCCCTGCCCGCCATTCTGGGCTCTCTGTCCCATTCATAAACAAAGTGTGTGTTCCTTAGACCCTATAATTAGGGATGTTCTGTAATTTTCAACAGCAATAACGATAATTAGCTTATCTCCAAACTATGTGGAGTGATTAGTGTTTTCTCTGTGATGTTTAGTGGATTGGCTCCAAAGTCACAGTGGAGACCTACCTGCAGGTAGACACTAGATTTAAACTTCCTCTTTGGGAGAAGTCGGACCTGGTACAGTAATGAGAGCTTTCAGTTCCCTGCTGAGAATGAGTCAGCAAACCACCTCGGTCGGTAGCCGGAACCGTGGTAGTATCGTCCGAAACTCTGCTTGGAGCAGAAAACAGCACCGGCTCCAGTGTCTGGTTGGCAGGGTTCTCCACTGCTTGTGGTCCCCCGGGTCTAGAAAAGGCCTCGGGAATGGTGGCTTCTTGGGGGAACAGTGTGTGTCCCCATGTAGTGTCTGGACATGCGGCAGCCAGCTTGGACCATGAGGTACAAGGATGGCCAGCAGAGGGTGACAGGAAAGAAGGATGGGAAGATTGTAGTCCTTGCCGATGCTGTCGGACTGTGAAGGTGGCTTGACTTCCAGTGTCTTCGAATCTGAGGAAACAAGCCCCAGGTGTCCAACCCGCAGCCCGTGGGCCGTACGTAGCCCTGGATGGCTGTGAATGCAAGCCAACACAAAATCGTAAATTTACTTAAAATATCATGAGATTGTGTTGTGATTATGGGTCGCAGTGTACGCAATGACAACTTCTTTTAGGGTGGCACTGAGACACTAGAAGGTTGCACACCCTGAAAGCTGTTTTGAATTGGGGACTCTGTTTCCTAAAGTTGAAGGTGTGTTAACTGATGTGCTAGATACTTATGAAGAGCAAAGGATACAGTGTCTATGAAATCTATTGTGCTGTGCCCAAGATTAAGTTACTACTTTATCTCCCTAAGGATTAAGAAGAGGTGGGAGAACAGAGTACAGAAAGGGCAAAGGTATGGACAGTCAGGCAGGACCGGGCAACATGTGGTTGAGGGCTGTTGTGGTTCCCCCCCATCCCCCGCCCAGGTCAGACATCACTAATCAAGCACAGACCCCTTCACAGGGCCACGTCAACATCCCGGGCCAATTGTGGGGCTCACCTCATTGTTTCTCATCTGTAAGGGATCACTCTTTCCTTGCCTGATGTCCATTGCTTCATATGTTCTATCCATTAAAAGCTTAATTATCATTAAATTATTATATCAAAATTACGATGTCTCATAATTAGGCAATGTAATATAACATTTTATGTGTAATATACAGAAATATATAATTCTATAATGAATTACATAATTAGTGTTATAGTTAAAATAAATTAACAATAATTGAAGTTCTGGTGATTATATTTTAAAAGCAATTTCTCACTGTGAAAGAAATGACTTGGTCTCTTTTAAAAGAATAGCTCATCAACAATATCCCACTAAAGGAAAACATAATTCTTACATACAGAAATACGTAATTCTATAATGCATTACATAATTAGCATCATTATGCTAATTATCATATTTAATTATAAGTAAAAATTAAGCATATTTATTATACTAATTATAATAAGTTAACAGGAATTCAAGTCCTGGTGGTTTATATTTTCACACAGACTTCTTACTGTGAAGGAATGGCTTGGTCTCCCATTAAACGGACATAGATATTATATAGAGATGCATAATTCTATACTGTGTTATATAATTGTTACAATAATAATTGACATGCTTTCACATATTCCTCACTGTAATAGTAATGGCTTGGTATACCGTTAGGGGGCTACCAAACAAGCAGGGTTTGTGGGGTGTGGTGCTGCCTCCTGAAGCCCCCCTCAGAGATCTCAAGTGGTTGTGAGCACAGCTGAGCCGGTCGGAGGATCTGTGGACCCTCGGCACAAACCCAGGCTACTGGTGCTGCCACAGAGCCCGACTCAGAACAGGTGAAACCGTCCTGAACCAGGGCAGGGGAAGTGGGCGGGGCACAGCTTCTACTCTTGTTTTGCCCCAACCCTGGCCCTCACAGCGTATTTCTGAACCATGCAGTGCAGTTTAGGAGTGAATGGATTGTGGCTCCTGCTCACCGAAAGCCAGGAGATGGGCAGCGTTCTCAGTGCTGACGACACAAAGCAGGAGAGACTTAGGGGATGGTTGGCTCTACCAGCTTCTCCATCAGGGAAAGTTCCTTGAGGCTCATCTTCCAACTAAAGATTGGGGGTGGGAGCCCTTGCACAATGTGCCTGAAGTGCTGGTTACACAAAATGTTAGCCAAGGCAACCCTTTAAATGTTATATATCTCTGAGACACTGTATGGATTGTTGGGGGTAAATAATCTTCAAGTTCCAGTTAAACATAATGAAGTCCACCCACCCAGTAGACGGATTCTGTTCACCTTTCAGGGAAACAGTAATTACAAACTCTTTGTTCCTTCCTTTCCGCTTTGCAGCTCTTTTGCCTGAGAGATGCAGTCTGCTCCCCAAGCCCTGGAAACTGGGCTTGGGATCTGGTTCGGCTGATGGAATGCAATGGGAGGGGTGGTGTGCTGGCTCCCAGCGGAGGCCCCAGAGGCCCCAGAGGCAGTTTGCGCTCGCTTGCACTCGATGCTTCCCGGGGGCCTTTCCAGGTGGGAGCAGGGGCGGGCCCGACTGTGGGGTCGGGGCTGGGGGTGAGACGAGCCATCCACCATCAGCCAGCCTCCAGCCGGGCCAGGAGCTGACTGGGTAACATGTGGAAGATTGGGTCAAGACCATTCCCAGCTGAGCCCAGACTAAACATTATGGGCTTGCAGAGTTGTAAACAAGTGATGGGTTGCATTTTTTAAGTTGCTAAGTTTCGAGGTGGTTTGTTGCACAGCAATAGAGACTGACTGATACAAGTATTTTTCAGGAAGCTCGTTGCTTTCTGTTATTAGTCAAAAACTGCTTTCCCATGTGTACTTTGGCCAAGAGGGCAGACAAGTCAGGAAGGATAGGTATTGAATGAGAAGTCAAAAACTTGGGTTCTGTCAGCGTTTGTAGGTTTTGAAATAGCCCAGAAGTTTCTAGAAAAACCATGAAAGACATATTTAGGAACTTGTCCTCTGGATCCGCCACTCCCTGTCTCCCTGATCTTGGTATATTTGGTTATAATGAGGATGTAATGAAATAGGCATTCTCACGCTGGTGGAAATGTGACATGACCATTTTTATTCATTCAATAAATATGTATTGAAATGTGCCCTGCAGTTAGGCCCTGTCCCAGGGAATGAGCTTACAGGATGAAAACACACAGCTTCTGTCCTCAGGCAGCCCACAATTTATAAGGAGTAACAGGTCAAAACTTAATGGTGAAACCAGCTCATATATAAAAATGAAACATTGGAAAGGAATTTGGCAATATGTATCAAAGACTTTAAATTATTTTTACTCTTTGGAACAATGATTTCTCTTCTAAAAATGCATCCTAAAGGAATGATCCAAAATGAAAAAGAGCCCTAATTCACCAAGTGTTCTTCTCTGTATAAATATAGGTGAATGCATTACTTACCACCAGTAAATTGGTTCTGACAAATGCACTTGCTAGAACACTCACAGCAATGAAAATTGTGTTACCAAAAATCTGTTATGGCCCTGGCTGGCTCAGTGGACTGAGCGCCGGCCCGCCAACCAAAGGGTCGCTGGTGGCACGTGCCTGGGTTGTGGGCCAGGTCCCCAGTAGGAGGTGCACGAGGGGCAACCACACATTGATGTTTCTCTCCCTCTCTTTCTCCCTCCCTTTCTCCCTCCCTTCCCCTCTCTCTAAAAATAAAAAAAAAATACAATCTTTAAAAAAAGAGTCTGTTATAACACACTAATTATTACGTGTGCTGAAGGCTCTGTTTTGACCAAAACCCTGCAGCTTCCATCTAGAACCAACTCTCGTACCTAAGCCTCTTCTGCCTCGGCACTCGGTCCTCCCTGTGCCACACTCTGCTGGGGTACAAGCGTGGGCAAGGTCATTCTCGTGGCCAAGAACCTCACTGTCCAGCTGGGACCCAAGCCGGCGCCCCTGTCTCCTGGCACAGCCTGTCCTGTCCTTCCCTTTGCAGTGGCTCAGAGGACTTCTTGCCTCTAACCCCTAAGCCTGCCATCCTCCAGGCCCCCTCCCGCCTAAATCCGGGCCCCCAGCCCTCTCACTGGTTCACTGTGTGGCCCCGGGATGAGGCACTTCTTTCAGGTTCATTCCCTTCATCCGCGTGGGGGCACTGGTGTCTGCCTGACAGGGATGGGGGTGCAGGTTGCAGTGTTCAAAGATGGCAACACCGATGCCTGTCTCATCCCTCGTGTCCTTCCTGTGAGCGGGACTTGGCATTCCTCCACCCGGAGGTGGGGTCTGGGTTTCCTCCCCTTGAACCTCACCGGAGCCTTGAGAGACCGCTGCGACCAACAGACTGTGGCAGAACTGACTCCTCACGGTGTCCGAGGCCAGGTCATAAAAGGTGATACAACTTCTGCCTGGTCTTCTGTCCTGGGGTGTGTGCCTTGGGGACGTGTACCTTGTGAGCCCTGGGATAACCTATAGGAAGCACTGGAGTGTGCGTTGGAGCGACTAGGGAAGGAGGGAGGAAGAGAGAGAGAGAGAGAATGTGCAAACAGCCCCAGTATTCCATTCTCCCCTGTTCAAGTCCCCCCATTCAACAGTGAACTTGAGGACCCGAGGAAGCCGGACTCTATTCTGAGCCATAGGCAGCCTCCTTGCTATTGCTCTCTGTAAAGTTGCCTTTGCAAATCTCCCAGAAAGACTTTGAGTAGGAAACAACTGAAGGAGGGCTAAGGTAAAGGAGGGCTGAGGAGTAAAGGAGCTTTGAGCTGATTCCAGCCTCATCCTTCAGGTTGTGCCAGAGACGCCGAATGGAGCCGAATAGAACCGCGATGAGCGTTTCTGTTGAACTGTGCTCTGCTCGACAAAGTCTGCAGCAAATTAATGGTTTTGTTCGAGGCCAGTACTTTCGAATTGGCTGGTTACACAGCCGTGGCCCCTGGCGGGAGAGAGCGCTGACAAGGTGGGGGAGGTGCTCAGCTCGGTGCTTCGGAAGCCAGGTGTGCTTGCCCTCACTGCACTGAGTCAGGGTGTGACCACCACAGGGCCCTGAGACCCGGCTTCTGGTTTGAAGAAATCAGTATCATCGTCAGAGGGTTTTTTGTTCTGTTTTGTTTTGTTTTGTTACTCAGCTCCTCTGGAGGTAGCTCTTAACCAATTTCAAGAGCTACAAGCCCACAGGAATGTAAAACTCAGTTCAGAACACACCATAAACTGACTCATTTTCACGAGACTATTAAGAAAAAGTTGAGCATATGCTTAATTTTCTTAGGGCTTCCAAAAACAATAGAGAACTCTTTCACATGGAGCCGTGTGTGTGCGGATCTGTCTGGAATCCAAATTCTTCCCTAACTTAGTTGGCCTGCGGAACATTTTTTGTTTCATTGAACCTGGAGGCAAAGCAAATTGCTGGGCTAGAGAAATGAGTTCTGGTCCCACGGTTGGAAAAGCAATATCAGGCCGAGAGTATTGAATAAACGAGGGCAGTTTCCTCTCAAGATCTTGTCCATCTTCCCATCTAGGCCTTGATTGTGTAAAAGGAATTCAGATTTCATGACTCCTAAGGGGATGGAGGGTCAAGGCAGCGTTGTAAGCAAGGAAGCTGGACATCCGTTGTGCTCAAATTATAAAGGGATTGTCAGAGCTGGAAGAGCTTTTTCGGGTCCTGTAGTTAGAGCCCTTCAGTTCCACAGGGGACACACGGGGAGGAAGCTGGGCATGAATGTGATTTACGGAGCTGGGGATGGAGCTGGGAAGGGAACGGAGGAAGCTGGGCCCCTTTCTGAGCCATAAGCAGCCTCCTTGCTGTTACTCCCAGAAAAGTTGCCTTTGCAAGAACTTCAATCGCCAAGCAAGGCTCTGAGCAAGAAACAACAGGAGGGCTAGGGGAAGAGAGACAATGGCAGACAGAAGAGGGTCCACGGGCGTTTGCTAAAATCCAAGTCACTTGGCAGTCTGCTGGGCTTGAAGGTGTGGGTGNAGGAAGCTGGACATCCGTTGTGCTCAAATTATAAAGGGATTGTCAGAGCTGGAAGAGCTTTTTCGGGTCCTGTAGTTAGAGCCCTTCAGTTCCACAGGGGACACACGGGGAGGAAGCTGGGCATGAATGTGATTTACGGAGCTGGGGATGGAGCTGGGAAGGGAACGGAGGAAGCCGGGCCCCTTTCTGAGCCATAAGCAGCCTCCTTGCTGTTACTCCCAGAAAAGTTGCCTTTGCAAGAACTTCAATCACCAAGCAAGGCTCTGAGCAAGAAACAACAGGAGGGCTAGGGGAAGAGAGACAATGGTAGACAGAAGAGGGTCCACGGGCGTTTGCTAAAATCCAAGTCACTTGGCAGTCTGCTGGGCTTGAAGGTGGGGGTGGGGGTGGGTGGGGTGTGTGTGTGTGTAGGGGGGGTGCCCTGAGTGCTGGGGAGACTGGATGGTCAGATAGGACGTGATTGATGTTCAAGCTTGTTTGCCAGTGGAGAAAATGGAATGCAGGGACCTTTTGACACTGACTTGCTCAATAGAAATTGAGTGTGTGAGTGTGAAAAGACCTGAGGGAAGAACATTCTGGGCTGAGGGAACAGCAAGGCCTTGAGGCAGGAACAGACTTGGCGCAGCGAGAATGCTGGGTGGGGGCAGCAGAATATGCTAAGAGACATCTCGGGTGGTGAGGTTGGAGCGAGGCAGGGGGTCAGGTCCCATGCTGGGTGGCGTGGAGCACGCAGGAGTTTGGAACCTGCTCAGAGTCTAGTGGGAAGCATGCGTGGAGGGCATTGTGCTAGGGAGTTGAGAAATGGACTGTAGTCCTCCCTCCGGGGAGTACGGTGCTTACTACACCCTCCCCGGCCTGGTATTAGCAGACAGCCCTGTCCCACAACCCAGCCCTGAAAGGTGTGACAGAAGAAGCTGGGGAGAAAGGGGTGGGGACGGCCCATCCAACTGCGACCTGGTCCTGATTTCAGTTTCTTGGTTCCTGACCTCATTTCCTCCTCACTGCGCCCCTGTGACTAAGCAGTGAGGACACCATCGCCTCTATTTTGGGGCAGGAAACTGAAGCTGAGAGAGGTTGACTTGCTTGCCCAAGGTCACTGCTGACCAGGCCGAGCTGGGAGGGGATCCTCAGGCCTTCTGACCTCCAGTCGAGGCTCTTCTGAACCCCCCAGGGTCCTCCTCCAGATGCGGTCTCCATTCATTCTGACTGTGAACGCCACCACCACAGGTGGGGCCTGGGGCCCACCCCCTAGATGTCCCGCCAGAGCTGTCCATCCCTGCAGTCTGAGGGACTGCCGAGAGAGCTGGAGTGAACGCTCTCGGGGACCTGGCACAGTACCTGAAGAGCGTTAGCAGCGGTATCACCCCCAGGGAGTCCACCTGCTTTCACCAAGCCTCCGAGAAAGAGTTTCATGTGCACCGTGCGGGTCACTGACCACGTCTGTGCCGAAACCCACTGCTTGTGTGTGTCGGCCCTGCAGCAGCAGGCGTGGACCTAGGTTCCAGACCTCAGGTGTGCCAGCAGGGCACTTCCGTTGTTTTTCTCCAGTGAAATCCAGTTTTGGTTCCAAGCGTGGTAATGCGTGAGCGCAGGCTGGCTCCCTGACCTCCAAGACGCTGAGTGCAGGGAGCATGGTGTTGTCATCACGGCCTGTGATACCCTGTCTGGGCTCCAGCAGTTAGCCATCCCGCCCTCTCACCTGCAACTCCAGGTTTCCTTCCCACCCTCAGGCTCTCTGTAAAGGGAGAACACTCTGCAGCCTCCTACAACCATGTTGCCCCATCTGCCCTCAAGGGCAGTGAGTGACCACCTCCAATCCCCCTTGGCTCAGTTGCACTATGATGTAATGCCTGGCTCTAAGGCAAATAGAATACTCCCGGAAGGTTCTGCTTTATGAGAAGACGGCTAGCATGTTGCAGTTCGGGGAGCCTTTGCCATTCACTAGCTGTGTTTTAACATTGTGCTGCTTTCCCACTGTTGCTTTTGCTGTGGGAAGGACGTCCCGACAGTCTCCAATACTGCCACCTCGTGGTGAGTGGGGATGAGGCCAGTCCTTTAGGGAACGTAGGTTATTATTTGTAAGAGGGAGAGGTCTCTCTCCCCTCCGTGTGTGCACAGAGGAAAGGCCATCTGAGGGCACATCAAAAGGTGGCCTCCTACAAGCTGGAAAGCATGACCTCACCAGAAACTGACCATGCTGGCAGCCTGATCTTGGACTTCCCAGCCACGAGAACTGTGATAAATAAACTTCTGTTGTTTACGAGCCACCCAGTCTTTGTATGGCAGCCCGAGGAGACCAATACGGTGGTGTATTTTGATCTGATCTGAGTCTGTGACTCACAAATATTCAGTGGATTTAAGTAACCTTTGTTATAGGTGTTTGAAGATCAGTAATATTTAATGTGATTTGAATAAACTTACAGATGTCTGCTGGGAGCTGGTGTCTCATAGAAGGAAACCAGATGGGGGCTGCGTCTGAGTGACAGGGGTCAGGAGGGTGACATCGAGTGTGGACATAGACACCGACTAGCATTGCTCAGAGAGAAAGCTCTGGGGCACCACTGAAATCACAAACAGGGCTCTGGGCTTCTGCAAACCCTGCCGAGGGGGCCCGAGTTAATTTTACGAGCGGGTGTGAGCACACAACCATTACCTGGGTTACCAGTAGCGTCTTAAGTTACAGATCCCCTCCATCTTACGACTGGGTACAACCTCGCCAAAAATTTCAGTTCAGATGAGAAAAATTATAGCAGCGTCTTCTAGAATGTGGTTTTTATGCAGCTTTTTTTTCCTTCTGGGCATGATGCAGCTTCTCTAGTACTTTAGAAGAATAACAGTGTAAGGCACCTGAGTGACTACTACCAAGTGGAATAATAGTCAACAAGAATAAAGGGAGTGCCAGCCTGAGCCCAAGCCGTGTCTGCTCTGGCAAATTCCGGCACACTCGGGCAGCTCAGGCTGATGGGGGTAGGGCAGGGGGGTTGCACGAGGGGCCAAGGAGCCTCCTGGAAGAGAACACATCCTAAAGGAAGCAGAAACAGGATGGAGGAGGAAACTGTGGTCTTGGATCTGTAACCAAGCTCCAGATAGCAACAGGGAAGGCTGACCTGGAAACCAATATGGCGCCCACATCTAGGCTTCAGTCTCAGGCTTGCCATGGTTGCCTCTGTCGCGGACTCTTGGGGAAGGATGCAGGAAGGACATGCCGGCTTTAAGTTGAAAATCGGGAGAGTTATTCTCATTAAAACCTAGAGACATTGAAGCCCTAGGGATTGGCGTGTTTGTTGTTCAATTCCCAGAGAAGCGCGAAAGGCGAGTTCGCTTTTCAGCGTTCTGCATCCTTGTGCAATGGCCTTGGGGGGTGGATGGAAATTAAGAACAAGAGCCTGAGTTCAGTAGACTTGGCTTTGAGTCCATGAGCTCCCATTTTTTAGCCCACGATCCTAGGTAATTTACTTCACCTCTCACAGCCTCTGTTTTCTCTCCTATAGATTGTTGGTATTCAGGGTTTCTGGTCCTACAGCACTATTGTACTGGTTAATACATGGTGACAGTACCAGGAACATCAGGAGGAAGAAATCTGTGTTAGATGCTTGGAGGAGCTCTGGCACCTCAAGGGGTGTGGGGTTTTCGTGTGGTAGCCAGGATGCCTGCGGTGTACGTTGGTGCCCGTGCTGAGAGAGGAGAGGTGCCTGGTGGTGGCGAAGTCCTCCAGAAGTGCCTGGAGGTCACCGTGATGAGGCAGAGTGCGCTGGCCCAGCATCCTCGTTCTCACGGGATCCCTGTGATGGCAGCTGTGGGTGTGGCGGACACTGATGCTCCCTGAGCCACAGCCATAGCCCCTTCCCCCGGAGTAGCAGAAGCCTGGCTGGGTCTGGGTATCGGCAGCATGTTGGGAATGGAGGGTCCAGTGTCCAGCCCAGGAAACGAGGCACGGTCAGCTAAGCCAGTTATGTTCATTCCATTCCCCTTGGTGAGTGACTGGTTAAGTGACAGCTGTGTGACCTCTCTCTTTCTCTCTCATTCGTGCTTCATGCCTTCTATCTTGTCTCCAGCCTGGCTGCCCCCTGCATGGGCCATATGGCTCTGTCGCCTTACCTCGACCTTGGGGGCCAGCTGGGGATCTCGGTGCTGTTGCCATCCAACTTCCTCGCCAGGAATGCAGAGACTTCTGGGTCCTTTCTGTGTTGGGGGTGGGACTGGGCTAAGGGAGGTCAGTGTGGGCTGTTTCTCTACCTATCTAATCTGTGTGGCTGTCCCAGGCTGGGGACCCTTGGGATGTCCGGAGGGTCTTTTTAACTATCTCATTTTCTATTTTGAAATTCTAGAGGTAGCAAGCTCTGCACCTGTGTCAGATTGCTTGCTCCCCACCTCATTTTCTTTTCTCTGCTGGGTTGGAAAGGCTACCGATTTTGCTGCCTTTCAGGTGGGACTTCCACCATGTGATATCCTACGCACTCTCCGTGCCCTGCTTAGAAAAAACTCAGTGTTCCAGTCAGGCAGGTCTGGTGTTTGATATGCTGATTGACACATAGGAATATCTACTATATATCTTAGTAAGGTATGACTTTCAAAATATTGTCTTGAGAATTCTCTTTTAGTGGTCAAAGCTGACTACCAAACGTGCTTTCTTCCTCCCTGCGTTTCTGCTGGAAGAGCCCTAACCACACACACTCCTCTGCCCAGTGAAGGTCGCACCCTCCCTTCCCGAGGCAGGTGGATGCCTTTGGATGACGAGAGAAAGTCATATGCACAGAAATGCAAAGATAGAGGTACATTAGCCTTAAAAATACCACTGGCATTCTGGTGATGTCTTTTTTTAAAAAAGGGTCATATTTCCCTTTCTGTACTTCCTCTCAGTGCCTAGCACGTAGCAGGTGCTCACATAGGGTGACCAGCTCGTCCCACTTCCCTGGGACTTTGAGTTTCAGCACTGAAAGTGTAAAAGTGCGGGGACTCTCTCAGTCCTTGGAAACCGGGACGGGGGGCCACCTCTCTGTGCGCAGTCCGTATTTACTGCCGAAGGTAAGATGGTGATTTCCTTGGTGTGAAACGATAATCCCAGTAGTCATTAGGCTCTGGAGTAAATGATAGCCTGCGTGAGTTTCTACGCATGTTTCAGCTGTTGCTTTTGAGTTTCCTGGCAGTGGGTTTGCTCAGCCAACACATGATTGTCTTGTAAGGTCTCACTTCAGTGGACCTACGATGACCCCTCACAGAAGGAAGGGGAGCAGAGCCCAGACTCGGGCATCTGATGATTTATTCGGCCCTTTGGTTTTTGGCCAAACAGGGGCCAGGTTCCAAAGGACTAGAGAGATGGTAGTCTGTGGTAGGAAAGCGAAAGAAAGATCTGAAGATTTTATCTTCAGTAAAGTCTGTGAAGGTTTTGTATCGTTTCCATGACTGTAGTTCATTGTATCCTGTCAGAAATACCAGGCCACAGGAATGAGGGTGGATGGTCATGAATAATTTGCAGTAGGTGGACTCCACATGGTGCAGGGTGAGGAACTGGGGTTCAGGAGACCAGGGACTCCATCCAGGTTGGGGAGCTAATGTGCTGGGGGGCCGTGATGGAAGCTTCTCACCTCTGAGGGGTGAGGGCGTGGGTCATTTCCAGAGTGCACTCGTGTGTGGGGAGGCACCGTGGACCATGGCTAACGTCAGGGCTCCTGACCGGGACCGTCATGCAACGTCTCCAGCCCTTGACCAAGCCCATGTTTGACTGGCTTTTGGCACATATATTGGTAAATTATTATGATCCATAAACTCTTTTCAGCTAATCCGAGTGGATCGACTTTCCTAGTGATAAGTAGTTCTACTATTATTCAATTTAAATATTGATGAAACTAACCCTTTACCCCTTTTTATTAGTCTGTGGCAGCCTTTGTGCCCTCCTCCAGCCAGAAGGGTGGTTGGGGGTGAAGCACAGCTTTTTTTACCGGGCAGACCTGAGCAGTTTTCCGGTTACTCCGGATCTTGTCTGTTAGACCCCAGCCCTGCCCCCCTTTCCCTGCTCTTCCCTGTGTTGGCTGCAGGGGTTGGAAGACAGGGAACTACATTTTACTTATTTGCCTTCTTGGTATGGCTACAGAGGTGATTTCAGCCTATCTGGTGAAATGCACTTGCTTGAGACAGAAGGAGGAAGGAAAAGAGAAGCTTAGAAGCCTGGTTTGTTTGTTTGTTTGTTTGTTTTTGCCAGGACTGGTTTGGGTAGGTGTGACCTTCTTGGCAGCAGCTTCTTTATTTCCGTAACAATTGTTTCCAATTTGGGGCTTTGGAGGAGGCAAGACCCATCCTGCAAACCTTCATCTTTGGGGGGCAGTGCTGGCACCCTGGCTGCAGTGGCAAACCTGAGTGCAGGTGAGGGGTAGGCCCCTCCCCTCACTCCTTTACTCTTACTCCTTGGGTTTCTCCAGGTGTTTTGTGAGCTCCCGATACCTAGTTAGGATTCACTCATCCAGTCCTTTCCAGTTTACGACACCTGGACGGTTTCTAGTTTGGCTGACCAGACCTTAACTGATATCATGCTGACGCACTTTGACATCTCACACAAGACACTATACCTTTACACCTCAGTTTTCTCATCTGTGAAATGGGGATAATGATGCACAGAACCCCTGTGAGGATAACCACATAATGCCTGTAAGGTTTCCGACCCAAACCAGGGGCTCAGTAACATTAAAATTTTGTTTTCACAGTCTCCTTCACCCCTCTTGCACTTAGGGACTTCTTGACGGCCCTCTTTTAGGTCCAGAATTCTCCCTTTCTCCCCGGCCTCCCCTGTATGATTAGAAATCTGGAATGCTTGTCAGTGCCTTGGGGTGAGCTCCTGCTGCCCGCTGGTCTGGATTGGATTTGGCACTGCCTCCCGTCCCACGCTCTACTTTTTTGGCCCAGATTCATCACCTGTCTTTTATGCCAAGGATCATTGGTTTGGCCAGAATTTTTATGATCATTAGCTGGTGAAGTTGTCCTGTGAGAGTCCATCAGCTGTTTCCTTATGCATATCTCTCAAAGTCATTTTTAACTCTGATAAATTTGTCTTGTCCCTAAATGTAGCAAGTAAGCTCCTGGCCAAAGGAAAAGTCTTCCAAGAGGAAAGTGGTGTATTTATAACTCCTAGTCTACTGACAGGAACCCACCTGCTGTGATTCTTGCCTTTGAATTTGAAGAGCTCAGCAACCAGCTCTCTTGGCTTGAGAGCGGAGTGGATGGCCTTGTGGTGGGTGGGCCCTGCGACTGTCCTGAGGCCTTAGGCCCGGGACTACCCCTCTGGGGCCTCAATTTCCTCCCTCCTAAGACTGGTAGGTCAAGTCTGCCTGGCTCCCAGCACCCGGCTCCCTCAGTGGCTGAAATCACAAAGCAGCTTGCTCCTCAGACATGCCCCCTTCTAGCTCTCTACCTGTCCTCACGCAGGCCCTCCCAACTCGGATGGGACAGGTCCTCCAAAGATTGGTCCCTGAACACCCAAGGCTGGATGAACACACACCCCTTCTACTTGCTCCGTGACCATGGGCACATTTCAGTGGACTCACTTTTGTGAACATTTATCCAGTGCCCCATATGTGCCAGGTGCAGGGCTTTCTGGTGAAGATGCAGAGAGCGTTCAGTTGGGAGAGCCGGGCATGCAATGTGCCGTCAACACCATTTAACGATTAGGGCCCTGACTCACTAGCAACAGGGTTTCATCCGGTCGGGGAAGTTCCTGGCCGGGACCAAACCAGTGGGTGTTGACCTACCCCCGGCTCTGGGAAGGGAGATGAAATGTAACGGGGCAGATGCTCACGGGGAGGGAAGTTCACACATGAGGGAAGCACAAAGCAGGGTCCTAACTCAGGCTGTGGGAGGAGCCACAGTGGCCAGCCTTGGGAGGGAAGGAACATCTTATTTGAGTCTTCAGAAACGAGGGAGGGTTGACCAGAGGAAGTAATAAAAGGGAAGGAACCCTGTGACCTTGGGGACGTTTGTCAGCCTCCTGGGCGTTGGTTCCGCATCTATAAATGGGGCATCCTGCTTTTCTTCTAGTGTTGTGCTGCAAATTAATTTTTTTAGGCTTGAAAAGGACTTCGGAACATGCCTGGCATATAGCAGGTGCTCAGTGAATGCTTGCTCTTGTTCTCTCGTCCCATGATTCCAAGACGCACATTTTCCTCCATCTGTAGCAGCACGTCTGTCAACTCGGCGTGTGACCTGTGGTGGGCAGTGCGTTGCCACCGCCGCCAACCATGCAGCAGATGTGCAGGTCCTCCTGGTGCACGTGTGAGCTCGGGTGTGTCCGCGTTGTTCTGGTCTCAGCTGTACGATACCCATCATTGACACGATGGGTGTTGAATTTAGTTGCTTTTTAAAATATACCTAAGAGAATGCGCTCTAATTTGGTATTGGGTTAGAAAGTTGTCATATCTGCTGAAAGGCAGGGAAGCAGAGCGGCAGGGGGTAGATTAGAAATTAGTGAAGCAAAGATTTATTGGTGGGATAACAGCTGTGTTCACCTGCAAAGCAAAACCCAAGCGCCTCGCAGGCTTTGAGAAGGATGATGCCGACGTGAGGCGAGGCTGCTACACTTGGCTACCACGATGTATGCAGAAAGGATGGCCAGTCAGACAGGAAGCGGCGACGCTGATGGCGACAGAAGTCGTCAAGTTCCTCGAAACAGATGAAAAGTCTCAGAGCAGCAAGAGGCTGGGGTGACTGACCCATGCATCCCACAGGACGCTGTGTCGGAGTTCCATTGGCAGATGTACTTTTTCCTTGGAGGTGGACACGTAAAGGTCACCTTTTAACTGATGGAAGGTTGTGTTAGATGCACTGCCATGTTGCCGGTCTTGCCGTTATTACGATTATTATTCTGTATTTGATGGGGAGCCATTAAATAGGGGGATGATATGGTCACAGTTGTGGTTAAGAGAAGGACTTTGCCCTCAGCTCCGCCTGTGTGACACAGAGGCATTGGATTAGATTCTCTGAAGCACCTTCTACCACCGAGTCTCCGCGTCTGTGAAATCTCGGCACTGGTTTCGTCCGGCCGCAGCCTTTGGCTTCCTGCATAGTTCTCGGAGGCTCCTGTGTTGGACGAGATGCGCGGACTCCCTCGCGATGTGATTGTCAGGCACCGCTGCTGCTGATGGCAAGGCGAGGGGCTGGCTGGCAGACTGGAGGCAGCCGCCGCGGGGCAGAGAAATTGCAGGTGCAGTAACGAGCATTGATCTGCAGCTCCCTGAAAGCCTGTGCAGACAGAGATGTGGGCCCTCGGTAACAGATGCTGGATGTAGGCCCCAGTTGAAAGGGCCATTAGCAGATTAACATCCTGCAGTTAAACCTGGGACTGGGGAATAAGTAACTTCCTTTAGGGAGGGACCCAGAGAGGTTATGCGAGCCCACTGACCCCATGATCTTGAGTGAACTAAGGTCCATCTGGACAGGCAGCCTCTCAGCACCCGAGGGGGCACAATATGGACCCTAGTCAGCTCGGATTCTGCCGCGTTCTGCTGGGTGGTCTAGGCCCAGTCTCTCAAGCCCTCTGACAGTCGGTCTCCCCACTTACTCAGTGGGGTCGGCACACTGATTTACAAGGGCTGCTGTGAGCACAGGGCTGCATAACAAACGGAGTCTACCCAGCAAACTGGCCGACGGGGACTAACAGCCCATACACATCTATTCTCTCCTACTTTTCACTTTCTGTCAGGTTTTCTTTTTCTATTCCCCCACGTAGAATTAGACTGGATGTGGAACAGAAGAATCCAGAATATATTCAGAACTCCTACACATCAATAATAAAAAGGCAAACATTCCAGTTAAAAAATGGGCAAAAGTCTTAGACGGGCATTTTATAAAGGATGATATCTGAACGGGCAATAACCTTATGAAAAGATGCTTATTGCCCATCATAGTGAGATACCACTGTGCACCATTAGAATGGCTAAAATTACACAGTGTGGTGATGTCAGGGGTTGGTGAGGAAGTACAGTGAGTGGAACTCTTAATACACTGGTGGTGGGAGTTAAAAATGGTACAAATACACTGGAAAAAATGTTTGGCAGTTTCTCATAGACTTAGACATACATTTACCAGATGACAGCAAGTCCAACTCAGAGATGATCACATCCTCTTTTTTCATGGCACAGAGGGTCATGGAGTGATGCGTAGTTAATGGTTATTAAAGTGGATCATTACTCATATCTGCTTAAAAATCATCTGTTTGCAGGATGAGTTTCAAAAAGCAGGATTATATCCAAAGGCCCCAACACCTGTGGTCTGCCCAGCTCCCCACCCCTGCTTCCCTCTTCTGTGTGCCTGGCTCTTGAGCTCTAAGAAAATGCAGCCCATTTCCTGTAGCCGTTCTGTTTAAGCATCCACCTCTCTGCACACTGTTCCTCGTGCCGGCAGTGTTCTGTCTGGCTCGCATCCACACCATCTTGGCCCAGCCTGGTGAGCGCTTAGTAATTCTCTAAAACCCGCATCAGACGTCGTATCTTTGGTGGACCCTCCCGGGGTTCTTGCAGGCACAGATAGTTATTCCCTCCCCTGCACTTCCATAGATCCCGGTCAGCACCACACCGCAGTTTCTTTTTCAAATGTCTCCACCACTTGATCGGGACCCTCAGAGCTGGGGATCACAGTGCTGACATCGACACGGTGTCTGACTCATAATACAAATCCCATCATGGCCGTTCCCCGGAGCTACACTTGTTCTGCGTACTTCGTACCTGAAGCCAAGCTCCTTCCCATGGCATTTGTAGCCAGCAGTAGCTAGCCCTTCCCTCCAACCTCATCTCCTTCCCTGGCTCTGGGGGCTCCAGACATGCAGACCATCTAATTCTCTGCGCACATCAGACAGATGCTTCTTACATCCAGCCTCCCCTGTGCAGCTGGTCGATGCTCCTCCCAGCTCTCGGCAGACTCTTGGTTTGCATCTTAACCTTCGGGTCTCGGTCTGTGTGTGCTCTCCTTGGAGGGGCCATCCACGCAGCTTCGTGCCCACCCTATGACGTTCTTGCAGTGTCCCACACTTTTATTTTGTCGCCTTGTCGCAGCCCGTTTATATGCTTTACTAGTTTAAGATCTGTTCTGGCTTGTAGATCAGAAGTTCCATGGAGGCAGTGTCTGGGCCTGCTTTATTTCCTGCTGCTCCCTAGAAGGTCGCATAGTGCCTGGTGTCACCAAATGTGGGTTGACTGAATGCATTGCCCACGGGGTGAAGTCGTGAATGACTAAACTGACAATTTATCTCAATTTAGGAATTACGGTGTTCAAAAGAAAAAAATTGTACCTGGGTATGGTAATGGATGTTAACTAGACTTACTGTGGTGATCATTTTGCAATATCAGATCATTAAGTTCTGCACCTGAAACTAGTATGTTGTATACCGATTATATCTCAATTTAAAACAAAAGTATGATGGTGTTGATACTATTATTTAAGCTATTGATAGTACAGGATTAGAATATGTTGTACTCAATTAAAATTTTTATTATATTCCTCACATTATAACAATAGCATATAAACACTGCAGAAAGTCAGATGAAACAAGAAGACAGAGAAACAATTAATTTTCCTTGTCTTCTCCACAGTCTCTCTCCCTCTCCTCACCAGTGTCAAAAGTTTGTGTGTGGGGGGGTGGTATTTTAGAATTTCACATGTATACATATGTGTTTTTTCTTTTGTATATGTGTGCGTGTGTAGATGTATATACTTGAATATGCAGTTTTTCTTCTTTAACTGAAAAATGGGATTATACTTTCCACATTACTCTGTAACTTGCTTTTTCCCACTTACTACTTTTTTCTACTTAATAACATACCATGGACCTTCCTCCAGCTGAACACACACACATGGCTCTTTCTTTTTCAGATCTGCATAGTAGTTCATGTTCATAGCACAGACACCACAGTTCTTCAACTGATTTCTTGTTGATGAATTTGGAAGTTGTTCCCGGGGTTTTGCCATCTCAAATAACTGTGCAGTGAATGTCCTTATATAAGTTGTACTCGTGTGCTGAATTCTCCCAAAATAATGCAAACACTGGGGGAAAGCCTGTTTAAATCGATGCTGCCAGACTGTGGTCTAGAAAGAGAATTTATACCCCGTCAGCGGTGCCTGATTGTGTCCATTTTCCTCTGTGTCAAGTAAGAATGGATATTCTAGTTGGTACAAATGTTTTCCAACTTCCTGTTGTTTGTTGATGAGGCTTAGAGGGAAGTTGTCATCGTTCCGGAGTTCTGAGGCCTGAGAACTAGAAGACAGACTCCCCCTCCTTTCTGACTTGGCAGATGAAAAATAAGCCCAAGCGAGTGGAGCTTCCACTGAACATTGACCCAGGATAATTTGCTGAGCATTAGTTACTTTCCCTCTAACAAGTGCAGCCTGGGAATGGGAGCACGTGGACATTTGACAGGACATGCGTGAGTCTGAGTGTTGAGTTTAGCGTAATGCTGTGGGGTAGATGCAGTATCAAATTTGCACTGACTGCTCCATTTAATGGCATTCAGAGGGGGGACTTGCGCATTGCACTTGAACTGTCTGCTCATGGGGAGAACAGATTGGGGGGCAAGGAAGGGAGCTCTAGAAATCCAGATCGGCGGAGCAATGGTCAAATTGTCCCTGGGGATTCTCTTCTTAGGGATTAAAAGACACCTCAGATGTTTCTTCATGCTCGATAACCAACTGTTTCTAGTTTCTTCCTTCCAAAATGAACACTGCGTTTAGTGCTTCCCTAAACTGACAGTGATGAAGGTAGCACTTTTGCAAAGTGTCAGGGAATTCTAGAAAGGACTGTAGAAAGAGAAGTTCTAAATTTTATGTTTTGCTTTATCATTTAGAGGCCATCCACCTTATCCACAGGGCTTTGTAGGGGCAGTTGGCTGCTGTGGGCATGGGACTGGGGAAGGGAATTTAGGATGGCTGAGGAAGTATTCCTCATACGTCAGTTTTTCCAGTTACATATACATAATATTGACCTTATTGATTATTTTCCTTTAATTATTTTAAATTAATTCACTATTACACTTACTTTTTCCATAAAAATAAAACCCCAGCATTTTACAAATTTAAAAGCAAATACTGGAAAATAAGTTTTGGATTCAGAGAATATGCTAGTTAATAAAGGCTGGGTAGGCCCTCTTGGGGTTAGAAATAAAGTAAGAGATGATGGTGATCTAATGTAATAAAACAAGTGTTTCTTACTCATGCCCATTTCAACTTTTGGCTCAGACCTATGCCATCCCTTCTAGATCTGCTCCAGCAAAAATACGCCTTGCCCATTGACTTCTCTCTTCCAAGTTAACCCAGCTCTGAACTCATGTATTGAATGAACAAGACCAGTAAGAAACCCTGAATCATATCCAGAACTCTAGCTGCAAGGGAATCAGAAAAACGTGGTTTCTCAGATTTGCCATCTCTGCGGCACCAGAAGAGACCTTAGAAAAAGGTTGGGACAGATATTGAGCTAGTTGGATTTCCTGTATTGGCCACACAAATCTGACCTGATGACACCTCCCTTCTAACCCCCTGCTTTGTGATTTTGGTCAGACAGTGTTCTTGCTTAAAGCCATCCCTGCCTGCCACCAGGTTCTTCCCTTCCATGTACAGCTCAGTTAAAGAGGAAGGGACCATCCTCTTTCAGGGGCCACACCTGTGACCTGATCAGCACTGTTAGAGCCCCCCAATTTGTTCACTCAACTCTTTTTACAATTGCAATTATACATTTATTTTTTTTTTACAAATGTTGATTTACTACCCCTCTGCTAGACCAGAGGTCTATGGGGGCAGAGACCATGTCCCTGACTTGTTCACCTTCTATATGATTGTCACAAATATGTAGGCACCCAATGCATATTATTTGAATGCATGAATGGAAAAAAATGAGTTCTAGGGATTATGCTTTCTTTATCTTTATGTGACTGTCTCATCAGGATGTGAGGAATAAAGCAACCTGCATTCAGCATTCCTTTTGAAAATTAGGACAGTAAAAGAAGGGTCTGGTCTAAAGTGACTAAATTATTCCACTGAGAGAATGTGATATTTTGGGCTTCTGCTGTTAACTAAAAGCTGCTATTTCCAGTCCTGGGCTGGAACAGTCACAGGTGAGCCAGGCAGGTGGTCACAGGCAGTATTTGAGAATAAACACAGTGTGGTGACTTCCCAATCTGATCAGTCTGGGGAATCTAAAATCAGTGTGTTTTGTGATATGAGTTAAGTGTCAGCAAAGAAGAAATGCTCTTGCCTGTGAGATCTTATTGAAGGATAATTCCAAAATAACTTAAAGGATCAAATGCAACGCTTGTAATTGGGAAGTTTATTGTACTAGACTCCCTGTAAGGTCTACTCATGTTTTAACTTAGAGCTGACTCTCTGAATAGTTACAGACCTTCTTAGACACTAGAATGGAGGACACTGTTATGTAATACTAGCTAACAGTGTTTGAGCTGTCTCATGTTCCAAGATACCTTTCAGATATATTCTCTCTTCTAATCCTTGGAATAAGTCTGTGTGGTAGGTGTCATTATTATCCTCGTTTTTAGAGGAGAACACTGAGAAAGCTCAGAGAAGTTAATAACCTGCCCAAGGTCATTGAGCTAACAAGTGAGGCTTTCTAATTCAGGCTTTCTAATTCCTGCTGACTTTAGAAATCAGGCTCTTAATCACTGCATGGTAGCAGGTGGTAGGAGAAGCACCCCAGGTGGCAGGGCCAGCAGACTTGGGTTCAAACACACTGGGATCCCTAAGACTCTAATGTCAGTTTCCCACTCAGTTGCTGGGTCCCTATGGACAATCGTGCAACCTTTCTGGGTGTCACTCCTCAGACTGGCCCCAGGACTAGCCTCCTCCAAGATGGTGAGGCCACGGTGCTGGCTGAGTCCCACCTGGGCTCTGGACCCTGGCTGAGCTTGTAAACCTTGGCTGACTTTCTGGATTTCTGACTTTTCTCAACCCCACCCCTTGTGGGATGTGGTCTTCCTTTTTAGTGAATGTCAAAGTTTCTGACATTCATGCAGAATGCATATTTCAAGTGTACAAGGGCCTGGAGATGGAGCTGGGCTGACCCAGGCAGTCTCCTAGAGGGGACAGCCTTTGTATTTTTACTTAAGTCCCTCTTCAAAGGGACGTTGAGGAGGTCCCTTGTACATAGATGTATACCAAAGGTGAGAGTGTATGACCGATGGAGGGTTGTTCCCTTGGGCTAAATGCTTTCTTCAGTCCTGTTCAGTAGGTGTCTGTGAGTCCCAGCTAGGGGCAGTGGGGCAGGCTGCTTAAAGGGATGGGTTGTCAAGCAGAAGGGCTGACTTTGGCTGCAGTCTCTGCCACTTACCAGCAGTGTGACCTTGGGCAACTTCCTTACTTCCCTTGGTCTCCTCTCCTTCACCCAGATACTGTCAGTAGTAATGCATGTCCTGCATACCCCACAGGGCTATTGTGAGAGTTTACAAGAGACCAATGGCTGTAGTTCCCTGCAGGGTGGGAGGGAGTGGAGTGAACAGGGAGAGTGAGTAGCAAGAGTCAGCAATGCACACCTTGTTGAATTGTTTTGTTGTTTAATATTTTTATTTTATTGAGGTATAATTGACATAAAACATTGTGTACATTTACGATGTACAGTATGTTGATTCAATACACATATATGTGATTGCCACCTTCATGTTGGCTAATACCTCTGTCACATAATTACCATTATTTTGGTAGTGAGAACATTTAAGGTCTAATATCTTAGCATCCTTTGAGTAGATAACACAATATCGTTGGCTACAATCACTATGCGGTGCATTAGATACTTGGAATGTGTTCACCTTCCAGCTGTAAGTGTGTACCCTCTGACCAGCATCTTTCCATTCCCCTAACCCATAGCCCCTGGTCCTACTGTCCTGCTCTGTTTCTGCAAGTTTGCCTTTTTCCGATTCCACATATAAGTGATACCATAAAGTATTTGTGTTTCTCTGCCTGACTCATCTCATTTGGCATAATGCCCTCAAGGTCCATTCATGTTTTCACAGGTGGCAGGATTTTCTTCTTTTTCATGGCCGAGTAATATGCTGGTATGTGTATGTATCTTCATGTAGGTTTTCACATTTTGGCTATTGTGTGAAATACTGCAATAGACATGGGAATCAGACATTTTTTTCAATATCCTATTACCATTTCCTTTGGATATATACCCAGAAGTGGGACTGCTGAATCATAGTTGTGTTTTAATTTTTTTGAGGAACCTGCATACTGTTTTCTATGGTGGCTGAACCAATTTACAATGCCACGAACAGTGTATGATGGTTTCTTTTTCTCCACATCCTCGCTGAAACTTCTCTTGTCTTTTTGATGAAACAAGAGATTCTAATTACCACCAATTCTAACAGCTATGGTGGTAATCTCATTGTGCTGTTGATTTGTATTTCCCTGACAATTAGTGATGTTGAGCATCTTTTCACATGAATTGTTTTGATTTTTGAATCAAGTGCATTTCAAACTCTAAAGCTCTCTCTACTAATATTTATACTGTTGGGCAGCGAATACAAAAGATGTTACAGAATCAAAATTACTGAGTCTCGGTCGCTTTGAAATGCCTTCTGCACCATTGCTCTCTGAAGCCCAGTTTGAAGTACCTGTCACAGCCCCTGGCATGCTGTAGGTGCTCAGCAGTATTTGATGGACTAGTATGAAAGGGTGCAGGTAGACTCCTTCACATTGCGGATGGGAGGTAGGTCCAGAAATGGACTTCTTCACTCATCCTGGGTATTGTTGCTTTTCTGAACTCCACTCACGTCCAGACACCTGTGTCAGAGGACTCAGATGAGGCCCTTTGAGTGCTCAGGTGGGGAGGTGAGGATGGGCGAGAAATGGCAGAAGCCATTTTTCTTGGTTCTCCAGGCTCAGCACAGCGTCTTTATAGGCCTGGGAACTCGACTCTCTATTCACCGGGGTAGAATCAGAGCCTGAAGGATGAGCCAGCATGCCACATGCATGATTTCCTTGGGGACATTTATGTGGCTGAGCGCTGTGGCAGTGAGTGCCCACAGAATGTTCCCTTCAGGGAGGGACGTCATGTGCAGAGGTGATGTTTGGGGAGCACAAAACTGAACATAGGCATTTATAAAGGTGTGTATGTTGGGGCACTGGGAAATAAGTTTCCCTTCTGCTTTGGAGATATTTTCATCCATTTATTTATTCATTCCGTATCTCTTGAATCTACCCTGTGCTGGGAACTGGGAATTCCAGCATAAAAATGTTTTCATTTCTGTTCTTAAGAAAGTTTGGGGTTAGTGGAGAAAATGGGCAAAGAAAAAAATAGTACATTTGGATCTCCTTGATCCGCAGATGGTATCAAACTGATGACGTACTGTTTATCTAAT
The DNA here is from genome assembly GCF_014824575.4 of Sturnira hondurensis. Classification (NCBI taxonomy): domain Eukaryota; kingdom Metazoa; phylum Chordata; class Mammalia; order Chiroptera; family Phyllostomidae; genus Sturnira; species Sturnira hondurensis. The sequence goes on from NW_028079044.1 coordinate 47,569,592, forward strand.
TAGAGTTTATGAGGGCAGAAGAAACACCACGGTAAATGTGCCTGTGCTTTTAAGATGGATTTGCAGTTTCAGAAGCATTTCAATGTGGAAGAGAAGGTGCGTCTCAGAATGGGCACATGAGGTTCTTACCACAGTGTGTGACACTGGCTGAGATGGAAGCATGAACCCCATAAAAGACGATGGAAGGGGATCCCACCCCGGGAGAGTACCCTCATTTCCACTAGGGGTCATAACATAGGGTGACCGTTTACCCTGGTGCTTTGGCGACTCTGTCCAGAGACCAGGGACCTCTGGAAGTAGAGAGAAGTTCCTGGACAGTGTGGGGATGGAGACATACACGTCCTCTCTATGGCCTCCTCTAACATCGAGCCGTAACTCCAGAAACGAGCCTGGGCGCTTCGGCGGGCTGCAGGGGGCCCAGGCAGCTTCCTCGGGGTGAGCACCCTTTGAGTCCCGCCCTGGACAGCAGCTCTGGGAGCTCGGGACCCCAGAGACCCACTGTGAGGAAGGATGGGAGGAGCAGGCAGTATGTCCTCAGGTTTGAGCCCCAGTGAACCTTTCTCCCGCCACCTCCCTGTGCTCCTTGCCGTTCTGGGCCCTCTCAGCTGGGCCCAGATTCCCGTCTCTCCATGTGGCGGTACTTGCAGTGGGTCGGAGGCAGGACGTGATCCTAGTGAAATATGCCCACACTGAAAATCCTCTCTTCCCTCTGGTCCTGGACAGAGCCCTCACGTCTCTCAGCCACATCGACCCACCAGACAGAGAGGCTGGGGTGTTTCACTGGCTCAGCGCAAAGTCCAGGCCGGTGGGGACAGGGTTGGAGAGCGTCTTTGATGCTCTTGGCAGTGCAGTGCTGTGCGGTCCAGAAAGGTAGAAATCCAAGAATCTCATACTCCTCAGGGCGAATGGGACCTGTGGGGGTTCTTGGTTCAGACCCCCATTTCATGAAGGGAGCAGGCCAGGGAGTAGCCAGCTGATTGGAAGCTTCCAGAGATGGAGAGCTTCCTGCTTGTTTCACAGCCTAACCAGGCCGCCTGACCCGGCTCTCTCGAGGCTGTGTCTGTGTCAGCCTGGCTGCCTTCCTCTCTGGGGCTTGGGCTTTATTTTGGTCTGTTCAGCTGCCGTAACAAGATACTGTAGACTGGGTCGCCTACAAACAACAGCAATTTACCTCTCACAGTTCTGGAGGCTGGAAAGTCCAAGATGAAGTTTGCAGACTCGGTGTCTGGTGAGGCCTCTCACAGATGGCCGTCTTCCTACTGTGTCCTCACCTGGCAGAAGGGCAAGGGAGCTCACTGGGGCCACTTTTATAAGGGCACTGATCTTATTTGTGAGGGCCCCACCCTCACAACCTCATTACCACCTAAAGCCTTCATCTCCAAATGCTGTGCTGTTGGAGATTAATGTTTCAATGTGGGGGTTTTGCAGGACACAAGCGTTCAGCCCGTTGCAGAGGCGCCTTCTAAGGTCATGTGGTGACTGGCTGCACACATTTCCTTGTGGGTGTGGGACTGAGGTCTCTGCTTTCCTGTGGGCTGACAGCCTAGAGCTGATGTCAGGTCCTGGAAGCCACCATCGTTCCTTGCCACACGATCCCCTCACACATGGCAGCTCACTTCTTCAGGGCCAGCAGGAGAAGCTCTCGTTCCAGCCTGCTAAGATGCAGTCCTGTGTAAAAAATGTAACCACAGGAGTGGCTGTCCCACTACCTGTGTCCTCACTCAAGGAGAGGGGCTTATACAAGGACATAGCGACATGAAGGCCACCTTCATGTGTATCCACCACATGGATACATGGTTAAGATTTTAACTTTTCAACAGGAAAGACTTTGTATATTATATCCCCAGAGTCTGTTGGGTAGAGCCAAATTTGAGACACCAGAGTTAACCTGTTTTCATTCTTGAGGGGCTGTGAGCTCTCCAGGTAGAGGTAATGGATAGAGGAGTTCAGAACAAGTAGGGGCTGAGCTTCGTGGCAGGCAGAAGAGGATGGGGATTTGGACAATTCTGTCCCGTACCTGTCCGGGTTCCCGAGTGCCTGAGGTCTCCGCCGACACCAAACAGCTTCCCTGAACTGCTTGCGCATCTGGGCTTCAGCTTGAGGGCTCTTCTGGTTTCAGCAGGCTTTTTCGTCAGTCTGATCAGCCGAAGGACACGGTGGCCACTGGTGCCGGAGGCAGCCACTTCGGGAGTTGACCCCAGTGACCCCAGGATATACAGGGTCTGACAGAATTAATTAATGCCTGCGTAAGTGTGGTTGGTAGCATAGTAATATGGGTGTAATAATTTGTAGTTTTAATTTGAATATTTCACCTAGAATGTCATAGGGTGTGCTTGAGTATGATATTGTTATGTTACAGAATTGCATGCCTATGACTTTGTAGTAAAAGATTTTGTAATAAAAAAGGGCGTTATTTGTGCCGGACCCTGTCTGAGTGGTTGAGGCAGACTGAGTGTAAGGATCCTGGCACAGGAAGGAAAGTTAGATAATTGAAAAAAATTAAGGTTCTACAACACCTCATGAAATACAGGTTAGTTTGCTGAAGTGTTTCCATACTTCCCCTGCCGGTCCCTCTGAGTCCCTGGGTCCAGCCTGGGAAGGGCAGAGAGCCACAGGGGCAGGCTCCACCCGCCCCTGGTGGCGTGATGGTCCTTACGGAAACCTGCACTGAGGGGGGTGACCTCCAGGACTCGGATGCTCATCAGGGTCCCAGAACTAGTGCGGGCGGCAGGGCGGTGAGAAAGTCTTCCAGGTCAGCAAGTTGGAGCAGCCAAGCAGGAGACCGTGGAGACGTCAAACGCAGGGGTGGGACATGGAGGGTTAGGTAAGACGACATTTGAGCAGGTTGGTGTCTGGATTTCTGTAAATACCAGGCAGCTGCCATCTTGTTTTTCATCTCCGTGGCTTGCAGCATTTTGCTGTGCTGGCGACCCCGGCTACGGTTCCAGTGTGGCCCTGGGCAGTCATTTGGTAATGAATTGATGAGCCATTTCAGCAGTTTTAAAAGGCGTAGGAAGTTGTTAACACAGTGTCTGACCCATAGTAAGTTCCTAACACACAAGAGCCATCGTGTTATGATCACTTTTTAGCTCAGCTGCACTTCCGTGCACTGGATGGTCTGGGTTTCCAGCCCTCTCCTCTCCAAGGCGCTCCGGCCTGGGGGAGCTGCAGCCGGTCCAGAGAGCCAGTCCCAGCTTGAGGAAACAGCTGGGAGGGGGTGGCACGGAGGTGGTGGCGTGAGAAACAGTCTGCGTGCTTCCTAAAAATGCCTCTCATGGGAGAAAATTACTAATCGCTGCCATTCTTTTGCATCTGGTGTTAATTATTTCAGGTAAAGGATACTATCCACGGAGTGTTAAGTTCTTAATTTAGAGCATTTGGTGGGGGGCTGTTCATTTTATTAGTCACGTCTCGAGGAATGGGGAAGAGCGAAAGTTTCCGTGTTAAAGGCGGTAGCTAACTGAGAAGTGTTATGAGAGTTTTCTTTTGCACGCCCTTCCCTGTGCACAGAAGCAGCGGGGCCCCTCCAGGCAGTGCAGGCGTTGGGTGTGCTCAGATATGAGCGAGGAATGAGGGTAGGTAATGAGGGTGAACTTCAGAGTTGCACGGACCACTGCAACAGCCTCCTGGTGGTCTGGGTCTCCCACCTGGTTGGCCTCCCGGCCGTTCTCCATCTGGTTGCCTGAGTGACCTGTGTACCATCAGATGTTGACACTCTCTCATCAAAAGCAAAGTTCTGTCATTTTCCCATTCTGTCCTTAGGACTTCAGAGCGTGGCCCGCTTGTGTCTGCAGATGCCTCCCTTGTCCCCTCCGTGTTTACCAAGCTCCAGCCCTGTCAGTCCCCTTTGAGCTTGTTTCTACACCTGCAGCGCCCCCTCTCGGTGCTTTGTGGGGCTAGGTTTGTGGTGGTTGTTGCCAGAATCTGCGCTCGTGTTGGACTATTGTTCTTTAATCCATCCCACAGGATCGGTGGGTATTAGGGTTAGAAGAGAGCATTGTGGCCAGAGCTGCTCCTGGTTTTACAGATAAGCAGCTTGAGGCCGGAAGAGGTTAGTGGCCCAAATCTTATGGGTGGGTTAGCCGTGGAACTGGGACTCAGAATAGGACTCTGGCTTCATCCTGTTCCCAGTGAAACAGACCTCCTCTCTACCCTTCCCAGCGCCTAGAGTGGGACTAGAAGAGACGAGCTGACAGGAAGGGGTGATGGCCCGGCCTCCACCCTGCCTGTTATGTCCCTACTCTTTTTGTACTCGTACCGCACAGTTGATGTGCCAAAGTTTCCTTTTTTGTGGGTGCGAGCCATGGTCCGTTGGCATGTCCTAATTAAGGTCCCTTGACAGCTGCTATTTTGGGAGAGCTGATTATGAACCAGCTGTCTGTCAGCTGTACCCTTTACTCCTTCGTCACAGTCGTGGGAGCTGAGCTCTGGATGATTCCGTCAACAGGCGAGAAACTGAGGCCCACGGTCACTCCCTGGGTAAATATTGCAGCTGGGAGGTGAGTTCTGCCCTGTCGTCACTGGGGGTCTCACCTGGGCTTCAGCATCATTACTTGCGTCCAATCAGGAGCTGAAGGGAAGAGTGGGCAACCCTGGCCCCCTGTTCCTCCTGTAAAATGGTCACCCAAACACACATGTAAAACAAACGTACACCCCAGAAACGCAGTGTGGTGTTTAGGGACATGTCACCTGCTCTGCCCTCTCCTGCTTTCTTTCCGATTTTTTTATATCATGAACTATTTTTTTATTGTTGTTCTGATACAGTTGTCCCAATTTTCCCCTGCGGCTCTCCCCTGCCCTGCCCAGCCCACCCCTCCTCCCACAGTCTCTTTCCTATTTTTGAGGATGAAAGAACATGTACTTTAAAAAACAAAGTGCAAGGTGCAGTAATAGACTTAAATGTTAGATTTTAAAAAGAAAAAACAAAACAAAAGAGAAAACCAGTTTTAAGGCATCACTAAGAGAATCAGAGAAATTTAAGTCTTACCGTTATGTTCAATGTCCTGAGTGTGTTAGCTGTACGTGACCATGACTGTGATCTTGGGGGTCAGAGGAACGTATGGTTCAAGGGCTGTGATACCAAATGTGATTGAGTGTTAGTGAACCTGGCAGAAGGGTAAATAGGCATTCACTGCATTATTCTTTCTGTACAACTGAAAGAATTTTCCTGTACAACTGAAACTTTTTATATTGAAAAGTCCTCGATTTTTACATTTATCACAAAAGTAACAACACTTTGATGTGAACACTGGCTCACAGTGTCCACTTCCTTACATATGAAATGAGACATTCACAGGGACTATCGAGTCCAGTGGAGGAAAAGGGCAGGTATGGCTTTTCTCTCAAGGGGAGCAAAAGCCTTAGCCCTTATAGAGACCGGCGGCCTTTATTGGGTTTCCTGGCACATTACATGATAGTCCTCATTTACTATGCACAGGTTGCTTTAGATGGTTACCTTTTACAGAAAACAAAGGAGCCAATGCTGCTAATCACATCACAGAAGAGGGATATTTGCAAATGAAAAGGCAAAAAGTGCTCCAACTGGTTACACTCCTCCTTGGAAGGTTTAGTGTGGATTTTAGGAAGTTACTTTGCAGTAAATGTTTGCCACAAAACTGGGTGAGGGAGTGTTTAGCAAAAAGCAAGACTCAAATCGGCCTAGGTACATAGCAGGCCTGATCCTCCACGGGAGAACCTATCGGTGGGCGTGGGTCCTGTGCATCTCCCAGTGGGAGCTGGGCCCACGCCACGCAGAATGGTCTCCTACACACTTTATTGGAAAATGTTCAGCAATGTTGTAAGGAAACATGAAGAATATAAACAAGTAATCCAGCCGCCTAACATACTGGTTCTCAAAATTTCAAACTGCTCTTCACAGGTAGAAATAGATGACCCACTATGGCTCAGTGGTACTCACACCGAGTATGTGCAACTCCAGAGAAGATTTCAGGGAATCATACCTGGCCTTCCTGTGTGCACTGCCTTTTACATTTTCATTCAATTTCTTTAAAACTGGCTACTTGGTTTACAAGTGCTACGTAGTTTAAATCCCATGACCTAGCGTGGTCTCTGTTAGATGGGAGAGCCCAGGACCCCAGAGTTCTCTCCACAACCTTCCCGTCCCTGCTGTCTTACCTGAGCCTCCCAGGGTAGTTTAGGACAGAAACCAGCCTGCCTTTCAGAGTCTTGGGAGATTTTCCTGACTTCTTGATACCCAGAGGCGGCGCATCTCCAGGTGGCCTTGACTCCGCGCCACTGAACCGACTTTCACAAAAGCGCTGAGAGACCGAGTCCCCCTTCAGATGACGGAATCTTTCCTGCCACGGTCACCAACACAAGCCCCCTCTCACTGCAGGTCGATGACACCTTCCCAGGAGAGACCAGAGAAACAAACCAGTACAATCTACTCCAAGATCGAGAGGAATTTGCCCCCAGGGATCCAACTGGTGATTTCCAATGAACTTGAACTGTCAGCACTTGACAGCAGGACCAGCGTGCTTCTCATTGCTTAGTGCCCTGGCCGATGTGGGGAGAGTGACTAATCCCAGCTCTGTCTAACAGTGGCCCAAGCATGGAGGAGGCTAGTTTGCTGCTTACACACACACACACACACACACACACACACACACACCCCAAAGAGAAAATAGCATGTTGAACAACTCTTCCTGTGGTTGTCATCCCCCTTTATTATAGTTACTTGGTTTTTCTGATAATGTGCAGGGGTTTGCAGAGGGTAAAGGTTGTGTGGATGTTTTTTTCTCCCTTCTGTATCCTTAAAACTCAGCACAGAATCCGTAGTTATCTGTCCAATGGTGTAGTGACGCAGCTCCAATGACATATGAAGAAGCACAGGGAGCGTTGAAGCCAGTGGAGCAGGGGGAGAGGAGAGCAAACTGAACACTGATGGACTAAAGACCCTCAAGCAGAGTGCCCGGGACTGTCCTTTCCCACCCTGTGTGTGGGCCCCTCTGATGCCTGCTCAAAAGTAACACTTGGGTGGACACCAAACTTTCAGAAGTAAACCTTGGCCATGGCCCCAGCTTTTCTGACGCAGGACGCACCGGGCTGTGCAGTGTGAAGCAGGAACGCCAACAGGGCGTGCGGCTGGGAGGGGCAGGTGAGCATGAGTCAGGCTGCAGGGTCAGCAGTGAGCTGATGAGGGCGCACAGCCCCTGCTAGAGGCGTGTCTGGGTGAGGAAGGATGCAGAGGTCTGGCTTAAGGGGGCGGTGGCAACAGGGATGGAGAGAGGACAGACTTGGGATAGAGTTAGTAGGAATAGGAGGATCTGGGCATTTGGAAAAGGAGGAGTTCTCTTCATCAGCCGCGTGTTGTGGCTGGTAAATACCTGGGGTAAATGGGGGAAGTAGGAGTCCTTATACTGACAGTCGTGGAGACCCCGGAAGTGTGAAAACCTGAGGACAGAGAAGGCAGCCACAGTGGGCCGGCAGCCATAGGAACAGGAGACACGGTGCAATTTAGAGAGTTGGGAAGGCTGAAGCTGTCTCAGTGCAGAAAGGGAACTGGAGGTCCCGGCCAGGGTGGCTCAGTGGGTTGGGTGTCCTTCCATAAACTGAAGGTCCGCTGGTTCAATTCCCAGTCAGAGCACATGCCTGGGTTGCAGGTTCAGTCCCCAGTTGGGGCACACACATAAGGCAGCCAATCGATGTTTCTCACTTTCTCCTTCTCCCTCTTTCCCCCCCTCTCTAAAATAAAAAATAAAAAGGAAAAAGAAAGGGGACTGGTGGGAGTAGACTCCACCAGCTTTTGGCCAGCTCTGAAAACAGCGTCCACCCACGTGAGGGGTTCAGGAAGAGCTGGCGGTGGAACGAACAAGCCGTAGGTGGGCTCGTTAGATCTTGTTACTCCTGTTCTGCAGATGATCAGAGACACTTTGTGTTTTTGTGAAAGGGTTGCACAGCCAGAAAGTGGTAGAGCCAAGACTAACACTCGAGTCTCCAGGGTGCTGGCCCGGGCCCCTCTCCTTGAAGCACATGGCTGCTCTCTTAGGCGTTGCCCCCGTCTGGCCCCCAGCTCAGAGCCAGCCTCCCGTTCTCCTGTCTGACTCCTGGGAAGGAGAGAGGGTGCTGTGCAGGGGGTTCTCCGTTCAGCTTTTCCCTTTGCAGGCTGGGTGCTCTGGGCAGTAACTTTACCTCTTGAGACTCCGTCATCTCCTCTGTCAAATGGGAACGATTCAGCCTTTATGTAATGGTATGTGACGCAGCCAGCTACAGCATAAGCTTTGTGGGGTCAGGGACCTTTGCTGGCCTTGACCACTGCTCTCTGTCCAGCAGCAGTGCCCCCAACAGTGCCTGGTTACCAGGAGTAAACAATTTTTGTGGACTGTAGGAAGCGGCATCCCACACTTCAGGCTGTTGGCCCCAAATTTGACCACGAGATGGCAGCAAGAGAAAGCGAGTTGCAGTAACAAGACCTTTGTGGTTCTGAGGGCTCCCGGATTGCTGGCCTCTCTGTGTTAGGAGATGGAGGCTTCCTCTGCTTTCTGAGCTTCCCTGGCCTGTGGCCCATGTGGAGACTAATTACTGATCGTCTCTGAAGTGCCTGGTGCTGCTCCATGTGAAGGGACAGCATCTCCCATGGGTGCCTTGTGGCCTTGGTCTAGGGGAGCCGTGTCAGCTGGCCCAAGGAAGAGCCTGGGGTCTTGTGTCTTAAATGCCCCCCATTGGTGCAGTGGGGGTGGATATGAGCGGTCAAGGGTGGGTGTGGGTTAGCGCTGGGGTAAGAAATATCTAAAGGTATCGTCATGTATTGATGTCAACTGGCCATCTCAACACTCATCTCCGCATTTCGAGACAGGCGTGATTTTGGCTGGCAGCTCCTTCAGGTTTCAGCCCAAGTATTTCCTCCTCGGCAACGACTCCCCCTCCTTGACCAATCCCTGCTTTCCATCACACTTCTTCAAAGCACTTACCAGACTGGAGGTGATGTTATGTCTTTGTTTTGTAAGACATAAGTTGTGTTTGTGTGCCTGTGTTTCTCTGCTGGCTCTGATATTCCTGGCAGGGTCGGTCGTGATCCTCCTGGTACTGGCCAGGCATCCACGTTAGCGCTCGGACAAGGACGGATGGAGGTGGACCCAGCTGTCCGCACTGTGTAGCTATCACTCCCCCTGCTCACGACATCCTGAACTTTCTCTGAGATGCATGGGTCACACAGACGCTAGGGGTTTGTCTGGGGTTCTGCCCCCGCTGGGTCTGCAAGCTCAGGGCAGGAAGGGACAGGCCTGTCTCCTCTGGAGTCCTGTCCCAGGTTCCTTTCTGAGAGTCCCTGGTACCTGAGGTGAATGAAAGAGATTTGGGGACTGAATGGGACACAGAGATGTCAAGGCACAGACCATGAAAATCACAGTGCGACCAGCCTACCCGTTTCTTTCTCTCCAGGGCTGTTTCCCCACCCATGGCAGAGTGTCAGGGACCAGAGGAGCACCTACCCACCTACCCTCGCAGGGACCTGACCTCTGAACAAGCCTGCTCTCGCCCTGTGGCTTTCTGCACAGGGTCACAGTCGTGTGGCATACCAGTCTCACGAGGGAGGGATGGCTAGTCCCTTTTCTATCTGCATGGCCCACAGAGGCGCAGTGAGATTAAGTCGTGCCCCGGGTCTTGCAGTTTAAAGGAGGGGGAGGCAGCCCTTGAACCCAGGAATCCACCGCCTCTGAAGGCGGATTCGGCCTGAGATGAAAGAGATAAACAGAGGAATTCTGACTTCAGCACTGTCTCTTTTCTTGATTCACTTGACTGTGTCTCTTAACCCTGCTCAATCCTGTGATCTGCCATTTCGACCTGCAAAGATGTCTCCAATCATCTGTCTCGCAGGCATTTTCATCAGGCTCCTGGCATTCCCTGTAATTGGCAGGTAGTTATATGGTGCTTGAAATAGCCTTCTTTGGCTGACGCTCTCTCGGTCTCTGTGCTCTGCGCCCTGTGCGAGCACCTCACCAGCGCCAGCTCTCAGCCATCCTCAGCACTCGGCTCTGCTCTAAGAAGGCCAGGCTCTGCCCGGCCTTTCCTGTTCCCTGCTGGCCCCCACCTTCCTTCCCTCCAGAAGCTTGGCCACAGGTGAAATGCCCAGCCCCCTCCCCCACACCATGGGTTTGAAGCTAATGGCATCTCCTCTGCTGGTCCTGGAGCTGGGCCAGGCCCCCGCACTGCTCTCAGCAGCCTCCCTGCCCAGCCCTCACTGCAGCAGACGGAGGAAATAAATTAAAATGAGGCAAGCAGAGAGGGAATCTAATGAGCAGGAGAAAGACTGGAATCTGAGACTGAGGCTGGAGCTAAACGGGGCTGTGGGACCTGGGAGCAGCAAAGCAAAGAGAAACGGAGTCCAGAGGCCCTGGGCTGGCCAGGTGCATGTGGGAAATCTAGATTTTCTCTAGAAAGGCTGTAGTCTCTGGGTTCTGTTGGAGAACATGGAGTAAGGACTCTGAGCCCAGGGTGGGGGTGTAGTTTCCCAAACCCTTCATAGCCATCCCTCCCTCTTGCCCAGGATGCCCCCCTGGAAGACTCTCTGGATCCATTTGTTCTCCTTCCCACTGGAAGACTGTAGTGGATGTCATGGAGTGCTCTGCCCCTCCTGCCTGCCCTTCTCCTGTGCTCCATGCCCCATAAGTCAGAGTTCAGGACGGCCACAGGGCGATGGTCAGTCATTTGCACAGTCACTGTACCACAGGGCAGGAGCCCATTCTCTGCTCCTGCCTTAGACTTTCTATTCCGTCTCTGTGGCGGAATCAGTCAGCTGAGTCAGGACCCTCCCTACCCTTCTCCCTCCAGCTTGAGGCCTCAGCAAGCAGCGGGGAAATGAGGAAGGCAGAGAGGGGCTGCTGGTCGGTGGTTGTCCACCGGCACCATGGCCTCCTCTTCTTGGGTCACTGAACTGCATCACAGAATCCTTTCCCCGTGGAATTCTGGGCTTCGGAACATTTCCAGAGTGCTGGGTAGGGGAAAGGGACTTGGGGTCTGATCGAGGAGAAGTGTGACCACAACCCTGTAGCACCATGCACAGGTGTTGTTTAGGCAACACGATAGGTCTGCAATCTTGATCACATGGCTCCAGTGCCCACACACTTCACCACGAGATGGCACAGGCTTGTTGGGTTGCAGGCCGGGGCCTTAGAGTCAGAGAATGGTTATGGGGGGAAAGGAGTCTGTTCCCTGCAGGATCTTCATTGGGGTAACCCTGTGTGTGTGTGCGTGTGTGCGTGTGCGTGTGTGTGTGTGTGTGTATAGTGTGGTCCAGAGCAGCAGGAGGGAGGAGAAGGGGAAGTGGTGGTTGGAGATCCAGCCACATGGGCCTCGGCCAAGCTGGGAGCGAAGGAGTTGCACTCTCCCTCACGGGGACAACTGCGCGCCAGAGGAAGAGGGGAGCTCCTTCACAGAGTGTTGGCCTAGGGGTCAGTGGGACAGCCAGGTGGCGTTGCCTCGGAACCAGTTAGATAGTTGACGTGCCTGTTCAGGAGAGAGGGCTGGGCTCACGGGTAGGTTTGAGAACCATCTGCTGAGGACGTGGCGGATGTCTCGGGAGGAAGCGCAGGGGATCGGGGGTGTCAGAGAACGAAGGCAGCTGAGGGTGGAGGAGTCAGGAAACTGCACTAAGAGGCCTGACTGAGGTCCCAGGGGTCTAAGTGACCCCGGAGGGGGGCGAGTGCCCCACAAAGGAGCGCACAGTGGGCTGGCTGCACACCCCAGCGTGGGCGGGCATTGTGATTGTGTCTCCAGCGTAGTGGGTCCTGAACTCCAGACACACACCCAGGTGCGATTGGGTGCCCCTTTACTTGTCCAGGAGCATGCCTGTGCTCACCCCAGTCCTGCTCCTCCTGTTGTCTTCTGTATCTCAGTTCCTCGGGCCCAAACCCTGGAGCTGGTGGCCTGGTCTCTTCTCATCCACATCTTGCATCCAATCCATCACCAAATATTATGAGCTCAGTGTTTACAGATCCAGATATATCCAGAATCTGGCCACTTCTCACCACCCCCACGGCCACCAGCCAGGGCCAAGCACATTCATCTGCCACTGGGCTACATGGCAGACAGATGGTTGCTGCAAAAAGGGTGAATAAAACACGTGGCTCCTCTGTCCCCATCTCATTTAGGGGATGCCCACAGCACTGAGGGGGCGGCCAGTGGCTAGTGGGTGCACTGGGGAGAGCCAGTCTCCTTGTGACCTTGCTGCTGAGAAATTTCTTCTATGCCTCAGTGTTTGCCCAGTTCACTCTATGTACCAAGGCCTTCCTGAAAAACAATTTAACGAACCCAAATACAGGTCATCTGAACAAAAGGAGGTTTATTACTTTTAGCCAAGAAGATGGTTATTTCAGCAAGAAACTGATAAATGTCAGGGGGGACAGGTCCCAGCTTTCTCTGTCTTCTGTGGACAGTTGGGGGGCCCCTTGCTGCATCTTAATTCATCAAAGGCTGTCCTTCAGCCCCCAGGTGCCACCAACCAAGGGCACTTCTCTCAGAGGCTGCTGCCCAGTGGTCCATAACTGGGTGACTTGAACAGTGTCTTTGATTTGGGTTAGTTTGCTTTCTTAGGTTCTTTTAAAAAAATCCTTTGTGCAAAAAAGATAGACATGTTCTTAACATGAGAGCTTCTGAGTTCACAGTTGTTTGGATAATAAGGGGAGTCTAGGATAGAGTGTCATGAGTTGACTATTTCTTCCTACTTCTAGCTGGGATCAGCATTCGCCCCTTGAGGGAACCTGCCTTTGGGAAAATACCTTGTCAAGGACCTTGGAGCTAAAGGTGAGATATTGGCTGGAGCTCAAGCAAAGAGACAGAAAAATGCTTTATCAGGACTGGCTCTGGGCCACCTCTCTGAGCTCACCTCTACCACGCTCACTACTCCTCATTCCGCTCCAGTCGCAGGCCACACACGCTCACCGCAGGGCCTTAGCGCCTGCTGTTTGCCTCGTCTGGAAGGCTCTTCAGTGTGATGTCCCCTCCCTTCCTCCCTTCCCTCCTGCAGGTTTTGGCCTAAATGTCACCTGATCGGGAGATCTTCCCTAACTTGCCTCGAGAAAATAGCACAGCCCTGCCACGTAGGAGGTTTTGGTGGGCTAGACAGCGATTGTTTGTTGGACAAATGAAGAAAAGCTTATGCTCCTTGGCATGGGAAAAGGTGAAGAGTCTGATTTTGCTCTAGAAAGGGAGAGGGGAGAGAAGCGTGAGGGGAGGCAGAGAGAGGAGTGGGGGGGACAAGTGGGGTGATGCAGTGAGGGTGGGGATGATGGGCATACACTTGGAGGGAGGTGACATATGTGCCCTTTAATCTGAAGGTGTTTTATTATGTCCATTTAACCACTCCTCCATCTCCTCTGTCTAAAATTTCAGTAGAGCCTACTGTATGCACGGATGCTCTATACAAAGTGTGTGTGGGTTTGGGTGTGAGAGGGTCTGCCTGTTTGAGTGTGTGTGTGTTTGTGCGAATTAGGAAGAGGCTGAGTTTTGTGTTGGGTTCAGAAGCAGGGGCCTGGGGTTGGCAGGCATTGTGGAGTTTCCTTGGGGGTTCCAGCCACACCCATAAAGGCTCATGGGACCAGGAGGACCTAGGTGACCCCCTGGCTGTAGGGTGGCCTGTGTACAGTGAGCAGAGGGAAAGGTCAGAGCCCCCTGATGGAGCCCAAGGGCGCAGGAGGAGTGGTCGGGGTCTTCATGTCCGCATCCGGCTCTCCTGCTGGTTGTCCATTCGCAGCCAAATGTTTCCTCCTATTTGGGCCTTCGTTTTCTTATACACAAAACCAAGGTTTTGGACCGCGTAGAATTTTTGAGCTTCTTGCAGCTCTAACACTCTATCTTTAGATGGAGTTTTTAGAACATTTGTTTTTATTAATTTTTCTGAGCCTCCCTTTGCTGGAGAACTGGGAGATGATGCCTCCTCTGAGAGCTGTCACAGAGTCCGGTGGAAACCATGTCTGGAAATGGATGTCGCAGTCTGCACAGCACTCTGAAAAAGTTAGTTCTTATCGCCACTATTGTTATGACAACATCAGTTTAGGGGCCAGTGCGTTAGGAAAAGACTGTATTCGAAATTATTTCCAAACAGAAACTGACGGCATTTGAGTCACACCGTCTGTTTTCTAAAAGGCAGAGACAGGTGCATGGAGTCCACTCAAAATGCTTTGAAAGCCCCCTTGAAAGTTGGCACCATTATATTCCCAGGGTGGGAGGGACTGGATGGTGTGGGGAAGCGTGTGGCTGATAGGCAATTAATAATTCAAACAGGCACAGGGCACCCGGCCCCCTGGTAGCTCATCAATAAAATATCGGGTTCAGCTGCTCGGAGCTCACAGCTGGTCTGGGGGCAACATGCTCGCTCAGAAATGCCATTTGGCCCGGGAGCCAGAGTGTCAGAAAACCCTGTGGCTCTGGAACAGAAAGGCCAGGGAAGGAAATGAGTTTCTCAAGACCAATGAAACCATCCTTGTTTTAAAAAAAATTAAACATTTTTATTAGTATATTTATTTTATATATAAAAGAAATACAAAAAAAGAAACACAAAGAAAATGCTTTTATGGCAAATCGGACTTGTCGGCGCCCTCGGCTTGGGCTCCGGGCTCCGACCCGCCGGGCGTCAGCAAAGTCCGCCGGTTGTAGTGGCCCTTGATGATGCCCGTGCCGTTGTTCTCGTTGAGGAGCTGCTTCTGCCTTTGCCTGTTGAGGGACTGGACGAGGCCCAGGACCACGGCGGCCAGGGAGTACTGCCCCGGCAGCCTCCTCGGGGGCAAGATGAACGGGTTGGGTTGGACTCTGCCCAGGAGAAAGTACGTTTTGATTTTCCCCTCCTGCTCGCTGATGCCCTTCACGTAGATCTCCCCTCGGTAGTCAAAGGCGAAGCCCTGGTCCTTCAGGATGAGATAGGTCTCCTCTGGGACTTGGATCCGGCCGCTGACGCCTGTGCTGTCCATTCGACTGGCCAGGTTCACGGTTTTGCCCCAGATGTCGTACTGCGGCTTCTTAGCGCCGATGACGCCGGCCACCACTGAACCGTGGCTGATGCCTGGGAGGGAACCAAAGAAGCAGGAGATGAGGGCAGGGGGACACCCCCAGGGTGGCTGCATCTGGCCTGGGGCAGTGATCACGAAGGGTGTGATTTCTGGGCAGAAACCCCAGGATCCTGAGCCTGCCTCCGTCACTTGTTAGATATGTGACCCCGGTCACCTATGTCACTGTATATACACATGCATATATAAGGTGCAATCAGCTGTGAAATTGGAGAGACAGACCTTGCAGAATGCACGGATGTCACTGGTGTGCAGAGCACTTTTATAGCCATTGTCCACTTGCTTGTCACATGAGTGTGATGAGGCGAGCGGGGGAAGCTGGTAATAGTGCCCAGTTTACATTGAGGAAACCAATGTAAACGTGTGTCGGTGATTCACCCAGACACACAGAGCAGGTCACGGCAGCACCACAGCACCAACCGAGATGCCCGATCCAGTTGTGGGAAAGTGATTTTGTAACCCCCAAACGATGTCCGCGGTGTGACAGATCCCACCAAGGGGTGGCCCTGACCCCAGCAATGTGTCCTGGATTTATGAAGAACGTCCTGTTGTTCGGGGCTCTGCTTTGTATCCCTGCTTCCACTCTGTCAGTGATTTCAGAGAGGACATACAAAGCCAATGGCGGGTATAGGAACGGGTCTGGAATACCCCACCCATAGATCAAAACTTAAAATACTTCTTTTAGTCCAATGAACAAAGGTGCATGGCGTTCCTTAGATCTGACAAATCAGATATTGGTATTTTTTTATCTTTTTTTCTTGAAAGTTGATAAGGGAGAACCAAATACAGTAACATGGCCACCAGCCAGAGGACACCTAACATGAGGACGCAGCAATGATTGCGCTAGATTGCACCCTGGCAGCCAGAAGGTCACCAGTCTCAGGAAATCCGGGGGCTTCTGCTGGGGCTGCTTCCTGGCTGCGTGATGTTGAGTTGGGTCCTCCCCTTCTATGGGCCCGAGTCTGCGCCTTTGTAAAATGAGAATGTGGACTAGAACAGGGGCTTCCTAGCGCCTTAGGGGGCTCTCGAGGCTCAGCAGAGATGCCGAAGAAATTGGCACGTTCTACAGGTTATGCAGGATGGTCATTCACATTGCTGTGACTATTGCTGTGTTGCCCCTTTGCACACGGGTGTCTCTAAATGCAAAGGGAGGCCAAGCTGCCTGGCCCCGAGAAAGTGCCGCAGGCTCTCTGCCCGTCCCTATCCGACTGCCAGCTCGGGGGACACGGGAGTCAGGACGAAATGACTGGTGAGTCAGCCACCTCTCTCAGCAGGGCCTGGTGTGGGTGAGTGCTGGACACAGAGGTGGGAAGAGAGGTCACTGTGGTCAAGTGTTTGCTTTGTATTTCTGCACACAGGCCAGTGCCCTGCCCTGGCCTTCAGTGTGAGGTAGCCGGAGAGGCCCGAGCTGACCCTGTCCCTGTCCTTGGCAAGGTCACACTCGGCCTGCCGAATTCTGCAGGAGAAAGCTTCCTTGGCTCAATGCCCAGGGCTAGGGGGCCCGGCGGCACAAGGCTGGGCAGCCCCCAGGGGTCCCCGCCTGCTTCCCCTCCCGCTGCCACTCACCGATCCGGAGTTCGAAGTTGTTGAACGAGTGCCTGTTGATCTCCTGTATGCTTTCGGTCAGGGCCAGGGAGAAGTCGGCCAGCGCGCACAGGTGTCCCCACTTGTCTTCGCATTGCTGCGGCAGAAGTGAGAGAGGGACTGGTTCCCCACGGCACACGGTGACATTTTGGTACAGGGCTGCTCTGTGTCCTAAGCCCACCTACACATCCCTTAGAAGGAAATAGCCAGGTGTGTGACTCCCTGGACATTCGAGCCATCAGTGTGCAGAAACACGGGATGACAGGAGGTTGGCTTAAGAGAGTAAAACACGCGTGGATCATCATGATCCTTTCCCACACCTACCCCTGTCTATCCAGGCAATGGATCCTGAATTCCTGACCTTTCTCACTGGTATGTGTGTATGTGGGTGTACACATGCTCCTGTATTTGTAGCATGTGTAGGCATGTTTATGTGCATACACGTGCTCCCGTTTGCACCCACAGTGTTGATATGTGTACACATGCTCCCGCACACATACGTAGTATGTACTCACACCCCATCTACATGTGTGGCATGCACACATGCTCCTATGTACATGTGTATGGTGTGCATACATGCACTCACACACACGTGCATGTAGTATTAGTATATGTGCACATGATCTATGTACAGGCATGTAGTGTTTCCAATCTAGGAACCATGTATTTTCCTTTGAAGCGCTTTGCTCAGCAAGCTCCTTTTTGGGAGGGAAGGGCAGAGTAGCCTCTGCGAACCTCAGTTTTCTCATCTATAAAATGGGGATGAGCACACTCCCCCTGCCTACAGGGAGTGGATGGGATCGTGTGCGAAAGACTGCCCTCATCGGGCGGGGGTTGGCAAACAGGTACAGTGAAGGACCAGTGAGCACGTATTTTAGACTTTGTGGGCCGAATTTTGGGCATGTTGTTCAACACTGCCTTTGTAATGTGGCTTGAAAGGAGCTGCAGACAAAGCACCCACAGCACATGTGGCTGTGTTCTAATAAAATTCACGAAGCCAGGCAGCTGGCTGCTTTCGCCTGCAGACTGCCCCATGGGGACCCCTGCCATAGGGGCCATGCATAGGCACTCAGCTCTTAGCGTGGGTTTCTCGCCAGACAGTTACTCTTACAATGTCTCCAGGCTTTTAGTTGTAAAGAAAGTAAGAGGAGAGACGAGAAGAAGGAATGAGGACTCCTCCTCCCCAGGGACTTGGACTCATGTCCATGCAACACTGATCGGGGACCTGCACAGGGGCAAGGCTCTACGTGGGGAGCGAGGCATCATCTCGGGTGGGTCATCCGCTAACCCCGAAGGTGGACGCTGTCCTTCCCACTTAACATTCGTGCCTGGTGCGCAGGCAGCTCCCAAAAGAGCAGGAGCTGCTATAATAATAATTATTATTACCTATTAATTTTGGAGGAGAAAACAAAAGCAAGGTAAGAAAACAGGTCAGGGTCAGGGGTTTAGTGACACCCACAAGTGAATCATAATGGGGTGCTTCTTGGCCCTGCTTCTGCTCATCAAGTGGAAGCGAGGTTCGGAATGGGGCCGAGAGGCCTCTCCATCGTAAAAAGCGCCGGCTCCTCCAATAGCCTCCCCCTCCCCCAGGGGCAGTGCACTCCACACGACTAGACTGTCCAGTTCTTCAGATTTTCTCTCTAACCATCCCCAAGCCTCCCGGTGATGGTGGCCTTACTGCCTTCAGCAATGTGACAACGGTGAGGCCCCTGCCGTAGGTTGTGTCCAAAGAGTTCCTTTACCTGTTTTTCAGGTGACAGACCTGAGACCGCCATGTAGGTGCTGCCAATGGTCTTGATCTTTTCGATGTCCTGAAACCGGTCTTCACCCAGCAGCTGAAACAGAGCAGGCCGTGGTGTTAGTCCTGGTGTGAGTTCTCCCCACGGCCAGGGGCTCCAGGAAGAGCCCTGGGCTCACATTGAAGATGGCCTCTGGCTGGTTCAACATCCTTGAGGTGGTTGTGTTTCTCTCCGAGAACCATGTGTTCAGAGAGTCAACATATGTTTTCTGAGCACCTGCTAAGTGCCAGACGCCAGGATGGGTGTGACCAGATACTCTTTAAGGGAAGCTCTATTGCCATGAGTCTTCAAAATAAACAAGCTACCTTATTCATTTAAAGACAAAATCACAAGTGTTGTGCAATCCATCAACACATCTTTTTTGGCTTTATTTTTAACATGTGTTTGGAATCCCTCCCTACCAGCATCCTGGTCTAAGCCACTCTTAGCATATACCTTGTTACTGTACCAGCTGCTGCCCTCACCCCACACGCCCAGCACGGCAGCTAGAGAGATCCCAGTCAAGTATAAGTCAGGCCATGTCCCTGCTCTGTGCAAACCCTCCTGTGGCTTCCCATTCCACTCAGGGTCAAAGCCAGAGTCTCCCCTGTGGCTGGGCCTTCCATGCCCTGTTGCCTCTGCTCACTCTGCTCCAGCCACACTGACCTCCTTGCTGAACCTAGCTCTCCAGGCCTGCCTCTGCCTCAGGACCTTTGCACCTGCTGCTCCCCTTTTGGGATAGACTTCCCTCAGAGGAGGACTGCACATCCCTCACCTCCCCCAGGTCTTTCCTCAACTGTCACCCCAGTGGGGTCTCACTGACCACTTCATCCAAAACCGAACATAACACTCCATCCCTGGGACCACCTACATTGTAAGATAAGGAAGGCAAGAATAAACTAGCAAAGGAGAAGGGTGGAGAATTGCCAGCGAAGTGGAAATGAACACATGAGTTGGCAGAAGCTGAGGGAGGAAGAAAATGGCATCCCAAGAGGGAGGTGCAGTCACCTGGGTCAGACGCCGCCGAGGGGCTCAGGATCCACCTTGGCTCCTTCCCTGGAGGTCTTGTCATGTCTCATGCCTTTCCACTCAATCTCTTCTCTGAAGTCTCCCAGGTGTGTGTGCCCTCCTCGACCTTCAGACTCATTGACACAATTGCTAGGCCACACCCCCACCACAGGTGTACCAGGCATCTCTAATTGGCCGTTCCCCAAACTATGCCCTCAGCCTTGTTTACCTACCTGCTGTCTCCATTAATGGTGTCTCCATTTTTCCAGTTCTGGATGAAACCTCACGCCCCACACCTACTCTGCCTGAAGCTCCCCAGGTCCACTTTCAGAGGTAGCCAGATGCGGCCTGTCCCACTGTCTCCACTGCATAGGTCACACATCCACGAACCTGCCCTGAGTGCAGGAGCCACCTTCAAAACTCAGACCTCCTGCCCCCAAGTCCAAATTCTGGCCTTTTGTTTCCTGTTGTCGGCAGCTAGTTAGATGTGACATCTGGTTCTCTAACTCTGCCTCTCTTTAAGATTGTAATATTCTTGGGGGCGCATGCCACCCTGGGGGTGGGCAGACAGACAGAGAGGATGCAGCAGGTTGTCTCCAACCTTTTTGGTGCCCGGGACCAGTTTTGTGGAAGAAGGTCGGGGTGGGCGTGGCGGTGGAGCCCTGGCCTGCAGCCCCGGGGGTGGGGACCCTAGCTATAGACCATTTTGCTGCAGGAATCCTCTCCAAGTTAAGCAAGTGCTAAGAAACTTGGAAGAGTCCAGCTCCAGAGAAATTGTTCTGGGAAACATGGAAAACACAAGCAGGCGCTTTTGTGATTTGCCTTGTTGGGTGGGCGTGTGTGGAAGTGTGCGTCTGTGTGTGCGAGAGTGCAGCCTGGCCCACAGCTGAGGCGGCCTTTGTCGTTAGTCATGTTTCCGGAGCTGCAGAAAAGCTGCTGTTCTGTGCTGTGCCCTGGCTGAGGGTCTGCAGGGTGCAGCCAGGGCAGGAAGAGGCTGGGGCAGCCTGCCTGTCCCTGGCCTGCGATCATGCCTGACAGGTGCCCTCGGACCCCTCCGAGCAGGTTTCTGAGCAGCGCTCTGGCTGCTAATATTTCAGCTCAGAGATCCGGGCTCGCCTTCACCTGCCCACCTCCTTCCCTCTGCGTCCTCACAACTGCCTTTCCCCAGCTCCTGTGGGGAGGGGTCTCTTTGCTCTGCTCTTCCTGTCAGAACATCTTGGCTGAGGGCCCACTGCAGGCCCAGGCAAAGCGGCCTTCTCTTCTGAAATTGATTAGGAGGCAGCAAGAGTCTTTATTATTTCATTTAATATCCATGCAACAAACTTACATACTACACAGCTAAAAGCGTCTGTGGGCATAATGCATTCCCCACCCACCTTTCTATTCGTTCGCTAGTCTGCAGGGAGCAGGGCGGTGTGAGAGGACTCTTCAGCCGTCACAGGGGCAGGGCCTGTGGGGTGAGCGACTCGGCATTATTGCAAACCCAGCCTTATTGCAAGTCCAGCCTTGGAGTGTGTGCTCCGTGGAATGTCCTGCTTTCCTCTGAGCCGAACAATTCTGCATGCTCGCTCTCAGGTCCTCCAGTAACTGTGTCAGCAAGAAGAGCAGCGTTGCTATTCGTGAGCACCAGGGCGTCTGGCTGGAGCTTGGCCAGGGTAGAACCCAGGGGGCCGCTCTTGACCCAAAGAATCAAGGCATGTCTGGCTTACCCAAGGAGAGCTGACTGCTTGGGGTTGGCAAGCCAGGGAACGTTTCTCCTTACTGATGCCACTCTCCTCCCTCTTCCTCCTCCTCTGTCCTTTCTCCTCTACTTCCTCCCCTGTTCCTCCCCTGTTCCTCTGCCCCTCTTCCAAAGCACCTGTTCTGAAGACAACAGCCTCCTGGACCAATTCCCTCTCAGCCTGACCAACTTCCCTTCGCAAACACCAATGTCTACCACTAGGGGCGCTGTCCTTTGTCTCGGTTTTTGGGAGACTCCAGGGTGTTTACAATTTGGGGCACTGAGATGCGCCTGTACTTCAGATTTATTTATAACCATTTAAAAACATGCGAGCAAGCACTTTCAGGAGATGGGGTGCTATAGAATTTAAAATAAATAAGAGCCTACTATTTCAACCTTCAGTCAGATTATTTTTGATGGAGCTATTTTGTTTTTTAATTTGAGAGTATGTTTTGGACTGTGCTGGTGCATCACCACCTCACGATTTGCCAGCCGCCTTCTCTCTCCCGTCATGTGATTAATTAATAAAGCATCTGTTACAAGCCTGTCTTATGTTCCAGGCACAGTGCCAGCCCTGGGTGTGTCTCAGGGTCCATAAGAATCTGGTTTCTGTCTTTGTGAGCTTATGGCCTGGCGTGGAGGAAGGTACTGTGGCCATGGGATTGCTCTCCACTCCCCACTCGTAGGCAGACGACTCTGAGTCGCCCCGTTTCTCTCTGGTGTGTGAGCCACGGAAGGCAGGAAGTGATTGTGTTGTCCCTTACCTTGGCCCCCTGCCCCCTCTCCCAAGGACAACTGGAAGGGCCGTCGTCGAGTGTGTGACCACAAAACCAGAACCATGAAACACCACTTCAGCGAGAAGCAGCGCAACGCGATGATCAACAGCCCAGTGGCGGGGCGGGCTGGGTGCTGTCTTGGCCGTCCCATCTTAGTGGCGTGTGACTCTGGACACTCTCAGTGCTTCTGAGCCTCAGTTTTTCTCGTTTATAGAGTGAAGGCTAATCATTCCTGTCCTGTGGGTTTGGGGTGAGGGATAAATAATGGGCACATGTGGAATCTTGAAAATGGCAACATGTGGTCAATGCCTGTAGGGGTTATATTTTGGGTCTCTGCCCCAGACCTAAGTGGTTAGTGGGGGCACAAGATCTGTACAATGGAAGGCTTCAGGCTCTATGGCGGGAGGTTTTATGGAGTATTAGTTTTTCATTGAAAAAGGAGTGACAATATTGACCTGGCTAGAAGGGAGATTAGAAGAGGTGTCACATGTGGAGATAGTGTTTGGATGGACAGTTAAATGACTTTTAGGGTCTCCGGTGCGGTGGAGTCTAGGAGAAAGGGTGGTATGGTGAGGATGGCATGATCTCTGCGCGGAAAGAGCTGCATGTGGAATAGCTGGGTGGGCCCGATGGCGTGTAAGTAGCTAGGCGGTGCTGGACGGCGGGCTGGTGGCAGGCAGTGACAGGTAAGTGTGGAGAAGTAATAAAGTGCAACATGAGACCCCCCCATGTTTTGTGTTCTTTAGGTCCATGCAGAAGAAGACAGTACTGTCTAGAGCATGTTTATCCTTGTATTTAGGTCTCTGACCAAATGCTAATTGAGAGCTTTATCTTTGGCACTTCAAGCAGATGGAGAATTGTCCCCATCAGTGCCCAGTCTCTGTGATGCTATTGCCTGAGTAGCCGTGGCCCCCAATCAAGTCTTGGTCTTGCCATTTGCTAGTCATGTGACATTGAGTTAAGTTACTAGCCTCTGAGTCTTCTGTTCTTGATCCCCTCAAGGGAGAAATAATAGCATTGACCTCATGAGGTAATTGTGATAATTAGATTAGATACCCCACGTTGCATTTATAATGCAGTCTGGAATTCTGTAAGTGTGAAAAGTGGTCACTGCTACAATGAATAATATAATGCTGTGACAACAACAATGGCCATTTGTGACTGCCAGTTTCCGCAGCTTCGGCTCACCTCATCGAAGTCGGCAATGATCTCATTCAGCAGGCGCAGGCATTCCACTCCTTGGTTATTCATTTCAGTCTGAGAGTAGAAGTCCGCAAACCCCGGGATGGAGGCGAACATCACGCCAACGGCATCGTAGGACTGAGAATACAGCTCCTGGACAGAGAGGCACACACAGGGAGTCAGGAACAGCCATCAGAGGGGAGGTTCTGCACGAAGGCTCGCTGTGCAGACAGGCACCTGCAGCCCAGCACAGGTGCCCACGGACAGGGCAGAGAGCGAGAAGCTGCGACCCTGTCACGTCAACGCTGTGATCAGTGTCATCACCCTGCAGGCTGGGACTGTGAAAGTTCATGATCTCAGCCTCAGCTGGGCTCAGAGTCCTGACCACCCCTCCTTTCGTCCTCAGCTGCCTTTCCTATTGTCCTTAACGGCCAAACCCTCACCGTGCTCCTGAACATCACCTTCACGTGATTCCTCTCAGTAGGTGATCTAGTCTCTTACTTCACTGAGACAGCCGAGGCTCTTGGCGTTCCAACACTCAGACATTTGTCTACATTCATACTTATTTTTATCCCTTCTGCTTCAACTCCAGACAATGTACTTTTCCTTCTGCTGAAGGTCAACACTTGTGCCTGACCTCTTGACCCCTTGTAATTTTTTCCCCAGTGATTTTCCCTCCCTCTTTCCCTCTCTCCCTCCCTTCTCTCTCTCTCTCTTTCTTTCTTTCTTCTCCTCTCCTCCTCCTCCGAAATCCCCCCACCTCCTCTAAGTATCTCCTAGAGGAAAAAGAACAGTGTGCCCTGGATCCTGAAGATACCTGTGACTACCAAGCAGTCTCTCTCCATCTTTGTCCAAATTTCCCAAACTGGTTCCTCCACAGCCTGGCTCCATTCTGTCAATGCTTAGTCACACGTCAGGTGGAGGCAAAATGACTCTGGGAAAGGTCAGACTCCCAGCCAAAGTGGAAAAGTCACTATACAAGGATCAGTTCACACCTCCCCAGACCCCCGTGCAGACTGGCTGGTGTAGGGATCTCTCCCAAGATCCTGGGTCTCGAGAGACTTTCTGTGCTTTGGTGACATTATATTTGTTTTCCTTGTGTCTGGCCCCTTCCATGATTGTTTCTTTTATGCTTATCTTCCACCTTAAACATCAGTGATCGCTGTGGCTCTGTCCTTGGCTCACTACACGGTTCAATGTTACGTGCTTCCCTGGGCCACCTTGCTTGCTCCCAGCCTGTCACCAACACTCATGTGTGATAGTCTCTGAATCCTCGTCTTGGTCAGTTCTCCTTGGGCTTCAGACTCTGCGTCTCGTGCCCGTTGCCCTCACACTCCCCCAGTTTTTCAGTGCTGCACCTGAACCATCTTCTCTCCACCTAAACCAGCTCCTGCTCCTCCATTCCCCAACTCGGTGTGTGGCACCCGTGTTGCCAAATCGTTAACATTAGAGACGCTCTGGGTCATTCTTTATTCCTTCTTGCCCATCATATCCAGATTCAGGAAATTGCCAATACTACTGGGGTTCTTTTTGTTTCCTAAATATTTTTCTAACCTTTTCACCATTGCTTTTTATCAGGCCTTCCCATTTTCCTCCTTCACCAGTAATTGGTTCCCTGGCTCCAGTCTCGTCCTACTGAAAGGCATGTTCCACATGGCAGTGCAAGTGGGCTTTGAAAGGTACAAGATTGACTACACTTCTCCAGTCTTAATACCCCCCAGTAGCGAAAGCAACTTGAATGGATGCATTCACTTGCTTTTGTCCAAAAAACCACAGGCAGGTGGTGACTGGCTGGACTGGGTTTGGCTGTAGGTGAAGTGCACACATTGCAGCCAAGGCGCAGTTATGCGGTGTGGCCATTCACCTTGGCCTTGAATAAGGGGGTGATACCACCGGAGGAACTTGACTCTGCTTTATGGGTCAGAGAATCCCCATAAGCCAGCTCACAGAACTGCATCCTCCAAATGGCTATGATTTAGCAAAAGAGAAAAAAGAAAAAAGAAAGAAAAAATCTTTGTTTATTAACTTTTGTATTCATTTTCTCAGACTTCTGTAACAAAGTGCCACACACTGGGTGGTTTAAACATCACAAATTTACTTTCCCATAATTCTGGAGACTGGAGGTCCAAGATCAAGGTGTTGGCAGAGTTGGCTCTTTCTGAGGCTCTCTTCTCGGCTAGCAGACGGCCTTCTTTTCCTTGTGTCTTCACATGGTTTTCTTCTCTGCGTGCATCTGCACCCGAATTTCCTCTTCTGGTAGGCACACCAGCCATATTGGATTAGGACCTACCCAGTGGTCTAATTTTAACTCAGTTTTCTCGTTAAGGATACTGTCTGCAAATACAGTTGCATTCTACGGTACTGGGGTAAGAACTCTGAAATAAGAACTGGGTGCCAAAGGGCATTCGGGTTCAATGATGTAGCCCAGGCGGGTCAGCCCCCACCTGGGGGCTGGGAGAAGCAAGCAGGGAGAAGTGTGCGAGGGGTTTGGAGGCGCACGCCCAAGAGCTCCAGCCACCTGCCTGCACCATCCGAGATAGCCCGTCCTCCAGCTGGCTCTAACCAAGCGCTTGAGTGTGCCATCTGTTTCTTGCTATTTGGGGCTCAAAGAAGATAAAAATACTGTGAACTGGGGAGGGGCCACCGAATATAGAAAAGCTATTATTGTCTTATTGTCATCCTTTCCTGGTTGGGTGTACAGGCTTGGGCTTTGTAGAGGATTTGGAGCATATGAGCTCACCCACCCCTCCTTGCGCAGGGAACTCTGTCTGGCCCTTCCCCTGCCCAGGCCTGTCCGATTCCAAGTCCTGTGTTTCTTATATGAAAACAAACCTTCTCTGCAGGGAGAAACAGGGTCTGAGACCTGTTGACCTTATTAGGATCCTTTCATGACCTTCAGGTCTCCGCTCAAATGTCACCTCTTAGGAGAGAGCTCCCCCCTCCTCCATGTAAATGCCACCCCTTTTCACAGACTGTAGGCCCTTATTGGCTGCTTCTGCTCTTATAGAACTTATCACTACTGGGCATTACACTGTATTTTTATTCACCATAGTGTCTGCCTTCCCATGAAAACTCAGGCTTCCTATTAGCAAGGATTCTGTCTTTGTGGTTCACTGTTGGGATTCCAGTGATCTTGGCCTGCCCATCGAAGCACCAGTCATGACATGAAGCACCTTCTGTGCCCAGCTGTCATCTCTCTTCCCCCATTGGATACCAGTTGGGTGCTGGGAAGTCTTTGTCAGTGTGATCCACCAGGAGTATCCTGGGACTTCGCATGGTTCTACTATGACGTCTGCTACATCACATATACCTCATAAATATTTGTTGAATGTTTGTTGTTACACAGATCCCTAAAAAATTTAGTCTACTTTTGGTCAGACAAAAGTTGTCCTTTGGGGGCCAAAGGCTAAAGGTTGCACTCGGCCAGGCATCAGCCCAGCAGCCAGCCATGCACAACCAAACTTCCCTTCAGGGCCGACTCCACATCACCACATTGGGACCTGCCTGTGGACAGGGCACTGGGGTCTCTTCCTGATCACTTCTGCAGCTGTGTCCCCATCCCCCCCTAGCTTTTTCACTGTGTTATGGCCACACAGTGCTGCCAGCTCACACCAAGCGTCCTCTGTCCTCTGCTTCAGCACACCTGTCCCCTCTTCTGGGAGTGCCTCTTGTCTTGTGTGTCCAGTTCATAGTATGTGGTAGGTGTGCATCGGTATTACACCGAGGGTTGTTGGACAAATGGTCATCTCCCTTGTTCTGTGGAGGGGTTGATCTGTGGCCTCTGAGATTCTCTGTCTCATCGTGAAATGGAGCAGAACACCAGCCTCTCTAGATCACTAGCAGAATGAAATAAGCGACTGTGTGCCAGGTGCCTGGCCCAGAGGGGCATTTGCCGAAATGGAATTGCCTTCTCCTTCCTCAGGGTGGCGGTTCCCTGCCACCAAAGTCAACTGTCCAACTTTAGTGGACAGTTTCCATGGTTTCCATTGGCTGGAGGGTCTCAGAACATCATCGGGCTGATTTCCAACATGCTTCTATCTATGGCTCACTTCTTACCAGGCACATTGGGTCCACGGACCCACCAGGTACTTTCAGCAACTCATCAGCTGTCCACAGCTGTTCCCAATGGCATGGGGGGGGGCCACTGAACAAATACTACAGACTACCGAGGGGCAGTGGGCCATCTCTTTTAACAGTTAACCTTGTCACGTGACAAAGCAACTCCGAAGACTGAGTGACTGACGCTGCTTCAGCCCCTGTCCTCCAACCCTTGGACCCTCATGCTGTTCCGCACTTGGGGCTCCCCACCATGGGATTTCCCGGGGAGTCATTCTGTGCCTCCACTAGCAACTCTGGGCAGACGGCGGAACCTCTCTGGCTCTAACTGACTCCATTTGTGAAGTGCGGAGGGATGTTACGTTAGTACATTGGTCAGAACCCCTGTCCCTCCCATGTCTGATTGTGAAGCTGTCCGGGCATGCGACCGTCTTCTTATCTGCTGCAGTGTCCAGGGCAACGCCTGAGACACAGTGGATGCCAGATCACTTGAGTCTCTTTGAGATGTTCACTGCTAAGTAAGGATCAGAGAACAAGGAAATAATGCTGGTAGCTGGATGGACTTCCCCAAGTGACCCTTCAGGCATAACATAAGAAAAGTAGTTTTAAGTAAAAGGAGCATTTTTGAGTACCTACTACATGGTAGGCAATGTGCTAAGAAGATAGACATATATGCATATATACATATGTAACACACATGTATCTATACCTACACATACGTATTTTATTAGAACATTTAAATTATTTTTAAAAACTGTGATAAAGCACATATAACATAATTTACCATATGCCATCTTAAGTGTACAGTTCAGTGGTACTAAGTACATCCACATTGTTGACACCCATCATGAGCAGTTATCCCCAGAACTCTCCATCTCCGAAATCCTGAACCCGTCCGTATTGACATGAACTCTCCTGCCCTCTTTACCCCGGCCCCTGGCGGCCACCATTCTACCTTCTGTCTCCATGAATCTGACTCCTCTAGATACATACCCGTGTGAATGGGGTCATATGGCATTTGTCCTTTGGTACATGGCTTATTTCACTCAGTATGATGTCTTCATGATTCATCCATGTTGTAGCGTGTGTCAAAATTTCCTTCCTTTTTAAGGAAGGAAATGTTACATTGTTTGTATGTACATATTTTGTTTGTATATTCATTAGTCTATGGACACTGGTTTGCTTCCATCTTTCAGCTGTTATGAATAGTTCTATGAGTCTGGGTATCCTAGTATCTCTTCAAAACTCTGCTTTAAATTCTTTTAAGTTATATATAATTTTTTAAAATCATATGTACGTATAACCTAAAAATATGTGCACACACATATATAAAACTTTGCAAATCCAATTTGGTCTTGCAATGGACATCTTATGTCCATCTTGCAGATGTGGGTTCCAAGGCTGGGGAGGCTGTGTTAGCTTCACAGTGCTGGGCAGTCTGGTGGCCTGGCACCGAGTGGTCAGCATGACCTCTGTGGTCATGTGCTCACAGGAAGACAGAGGAGTTCTCCCAGGGCTTGGGATCAATGTGGCCAGCTCAGCGCACCCACTGCCCTCCCTGTCTTTTCACTGACCAGACAAGCTGGGCTCACCTCATTGTCTCGGTCCTTCTCCAGGAAATGGCGGGCCACGTGGCTGGGTAAGATATTCCGGAGCATGTTCTCATTGTGCTCCCTCAGCTCCTTCATCTCGTTGATTTCCTCTTTGGCCTGAACTCGCCAAAGGAAGTCCAGGCGGGCTGTGTACTCCAGCTGCAGTTCAGGTGCGAGAAAGGGGAGAAACAGGTAGACAGACTGTCGGGATACAGGCTTCAGGCACCTGTGTGGCAGGTGGGGAACGCTTCCCGGGAACACTTCACAAACAAAACAGCCTCATCTGAGCATTTCTGGGGGGCATTCTGCCTGACGGGGGGAGAGCAGAGGATGATCAGACTTCGCAGAGCTTTGTCCCCCCCTTCCTCGCATTATGGCACCTATAATTTATAATAGTTTGTGCGATTATTAGATAATGGTCACGTCTTCTACTAGTTTGCAGGGACTGTGAGGTCAGGGGTCCTTTCTCCAGCTCCACATTATATCCTTAACACGTGGCCGCATGCTTGGCACAGGGCAGGTGTTCAATCAACATTTATTGCCTCAACAAAGAAGTTATACTAATCCAGCCAGCTAATGCTTAGATGGCGCTTATTATTATTCCAGACATTGTTCTAAGTAATACACGTATTTTCACTCCTTTCATTCATATAAAAACCCTAATAGGAATTATTATGCTCAATCTTTATTTTACAGATGAGAAAATGAAAGCCAAACTGGTTAAGTAAGTTGGCCAAAGTCACATACTAGTTAGTGGGGAAGTCAGGATTTGGGTGTAACTCTAAAGTCCAGCTCTAGGTGTGAACTCTTAATCCCTGGGTGGAAGTGAAGTGAAAGAATGAGCTAAAAATGGAATGATTGTGGATTTAGCTGTGAGACAAATAGGGCTTAGCTCCCTGGTCCCACTTCAAACGTTATAACTTGGGCTAGTGACTTCATGTCACTAGCTCACCTCCAAAGTTGGAATGAACACCACTGAGCATGTAAGATGGGAATAGGAATTACAAAGGATGTTGTAGATAAAGCACATGGCTCATAGTAGGTCCTTGTGCACATTCGTCCCCTCTTGTCCTAGCTTCTCTTTGCATTGGCAAATGGACAACTCCCTTTCTGAAGAATGTCACATATTCACCACAGCTTTGAGGATGTCACTAACTGTTGAAATGAACAATATGCCCCGCTGTTAATACATGGTTGAATGCCCCGAGTTCAAGGGCTTAAAAAAGCCAGCTCATTTCTTTTCTTTGTCTTGCTTGAAAGTCTCAGTGGATGGCAAAAACGTGAAAAAGACGGGGGCAGAAGGTTACCTATTCATGAGAATTTCTAATAGCAAAAGCTGGGAACAACCCAAGTGTTCATTTTGTTGGGTGAATGAACTATTGTGTGCAGTTATAAAAAGAAGAGAAGAATATTTCCCTGTACTTTGAGGGACTATCTCCAAGGTACACAAAAGCATGTATAGTGTGCCACCATTGATCTAAGGAAGGGAGGTTGCTACATTGCTCTCCGTCTCTGCCTCTCTCTCTCTCTCCATACATGTATGTATGTGTATGTATGTATATATATATATATATATATATATATGTAATTGTATTCATTGGAAGATTGAACTATAAAAAAACAAAAGTAGAAAACCATTCAAAATCATTACCAATGAGATAAAGATGGGAGGGAATAAGGTGGAGGAAAAGGGATAGAATTCAGACTTTTAAAATTATATGTTGGTTTACACACTTGACTCTTGAAGTGTGGAAATATTGCACTTAATTATAAACCTAAATAGATTTGCAGAACTCTGTAAAGACAAACACAAGTAAGCAAATGGACCTGTGTGGATGGCCACATGGTGAGGAACTATTCCGGATTCCTTCTGGCCCAGTGATTTGATGACACATTCATAGAGGGAAATACTCTGAGGAGGAAAAGCGCTCACAGGGAATCTTAGGTCTGTTTCCAGCAGCCCTACTGCAGGTGGTGGTGTCTGCATTGTTATTCTTAGACTGCTGTGTGTGAATAGAGGATAAAGCCAATGCTCATCCGTGTTGGTGTCACTGAGAACTGGAACCTGGGGGAGGGACAAAGGAGACGCAGATGTGAGCCTGATGAGGCTGAGTCAAAGGCACGTGGCCCTGACTAGGACAGGAAGCGTCCCTGTGAACTCAGGACCTGTGTGTAGACTTCCCAGCTCTGCCCACTGAAGTCGAGGCTGAGAAAGAGTGAAAACCTCACAGCAGTGAGCACTCCCTGTGTCCAGAGTGGGGTTTTGAAATTCCAGTTCCTGCCAAAATCACCTGGTGTTCTTTGCAGAGACGACAACAAATGTAGGGAAGAATATGCGCAAGCCTGGAACATCTTTTCCCACCGGAAAGCAAGGAGATTACCAAAGTTTGCCGGGGTTATGTTGAAAGACCCAGAAGCTAGTGGCCCAAGTTCTCACCCATGGGGCTGGCTCTCGACTCAGAGCATCTGACTCCACACTGTGACTCTTAACCCCTACGCTCTATATGTGACTTCAGTCAGCTGTTGTCCAGCTCTTGCTAAATGACTATTGTCCTTTCCACTTTATAAGTAAAAATAATGACAGTTCTGGGGGCTTGATTCTCTCGAGGTCCTCCCTTCTTCCAGGTGTATTGCTGGGACTCAACCTTAAGCACATATGGTTCCAAGACTTGGGTCTGCCTTTCCAAGCCACACAGTCCTGGTGCCTGTGTTTATCCAACCCAGGAGTCAGTAACTGGAGGCATGACCTCAGTAATCTCTGTCTCCAGGTGTGGCTTCCTCTGCCGTAAATGGAGATGCCAAGGCAAAGCCCAAACCTCAGGGCCTGGAGCACATGAGGCCTGAGCTGGGAGGCCTGTGACTGTCTGTGTTCCTGCCCAATGTCCAAAACATTTGCCTGCCTGGAGGGGCAGGAAGTGTTGGGCCTGTTGCTTCCACATATGTGTGAGATGAAATTCCCCGACTAGGCAGTTATTACATAACCACCTCTGTTGCTCTGGAGATGTATCATTATGATGCTCCCACCGTGAGGCTGCTGTGTGCCAGGCACCAACGGGCATTATTAATGAACACTGAGGGCCTCTGAGTCACCAAGGGGAACCGGTGGATCCACGGGGCTCACCCAGGAATGGACAGGCTTGATCCGGATGACCAGGGCCCTGACAGAT
This sequence comes from Sturnira hondurensis, assembly GCF_014824575.4. Classification (NCBI taxonomy): domain Eukaryota; kingdom Metazoa; phylum Chordata; class Mammalia; order Chiroptera; family Phyllostomidae; genus Sturnira; species Sturnira hondurensis. Next base: position 47,601,472 of record NW_028079044.1, read on the forward strand.
GCTGAGACTAGGTGGCACCTGAATTGCTATGATTCTGCAGAAAGCCTCTTCAAACAGAGAGGCAGTGAGTGGCATGTGGTGGGAAGAGAATGGACCTGTTTCTGTCTGGCTTGCCTTGTTGTTGGCTTTGTGACCGCAAGGGACTTGAGTCTCTGCTCCTACCTTGGGACCACATGGATAATAATAATACTTTCCCTGTTTGTTCCTGGGGCTTGTTTTCATATACTCTATGTTCAAGGCACTGGGATACATTGTTACAATTACAGTCTCACTTAATACTATAACAAACCCATGGGAACTATTCTTATCATACCCATTTATAGGTAAGAAAGCAGACTTAGAATTCAGTAAGTTACTGAAAGTCACGTATCTACTAACTGGCAGTCGGGGTTCGAATATTATCCACCTACTCCAAGCCTGTACGTGTAACTGCTGCAGTTTTGGGTTGTGATCTTGAGTAAAATACCAGGTGTCACGTAGGCACTCAGACCCTCACTGCCCTGCTCTGCTCTTACTTTGTACGTACTCTTTACGTGGTCAGGTTACCTGCTTTCCCAGGACCAGTGGAGAATGGAGTAAATGAAACCGAAATGTAGGGAAGTACTGAGGAGAGGGGGCTGACAGGCTGTGCAGTTACTCCATAAGGTGGCAGAGGGGACGGGAACATCCTTCTTCCTGTGGAATGAGAACCCTCACTTGGAACTTGCTCTGTCTCAGCTTCCCCTGAGGATTTCTTACTTGTCAGTTCAAAACCTGGCTGATGGATCGTGCACACGCACAGCCCTCAAACGGCGTGTCCTTGTTGGCATGTCAGCCTCAGGAGTTGTCCCCTGTCACCAGAAGCCATCAAGACGTGGAAGACATGACCCCAGCTCTCCCACTGAGCCCGAAAGACCTAAATATAGGGAGGCTGGAAGTAGCTAGGCTTTGGCATTTGGCTTATCATTTCACCACGAATTCGGTGAACACTGAAGAACAAGTTGATGCCACACTGCAGGAAGGAGAGGCCTGGCCATGGTGTGGCTGTTCCTTGTTGGGAAACAGGTTCAGTGAGCAAAATGCTGTTTTCTCCAGTTAAGGGAGGGGACACAGTGGGCTTGGGACACAGGGCTGGGTGTGGGCTCTAGTTCTCTCACCAGCTGAGTAGCCTTACTTTCTTACTTTCTGTAAAACAGCAGGGATTGTAACTACATCCTGAGTTGTGGTAGTTTGGTTAAACGAGATAACAGAGGTCAAGTGTGAGGCACTTTGTAGGGACTTGATATATATGAACTCCTTCCCTCTTGTCTTTGCTTGCCAAGTTTTACATTACTCCCTTTCGCCCTTGACTGCATTTTACCATCTGCCTTTGTTATAAGTAACTCTATATATGCATCTCTAGGTTCTTGGGGTTTGGGACTCTTTCATCCCTGGTTTCCTAGGGTTTGTTACCTCCCTGTTTCCATGGTGATTCCTCAGCAATCTATTTCTATTTCTGCTCTAGCTGACAGTCTTCCTGTTTTGTTTTTCTCTTTTTCTGGCTACTTTTTTTTTGAAGTGTGCACAGACTAAAGAAAGAAGGACAGGGATCCTGAACAGAGTGGTGAAGCTGGCAGGGTCCAGCTCTACCAAGGAGAGAAAGCTCTCTGTGTGATGCACATTATGGCATTTGTGGTCTCAATTCACATGGGGAAACCCTACTGGGGACAGCAGGCAGCACCTCCTGGGGGAAGCCTGGTGTGAGGCTCCCATGCAGAGGGCAACACATTCCCCCATGGTGTCATTTGGAGTCTGCTCTCCTCCAGGAGGCTGGAACACTTGGGACCAGGGATGGGGTTTTGTCCAGTGCTATTCCCAGTGCCCACCCTGATCCTAGCAGCATAGTAGTACAGGGGTAGGTGCTTTATCTACATAGGACACATCTGTAATGAAGTGCTTCCTAGATTTATAGAAGGCAGAGAGCAAAATGTATGCAAAAATGAAAAAATGACTCTAAAACAGCCCTCCTTAGATGCTCCTGTCTTATTCTAGAAGTGAGGAAATTTAGGTCCAGAGAGATAAGTTACTTGCTCAAGGCTACAAGCTGCTGAGAGGCAGAGGTGGAACTAGAATCCTGGCTCACCAGATCCAGGCATCTGAATGTTTATACATGCAACTTCAACAATAATCATTTTATCCAGGCCTTAGGGTTGGGAGAGATCCTAGTTTCCCTTGAGCAGAAATTGAAAGCTCTTTTTTTTTTTTGATAATGATGTCTTTGAAAGACATATCCCTAAGGGTAGTTAAAACCACATTGTTTACCAAATCATCTTCTCCAGCTTAGTTTTTTATTAAGGTGTCTACACTGGGAATCGATCAAGTAAGAAGCACAACTTGCTACAAGCAGCTAATAGTCATTTGCTGCAAAGAAGAGCCAGTTTTATGGCAATGGAAAATGCCAGGTAACCAAAGGCAGTTAAAGTGAACAGTTAGATTACCTGCTGTCCATGGTAGAACACAGCAAGGAGGAACATGGCCATCAGCAGCAGCGATGCCTCTTTGGTCCCCAGGAAGTCTCTGTGGGAAGAAGAAATGCAAATGGCAACCACAGAGGGACGTAAGGACACTCGTTAGGAAACAGGTTCAGAAAAGAGTGAGATAAAAAGAAAGAAGCGGTTGTTTTCTGAGCACCCAGTAGGTGATAGGGGTGGCTCTGGGGGTTTTCACTTAGTAGGCTTATTTGGAAATCAGTTGACCCTCAACGGCACGAGGTCACTTAGGTCATCCCTGGAGGAAGACTTTAGAGTCTAGCACTTAGTGCACTCACATTGATAATGATGTCTTCTCTCAAAGATGCAGAGAACAGACTGGCGGTTGCCAAGGGGAAGCGGGTTGGGGGGTGGATGATCAGGTGAAGGGATTGAGAAGTGCAGGTGGTAGTTAAAGGACAGTCATAGGGATGTGGGGTGCATCGTAGGAAATATAGTCAATATGCTCTAATAACTGTGTACAGTGCCAGGTGGGTGCTGGGAATATTGGGCAGGCACCTTGTAAAGTATGTGATTGTCTAACCACTGTGCTGCACATGTGAAGCTCATACAGAATAATATTTAAAAAATCTCTTGCCCTGGCTGGTGTGGCTCAGTGGATTGAGTGCCAGCCTGTGAACTAAAAGAGTCACCGGTTTGAGTCCCATGCCTGGGTTGCAGGCCAGGTCCCCAGTAGGGTGCACTCCAGAGGCAACCACACACTGATGTTTCTTTTCCCCTCCATTCCCCCTTTTACAAATAAATAAATAAAATCTTTTTAAAAATGTTCTATTTGCAGGATACTTTTTCTAGATTTCAAAGGACTCTTATACTTTCTTGTCACAAAAATCTGTGTGAAGACAGGGATCTCTCATTTTTTCTTAAAAGTTTTCCTGTGTAAGAGACAGGTGTGTAATTCTATGTGCCAGCCCCTGTCCTGGGTGCTGAAATAATCATGTCTGGATTCTTATACCAATTCCATCAACTGGACACTTTTAACCCTGTCACTTTAGAAATCCTTACATCAGTGCTATGGATGGAGCACTGTGGTTACTCCCCTTCAGCTCTTGTGTCTTTTAGTAAATGCTTTGTTCCCCTTGAGGCATTTGCTGGAGTGAACCTGTCACACTTCATGGGGTCACAAGCCATTGTGCCGCTGGCCTGTCCTGTCCTGGGCTCTCTAGAAGACCGAGCTGGAGGGTAGCTGAAGATGGTCAGTGGCCAATATATATTTGAATGCTGACATGACTTACAGCCATCACAGAAATTCAGAGGAAGGCTGTGGCTGGTTCTGCATGTTTCCTAGCTGTCACTGTGGCCCCGCGTGGAGCCTTTCTCAGGACAGCCAAGGCCCGGAAGAAAAGGGCTTGGCAGAAGCATCAGGCTTTGTGCGTGGAAATAAACAGTTCCCCCCGACAGGCTTCCCCTGCCTGGAGAAAAAACCCCAAACACAACTGCTCAAGACAGAGCATCTCTCCTGCTTCCCATCGCCTCCCATTTTATCCCTTAGGTTTTTCCATTTCAGGCCATTGTCCCCTCATCCATTCATCCGGGTGCTTGGGCCGAAGACAAAAGCCAAACCAGGAGCTAGGTCACACCCCTCCAAAATCCCAATCTTTTCCAGTTTTCCACCAAACTATATCCTCATTTCAGCCACTTCTGTCCACCTCATTCTTTCACTGCACGATTCCCTACAGGCCTCTGATGTCACTGTCTACAACCTGTCTACATCTGTTTTTCAGATGGCGGCTGGAATATTTTTTATCACTAAAGCCAGGTCACCTCATTCCCTCGTTTTATTGCCTCATGATCACAAGCACACAGAAACTCAGAACTTACTCAAAATAACTGAACTCTGGGGTGGCTTAAAGACACAGTGGGCCACCATAGATGAGATGCAGTATTTAGAGGGGGGAGGAGTGAGCGTTAATGTGGCTGTACCCAGGCAGTCCCCACCTTTCCCTCTTCTGTTCTTTCTGCGGGCTATCTGGAGTGGCAAGGGGATCAGGGAAATGCGGGCATGAACCCAGCTTCCAAATCCAGCTTCTCATCAAGCTTGGTGCTGAAAGGCCCTTCCCAGCTTGTACAGGGCCAGGCCCAGTTCAGTTTACCAGGTACAGTGGGGACTTAGGAATGGAAATATGCTCTCTCTTGGGGAGTTATTCAGATTTATTAATTTCCAGCTCCATCTGCTTTCCCTTGGAGATCAGATGCTATTAATAGATGATACTCATTATTGTGTTTCTCTTCTATAGCCCCACAAAGCACATAATTATTGAGCATTTACTGGTGCCAGGCACATACTTGGATACAGAAATGAAGAAGTCACATTGTCTTTGCCCTAAAAAGAGTCCACTAAAAAGTGAGAGAATCAAACAGATAGATAATTTTATAACATGATATACTCCATAATAGGGACACGTCCTTGTTGCAGTGGGAATACACAGGAAGAGAATGTAGCCTGGGCTGGAAGGCTCAAAAGCTCAGTCTTAAGGAATGGTGAGTCTTGGGAGGTAAAGATGGGATGGGCTCTGTAGGCACAGGGTATATATCTTGCTTAGCTAGTGGTTGACAAGCCTCCAGACTAGGGATGACAAAAGCCATATGTCAAGTTTGAGGTCACAGGCAGCGGGACAAAGTGCTCAGCTCTGTCGGAGCTGTCCACCACTATCAGTGCTGAAGTGCAGAGGGTTGGACGGTGAGCTCCATATTGCCATCCCGTATTTAGGACTAGGATTTCTTTTCTTTCTGTCTGTCTGTCTTTCTTTCTTTCACTCACTCAAAGATACTACAGTGCTTAGTTTGGGGGTGTATAGGTATATTTTAGTACCACCCTTTTCTTTATGTCACTTAATTCTCTGACCCTAAGTTTGGGGGCCCCTGAAAAAATGATTAAAGACGTGAGCTTTGTAATCATGCGTACCCAGGTTCCAGGCTTAGCTCTGTTGCTGACCAGGTGTTTGATCTTGGACAAGCCACTCTGAATCTCTGAGCTTCAGTTTATTGCCCATTGTGAAGACTCTAGAAGCATTTACCTCCACAACTGGAGGATAAAATGAGCACATCTTGGTAATGCATTCAGCATGGTGCGTGGTCCACATCTCCCTCTCTCCACCCCATAAAGCTCCCGGCTCATGATCTTGTTCCTGATAGTGATGCTTTTGGAAAAAAATGGTGGTTCACATGGCTTAGTTTGAATGGGAAACATCACTTGTTGAGTTCCTGCTGAATGTGGTCCAAAGTCCTGCTCTGACTGGTGTTTCTAACTGCCTTTTCCTTGTAATTCAGCAGACTTTTTTAAAGCCTGGTAATTGATCACTTACATACTTTCAAGAGGAAACATAAATTTCTCTCGAATCTTTCTGGAAGGAGCAGTTGAGCAAAAAAAAAAGGAGAGAGAGAGATGACTAGGTCAAAATCAAAAGAAAAGTAAAAGAATATTATTAATGGTCTTTGAGTCTTTCTGATGTATTTCAGATGGAAAAAATATTGCCCGAGTAGAGTAGCAGAATATGCATAGTGAGTCAGCCAGGTGAAGGAACATCCAGAAAAAATTGTGATTTGAATTTACAAGGACTTTTTTATACCTTCCATGATTAAAGGACTTAAAGGACTTCCAAAAAGAGTCAAGCAGCTGAAACCTGTAGAAAATTGTAATACTTTGTTTGATATTGGGTGGGAGAGACTTAAAAACAAGGCTGTTTGAACAAATTTATTTATATTAATAAAATAATTGAATTAATACTACAACCCCCATATGTTAATAGAAAAGAATATAGTTAAGTGAAAACACATGTAGGAAAATGTAATCTTCAGGGCTATAACAATCTTTAGAGATGCTCTTATTGGATGTCTCATAAAAATTACAGTAGTATTTAATTTGAGTGTAACTCATTATAGACATATTTATGCTAATTATAGTAAGTTAGAAAGCTACTAAAAACTCACAAATAAAAAATAAAAATTTTCAGTAAGGCTACCACCCAGGGAAAACAATGATTAATATTTTGGGGTCAATTAAATGTCATTTCCTTTTCCTTTTTGCAAAAATGTGTTTATGTTTGCAAATTTAGGATTGTATGGTTCATACTGTAATAATTTCATGCAATTAAATACTTTATAATGTGAATTTAATGGATCCATTCTAGTCTGTGTTATGTGAACCATACATAATATACTATTCCTTGCAAGCCTTTAGTTTTATGGAGAGAATTCCAGACCCAGAGAGGGGAAGTCACTTGCTCAGGGTCACACAGCTAATTTGTGTCAGAGCCAGGATGAGAATTCACACCTCAGGCACCAAGTTCATTGTGCGTCTGATGCCAAATGTTTTTAGCTTAGCTATTAGTTCCCCCTTCCCCTCCCTCAAGAAATCCAAAATAAACAAGTTGATCTGAATTTATCTCTTATTCTGTGGCTATGCTAATGACTACGTTTGCTAAGTGCTGATTTGATGCCATACCTCTGAGGACACTTTACATATATTGCCTGCTTGAATCGTCACATCAACAATGAAGATACTATTAATCCTATGGCAGTAAAGGAGAAACTGAGACTCCAACGCTGAAAGATAGGTTCCAGTTGACAGGTCTAGTGAATGGTGCAGGCTGGCTATTGGTCCAGATCTCAGTGATGCTTTCCCAGTAGCTAATGTGTCCTCCTACATGCACTTATTGGCCCCAAAGCTTTTTGAAGGTGGAAATGATGTCTTACTCTTTTTCAAATCTGTAGGATGCCTAGCAGAGCCCATAGCAATGGTACGGCACTGAAGTCCAAAAGCAAATTGTATGTACAGGATGGGGAACATAGGGCTTACGGGCAGTGGTGAGCAAAAATTGCAGGGATTGTAGATAGACTGCACTTATCTTACTGTGAATGAGTGGTAAAATTGATTCCCAATGAGCTAATACTTCTTTCAGTCACTCATTCATTTCATGTTTCATTCAACAAATATTTACTTGTCAGATATGCTACTAAGTGCCAAAAACATGAACACGAGCAGTGGTCCTGGCCCTCAAAAGCTCTTATTCCAATGAAAGAGAAAGACATGAAAATTAATATTTACAACATGCAGAGATGAGTGCAATGATACAAAAATAATATGCATGCATTAGAAAGTGAGTAATAATCAAAGAGGGCTTCACTGAGGAGATTGTCCTTGAGTTGGACCTTGAGAATGATGGGTTGAAAATAGACAGGGAGGTGGAGCTGTCAGACCAGGGGAAGTGTGTGTAGAAGCCCATCTGATAATAGCACATGGTTTCCCATGGCTAGAATATAGGCTATCAATCTTGATGAGGCTGGTGGAGTCTGTGGGGGTCAGACTGGGGAGAGCTTTGAGGTTCCTGATAGGCAGGTTGAATTTTTAACTGCTCCGAGGCAATAGGGAGCCTCTTAGGGTTTTGAGAAAGGATAATAAGTTGACCAGATGGCTTTGAGAAGAGTGGATTGAGAGTGGGGGAGGGGAGCCCAGTTAGGTGAGGGCAGTCCAGAGATGAGAGCAGGGTATTTTTAGGACTGTAACATTTGTGGTACAGAGTGGGCATGTCCAATCATAATTGTTAGTATTAACCAAGTGCTTAGTCTATGCCAGGCCTTGTAAGTTTGATCATATTTGATCTCTTTTATATTCGAACAATATAGGAATATTATCCCCACTGTACAGATGAGGAAAGCAGGGCTCAGAGAGGTTCAGTCATTTTGATTAATTTGCTCAAGATCACACAGCAGGATGATGGCAGAGCTGGGATTTTAACCCAGGTGGTTTAACTCCTAAACCTGTATTCAGAAATGTCACGACATAGTTCTTCCCTGCAAAGGATGCTGAGGAAGGTGAATCTCTAGGGGCTTGGGAGGTATTGGGGGTGAGGGTGCCTCATCTGTGTTGGACTCAGTGTCATGCACCGAGACAGGGGGCTGTTGTGGAGAGGGCTTCATGAATTGGAAGGGAGACGCCAGTCTAAAATATTTGGGGACTGTATCCATGGAGATGCAGCCAGGCCGTCCTGTGCAAGGTTCTCTGTATTTTCCCAAGTACTTGACCCCAGGAACGAGTGGAAATGCTCCTGAACCACTGTGAGCTCCTAAAGTGATGTGCAGCCTGTGACTGCCAGCTGGATACACAGTGCCCTCTGGCTTGTTGCAGAGTGCCGCTGAGAGGCAGGGCTCTGCTGCTCCTTACTAGTTTAATTCTGTTACTAGCAGTGTGAGTCAATATAAGACTAGCCAGCAATTGACCTTGAGTCAGGAAGAAGCAGCAGTGAGTTTGGGATTCTGGTTACTTTCACAACCCTACTTAACAGTTTCACTACAAGCTTTTCTTTTAAGACCTCATCGCAGAATTGAGAAGTAAACTTCTCTCCTGTGAAGGAGGGAGGGGATAGGAAGGAACAGTACTGATCGTCTACCATGTGCCAGGCATGCCAGACTCTCACACACCCCACGTGCTTTCTATACCTGAAGCCAGGTGTGGGGAAACCCCCTGGTTTCCCCAGGGGCCGTGGAAGGGGCTACATGATGTCACCAGGGGGTTCATCCAGAAGGAGGGTGAAAGAGGGGGAAATGAAGTGAAAGAAGGGAGAGAGGAGGCAGCAAATTTCTCTGCTCTGTTTGAGAGCCTTTCCCCGACTCACCACCTTTCAGTTGGCCAAGTGAGTGGCCGTCCTAAGGTACCAGCTGAGCCTCTTCACAGTTCACATGACCAGCCCAATATGGCATTCGCTTGTATTTCCTTCCCATGATTCTCTTCTTCACTTCCCTTTCCCTCGCTTTTGCTGTCCCAGGGTTGTGTTAGGACTTCAGGCTTGCCCCAGGCTCTGTTCTCTAAGGACTCTAATAATATCTAGGCTTAGATATTATTACTTTTCATGTACTATTCCATATTTCAGAAATAATAAAATAAAAGGGTCATAGCAGGTGCTCAGTGAACAATGCTCACTGTTACTAATATTGTTACAGCCAAGTTATAATCAGACCCTACGAGTCCTGAATCTGTTAAAGGAGACCTGAGCTGTGATTTAGTCCACAGTTTAACTCATTAATTAATCTGTAATTAATCTAAGTATAAATGTGAAAAATAGAGATTCTGCCTAGATTTGTAGACCAGCGAGTACCCAAGTTGAGGAATTCAGTCGGGCCCCAGGGTTCCGTAACTCCGTCATCTCCCCAGTGGCTCTGCTTCCCACTGGAGGCGGAGCGCTTGCTGCACACGCAGTGGTGGGCACTTACTCTCCACTGTGGTTCAGCTTGTCGTAGCGCAGGAAGAGGCCCGCGTAGATAGTCTCGGTCAGCAGGGCATAGATGGCGATCATGATCAGCAGCACGGCCAGCTTCAGGACAGAGTTAAGTCTGAGGAAAACCGCGCAGGTCACCATGGCTAGCACGCCCGTGAAGACGAAGTACTGGCAACAGAGAATGCAGGTGGTCAGACCCGACGGGAAGGTGGGGGTTCACTCTCCGCTTCATGGATGCCCGTAGGTCTCCCTATCGGGAGGCCTCAGCCATCCTCAAACTCAACAGGTCCCAAAGTGAACACATCACTGCATTGGTGAGAAGCAGTGTATAATCTAGGGGAAAGTACTGCACACTACTGAAGCAAGACCTTTCTGATTATTCTGCCCAGTGGCCCCTGAATTACGTTTGTCAGTCGGGCTGGTGGGAAGTCACACTCTTCCCAGCATGCCGTGAGCACCAGGCATGAGTCCTTCCACATGGCTCTTCTCCAGGCACCAGGTGGTCTCCTCACCTGCACTTAGGGAACCCTCTGCAGATCTCGGGGTTTCTGTCTGTGCCACTCTCTTTTCTCTGTTCTGCCAACTCTAGCCTCCTTGGTCTCCCCAGACTCTCAGCTCTGTCTTTTCACATCAAGGAGTCTACTAGTTTGCACCCATGTTCCCGCAGCCCGAGCCACAGCCTGAAAGCTTGCCTATAGCCACCACAAAGGTCAGACAGTTGCAGGGCTCACTGCATTTGCTTTCTGTTCTCCTGAAGCCATTGTCCTTCATTGCCTGATGCCCAGTGTCTGCAGAAATGATCATCGCATATATTTGGTTTGTTTTCCTTTAGTAGTTTCTGGTGGGAGGGTAAATAATTTCTCTGCTGGTTCACTGGAAATATGCCTTTTCCTTTTTTTAAAAAGAAAAATTATTAAACATTCATCATGGGTTATATTTCTTCAGTAATCTTCAAAAACTATACAATATTGTCATTTGTCCTAAAACAATCTATAAATTTGAAGAGCTGGGAAGAGTGTTCCAGTTGGAAAAGTATGTCATAGAAAGGACAGTGTGAGGACTAAGATGATGCCACAGGGTATGTGAAGTGGCAGGAAGTAACCTGAAGAGACCGGTCCTCCCAAGGATGCAAGTTGAAGGAGGGAGGCTTGAAGGCTGGGTTGGACCTGAAAACATGGAAAAGAAATGGGAGGAAGTACCAGGATGCAAAGACAGAGGTAATTTCACCTCCATGGAAAACTGGCTATCAGAGACCCTTGAGAACCAGAGACAGCTCTGAATGCTCTTGCAGATATAGTTGACTATTTATCCAAATGTGCCAGAGCATATATAGTAAAGGGCCTTGATTTTAAAATGAAGGTCTTCCCCTCAAACCTCCTGGGAACCACATGTGGGTGTTTGAGACAATGACATTGTGGGTCGGGACCTGTGATTTGCAATCATTTTGCAAACCTGTGTTTCTTCCCTCCCCTAGGCTTCTTCTGAAATCGTAGTTGGGATGTAGCTTTCTTCACTGTCATTTCCTATATCTTTGCTCTGTTTTTAGCCATTGGAAAACTCCAGTTCAGAAATCGATTCCACTTTACAGCCCATATTCTAGCAACCTCTCATGTTTGCATTGCATCACCTAGTTTAATGGCATGCTGTTGAACTGAATATCATTTCTCACGTGGTGAAGCCGAGAGGTCAGAGACACCTGGGGAAACCAGTGTGCAGAAAGACTCGGTGACTGGCCTGGAGACACACACCTGTGAGGGCCGGGCATGGGTGTGCGGGTTAAGCCATTGGAAGGTCTGATGTCTGATTCCTTCTAGTCTGCCAGACAAATCCTTATGCAGGGAAACACGGTCACAACCTCAGGGTGGCAGACGGTGGACAAAGTGGATTGTTGTGATAGCTGCTGACAGGAACAGTCCAGCTCCCCATCTTTTAGGCCAGTGGGATTCCTGTACCAGAGGGGTGTGGGCTACTGGCAAACTTTGTCTGTTAAGAGCCAGATGGTAAATACAGGGTGCAGCACAAATAACGCCCTGTTTTGTTACAAAACCATAAGCATGCAATTCTGTAATATAACAATGTCACCCTCAAGCATACCATGTGGCATTTTAGGTGAGATGTTCAAATTGCTGTCCATGCATGACATTCACGCACCCTACCTCCCACTCTCAAGCAAACCTTACTTCTGCCAGACCCTATATTTTGGGCTTAGTGGGCCATGGCTCCTCTGTTGTAACTACTCGGCTCAGCCACTGAACCATAAAAGCAGCCTAGGACATTAGTAAGAGATGGCCATGACTGTGCCCCAATAACATTTTATTTATAAAACAGGGGCTGACAAAGTTTGACCTGCGGGCAGCATTTGCTGAGCTGTGACCCAGAGGAGCCTGTGCTTTTAGGAGGAAAATGTAAAACCCTGATTTGTTTACTTTTATCTCACTTTTTAATATTCTCTTTTTTGAGTATGTCTCATAATGCACATGATAGGTTGGCACACCGGTACGGGTTTGTAACTTACAGTAAACATACATTGGCAGTGCAGGCTCAATAGTTGTTTACTAGCAATAATAACTAAATCACAGTTGACATTTAATGAGTGGGCACCTTGGGCCAGGTGTTGCTGTAAACACTTTACAGGCATGAACTCATTTAATCCTCACAACCGCTTCCACCTTCATGTTACAGATAAGGAAACTGAGGCACGGAGATGAAGCTATGTCCTCCAGAGAGCTTACCCACAACTCTCCCAGGACTGGCAGATCCATGAGCACTGTCCTCTGAGTTTGGGGGTGCAGGTTTGGGGCCCAGGGCACACAGTGTTGATTTACAAGGATGTGGAGGCCCAGATTAAATAGTTCATGAACATCTACTTCACATCAGACATCATGTTAGAAACTCAACATTTGCTGGCTTGTCTAGGTAGTCATCGTGGGAACATGACAGTTCTTGACTCTGTAATACCCATGGGAAGAGGTATTGATATTATCTTTCCCACTTTACAGATGAGGAAGCTGAGGTTCAGAGAATAAGAACTGATTCAAGATTTCTGCTGCTAGCAAGTGAAGTTGCTCAGTTGGGAGTGAAATCCAGCTCTTTCTTGCCTAGCTCTCAATATCTGAGTCTTAGCCAGTTTGGGTTCGTTACCTCTTGGGTCCCTCCTCATGCCCTCCAAACTGAGCAGGTCTCTGGGACCTGGTATCCCAGAGAGGCCACGAAATCGGAGCTCACTCATTCCTTGGTGGGAGGAAGTCCAAGAGCATGTGGGTCTGTCCCATGCAGCCCTGGATTTCCTTAAGAGGAGCCTAGTTCTTACCTAGGGACTAAGCCTGGGTTCAGATGGATGGGCTCAAGAGTAAGCCAGATCTGGTTTGTAGTGCAGTGCCAAATCTTGATAACGGAAGTAGGAAAAGACAGAAAGAAGGAAGAACGGAAAGGAGTGAGGAAGAATGGGAGTCACGTGGGAGTGGCACCGAGTGGCACAGGGCAGGTTACTTTCTAAGCCTTCGTTCCATTATCTGTAGAGTGGAGATGGTCACAGCCTCTACCCCAGACATTTTGAGGACTCAGTGATGTTAGCAGTTAATGAAGTAGCTAGGTGCTCTATGCCGGGGGTGGGGAGAGAGGGTTTCTAGGCTTTCTCTCCTTTTTAGACATTTCCAGACCAAATCTGGGGCCTGGATGAGACAATAGAGAGCCTTTCCTCCACGCACATGTTGGAGACGGTCTTGGAGAACAAGAGTCCGCTCAGCATCCTCAGGATGTGGCATTGGCTGGGGTCTGCTGGGACATCCCAGCTATCCCCCCTCCTGACCCAGAACCTCTGTCCCAATGTGTAAGGGTCTGGGCCATGACCAGTAGAGTTTACAACTGTCCTTTTCCTGGCCCCATAGGCTGACCCTAAGGCCCAGGGTCAGACCAGTGGCTCTGTTGCCAAGAGAAGGTCGGACTTACATCATGACGGTGGGTGTCCCATTGGGACATGTCCTGACCCTGTAGTGCTCCATGAACTTTCTGTACCACTTTGGTTTCAGTTTAGTTGTTTTCTGCATTTGTGCGTCATTGGCTTCCTTTCTCTCTCCCTTTCTTTCTACTTTCCTCCCTTCCTTCCTTCTTTCTCTGCTCCTTTCTTTCCATCTCTCCATCCTTCCATTATCCATCTTTCCTTCCTTATTTATTTCCAGCTTTCCTTTTCTAATGCAGCTAACACGATTTAGACAATAACTCCGCACTGTCCTCTATTCACAACAAGGGCACATTCAGCTTTAGGATTTTAAGATGAATTGGTAGAAATGAATAGGGGAGGAGGAGACAAAGGGGAAGAGGAAAATGGGTGGAGGGGAGGATGAAGAAGGAAAATATAGAGGAGAAGGAAGAGGGGAGTGAGCAGCAATGGGAAAGAGGGGCAGAAGAGGGAGCTGGAAATAGGAAGGGGAAAAGCAGAAGATACAGGGGGAGGGGAAAGCAGAGAAGGGGAAGAAGGAGAAAGAAGGAGGAAGAGGCAGAAGAAGCAACCAGGCCTGGGTGCTTTCTGAGGCCCTTCAGCCAGTGTGGCTCATTTGGAGCTGGTAGAGAGATCTAGGCCCAAGCCTTGCAAAGGGGAGCTTGTGAATAAATACCTCTGGGTAGGAGCAGATATCTGTAAATACAGCTGAGGAATTGAAAGTCAGGTTCTTCAAGGGTATCGACTTGTCAAAATCACACCACAGCTGCGGATTAAGAAAAAAACAAAAAACAAAAAAAACAAAAAAAACACAGGAACAAAAGTCAGTGTGAGTGCCGGGGTAGGAGTTGTATGCTCTTGGCGCTGGGCTTCAGCGAGAGCCTGGGGCGGGGCAGGCCAGGCACTGAGGGGGGTTGTTTCAGAAGGTAAGTGCCAGCTGGGATCTCCTCCTTGACTTTAAAGAAAGTCCGGGTTCAGAAAAAGCATAGGCCGGCCAGTGAGAAACCAGGTGAAGACTGCTCTGCGGGCCCATCACGGAGGGTCACTGGAGTGTGGGCCCAGAAGAGAGAGCAGACAGATGGCAGGAGGAAAGACCTGGGCGTGCTCACAGCCTTTCTCTACCTCAAAAGCTGGGAGGATTTGAGAGCCCTGAGGGCAGCGGGCAGCTCTGAGCCCAGACATTGCTTCAGGAGATGTTTGTGGCGCTCAGAAAAGAACAGTTACCATTGGCTGGATGCCTCCTCTGTGCCAGACACTGTATAAAAAACACCTCACAATTATCTTGTGATGTTGCTGCTATTTTTATCCCCATTTTACAACCGAAGAAGATGAAACTCTGAGAAGTAAAGTAACTTGTCCAGAGTCACCGAGCTGATAAGTGGTGGAGCTGAGAATTGCACACAGGTCTATCTGACTCCAATGCCTCCGGACCTCCTCCCACGCCACTGTGGCATGGCTGGCCCCAGAGGTCACCCTGACCTAGAGACATTGGGCCTATTGCCAAATCTGCACCCCAGAGAGGTCTGATTCATCCAGATAAGATCCTGGCTACAACTCTGAACACTGTGATCAATGATCCTACATACATCCTTGTTCAAGTGCCATAATCTGTAAAATATTTATTTGATGATGAATTTAATTAGACTATGATTTCCCTTTTTCATTGTTCCACAGAGTCCTTCACTTCAAGGCCAACTATATAGAACTTGAGCAACATAGACTCTAAGTAATTCCTGGGCTAATTTGGACCATAAATTTCAGGCAGTATAATCCTGCAAAACAAGTCTGAGAATTGTGTGAGTCCACACGTTGGGTCCCAAGTGTTGAACTTGGAGACCCTCCTTTGTACCCAAGGGTCATGGTGATGATTTCTGTCACCAGATGACACCTCAACTAGCTTCTGTCAAGGTGCCAAGTTCAAAACCTGGAATCAGGTAAACCACTCCTACACTCCACTAGGTCCCTAAGTCACAGACAACACCAACTATTTGTATACACACAGAAAACACCTATAGCTACCATGTTACCATTCTAGAGAGAAAATGAAATTGTTAAAATATGGACCACCAAATTAAAAACAGTGATAAATATGGCAATTGGAGAGTCATTGGAGTTCAATGTGTGACATCCAGTAGGAACTTTTAGAAAGTCAGAGGCAAGATGCCCAACCTTCCTCAAATGCAGTTTCCTCATCTGTTACATGGGAGCAGTAATACCTACCTGTAGCCCATAGGAGATGCTCAATAAATGACAGCTATTTGTTTCCACTCCCCCACCCCCATTCCCACAGGTACAATTTAGCAGATGAGAATGAGCATGAGTCATGGAGTCAGACAGACCTTTTTAGCAAGTTATTTCATGTCTCTGAGCCTCAGTTTCCTCAGCTATAAAGTGGGGATAATGAGACTTACCTCACAGGGTTTGTGTGAGGATTACACACGAAAAAAGTGTATGGCTCCTCCTTCAGTGCATGGCACATAGCAGGTGGGCACTTAACAAGCAGTAACTCTTTTCTATCATTGCAACTGGCCAGCCAGTGATAGGTCGGGGACTCAAGGGAGTTTAGAGCTGCTTTGCAGCAAATAACCTGTCCCACTGGGAAAGAGACAACTTGCCACCAGCAAAATGCACAGTCTGACAGTAGTCACGTCTTTGTGCTCTGTCCCTAAACTTGGGGCTAGACCAGGCACAAGAAGGTAACTGGTGCCAAGGAAGGCAATCAGGAGGCTGCAACTCCATAACCTCTGGAATCCTGAGAACAACCCCAATACCAGAGAGTTGGTGCGCTGGGAATGCTTACGATATTCAGGATGGCGCCTAGGAAATTAATTAGGATGGATGCGAAGATGATGACGTTCCGGGCCAAATAGGTTTCATTGATCCAACAGCAAGTTTTCCGGAGGATGAGGGGCAAACACTTATAATCCTCTGCCGTGGTGATGAGGACCAGTGCCGAGTGCAGCATGATCAGGATGGAAAACTGGATGGCCATTGGCATCACCCTGCAGGGAGACAAAGAGGGTTGGCTCCTGCAGCTTTGGTCGTCCGATTCCCCACTCACTGAGAGACGCTGTCAGTCACATCTGTGGCCACCCTGCCCTATCCCTAGCTTCCAATAATTCCTTTAAATCTCTGTATGTTTAAGAAAAGGGCTATTCAGCAGATATTTTTATTGCATCCATTTCTAGAATATTCTCTCGATTGAGAAACTTTCCTATGAACACCAAATATTTGGTTTGATGTATCACTCCTACCCAATTTCTTCACTTTTTCTGCCGTTCATCATTCTCACTAGGCCAACTGCTGTCAAAGCAATGCAACACTGGAATTTTATCTCAAAACTCTGGCTGTGTGGGGACCACACGCCCTTTCCTCTTTAAGGTGGGTTTTAGCAAACAGATTCCCTCTCGGTGTTGTTCTGATGCCAAGAACTGAACCTGACACCTGTTCCGAGTTGCTCGGTTTGGGGAGTGATCACCAGGGTTTGCAGGGAATGGACTAGGTGCCTTTTGGGACACCGGTAAGGGTGCGGTTGAGACCTGAGGAAGGAGGACGCATCCTTGCCCAGTAGAGTGGCTTTGCCATCACTCCCACTGTCCCTCTCTAGTGTTGAGCTCTCACCAAAGTGTGTCTGGCTGTTTCTAGCAACTCAGTTTATCTAAAACTTCATCTCTGGAGGTATTTTTGACTACTTCCTCTGCTTGTCAGGGTAATTTAGGAAATGTAGTAAAAAAGGCGGGGTGGCGGGAGTGCATGGCACTGTGACAGCCAGGAGGTAAGACCTTTACAAGGAGAAATCAGCCCAGGCTAGAAGTCCCTCTGTACTGCAGGTCTCCTGAAGGCTAGGAGTGACTCCTGTCCTAGCTCCAGCTTTCACTGTTGGAGGTTTTATTATTTCCTTTAAAAATAATACTTGCACAGTTTTGACTTCATGGATCACCTTGACTGGAAATTCCTGCAGGAGTTCTAGATAAGAACAGAAGTTCTGTGTAGCAGTGGGTTCCCAGAGGACTCTAGGTAGGTGGGAAACTTCCCTCAAAACAGGCTAGAAAAACTCCCTGATGACACGCCATTCACTATTCCTGGGCCCCCAGGCGAGGCAAATGAAGGAGAATGCAGGTGGATGGCTTTGTCCAGCTGTCCCAGGAGAGAGGGGACCAAGTCCAAGGCTTCTGTGTCTCAGCAATGGGAGGCAGCCCTGGAGAATATGAATGTGTTGTTTCAAATTTGGCAGAAGCCAACCAGGCAAAGGTCAATTAGAAAGCTGCCTGGTTCCATGGCCACCACTGCCACGCAGATGAAGGCTACATGGTGCGCAGGACCTTGCGTGGCTGCCCTTGACTCTCTGTTGCCTTTCCTCCCTGTCCTTCTCATCTCTCTAGTTCACGGGCAACAGTCAAGCACATGCCCTCAGTGCTCTACTACCTCTGTCTGAATGAAGAAGAGACCTTGCCAAACACCGAATCAGCCAGTGCCTTGCTCTTGGGCTTCCAGCCTCCAGAACTTTAAGAAATAAATTTCTAGTGTTTATAAGCCATCCAGTCTAGGGTGTTTTTGTAGCAGCAGCCGGAACCAACTAAGACAGGAGGTGAAAGGCAGGCATATGGTCCTGTGGCAAGAGCAAAGCCTCGGGCAAGGAAACTGTCTTCCGAATATTTTTTTAAATGTGCAAAACTGGGATTTCAATGCTCATCTCTTAAAGGGAGGCTCAGATGTTAAAATAATAAAGCAGTGAAATGCATAGCATGTAATAAGAACTCAAAGAAATGTTACTCTCTTTCTCTATTGATGGTGAAATTCAGGAAACCAAAGGTGTTTTCAAGATCTATGGGAAGAGGGTTAATTACAAGACAGGCTTTCTAAGGTAAGGCACTGCCATTGCATACAAAATTCTTTTGGAAATCTGTGTTGCAGCTCCTCGACATCATTTATTTCTGCACACACAGACATTACAGCGTCAGATTGTTATTTTCCTCTAATTACAGAGTGCCTCCCGAATCCAGGGTTCTGCATTCGTTTTGCATTGTGTGCATTAGAGGCAGGGAAACCTTTCATTTCGGAAATCAAGTCTGAAAAAGAATGACGAGGGATTTGCAAACAGCTCTGTCCAAATCCTTTCTAGACATTAAGTTCTAATTACTCTCTGGAGCGTGCGTTGAAGCAGGGTCTGGGTTAGTGTCAGGATCTGGTGTGTGCCCGGGAGGCAGGGAGCAGTGGGGTTGAGGGGGACGTCTTACAGCAGCTTGGGGTGTGATAGGAAACAGAGGCTCCGGTCCTACGGATAGTGACATTTGTACTGCCCTTTAGAATCTGCAGAGTCTGAGAGGCCAAGAGAGCACTCGATCCGATTAGCAACCCTGAGAGGAAGGCATTCTTAGCCACTTCAGGGGACGAACAAGGATGTAGCCCAGAAAGAGGAATGGGACCAGAATTTATCAAAATGGATATGGCTCATTTCGTGCTGACATCTCCCCTGGGGAGCTGGCACTGTTATTCCCATTTTATAGATGAGGAAACTGAGGCTCCAGAGAAGTCAAGTACATACACGCAGCTGGTAAGATGCACAGAAAATAAGATCCAGAGCCTTTTCCTTTCTGTCCTTTCCCCTTCATTTCCCCTTTCTTCCTTTCCAATACTTCCTCTTTTTCTTGGTTCCCTTCTCTTTCTCTTCTTCCTTCTCTCTCCCTCCCTCCCTCCCTCTCGCCCTGTCTCTTTGTCACCACAAATGCAGGCTTAGAAACATTGTTATAACCGTAAGAAGTATTTTCAGGTTTTTCCTCAGTGTCCCTCTGGGAGAGGAACGTCTGCGTGCGTGTGTAAANGGAGCTGGCACTGTTATTCCCATTTTATAGATGAGGAAACTGAAGCTCCAGAGAAGTCAAGTACATACACGCAGCTGGTAAGATGCACAGAAAATAAGATCCAGAGCCTTTTCCTTTCTGTCTTTTCCGCTTCATTTCCCCTTTCTTCCTTTTCAGTACTTCTTCTTTTTCTTGGTTCCCCTCTCCCCTTCTCTTTCTCTTCTTCCTTCTCTCTCCCTCCCTCCCTCTCTCCCTGTCTCTTTGTCACCACAAATGCAGGCTTAGAAACATTGTTATAACCGTAAGAAGTATTTTCAGGTTTTTCCTCAGTGTCCCTCTGGGAGAGGAACGTCTGCGTGCGTGTGTAAATTAGAGGAAAGAGTGGAGCAGCAGCGCCTCTCTTTGCCAGGGTCTCTTCATTTTTTGTTGGGGGCTGGGGATTAGCTGTGGTCATATGAGCAGCCTGCCTCGTCCGCTAACAAGTCCATGATGGAAGAGAGACAGAAAGGCACCCACCATCTGTTTAGTCGCAAAGACTCAATCAGAAGCAAAACGAGCTGGGGAGGAAACGAGCCCACACTATAGGAAGCTGTGCAGGTCGGGGCAGATGGGCCAGGCAATTCCCACAACATGTGGACTGTCTGGTCGGAGCTCAGTTTTGAACTTTCTTCATTGTCAGGTTTTTCTCTTCACTGAGCCAGTGAGGGTGGGGCACTGCCTGGTATTTCTGTTACCAGCTTCAGCTGAACCCCTGAGTCAGAAACTCCATCTGGCCAGCTGCTGGGTGAGGTTCCAGGTCTGTTCTCCCTGAAGCTAGAAATTGGGCAATAAGGCTGGTGTCATTCCACCTAGAAAGGGAACCTGCCCAGGCCAGCTGGGGAATGCCATGCCCCTTCTGTCCCAGTGCCAAATCCAGACTCTCACCCGACCCTGGGCTCCTCTGCCGTCCCCCACACCCAGCTGGGCCTCAGAGCTGTCAGCTGTCTCCCTACATGTCTGGCAAGTTCTTCCTCTCAAGTCCCCTGTACTGCCACTCTCTCGTCACTGGTATTTCTTGCCTGCAGGTTTGTGATGGCCTCCTCATTGGTCTTCCTTAGCCCACACCGCAGCCCCTCCTGCCCATTTTCCATGTCCGGTGTGATCCTTGTAAACACAAATCTGGTCACATTGCTTCTTTGGTTAGATGTTTCAATAAAGTCTTCTATTCCAACCAGTCACAATTCCTCCAGATGCACAAATCACTCTCCTCCATAATTTCAGCTCTATTTTCAGCCCTCCCCCCTCGCCTCCTTCTCAGTCCTCTCCCATGACTTGGAGAGCACCTTTAGGAGGCGATTATGACGTCAGGATCACGCCCACTGGGACACCTGCCCTGATTCCCCACCTCACCTCACTCCCACGTGTCCCATCCCACCTTATACTCTCCCTATCATAAGAGTCTTTGCACTATAATACTGTTTTGTAACTGTCCCCCATTAGAATGTAAGCTGGATAATGGCAGGAGCCATGAATGTATATCTCCAATGTCCAGTGAAGATGGGAACATAGTAGGTGCTCAAAGGATGTTTGTTGGGAGTATCAACACCCTCCAGGAGTCCAGAGGGTGTGCACCAGAGATGGCCACATCCTTCTCGGCTCTCACATCCCCACTGGCAGGACTGAAGCGGGGAGCCCAGGCAGTTTGGGTGAATCTGGCCAGACCCCACCGCCACTTAGAGCTCACCGCCCCGAGACCGTGCCTTTCCAATGACCCGAGCGCCCCCATGGCCCTTGGGTAGTCAGGAAACCCATTCTCTATGGCACTCTCTGGAACTCTGTCCTGATTTATTCACTGGCATCCATATACAAACCTATGCACACAGCATATGCATCTATATGCATAGCACAGAGATAAGTATATGTGTAGTCTATACATGTCTGTATAACATGGGCATATCTACATATGTATCTACCTAACATTCATAGCATATAGGTAGCTACATATACCCTGTAGCATATAAACCTCGATATATGTGGGTATTTTAGTTATTGTTGTGTCTCCTTCCACTAGATTATAAGGTCTAGGAGGGTAGATTTGTTGTCGTTGTTGTTATTGTTTGGGGGTGTTGTTTTGGTCTTTTTTGTTTAGTGAGGTGTTCCCAGCATCTAAACAGGACTGGCTGCTGGGCATTCAGTGGCTATTGGTGTAGGGCTTTCTCAGCCAGTGCACGGCAGAGGTACACGCATCTCCCTTCTCTCTCTTTTATTAAAATCTTTTTTAAAATTGTAAAATAAAGCGTAAGTACAGAAAAATCACAAAAAGTTTGGCTTAATTAGTTATTATTAATTATATGATGTCTGTGTTTGTAGTAACTATTCAAATCGTGAAATAGAATTCTGCAGGGCGTTTCACCAGCCCACCGTGCCCCCTGGGCGACTCCCAACCCTCTCTCACACCCCTAGTTAATCACTTTCCATGTCTTTATGGGTATCACCCATTTTTAGACACTACAATTCAGTCTTGGACATTTTTTGGTTGTATTTGATTTGTCTTTTAAGTCTTTAAAAATACCTATAGGCTCTCCCTTTATCTCTTTATTTTCTTTGTGATTTAACTGCTGAAGGTTATGTGCCCTTGGACCTGTAGCATTTCCCACTGTCCGGATTTTACTTTTGCACACTCGTTCAACATCTTTGGTCCTCTAGGATTTCCTGCAAATTGGGAACGGGATTCGAGGCTGGATCAGACTTAGGTTTAATCTCATGAGAAGACTAGAAGCATGTAGAGTTCTCCCACCAGGAGACACGGTGGTCTCTCCTCTTTGTGCTGATACGTCCTTCCCTAGTCACTTCCTGGAGCCATTAATTCTTTGAGAGTTGGAGAATAATGGCATTTTGATTCTGTGATAGCTTTTAAATGTATAACTCGAATAATTTTATGATATATCCACTCACCTACTGTCTGGTGATCTTATGACATAGTTTGTGCAGGGAAAACAGAAAAAAATACTTGTTTTTTTTCCTTTTTTTACTAGTTTCCAAGATAACCAATTAGTTCCCTATCATTCACCAAGAGTTTATGAGTTACATAAACTCATAAAGTTAAAAATATTTGCTGAATTTTGATCAAATGTTTCAACAGTTATCCATACTGAAGCTCAAACTATTCCATCTTTGGACAGTGGGAGTTTCCTCAGTGTGACTTCCGGGTCCTTTGGGCATGGCCAGTAGGGCTGAGGGCTTCCTTGCATTCTAGTTGGGGAAGATGTTCCGGGCTTATTTTGTATAGTTCCTGTCTCAGCCCTAGAATCACACATTTTTCAAAAATTTTCTTTTAATACAAATGGTGATATGTCACCTCAAGACCACAATCTGGCCCCTAATTATGCTCATGTATATTGGGTTGGACATTCTTTCTAGAACTTTCCATATTTATATCTCCTTTCAGTGTTATGTCTCCTTAGGCTTTTCTTGCTGTGAAGTTTTTGGATTTCTTTCTGATTTTAAAAACATTCTTCCTGCCATCTTCTGTTTCTCATAAGGCGTTATTGCTGTGTTTAAGTATTCTGAGTTTCCTCTTTTTAAGTCTTCATTTCTGAAACGCATCTTTCTTTTACTTTTATTTCCTTCCTAAACTCTCTTACCAAGTGTCTAAGTTTTCCTAATTTTGATTTACATTATTTACATTTTTTTATGTGTTGAACCACATTAAGTGCTTAGTTCCTTTCAAAATAGTGTTAAAGTTTTGATATATGTCATAGGCATGTTTTTTTGAGTGCTTTTATTGATTATAAGGCTAAAGTCAACTTTTTGTTCTCTTTTAGGAATAATAATTTAGTATGGGATGGCCAACCCTACATTTTGTTGCAAATTTTTGTGTAAAATTAACTTTGCTGCACTTTTAGGAGAGGTGGGGTACAGGAGAGTTTGTATTTTACTTCACAGAGCCCCCCTTTTTCAATTGTTTTTATGTTGTACTGAAAACAGGGTGGCTGGGGTCCCTTTGCACATTCTCTTGGACTGTCTTTTCTTCTCCACCATCCTCACTGTGAGTGGCTGGGATGGCACGCACACAGTTCCTGCCAGGATCCCACCCTGGGAGGGAGAGGCGGCTGGTCCGTTTCAGCAGTGCACGGTGTCCTGCCGGTTCCCCTCTTCAGCCCGTGAATATTTGCACTCACCTGAGGCTGGACTGTTCAACGCCCTCCCACTTCCAGGTGGTTTTCCTGTGTCCCCACAGCACTTCCCAGGGACTATCTGTTGGCCACAATGGGGCTCTGTCGTTTTCCAGCTATGACAGATGCCTACTTGTGTCTTTGTGATTCCTCCCATGCTTGATATCACACCAATCTTGGGGCTCTTGGGAGACTCACTAGCCACTTCCATGTGGAATTTATGGGGCTACCACATCACCTGTTTTATTCCAAATATAGTCCGTGAGGTTTTTCAGTTTGCTGGCTAAGTGCTCAGATATCTGGGCATTTGGAGAGATTCAGAAACATGGTACCCCAGCCACTGCCTCCCTGGAGTCCTCTCTCTCCTTCATCTGATAACCCAGAAGAGGCCAGACATTGCCTTTCCCCAAGTGTTAGTTAACTTGAACATCTTTCCTTCATAGGGTCATGCTATTATCTTACTTAAAAGTCTTCAGGGCCTCCTTCCTGCCCCCAGGATCAATTCTAAGTTCCTTAAAGTAACACGCTGGATATCGAACCTCTGCTAGCCCACTCTTTCCTCAGCCATGGCGCCCACCGCCTCGCTGCACAAATCCTTTGTCCTAGACTCTCCTCTCTCCTCCCTGTTCTGCAGACACGAGGCCTTTCCTGTCTCCGCCCCCGCCAGTGCTGTTTTCTTAGCTGGGAGTCCTCTTCCATTCGTTGTCTCCCTCCTGTACTCAGCTCAAGATATCACCTTTTCTGTAAACTTTGCCTTAAATCACCCCGTTGGAATGGACCACTGATTTGGGGCAAAGCAGCTAAATAGTTCAAAGCACAAAACTCTGTCTCTGTGTCTGAGTCCCATCTCAGCCACCATGTAGACACATAACCTTGAATGAATCCTCACCTACAAAATGGGAATTAGAATGTTGCCTCACTTATGGGTTATTTCTGAGGCTTTACTGAGACAACCATGCAGAAGATGGAGGCGTGCTCCCCTGGCATGCAGTAAGAGCCCAGTAATGGGGAGCCAGTGCTTATTTCTCCCTCCCACTAAGTGATGTCTTAGGGGATGCAGACCTCCTCTTGAAAAATTATACCATTCTTGGGGTCCAGCATGTTGCTTTGCCTATATCGGACATTTAACCGACATTTGCTGATGTTATTTTTAACCACATGAAAAAGAAAAATTCACAGTGAGTCTGGGATACCTGAGAAAAGAGACAGAAGCTACCTTATAGTGTAGGAGAGAGCACAGGCATTGCCAGTGGACTGACCCAGAGCTAGGTTCAGAGGTCACCTGTACAACATACTTCTGTGTCGATCGAGTGTTATTAGCCCAGACTCTGGAATGAGACTTTTGGGGTTGGAAGCCAGGCTGTAAAATTTTTCTGTTGTGCAACTTACTTCATTGCCTGAGCCTCAGTTCTCTCATCTTTAAAATGGGGATAATAATACCTCCCTCCAAGGGTTGCCATGAGGATTTCATGAGTCACTGTACATAAAGTATTTGGAACAGTGACAACCCACATGTAGGTGTTTGTATTATTAAGGTGCCCATTTTGCTGACCCCATAACTGCTGTGTCTATGAGCAACAGAGGAACAGTAAGTGGGAATCGAGGTTGTTGTCTTCACTTCAATTCGTGGGCAATGCCACATAAGAGGGAGACCGATTTTGATTTTGGTTCTTGTGTTTTTTTAGACTGGGGAAAAAACTCTTGCCTTGGCAGAATACTTGGATTATTACACGGAGTAAGACCACCAGAATAGACACTGACATTGTCACACATTTCGGTATGGGTCCTGGATCCTGTTATTTTAACTTCTGACCCCCATGAAAAGGTCAGCTGGTCAGGCTCCAGGTGAGGGACCATCAGCTCACAAAGGAATTTCACCTGGTAGCTTTGTTCTTTCGTATTTACCTTGAAGAAGGAAGCAAACTTTGTATGGCCGTGATAAACAGAAGAACGATAAACGCACAGACCAAGTTTGACTTGAACACTTCATCCCTCATTTGAGAATACTGTAATTAAAAAAGAAGGAGAATACATTACTTCCCAGCAGAGTTGGGCATTTGGAAGAGTTACGTTTTACCAGTGTTTAGAGTTGGAGGGAAACGGCAGGAAGAGATAAAACAAATAAAGATTTTTTAAAAAATTGATAGGAAATCATATCGTATAAAACCCTTCCGAGTGTGGTCTCCCCCCGCTCTCCACTTTCCCTGGGGGCCCAGGGGGAGGAGATGTCCCTTCACAGGCAGAGGGCTTGGGAGAGGGACTTTGCCTGAGCTACCCCTTTCTTCTCCCACTGAAATAGCATCGCTTTAACAAAACAGAAGAGCACACACCCACATATTTAGCAAATCAAACTCACATTGACTTTCTCCATGAGTAAACCTAAGTCACTGAAGGATCTTGCTCCATTTTGTGTTTGGTTTGGGGACACAGGGGAATCTTTTACCAGAGAGAGACTTTCTGCCTCCTTTTTCGTTAAGCTACTGAAAAATACATTCAGAGACTCTTCAAATAAAAAGTAGCCCCAGTGATCCCCAGCAAAGGCGGCCCTTTCATTTCCTGCAGGGAAACCAAGACTGATTGACCAATAAGCCTGCAGCCTTCTGTGGCCTGCTTGCGGCAGCCCCGGGGGACAGTGATAACTTTATTCTGATTATCCAGCGTACTCAGTAAACTCATTACCCGGCCTTAAAAGCTTCTGGAAGGTCAGCACTGAATGTGTATTTGCCTTAGTCCTGCCTAGTTTTCGGAATCATTTAGGAGTCATTAAACTGAGGAGTAATCCATTCAGAAGGAGGAAAGGACTCTTAAAAGGGAAAAAGACCTTAAAACTAGCCTAACCCAAGCTCCTTCTTTTCCCTTCCTGCCAGAGAGGCCTAGGAATTTGCCACAGATTGCATGGCTTACAGATCACTTTTAGAGGGAGGGGGCAGAAAGCGAAGCCTGGCTTTGGAACATTGTCATCCCTGACTTGAATTTTACAGAGTTACTTTATGAAGCAAGCCAGTCCACAGAGCCCTGATAATGCCTCAGGCTCCCTGTCCCAACACCAGGAGGAGGAGGTCATGGTCAGGTTAATGAAACAGCATCCGTCCAACCTCTGTCGGTATGGTAGCCACAATCAACAGGTGTGTGACTTTTATTCCCTGGTTTACTTCCGGGCGTGGTCTGGGTTTCAGACTGAACTGATGGCTCATTGTCATGGCTGAGATTTGGGGAAGGGCCATGGTCTGCAGCTGGCGAGCTCCGTGAAGAAGCACAATGCTGCTCAGGGATTCATACTCAGTACTGTGACCACAGGGCCCCTGTGGGTCAGAGCTCCTTCTACCCTCCTGTCCAGAAGCCTCTGTCCATGTTCAGACAACCTGCTGGTATCTGGAAGGGAACCAGGAACATGTTCTGAAGAATCACTGAAGCTGTCCCCGCTCCCAAGGACGCCATAGAAAACCCACGTTACTAATAACTGCAAAGGGCACCGCTTATGAAAAGGGCAAAGTCATAGAGACCCGCACACACCAGCTTGAAAATAAATGAGTTAGCCACAAAGCAGTTACTTTGAAGAAGGAGAACTTAACAACCAGTTGCAATGGGCCAAATTATTCTGTTGGCTGACTGATTAATTTCAAACTGACTTGGCTATCTAGATTTGGTAATGATGTTTTTGAAACAACAATAATAATTTGTAGTGTACTTGACCTCTCTCTCCCTCCTTTTCTTCATCTTCACCATTGTCATCATCCTCATCAACTCATTATCACTCTCATCATCCTAGCATCTCGGAGTGGTAAGGGACCACGGCCTTCAGGAATCCTTTTCATAACATCCCTGATATCACCTATTGCTTATCTCCAGGTGACCTTCTCTGCTTTGTTGGAGGATGTGGGTTTCTTTTCTCTGAGCTGGGGCAGGACATCCCAAGGTTTTGAACACTTTCAACTTGAACACTCCTAGTGGCCGAGAGCTCACTTCTTTGCAGAGTTTCCTTTCATCATTATCGGTCCATTTGCACTGCGAAAAGTTCCTTTCCTATAGATCCCACACCCAAGTCTCTGACTCCTTTCCTGACTGTTTCTTACTGATGACTTTAAAAATGTTACATAACCATCATTTGTTCAGACTAAAGTTGCATAAGATCTAGCGTTTTTCATTTCCTTCCGGTGGGAAGCTGGTGGAGACCAAGTGGGAAGACTTAGTTTGCCTTCAGATCCTCCACTGTCAATGTTTCACTGGGAGCCAACACCTGGAGGAAGTGCCCGAGCCAGTTGTAGTGAGGTTCATGCCGATTGCAAGGGCTTCCTTTGAGAGCATAGATTAGAATTTGATTTTTATTATTTGTCAGTCTGTAGGGTTTTGGTTGATTCAGGAAATGGCCATAGTCTAACGTAACAAGTTTGGGTGATAATGACTAATAATTCGGGAATTTAACCTCTCTTCTATTGTTAAATTTGTAAATTCTATACCTACCACAATGCTGGCGCTATGCTACATGCTGTGCGTGGATGATGTCATTTAATTATGACAACACATTGAGGGAGATCCTATTTATCACATCCCCATTTTGCATATAATGAGATTGAGGGTTAGAATAATTGAGTGACTCAACCAGGACTTTACAGAGTATAAGTAGGGAATCCAAAGAGTTTGACCCCCCGGCCCCAGCATAAGGTTTCATTGGCTCCTCCATCTACTACTACTTTGCTATTTTCTAGGTAAGGTCATCTTCACTGGGCATACAATAGTGTGTCTTGGTATATATACTTCAATGCTGTGGTTTATGATACAAAGAAATGACAGCTTCCTACTCGATTTGATCAGAATGAGAATAGGGCTCCCTTCCTAGGAAGTGGGACACAAGAAACTCGTGTTCCACTTTGTCCATGTCTGGGGGTGCTGTCCCTGGATCCTCTTGGGAGGCATCTTCAGAAAGGAACTCAGGGCCTTGAGGGTCTGTGGGTTCCCAGCTCTGTTACAGGAAGCCTGGGACACAGATTTGACCACACAAGGAAACCCCTTCTGGAGTCGTCAGCCACAGAGGGATGGCTGGGGAAGCTTGTAGAGGTGATGGGGAGTTTCCGGTCTCCTGTGTTTCTATGTCCGAGGCAGGCCTGGGAGATCTCCCCAGGTGTGTGTGGGGAAAGTTACCCTGAGTGCCTAGGTTCTCGCCTTGAACTATGAGATACAAGGTACTACCTAAATCTTTACATCTCTACATGATGTAATTATCTATCTAGCTAATGGTTCAAAGGACAACCATACTTTTGTCCAAGTGTGCATGCGAGATTACAAAATTTTATAGGTAGAGTAGATTGTATTTCTCGCCTTGGTCTAACTCTACTTAGTGCCAATTTCACTCAGTAAAATCTCTCAGAAATGAGCCGTTAACTCCTGCCCGCGTATTTCCAACAGTGGGGGAAATCATCTGCTCACTTGAGAACCCATTTCATCTTTGGATAAATCTAGTTTGCAGAGAGATAATTTCCTAGCATATCTTTCATTAGTATAAATTAATATGTTTGTTAAATTAAAGAAGAATCTCAGCCAGGACCATCTGCTCATTTTCACAAGTGAGGGAATTTAATCTCATTCTTTTGTGAAATTCCTCATTATGTATCATGACAGTGGCTAGAGCATCCTTAAATTAGACCATTGGGGTAAAAGGCATAATTGCAATGAAAGTGCGAGGGACTAATTTGTAGTCATTTCCTCTTTTGAAATAGCCTGCCTTCCCTGGCTTGGTGTCTAGTGTCTAGCCACAGTCATTACCAGGAGCAGTTCAGTGGGGGACAGGTGTGTCTGAGGAAATCTCTCACCGGCATACTTCTTCCCAAGCCACCTGACTTCTGCACAAATGTGGTTTTCCTCATGTTCAGTAGAATTGCCAAGAAACTCATCAACGTATGTAAGATGGACAGCTTCACAAGTGTGAGGCTGGAATGATGTCACCCAGGGATAGAATGAGACCCTTAATGGCAATATGTTTCTCAATGCTATACTCTCCCTTGGTTGTGTGTGTGTGTGTGTTTGTGGGGGTGGTTGACTGATGCGTGAGCAGTCCGAGCAGAGGTTTACAAAGCTTCCATCCCACCATTCTTCCAGCTCCCCCGCCCCCAAGTCCCCCACCCTTGGAAGGAGGACTCTCCCCTACTGGACTCATCCATTACCCAAGCCAGGGTGAGGCCGAGAGAGGGGCGCTCATTCCCGTGCTCCTTGCCAGAGCCCCTGGTTGCAGACGATGGTGATGTCTACACATGAAGCGTGAAGCTTGCTTCAAGGACCGTGCCAATAACCTTTGGGTTGAAATCTTCATAGTTCTGTCATTTTAGACTACACTATTATAGATGGCATGGGCTGAAAATGTCTTATTATTATAATGTCATAATGTGTTATCATGTCATAATATTATAAATGTCATATTATATAAAATGTCATCATATTATAGATGACATGGGCTGAAAATGCTGGCTTTGTGCGACTGAAGCTAGTTAATCAGTCTGATGAGAAGGCAAGTAAAAGAGCCCTTGGTTACATGTGTCTACCTAAAGGGAAGGAGAAATAGCAGTAACTGTACAAGAAAATATCAAGAATATAAAGGACTGTGACAAAACCACCACTCGAATAAGGGGTGATTTTGTCCCCCCAAGGCCCTTGTAATCTGTCCTTCCTTCTTGAAGGAGGTGGCCTAAATATTCTTACTATTTTGGGTCTTACTAGAGCAGCAAAAATATGACAGTAACCCAAGCTTCCAAGAGAAAAATGTCTGTAAAAAATAAGGTCATGAAAATGATTGGATAGTGTCTGGTTCAGAAAGTGAGAGAGAGCACCCAAGACTGTTTGGATCATGCTCTGTTCCTACCTCCCCACATCTACATAAGAAGTGTAGTGTTTCAGCAACTTCGGAATGTCTCCAGGAAGAAAAAACATGCATTTCTTCCCTCATTACCTGATTCCGGAGTCCAACATCTTAATCTATCAAATGGAATGATTCCGTCAGGTAGAAGGTAGAATGAATCCATTTTAATTCATTCATTTGCGTAGCCTCTTTTGCTTTGCAAATTCTTCCTTAATTATCCTGTTCTGCTCATAACTCCAACAGGAGTTGATAGGAAGAAGCATTTCAAAGTTCGTGATGCATTTTTTCCTGAAATCTGTTAAGCCTCCATGTAACTCGGAGTCTCTTTATAAAGGACAGAGAAAACAGAGAGACATTCTGGACAGAGATAAGAACCAATTGAACTCAACTGAAAGATGATCTAATGGCTTCCTTGGGTGACAAATCCTTGCGTTCGTGTGGCTGCCGACGGAAGAAGGGCCACATTAAATGGATGTGCTGAAAATACTCAGCACAGAGCTTGACTCCTAGCATACTCTCAGTATACAACTTTGTGTGTTGATACTTATATTTAGGTGTCCGTGAAAGTCGTGGCCCTGGTGCCCTGTGGTACAAGACATGTTACGATTGTTCCTGCTCACCATTTTCAGTGAAGCCAGTTTTTGAGAGAGCTCCAGAAGTGTGGGATTTCTTTTAAGTGGCGGTGTAGCCTCACCTGGATTTGGGCTGGCATAGGATCAGTCAGAAGAAGAGGGAAAAGAACTATTGCATTTATTCAAACTTGTGTTACATGAGTATTTTGTCTTCTAATTTTTGCACCGGTCTAATGCGGAGCAGGGATTATGATCATCGCCATCTCAGCGAGATCCCCGTGTCCTGCGTCACCTGCACCCAGCCCCTCGGTGGCAGGAATGGGGTTCGTCACATCTACTCAGTCATCAAGTCCACGTTTTTTGCTCTTTCACTGAACACCAAACACTTGTAAGAGGAATGGAGCTTTTGTATATGTGGGGGGGTGTCCATCTGAGTGACAGGAAGCTCTCGAACTGTCAGTATCCAATAATGATTCACAAACTGGTCAACCCTGCATTGTACCCTCAAAGTGGGCTTTGAACAAAGTCTGTCTGATGCCTGAGCCCAGGCTTCTAGGATCACTGTGAGCCTAATGAAGATACACCTTCTAGGTCTCTCTGAAGCCATACTGACCTTGAGTGTAGACCTGGGACCTTCTGGTGTGACCTCATGTCCCAAGGCATGAGGCAGGTGACTAGCCCAAGCCCTGACATGCAGCCAAAGACAGAGAGAAGTGGCTGGAGACTGAGGACAAGAGAATCCCAGAAGGGTTTTCTCGAAATCTAGGCCCCCACCCCTGCAAAATCAGAATCTTGGGGGACAGAGCGACGGGCATTTTAAACAAGATCCCAGGGAAACCTCAAGCTTGGAAACGACTAGCCTGGGACAAAGAGGCTTTTATTGCTGAAATCTGTAACAGTGACAAAGGAGGTCTTTTCTTCAAAAAAAAGTTTCAGAATTTAACAGAAAGACGCTATCACTGAAGGAAGGAAATCTGTCCTCACTGATACAGTTGGACCGAACACTTGCTAAAATGCCTACATCAAAAACAGAAATTCCAAGTTAATTCTGAAGTGTATGTTAAATGTATCTTCCTCTCTACGCAAAATGGAAAAGTTGCCGCATTCTGAGATTGGTCCCAGTGTTTCTGCATCACCAAACTGAACGAAGTCTCTCCAAACAAGTGTCTCTATGGTAATAAGCTTTCCCAAAGCACTAAAGGTTTTGAGTTGGTTTTAAGTAATTATAATTCCTTGCCTTCCTCATCCTAAGCTTTATTCAGAGCCTTGTCCTAGGAGAGAAGGAAGAACCAGAGACTGAGAAACATCCCCTTCTTGCTAGTTAAATTCTTCCCCATACAGAGAACATTCGCAAATCAGTGAGGCAGAGGTGAGCGCAAGGAAGGACAGCAGCAAAGACAAGTGTGCAGATCACAAAAGAACTGTAAAGACCAGAACACAAAAACATGCACCTGAAAACATCAACGTCAATAATAAAAATGACAGGTAGATCCTGCTCGACTCATCAAGCTGGCAAGTTTTTAAAAGTATAGGCACAATTTTTTAAGGGCAATTTCAGAATGCTCATCAGGCATTTAAAAATGTGCCTTCTTTCACTCCCATTTTTAGGCCTCGATCCGAAGAAGACAGCTAAGCATGGATGTATGATTAAATATGACACGGGCCAGCCCCATGTAGGGTATAATTAACAGTAGTGAAAAACTGAGGGGGAACAAAGCCAACAACAGTTAAAACGCGCAAGGGAATAGCACACAGTTAGAAAATAATTTCTTCGTAACTTCACACTTAACACTGTGGGAAGAGGTCCAACGCCCTTTGCGTCAAGTGGTCCCACTTCAGAAAAGGAGTCATGGAGGTGTGTGTGTGGCGTCACACTCGTGAAAGATGAGAGTGACCGGTGCCTGCATGCTATTGGCACCGGGTGATTCTCCTGGTTGGAAGGCCACTGACATACCATTCTCCTCTTTCTGCCATAGGTGCTTGGTATAAGCTTTTATTCTGGAAATACGTTCTTTTTTAATAAGAAAAAGTCGTATATAATAAGAGAAGAAGTCCACTATGACTGCCAACATGTCTTGTTCCCTGAATCTCTTTGCAGTAGTTCTGATTTTTGTTTGCCCCTGAGATCTGCAAGCTCCTTTAGCAGATATGAACCTGAGACTGAAGGGGGGCAGCGGATTCTTCTGTGAGGTCTGGAAGGACTTGGAGCGGACCTTCGATGACTGGGTTAGGGCCCCCACCCGCATGCCGGGGTCCACCCTGAAAGTCCTTGTGTGGTTGCTGGGCAGTGAAGACGTTGAGACCCACCCACTGATGCGTCCTGGCCGAGGCCCAAGATCTGGGCCACGTGACTTGTCACTCACACAGGGTGATTTTTGAGAACAAGAGGAGGCGTTACTAATAGTTGTATTGAAAATGGATGTAAACCAGCACCGTCTCAGGCAAACCAGGTCACGCAGTCGCCTTGGTCACGGGCTCAAAGCACCAACTATGCGTTTCATAGCGGCGGAAACCAGGGGACAGGATAGGAAAATGGCCAGGCCTCCCGAGTCATGCGCACACTTTTCTGAGGCTTAGCTGGAAAGATTCCTGCATGTGTGCCACTTTGAAATGCCAAGGCAGGGAGTTAAGTGGGACTTTTTAGTCTTTTCTCCTGAAACACCACAGCCAGAGAGTCAGATCAAAGCTGACCTGCATGGCCTGACCAGTGTAGCTCAGCTGGTTGGGTGTTGTCCCCCAAAGCAAAGGGTCACTGGTTCAACTCCCAGTTGGGGCACATGAGAGAGGCAACTGATCGATATTTCTCTCCTATTCTTTCTCCTCCCTTTCCCTCTCTCTCAGAATAAGTAAATAAAATCTTTAAAAAAAACACAACAAAACTGACCTATGTCTTCTGGCTCTTTAGAGTTCACTGAAACAATGCTCTGAGCCCAGCTAGCTACAGGGGTGAAGCACTCTCCTTGAATGTTCTCCCCAGTCTGAATCTTCATTCATCCCACAAGCCTTTCTGCAACACCAGGAGGCACCCAACAGTCCGGGTGCGTGATGCTGTGGATAGATATGCCAACTTTATACGCAAATGTGACTGGGAAAGGTCTGAATGGCATTTCAAAGGAGCTTTTGTATTCTCCAGTTCACTAATAGAGGGGGAGAGGTGAATGGGTTCCCTGATTTGCATATCTTTTTGCTGTTGAAACAGAGCAAAGCCTTTTCTTCCCCACAACATTTCCCAGGGTAAGGTCATTATTTCCATTTCCACTTTTCCTTTTGGAAAACATGCTTTTATGGTGCAGACTTGCTCCCCCAAAGCTGGGTGGGGCAGTTGCCCGGGCTTCGATGTTACGAAGACCATATGTCTTTTAACGATTCTAAGATACTTAACTCCCCACCCCCCTCATGTTGTAGTGTCTTTGAAATCAGATTGTTCTTGATATCTGTGGAGTCTTCAAAGCTTTGAGTTCCTCCAGAGAGGCCTGCAAGTGCTCCTACTGGTCACCAGGGGGCAATATAATTCTCTGAGGTTTTATTTAATGCACAGTTAGGCTGTGAGCTCAGGCAGCAAACCTATACAGTTTGTTTTTCGAAGTTTAGACTCTTGGAGAACTCTTTTTTTTCCCTTCATCTGACCAAACCCAGGAATGTGGGTTTCCTCTATCCTCATCTGCTGGGTGGGCTTTTTTGTTGTTGTTGTTCATTCTTACACTGGAGGTGTAAGCCCAGTTTACTAGGGGGTGGAGGGTGGGGGAGAGGTCCTCTTAAACTCCCCACATTGGTCGGTTTTCTTAGCACTGTATAGAAAATGGCAGAGCCCCAGTCGGGGGTGGCTTAGAGTCACTGAAATCTGTCAGTGGAGACCTGTGACCTCTGCTTCGCCTCTGAGAGGCTCCTCTCGCCCTTGGTAAGCAGGAGAGCAGTGTGTTTTCTGAGGGCGCAGTGAACTGACACACGCACGTAACACCAGGCTCAGAGTCATGCTCGCTGGACGGCGCACTAATCCCGGCATCCTGTGGGTTTGAAGGCCCCACTTCCATTTCGGTCAGGCCCCAGGACTGTTTCCTGTTTCATCTCCCCCTTAAACTCCTGCTGCGTGCCTGGAACCCCATTCAAGGTTCGAAAGGGAGAGGCGGGAGGTAACACAGGCTTGTCTCCTGTACAAGGGTCTGGGAGGACAAGTCCCCGGACAGTGTGGTGAACAGACAAGACCCTGGCTTTGGGGGTCACTGTGGGCTCACAGCCCCTCCACTGATGGCTGGAGTCTGGATTTCTCTGTCAGTTTCATTTCATCACTTAGAAAATGAGGCGTCTAGTAACATCTACCTCTCGCTCTCCTTGTTACTCTATTTGTGCAGGCAGCTTAGACTAGCACATGGAGCTGGATAAACACCTAATGATTGTTACTTATTTCCGTCGGTGTATCTTCTGCTCAGCAGTAACGCGGCCCTAGAGAGGGCTCGGAGCAGGAGTCAGTGCACCGGGGTGTCTCTGTGGCATGGGGGGGCAGAAATTCTCTGATGTGCCCCAGCGCCCTAACCCTGGGGACCCTGTGCCATGCAGAGCACATGCTAAATGGCTGGATTGTGGCAGGTAAGTCCTGCCCTTTGCTTCTTCTAGAAGAACCTCCCCCCAGAAGTTGCCACAGAGATCGACCTTAGACATCCTGTTCCTCCCCGGCTCCATTCCTACCCCAATACCAGGTATCTGCAGACAAGATTCAATAAAAAAAACACATTAGAAATCATGTTTGCAGGGCTCAGGTCATTAGTGAATCAAGTATATCTTTAAGAAGAACAAATAAAAGGGTTTTGTGTGGGTCTGGACACTGGCAGACACCAGCCTTTACAGCAGCTAATTGAGAAGATTCTTTGCAAGCCCAGTCTGCTCTTCCTAGTTCCTTCAACATAGCAACCAGGAAAGAAAATGCATTTAATTTGGACCTCAAGCCCCCGATTGTATTATGAATCAGAGACGTCCACCTGCCATTTGGCACAGGGGTGGGAGGAGAAGTTGTGAGAAGCAAAATGTTGTGTTGGCACAGACACAATGCACCAAACTGGACTGCTGATGAAGATTTAGTTTTGGAATCTGCCACCTTTAGGGGGTTCCTAGACTTCACTGGGAGTGGTGCGTGTGCACAGCAGTGTGAATGCTCCAAACTGAGGGACGCAGAATCTCCCAGGAAGCTGACCCAATTCACACAAAAATTGCTCCCTGGGGCTTTGCAGAGTATCAGATCAGACTCCCAAAATTTGCTCGCAAGTACCCTGCTGCTCTTGCCAAGGCTCTTAACAGGTACCAAGCACCACCAGTGCTCAGTCGAGGGCGGCCTGTCGGCGTCCATTGGTGCCGGGGCGCAGCCCAGTTCAGCCAGGACGGCGCCTCCCACAGTGCTTTACAGTTCAGAGCTGGGCGGAGGAAGGGGCGCTGGAAAAGTCATCGTCAGCATGGCTATGGCTGCCGTTTTTGGACACTTCACCTAACGAAGGCAGTGCTTGAAGCCTTCCATGCAAACCTGTGAAGGAGGCATGTTCATGATCCTCACTGATGGCTCATGCTCAGAGAGGCTACTCCACTTTTCAAAGGTCACACAGCAAAGCAGTAGCAGAGGCAGATTTCAAACTCAACTCTGGGTCCACAACCCATCTTCTTTCTATTATGCCTACATCAGGGGCCAGCAGGGAACTGGGGAAATGGGAGAACACAAGTCCCCTACAAGCTAAGTAAGACAGAGTTTATCACTAGTGCTTCTGCGAAGTTATTGGATGCCTTCATATTATGTTACAAGGATTGCAGCTGACGAGAATGAACTTAAAGGCAAAGGCAAGTGGGTGCTAATGTCACTTGGGTTGATAATATCAAAGTGGAAGGAACGCCTGTCATGCTCACTGGGATAAAGGGCTCCTTGTTCTGTCCCTTCTCTTTTCCTTCGAGAGCCATGCTCGAGGCTCTTTATTTAAAAGGCATCTCCTCTCATGGCCTTCAGTCTACTCATGATTGTCAAACAGAAAAACAAAAGACAACACCAAACCAAACAAGCAAACGAACCACAAACACACCAACCAAAACCACAGCCCCTGGACCCTCTCTGTGGTCCCGCGAACATTTATGACAATTTACTTCAGAAAAAGAGCCACTCCAGAGACCCAGCTCTACCTTGTGCTCCAGGCTGGAGTCTTTAAACATCAGTGAGAATGGCTTGATATGCTCTCTTCTCAATTTATCGCCACTCCGCAAGTCGATGGTGTGTTCTATTCGCTTGTTAATTTCCTCGGGCCCAGACTGGACATGCAAAGCTTGTGCAAGATGGTTTGGAAGTAGATTTATTGAATTTCTTGTTAGGGCAGCCAGAGTCTAGGGGGAAAGCACATGCAAACACAATAAAACTGCTAGTCCCCTTTGGATTAAAAAGAAATGCAATGTTTTTAAATTAGGTGGCATTGCAAACAGTAACAGCATTCCATGCAGTTGTATTCAGTGAAACCTACAGAAGTTGGTCAGTTAGCATTTAGTTTAGAGAAACACAACCTGGTAAGTTAGCACATCGAGAGGGACACACCCCTTCCTCGGTGTAGGTGCACTGAATTCTTTTGGTTCAGTTATTGGGAGAGTTGTCAGCTTGGAAGTGTTCATCAGGACCGTTTCTCTAACCAGCCACATCTCTGGTACGAGAGAAAGAGAACCAATACAAACAACCGAAAGTAAAGTATATCCGAAAAGCCCACAGAAATGATCATGTCCAGCCAAGTAGATTCCACATTTTCGTGTGGTCTTTCCGTTAATGGTGGTGGAGACTTGGGGACATGTGACTTGCATTTTTTTTTCCTTAGCATTCCTCATGGACATACAGCCAAGTGTGCCAAGATCTCCTTGAACTTGATAACAATTGTTAGGTTTTTACGTTTGACAAATGTTTTTCTCCCATAGACATGATATATCTATATTTTCATATAGATATATGTGTTTAATTTCCTTTAGGCAAAAAATGCAAGCGGCTGCAGCCTCTCCATTTCACAGGGTTAATTAACCAGCAGGAGGTGCGAGAAGGCGTGACCACTGTGGTTGGTCACTGGGTGTGGCTGCATGGGTGCGGGAACAGCGTTAGCTTATGCAGACGCATCAGGTTTGGCAGGGAGGCAGGCCCCTGTCTCTAGGTAATTCAGTGCAGGTGACGAGACCGACTGGCTGGATCTAGCCGAACGCAGTGCTCACTTACAGCTCCAACATAAGACAACTTCGTTGAGAAAACGGGGGATTGCAGCTGATGGAAATGCTTATACAATACAAGAATGAATTCTTCGTTTCATGTGCTCATAATGGCAAACCTCCTT
This sequence comes from Sturnira hondurensis, assembly GCF_014824575.4. Taxonomy (NCBI): domain Eukaryota; kingdom Metazoa; phylum Chordata; class Mammalia; order Chiroptera; family Phyllostomidae; genus Sturnira; species Sturnira hondurensis. Next base: position 47,639,826 of record NW_028079044.1, read on the forward strand.
TTCCTCACCCTGTGTATGTCCCAAAGGTACGAGGTACCAGAGAGATTATGGTACTCTGCCCCCGAGAAATTTCCCTGGGCAGACGCAGAGGATGGGGGGCATCTGTAGAGTGGGGCAGCGAAAACTCCCCGCCGCCCCGCCTCCACCCACACCCACTGCCTCTGCTGGTCTCTGCCAGCCCCTCAGCTTGGCCATGCTTGGATGGAGCAAAGACTGGCCTGAGAGAAGGTGATAGACTCATTGAATGGCAGCCTGTGACAGCTGACAGCCCCTCGGAGGCCCTTCTGCCCGGATCCTTTCTATATCTTTGAGCCTCTGGGAGATAAGAGTCACCAGCTCATGGGCAGCTGGGTCAGATCCTCTGACTTCAGAGCCAGACCCTGGGCCTTGACCTCCCAGAGCCTTTTAGCCCATTCCAGAAAAATTCTTCCTATCATGCTGTTGGACTCTCCATTTTCACCTTCGTGGAGACATTCTGGGTAACCTAAATGCTGGATCTCTGAAAAATTCCATAGCAGGACTTCCTCACTGCTAGCATTTACTGCATCTGTCATCGGCAGCCCCAGGGTGGAGTGGTATGCACCAACATGAGAAAGGGAAGTACATGCTCATAGGGCACTGGAGCAGTTAATTTCTACTCTGAGTTACCCCAGAGGCTACCACAGGGAAAAACATAGATGTCAGGGGGAGGACAGCAGGAAGGGAGGTAAAGAGAAGGGCTGGAGTGGAGAGAAGGAAGCAGGGGCCAGTGTTCCACAAAATTAACCAGCAGGACCCATGCAGGGCCAGAGAGCCCAAGCCCCTGGGATTCAACGCATCAGAACAGTGTCCCCGAAGGCAGAGGACAGAGACTGTCCACTGCTCCATGCACCTCCATGGGCTTCCTGGGTGGAATCCTCTATAAACAGCTTAGAACATGACAACATTTCATTCTCTGTCTTGGAAAGGAGGTGGAAAAGACGCTTAAGCTGACTTGGTCTGGGCATGCATTCTGGCTTAGCGATGCCCCGGTGCCCCCAGCGAGTGCTTGGAGCTGGGGCCCAACAGCTAAAGATCTGCGGACATTCATCATTCCACGTGTCCATCCCACTCTGTAATTTGCATTCTCTCGCAGTTTTCTTTCTTTGAACTAAATTGGGCCTGTCCACTCAACCAGCCCCTCATGTCTTCAATTGCTCTTGGACCTTTGAGTTTCACAGAGAAAGGGGGGATTCAGGAAACGTTTTCAGGACTGACTTATGCCCATTACAGCAGCAGTTATCAGTTACAGTTATCACAGTTATCACAGTTAGTTATCACAGCCCTAATGTGGCCACCATTTCATGTGAGAACGGTAACTTCTATAACGAAGATGGTATAATTTCAGAATAAAATATGGGTCCTTTCCATTGAATGCTTTTAATTTAATGAATAACTCATTTAAAGAGCTTTGTCCTCATTTTTGTCATCTTGATGGGCATTGGTGAAATGTCATCAGGGGCTGACACTTGTCCCCTTCTGGGGCACCTGGGACATTGGCCACTTTTGAAAGGCAGGGACCAACCCAATCTTTCCCTTTCAAAATTTCCCAAATTCCACCCCTCCTCAATTCCTATTGTCTGTCTATGTGGCTCTTTCAAATGAGAGAAAAATCTTTTCCTTCCATCATGGCCTCCAGGTCATAGTTAAGAGCCGGGGAGGAGCCCTTGCACCAACATGTCACTGATGCTGGGGTGGATAATTCTCATCCAAGACATTATTTTTATTCCTGGCACCCGTATTCCCAGTATTTTATGCACTGAAGACCCAGTGATCCTTTTTCTCAATTACATATGACAATTGTGCCAGCTGTTTGACCAGCAATCTCTCTGGTACCTCGTACCTTTGGGACATACACAGGGTGAGGAAAAGGAGGTTTGCCATTATGAGCACATGAAACGAAGAATTCATTCTTGTATTGTTGTTTATTAATTATTGTATTATTTTCATATGAACAACTGTAAGCCTACTTTTGCCCCACCCTGAATGCTCAAGGGAAGACCAGTCTCAACCCAAGAAGTCAAGTAAATCGGAATCAGGACGGATAACTATATGCTTTCATTCCCTGCCCCCGGCCCCCGCCCCCCATGCACCACTGCAAAGCACGAATGGCTTGGAGGTGACCTTATTTGAAATGAGCACTGGTCCTCCTCTTCGTCCATTGGTAATGGCTGCTAAGATTTGACCATGTGTTCACCGTCAGTGGAGTAACAGACGCTGATATCTTCCAAGAGACCCGTCTGTAAGCAGTACTGGGAAGATGAGCAACGCGTCTCGTTTGCCTGTGTAGAGTTGTACTGGGATGGGCTTGTTTTGAGAGATCATAGCTTTTTCTTTTTAAGATCTGCAACATCAGTGTGAGCAAGTTGGGATCACGTTAAAAATTAGGGTAAGCTTTCAAATATGATTCCAATCCTGAATTGACCTTTAAGAAGTTGAGGCTGTTTTTCATATAAACAACTTAAAGCAGTTGGCTAGAGAATTAGAAAAACAAATGGATGAAATGGAAACAAATGGGAAATGCCATGAGAATAACTGAATTATATATATATATATATACATATATATATATATGTAGTTATATATAATTGCATACATATGTGGATATGTTTCCATGTATAATTGAAGCATATATATTAAATACAGTAACAGGTGTGCACATTTATTTATGTATTACTCTAGCTGGCATTTTCAGATGGTTGGGAGGTCAGATCGGCCAGCACTGGGGTCCACCCAAGTGTGCAGCTGAGCCAGCCTCTCGTAGGAAAGGCCTTTTCACAGAAAGGCACTGCAGGCGGGTCCGAGATGGACCCTAACGCAGATCTGTGCCCTCCTCGGCATCTCCGAAATCACCTTTTCTCTCACAGGTGCTCAAGGCAGATTAAAGCCCAAACGAGAACCAGAGTCCCTTCTGAACCCAAGTTTCTGAACTGAGGGTTTGCCCGAGAGTCTGAGGGTTCTTGTGCAAATGACCATCTGAGGTTCTGGGTGCGGCATCCTTTTATAAACTTCATTGGAATGGGGTGGGGGAAGTCAGGAGCCCTCTGAAAGCTCATCATTTGGTTTATGACCAGAACTCTTCTTTGGGGCTCTATGTATACACTGGAAACCTACTTTTCTACTAATCCTATCACTTCATGGATGGCCTTAACCTTTGGTATTCCTTAATCAGTTTGTGTCGGCAGATAATTTTTTTCCTAGTAAGATTTCAGGCTGAAGGTGTACTTTCTAGAAACATTTAGTCTCGTCGAGTCAAAACCACTTTAGCAATTCTGGATCCCACAGTCTGGTCTCAAAACACCCTCTAAAGCATTTCTGTAGACATTATAAACCAACCTACACAGTTTCAGTGCGAGGTCTGGGGAATTCGCCACTCTGTTTCATCACCAGATCCTCCTGATTAAACCCTTCCCCAAAACTGTGTTCCAGGGAACACAAGATCGAAGGGCTGCCTGCTTGCTCTCAGCATGGTTCTGTGGACCAGTCAGTGTAGCAAACCCGGATTCATCATTTGGGGACAGCCACGGCTCTTCAGCACCCTCCCCGACAGGAGAGCCTTGGTCTTTGTTGTCCATCTCTTTGTCCTCAGGGCCTACGGCAGTGCCTGGCACTAAGGAGCCACTCCATGTGTGTTTGTTGAATGAAAAAATTCTTGTATCCTTCCACCACAGCCTCACAGTACACATGACGGAAATAAAGACGCCATAAGTTGTGCAGAAATGAGACTGGTAAGCTCTGCTTTTTCCAAACTTCTGTGACCACAAAGCCCTCTTTACTTGAATGACCTCTGCACGCTCCGTGGAACGCCAGTTGGGAAGCTGTTGTACAGTTCTCTCCTGCTTTTGTTCATGACTTCCACCCAGTGGACCTGTTTCTGCTCTCTGAGTTAGATCTACGAGGGGGGCCCAGCCCCCCACCCCGGAATTTATAAAACATTGTGAATTTCTTCTTACAGGTTTAAACTTCAGTGGCCTTCAAAGCACTCTCCATTTCATGCAATACACCCATTGACACATTTTTCCACCACTCAAAACAGTTTTTGCACTCATCGATTCTGATGCCTTGTAGTGCTTCTGTCGTTTATTGTTCCACTTTTTCCACATCAGCAAAATGTTTCCCCTTGAGGGCTTTTTTCATAGCGGGGAGGGGAGGGGACAAAAGAAGTTGCTTGGGGTGAGATTGGGTGAATAGGGAGGGTGGGGCATGGGGGTCATGCAGTGTTTGATCAAAAACTACTGAACACTCAGTGTGGTGTGGGCAGGTGCCCTGGTAAATCGCCCATTATGAAATGGGCAAACACATTAAAAAATGTTTAAAAAAATTCACTGAAGTCGAATGCAGCTTCTCACAACAATGCCAGCTGCTACACTGATCCTGATGGGTTCCTGGGACGTTCACCTGGCTGGGGAGCCTATCCTGCAAAGGACCCACCCTCCAGATGATAATTCCAGTTTGGGGGGGTCCCCTCTTGTATTTGTCTTTCTCTATGTGCCCCCCTTTAGTATCCATAGTTTTCTTCCTCAAGCTGGTGGCTTTGACCTGCCCAATGGCTCCTCAGTGACACGGTTTCTGCATCTGGCACACTGTAGAGTGTGCTGCATGCACAGAAGGAAACCCAGTGCAGAGGGCACCTGACTTTGTGCTGGAGCCTGGAACCTGTGCTGTATGATGTATAAGCACTTACTCAGTCCATTATAGTCTATGCATTGGAACAAGGAGCATTTGACTGCATGTCCTGCTGCTACTTAAAAAAACAATTCAGATGTCACCTCCTCCAGGAAGCCTACCCTGAGCCTGCACTTATCCTTAGCACAGCAGTTACTGTGAATTATGATAATTGCCTAATTGTGTGTTTGTCTGTTCTAAGACACTCTGATCTCTTTGAGTGTCAGGAAGGTGGTTTTGTCTATAACTGAATCTCTAGCCTCTGGTAGATTTGGCAGGTTCTTAGTAAGTGTGTGTGGAATGAATGGATGGATGGATGGATGGATGGATGAAAGGTAGTTCCCAGGGCAAAGTTTCCCATCTCTTACTACTAAAACCCCTATATTCATTTCTGTTCTCTCCCAAATGGATTCTACATTTGAAAGGATCCTATTTACCAAACTGTATTTGTTAAATTAAATAAAAGTAGTTTATTTTCCTGTTATTCAATTAAACGCCTTGTTTTTGATCAGCAGGAGGTAAAGGCATCACCATGACAGTGGAATATATTTCCAGCCAAAAGCAAGAACCTTGAAAGGCAGACTCACAATGCTCGTCAGTGTGATGATTTATTGAGGTTCCTGGAATCCAAAGACCTCTTCTCCCATTACTACCATACAGTGCTGGCCGCTAGCGTGCCAGAGATGGAGGACAGGAAGGCAGTCACCTAGAAGGGCTCGAGGCGAGTGCCTAGAGCGCTCAAATTGATGTGATATCAGTGTTTTCAGACGGGTCCCAGAAAGGGCTCTGGGACCAGTGCCTGGACTACTGTCCGCTTGCCTGCCCATCCCCATGGGCCAGCTTGAAGTGCAAAGTTGAAGTCATCAGTGGAAGGGCTTCATCTTGGAGCTCCTCTGGGATGTGAAAACAGCCGTCTTGAGACTTAGCTGTAGGTAGCTGTGGTGGGAGGCCCGACGGTGAGGACCAGCGCGCAGCCGATTTGGGAAAGGCCTAGACTGGATGCTGCCTCCAGCAGCCTCAGTGCCCAGCTGTGGGGTTGTCGCCGCAGGCTGAGATGGCCTTTTCTTTCCCAAAGCCCTTCTTGTCTGGATCTATCTCTGGTGGCCTCTGCACCAAGAAGCAGCTAAGGGCCGATGGCTTTCTCACCCAGCTCCTGGTCCCCCTTCCATGGCCTGTGGGGCAGCGTTTTCCTGCATCCACCTGGGGGGCCGCTGGGGCTCTAGCTCAGACTTGCCCCGTGCAGGGTCAGGGTTGTGAAGCAGGCCGTGACTTGACCTCTCAGGTCCTATCCCACTCCCTGCTCTACCGTTCTAGGCAAACACAAGAAGAAATTGCCAGGCACCGGCTCTGGGTCTGAATAAGAGCACCCGGGGTACCGTCAGAGCTACTTTTTTCTCCCCGTGTTAAAACCCCAGTCCAATCCCCAGAAGAGAAGGCTCTTACTCTTTTTTTGAAAAAAGTTTTATTTGCATTTTTTTCTAAAGAAATCTCACTTTTTAGAAAAGCTTTGAGGTGATCTAGTCTATAATGGTTTATATCGAAGGCCTCAGGGAGAATACCTGTTGCGTTTGAAGGAGGCACAAGTATTTTTTTGCTCAACTCTAGGGATGAGGAGTAGAGATGTGTTTGGATGTGAGAGGTGGTGCTTTTTGGGAAAGAAAGTTCTACGTGCCATTGGGGTGAGCACTGAGTGGGGGGCCCTCGGGAAAAGACCCCCACGGGGAACGGGGAGTTCTCAGGTTGTCAGAACCTGCCATGTAACCATTTTTCCTTCTTATAGGAATGCAGGTGCAAATTCATCCAGTCTCTGTAAACATGGTATGTTTGTTAGAGCCTGTCCCAGCCTTCTCTCTGTACTCAGGGACAGTGAAATATCACATTCAAATTACATGTCTGCTGGGTGTTTAGTTAGAATCCCTTCTTAGTTTCTCTTTTCTTGTTTTGGATATTTATGTCACCATAATCTGCTTTCCAAACAAAGCAAAAGAATGTTTAATGGAGTCTTACTGAGGGAGGTCTATGGGATATCGCCATGGGAAGAGGCTTCAGTAATTTTCATAATACGCTCGTAGCTTCTGCTCTGGGAAACGAAATAACGAGGGTCAGAATGTCCGTGCTGTTTGCTGAAGTAACAGTCAGACATCCCAGCAGGCCCATTGTGGGATTCCAGTGCCCCCTGCAGCCTGGCTTCCCGTCTTCAGTCATGCGCGGTCCATGTCCGTCGGGCCCTGGCATGTTGCACAGTCACTGTTTCCCACCTTGAGGCAGAACTTGGGGTTTGCAGATGTTACATCTGCCAGGGAATAAAGGATGTGTGAAATCCTTTGATTGGCCTTTGTCACTTTGTGTTCTGAAATTTGAGTCTGTTAATGATTAAGAGAATAAAATAATGGTAGGGGGTGCCCCGCGTTCTGGTAGATCCCACAATAAGCATTAGCATGTATTAGTTTGCTTCTCACTTGAACCCCACAACCTCACTCTTAACCTTTGGACTAATACTGACTAGCCAGACTGTTAGGGCTATTCATTCTCTGGGATTTAGATCCCAGAGGTGCTAGGTTGTCTTCCCGCTGTGTTTCCCTGACATGGAAACTTTCTCCTTGCTTCCATTCATCGTACTGGTGGCTCCTGCCTTTGGCCACAGACACACTGGTTTTGGTTCTCTTTGGATGAGGTGTGGGCCAACCACAATTCCGAACGATGGGGCACAGTTCTCAGGGTAGGGGACTCAGAGCCCCAGGGAGAACCTCCAGCATTCCAGATTTTGTCTTCAGGCTCTGGCCCAAGGACCTCAGAGCCAGGTTAATCCAGGACAAGTGGTGTCTGACACTGATTCTGTCCCGCCTGAGAAGCTTGTCTGGCTCATTTGACAGATCCTCTGTTGGCTAATTCAGGGCTCCTTGCTTTGACATTATCCTCTGAGTTCCTCAGGAAGATGCTGATCTCAGTGTGAGAATGTGATTGTGCTTGAGTCATTATGCACCTGGCCCATTTTTAATCAAAAAGGGTTGTTAAACTTCTGTAAATTGGCCAAAACAGAACTTGGCACCTCCATTGAAATGTGTCCACTTTGAAGCCACGTGACTGGAGTCAAGCTGCCAATTGAATTTTTAGATTTTGAAATATCACATCCACAGTCATGTGTGGAACAGACACACAAACTCCAGCACTGACCTTGTCTCAGGGTTGGGGTGTAACGAGACGGTGGAGGGATGGGGTGAACCTAGGTGCGCAGGCAGGATTCCTGCTGTGGACATGACTCGTCCAAGGGGTGGAGCTGGGGACAGAGAAGCTGCCATGTGAATGGTTTGTTTATAGGGTGGGAATCGAAGTCCATACTCGCAGCACTGAACCAGCTGGGCCGAAATGTCATTGGCTGTGGCTGGAGAGGTGACCACTCTCCCAATGACCAAGTGACCTTGGGTTGACAATCTGAATCATTTCAGCTCACACATCAGGACCTAAGCCACTCAGTTTTCTTATGAACAGAACAAAACAAAACAAAATATGTAGATTTTTCAGAAACATCAATGGCATGGGGAAAATGCAGGCATGTGTTTGTGTGTGTGCGTGTTTGTGTGTGTGTGTGTTCAGAACAGAAATTTGGAGGAGATTAAAATACAAGAATTACCTACACTTCCATCTTTTAAAAGATTCTGAAGTAGCTCTTTATATTTAGGACTATGAAATAAGTATAGTAACTCCTCATTTAATGTTCCTGCTAGGTTCTTGAAACTGCAACAAAACGACGTAACAAAACCAACTTTACTAAAGGGCCAGTTCATATCAACCAGACTTAAGCTCCCAGGGCATCCCCTTGGTGTTATAATGAGATGGCCTGATTCAAGGAGGTGCCTTAGAATAGACTGTGAGTTGCTCTTATTTCTTGTTTTAAGTGTATAGGTCTGAGTTTTTTCTCCTATTATACAATATGATAATTAAATTTAGTTATTGATGCTTACCTTAATTTGTTGCATTGAGCTACAAATCCCTGGTCTTCAAGAAGCCAGTCTCTCTTACTTGTCACCAGTTATGATGGGACAAAATAGGAGAAAAGAGGAGACGACTCAGATTAGGGTCACACTGTTATGTCTTTGGGACTTTGGGGCTTCTATCCCACTTATCCTAACTTTTCTGCCCCACACTTGCCTGTTGGAATTTTCTCATTAATTTAGCTTTCCTGGGCTCTCCTTGCTCCCAGTGTCTGCGTCCGAGTTTAGCACTTAAGAGCAGTCCTGTGTGAAGTACTCTGACGATAGTGAATCCTGAGTGGGTGTTACCACCTACGGTGCATGCAAAGTTCTTATCATCTTACGGTGTGATGAGATTCTCTATGCCACCAAGGTGACATAAAAATCGTAAGTGGGAGAGATGCAAGCATTCAACACCTACAATTTGCAGCAGTTGTTATGAGATCCTTGAGATGTAGGAGAACCTTTCAGAAAGTTCCACTGATACCCAAGGAACTATTACTTTGATTCCTTTTTGACCCCAGGTGAGGCAAAAAATAAATGCATACACAAGTGGTCAACGATGCGGCGGGCCAGGCCAACAGAAATGTCAAGTGCCTTTGCTCTGGGCTGGAATTAAGTCCCTGTAGAGAAATACCATTCGTCTCCCCATGCAGAGCTGGGGCACTGGCAGGGCAGGGCACGTGTGCCAAGCTGTGTTTAAAAAATGGGAATACAAGGTCATTCACACCACGGGCAGTTTTGTTTGGAAAGGAAAACCTTTCTACCTAGGAACTGCACCAGGTCAAAACAATAAAATGTATTTGTGGTGGAGAAGAGATGGGAAAATCCTGACGTAGCTAAATAAAGACATTTTTATAATAAAAATATCTTAGGCTGGTTGTTGCCAAAACTGGCACCAAGATTAAGAAAAACAAACCCAGTCCTTTTTTTCAAATCCAGAAAATAAATAAGTCCGGAAAGAAAATCCAGTTTTTGTTTTTCTTTTTCTCTTTCTACCTACCTTCACACGTTTAAAATACCATACATTTACCTTCAACTGTATTTCCTCAGACCACTGTGTTATGACTCCTCAAATAACTAACCAGTGCCTGGTTGGTTTAGACAAGTTTCTGGCAGTTATTGGCCACTGGTGACCGGGGTTTGTGTGTGTCGTACACTTGCCACTTAGGTAACGTGTCCAGACCGCACTTCTCCCTGAGCTACCAGCTCATCTCTGCCTTGGATTGTCCCACCCTAGTTTATCCCTGCAACGTCAGAGAGAGAAAGGATGATCCCCAAAGCTCCTCAGTCAGACCGCCTACTTAATCTACTCAGTGCTCCCAGGAAGGCTTGGATCCACTTGCCTTTCTGAAGAGAGGAAAGAACCAGACTCTACTAATGATTCTCCTGGCTGAACTCAGTGGCTCCCTTCTGAGATAGGGCCGAGGACAGCCTAGGGGGCTTTGTTGTCAGCAAAAGCTGTGTTACTGGAAAAGTGCAGATTTACTTCAGGGTTGTGACCAAAGCTCTTCATGCTCTCCACCCCCCGCCTCCTGCAAAATGTCCCATGCAATGAACATCAAAACTGAATCTAATGTCCAAATGGCTAGAAATAAACTGCCTATGGAGAAATATGGGCCTGTGACTTCCTGCTTACAAAGACTGAATACGGACAATTCAATATTCGGGAGCTCATCCCGGGAGCAGTAATCTCAGAAAACACGCCTTCTTGAAGACCAGTGCCCAATAGTTTGGGTGTTTTTAGAGGTAGGAATTTCAAGTCAGAGTTTTCAGTGGGGAAAGAGAAGTCTGTGTTTTGGTCTTGAAGAGTAGAAACCAGGGGGAAGTGTTGCCTCAATTTACTCCTCTGCCTGGGGTCTTATGTTCTCATCCTTGGTCCCATCCTCCCGCTTGTCTGTAGATCTCTGTTTAGCAGTCACTTCCTTAGAAGGGTCTTCCCCCATGACCCTGGATCAGTTTTCCACCCTTTGCTACACTCTGCTGCTGGACTGCCTCGCACTGGTCCCCATGGCGTATTAGTGATGCCCCGCACTGTGAGCTCCTTGACAGCCTGGCCCCTCCTCCCTCTCTTTTTCCCGCCCCCCCCCCCCCCCCACCCAGCGCAGTGCCTGCAGATTATGGTTACTCAGTAAGTAGTTGATAAATGGATGACTGAATGGATGAGGGAGTGAATGAACATCTTGCGGGGGGGGGCACTGACTTGCCCAAGTGGAACGACAGAAGCAAAACAAGTCGGAATCCAGGCATTCTTTTCCTCGTGGGCATTTCTAGGCACAAGAAGGGGGCCAGGCACCCAGTTTGCACCCCACCCTTTAGAGGCAGAAACAGAAGGAAAGAAACCAAACCCCAGGGATGAATATTACTCAAGAAAAAGAACACAATGGTCATGGTGAACACATGGTGAAAGGTGGAAAACAGTGACGGGTGTTGATGTTCGCAATGATGTTTGAGTGCCTGTCTCCACACAATCAAAGCTCAGTTACCCAGAATGCTGAGAGACAGGGAAAATTTCATCCCCTAGTTAAGTGAGATACACTTTTTAAAAAAACTTTTGTTGCTGAATTTGATATCAGTATTTTCAGACGGTTCACTAGGATAAGTTGTGCTGAACTGTTATTTTGCACGAGGGTAAATGTAAACAGCAGGTATCCCCACTGCTTCCTGGTGAAGTATTTGTTCTCTAGGCTTTGGATTCTGAAGTGGAAGTAACCGGTAGTGTGGTCACAGACCCCTAGCACGTGCCGGAGGCTGAGAAAGCGAATGGGACGATGTCAGAGCTGAAAGGAAGTGTCAGAGTCATGGGTTCAGCTCTGTCACTGAGCAGACGGGGGCACCAAGACGTGGTGGGTGGGGGCGGTTGCCCAAGGCCGTGGAGTAGTTAAGTGCAGAAATCCAGGCTAGAATTCAGTTACCTCGAGTGTCCTTTTAGGCCTTTTCCAAGTCTTGGTCCTGTAGAGCTTTGCCCCGAGATCACAACTCATAGCCTGTGGGACCAACTAGTTCACTATGAGGATCTGGGCCCTCAGCATCAGGGAGCCATGAGGTGATCAGATGAGGATTCTTCCATTTCTTCCAGTGGATACAGAAAACAGGGTCTGAGGAAAGGCCCAGCTTGGACTGACGAAGTTAGAGAAGCTGAAGTATGTCCCTGTGTCCGGCCCCCCAACCCAGCTGTAGGCTCCACTCCCTCCGCATTTCCTTTCCTTCTGGTCTCAACACTCTCTGGCCCAAGCGGGACCAAAACAAACAGCTGTTTGTGTTGTGTGCGTGGATGTGAGAGACTGCCCAGCTTAGCTGGTTTCCACACAAGTAATGGTCCCATCAGCACACTCGGGGGAGGAGATGCTGCCTGGCAGGATACAGCAAGCCGGAGGGGAATCCGGTCGCTTCCTGGAGCTTTCACAGAAAGTTTACTAACTATCCCTGGTGAGCGACTGACCTGTCTTCTGAAGGTGGACACATACATACCCTATCTTTTAAGACTGACCTGTAAACAGGGCACGACGTAGAAACCCAACATGTATCTTTATCTTCAGGCCCCAGAAGGGAAACAGTGTGGCCAGATGGGAAGTGTTGGGGGGTCAGACGTAGTTGGATTCTCACTCCAGGTTTGTGATTTACAAGCTACCTGTCCCTCAGGGAATCCATGAACCTCTACGAATCACAATTTTCTCATTGGTAAAGCAGGCACATCACACTTTCACTGTAAAGTTGGTCTGAAAATTAAGTGGAAAGGATGTGAGCAACATGCCCAGCATGGTACCTGGCCCCAAACTCTCTACTTCTCTTAATGTTAGTGACACTGTGGAAATTTCTCTATCCTCATGGTGAGGGAGTACGTTTGCTTTCTGTTTTGTTGTGTGGAATATAGAAATTCCAATTATGTTTTCAGTATTTACCACACACATATTGACTTCATGATGACAGTAACGACCAAGGGCAGTCGATTTTGTAGAAACGACCGACAAATGCAAAGGAAGCGCCAAATGTGTGCTTTTCCCCAGATGATCCCTTTAAAAGGCCTGGAGGAGTGAAAGAAAACTGCCCAGATTCTGATGGCACAATACTTATGAAAGGGATGGATGGGACAATGGCGAGGATGTCATAGGATGTGAGGGACAGACCCTGGGATCCAAAAGGGGCTTCGCTTCTAAAAGGGTGGCTCCTGTCACAAAAATCATGTAAAGAGGGTTCATATCCTCACACAATACACTTCACAGGGCCATTCAGCTTTATCCTTTGTATCCTCTTGAGAATCATATTAAGTCTAAGATGCAGTTTATCCATTCTTGCCCCTGCAGTCCATTCTCCACAAGGCAGCCAAAGGGAGCTCTTAAAAATCTAAACCAGGCCATGTCACATGGAAACCTTCCTATACTTCCCTTAGAATGAAGTCCCAGGTCAGCCTGGGATCAAGCTTGCAGGATCAAGCTCCCCGGTCCCTTAACTTCACCTCTTACCCCCTTCCTCCTTGCTCACGGTGCTCTGCCCCAGCAATTTCCCACCTTTTCCATTTTGTAGTGCACAATTCCTAAAATTCTTGCATGTCAGGAGTCAGGGACAGAAAGCAGGAGTGCGGAGGGATGCCAAGAGCAACCTGGATACCACAACTCAGACTGGGTTGGCCAGCAATTTGGACCCAAATGGACACAGATGGGGGCAGAGAAGATGCATGCCATTAAAAAGGGGGAGGAATCTTCAAGCACAGACAAGGACTGGAGTCATTCTTAGTGCAATAGTTGCTCCTCCAAACCATTGATGGACTCCTTAGATGGGCCGTGGGGAGGAGACAGGGGCCGAGTTGGGGTTCTACTTGGGAATCCAGAGTCCTCGCTTATTAACTGTGACAAGCTGGCTTCTGACTTCACCACCTCATCAATCTGCCTCCTGTCAATGATGTCCTTTCCTCCGAGGCCTCTTGGCAACACTGGACTCTGTTGATCGCTCCCTGCATCTCAGAATGCTCTACCCTCTAGGCTTCTATAACACCACACACCCCAATTCTCGTCTCATCACTTCCTATTCATCACTGCCATGGGATCACTACACTCTTTCACCTTCCATCTGGCATCCCTCAAGGTCTATCCTGTGTCATCTTATTGTTTTATTTTACACATTCCCTATTGTGATCTCCTTCACTCCCGTGGCTTCGGCTAGCATGCCAATTCTGATGACTGCCAGACTCACTTCCTTGCATAGTTCCTTTATGCCTGAGCGCCAAAAGTGAGTGTCCAGGAGCCTTCTGGGTATCTCCACCTAGACCTCTCCCAGGCGTCTCAAGTTCAGCATGTTCCAAACTAAATTCCTAGTGTTTCCCACCCAATCTCCTTCTATTCCAATAGTGCTTATTTCAGTGGGCAGTTCCACCATCCACCCAGTCGCCTAAGCAAAAAATCTAGAAGTTGAACTTGACCGGTTCCTCACTGTTGCCACCCACATCTCTCATTTCATTCACTCATTCAACAAATGTCATCAAGCCCTGTTGCTTGCCAGGTATTGTTCTAATTTGAGCTGAACAGTGGGAAGTGAAACATACAAACTACTGGCTGACTTTACCTCCAAAGTGTTTCTCTTTGGTGTCCCTCCTTTTGTTACTACCAGTAGTTGGCATGCACAGGATGCCCCATTAATCTTCATTGTATGAGTGAATGAGAATATAACTATCTGAATATCTGCTATCTACAGAGCCAGATTATAGCACAGAATACCAATGTCATCTAAGAATGTTTCTAAGCACATGTTATGAATCAATAGAAGCCCAAACATTCGGCCAGTTCAGCTGGAAAGCCCCCAGTGAAGCACGAGTATGTTTTATGTGTGACAGACAAACACTGAGATGGTCTGGGCTTTCTGTGGAACCGGCTGGTGTTTTGGCAGAGCACAGTCTCAGCCAGGTCAGCCCGAATCTTTCTAGGCACAGGTGAACCCTGACTTCTAGAGTGGAGCACAAGTGCAGACGCTGAGAGCCTATGGCTGCTGACATTGACTCAGTCACTTCCTAAATCTTATCAGTGCCAATTAGTTCACGTGGATGTCAGGACACATTCACTGGCTCCTAAGTCTGGGGGCATCAAAGTGAACTGAGACCATGCACACTGAAGACGGCACACGTGGGGTGTATCCAGGCTAAACGCGGGCCTCGTGAGAGATGCATGGTATGGTTACTGACTGGCAATGACATATTGTATAGTAGCTATTTGGTGATATCAGCAAGTAGTTTTAGGAAACGAGCAAAGAAATATTTCAGATATTCCTGTACAATGTGACCAGATCCATCAATCACAGGATAAAACCAAGCGTCTCCACCCCTCTTCGTTCTCAGTCATTAGTAGCAAGGTGAGGTACAACTGAGATAAGAACAATTAGGAATTATCCCAATTTCCACAATCAGCTTAAAAAGAAAAGAGTTTTTTTTTTTCCAATGGAAACACCAAAAAGAAAAAGAAACATAAAAAGAGAGAGAATTTTATGCAGTTACTGAGGCATTCAGGGCGGGCCACCCATCTTCTCTCCTGGTAACCAGCTGAGAGGGCCTGTCAGCTGGCCACGCACCCCCAGCAGGAAGGACAAAGAAGCTCCTTTTATATAACAGCAAATTGTACCATGCACACCAATTCGGGGATGAAAAGAAGTAGGCACTGAAATCAGTGATGACTTGTGTGGGCATAATGATTTGGGGAAACTGAACACTTGCAAAAGGAGAGTAAGAACCTAAGGGCAGACTCTTGCAAAGTGGGGGACTGGGTTTGACTTGCATCTTCCCCGGTGGAACCTGGCGCGCACACCACCCCTTAGCTCCTTCACGCAGAACTGCACAGAGACGGGGGTAACCAGTCCTCAGCGTGCCCCAGCCATCTGTCAGAGGCAGAAGGCTTCCGGCATTTTAACCTTTTCCATTTTAAATGTCTCCAAGCAGACAGATTTTTTTTCTGATCTAAAAGTTAATGAGAAAAGTTCAGGTCCATGGATTAAAACAATTAACCTACCCAGGTCTTCAGGAAGCTCCTGACACTCTTGGCTGGGCTGATTTACTTCCTACTACTCTCAGCGTTTGCTTGGCTCAGGAGCATGTCAGAAACTGTTTACAAGCCTTATATATTGGCTTTGTTGTGTTCGTTTCTTTAAAAAGGGACAGTGGAGTCATACCACTGGACGTATATGAATTTAACTATATGTGCTTGGCATAGGTGATGAAAGAAAAACCCCGTAGTAGAGCAGGCGATCTGCCCATGCTCTGAACAAGCACTTGGGGACAGGAGCACCCCCACACCCACTTGGGTCCTCTCCTGTGATCAGCCCCCACCCTCCAGTGCCTCTCAGAGTCTGTGCGTCTCATTGGACTTAGTGGAATCCTGGTAGTTGAAGAAATAATTTAAAAAATTACCCGTTGATCGGTGATCTACACCTAATGTACTGACATCGGAGCTCTACCCCTTGTGTAAGAAACAAACTCACAATTAATAAGAATAGAATTATGTGGGTGGCTTTGAGACTTCATGCCACTCCTGAACTCTCTGACCTTCACCTTGGGCATCACTTGGTGCTGCTTTTAAATTCCCAAATCAGCAGTGTCCTCCTGACTTTAAACCACAGAGGGCAGCTCAGAACTCCTGGCCTGCCAGCTACCTGGAGAATAGTGTTCTCATGGACCCGATCGCCTGCCTGGGCTGCCAGTTTAGTAACATTGGATTTCTCTTTTCCAGCTCGAGTCACCAACTTTTTGTAAAATTATCATTCAGCTGCACGTGACATTTATTTTTAGTGAGGTCAAAACGTGAAAAACAAAAGGAGAAGGTGTTGGCACCCCTGGCGTTTCTGGCATTTTCTGACATGGCACACAAAGGTCAATTCTGTCCTGAGGAGATGCGTGTGATCGTTAGCAGTTATGTCACTGGGCAAAGATAAGGGGAAAGAAGAATCGGTTTTCCCTGGTGAGGATGCTCTGGCCATGCATTTGGCCAACCGGAAGAAGGAGGCCAGGACTTACGTTCTGTTTCCCCACTATGTTGTCGAAGGGCAGTTCGGGGCTCCAGGACCCTTCCGTGAATGTCACCCCGCTGTTTCTCCTGTCCGAGCAGCTCACTGACTCCTTGACAATGTCTTCGGGCAAGGACAGCAGGCTCTCCTCGGGCTGCTTAATTAAGTAGGTCTCTATGTTATGCTTCCTCAAGAACTCGTTCCTCTCTTTCCCGTGGCCCTCTTCCACGTTATAGTCACCGTTGAGGCAGTCAAGTGTGGCCTTGGAGATGTGGATCCTCCTGTGTACAGAAAGCATAGGTCATTGTACATTCAGGCGAGGCTAGCAAAGGGCATGCTGATTTTTGTCCGAGGGGAAGCAAACATCAAGGTACTGTGAGGTCCTGCCCTCAGGGACAGTGTTTGTTCCCCTGAAAAATCAGGGAGAATAAAACGGAACCGAAGTCCAAGCATAAATCAACGAACATGGCGTTGCACTGCACCCTCTGATGAAATGCTGCCCTGCTGAGCCACGTGTCAGCCCTTCTTTTGCCTTTTCTTGTGGCTGTCAGCCCGATCGCAGTGATTCTTTTTCAGTGCTGTGCATTATTTTGGGAAAGCAAGTTCCCTAAATGTTTCCAAGCCCAATGGCAACTATTGCCCAAAGTCACTGTGCAACGATGACAGTTTTCTTAGTGTCTTGCCTATTTCTTCAACTTGTCTAAGATCTTCTTAAGAATAAAGGCAGGTCTTACGAGTCCATAGAGCTACATGGAGGGTCTTTTTGGAAAGCCACTGTAAGATGCAACTTTCCCGGAAATGCACTGCACCCATTGCAAGGGGCAGAGAACAGAGCTGTGGGCACACGCAGGCCGGCAGCTGGCCAGTCTCACTCACAAGGTGAGTGACTCATTCCTGCTCAGTCACCAGCCACTGCAGCTCATGACTCATGTTTCTTTTTTAGCAAAACAACAGCTGACACAAAGGGCCTTAGAGAGCAGACTTGAACTCTGGGAATTTCATGTGTAAATCATTCTGGAAAAGTGTGTTTTTGTTCTCCTGTCTCACTCTACCAGACGACCTACTGTGCGGTTGTGTGGGGTGGGCAGACCAGCAGGGTGGCCACAAGCATGGACCCTCTGGCCAGACTGCTGGGACCAAGATCCCGGCTCTGCCACTTCCTTGCCAGCCAATAGGTCTTGGGCAAGTGACTTGACCTTTCTGAGGCCATTTTCTTATCCATAAAAACGGGAAAACCAATAGCGCCCACTTCATTGGGTCATTGTAGGAGTTAATTGGTCAGACAGAAAAGGACAAGAACCACATGATTTCACTCACATGTAGGATATAAAACAGAAAGTACAACAACAAACCAAATCACAAACTCATAGACACAGACGACATTATGGTGGTTTCCAGATGGAAAGGGGGTGGTGGAGGAGGAAGAGGTTAAAGGAGGTCAAATATATGGTGCTGTGAGATTAGACTTCGGGCGGTGAGCACACGATCCTATGTACAGATGATGTAGTATAGAACTGTACACTTGAAACTTGTGTTATTAACCAGTGTCGCCCCAATAAACTTAATAAAAAAGAGCTGGTTACTGTAAAGTACTCAAAATGGTGCATGGTGCACTGTCCATACTATAAAAGCAAACGTTCAAATTGTTAGCAGCCTTCTAAAAACTGTCACTGAGACCACATTGCTGTCACTTACTGCTCTGGGTTCTCAGGATGCAGTCTGGGTTCTGTGCAGGGTCTCTGAGGCCTCCCCTTCCGGGGCCCCATCACGTCAAAGCTCATTTTCTGACATCCCGCCAGTGTAGTACCCTGTCCTCTCTCCAGCTTCTCAAGTAACTGGTATTTCTTCAAGTTCAAGGTGAGTTTTATGTCTACTGAATTCAGAACGAGCCTTTCCCTGTGCCCAGGAGACGCCCTGCACGTTGTCTGTGTGACCATTTCCTAGTCCTCGATACAGCTTCAAACTTACTTCCTTGGGCCAACCTTAGTGTTCCTTTAAATGAATGAATGAATGAATGAATGAATGAATAAATAAATAAGTAAGGTATATGCTTAATATTTTGCTTGGCTTTTGTGATTCTAGAAACAATAAATAAATAAATATCCAAGGAAACAATGAATTTTTTGAATGACATTTCCAAATGCATTATACTATTAGTACTATCTCTACTTCTTTCTTACCCTTCTTACCCATTCTGCTCAATTCCTGCTTATAGAGAGAATAAGTCACCACAAAGAACAAGTAAAAATAAAAACAAGGAAACTACCAATGATACATCTGTGTTCACGGAAGGCACACTCTCCACATTTTCCAAATTAGCATCCTTTCATACGGTCACTAGTTTCCAGGGTGAGATAATTGAAACAGAAACATGTAAAGATGTTTCAAGCCCTCTTTAGAAATGCGCTGAACAGACACAACCTGTTCTCACAGTGAATTTGTCAATACATCTGAACTGAATCGTGTTGGCCCAGGAGAGCGGAAAGGCCGGTTGACCCCTGTGAAGTCAGCGCCCCAGACTTCTTGCTGACCTGTCTCAGAGGCAGTGGCTAGAGGGCTGTCTTTTTCTCTCAGCCACAATGGAACTCCTAAAGGGTTTTATAAGGTCTGATGGCTGATCTTGTTTTAAAGTAATTAAGTTAGGTATCAAACCCCATTTGGTATTTTCTCTGGATTCTACATTTTACTGTCCCGTATTGGGGCACAGGAAGAATAATATTTGCATATACTAAATCAATATTATGTTTTCTGTAGTGAAAGACATCCTCACCTTCACTCATTACTAATTCTTCTGTGGAAGTTCTAATCAATTTACACGTCAGTGTTTTGATAGAAACCGGGTTTGAAATCTTCCTTCTATCATGGCTGCTCCCTTGAGCGTAGGAGCAGGGAGCGTGCAGACGAGAGGCTTGTGATTACATTTATCTACAGAAATGAATCGGACAACATTCTCATACATTGAATGTCAGGGAGACCCGAAATCTTCCAGTCATTTTAAATGCCAGGATATAACAATTATAGTCATGAGAGTAAATGAGATCTAACAAGTTCATAACACTTTATTTTGCATACGTGTTATCTTGTAGCCAAAGCTGTTACAATATGACTGGCTCCGTGGATTGTGTTGTATGACGTTCCTTCTTCCAACAACTCTAGGTGATAGGCACTTGCCCCTTCATTTTGCAGTGATGAAACTGGCCTAGACACAGCGAGTAAGAAACTGGCCCAGAGTCGTACTGCTGGTAGGTGGCAGTGCTGGGCTCAGACGGGACTTCATGAGTAAGGTCCTCCTGAGATCCTGCATCTTTTCAAATGGTAACCACTGCCAACAGTTAATATTTACTGGGCACAGGGCAGAGGACTTTATATGCATTTTCTCATCTGACAAAAGCCCAAGAACAGGGGTCCCTAGAGTGTGGTATCAAGGCCAATGGCATCAGCATCCCCCGGACACTTGCGAAGACACAGTCTTTGTCTCACCCCAGACAAACTGATCTGAAGTATGGATGGTGGGGGACAAACACTTGATATTTAACAAACCCTCCAGGTGCCTCAGGTCCCCACTGGAGCTGAGAGTCACTGGCCTGGGAGCCCGAGGCTCAGAGGGTTAACGACTGTGTGTGCGGCTGCATGGCTGGTGCCGTAGCAGAGAGGGGGTTTTAGTTCAGTTCTGCACGACGCCATGGTCCAGACTGTCAACTGCTGTGCTGTGGAGTTGGGTGCCTCCCTCTCCCTTCCCTTCCTCCTTCCCGTGTGCCAAGCATCCTGCTAGGCTCTTGAGGACATAGGGAGGGCCTGGAGATTCATGATAAAAGGACAGCCCTGAGCAAATTGAACTATTAATGTAATGATGGGAGACAGTGATGTGTAGTGAGGCACTTAATAGCTGTGTTTATGTGACATGTAATTTCTTTGAGCCTCAGTTTCCTCTTTGAAGCAAAGGAGCTAGTATTTACTATGGGGGGTGTTATAAGAACAAATGATGTTATGTATTAATGATATTCAGTAGACTGTCTAGTTCATAGTAGGTCCTCACCCCATGTTTAGAATTGGGGGCTAGTTCTCTTACTAAGAAAAAGGAAACTGAGTTTATTTCTGTGTGTATTGATTGATAGGAATGGGAAATAACCAAACATTTAAAAAGCAGAAAAAAGAAACCCAAACACTCTCAGACCAAGGAGGGTTCTATCTTCTCCCAGATAACTGCTTCTTAGATCTCTACCCCCGAGTCCTGCACACAGGAAACCCACTCTCACAAAGTGACCAAATGACAAGGGTTAAGCAGAAGGGGGCCTTGCTCTGGCTTACCCGGGAATTCCTCCAGACTCAAGTTTGTTCGCAATGTCCACGTCCCAAGACCAGACGTCAAACTGCCACTTGCGCAGGCCCAACACACCACACAGCACTGAGCCCGAGTGGATTCCGATTCGCATGTCCACATCATGCTTCGTCCTGGACCGCACATACCTGTCGACATAGGTGAATGGAGAGACACACGCGTAAGGTGGGCACCCTTGGCCCTGGTAGCAGCCCTTGTCCTTCCTACTCCATAAGTCCAACTCCTGCCCATTTATACCCCATCTCTTCCATGAAGCCTTCTTGGATTTCCTTCTCCAAACTCCTTCGGTCTTTTATCCAAACTTTTAACAGCCCTCAGTACCCTTTTCTCAAACCTGCTGGTCCCATATAACCTCTGTCTCAGGGGATAGCATCAGTATCTTTCTTGTCCCACTCGTCACTAGTGCATAAACCTAAGATAAATGACAGGCTCTGTACTCCATGGCACCTTCCATTTCTCACCTTATTTAATTTTTACTATTTCCTTCTCTAAAATCCTCCCGCCCACACTGTCAGGTTCCCTTGTACTTCAGTCTGGGGTCCCTGCCTCAGCCTGACCTCCTTCCAGCCCAGGCTCCCTAGGGTTCTTGCAGACACAAGGTCTTTGTCACTCCGTCAATCCTTTGTTAACTCTTTCCCAGCCTCCTCCTTAGAGGAGTGGTGCAGGAGCAGAGTGCTGGCCTCCCGGGGCTGAGCTGGGGTGCACCCCCTGGGGTACAGGAAGGTACCCTTGCAGCTTCCATTCATAGCTTTTGTTTTTGTCTCAAAAACACTGCACTGAAATTTGATACATGGGTTGATCTTAGTGACTGGGCTGGTGGGCTGGTTCACTGGCCATGAGCAGGAGGAGGTGTCTTTTTTTCCCCAAATAGCTGGTATTTATTTATTTTTAAAGCATTTTTAAAATTTAATTATTGTTCAAGTACAGTTTTCTGTCTTTTACTCCCATCCCAGCCCCCCCCCCGCAGTGCTCCCCACCTCCCTCCCATTTCCACCCCCCTTAGTTTTTGTCCATGTGTCCTTTATACTTGTTCCTGTAAACCTTTCCCCTTTCCCCCTGAAATTCTCTCCCCTCTGGACACTGTCAGCCTGTTCTTTATTTCAGTGTCTTTGGTTATATTTTGCTTGCTTGTTTGTTTTGTTGTTTAGGTTCCTGCTAAAGGTGAGATTATGTGGTATTTGTCTTTCACCACCTGGCTTATTTCACTCAGCATAATGCTTTCCAGTTACATCCATGCTGTTGCAAAGGGTAGGAGCTCCTTCTTTCTGCTGCATAGAATTCCACTGTGTAAATATACCATAGTTTTTTGATCCATTCATTTACTGATGGGCACTTAGGTTGCTTCCGACTCTTGGCTATTGTAAATTGTGCTGCTATGAACATTGGGGTGCATAGGTTCTTTTGGATTGGTGTTTCAGGGTTAGTAGGAGGAGTCTTGAGAACAAAAAGATTTCTGCCATTTTTCCTCTCTGCACACACCTTCCTTCTTCCCTTTCAGAGTATTTCAGACGGTTTTAGTGTATGAGTCAAATGACCTCAGTTATGCAGGGAAAATTCAGCTGGCAGGATGTAATACTTTGAAATATAAAACTAGAAAAATCTTCAATGCCATATTAAAATTTGATTGTTATTCTACTTCAAAATGCTTAAAAGAATTGTCAAAATTAAAGATGATTTATCCATTTTTATTTGACAAAAACAAACAAACAAAACCCAGGGTTCCATATTTGCTGCCTTTTCTGTAATGATCGGTTGCCATAATATTCTCTCTAGCAAATATTTTGGAAAAAAAACAAAACAAAGTTGCTTCCTTTGTTTAAAAATGACGGTTTTCGATGGTGAAAGTAACTGTCTTTCCCAATAAATCCCTGTTTGAAGAGAGAGTTTTGAAAATGGAAGTCTGGAAATATTTCCATCTCTCTAGGAACTGGCTTGTCAAACATGAGTCTGTCATCTATCAAAATTCTCCGAGCTGCACATTTACTCATATGTTTTGGGGTCTTCCAGATGAAGTGTCCAGGTGGGTTTGTACCCATCCATTAAAAATATTAGAAAGCTATTGCCTTCTAATGAGCTTCTAAGAAAAACTCAAAGGTGTCAGAGGGGGGAAGTATGACAAGATTCACACAGAATTTGTGCATAACTGACACAGTCAAGGGGCCCAGGGCTCCCCCTGGACCCGGCCGGTCTTTATAAAATACATATTTAGAGCTGATACCCCTTAGAGACAGGTGTACAAATAAACTGAATTTGGAACTTGAGCTTTGTGTCACCATATCACAAACTATTAAGATTTTTTAAAAAAAGAATCAATCATGGTCACACCCATTGGTCTCACTAAACCATAGTGAGAGCAGAAAGATTTTAGTGTAGTAATTGAGTTAAAATATTTAAAATTATTAGTTCCTCATTATCCTTTAAAACCTGTATTGTGTAGTATGTTTTAAAATGTGTGACTATAATAGAATTGATAATAAATACAGTTTCTGAATTATTATAATAATCATTATTATAATCCGTTTTGATGAAGAGGGAGGATCATAGTGTTTAGAAACTGCTGGTCCATAACATAGAATGGAACATTCCTGGTCTGGACCACAGAGCCCTTCCCGACCTGTCCTGGGCCCAGTTCGTGGTCTCATTTCTCCTGTGCCTGTTAGATGCCAGCCATCCAAACACAAGCCTGCTCCTCATGTTTCTTCTCCCCCCCGTGATGCTCCCTCAGCCTGGGATGTCCATTCCTCATTTAACTGAACTCTGGACTGCAGGCCTGTCCCAGTGTTCCCATTGCATCCCCGAGAGCAATACCTGAGGTGCAGTGTAGTGACCGTCTGTCTCCCCCACTGCACCTGAAACTAACTGAGGATGGAGGCTTGGCCTGGCTCTGTGACGTACACCCCTCTGAACAACAGGCTGTGTCTGGAACTCGGCCAATGCTCAGTAAGGATGGATGGGTGTCGTGTTCCCACCTATCGGAGCTCTGTGATAATGAGAGTAAGCTCCTTTAAGGCAGTTTTCTGAGTAATCCTTGTGTCTTCTCGCATCCTGAAGGATCCTGCCTCGCATATAGCGGAGCTTAAAAAGACAACTCTCCTTTTTGGGAAAGAATGAAGGAACGAATGATTCCGTGTACAAAACTGGATCTCTGTTGTCTTGTTCCTAATACATTGTAAGATCATACAAAGTTACATAAACAAAAGAGTTGAAGTCAGTTGAGAGCATAAAAATATCAAAATAAATCAGACATTAGGAAGGCAGCCACAGAGATTAGAAAGAATGCTCGTAGCTAAAGGGTGAGACAATTCTTGTCCTTGGTGGAGATTCTAGTTTCCAGGCCTTGGTTTTAACTTTAACTTGTGAGTTAAAATCCATATAGTTTTCTTCATTCACTGATGATGGAGAGAGTAAAAGCCATTTGAAAAAAAATTAACAAAGCAAGAGGAGAAATAGTATCCAGCCCTTGAGGAGGCATTTCAGTTTTGCTGAGGCACGTCATGGGGAGAGGTCCACCAACTGCATCTTGTGCTACAGTATCCAAGCACATGGTAGGACTGCACTTTCCTGTATATTTCATGTTCTTTTTGGCCAACAAAATGTAAGCGGCAGTGATATGACTTACTTCTGAGTAGAAGCTTTAAAAGTGTGATCAGCCATACTCCTTTTTTCTTCGTCCTTTTGCGTCCAACATCAGTTGATGACCTTTGTGATGGAGCCTTCTTAACTGGGGTCCTTGCAGGAGGACAATGGTTGCTGGTCCCCTGCCACTTCCCCAACCCTCCCATAGTGGACAGGAAATGAGAGTGAAAAGTAAATCTTCGCTATTTTAAAGCACTGAGATTTGGGGGGATGCTTGTTACTTCAGCATAACCAGGATTATCCTGACTGTTACAATCACCAGTTTCAATCCACATTCACATTACATGTGAGCCACTACTGTGTAGAGGTTAATATGGACTCTAGTGCCAGGCTACCCAAGTGTATATCTTGCTCTGCCATTTCCTAGGTCTACGACCTCAGGGAGGTCACTTAACTTCTGTGTATAAAACGGGAATAGTAATGGCATTGTCACATTAGGTGAGTAAACAAACATACATGGATGGTTGAGAATAGTGTCTGGTCTATACTATAAGTACTACTCAGTTGCTTTATATATATTAAAGAACCGCAGCCCAGGGAAGTAAAGGATTTTATTGTTGTCATATAGCTTGTAAACAGGATTCTAGGACTGTCCTGGGGCTGTTGGGTTTTAAACCTTGTGCCCTTTGCAACATGGTGTGTGATCCTTGGTGAATAGCTTAATATGACCTTGAGTTTCAATAGTTGTAATACAAAGCTCTAGCTGATTGCTTCACTTACAGAGCCTTTGTGAGCCCCAAAGGAGATAATGGATGTTAAAGTGCTTTGCTAACTAATTGTGAGGGACTATTACACAGCACACCATGCTAATGCCATTAGGTAATTACCATTACACAGGGAATGCACTGGAACATCTTAATGAAAAGACATTTAGATTTTTTCTTCTTCTACAAAAGAAAAATTATAACAAGGAGACAAAAATTTCTTTATGGCACTGTTTTCTTCCTTTTTGTTCTGTCTGGGATTTGACTTAAATAAAAGATAGAAATGAACCTATGTAAAAGTAATGAATGATTCACAGACATTGATCCTCTTTGGAAAGCCTACCTGGTGGTTACGCACAACCACAAACACACACTACGTGTTTCAAGATCAGATCTCAAGGGGAGAAAACTTTGAATGTTTTTCAAGTGCAAGTGCAGAGGGAATTCTGCTGAGTTACAAATTGTGTTCAGTTCCTCCAAAAAACAGCCCAGGATGTTATCAGTGCTTCCTCAGCCACGAGCGAAGAAAAGATGACTCTGGACCAGCTCCACTTTAAGCATCTGCACCTCTCTTTCTTCTCCGCAGCCTCGGACCTTCTGGAGGGCAGGGCTGCTACCCTTTATTTGCACATGCCCAGCACTTGGCACGGGGCATGGCCCAGAGGTGTGGTCAGTCCTCTATGTAGGCACTGAAGTGGGGCAAAGCTCGAGGGCTTTATTGCTTTGTAACCCCGTGTTGCCCCAAGATGCTTCTAAGGGCCCAGGGGAACCACAAGGTGCCTCTGGACCTGCCAGTGGGGCATGGGGGCGACCCTCCGCATGGTCCCCTTCAAATAAAGCAGCTTTGATCTCTTGTTTTTCACATGGGGCTTCTACGATTTCTTTTAAATAAAGAATTCACTTAAAAATAGTTATTTTTTGCACCTCTATATCAAGCAGGGAACCAATCTTGCAAAAATGAACCAGTCAAAGATCGAAGATGTTACGGCTTTTAATTGAACTATCCACTACGAATGCTTGGTATATGGGAAAAGATGAAGAACCTTAGAATCTTTCTTTCAATTTAAGTGCTTCAAATGGTTCTTTTTGGCCAATTAATCCATCTACAGAAGGGGCTGGAGGAATGCCAAGGGGAATAATCTAGTAGCCTTCATTGATCTGTAAACCAGACGCTCTGCGCTGGGAAGTACATGGGCGGACAGGGGGCAGGCTGCAGCAGCATGGCATTTAGGACTGCGGATGAAGGACGTCCAGCTCCTCAGCTTTGGGGGCAGAGGCTGGGATGCCAGTGCTGGGCCCACCACTTGCTGGTTGTGGGAGCTGGAGCAAAGGACAGAGCTTCTCAATGCAAATCACTCTCACCACATCCCAGGGGCACAGTCTGCCCTAAAGCAGGCCTGGCGGGAAGCTGGGTTTCTCCACTTACTAGCTGTGGGCACTGGGCTCGTTGCAGTATGAGCATCCAAGTCCCAGTTTTTTCAGGTGTGACAGCTGAGAACACTAATCCTTTGCAGAGCTGTTAGGATGGTTTATAAAAATCATGTATATAAAGTGCTTTACCTGGTGCAATTTGGACGCACAAAAATAACAGCTGGTACTAACTTTTGTTAGCGATACCAACTTATAATTACACGATAATTGCACAGGTTGAATCAGACCAAAAATTATAAATTGATCACTCTAAAATTATGATTGCGCACTCTACCCTTCTTGCTAAAACGGTGCTCACATTTGCTCTAGTTACATCAAAATAGCTTCAACCAGCCCACTTAATACACCAACTGGGCAGTTCCTAGACTTAAATTGGTTCAAAAGGGTGAACTAGTAAGCGATGTAGTAAGAATTGAGCGATTGGTCCTCAGCTCTCTGGAAGCAGCGGTGCCGTGAACATACTGGGCGAAGGAGAAATGAGGGGGTTAGTGATGGAGGGGACTGTGGCCACTGTGCAGGGTCCTGTGCCAGCACCGGCCTTACTTTCACAATGCTGTGTGCATGGTTCCCAGCACCATTTGAAGAATGAGGAAACTGAGTTCCCAGAAGTACCTTGCTTTAGGGCGCACACGCCTCAGGTGGAGTCGCTGGAGTTCCCCCCAAGCTTCGTGAGCCTAAACCCAGCTGTCCACTTCAACTCCCCTGCAGGCCTTCTTCTTCCAAACAAGGGTGTACAGACCAGTGGAGTTTGAGCTGGCTCAGCCCAAAGGGTGGAAGACACAGTCTCTACCAGTTAATTCCCCAAATCAGCAGATTATAGCAAGCTCCCTCCCATAGATGCCAGAGTTCACACTAAAGGGTACCTTATATGTCTCATTGTCCCCTTGGGGGCTGCCAGCACAGTGGCCATGGGCCCCAACGTCACCTTCAACTGTGATCCATGCAAAAGCCCTTACTACATGTCAGTGTCAGTCTGTCTCCAAAAACATGGGGCCCACTCCCTCCCAGGGGGACTGAGGGCCACCCAGTTGAATCCCAGCATGGACGTTCAAGTTTCCCAACGTGCTCCACTTTGACACTCCTGGCCATTCTGAAGGTCGAGAGCTATGAGCATTATTAACGTCCACGTCACAGTGAGGGAGCTGAGGCTCAAAGAGAATTAGCTGTATCTGCTGCCTCTTCTGTGTTGGGTCTTTTACCTTCATGCTCTCATTTCTTCCTCATAACTATAGACACTATAGATACAGTTCATTCATTTATTCATTCACTCACTCACTCATTCATTCATTCACAAATATCTCTTGAAGACCCCTGCTGACACAAGCAGTGAATCAAATAGACAAACCAGAAAACCAGTTCCTGTATTCATGGAGCTGACATGAGGATGCATCATCCCCGTTTTACAGCTAAGGAGGCTGGACAGAGAAAGGTTGTATCACTCACTCAAGGTCAGTAAGAAGTGGGCCCCAGTTGGCCCTCATGAGGCCAGACTGACACTTTGCTGGTTATACACCCTTTAGCATCACACCCCTGTCTGGGGAGTGGACACGTAATAGGAAGACATGTAGATTCCTGTTCAAACACAGTGTGGACCTAGTGAGGGAATGGGAGAGAGAAGGTCCAGCCACCCATTTTCCACCACAGAGCTTTAGGATCTTCTCTCTTTCCATAAAGATAGGTTTTTAAAAAACAGGTTTCCCTAAAAGACCCGTGTGTGTGCACTCTATAATGCATATTTCTTTAAACTCACAAGCCTTTTATTATGCTGTTAAATATTACGTAAGCCGTGATGCTTAGTGGCTATCCCTTTTCCTATCATACAATATACCCAAACTTACCTAAGCCTTCCTTGGAATGTGTATGGAGTCAGATGAATGTGGCTCAGGGTCTTTGTTCTGCCACCTACAAGCTCTGCCTAACAAGTCATTTATTCTATCAGAGCCTCAGATGTCTCCTCTGAAAATTAGGGGAAGTAATAGTAGTTTCCTGACAGGGTTATTGTCAGAATAGATGAGGTGCATCAGAAAGATGGTTTTGTATAGTGTCTGCCTGGTACAAGATAAACATTCCATCAATATTAGCTTTATAAATTATGATTTCCAGATATAGTCAATCCTCACCATTATAGATAATTTTGCAAAAAAAAAAAAAAAAGAATCACCATCCACTGTAACTGCTGAATTTCTAAAGAGAAATGTGGCCTTATGAATGCTGTACGTAATGACATTTCAGAACAAGTTGAGAAAAGGGGTTTTAGGAAGAAAGAGAGAGAGGAGGAGTGAACGATGGAGGGGAGGGAGGAGCAGTGGAGAGAAGGCGAAGTGAAGAGGGAGGAAAAGTGGTGAGTCCGAGGACGACAAAGAAAAGGACGGGTGCCAGGAGGCACGCAGAGAGCCCGGGCACGCCTGCCTCCAGTGAGGGGAGCAGAGAACTCCTGGCTCTCGTCCCTTGTCCTGCCATGGTGCTTGGGAGGGCCACTCTGCCACAAGGATACAGGCCTTGCTCCAATTAACCAGCTGGGGACAATCCAGCTCCTGCTTGGCATTCTAGTGTCATCCTGTGACTTTTTAGCAACTGCACTGAAAAGACCAGGCCCTGTGATTTTCATTAAGATTCATCAAGGAAGACTTTTATAGATCCTTAATGAAGATATTGCCTGTAATGGAGCCCACTGTAAATTTGGTGTCTGCTCAGCCATCAAGTGTCCCCAAAATAGACCCAGGGCATGTGAAGAGGAGCCACCTGGAGCCGCTTTCAACCTGCTTAATGGAACTATTACCTAAGCCTACTTTAATTAATTTAATTTTATGAACAGGCATGCATGAGATGCTGTTAAATGCTTCATTAGAAATAAAGTTACAGTCAATTACTTTTGGTCATTCATTTAGCTAATATCATGTTTATAAAATCAAGTATTTTTTACGGAGTAAATTTAATCTGAAGCTTGCCTAAGGCTTATTATCTTCTGATTCTCAGAGGTTTACTGATTTCTCTCCCCTTTCAGTATTGGTTCTGCCCATTTATCAGGGATGCATGTGAGACCTAAGCTGTACATTCGTCCTTTGGGTACTGATGTAGGATTTCAGGCATCAGAAGCAATTGATGGCTCTCCATCAAAAGGACCGTGGTGGGGAAAGACAAGGACAGGAACAGGAAAATGGTTTACTTCGTGCTGTGTGTCCACTTGTCCTGACTCTCACTCACTCCTCAAACTTGTGATGGTCCCCCAGGTAGCAGCTAATTCAGCCTTTTCTGATGTGGCGTCCTGTCCCCACATGCCTGTGACTGACGGGTAGTCTCTATCACATGTTAGTACTGAGCTGTGAACAAGGGACCAGCATCCCTTTGAGTGTTGCTTTGCCTTTTGTGCAAGAATTTTGTCCCCCAAACAAGGAAACTGTGGGAGCTGCTGGGATCTAGAGAGCTACAGTTTGGACACTGTCTCACAATCAAAGTTCCAGCCTCGTACAGCCTCTGTAACTCTACGGAAATGCCAGAAAGAGGGACAAGGACAGACCCTGACAGGGTGGGGACTGTACTGCCACAGGGATCCATCTTTGATGACAAATATACAGGGTGGCCATCTAGTCTGGGGAAACCAGTCAATAAATGGTTTATTGACATTCCATGACAACACTTGTAACAAAATGCAAAGTATAGTTCCGGACTTGATGGCTTCTGTGGAGTTTTCTGGCTGAAATAAGTGCCTTTAGGGCTGAATAAAAAATTTCATCCCATGTAAGTGACAGTTGGTTAAGATTGTTAAGTGTTTTTAGATGGAGCGATGTAGCCAGGCATTCCTGAGAGTGCAGAACTTGACAGGAAGAGTGGAAATTCTAGAAGCCTGAGCCAAGCGCACCCAAGGCTTGCCTAAACCCAGAGTTCTCATTTATTCCTCCGCATCATGCTGTTTTGTTAACTGCAAGAATTAATGCTGGACCTCAAGTCACCTACAGTATAATCAAGGAGATGTTCAAGTATTAATAGACTCTGACTCATGTAGTTAAAAAATATCCTACTGAATTGTCTTATTCTAAAGGAGTAAAAGCAACTCTTAGTGAACTAATAAGAGAAAGCCTTGAGTCATTTCAACCATTGAAATCTCAGTTCTCACTGTCTCACTCCAGAACCTCAGGAGGGAGACCATAGATTGGATAAAATGGCCAGGAGGGACAGGTTCCTCTCCAGAACAATAAATGATGACACTCTAAGCACCTTAAAGAATTCCAATAGTAGACATTCGTTTCTTCCGAGGGCCATCTGTGCAGCTTATCTTTTGCTTAAGCTTAGCCTACATGCCTCTGTGGAAAGTTTGTGCCTGACTAGACAAAGAAGAGGTGGATAAATAGATAAAGAGGGTCAAAAAAATATGTATGCATGTGATGAAATACTACTCAGCCTTAAAGAAAAAGAGAATCCTGTAATCTGGGTCAACATGGATGAACCTGGAAGGCATTATACTAAGTGAAATGAGCCAGAGAGGCAAAGATAGATACTGTACATGTGAATCTATGAAAAAGCATTGCACTCCTAGAAGCAGATAGTAGGAAGGGGGTTGCTGGAACGGGGTGATGGGGGAAGTGGGGAGAGGTTGGTCAAAGGTACAGACTTTTAGTGACAAGAATTTTTTTAATTACTTAAAAATTAAGTTCTGGGGATTGAATGTACTGCATGGTACTGTATTTAATAACACTGTAGTGTATTCTTGAGATTTGCTAAGAGGGTAGATGATTAGATCTTGGCATTCTCATCAAAAAAGAAAAAATAACTGCATGAAGCCATGGATATATTAATTTCATGATGATAGTCATTTCACAATTTATGCATATATCAAATCACAATCCGATTTTTATGTGGTTGATAAATCACCAATTTTCAGAACTAGCAGAAATTTTGGAGCTGGTCTGGCCAGCTTCCTCCTTTCATAGACAACAAATCCAAGTGATCGCCCGAATGGACAGCCATGGTCACCAAGTGGTCACCCTGGAGTGTTGGTTCCTCACTGTATTTCCTGGGCTTAGCACAGTGCCCGACACATGGTAGAGCCAACACGTTATATGTTGGCTGATCTAGGGATTGATGAACAGAACAAGGCTTACAAACCTCATTAGCTTTAGAGCTGTTATACAGTATTGGGTCCTCTGGGAACATTGTGTCCCTTGAAACCAGTCAAAATGTTGGTGTAGGTCATCAAATTTTCAGGGCAAAACTCTGAAGTGCCCAAATTAACAGCAAAGAAGCATCTGCAGCATTTTCCGTTTACCGAAGGCTGATGAGAGGAAACTGTGGGCTGGAGATCATGGGCTCCTCTCTCCACGGTCCCTGGGGGAGGCAATTTCTGCATTTCTGTAGGAGGGGGCAACAGGAGAGTGGGAATTTCCTGTTTCTTTCTCCACCTGCCAGTTTGGTCTTAGGGATGGTGAAATGTTGGATTTTCATCAAACACCTCTTAGCCAGGCACCATAATGCCTTGATCCAGCCCTGGTCATGGGGTTGGTTCCAAAGGTAGGTCCCTGGGGGCCTGGCCACCAGGAGTATGGTTTTAGGCTCAGTCTCAAAATGACCAGTGTCACATCAACAGGGGAGGATCATATTTAGGGAAATGGCTTCAGTTAGGGGCCATCACCTTCCTCGATGTCAAGAGACCTCTGCTTGAACCCTGAGTGAAGTCAGGAATCTGTCAGCAAGCAGAAGGATCGGGAACAGGGTTTGGGCCACCACCACGCCCTTGAAAGGGAGGTTCCAATTCCTTAGATTCTGCAGCAGGAAGAATCTTCTTGTCTGTTTCTAGCAAGACTCCTCTTCCTCTGTAAGACAACGGCACAAGCCACTGTCTTTGCTGTGGTTGTGGGAGGATGTGATGCTTGCATTTCGGCACCCGGGGGAGCTCTGCCAACACTGAGCTTCTGTCCCAAAGCCATAAGCAGTCTAGTTCCATAGTCCTTGACTTCAGTAACTCCTCCCCTCTTGATCCAATACACTGATCAAAGCCCAAAGCACCTGTTGCACATTCATGAAGCCAACCCTGGGGGTGGTCCTTCAGTGATTTCCTATTGGCCTTAGGATAAGGTGCAACCCCTTAGTGGCTGAGAAAGTCCTGGGGGCCCTGGCTGCTCCCAGCCTGCGGCCCCTCTGTCACTGCCTCCCCAGGTTCCCTGTCCCAATTCCTGCACATGTCTACCCTGTCTTCCAAGCTCTCAACCCCCTCCAGGATCTGGCTATTCTCTACTCCCTTTTTAGGAAACAGTTTAGACGCCTCTGCTCTGGAAAGCCTTCTCCAGCCCCTTGCCATGAACTACCTGTGCCTTCTTTATTCCCCACGAGTGTCCTGGATTTGATTCATCACAGAGCTTATTGTAGCATCTTGAAATTGCCTATCTGTCCATCTTTCCCACTGTACCATACCCTCCCAGGAGGCATGCGTTATGCTCACCCCATTCCTTGATGGATCCCCACAAGAACACTGGCAATACAAATCTGTTGCACAGATTATTGAAAGTAAGGTACAACCAGAACATAACGAAGCTACTAGGTTCATCTGGGAGAACTAATGGGTATGCAGTGTTCATGAAATAAGTCAGAGGGCTTCACCTTTCAACCTGCATGTGATTTACCACCAAGGACAGATGGGGTGGTTTGTCTTCCCTGTTACGTACATCAGAGGCCTGGGATTATGAAGGAGATCCCAAATTACCTGATGGTTTTGATCATGCTGAGGCCCATTTCTACACAGCAGTGGGCGTGGTCCTGGCGAGGCTCCGGAAGTCCGGAAACACAGTAGTAGCAGTCCCCCAGGATTTTGATGCGGAGACAGTGATGCTCCTGAAGGAACAGATGGGGAAGGAAAGGACTGAGTCAGCAGATGGGTCCATGCTTCACTGAGGCTTGGGAAAGACGGAAGCAGGTTCAGGGGGTCTGCACCTTGGGGCAGAAGCACCTATTAGCTACCAAGGGAATTAGAGGGCATCCTAAATAAGGGTTTGAAGGGCTCAGGGGTGCAGTGGAGTCATGGAAAAACACTGGATATGACAGGTACAGGACTGTACCTCACCACTGCTGCATACTAGCTTTCTGATCTGAATACTTGGCATGTGTGGACAGGCCTGGCGAAGAGAGATCCAACCTGCACGCTCAGTGTCCCCTAGGAATTGTCCCCAGCACTGTCTTTCTTCTCAGGACATGCCTCTGAGTTCATGTATTTAAGCAGTCTCCAGCTCAACTTAAAAGTATAAATCATTTAGGGATTGCTATACTATTTCAACTCTATGTTAAGTCCTTTCTCATGTAGGTTATTGGCCCCTGCAGGAGAGGCAAACTATGTCTTATATACCTCCTTTTATTCATTAATTAATTTATATGTGTGTTCATTGAAAAGAAACATCAATTGGGCATCTATGATAAGGCAAGCGCTGTCCCTGATATCAAGATGATTATTAATAACCAATATGATGCCCCATATATTAAATGGAGTGAACCCTTAACCCACCTCATAGGTAGGTACAGGCTTTATCTTCCCTACACAGTTGAGAAATAAGACACAGTTTTTTGGTGGGTTCACAAGCACCAACGAAAAGGTTCACACTTTAGTACTGAATGGGAAGAGTCTGAATGTTGCAGGTTTTAGAAGCAAGAGAACTTAAGGCAGTTGTAGCCTACGGGCTAAGAGCTCTGGCCAAGGAGTCACCCTGCATGGATCAACTCTGAGACACCCTACATCTTTCCTGTGTGTCTTTAAATTACTTAATCTTTGAGCCTCAGTTGTCTCATCTGCAAAATGGAGATGAGAACAGGACTTGTCTCACTGAGCATGTGAGGATTAACTAAAATGATGCATGGGAAGACCTAGGGCAGAGCCCAGCAGATGGGACACTAAGTTAACATTGTCTCTGTGAGGGTGACTTGGACTCCTGTCCTCGTCCTTCATCTCTGTGATCACTGGCAGAGGACCCTCCCTTTTGGTTTCCTTGGATAGACAGTGGGACCAAATGACCTCTGAGGTGCCCTCTAGACCTGAAGCCTTAGGAGTCTGTGGGTCTATGGCTTTGTGGGTGAGGCCCTCCTTGGGAGAGCGAGGCCCTCCTTGGGAGAGCAAGGCCCAAGGGCAGGAGGAGGGGAGTTTTAGACAGAGATGCCAAGCTGCGAAGCACTGTGCTGGCTTCATCAGGAGTTGTGCCATTCGTTTATATTTGGGTAACAAATGAATGCAGCCACTCTCCCAGTACAAAACAAACATCAGACAAGGACAAGAGAATCAGACCCGGCTCTGGGGCTTCCCATCTGAGTCAGATCTCCAGGGTCTGGCCAACCTTCCCCAGTGGGCACAGAAGTGATCTTCATTACTCTGAGGGAACGCACAGCCTTCTCAGGGTTATTTTTAGGGGTGTGTGGTTCCTGTCTCTTGGCTGCTCCAGTGCTGCTAATTTTGGAGGAGAGCTGCCCAAGAAGTCTGGTCAAGAAGGGACATGCAAGACCTTCAACTGCTTCCCCTAGACCCCTGCAGCGTTAGGGCCAGAAGGGAGCACTTGGCCCACTGGTCCTGGCAGTGTCCAGATTTGTGGAGTCCATAGGACAGTTATTAAAAAAAAAAAACAGAGGGCCAGAGGGCCAGCTATAGGGCTCAGTTTTGTATTTTTCCAAAGAAGTATTAAAAAATCTATCAACAAACCAAATAACAAGCCAACCAACATTGACTACCCTCCTCACTTTGTAAAAGAAAAGGCCTTTTCAACACCAAAGAAGTAAAATGATGTATTCCTAGAATAAAGGAGAAATCTTTGCACTGAATGAAATTAACATTATAAAAGCTTCACTGTACTGCTGTACGTATATCTGTGTGTGCATGTATGTGGGGGTTAGGAGCAGCGACCCCCACACACAGTTGAAACTCCTCCATGTATAACATTTGACTCCTTCCAAAACTTCACTAGCTACCCATCATCCCTTGGCGGCAGCAGGGGATTGGTTCCAGGATCCCCCCAGAGACCACAGTGCTCAAGGACCTTACAAAAACTGTCTTCCACATTTGCATTCTTTCATGTATACAATAAAGACCTGACTTCTTATCTGTCAATTTGCAGGCACATTTTTCTGATTAACTCCTCTGAGCTGTTGTATGACTTTGATGGGAATAGCCAAGCAACTTGTTTTTACCAGAAATCCCTTTGTCAAGTTCAGATTAGGAGAGCCAGGTGGCTTTGAAAAAAGATATTGAAGAAAAAAAATAAAGTAGGGTGAGGGTCGTCTTGCAAATTTTACTGAGTTAGTTTTTTTTTAAATATTTTATTTATTTATCTTTAGAGGGGAAGGGAAGGAGAGAGGAAGGAAACATCAATGTATGGTTGCTTCTGATGCATCCCCTGCAGGGGACTGGACCCTGCCGGAAACTGGCCTGCAACCCAAGCATGTGCCCTGACTGGGAATCGAACCGCGATCATGTGGTTCGCAGGCCCGCACTCAATCCACTGAGCTACACCAGCCAGGGCTGAGTTAGTTTTAATATAATCCTTTTCCTCCCAACTTGATGGCTTTGATAAGATAAAAAACATCTTGGGAAATCCAGAGGATTTATGAAACCATTTGTGTAGATAAAACTGAGGAGATATAGGCACCAAATTATCAAAGAGAGTCACATCGTTGGGTAGGGGTAGGAGTCCACTGATTATACCTTCTGTATTTTCTGTATCTTTGATGTTTGGTTTTTACATAATGAACAAGCATTGTTTTTGTAATCAGAAAATAAACTATAAAAAATAAGAAGAGAGAAGACTCTCGGAATAAAAACATTAGTACCATTAATGCACTAAAAATAGGTGTATTAGAAAACAAGACAATTTTATAGGCTTTTATCTCAGCGTAGTTGCAGAACTAACACTTGACTGTACTGTCCTAGTAAAAAGGAGCTGTGGCTAGTCCCCTTGAGCAGCCCCCCCCCCNAAAAAATAAGAAGAGAGAAGACTCTCGGAATAAAAACATTAGTACCATTAATGCACTAAAAATAGGTGTATTAGAAAACAAGACAATTTTATAGGCTTTTATCTCAACATAGTTGCAGAACTAACACTTGACTGTACTGTCCTAGTAAAAAGGAGCTGTGGCTAGTCCCCTTGAGCAGCACCCGCCCCCGCCCCGGGCACACAGCACCTGGGAACCTGGGCCGCTTTCCCTCCCTACTGTGCCCTCACACATCATTTGTATGGTCATACATGACTCATTTTCATGCTCTCTGGCCATAAGTTTATCACACCATGTGTACAGGCCTGAGAAATACTTTTTTTCATGCAACAACGATCTTGAAATTCTTTCTGTGTCAGTACAGAAATAGCCCTCTCATTGTTTTCAGTCTGTTGGTCAGCTCTCCGTTGTGTTGGATTTTTCTTTACAGCAACAATTTAGGTTCTTCTAGTTTTGTCCGTAATTTTAAAAAAGGTTGAAGCTGTAATGAGGTCAATCGTACACCAATAAACTTGTTCTTCATTTTATAATTTTGAAGCCTTTATAATAATACACATTACTTCTAATTTGGCCGAGGAGGGGCAGGTAGGAACTACTTTATTTTTTAAAAAGATCAAAGACCAAAAGTTACTAAAGTTAGCCAAAGGCACTAAAAAGGGTCAGAACACTCTATTCCGAGCAGCCCTAACCACCAGGGCACAAGGAATGCAGTCACACTAGGAGGATCTTTAGCAGAAAGCTTTGAAGTTGCCCCTGAATTTTAATAATGCAGTGAATAAACGGGTACAGTGTGTGACATTTACATGGGAGGGGGTTTCTCTCTGATGTGCAACATAATGAACATCGAAAGCAAAGGCTCGTGGCAAGGAGATGGAGCTCATTAGAAAGGCGCAGAATTTTTGTGCTGAAAGATTCTAAAAGGGGCAAGTCCAACCCCCTTTTAGACAGAAGCAGAATATGTGACTTTGTGAAGTAACTGTTGGAGTCAAAAACATTTCAAGTGCGTGTTCTGTTTTCAAGGTGAGTGGAATTGTTTTCCCAGGCAGAGCTCCTCAGACTTTTCTACCGGGGTCTCCTGGGGTAGCAAACACTGGGGCCCCCGGGTGAACGGGGCTGCTGCTGAGCACTAATGGTACTGAGCACCGATGTGGAGCCTGTGTGTGAACACCCCCAGGTATTGTTTCCCTTGTCCTCCATTACACTTTTGTGGTAGGAGACTGAGGGGCAGAGAGGGTTCTGCACAAGGCGTATTCAAGTCTGGCCCATGCTCCGAGTCCCCTCCATGTGACCTTCCAAGCCATCCTGTAGGGGCAGCAACACTTCTATCCCCTAAAACACCTGCTGCATTGCTTAGAGGTCAAGGCTGAGCACTTGGCCTCAGCCTGCACCACAGATGCACCATCTGCCAGTGCTTCTGGGCAGATTATTTTACTTCTTTGAGCCTCAGTTCAGTCACTCTGTAAAATGGCAACAATAAAGAACCTTCCCCGTAGGTTTGTTGTGAGAACTAAATTAGGTAGGCCAGGGAAAATACTCATCACAGCATGTAACATATGCCAGGCAGTTCATGAATACTTAATAGCCTTCATCATCTAACTAACTTTTCTTAATTTAGTATTCACTTTTTCTTTAAAATCTTTCAATAAGACTCATCCCCCAGAAGGTGGACTACAGAATCTTGTACCTACTGGGGATCGATGAGCTGTATACCCCCATTCACTCCCCCTCCACCACTGGGTGGATGGTAACCAGGGTGAAAAGTCCAGGCTCCGGGACAAAGTCCACAATCCTTAAAATGTCACTCCATCCTCTCCATGGTTTGTTTTTGCCTTCCTCTCTAAGTTCGTTTCTCACTGCAATCTCCCATGCCCTTCACACTCTAACAATCTTGAGCTTCTTGTAGCTCCTCAAACCAGTAGCATGATTTTGCATTTTCATACTTCCCAACCTTTGCCCCATGGCTTAGCCTAGAAGGCGCTTGCTTGTCTAATCTGATGCCAGGAAAGCTCCTGCCCTTTCCCAACACCCAGTTTGCAGATGACCTCTTCTCTGGTTGCTGCCAGAACATGACCACCACTTCCCCGACCCCTCCAAGCATCTGGCTGTTCTTTCTTTTGTCCACCAATACCCTTGTGCCTATTATTGCTTGCGCCACACTGTCCTGCTGTTATTACGGACTTGTTTTTCTCCCTTATTAGACTCGGAGCTTCCTGAGAGCAGGCTCTGGTTTTGCCTTCCTAGAGTCTTGCACATTACCTGGCATGTGGTACCTAGTCCACAAATGTTGGTTGAACAGTGCGCATTAAATTTTACTTAGCAACCCTTTCCCTGAGTCAGTACAGTTTATTGTGACACTAAAAATTAACCTTGGTGGCATTGGTCAGTCCTCGAGGGAGGGCCATTTTTATTCATCTTAGCGTCCCTGAGCAGAAATGTTCAAAACCATAACATGAAGTACAATGACTGTGTGTAACTGGCACCAACCACCACTGGTGCAGCAATCAAAAGAAGTGGTGAACGTTCTTCCCTACCTCCAGATTCCCAGCCCTTTAGGTGAACCCAGCTCTGGTATTAGGGGACCATCTCAGTCTCCACCTCCTCTCCTGCCCGTCAGTGTCCTATCTAATAGTTGTCCGGTAGCTGGCTCTGCAGGTTCTTTGGCAGGTCCTTGTCCATCTGTCTAGCGTGTCCCCACCACTCCCTATGTCGCACCTTCCCCTCTGGTAATGCCAAATCTCTTCTGGTTTCTCCACACGTATGGAATAGCTAGCACCTTTACTTTTGTCCTCCTGTCTGTCTAAAATGACCTTCCCTGCCTTTTTTACCTTGCTAATTGATACATAATTTATACACAATAAAATTTTTCTTTTAGATAAATATGAAGTCACATATAAAGCATCCACATTACTCCCAAATCAGTCCAACCCCATGCTTCTGTACAATTGACCCACGCATTGTACCTGGCAACCTCTTATCTCTTTTCTGTGCCTATAATTTTACCTTTTCTAGAATGGCTTATGAGAGGAATCAAAATGCCCAGCCTTCTTTTGTGTCTGGCTTCTTTCACCTGGTGTATTGTATTTGAGATGCAGTGACATTATTGCATGGATCAGAGACTTAGTCCTTTTTATTGCTGAATAGTATTCTATTATGTTTGTTTGCTCCCTTTTAAGACTCAGACTAACAGTCACTTTCTCTTGGAAGTCTCCAATTTGAGGGTCTGTGTTGTCTTTGCATTCCCAGGTCACCCAGATTTACCTTCGCACACACCATGTTGTGCACTGACTGCTTCCTTGTGTATCCCTGACTAGACTTAACTCCAGGAAAGGGGGACGTGTGCTTTAGCCATTCCCACACACCCAACCCACAGCAGCAGGCACAACCCCAGAGGTGCTCAGATTCAAGTATGAACAGGTCTCTTTGGGAGTGAGGCAGCCTTAAAAAAAGACATTTTGATATGCTAAAAATAAACTCCCCCTTGATGTGGTCTCACTGAACTCTTACAACAGCCTGTCGGGTTGGGAGTGATCTATGCCCTTTACAGAGCAGGAATTAAGGAGGCCTATTTGAACCCAACACTCACTCTAAAGTACAGTGTGATAATGATATTCCTTTGTAATTTGAGTGGCTTAAGGACTAGGAATCTGTGTTTCGATAACAGATGTTCATCTCTTTTAACCTGTTTTCTAGTTTAGCTCTGATCAAGCCAACTGAAAATAAAAGTGGTGTCATGTTGGCCAAAAAAACAAAGCTCTTAAGTTAGGGCAAACAAAATGATGGTCTAGTAGATGACTGGTTCTTGAGAACAGGCTCATTCATTCCAGATGGCCAGGGTTGGCTGGGACACTGCAGGTAGCCATCGCCACCACATGAACCACCGTGGAGGCTGCAGCTGGATGGCACCTGGCCCTGGGCGGGGGGGTGGGGGGAGGCGTGGGAATAATGATGCAAGAGTGGAAGCAGATCAAAAGGACTTCGGTTTAATTGTCACTAAACCAGCTATCTCTCAACTGGGAAAATTAATCCATCAAACCTCCATCCAAGGCCTGTATAAATAACTAATATTGATCCCCAGAATATGTGAGGATCAGAGGTCTATGCCTGGGGACAGGATGTAGAACGGTAATGACATTGGTGAAGCAGGCTGAGTCCTTTTCACTAATTCTACATGCAGTCCCTCACTCCTTCCAAAAACGAGTCGGGAATTAAATTCAACTCACATGGGCCAGTCGATCAAATCTGGCAAAGAGCTCGTTGAGCATCCTGACCAGCTCCTGAGCAGACAAGGTGGTGGAGAGGTTGGTAAATCCTTTAACATCTGCAAAAAGAATACTAGACAATAGGGAAGGGATGGGGTGGGAAGAAAGTGCATTAATATTTTAAACCATCCTAGGACACACATCAACACCATCCAAAGAAATTAACCGTGGCCTGAGACTTTTGCTCTCCCTGCCACAGGAGTCAGAAGGAATGTGTCAATATTTAACAGATATCTCAGCAGAGAGAGTGCACCCAGGAGTTCAGGAAGGACAAGTGGGCAACGGAAAGTCCTTCTTCCTGGGCAGAGCTGTGCAGTGTGGGCAAGAATAACAAATCCAGAAAGGAAATTTGTCACTAGGAACAGATCAATTTGTTATGCAAAGCAAAATGAAGCTTTATGAATTATTTCTATATATTCACAATGAACAGCAACACAGAGCAAAACCGACATGGGGAAAAAAGTCACAAGAACTCATTATCTCCAGCTTATGACATGTATTCTACTTCACATTGTAGGCAAATGAAGGTAGGCAGTTTTTTCTCCAAAATTATGGGACTAGGTAGCAAACCTGGGAAACCTCAGGCAGAATAATTAATTACCTAAAACTTTCCAATTTACCAAGGATTTCAGTGAGGTGAGGTTTTATTCTATGCATATGTTTTGGCATAAGGGAAAATGAAGGGAAGGGAAAATGAAGGGAAGGGAAGGGGCAATTCTGGAAAGCCTTCTAAAAGCAAGGCACTGCATGAGCACTATTTTTGTTAATTCATCCAGTGGTCCAGTGGGGAAGGCATCCTTGTCTCCTTTGTGAATATGAGCAAAAGAGGCTCAGAGAGCCAGGAGACTTGTCTAGCCTTCCACTGATAGCATGTGGCAGAGTTAGGGTTTTCCACTGTAATGGAATGGTAGAGAGAAGAAAAGAGAAGAGAAAGAAGAGAAGAGGAGAGAGATGAGACAGGTAACAGAGAGGTGGAAAAGAATATAACCATTAACTGGATTAGTTGTTATTTGCAGCTAAAAGCATTCCCTAACTGTAGACAGAAACCCAAAACAGTAGTAGCAGCAACACTAAGAGTATTTACTGTGGACTTGAATTTGATCTAAGATTTCTACTGTATTAACCCATTCATTCTGCATAAGAATCCATGGGACAGGGACTGTTATTATGATCATCTCCATTTTATAGTTAGGGGAACTAAGGCCCGAATACATCTTGTCCGTGAACATGAAAAGCTAGGATGTAAACCAGGCACAGCCTGGCTCTGGAATCTATGTTCTTTATCACTATGATATCTCTGAAGGTGGAAAGTGCAAGGGCCTATAGATCATCTGGTTTGACCCACTCACTTTATAGATCCATTCATCCAAAGCCATTCATATTCATCTGTCTAGGGCAAAAACTGCTCACTCGTTCATTCATTCAAAAGCCAATTAATCTGATGACTAGCATGTGCCAGGCACGGGCGATACGGTGGTGAGCAAGAAGTACCATCACAGCCGCATGGAGCAGGCAGCCTGTGGAAAGAGGAAACGGATTCCCTGAGAACAAAGGCCATAAAAGCTTCACATGTGCTCAGGGTCCCAGTATCATTGACTTTCTCGTGGGTCTTCTTATGCAGCTGACTGTGCAGTGCATCTGCTCCCCAGCATGGCTTTCTTTCCTGTTGCTACCTATTCAAATCCTGCTTGTCCTTCAAGATTCCATTATATGGTAAGACACACGACATGTTTCCTGAGTGGAATCACCAGAATTGATCAGAATCA
Source organism: Sturnira hondurensis (assembly GCF_014824575.4). Taxonomy (NCBI): domain Eukaryota; kingdom Metazoa; phylum Chordata; class Mammalia; order Chiroptera; family Phyllostomidae; genus Sturnira; species Sturnira hondurensis. The sequence continues at coordinate 47,682,546 of NW_028079044.1, forward strand.
AGTCCTCTTTCCTCAGCATGTGGTTGTGGCATCCACTGGTATCTCCTAGAAGCTGATTAGAAGTGCAGAATCTCAGGCCCTACGCCAGCCCCGCTGGGTCAGAATCTGACTTAGTGAGAGCCTCGGGTGATTCTTGTGCACATTCAAGTCAGAGAAGCACTGGTTCAAGCCATACTCATGCAAGAGGGGTCTGTTGAATGAAAGGTCAGAAACAGAAACCAGGGCCCTGGTTCTCCCTGCATTGCTCATCCTGCCACCCCTGGGTGCTGGGCTCAAGGTCGGGTCTTTTGATTCTAAGCATAAACTTATAACTTTTCCAAGATATTCTCCTTAGAATATACTGAAGAGACCATGATCATTTCCAACTCTAATTTTGTTATATAAGTTGTTTATTTGGCTAAAAATAAGTGATGTTACCTAATTGTCACTGTGCAAATAGAGTCTTCTAGGAGGCTTTAGAAGACTCTACTAGAATTATGAACACAGGCCCTGTGTAGATTGTTCTTCCTAACTGTGTGTTCTTGGGAAAGTTATTTAATCTCTCTAAGCTTCCATTTTCTTGATAATAAAGCAAAGACGCTGCTCTGCAGAGTCACTGTAAGAAAGTAACATAAAAAACCGTGGTCCTCAATAAGTAGAGGATATATAACTCCTTGTGGAAAGTTTTGGGGATCAGAGAGTATTTAATAGATTGCCACACAGACAGGCCTCAAAAGGCACCGAGTTTTCTAGGTTTATTCAGTTTCATGTGCGCACACATGAAACTCTAGTCTGCAGGACAAATGTGGAGAGTGCCTGTGTTGGCAGGACTGGTTGGAAATGAACTGCCAGTTCAAAGTGGGTAGACTGAGAACATGTGAATTCATATGGCCTGGGCTGGGGCAGGAGGAAAGGCAGGTCTGCTGAAGAAGCTGACTGTGCACCAAATCCATGCCTCTCTGGCACTAGCGAAGACTAGTGAGCCAGGGATTCTGTGCTCCCTGTTGATGCTGGGGGAGCCGGTCTCATCAATGGCATCTGATGCAGAAGTGATCCAGATCATTTCTGGGCCAAGGTGGTAAAGAAACAGGTGACCTTTTCTAGTCTTTCCCTTCCAAGAGCTGAATGCCAAGAATTTTGAGGCCTGGGGGATGGTACAACTAGCAAAGGCAGGGGCCTTTGTCCCTGAATCACCCACCTACCAGGAATATTAGCAGTGAACAGCTATGTGACTAGTCTGTTGGGTTTAAATTTTTGAAACTAGGAGGTTATTTGTTAGAGCAGACAGCACAACCCTAACTAATATAAGAAGTGTCTTAAATCTATGGGGGCAGGGAGAGGAAAGAGAAATAGAATTGGGCAGGTGAAATTGGAAGCCCCAAAGGCTTCCAGTAAAGAGCCCAGTGGCCCAGGATCTAGTGACAGTCATCTCAGAGGTGTATAGGTGAAATCCACTGGATTCCCAATGTGTTGACCACTTCAGATATCTTGGTTTTGGGATTAGGAAACTAAAACCCAGAAAGAAGAAACAATGCAGCCAGTATCTTACAGGGGCTGTGGCTCCTAGAAAGTGTTCTGGATGAGAACCCTAGTCTGCAGGCTCCCCGTCCACTGGGCACTCTGATATCGCCAAGCTCGACGGCTCCTGTATGCCCTACACAGGGAGCTGATGAACTGTAGGAGACAGTATGGAGAGTTAGACATTGACAACAGACTGTTTTTGGGAAAGGCCACAAAACAACAGAACGACAGAAGAGCAACAGAGAAGAAAGAATGAACCCAGTGCACTGCCGGCTGTGAAGACAGCTGCAGGGTTGGGAATGGCTTCAGAAAAACTCGCTACTCCACAGCGGGCGTGCTCTGGGGGTGGGGGAGTGGGGTGTAGCAGCCGGCCTGACTTTGTTCTCAGACTCGGGCCAAGGACCATCTTCTGCCGCTGTTTTTATCCCTGGTCTTATTTTAGCCCCCAGCAGCCTTGCAGTGGACTGTGGAGACCCCCCCACCCCAGCTGAGTTCATCTTCCAATACCAGTGGGAGAGCCTTCGAGAGACCCAGGCCATAGTGGGTCTCTGTAGGTTCTCTACCCCTTAGAAAGGACTCCTTTACTGCAAGCTGAGGCCACTGCGAGACGGAAAGGCACCAAACTCAATTCTACCTTAGGGTGCCGTGGAATTCCAGGAAAGGGTCTCAGAGCATCAGAACTCAGTTTATTGGTGTAAAATGAATGGGCGGAGTGGAGGGGGCAGAAGTATTAGTTGAACTAGACTAAAAGGAAGCACCGAAAACGGACGCGTGCAGAAAGCAAGCCGCACATTGTCGTTTCTTAATCCTAAGGGTCCCAAGTATGCGGGTGTGGGAGAGCTGGCTTGTGTATTTTCTCCATTTTTTTCTTAATTAAGGGTAGTTTCTGCCCCACCTCTTTCTCCATGGTAACAGGCACTCTCAGAAGCTGTCACATACTTATATTGATTTTTACATTAATATATAATACACATATTTTACATCTGGTTGTAGATACATAGACCACTGTGCTGCCTTCACTTGTGCTGATCACTTTGTCCAAGTCGCCTGTCCTTGCCTTTTCCTCTTGCCTGATTCAATGTTAAAAAATGCAAATGAGAAGCATCTCTTTTTAAAGGTTTCTCTATCCACACACATCCCTCCTCTCCCTGCCCCTCACACACCACAGGTCTTTCTCTTTGCATGGTCTCTTGGCACCCTTTGCTCACTTTAATAGAGCCCTGCCCTGAATATCATTATAGGTACTGCCTGGGACCTGTTGTTCTAGACTTGGTATTATTGATAAGGTCCTGTGATCTGTGGGACCAGCTCCTAGATCTGGGGTGTGCCTTTCACCAGAGCAGCCATTTGACTGAGGGCTCTTTGTACACCCCAGTCTCCAGAGCCGTGTAGCCCAACTCTGGAATGAGACCCAGAGACCCACCGAGTCTGACTGTTCTGCGAAAGGGCCGGGTGAGAATCTCGCGCCCTGCCGGACTTGCTTCCCAATGAGTGTCCCTGCTTGCCCGGCACAGAAAGGTCAGAGATGCTGGTAGGCGGGAAATTGTCCCTCCTTTGGAACAGCGTTGGGGGCCTAGGAACCAAGAAGGTACATTAGGTTTTTTAGAGCTGGTCAGTGTATGGACTCCCCCGCCCTGTCTGGGGAGTTCCCACACTGTGATATTTGGTGAGAGGGAGATAAGTTCTACTGTACAAGCTGAAAAGGGCAGATGTTTGCCTTTCAGTCACTTGTTGCCAGTTACTGGGCTCAGCCACTGGGTCACATCAGTCCCAGGCTTTAACTTGAGACGCAAAGAGGCAGGAGGAGCGGAGAGTGGGGGCAGGGCAAAGGCAGCCAGATCCGGATCCTGGGCTGCTGGAGGGACGGTGGAGGTGACAGCTGTGTGGGGACAGGATTGGCAGCACAAGCGATGGATTCTTTTTTTTTTTAAGATTTTATTTTATTTATTTATTTTTAGACACAGGAGATAGACACAGGAGAAGGAAAGGAGAAAGAGAGACAGACATGTGCCCTGACTGGGAATCAAACCAGCAACCACTTGGTTTGCAGGCCTGTGCTCAATCCACTGAGCTATGCCAGCTGGGGCCACAAGCGGTGGATTCTTCAGAAATAGTGGCACCTGGGTCCTCACTGGCCTAGTGCTCTGCTGTGATTTTGGCCATGCCTCTGGCTTTATTCTGGCTTGTTTCCTGAGACTACCTCTCTCTTTTTCCCCCAGTTATTCTATAGCCATCATGTAGCCTTTCAGGACATTTAATCAGCCAGGGTTGGCTTCTTTTTCGCTTGCCCCTAGAAACCGTGTATGAAACACCTACAGTAGACCTAACACTCTACTACATGCTTACCTCATTCTGTGCTTTGTATATATGTTTCCTCAGTGCAGGTGACTATAAAAACACCCATTTTGCAGAAAAAGATCCTGAGATTCAGGTGTGTAAATTTCCCAAGGTGGCATAAAAGGAAGAGGTCGAATTGGGGTCCTAAAGCTGCTCTGCCTCACTAAGGAGCCCACCCTCTATTTTCAGTGCTCAGCATGTTGTCCAGTGTAGTCGTGGGCACAGAGAAGGCACTGATGGGTGAGTGGGTAGATGAGTGGGTGGATGAGTGGGGAGAGGAGGGGCAGATGATGACGGATAGATGTGGATGGTTGGATGTGCAGAAGGGGATGGATAGGCAGATGGACAGGTAGGTGACAGGACAGATGGATGGCTAGATAGATGGGTGAACAAGTGGGTGGATGAATGGATGGGTGGTTGGCCAGAAATATGTGTGCAAAAAGCAAAAAAAGCTGTAGTCCTTTTTGTATTGTTTTATGATGCTTATGAGGGATATAAGGCGATGTATGTCATCACCCTTGAGGGTTCCACATCGCATTCGGGGGTTAGCTTTCCAATCACATTGAGAAAACTTTTGGCTTTCTTACGCAAAAATGTAAAGGTGGGGAAACTACTGAAGGGAAGCCAAGCAGAAAGTCAACAAGCAAATATAACTGCATTTCTCTGCCAGTCTTCTTGAGCCTCAATTTGGAAACACAGAGCCATGTCATGAATAATGACTCCTGAATGAATTAGTCAGCCAATGAAAAACAGCCCTGACATGCAGGCAGACATTATGGCAGTGCGATGAGAGCAGCCGGGCGCGCAGGGATCACGCGGAGAAGGGGTGGGGTGTACCGTTTCTTACCTGACGTTCTCGTAGCGATGGATGTAGATCCGGTGGAACTGGTGCTGTAGGTGCTCGTCTTCCACGTTGGTCATGTCATTGATCATTTCCAGGACGACAAATCGGGGGAGCACAGACAGCACAAGTCGTTCCTGGGACAAAGCAATGAAGAGGGACAGTCTTGTTAGGCTGAACACTGAGTCTTAGAGGGGTGAGTAGCTGGTGTGGAAGCCAGGAGGCTCTCGGCTGAATTTCCGGAGGTAGTGTTAATCTCATCCCATGTCTGTGAGCATGACAAATATCTATTGGCTACTTGTTACTTGCCTGGCACTGTGCTGGGTGTCGGGTATACAGTGGTGAACCAAAGGGATGGCCGTCCTACCATTGTGGAACTTATATCCCAGTGGGTACAGATGTTAAATTTAACACATTTACAAAATGTGACAAGTGCCATGTAAGAACAGGTGATGATCACAGTATGATGGCTGATGACAACAGGTACCTACACATTTCCCCTGAGCCAGCCCGGTGCAGTGCGAGGGAAAGAGAGTGCCAGGAAAAGGAAACAGCAAGTGACAATGTTCTGATGCAAAAAAAAAAGAAGAAGAAGAAATGGTGTGGCTGGAAGGTGGTGACAGAGAGTGCGGGGACAAGCGATGTGGTAGGAGGTTGGAGGTGGAGATAAATCTTGCAGACCTACGTAAGGTCTACAGCATTTCATTCCAACTACAACTGGAAGCCACTAAGTGGTACTCAGCAGGAGTGACAAAAAGATTCAGATTTTAAAAGACTATCATGGCTGTGTTTTGGAGAATGAATTGTGGGGAGGGAGCCAAGGGTAGAGGTGGAGAGGCCCACTGGGGCAGACCCTGCGGTGGCCCAGGTGAGAGGTGATGTGTGACATTGTCTAAAGGGTTGGAAGCCAACTGAGATGGTGGGAGAGAAAGAGGGCATTACCATGGTGATGGCTGGGTTTTGAGTTTGGTTGATGGAGAGAGGGTGCTACATTTATTGAAAAACGGGAACCTACGAGAGAATCCAGGCTTAGGAGGCACCAACTCTTTATCAAGAGGAGAGGAAATGAGACCCACGCAGCCTGAAAAGTAGGGACCTAACACTTGATGGATAATATTCTTCACTGTGATCAACATGGTAGATAAAAAGAACAAAATGACTGCTTCACTAGCAACATGAACTGAATCCTTAAAAGACTGTGTTATGGCCACTAGGCAAGAGTCTGGCTTATTTGCCGTATGATATGCTGTAGTGTGGAACCGAGTTTAAGACAGGTGTGCTGTACTCAGGGCAGTTTCTCCCGTCTTCATGTTTTTTATGGGTTTCAAGCATTTCCAGCATTCGTTCTTTCATCTGTTCCTCACAAAACCCGGGAAGTAAGCAGGTACAAATACTCTTCATTTAACGGGCAGACTGGGTCTGGGAGAGGTCAAATTCCATGCGTGACCTGAACAGTTACCAGGTGGCGGCACCAGGATGCCGTTCCTCACCTGCTGCTGCTGGATGGGTTCTTGGTGAGTTGGGGAAGGCCTGGTTCTGATGGGAGTTCGATTCTGCCTCCAACAGTTAACAGCAGCGTGGCATTGGGTGGGCCACGTCACCTCTGTGCCTTTGGTTCCTAGTTTGGCAAATGGCATGATATCATCTACTTCACAGGGCTGCTGTGAGCATTCAATGAAATACAACACAGGGGCAGGCAAAAGGGGGGTTACAGTTGTAACACAAATAAATAATATAATAAATAATAATACCAGAACACACCGTATCATGTACGCACAACTGTAAACCTACGTTTGCCCACCCCTGTAATGTGAGGGGCCTGGCGTCAACTCCCTTCCTTCTCTCTGCTCTATCTAGCCCTGCTCCCATGCAAAGGGCTTCACGAATGAAGTGCTCACTGCGCTTCCTGTGATGAGCTTTTCCCTCTCTTGAAAGCTGTCTTATCCTGAGATTAAGAGCCACACTTCCTGCAAGTGCCCTGGCATCATGATCGTTCCGTGCTCGTTACTGTGATCAGTCAACTGTTCACGCAATCACTGCAGCTTTGAGGGGCACTGGTGTCTGGAAACAGTGGGTGCTAATGAACTATTTCCTGAACAAACACACAGACACATGCGTGTCAGAGACTGTGCCCAACTCATGGGTACATCCCCTGCAGGTGCCAGCAGAGTTCCTGGGGCAGGACAATTGTTTGTTAAATCCATTCTTTACATGGCAACGCACATTGGATCCTCAAGCGGGACATGGATGCTTTCAAGGGGGGCTTTTGAAATGAAATTTTAGTAGCAACACTCTCCAGCTCTAGGCTCACCAGCTTCCAGTTACTCCTGCTACTACCTGTCAACTGCCCCAGTTCCTCCCTTTGCACAGCATTTTCGGCAGGACATGGGGATTTGCCTGGAGTCTGCTTGTAGAAGCCCACTTTCGACACTTTAGTTTCCTTCAGATTTGTTGACTGCTTGGGAAACAGCATTCAAATCCCCTGAAAACACAATTTAAAAGAAAATGGGAATGTTTGCCCCCTAATACAATTCCTCACTCCCTCTGAGGCACAATAAATGGTTTCCAGCTTTGGAGAACAGAGATATCAGAATCCCTCCTGGAGCCAGACTGGGACCCAGGGTGGCCTTTGAGCTCTGTTCAGCACATTTGTTTCCTCTTTGGGTTTTTTCCGTTTGCATGAAAAGAGACCCTGGTTGATTCCAAGTGCATGGGGGGCTGCCGTCTGGATGTCCCCCTCATCTCACGTGATGTGCAGTATTCACGTCACCAGGATGCTTCTTCACGGGCATCGGTTGCTACAGTACACCCCAGGGGAGGCAAGGTGAAAACATGGAGAGATTCAGGATTTGTATTTTATGCAAAAAGAGACAGGGCAGTCCCCACACAGGCAGCACTGCTTCTGGGCTTGCATGCAGCAGAACCTCTGAATGGCTTCTGCAAGAACTGGCCCCACTCAGGCTCTTGCAAACTGAGAGGCCTCTGATTAACCTCTCTCTTTGCAGAGAAAATCCAGGTATGGGTGAGAGACTAGTCTGGGGCTGCAGACAATAGCTTCTTTTAATTGATCACTCACTGTGCAGCATGCCAAGTGCTTTGCATCCAGTATCTAATCAAACAAAACCTCATTTTTACCGTAGGAGATAGGAAGTTACTCTTCTCATCCCATTTTGCATAGGAAGATATGATTGAAAGAGTTCAGGTGAAATCGGGCACTTAGTGCATGGTGGAGACTTGGGGCCATGAGTCCATGTTCTTCTTTTCTCTGGAACTTGGATCACAGTTCATCCATTTATTTACCACGTCAAGGAGTAGGTGCTATGTGGCAAGTGTCGTGCTGGGCAAGGGGGGTCAGCAGAAAGCAAACACCGACACGGTGCTCGCCCTTGTAGAGCTAATGTTCTAAGGTTATCAATAGACCGTGGTGGAGATGAAGGGGCCCTGGGGCTGCTTTAGCTGAGTGGTCAGTGAAGGATTTCTCGAGGTGACTTTTCAGCTGGGACCTGAATGGAAGAAGTAACCAGTCCTGTGGAGAGCTAAGAAAAGGGGTACAGCAAATACTGAGACTATGGTATACTGTCTGTCATCAAATTCATTCATTCATTCGTTCATTCATTCGTTCATTTGACAGAGTTTTACTGAGATTCTGGTATGGACAAGAATGTTAGATGGTATGGATATGGGGGTGGACAAGGCAGACGTGGTCCTTGATAGACATGGTGTCAGAAAGTCCCGTGAAGGTGGCAGGCAGCAGCTTGACAAGCATGTGACAGCAAGACAAGAGCAAGCCCTCACTAGACATATGGGCAGGCAACCCAGTGACGTGGGGAGGGCTGTTCTCTCAGAGCAGATGAGGTCCTTGCTGGAAGTGGCAGGAGAAAGGAGAAGCTGGGCTTCTGCGTGTTTTATCATCAGGACTCAGAGCAGACAGAGATCAGGGTCCAACTTGGATCTGTAGAGACTAAACACTGGGTAGTCTCAGAAATAAGGCCTGTGCTCATCGCCAGTACTGGGCTCCCATCCCACGTTCGACCATGCAGCTGTTGCGATGAGCCACGCATTCCTTTGATCCTGCTGGACCTGCACCTGGGCCACCTCCTTACCTGGTCTGCTGAAGTGACACCACCTCCATGAACCTCCCTTGAATCCTCCTATGCCACATAGACCTGCTTTCTTTGCCCTGATTGGAGCCTGCACCAACCTCTGGACCAGCACCTGTACCACTTGAATGCCATAGAAGCTCTCCTGGCTGACCTCCATTTAACCAACTCTGAACTACGTGGTGCTGGATCCGTGTTTCCCAGTGCCTCTCTCCCACTGGTCAGCTGAGCAGGCTACTGCAGGGCTAAAGGTCCCCAGTCGGCGGAGAGCTCTCTAAATGCTGACACTTCCATTCCGTGTGCAGCCCTTTGCTGACCAGGGGTCACTGAGCTTGTTCCAAACTCATTCATGTCAATCTTACCTGTTAGTGCACTCACTCAATTTAATTAGATATTAAGTAAAAGTGGTGAGTAAATAGGAGTGGGAGCTACTGCTTGTGTGAAAACAGGATAGAATGCTTTGGACAGACTTAGTAATACTGAATAACTAAAACATTGCCACCAAATTAGATGTGAACAGGACAGCTGTAAAAATTTGTGGGATAAATAAGAAAAATCCAGAAGTCACTCTGGTAAGTACTTTTTTGCAAGTACTTTTGAATTTTTGCTCCATTTTTAGAAAATAGAAATCTTGGCTTATGCACTATTGGCTACAGTTTCTATAAGAAACAATTAATCTACCCCCCCGCCCAATGCTTTGGCTTCATTTTAAAAGAAAAGACAACAAATTGATTTTTTATGTTTAAGTTACAAATAAAATATTGAAGTATAATTTTTCATAATTCCCTTTTTTAACCTACTTTTCCAATTAATCACCCAACAACCCATCCCGATCGCTTCGGCTAAAGGAATTTGACAATTCTTACTTGGGTGTCTGTCATGCTCCTGAGATCATGAAGTATCTGAGAGCCAAGACAAGGTTTTTCCCACCTCAAGAACCCAACCCAGGCTTAGCAAGGAAGGGCTGGCCGTGTTATGCAGGTTCTTTTGATGACAACCAGTCATAGATCCAACGCAACATAGCTGCAGAAAAATCAGGTTTCTTGTGAGGATGCTTCCTGACTCTGGGACTTGGCCTCTCTGTAGCACAGTTTTTCCGAAGTGGTAAGCTGGGGATGGCAGTAATAGCATCCACTTCATAGGGCTGGTGTAGGGTTAAATGAGTTAATATTTGTAAAAGAAGGCAGTGTCTAGGGCACAGGAACCACAGCCCAACTGTTTGTTAAGTGCCCTGCCAAACAGGCTCTATTTTAAGTCTTGTTTTAGAACTCTAATTGTATGTTGGTGCCGAGGCATCAATCTGTTCGAGTAGGGACATTACGCAGGATCTATGGGGAAGATGAGCAGACAGAAGGTATAAAAAAGGCAACTGAGCTATATGGGGTAACAGCTCCAGGCACCCTTTTAATAATGTAATATTTTAAAATTTGTTATCAAAATCTTGACCCTGGCATTTTGAGTTTATGTCTTAAAGGCTTTTATGGATTTTTTTTTTTTACCAGAGCTGTTATTATTTCTGAAAGCGATGTGTGAGGACAACCAAGTGGAAGATGTGGTTTAATTGGCTCCTAAAGGCATGTTCTTTTCAGGCTGGTTCAGCAGGCAGGTTGCAAGTTTGGACTGACATCCATGTCTCCTTGGTGGTGGTCTGAGATCCCAGGAATTTGGTTCTTCTCAGAAATGCAAAGATTAAAAGGCTTTGGAGTCAGATGAGCTGGGGTTGAATCCTGCCTGAGCTCAACAGCTGATTCATTCAGTGACCAAGATATAAGACTCCCTTGGGCCTCAGTTTCCTCATTTACAAAATGGGAATAATAAAACCTGCCTCCCAGGACTATTTCTCCCAGTAAAAGACAAAGCCTCTTTTATAGGTCCTGGTACACAGTAGGTGCTTATTAAATAGCTGTGGTCATCAGATGTGCTTTAATTCATCCCAGGGGTTAACTCATAGGCCATGGCCTGTGTGACTCTAGCGTCTGTAGTTCATGATACAGAGTGTAATTTCAAGGATAAGGCTCACAAGTCAGGTTTCAAGGACTTTTTTTCCCTTTTACCTTTTTAAGGAATTTAGATTTTCTCAGGTCTCTTCACCTAGTAAGCACCCAGATATGTCAAATTTGAAGTCCTGAGACAAAGCTGTTTCCCCATTTGTTTGTTCAGTCATTGCTGAAAACCTACTGTGTGCAGAGAGAGCCCAGCGCACAAGGGAACCAAGGCCACAGCTCTTTCTAAGACCACAGCTCCGCTCTGTCACTTAGCTATGTGACCTTAGGCAGGTTACTCAGCCTCTAAACCTCAGTTTCCCCCTTCACCAAAGAGTAACAGCGCCCTTATGGATTCTGGTCAGGACCCAGCGAGATATGTCCTGTCAACATGCCCAGTGTCCGCGGCGCCGTGTGGGTGTGCAGGGAAGAAGCGGGGCGTGGTCTGTTCCAGGTGCAGGCAATGAGGGGGTCTCTTGCCTGTAGAGGGTTTAAAATAATAATGAGGACTAAAGGCTTGTCCTGCCTTTGATTACCACCGTTCACTGGTAATTTAAACAATGCCAGGGATAAATACTCTTCTCCACTCCCTAAGAGTGGCTCAGTAGAGAACCTGGCATAGAGTCTGCCCCCTCCCCCATTACTGGCTCTTTGAATGTAGAAGGATCCATGACATGGCAGTGCACACCTCGGCCATCAGTCTTAGGCTAAGGAAGGCTCGGCCCACCCATGGTGCATTAGTTGAGGAGCCCATCGGATAAATCAACAACTCTAGCAACAAAAAATAAAAAGGAAACCCCCTTTTTTCCTTTGGGAATAAAATGATAAATCAAAGGCAATATGACACTCAGGTGAAATGCTAAACTGCCCTGCAAGGAATTTAGTCAAATGTGAGGAACGAAGAACACATTTCCTGAGCCCAGAAGATGTGAGGCAGCGAATCAGCCGCTCAGCAGGCCCTCTTGAAAAATCTTTCTTGAAACACTTATGGCTGGAGGATTTGAAAGCCTTTTTTAGAGCGCTCAAATGGTCGTTGACACAAATTTGCCTATTTTTCTCAGACACAGAAAATGCTACTGAGCATTGTGCCATTTTCAGTAAAAAGACATTGATACATAGGTCGGAGATCACAATCGGAAGAACCGAATTTGAGAGTTGTTGTTTTTTGTATGTGCTCACTAAGTGATCTTGGGCAAGTTACTTTATAGCTCTGAATCTGAGTTTTCTGACATGTAAAAGGCAGGCATTGAATGTCATCCCGCCTACTTCACGCCCTGCTGAGGATGAGATAATCTAGCTGGATGTTATGGTGCCTTGAGAAAGTCAGGAGTTTGCAGGCAGAGCCAGGGCAGAACCCTCAGGCAGCGGGCCAACAGGCAGAGGGTGGACAGCGAGTGGGTGGCGAGTCTGTGGGTGAGTTCCCCATGGTGGGAGGCTCTCTGTGCAGTGCGGGGGATTGGTCAGACTTGAGAATTCCATGGGAAACCGTTTGGAATGGCCCCTGAAGGCTAATGACAAGGAATTTAGTCATTAGCCTCTGTTACAGATGTGTATATTGGCTCAGAATTTTGAGGAAAAGTTTGCCCAAGAGACCAAGTGTAAGTGGTAGAATTAAACTTGGAAACTCGGTAGATTTGGCACAAAAGCCAGTGCCCTTCTGAAAACTCTTGATGATACAAGTACTCCAAATTCTTCCAAAGCCCTCCCTCTGTCTGCAGATACAGCCAGTGCCCTGTCCGTCAGCATGCTGTTCATTTATCTGGTTCACTGCCCTCAGTGGGTTCTCCTCCACCCTGCAACCAATGCTTTATGGTCAGAAGTGGTGGCCACTGTCTCAGAGGAGGGACAAACACCCTGCTCCTGGGATGCATCCTCATGGGGTCCTGGATTCTGAAGAACCAGAATTACCCAATGCTAAAAGCTCCAGCCAGAGGGACCAGAGAGCGCTGAGACCCAACTGGAGTCAGCCCAAAGGAGGGGGTGGGCAGGGCAGGGCAGCACTCACTGTCCCTTCCCTCCGTGTCTGATGCAGCAGTGGTTTCAAAACTGGGACTGGTGACACATTTGTGTGTCTGAAATCCAATTTAGTGGCTCATACACAGCATTGAAAAATGAACTTGATAAAAATAGAAAGCATCAGAATCCAATGACTATAAAGATAAGTATTGGTTCCTGGATAGTTTCTTGGTTTTATATCTATGCATGTGTTCAAGTAAAATGAATGTCTTACTGGGAATTACAGTGGAAAATGTAAAAAGGCCACGAATACCCCTTTCTGAATTAAAGAGGCTACAGGACTAATGGCCGCTTTCGCCTAAATCTTGCAGCCCTAGGTGTGTTTTGAGTTTTGACAATCAGATGCATCAGTCCCTCAGGGTTAGGAATGTGGGGTCAGGCTGAGGCTATTTTCACCTACCTCTGCTTTTTGTTGCTGGCATCACGGTTACGGAAACACTGGGTTTTTAAATAGCAGGCTTTCAGTGTGCTGTCACAGGGTTTCTGGCTGTTCAGAAGGTGCTCACTGTCTGTGTTTTGCCAGTGGACCTAGAAGGCAGCCCAGCTATGGAGCTAACGGCTGTGGCAGCGACACTTCCCTGGTGGGTTTCCAGCACTCCACAGCCAATGAGAAGCCGGCCCATAGAGTCTACAAGAGGAACACTGCCATCCTAAAACAGGATTTAATCCACCTCCAAAGTCAGTGAATAAGACAAGTCCTATTGGTGGCAGGGGACCAGGAACGCATTTTATAATTTCATCCACACTCAAATATCCTTTCTAAAATTCATCAGGCCCACAGAAATCAGTGTGCCCTGCCTGTCCTTCTGACTACATAATTGCAAATGTCACAGCATACCTCTGCCTGCTATTCTACTATGCACCAAAAGAGCATGCATATTGGGTGCTATTTGACTATTCAATTCAATTTCCTTCAGTAAACATTAAGTGTGTGATGCGTGCCAAGCTCTGAGGGTGTTCCTGAGGCTGATTCAGACTCTGGCCCCAAAGAACACACAGCTTGTGGGGCATGCAGATGCAGAGGCATCCCGATGGCTCTGTTCAATAAGCTGTCACAGAAGCAAGACCCTGGCTCTCTGGGGACACTAGGAGCTACGTAGGGGAGGGTGGGGAAGTGGGGCCTGAAATCGACACCACAGCATCGATTTCAAAGAGGTCTCACAATGACTCAACGAGGTAGGCTGGATTGTTCCAATTGAACAGACGAGAAAAACGAGGCACGTCAAGTTACACCCTTCGCCCAAGTTCGTGCAGCCGTAATGTGCAAAGCTGGGATTCAGAACCAGGCCCGCCCGACTTCACCGCCAGCACAGCACATAAGCTGCCTGTACACCCAGCAGGGATTTCCTCAGAGATGAATTCTCCAGCGAAACTCTAACAGTAAACAATCAGCAGCCCCAGACAGACTTGCCTTGGCACCGTTCTCGGCTGCATTCCCCTCCGTTCTGATAAACTCCCTTTACACCATGGCAACCTCAAACTCTGTTATAGTAATATTGTCACTGGTGGTGAGGGGCGGGGGCAAAGTTATACAAGCTACCAAGTATTGCTTCCATGTGCTAAGAAAAAAAAAGCACACGCACTTTGCACAATTACAAATCCTGGTGTGGAAAAGACCCCTACACTGTAATTATTTTTGTTTTTGTCTTTCCCCCAAGAATATTTAGACAGATGCGGCAGAACGCATACATTTTCAAACTGTCATCCAGGTCTGAAAACAGGTAACCAGTTGGGTATTTACAAGGTGAAGGCTTTGGCCCTGAAGGTAGGGTTGGGAGAGAACATTGTTCCGAGGGGGCAGGGGAAAGGGCCTGATGAGGTTTTGAGGTTCTGAGACATAAAGAAGCTGGAGTGATGCTCTTTAAGAAAAACGTTACAAATCATAACTGCATAGTTGTTAGGGCCCCTTGGAAGGCCTTAGAGCAGCGGCCTGAGGCTCACACTCCGCCAGCTTCACTGTGAGTCTGCTTTGGAGCAGGCGGAGCCTCTTCATTATTGGAAATGTTGGATCAACACCTTGGCGGACCACCTGACCTGTGGCTGCCCGAGGGCAGAGAAAACAAATTACTTCCTCCTTCAAGTACTAACATGCAGCTGTTTCCATAGAAACCTGATTATAATTATGCCTCAATGCATGTTTTAGAATGCTATTCTGGTATCTCTTTTCAAAATTAATTTATACATGCTTTTTACACTTATCCATTGAAATCTTAAAAACACAGAATTTATATTTTATCTTGCTATGGAGCAGAGCTTCTCATGTATTCAAGAACATGATACTGGAATAGCAATTAGAACAGCTCTAATTTGGAGGTGGAAAGATTGATTTAAATTCAAATAATTCCCTTGCTTGCATATTATCAGGAGATGGGTATCCTCTTCAAATAAGATATATAAAAATAATAAAAGTCATACCTTACATTTGTAGTGTATGTACTGTTAAAAATTACCTTACTGTGTCCTAGTCCATTTAATGGTCAGAAGAATCCCGGGAGGTAGGAATTAGTACAGTGATTTCACAGGTGAAGATTCTGAGACTTGGAGAATTTCCTCAAGGCCAACCTATGATTATTGCAGGACACCAAGCCACTTATCCGGCTTCTGCGGCACCTCAAAAAGTGGGACTGTCCAGGCCAGAGCTCCCACGGGGGGAACTGGGTCAGAGGCTGGAAGACCGCGGCAGAGGCAGCGTGGCTGGTGATCCCTTTGCTGCTACACCTGCACCAACTGCCTGGAGGGATCACACAGGTCCAGGTGGGCACATGCGGTCTGCAGCCCCCTCCTCCCAGCCCCCCAAACCAGTGCCTACGGAGCTGAATCGTCACTTTTCACACCAGTGTTTCATTATGTCAATTTTCTGCCTATGAGAAGAACAATCATCAATCACTTCTCATTTACATTTGAAAAGCAGAAAATCACATAATAAGTATTGCCTAGCCGGAAACTACATGTCATAGTCACTAATTCATTAGCTCTCTCTTTATTATTTCAAATGACAAATACCATGTACTTCCCGTATCATAAAGTGTAATTCATTGCTTTTGATTGTTCCATTTTTTCATACTTTAGTCTTTCCGCGTGTATTTAAAATCAGCTTGGCTTCTGGCAGGCTGAGGGCATTTTTTCCCTGTGGAAGGTCTTAGTTCATGATCAAATGTCTGAGTAAGAGCAGCAATTACATCGACAACCCTGCTCCCAACAGTGGTTCTTACTGGGCACTTACTCTGTGTCCAACTCTGTATACAAATCTTCTCATTTCGTTCTCACAACAATTGGTGAGATAGATATGTTCATTACTGATAATTCACAGAAGTGGAAACTGAGGCACAGAGGGGTTAGGCAGTGCCTGGATGTGAACCCAGACAACTGGTGCCATTAGTGAGTGAGTTCTGTGCCCCAGCCTCTGTGCTGCGGAGGCTGATTTGGGGTTCATCCTTTTCATGGGTGCAACAGATCACACGGGATGACTCTCGTCGCCAGCCTTCTCCACGTCTGTGTCACCTATGGTGCATTATCATCCACTACCCATTCATCTGCTGGATACACTGCTTTTCAGCAAAGAAACATGTGCTGAGGAATGAGTAAGGGGCAGGCATCGTGCTCTGCCTTGGGCAGAGGAGAGGACAAGCTTCACTTCTGCCTTCACCGTGCGTGCAGGCAGAGACCTTGAAAACTGACTGCGATAAAATATTAACGACTATCATTAGCTCTATCATTAGTGACATTATGATAGATATCAACTCAGGGCACCGCCCATCTCTTGCATGTTCCAAAGACACGCTAGGACAATGGATGTCAGACATAAAATGCTTTGAACTGTTGGAGAGTGAGGAGGTGTAAAGATGAAATATTTACGTCTTGGTGATTCACATATAAAAGAGGAGGCTCCCGTGGAGCTAACTGCAAACTCTTTTGGACAATGGGAGTGAAGAAAGAGGAGTTGGTGGGGCAGTGAGTGCAGGAGGAACTCTCTGTTGTAAATGAAAACATCTACAAAATCCAGCATCCCATGGAGTAAGGAGAGAAAGAAAATGGTAATCGAACAAAAAAGGGGGTTTGTCTCCCTGCTGCCGCAAAAGCCAAACTTGTGAGGCCAGTGCTGATGTAAAACAAAAGAGGTTTTATTCAGATGCGGCATGATCTTGGAGAAGGGCAGACCCTTGCCTCAAAGCCCGTCTCTTTTGCAAAACCTAGAGAAAGTCCCGCCATCCTCGGCAAGACCAAAACAAAAGGCCGAGTCCAGAATTCCTGTTCCCATTTAAAATACAGTCCTTTGAAGTTTGCAGGTGGCTGCTCAGGGGTCATCTCTATAGCTTAGTTTGTCCCTGGTTGTGGTCCACTTCAGGATCCCTTCTGGAATCTGTGTGGGGCCCATGCAGCGATGGCCACATGGCTGCTAGGGCCACAGTGTTGCATGAACCAGGCAGGCGAGAGAGAGAGAGAGAGAGAGAGAGAGAGAGAGAGAGAATCCCTTCTGGAGTTCATGGGCCACATGACTGCTAAGGTCATATGGACCATGGAGAGAACAGGCCAGTGCACTCTCCGAGTGCAGGTCCCGAGCAGCAAGTCAAGAGCAAGAGAGCATCTTTCTTTGTTCCCCTGAGGCTCTATTAGTTTTGGGTGTGGGATGGGCCAGGTGCTTTCTCAGAATGATCAAACTTCCCAAACTTTTGTGCATTTGGGTGGGACCATCTTCCAACCAATCGCTCCTTTCCCTAGGTTAGACTGATAGCCCTCTGTGGTCCAGCACCGCCCCCTGAGCCATTTTGATTTGATTCCGTACGTGCCTGCTTTCCCCTGGTCCCACCCCCAATCTGGTACCAGAAAGGGACAGGAAGGCTTTCTGCTCTACCCAGGTGTCTTGCTAGCCGTGGCATGGTCAGTGTGATAACCCCCCCCACCATCGCCGTCTTGGCCAGGAGCACACTGAGGGGTCGGGCCGACTGAAGCTGAGCTGCAAAATTCAACGTCCTCCCCATGAGCTGTGGTTTGTGGAGGCGTTCTCTGTCCAGCTGCGTGCCGTGCCCCTCAGCACCCGAACCTCCAACTTTCATCTTACCAGTAACTTGGAGTAGGGTTCAATACAAACACCCTTGTTGTTTAAAAAAACCCAAAACAACAACAAAAACCCTCTATAAAATCCAGCATCCCATGGACTAAGGAGGGAAGGAAAATTATTCTTTAATATTTGTCAATAATACTCTCATATTTGGGGAAGGGGCCTTGTGGGAAAGACTCCTTCATTCAATCATTATTTTATTCATTTGATACAATGTTGCTAAATGTCCCATACCATGTTAGATATGGGAGAAAAACATTGAGTTCTCTGTTGATCAAGAAACCTGCAATCCAGTGGAGAGATAGAAGACACGACACATATCACTGTAGGTTGGAAAGAGCTAAGCTTGTCAAACTCTGGTTGATTATGAAAAAGTTTGATCTTGTTTTTATTTCTGGCACTTAACTCAGAGCTTGGTCTAAATTACAGAATGTAATAGTCACCCGACTGAATAGTGATAATACATTGTCACTATTAAAACCCTGAAGAAGGCTCCGAGAAAGAGTCAGTTAATGTGGAATTCTGATTGGATTTTGATAATTAGCTCAACCCTAAATAATGGAGAGACATCAACCAAGCGTCCCAGATCCCTAGTTTGGGATGCAACGGAGGCCTGTTCGGAATGGAACTCAGCAAATCTAAACCTGGTTTGGGAGGAAGAGTAGACACTTGGGAAAGTGATCTTTTGGAGTCGTTATTAGTTTCTTGCCCTTGGTGGACAGGTAGACAAAAAGCTGAAGTGTTTCGAAGAGTTGGGAGGAGCCAGGAGGACATAAACGCCCCCCGTGAGAAAGCAATGGGAACTCCCTGGAAGCCCTACTCTACCTTGGGCCCTGCCCAGCTCTCCTGGCCTCGGTGGCTTCGGGCAGTCATCGGTGTTCCTCGGCTTGTAGGTCTCTCCAATCTCAATTCCAATCTCTGCCTCTTTCTCCTCTCCCCATGGTGTTTGCTCTGTGTGTGCCTGTGTTTCTTCTTGTCTTGAGAGCAGACTTCTCAGCCTGTCTCAAGTTCATAGATTCTGACTGCTAGTCAAGAGTAATTTCAGTGTTTTTAAAAGATCACTTTGGATTCTTTTGATTTTGCATGAATATTTTTTGAATGGCACTGCATCACAGTAGACCTCCACTTAACTGATTCGATAGCTTGTCCCCTGGTGGAGACTCCAATATGCTAAGAACTCATAGCTAGCTGGCCCCTGTCTAGCTCGTGTCTGCTCCACCAGGTAGGTCCTGTCTTTAGCAGGAGGCAGTGATGTTTGTTTCCAAAGCTGCTTATGTTAGTAGTGTTTGCTACTGCTATAACAAAATTTAATTGAGTATGGTATAAAAAACAAAATATAAAAAGAAAGCAAGCTTTTGTTCTTATGGAAAATTAAAATTACTTTGCAAATCCCCAGTTTCCTTCTAAAATAGTTGTTTTCAAATTACATTTGGTAAGACATTTGCAAAAAATTAGAAACAAACTATAGATAATTCTAGAATAGTTCTTATTTAGATTGTTCTAAAAGTCTTCTTATTATTTGTATTTTTTAAATTTTGAGTGTGATTTATGCAAAATAAAGAACACAGAATTCCTGTCAGTTGACCTGTGCTTAAATCCAGCTGAAGTAAGTTATTTTAGTCATGGGTCACTTTTGAAAATACATAATTTATCTTCCCCTGCTCTATTTACTACCACTTTTGAAATGTGCCTTCAGCTACATCCAGGCAACAGAGCATGCCTTGCCTATAGCATTTCACACTTGGGCTGTGTTTAGTTTCCAATTTCAGTTTCTTTGGTCAAAATTCCTTGGACAGATTTACGAGATTAAAAGGTCCTCATATGACTCTTTGGTTGCTGCTTAGCTTCTCCAGGCTTGAACAAAGGTGTCTAGGGCAGCGATGGAGATTGATTTCTTCTATCTAAACTGCCTCTGGAAATGTTAATTGTATGCAAATGGGCACAGGGCACAGGGTGCTGACCTGTCTTTGAATCAGGGTGCAATTAGTACTGCCCAGGATGCCAAATTTCAATAATAACAAATATCAAGAAAAAACCTGTAGTTATTAGAAACAGAATGTGTTCTGCTCTAAACCTCAAGATATGGCCAAGGTGGTTCAAAAGTTCAAGGACTAACTATGATCCCAAATGCTCATCTGTATCGCTTGACTTCCTCAGAGCAACTTTGGGATTACAGGGGGTCATCCTTTTGACGAAAGATCCAAAGTGCAGAGAGTTTAAGTGACATACCCAAGGTCACCCAGGTATAGCGTTAGCAGTTAGCAATTCAGTTCAGCTTTGTTCTCTTCAAAGCTTTCGCTCTCTCCACCATGCCAGAAAAGGCAAATACATAGTGGGCAGGAAAAATCGCAAAGAACCAGGCAGCCAGATGGAAGGCAAGAGTGGGCAGTCCACTCACACTGGGTAAACACAATACTTTGGGTGAAGTCAGCTGCTACAGGAGGGTCGCAAGCCATTAACACTGGGCTTCTCACTGCCCTACATTTTATCAGCAAGTAGAAGGAATAACAGTGCCAACCACAATACTAGACAGAGTGTGAAAAACCTACATTAACTAAAAATTCCTAAGTGCCAAGGAGAAAGAAATAGCTCTTGACTGGAAACAGCAGAGGAGGCTTCCTGGAGGAGGGACATCTGAACATCAGATTGGGGCGTTGGTGAGATTTTCACAGGAATAGCCCTAACATTTGTAGAGTCCCTTACAGTTGAGATAACACTTTTTTCTGGCATTCTGTTATTTGTCTCTCAGAACATCTCCATGGGTTAGGACAAGAATTATCACTTCTAACTGAGAGATGAGGAGACTCATGCCCAAAGTGGTTCAACTACTTGCTGAGAGTCACACCAGCGAGTTACAGAGTGAAATGGGGCAAGCACCTAGAGAGAGCCACACTGTTCAGCAGAGACAGGATGTGAGTCACCCACGGGACTAAAAGTTCCTAGTGTACACATTTTAAAAAGCTGAAAAGAAACCCTTAAAGTTCATAGTGCATTTTATTTAACCAAATACACCCTGAATATTGCCCTTTCAATGAGTAATTGACATGTAGCCAATATATGTAAAAAGATATTTCACATTCCTTTTTTTGTATTGTCTTCGAAATCTGGTGTGTGTTTTATGCTCACAGCACAACCCAGTTGAGATGAGGCACATTTCAGGGGCTCCACACACAGGGCCAGCGGCTGCCGTACTGAGCGAGGTAGAGTTCTTCGGATTCCTAGTCTTTCTGCTTTCCTAAACTTCTCACAAACTCGATGTAGACAGTTAGGGGTAGGGCCTCTCGTACAAATGGGACAATAGGAGCATGTAATTCAGGGTCCTAGCAGAACAAAATAAGTACCTCAAAAGAGATAATGGAAGAGAGTTCGATGAGGAGTTCAGGAACACAACAATGGGTGGTTAAGCACCCAAATGCTAGGATGAGTGGATCTTTAAACACTCCTGGCGCCTGGCAATCCTGGAGCTGCAGGTGAGGGCTACCTGATAGATGCTATGGGATGGCCTTTGCTATGAACAAGCAGCCACTGGTGCCCCACAGCCTGGCAGGATAGGAAATGGGGAAGTGGATCCATTGACCTCTTTGTCCTTCCATCCAGTGCTTGCCTTGGCCAAATCCAACCAGAAGCTAGAGGGTAATGGCCTGTTGAAGCATCCATAGAAGTTAGTCTCCTGGGATACAGAGAAAGGCAGAGAAGACTCAAGACTGGATCTGGAGGGCAAGCAGGGAACAAGTGGCAAAAAGTCAAAGGCACAGAAGAGTAGGGTCACGTTTGCTGGTGTGGGTGTTGTGTTGGAACACAGGATGGAGGCAGCCAGTGACATGACTGAAAAGTGGGGCCGGAGCCAGGCAGTGGGAGGGCTGCAATGCAGGGTAATGAAGTTGGCTTGTATTCTATGGTCATTAGCAATCCATGGAAAACTTGAGTGTGAGGTCTTATATAATCAAAACTGGACACTAAAGAGATGGTCCCAATAGCGTTACACTCCATGCTGGGGTTTTGGCATGTGAACTGAGAAAGAGATACAGGAGGCATATGAAAATCAAGACCAGCCACTTCACTGTGGGCAAAGGGCAGGGGACTGTGGCTGCAAAATGAGTGAACATGGGCTTCCTCGGCCTTCTTTTTGTTCTGGCTATAGCTCTCTGGTGAGAAAGCACAGCTGGGCCACTGCGGGGCTCCCTGCATCAGTGGCTCCCTGCGGGAGGAGAGGATCCACATTCTTACCCACAAAAACGTGATGGGGGCATTGACTACATTACACAGGAACAGAGACAAGGACAGACAGGCAGAAAACGGTGGCTC
The DNA here is from genome assembly GCF_014824575.4 of Sturnira hondurensis. Taxonomy (NCBI): domain Eukaryota; kingdom Metazoa; phylum Chordata; class Mammalia; order Chiroptera; family Phyllostomidae; genus Sturnira; species Sturnira hondurensis. The sequence continues at coordinate 47,704,686 of NW_028079044.1, forward strand.
ATGCTCCATACATTCTCATGAGGTTCAGTGTGTCCGTCAAGTCTCCTATTTCATAGACAAAACAGGAAAAAGCAAAATACAGCTCTTTTTTCAAGAAGAATTTTAGTGTTCAGTGACTCCAGGTGATTTGAACAGTTTATACTGGTTAGAAACTGGTCAGCACCAGGCAGAAATCTACTTTGTGACAGAGCTTCAAACAGTACTAGAAAAGGGAAGGCAGGGGCAGTCAGTGCATACATGGGGGAGAGAGCATCAGCAGGAATGGGTGGACCAGGTACAAGGATGTGTCCTGTTGAAGGAAGTGCATTTTTGGGGGGTTGAGCGGATTGTCAACAGGCTGAACCAGTGATGCCGGTGGGACGTGCCAAAGCAGCTGTGCAGCAGGACGCTGCTGACAGGCGTGTGGAGCTCAGAAATGAACACAGTGTTAGACATATTGACGTGGGAACAATCCAGAAGCAAAGGATGAGTCAGGATAAATCATCAAGAGAGCAACAAGAGATAAAAAATGGTTAATGGCTATTTAAATTTAAATTAATGAAATTAAAAGTCAGTTCCTCAATCACACTAACCACATTTCATGAGCTGCTCAATAGTCACATGTGGTTAGTGGGTTTTGGATAAGGCGAATGTAGAGTATTTCACAGTAATTCTACTGGACAGCACAGTTGCGGAGCATTATATGTTGGGGGGTGATGGTGGCTGCAATAACATTTTACTTCCACTTCCAAAATATCTGAAAGAAATGAAAGCAAAACTATGGAAAGAAATGAAATGAAACCATGAAAGAAATAAAGCCTAGAGACAGAGAAGCTTACAATGTGATGATAGGGATGATGCTCCTAGATAAAACTTATTATTTAAAAAAACTTGCTTAGGCAGAATTGCACCTACTGAAGGTCACTCATGTGAAGGAACAATAAAAAGTGAAGTCGAACTGGGAGATGGAGGAAGTTCAACACAATTGTTAACTGACAAGAAGAGATTGGACTTCTGGTTTAGGACAAAGACCCCAGAAGGCACACCCAGAGAGGAGAGTATTTTCCAAATCTGTTCATTCCAAAAACTACTTGGAAAACACAATTAGAGCACTCATTGTAAATTCATTGTCTCTGCTTTTCTTCCCAGCTTGGGTTTCTCCCCTTCTGGACTCACAGCTATTGTGAAGAATGTAAATGAAACACATCCAATCTTCAAAGAGTTTACTGTGTAGAAGAAAAAATAAAGAGCACACCAAATGGAGAAAGAGATAATTGCTTAAAGCAATATACGAATGCAACACTCATGGAGGTCACAGCTGGGGGAAACAGTGAGGGTCTGTGCGAAGGAGGTGACATTTGAGCTGAGCTTTGAAGAGGGGAGAAGGTTTAGGGGATGAGAGGAGTGTTATAACAGGTAGGGATACAAGCATAAGCGAAGGCGTGTGTGTCCTAGTGATAAGGATGTTTAGGAAATTCCAGTAGGAACTATAGAATAGTTACATAAAATATATTTATAACAGATGAGGATGAATATGACCAATGGTACATGGGTAGTCTTGAATGTAACAGATGGAGAAAAAAGCAGAAAAATGTCTTGATGGTATGCAGCTTAAGAGATTTAGAATATGAGAATACCCACTGACCTGGAACAAAAAAAAAAAAGAAATTTTCAGCCCTGGCTGGTGTAGCTCAGTGGATTGAGCATTGGCCTGTGAACCAAAGGGTCACTGGTTCAATTCCCAGTCAGGGCACATGCCTGGGTTGCAGGCCAGGTTCCTAGCAGGGGCACGTGAAAGGCAACCACACATTGATGTTTCTCTCCCTCTTTCTCCTTCCATTTCCCTCCTAAAAATAAAGAAATGAATACAATCTTAAAAAAATTTTTTTTCTGAGATTCTGCCACTCTTAGGTCAGCCTTGAATTGACTGTTCCTTGAAAAAAGGAATGAATGAATGAATGACAAGGCTCTGCCTTACTAGTAGTTAACAGTTACCTGTATCATTCAAAACAATTTCCTAGGTACTATAGGGCACTAACATGAATCAAATCAACCAGCACAGAACTTAGTAGGAAACCCAACTTTCTCATCCGATCTATTGTCCAAACCTCCAGCTTACACCATTGTTGTCTAACAAAGATGTTAAACAGAATTGCTTTAACACAGCTAAACATCTGCTGCACTACATAATGCGTCTCCCCACTGCTGTACCATATGGCAGCACCAGACACTTTATTCCAGTGCCCCCAGAGCTTCTGAGACACTTTGAAATGCCATGATTACCATAAGTAGGTTTTGGCAATTCTCAAAGCTAAAAGAAAAACAATTAATTCATTTTAATATTTAAAATAAATATGGGCCGTTTGGATCATTTGGGAGGAGCAGTGGAATTACAAGAACTGCAATAATTAGAGTCTAACTCCCCAAAGAGAGATGTTCCAAGATGTGGCATCCAGATGGAAAATTCCCCTAGCATGTCTGCGTCAGACATGAGCTCAGCCTGTCCCAGTCTCTGCTGAACTGGGTAAGAGTCCTTCCTCCATCAAGTTTCCAATGGGGGTCACTGTGGACACAAATCTCTATACTTTTGCACAGGAGAGTTATTTCAACATGACCCTCATGTAGGCAGAAGTGAAGCCACAAAACAAAGTTTTAATTTAGTAAAACTCAGTTAAATAAATATTAACCAGAAGATCTAATATTCCAGGCATTGTGCTGAATAAATAAGATCTTGTGGCATGATGAGATGTTTGAGGTCATTCCTAACAGGCTTTTTTCTTTGGTGACTTGAGGTTCTTAAGGTCAAGAGCAAGCAAGCAGGGGAGCCCAGCCTGCTGGGTTCCAAGGAACCAGAATTGGAAGGAATTCAAGGAGTCAGATAAATTGCATAGAGGGACCTGCCTTTAAGTAGCTCTGATTGGCCAAGGAAAGACAGAAATGCAGGCTAGTCAGTCTCTGAAGTGGTTCTACACTAGACTTGAAGGCATTCTGGAAGCACAAGAAAAGTTATCCTCAACCTGGGGAGAAGCAAGCAGAATGTTCAGAGTAGAGACATGAGGAAGGAGGTGGGCTTTTCAGTCCCAGTGAACCGCCCAGTGCAGGGCAGTGGAACAGTGTCCTGGAGAACTGAGGGTCGTTTAGTGTGAGCAGCAGGGTGGCACGGAAGAATCCAGGGTAGAGGGCAGAGGCTAGATCCTGCGCGGCTTGTTGGGACATGCATTGGGGTTTGGACTTTGTCTTGGAGATAATGTGGCCATTGAATGGTTTTCCTGCTGAGAGGAGATGTCATTGTCATGGTCATCACAGCATCCTCTCTGTGCCTTGAGCACATTCTCTGCCTTAAGCTAAGAACTGATCATCCTTAATCCTTAGTTCTCTCTTTTTTTAAAATTTATTTATCTTTAGAGGGGAAGGGAAGGAGAAAGGAAGAGAAATAGCAATGTATGGTTGCCTCTCATGTGTCTGCTGCCGGGAACCAGGAACCAGGAACTGGCCTGCAACCCAGGCATGTGCCCTGACTGGGAATCAAACTGTGATCCTGTGGTTTGCAGGCCCGCGCTCAATCCACTGAGCTACACCAGCCAGGGCCTTAATCCTTAATTCTCAATGCTTGGAGAAAGAATAGCATTATGCTCATATCACACCTACAAAAGCAAGGTCTCTAGAGGGAAGAGTTTACCTAAATTCCCACAGCCAGGAAGCACAGGAAGTACAATGGGAATCCAAGTCTTCTACACATTGAAAATGTTGCTTTTAACCCCATACAACGTACTGGTTCTAAACCAGACCAGACTTGGGATGGAGAACACATTGGAGGAGAAGTTGGGGACCGAAAGACCAGACAAGAGATGTTTAAGATGCTCTGTGCTGATTATAATGGGTGATAAATTTTTTTTTAAAGAACAAAGTCCTTATCTTGTGAAGAGCCAATATGTGCTCAACTTTTTGAAACCAGTCACCTAAATTAAAAATACCAGTCTTTGGGGCCTTCCAGTAGTTTCTGCCCAGCACTGTATCAACTACTGTGGGAGGGGAAGGAGATGTCGTAATAGAGAGCCGTCTTCAAGGAGCTTTGTTAAAATCCTACTCACAAAGGCATGGAGCAAAAAGTTTTAATGTAGGCTGGGCTCCCCTGCTTGCTTGCTCTTGACCTTAAGAACGTCAGGTCACCAAAGAAAAAAGCCTGTTAGGAATGACCTCAAACATCTCATCATGCTCTAAGATCTGCCAAGCAAGAGTCAGCATGGCTCGTGTATCCTCTGGCTATTGCCTGGGCGATTTTTCTTAGGTAAAATTCTTAGTAACCACTATTAAATATTGACAGTCTCAGTCAGAGATTGGAGATTTCATAATCATATATTCCATGCTGGTTTCAGGCGCTGCTGAGTGGGCTGTATACAAGAATGATTATGGGTTGCTCACAGGGAGCTCAGAGCCTACCCTAACAAGAAGGCACGCAGTGGTTGAGACCCAGCATGACATGCTGTAACAGATCTGAGGTGGATTTTCTGTATATGCCCGAAGGATACGCAGTACATTGCACAATGCCTAGTAGTTACCACTCCATAAACATGTGTTTTTCATTGAATGGGAAGGCCCAGCGGTATGCCATTGAGTAAAGTATACACGTTTGCTAGAGGGTATCCCCAGTGTTGCGCTTCATCACATCATATATGTCTTAACGTCATATATGTCTTAATGTCATATATGTCTTAATACCATTGCTAATTCTTTCTTTTCTTCTAATAATTAAAGTTCTACTCATCCTCCAGGCCCAGTCCAGAGCAGAAATGGAGTCTTACTTGTCTTTGTCATGACTCCAACATTGGCGGATGGGCGGATGGGTGGATGGGTGGATGGGTGGATGGGTGGATGGGTGGATGGATAAATGAAACACAGCAGTGAGTTATGTGCTTCAACACACTACTGGATGTCTTCCCTTCCTTCAGGATGTTTGTATGCATTGTTTGACCTTCACAAAGTACTCTTCCATCACTTCTCTGTGAGCTAAATCCTATTCACATATCAACTCAGGCATCATTTGTTTTAGGTAAGCTTCTTTCTATCTCTAGTTTAGCTTTGACCTGTCCATCAGTCCCACATGTATCTGCAGTCATCCATCTCTTTCTATATCTGGTAAACTCTGTCAGACCAGAAACCAGCTGCTAGTGACCATTATATTCCCAATGTCCAGAAAAGCTCATGGCACATAATAGACTCTCAATAAATAAATTAATTCATGGTCAAACATATTAAGTCATTTAAATATTTCCTTTTTATTCTATCATGAGATAAAGCCAGTGCTTGAAAAATAGCACAAAACTTGAACATTTATGTGGAATAAGGTCTTTGAATCTGCTTTTAGAAGTGTTTTAAAAATGCTATTTAGTCTCCTTTGGAATAATATTCCAAGAAAAAAGGATCTGATGTCACTTGGGCCCTTGGGACAATGTCTCCTTCACCCAGTATAGAATTTTTAACAGTTATGTTTTTATAATTAGCTTTGGTAAGAGGTTAGTGGGGATGGATTTGTTACTAAGACATTATACTTTTAAAGATGTGGAGCCTAATACCGAGTTCTGACCACTGTATACCCGAGGACCACATCCCGATTTCCCTCCATAGGAGTAACTGTCATGGGAGTTGGGGTTTCAGCTGAGACAAGCCATCCATGTGCTCTCAAATGAATCCTCCCGGGACTATGCTATGCTGTTGGTTCATAAAAATTGTGATGCATAATCACACTAGTAGAAACCTTTCACTGATTTGAAGGCCCACACACAATATGTCTAACTATAAGGAACATCTTGAGGAAGGGTATCATTATCCCCATGTTACAGATGGAGAAACTAAGACTCAGACCTTGCTCAACGCTCACTAAGATGGTAAGCAACTAAGCAAAGAACTAAAATCCTGGGCAGTCTCATTTAAAAAACTTCTCTGCCTACCTCCACTAAGGAAGTTCTGAGGGATAATGGGAACTTGAAGCAGAGATCAAGTGTCAGTGGAAAGTAACTTCAGGATTGAATGATACCGAGCCAACTGTCTCAGATACTACTGCTGAGGGAAGAAAGGTGGTCAGTATACCAGGAATATTTTAGCATCATTGTGAACACAGGACTGTAACGAACAGACAGCACATTTTACTTAATCCTCAGAACAAGGAATCTTCCACTGAAAAAGAATCTTTTCTTATGATGAGGCTGACTTAAACTTTGTATTGCTTTATACACATGATCTCATTTTAGGCAACCCCAATGTTGGAAATGGAGACATTGCTCCATTTATGGGTAAGGGACCTAGGGCTGCAAGTTCGGTGGCCAAGGTGGCCCATCTAGGAGATGACATAGCTGTGGCATGAACTCTAGTGAACGTTTCACTGCATTCTTGTTGATACTTGTTCTTACTTCTGTATATTACTGTTTTCTTCCTCTTTTCACCAACTTAAACAAAATAAAGATTAGAGAGCATAGAGGAAGATCCTTTTACCATGTTAGATTTCTATATCACAGTAACTTCAAGACATCCCACTTGAAGGATGGGAAAAGAAGTCTGATGGGTATAGTAAGGCAACTGTTTCCATTGTCTCCAATATTTCACAGACATTAAATAAGAGGCTGGGCTGCCCAGACAATTCACCCACAGGTGCCGTCCTGGTTGCGACAGAGCACCAAGAAGAGTTGAATAAATTATTAACACGGCCACATTCTCTGACTTGGCATAGGTCCCATGGAAAGAGTGACGTGTCTGTCTGGCAACCAGTCCACTTTGCAGAGGAACACAATATGTAGTCCCTGGAGATACTCATGTTTGGTGCGCAAGGTGATTTCTTTCTTGGAGTTATTTTTCTAAATTATTTTATACGGTTATTCAGGGCAACTACAATAAATCTGTTACGAGTTTCCATAATTTTTTAGATATTAATTTAGAAGCTTCCTAATTCTGAATCCTGAAAAGTCCATGTAGGATCTGGCTATTCAGTCATTTGCTTCATGCCCCTGGCAATAACATATGGCAGTGAAACTTGAGTCCTGGTCCGTTGCACCCAGCCTGTCTGCCTCACCCATTTTCACACAGACCTGGCTTCCTCCATCCCAAAGAGCCACATTTTACTGGTGACTTGATCAAATTAAGATGAAGAAAATGCTGCATTTTTTTGCAGTTACTTTCTTTATAATTTTTCAAGCCATTATTGCACAAAGCTGACAATTACAAATATTCATAGATTACTTACAAAAAAGAGGCCAGTATGGTGGGGTGTAGTCATTGAGCAAAGAAGTCCCAAGAGTGTATAAACATGCTGAACATAAAATATGTTGATTCTATAAACAGTTTTCAACACGTTCTTGTCATTCCTCTTTGAAAATTGCTTTCAGAGGTGAGAGCACGCATGCATTTTTAATAGATGAATAATTGCAATAGGGCACATGTTTATTCTTTGAAAGCTAATTTTATTTTGGTGAAACATATAATTTGAGATGAGAGCTATTTTTATAATTCTTTTAACATCCACCCAAGACACTCCTTTATTTTAATCTCTTCAAACTGGAATCCAGGCTCTTACCCTGACCTATCCTGCTTTCTCTACAGTGTCCCCTTATTCTGGGACCCCGATCATGTTCCATAACATTTATTATGTTCAATCTTCTCTTCTAAAAAATCATCATGAGGTATTAGGAAACACACATGTCACGATTCTTCTATGAGTTTACTATAATTTCAGTTGCTATGTAGTAGAAAAAATTATTTGAAATGAAAATTTACAGTTTCAAAAGAAGGAGGGTCAAAGATGAGATTTTTAATCATTTTTTTTAGAAACCATAGCCTTAGTCACAGAGATCTCAGTCCAAAACATCAGAAAATCACTTTTGTGCATAGAATCATTTCATTTCTTGTGGACAACAGCGGTTTGAGTGTGGAAAGTAAGACCAACCCCCTCTGTCTATCTAACAGAACTATTTTAGCCTCTGGAACCCCACGACACACACTTCGAGGGAACACTTGCAAGTCAGGCTGTGTTCGGAGAGAATAAAATCTCTGTGCCATTTGGGAACTGGCTAGGAGACAACCAGGACACACGGCATTTCCGGCCATTACCTGTCTTTGGTTTTCCGTCTCCAGCCGCAGCCTGGCCTCCACACACCTCCGCGTCTCCAGGAAGGCCTGGCGCTGGGCCCGGTCTGACAGGTAACTGATGAAGATCCCAGCTGTGTTCATGCACATGAATAACGCAGCCTGGGCCACAACCTGGAACAGAATTGCAAGCACAGCCTGGTCAGGTGGTTAAAAGAGCTGTTTGCAGGCAAAGAGAAAAAAAACAAACGTTTCCAAGGTAAATCTTAAGGTAATAATCCAAACGCTTAGGGGCAGGTTAATAGAACCACGTTCTTCATTGAGGTCTTGGGCCTGATGTCATGCCCTCTGGGAGGCCTCCCTTGACCACTCCATCCCCAAGTTTGGATTTGCACCTCGTTTGGAAACGTGACAAAGGGACTTCTTCCCTCCACCTCACTCACCCTCCCTTCTCCTCCTCACCAGCTGAAGGTTTGGGCCTCTTAAAGGGCCGGGGATCAGGTGAGAAGAAGGGGAAGAGACTAGTTAGATAGAGGAAAGGTATCAGTTGAATGGCACTGTTGTCTTTGACCTTGGTGCTCTCAGGTCCTCCTAAGTAGCATCCAAGTCCTACTGTTCCGAACTCAAGAAAAGACATTGCATTTGCCTACTGCGTTTCATCTCCATTGCTGCCACCAAACCGCTGGGCACCAAAATCTCCTGGCTGTACACTTAACCCCCCCGCCCATGCTCTTGGCAGGCCGTGTGTTTTCACAAGTCACCCAACAACTGGAGTCATGGATCTGTGCTTAGGCATGTCTTAGGCTTTTGGGCTCAGGCCTGTGTTCATGGGGCTCACAGTTGAGCATCAGTGGCTGCGCACTGGGGCGGGGTGGGGGGCGCTGCGAAAGGACGGCCGCCTGAACATTGGAGAGTGAGGAAAACAGAGGGAGGCTGTGAAACTCCCTGCCGCCCTCAGGGGAATCAGCCTTAGCATCACAGCAGTAATGTGTGTGCACATGTATCTATTCACGTGTATAGTGTATAAACATACTGTATGCTATGTTGATGCATATGGATGTGCCTAGCATGTAACAGGTATCCAAAAATTATTGGATATATATTTTAAGGTAAGGGCATTTATTTCCAAATGATAATAGTCTATGGTGTAATATGCATCTTTCATTTATTTCATAAGTGACGCATTACACATTTTCTTCCTCCAGGTTAAAGAATGTTCTAGAGGGCCATGAAGTATTGAAATTTTGTGTATGTATGCTATTTTACAAAGAGTGTTTATATCTATTATTTACTATGCAGGGAAGGCAGTGGAGGGGGCATGAGGGAGCCAACTGTGGAATCAGACAGAAATGGGCCTCAAATCCCCTCTCTAATGTTTAGCCCCGGGGAACCAAGGCAGGTCTCTCTCCTCACTGAGCGAGGTGACCACATAGCTCGGTTTGCTGACATTCGCAGAGCTTCGCAGTCCAGCCCGATGCTTAAAGAGCTGGGCTCCCATTAAGGCCATTTACTTGCCATGTAAACTTGGCCCAGTCAATTTTTCTGGCCCTTAAATTTTTTCCCCTGAAAAACAGACATATTTTCCAAAAATGTTGTTGGATAATCAATGAAAGCAGTTGTCACAAGGCCCCGTCACACAATCATTGCTCACTATGTATTGACTATGTTGGTGGTTATTGCCATGCTTTCGGTGGCTCTCCTGTCTCAGTAGTGACTCATTGAGCATCTGAGCAGGTCCCCAGCACTGTCAGGCATAAGCTTTGAGGAGCCCTTTTGTGATGTGACAGCAGGAACAATGAAGACCTGGGTGAGACTCCCCGTTGAAGGGCTCAGGGAAGAACGGGAGGAGAGTGACAGCCTGACAGAGGAACAAACCGTCCCGCCGGCATCCTCGCCAGGGCTGTGGGCTCTCCCCACAGCTGTCGGCCGTGTGACCGTGCTTCCTGCCTGCCCTTTATAAATACTACCTGCTGAATTAGAAAAAGGAATTATAAGTAGTTCTCAAGGAACTTTAAAAAATAGCAGAGCAATAAAGCAAAGTAGTATACTTAAATGAAAATCTAAGAAAGAGGCAGAGAGAAAAAGACACGGGCGTGTGGAACTCAGCTGGCACCCATGACAAGTAAAAAACTAAGCGATGAAAAACCGACGCAAAAAACTCAAGTTCAATCAATGATATCATGAAAAATGACAAAGTAAGCAAGAAGAAAAGGCAGTCTTTTCAGAAGGTAACAAGAAGACAGAGTTTTGAAAAATAGAATTAAAAGAACAAGTGAACAAGGATATAAGATTTTTTAATGGACTGAAAAAAAAAAAAAACCCCAACCCTCTGGCGTTAAGGAGGGAGCCAAAATGTTAAAGGCTAAAAATGGGAAGGGCTGGAGGGGAGGGAAAAACAAAGTGATTAAACCTTGTCACAATAGGCAAGGCAACAAATGACGAAGTTACAAAATTTTAAGTGTGAGAAATAGAACAGGTGGTGGCACCAACTTTAGAGATAAATGATGTTAATGCCAAGTAGCTTAAGACAGGACACATTTCTTTTCACTCCACTCCCTTCAGAGACGGACAACAGAGCAGCCAAAATTGCTCCAAGAGTGTTTCCAGCCTGAAGTAACTGCTGCTTGGGATCTTGCTAGCGGGAAGTAGGAGCTTAGACTCTGCCAAGCTCCTTGCTAGTGGACGGGACAACAGCCGTTCACACACCCCAACTGAACACAAGATGCTGTGTTTTGGCCTTTGCCTGGGCTACATTGCAGACGATCCAGTCACGACTCTGCTTGGTCTCGTTAGCTCCATTTCGCAGAAAAGAGCAGTGAGGCTCCCAGAGGTTAAGCAGCCACCCAAGACCACCAAGCTAGCATGTGGCAGTAAGGTGGCCGACGGCCCTGGTTTGCCTAGGACACAGAAATTCATTTTAAAACATGTTCAAGTCTTTTGCCCATGTTTTAATGGGGGTTTTGGTCTTCCTGGAATGGAGTCATGTGAGTTCTTTATAGGTTTTGGAGATCAAACCCTTGCCTGAGGTATCATTGGCAAATATGTTTAAAACTTGGATGGTGCCAGGAAGACCAGGAAGTTTCCTCATGCTTACATTCAGTTAATGTGTATTTGGATTAATTACGAGTTTGGGTGGGAAAGAAGGGAAGCCGGGAGGTGGGGAGAGGAGGGGCGGCGGGGGCAGAGGGGGAGGAGGAGACGAAGGGGAGGCAGGAGGAGATAAAGCAGGTCAAGCCGTTTGAGCCACGCCGTCCGCTCCGGAGGGCGGCTGGCCTCCAAGACAGATGAGGAGCCGTCTGTTTCAGGTGTGCGGCCTCCAGCAGTGAGCCCACCCCCTGGCCTGGGCGCGCTGCCAGGACTGAAGTTTCATTCCCTTCACCCATCATGGTCCCTAAACACAAGCCTGCTACTTCATCTGGAGCTCGACCACGCTGGGGGAAAACTTGGCCCCCGTTGGATTCTTGAGATATGATGCATCCGTTCACTAACATGTTTTGAGCATTTTTGGGGACTCAGTTGTTAAGATTTAAAGGCTAACCCCAGGGTAAGCTGTGATCCAATGTAGTATAGGTTTTACCCAAGCAGCAATGTGTCCTTTTATGACACATGTAACAGAAAATGCAGATGTGAACAAAAGAAGTAGATGCTGGAAAAGCCACAGTCTTAATGACACCCCCCCTGAGTCGCGCCGTTAGCAATGGCAAGTATGTGATAAATGTTTGTTGAATGAAAAAATGAATTAATGTCTCATTCGTTGCCAGCAGTCAGGGAAGAATATCGGGCATTTCGCAGCAGCGCGCTGGGAATGAAGTCATCAATATTCACAGGCAGGCAAATCAGATATGTTTTGGAGACCAAAGTGGACACTGATTCGATTCTCCTCCTTTATCTCGGGCCTGTCGGGCACTGCATCTAAAGTGTGTTATGGATGTGGCGAGAAGGCCGGGAGTCTGCGGGGCCTCTGAGACTCCAGTGAATGACCCCCCTGCTGGAGGGGCCCCCTGGTCAGGTCGCAGGCAGGGCGTGGATGGAACTGCCACCTGCAGTCACATTCTCATCCCTGCCACGGAAGGCGATGAAGAAAGAGCTGGGGATCTGGGTTAGCCGCCTTCACGGTGCTTCTGCTTCTAGGCTGAGACTTGGAAGTCTAAAAATGGAGGTGAGAGTCTGAGCCTAGGGTAGTCTCGTTCTACTTTGGGGGAAAGGTGTGTGTAGGAGAGTCTGGCTTTGGGAGAACACTGTGGGCACCTCCTGTTGTGCTGTGTCGGCCCCAGGGGTGTCCTTTGTGTTGGAGGGGGTGTGGGGTGAGCCTGAGACAGCAGGCTCCGTGGCTGCATTGCATACCCCCCTCCCAGAATGAGGGGCCCCCCGGTGCTGTCCAAGAATGGGGTGCCCGCCCCCCAGAATTCAGTGCACACTTTACATCAAAGGCCTCCCTATGTCTTTGTATCCCTGGTAGGTGGCGTGCAGGAATCTGGGGAACAAGGCAGCACGGGTGTCTACTCCTGAAGAGCTATTTGGGGAGCCTGTGATTACAGAGCCGGAAGCCCTGGGCCCTGCGGCTTTAGACTTCGGGCTCTCCCCAGGCTGGATACCTGGGCCAGGCAACAGAGCCAGAGTCCTGGTAACTACAAAATATGGCATGTTGGGCTCCTCTTGCCAAGAAACCAGTAGGCAGGAAGGTTCCCCTCCAGGTAGGATTGTACCCTGGCCTGAGAAAGGCATGGTAGCTGCAGGTGGAGACCCCGGAAAGGTGAGACTCTGGGTCATGCCGTCGGGTAAACCGCCAAGACCAGCAGAGGTGCTGTCTGAGGGCAAGGGGAATATAGGAGAAAGAGAAGGAAGGCGGTGTATACCAGTTGGGGACATGGGACCAGCTGTAGTGCTGGGGACTTTAATTTATCCCTTGTAAGTGCCCACAACGAAGACAGGCCCACCGGAATGTAGGAGAACCACTCTTAGAACCTGGGTGAAGTAGGTCCCAGGGGCACGAGGGGTGGACCATGCTGGGTCCTGGGCTGAGACACCACATCTTCAGGAAACGCGTATAGAGAATATTCTAGGGCTGCTGCTGGCACACAGCCCTCAGCTCTCAGCCTCCGCTGAGGAGCTGAAGAGAGGCATGAAGGTCATGGAAGGTCATGATCTATTCTACACCGAAGTGTAAATGCTTGTAACTGCAGCTCAGATATCTCAGGACGTTCATCCCAGCTGCAGAACTCCCCACGGCACTCACAGCTCTCTGTTGAAACTGCATCACAGCTCAACCTGTCCCTTTGTTTCCACTTTTTTCCTGTCCACGGGTGCTGATCCCAACAGCACTCCCTAACAGACTTCCTGCATCTCCGTCTTGGAGTCTTGGAGGATCGAACCTTACTGATGTAGTCAGCTTCCAATATTTGTTGAACAAATGACTTAATTAATGAAGTTTCTTTGTACCATCCAGACCCTTAGATGGATGACAATGACAACTATCTCATAGATAGTTTCGTCCTCTCTTCATTCATGTTTGTAAATACTTACTGAGCCTCAAATAGGCCCTAGGCACTGACTTCGATTCCACTGGCGACAGGACGACCCAGTCCCCTTCCTTATTGATGGGGCAGCGGGTGGGGACTTGAATTTAGATCAAGTCGTTCCAGGGAAACCTCTCTGGGTATGAAATAGTTAAATGAAACCTCAAGAAAGAGGAGGAGGTGGCCAAGAAAAGAGGCAGGTGACAGTTCTTCCAGGGAGGGTGACCCTACAGCGCATGCAATGGGAGAGGGCTCCCTGCTAAAGCTTTAACCTTGCTCCATCTGGGTGCTCTTGGGCTGAACCACTGCCAGATTATGGTGAAAACCCCAGGAAATGATTTTCTGCCCATAGATCTCTGCCCCGAGACTCTGTTCCCCCAGTGATTTGCACAGATCAGAATTACCTTCTCATGGTTGTCCCCCACCGTCCCCTCCTCCTTGCTGCATAGCAGATGGCTGTGTCTGGGAGGTGGTGGCGACAGCTCCTAAGGAAGTTTTTGGTGGGAGCCTGAAGGAGGCGTCCTATAACGCCATGGTTACTATGGCGAATTTTATTGGGTCTTTGGGTTTGCCGAAACATTTTGACTCGTCATTAGCTAGGAGCTTGTTTTCTGTGAGAGAGCAGCGGTTCAGGGTCGGCTAAGTACAGCCAAACTGGTGTTTTCCCAACTCACCGAACTCTTAGTCCTGACTTTCCCAAGGAAGCCCATGTTATCTTCTGTTTTACTGTATTAAAAAAAAGGTGTTTATTGTTTCAAAAGAATATCCCATGGACCTAAGAAAGATCTGAAAAAACAAAGAGTTCCTTAGGTCCAAATTGAGTAGCCCAATTCAAACCGTCCATGTAAAGATATAAAGTCAGCTCTACATGGAATGACTTTGTGAAGTTTCTCAACTGTACTGTTTTCAGGTTTGGAGGACAAAGCTGTCTCCCAGCATTCTTTCCTCTGATGAGGACAAAGGAAGAGAGCAGTTTAAAATGACAACTCATCAGTAGACAAATCTTGGCCTACATTTGGTTGTAGTAGGGAATAAACATGAGCTGGTTTGTTAACAAGGGCTCAGTTTATTCTGTCTTTTCCAAGTGTATTAATTTAATGCTTGAATCAAATAAAGCGTTCTTCAGCCCTGGCTGGTGTAGCTCAGTGGGTTGAGCGCGGGCCTGTGAACCACACGATCGCGGTTTGATTCCCAGTCAGGGTACATGCCTGGGTTGCAGGCCAGTTCCTGGCAGGGGACACACGAGAGGCAACCATACATTGATGTTTCTCTCCCTCTCTTCCTTCCCTTCCCTTCTAAACATAAATAAATAAAATCTTTAAAAAAATAAAGTGTTCTTCTAAAATGTAACTACATGGTGGTTCTGAGTAAGTGCAGTGTGTTTTGGTCTACGACGCCGGGCTATATCCACTTAGTAACACATTAGGTATAAAAATATAACAGAAGCCAGGAACATAAAATGTCTCTAGCCTACGGTGACTCATACCTAAAACCATCCTGTTCACAATTTTTTTCATAAATTTGCTTATTTTAGATTTATATCCTAATTCCACCACTGAACACAGCTCAGTCTACTTCACCAATTTTAAACAGTGGGACGATTAACCTTCCAGGATGGCCATGAGATAAGAGATGTTCACAAATAGAAAAGTCCCACCCTGGTACTCCAACTGAGCAGCGCAAAGGTCTGCTTCTGGGATTCTTTTTTCAACTCATCACAATTCATTTTATTCCACAGTATGTTTAAGGGAATGTTATTCTCAGGAATATGTGTAGGATTAGAATAATTGTAAAAGCTTAGGAAGCTCTGCCTGTATCTGGTTGTGGGAAGGGGAAACATTGACTTCCCCTCTCCCAGTCTCACACTCCTCCACTCCTCCTGTGTTCAGTGCGGATAATAGCTGGACTGGCTTCCTAGGTGGTTGTGCGTGAGAGGTAATTGCACGGAGCCCTTGGCATACGATGAGCATTCAATACATGTTAGCTGTTACTATTAATAGCAGTTTCTTTCTCATCTAGACGATGTAGTCCTTTAATGAGGAATTTTGTGTCATGCTTAACTCTTTTGGACTCCATAGCTATTGTGAGAATGCTGTTACTTTGCAAACTGGGACACTTTGGGGAGCAAAAGGAGACAGAGTAAATCTGGGGTGTTCTGGACACACCGTGATGTGTGGGCATCCTCCCTGCGGTGCGTACCGCTGGCGAGACACAGGCCGTGTGTGTAGGCCTTCCAACTATATTCCCGGGCAACTGCTTAATAAAGAGCAGTCACTGCCAGTCAGTAAGTGCAGCACAGCTCTCGGCTCTGAGCACATGTCAGCTGACAGACTAACCCCCCACCACCCTGTGGAGACTCGGGTCATAAACAAGTAACAAACACCATAGCATCTCCTGTGCACCGGTGAAAAGTGCTATGGAGCAAAATTGAGCTGATTAAGAGAAGAAAGCAATGAGAGAGACGGGAACTCTTCCTCCCGAGGCAGCCGGGGAAGGTGTCTCTGATATGGTTATATTTGAGCAGAGGCCCCAGAAAGGTGAGCAAACCATGCAGGAATCCAAAGAAATAGTGGAAAGTGTATATTCCATTATCGGGAAACATTGACAGCAATCGCCCTGTTGAAGGAAAAGGTAAAAATTGAACGGACGATGGATCAGATATGAGCTAATCCACTTTACAGGGACCTTAAAAACTCACTTCAGGTACGTGTAGTGTCTTCTCTATAATGTTGGCTATTTGATCTTTAAGCAATTCATAACATATAGCTTTATCCAGCTGTTACCATTACAGAGATAATAGATTCATTAATTTTCTCCTAGGTGCCTGGTGCTTTACAGAGCATATTTCATTCCTTATAATAACCAGTCAGTGTGGGGGTGATGACACCTGCTTTCAGGTGAGAAACATGAGGCTGGAGAGGTGAGAAGACCTGTGTACACACATGGCCGGGTGGTGGGGCCTGGGCCCGAAACACTCATACGCGTCTGCTGATTCCAAATGCGCGGCCTCTTTCCTGAAGCCTCTGCTTTTAACCCCAACACCCAGATAAGAAGCTTGTGTTCATCTGAGAAGGAGAACAAACATCATGACCCAGTTACTGATGGAAATTCATTCTTTCCCTCATCATTCACAAACTTTCCTTGGGACCTATGATGTGCTAGGCCCTGTCCTCCATTCTGGGGACACACTGGTGAAAAACAGACACAATTTTTCTATCTGTGTGCCTGCCTCAATGGCACTATAGCTAAGCACCTTATTTGGGATGGTAGGAGGTAAAAGTGATTTCTTAAAAGTAGAGCCAAGTCAAGGGAGGAGGAATGGGGGGTGATGCCGCGTGGGACAGAGGTTACAAACGGAAATCAGAGTCCAGGGTAGATGCTGTCATGGAGAGGTGGCAGCCAGCTTGGGGGGTAAAGCGTGTGGGTCTCTGGGTAAAGGGCATCCCAGGAGGAGGCGATAGCTTGTGCCAGGGCCAGGAGTGGATGCTCCAAGGGTCTCTAGACGAGAGTGAGCCGGAACAGAGTGAGTAGTGGAGAGAGCAGCAGGAGCCAGGGCAGAGGAAGGCGGAAGGCCAGAGGCGGAGCGTGTGGGCCACGGGACGGACACCAGCTGGACCAAAAGGGGAGTCCCGCCAGGTTTGGAGCAAAGGAGGGGCTGACTTGCTGATTTACATTCAGCTCAGAAGTTGTCCTCCCAAAAGCTAGAACTGACAGGACACAAAATGGTATGTAGGCTACTTCCTGATTCCTTCTGAAGTTCTTTAGCCTGAAGAGTCACTCCCCCACCCCTATCCAGGACACCTTGGTGGCTTTGAGCATCCCTTCAAACTTGGAATGCTCGTGATTCTAGAAAGTGAAGCAAGAGGATCGGAGGCACTCAGATGGGGATTCCTTGCTCCCACCCTGAGTGTTTCTGTGGACAGTTATGTTAGCTTTTGAACTCCAGAAAATACAGACTATTATTTGCAGAACTTTCTTTATGATCTGGGAAGGGAAATGCGGGGAAGCCAAGGAGCAGGTGCTGGGTGGGCTGGAAGAGCTGCCCCCTCTCCCGGGGACTGTGGGGGGCAGCCACCAGGGGGCACTGTTCTCACTGGAGACCACCCACAGGGGTCTGTTTCTACTCTCCACCAGGATCAGGTGGGGGAGCCAATTAGCAGTCATCCCCTGATAACAGTTCATCTCTTTGGCTCATCAGAATTTTAGAAATGGTGACAGAGAGTTTGCCAAGTAAGAGGAACAGGAATCCCACTAGGAAATGTTCAGCTCAGGATCACAGCCTGCCCAGTGTTCGGAGGGCAAGAAACCTTCCAGGGCCAAGCTTCCGGGCCAGACAAGCAGCACGGCTAGGGATCCACAGTCCAAAGTCAGGGTATTACACCGTTTGGTACATTAAATACCAGAAAACCAAAAACATACATTGCATTACAAACGCCAAGCATGTATGAGCGCTCTCTGCGTGGGTCATTTAGGGTAAGTGTTGGTTCAAGGGGAAGAAGTGGGCTTTGAAATACATGTTCTCCCACAACACTTAATCAAAATAGTGACTCAATGGAGTTCCAATATTGTCTCCATTAGCTGTTATTTCTTTTAAAGGTCAAAGAGAACGCTCACAGAAAGAGAAGTTGTTTTCCTTTTTTTTTCCTTCGGTAAGACACGCCACCTTGGAGAGATGATGTTTATATTAAACACATTCTTCCAGCTTCCCATTAGAGGATGTGGAAACACCAAAGGCATACATTTTCATTAATCAGGCTGTTTGCCACTGCCTTGGCTTAACCTGCTGCCAACTTTTTCACTTTGGCCACGCTCCTCTCCCCCGTAGCTCTGCTCATTCACTCAGTAATTATTCAGGGAGCACTATTTATGTGCCAGGCGCCAGTCTAGGGGCTGGAGAGACAGCAGTGAAATGAGAGAATGGGGTCTCTGCCTCCGTGAAGTTTCCACTATAAGCTGCATGATAATAGGTAACACTTAGAGCTAGGCACTGTTCCAACACTTTACCTGAATCACCTCTGTTAATGCTCACTCCACCCTTATGCACGGGGCCTATAACTGTCCCCATTTTACAGAGGCGGGAACTGAAGCTCACAGAGGAAGGAACTTGTCAGGTCATAAGCTAACGAGGGGCACTACCTGAGTCCAAAGCCAGTCACTCTGGCTCTGGAGCGCCCATCCTCTCTTTTGGCCAAAGCACCTTAAATGCGAGAGTGTATGTTTGCCAAAGGTTAGCGTGAAGGGCATGCATGCGGGCACCTCGTCTTCCGGCAGTGGAGGTCTTACCTTACAATCTGCCCTTTGCTTGGTATCTCTAAGGTACCCCAACCTGGAATTCCCCGTTTTCCTGCCACCTCCACGGTGAAGTCTCTCTCAGTGTCTCCGGTCAGAATTAATGACACCTTCTTCCTACCTCCATAATCCACGGAAACTCCGGGAACTCTTGGGGAGATGATGCAAAGGGAGGAGAAAGGGGATGATGGAGGTGATGCAAATCATGGTAAAGTTGACAACAATGAAAATGGTGATCTGGGTCTCTTAGGCAGTAATGGCCTTTTGTACATGCAAACAGGGCAGCTGCCTCTCGTGCCAACAGCACACACTTTCTGCCAGCAGAGTTGTCACATAAAAGGGGAAGAACTGCTTGGAATGGGGTGAGTGCCGTGCCATTGAGGTATTCAAACAAAATTAGGCTTAAAATTTGATAGGAAATGTGGAGATTTACACATATTAATTTATTGAATAGATTCTACTTTTTTTATGTTGTTCATGATTCCTCCCAGAACCAGTCCCAAAATTGAGTGGGCAAATGAACGAGAGGAGGACTCAAAAATCCTACTCATTACTGTGTATCTACGGGGGCCATGTCCAGCACTCCTTTCTGAGACTCAGGAGGCTTGTTGAACTTCTTTCCTTTTTGGAATTCAATTATTCTACATCTAAGCAATTATTTATAATGTCAAGAGTCACAGGGCTATAAGCTTCAAATTAGAAGGAATTTTAAAAGTCATTAAGTTCAACCCCTTCCCCTTTGTCTCAAATCCCCGATGAGGGCATATCTCTCTCAGTCTGTCTGTCTGTCTATCCATCTATCCATCCATCCATCCATCCATCCATCTAATTCAGTATTTGTGCCAACTTCCTCTTTATGAAGTCAACAGATTCTGTATGTTTATTTGATAACTCAGCCTTATCAAGAGCCCTTCTAAGAAGTAGTAAGAGTAACTATGTTTAATCAAATTGGTGTTTTCCTCTTTAATGATACCATCTATTAAATACCGTGGAAGCCATGCATATTTTTTTACCAGAACAAAGGAAAAGCATCACACTGGCATAAGGTTTTATGTAGGGTCACTGGAGTTACAAATTGGCAGATCTGTTGAGTTGTTTTCTCTTGGTACGATTCCTGTTCAGCAGCTGGCACTGCAATTTTTAGCCTTACCCAGGATTTGAGCCAGAGAGAAATAGGCCAGAAGTCTGGTAGAAGCAGTAACCTGAACCCTGGTCCAACCCAAGTTTATCTCACCTTCTTGGACCTTAAAAGTCTACTGTCTGTCATACATCCTCTAAAGAAGCCACAACTGCCAACTGGCCCTGAATACCAGCCCTGGATAATTCCCTCCCTCCTTTCCTCCCTCCATCCTGTTCCCCTTCCTTCCTTCCCTCTCTCGGTCATGAATACATATTTATCAAATATGGGATGTTGAGAATATCACGGTGAGCAAGCAAATCAGACCCATTCCCTATTTTATGGCACTTATTATCAGGTAAGAAAGATACAGAACCTACACACACACACACACAACACACACAATGGTATAAATTTTCTATGGAAAGTAGGGGAGATTTAAGAATGGGAATAAGTTGGGACCACAGGAAGGGCAGAGGAAGACTCCCCAAGAAGGTTTCCCTGAGGTGAAAATGAGGGAAGAGCCCCTCAGACGGAGAAGGGAGGGAAAGTCAGCTCAGAGGCAGAAGGAGCCATGGGTCTTTCAAGGATCTGAATGTCGGTCCTTGTGACTTTAGGACTGAGAGGAAGGGGTGAAGAACGGTACCACTGGAGGGAGACAGGGGTGGGATTCAAAGGGTGGGTCCCAGGAGGGAGTTCCATCTTTGTCGTAAGAGCAGTGTCAGCCACTGGTAGGTTCTAATTCCTCATCATAAGAAAAACACCACCCTGCTGACATTGTGAACAGCACACTGGAAAGGTTTGAAAGCGGATGGGGGAAGGCTACTGTGATTCACATGAGGAACAGTGTCTCCTGCACCAAAGAGGAAGGAGCAGAGACAAAAGTGGAGAGTTGTGAGGATGTTTAGGAGGCCAATTTGTCAGGAACTTGTTATTGATTGGTCAGGATGACTGAGAGAGGGAGAAGCGACAGGGATGCCACCGGGCCCTGTGGCTCGGGCAATGGCGAGGATGGACTAGAGCTTCCGGGGGCCACTGAGATCAAGACCCAGGATGAGGATGCGGTGAGGGGGACCGTGTCCAGCACTCCTTTCTGAGACTTAGGAGGTTTCTTGAACTTCTCTCCTTTTTGGAATTCAATTATCCTACATCTAAGCGATCACTCATAATGTCAAGGGTCACAGAGCTGTACGCTTCAAATCAGAAGGAATTTTAAAACTCATTGAGCTCAACCCCTTCCCCCTTGCCCCAAATCCCTGATGAGGGCATCTGGCTTCTGCGAGCACCTCCAGGAATGACATTTTAGTCCCACGGGGCATGATGCAAGTTCAAAGAGTTATCAACGGGAAGCTGTCTGTCACTTCCTTTTGGAAGGAGTCCCACAAACCTTCTCCAGCTATAATAACTGCCTGGCATTTATTCTAGTGCTATAAATTGTACATCAGATGAAACAACATCTGATCTGGATCTTTCTGGTCCCCAAATCTCAATTATAGAGCAAAAACAAATAAATAAATAAATAAACTACAAAATGAAAATGGCTTTGTCTTAGATGATTAGATCATTAAGTACTGGAGAAGAGTTGCAATGTTATCTCAAGGAGCAGTCAATGTTAATTTATTGGGCAATGCACCATGAATACATTTTGCAGCCAGTATTGATTAGAAATTGCATTTGGATGTTGGTAATGGAGAACCAAAATAACAGTGGACTAAACACATTTGGAGTCTAGTTTATGTCACATAAAAATGATGGAGCAGTCCAGAGCTCAAACGGTGACTTCACAGTATTCTCAAGGTCCTAGGATTCTCGTTTCTTTGTGGCCCGCCATCCTGCTGTGCGGCTTCCACCCGCAAGGCCCTCCCCTGACCCAGATGGCTGGTGTGGTGCCTGGTGTGGTGCCTGGTGCAGGTGCCTTTGCCTCTGCTCACTAGACAGAAAGAAAGCTAAGTGGGGTCAGGTGGGAGAAAAAAGGCAGACCTCCAGGATGAATCAGCCCGAAAAAAATGAAGTTTATTAACTAGCTTTTAAAATGACCTTTTCAACTTTTTTTGTTCGTTTTTTTTTACAACCAAAGTACCTTGAACCAAGGTCTGCTTTTGCAGGACAGCAAATGAAAATTTGTCCCTGCCATCCATGAATCGGGAAGCACTTTGCTTAAGGAAAGACTCTGCTGTGGCCAGCTGTAGGGTGATGTATCAGCATTTGGTGCAAAATGGTTTCTCTTCCTCAGAAGAGTGTTCTAGATGCATGACTATGGGGTGATTCCTAAGGACCGATGTTTCTGTGCATGAAAGGAGTGCTGAAGTAGTGGGTAGTCTGAAAGCTGGGGGGCACCCCCTCCTCCCAAGGAGCGGTCCCTGCTTGCCGTGTGCAATGGCTGTTAGGCCGGCAGGAAGTGGCAGGGCCCTCCCATTTCACCTACCGCTCAGGCGGTCAGCCTCTGGACCGCCCACCTGCCTCTGGCAGATTTCCACCCCCACGGCAGCAAGGCAGCCGCCCGCTGTGTGGCCACATCAGATCCACGTGTGTTTCAGAAACAACGGTACTGCTGCCCTGGGCTTGGCTTTTGGTATCGGTTCAAAACTCTTTTACATTCATCAACTCCTTTAATATTTATAAATGGTGAAGTTCTGACAGCATCTTGTTATAGACAGAATGACTGATGTACAGCAGGTCTACGGGAGTTCCTGAAGGCCACAGTGTCTGTTTCCTGGGGTCTGCAGACAACGAAGAGGAAGCTGCAAAAGCCAGCCTCCTGGTCGGGGACGCTCGGGCTGCATAAGTGCCCAGCTCAGCCACTTCTGGGTAACACTGACAGACAATGGCTTGTGGATCACAGCTGAAACTCACATTAGGAAAAAGCCACATAGGCGATTCTGACAGGCGCCACAAACTCATAATTAAATATTCAGAAGGAAGAGGCTGTCTGTCAATTAAACATCTCAGTCGCTATTTCCTTGCAAACAAATCAGCTGAGTGAAATGGCACACAATTTTACAACTCATGGTGTCTGAGGTAATTAAACCACTAGGAGAAATTAAATATTAAATACAATCGAGTACAGAATTCTCTCAGCATTCACTACATCATTACTTCTATTTCTATTCCTTTTCAGAGGTCACAGGCCTCAGCAAGTTCCATGTTTGCTATGAGATTTGTCATTAGCTGATGTAAGGAGACAAATCAACCAGGAAAACACACGCATCCCCACGTTCCCATTCATTCTAACTCAAGGGAATAAAAAAGTCTTAGAGCCTGAAAATCTCAAAAGAGACTTCACAGTGATAGAATTTTCGAGCAATGAGGAAGTCACCTCGGGGCCACCGAAGGTTGAGTGGTCTGTACAGAGAGTTGCATGGTACTGGATGTGAAATCCAAGGTCGGTCTTTCAGTGATGACAAGGTGCTATTCTCAGCAGAATGTGCTGCCCCTGGCTCCACGAAGCAATAATGTAATCATAAGCATTGCTACCGTTCGGAATACTAATTTCATCTTTCTCCTTCCTCATTACTTTTAACGCATTGCCTCTGAAACTAGCAGAGTTAATTGACATAAAGTAGCCTTCAAGGACCATCAGATTGAGGGGCAGCTTTGAAATGAGACAGATGTGGCTTAGAATCCTTTACGAGCCGTATGACCAAAGGGAAATGATGTAACGACTCTGAGCTCAGCGTCCTTGCTCTAAAAAGGGAAGCAGCAGTATGGATGCTAAGATGACTGTGCAGGCATTTACTCAAGAAGCCTCTTCTGTGAGCGTCCCCTGTGATGTGCCCGAGTCTATTCCAGGGACACACCAAGAGGACAGTGCCTGTCCTCAGAGAGCACATGGGTTGGTAACAGAAACAAGTAATTCCACCCCTACCTGACCACTCCCTTCCTCCTTCAGGTCTTCATGAAGAAATACGCATATATCCTCATCTGAGTTCACGCCAGCTGTGTCCTTTGCAACATAAACGAGGGCCAGGGCTGGGGGAGGCAAGCTGGGGCACAGCTTCGGGAAGCACTTCATCCCATGGCGGTGGGAGTTCAGGGTTCCATGTCACTTGGCTCAAAGGCGTTGAATTCAATTTGTATGTTTCTCATGAATAGAGAATGGGGGACTCTATTTATGTGACGTCGACTGTCTGGGGTCATGAACTTGTTCTTACGTCAGCTGCCCACCACCAATAGGCTAGGAAGGCTCACCCAGGTATAGGGGGAGTTTGACTTTGAATTTAGAAGAAAACAGTTTGTTCTTATTGATTTTGATTGTGTTTCTTGAACTGACAGTAGAAAAATGAATGAAGTGGAATAATGGATGGTTCACAAACCTGAAAACAGAAGAACTTATACCATCTTTTCGGACTTCACGGAGTCTCCTTTGTTAACTGCTTCAAGTCCCACATCCAAAATCAGGCTTTCCTTTGCCTCAGGCAGCCTACGGACAGACCGGTCCCGTTACGATACCAACTGGCCTTCATGTGATTGGTTTTAAGTTGTGGGAAACCGTGGACTGAGTGACCACCCAGTTACTGCAGCAGCAAAGTCACGGCCTTCTGCTCAATGCCGTCCTCTCAGGAGTGAGACAGCCCAGCCCGGCTGCTGCGGAGTCAAGTAGGGAGTCAAGTAGGAAGGAGGGGGCAGCTCACGCCCACAGCTGTACCCGTGTGAAGCCAGGGGGTGGACATCACTGGCAGCCAGAAGGGGAGCCACGGAGAGGTCAGGTCAAAGGATCAATTTTGGGAAAACCACAAAGCAAAGAAGGACGAAGTGGGGTGGTGTTGGGACTGAAAGCCAGAGGGCTGAAGTCCCGGTAAGGGGAGCCAACGAGAGGGTCAGCCCTGCCTTAGTACTTGGACTCTATTGTGGATGGACGGGCTGGATCTATTTAAAATTTCCAGCAATGGACACATACCTACGAATAATTTAGGCCCACATTTTTTCCGTTTATTTTCTTCTTCTAATTGTTTTGACTTGAATAATCTGAATAATCACTTGGCTTTTCCTTCATGTTATCCATTATAACTTCTTTAACACATGTGTAGCAAAAATTCAGCATGTGGCTTTTAGCCCGAAGCACTTCACAGGATAGCTTTCGGGGCACTTCTGCCTGTGTTGGCCAGAGAAACTGACTTCTGTCCTCTCACTGGTTTCGCCTCCTGTCGATGACTGTGACCCTGTGCATTGGGGGAAGTCAGCGGGGACGGAGACGGACATGTCATCTTCATTCATTTAAAAGTATGGTGTTTGGAGCTCCCCATGGGCCAGGTGCTATACCAGGTACTAGGGACACAAAGATGAGCAAAGCAAAATCCTTGACCTCAAGGGGCTCATAGCCTGGTGGGCACATGGGAGCATTATGACATTTCCCCGAATAGGGGGAAAGCAGCATGTAGCGGTGTGTCTCGGAGAGGGACTAGAGTCTTGTCTAAGCACTGTGTCTGCCCTTCCTTGTGCGGGGATGGGTTGCCTGAGCTCCAGGTCAAGCTTCTCAGTTTTTCAGCTGGCGTCCCTGTGAATGCAGAGGGCCAGGGATTGCTCGGAGCTGCAGACCAGCCTGCCCCTCTCCAACACGAGGCAGGTGCCCCTGCAGACCGTGTGATCTAGTTACCAGGATTGGGGTGTGTTTGGTTTGTGATGAGGTGATGGGTAAATAACTGACACCTTAGGTCTTCCCTGGAAGGCTGTTACGTTCCTCACTAGAAAGGGAAGTCCATAGCTGTCTACAGTATCTTTTGGAGTCTGATCTTTCTTTTAAAAAAAATCCACTGCAGCTTTGAGTTTCCTGCTTTAGAGGTCTGCGCTAACAGTAGTAGCCCAAGACTTGCCCTGATATAAAATATTTTCTGAATGCTGTGTTCCAGACGCATTCGAAGAGCCAGGTACAAACCTGCCCGCTCTGCACCGGAGTCACAAACTCCCTCCTTCAATCCATCAAGTATCAGCCTCATTACCACAACAGCCCTTGGCTGTGAGTACACAGAGCCTAGCACCCAACAAGCAGCTGACAAATATCTGTTGACTAATAGACCTTCTCAGCCTCGTTCTCCCCTTCTTTCTAATGCTGTCCCAAGTCTTTGTGGGCAGCAAGATCCGACCTGTTTTTGCCATCCTGTCTTGCTGATGGAGTGGCCCGGTGTCAGGATTCTGGTCCCCAAATATAAGCCGCATTGTTGGACAGGAGTTCCGGGGGAGCCTCTCCCAGGGCAGCTGACTCAGTTGTCAAAGCCTTTTGGCCATCTTGGCCCCTTGTTCTTCGCCCTCTCCATTTGCTTCCCTGCAAAGTGGCCGTAGAGGCTTGGAGATGTAGCCAGTGGCTTTCAACTGAACTTGAGGAAAAGACCTCCCTGTATGAAACCTCCTTTAGGCCACCCCTGTGGATTGCTGGCAGGGGTGTCCAACCTGCGGCCCTCTAGCCGCATTTGGCTCAGGACTATGAATGCGACCCAA
Organism: Sturnira hondurensis; assembly: GCF_014824575.4. Classification (NCBI taxonomy): domain Eukaryota; kingdom Metazoa; phylum Chordata; class Mammalia; order Chiroptera; family Phyllostomidae; genus Sturnira; species Sturnira hondurensis. The sequence goes on from NW_028079044.1 coordinate 47,731,092, forward strand.
TAACAAATCGTAAATTTACTTAAAACATTATGAGATTTTTTGTGTGATCATGTGTCACAGTGTATTTAATGTGGGGCCTGAGACAACGCCTTCTTCCAGTGTGTCCCAGAGACACCAAAGTTTGGACACCCTGTTACAGCATCTCCTTGGAGAGCTCATCCCTTCAGGAAGCTCATCCCTTCAGGAAGCTCATCCCTTCAGGAAGCAACCCCTTGGGCAGGTCTGTTTGGTACAAAGCCTCAGCTTCTGATGAACCCAAACCTCTGGTGCTGCAGCGACCACCCGTTGGTCTTTATCCAGTTCCAGGGGACACACAGAGAATAACTGGCCTGTCTTCCTCGTGGCTGCACCCCCGCAGGTTGGAGGACACCCGCCCTGTCTCTTCCGCATCCCTTCCATCTATCTCCAGGCCTCTCAGCGTCCTTCCCTTTTGTTGGTCTTCCTGTTCTGTTAAATTTCTTATGCTGCATTTCTTTTTCCCATGTTCTGAGTTAAACAAATAGGCGTATTTTGCTTGTGCATTCCCTAATCCTTAGTCATCGCTAGTTGATAAGCAATCAGGTGTATTCAGCCTATAATCACACACACACACACACACACACACACAAAGAAGGAAATACTCGGAAATGGTTTACTGCAGTCAACTGGAAAACCAGTGGACACAGGACAAGGATGTTTTGTTTATAACTTGGTTCAAAAAATAGTTCTTGGTTCACCTGAAAATTATACGCTGGTCAGCACTTTATATAGAGATAGTAGTTGGGACAATATTGTCATTTTTCCAGGTACCCAAAACATTACTATGACTTAAATTCACATCAAGCTCATGTCTTCACCATGAATAATTTTATGGTTTCCTGACTTAGGAGCATTTAGGGGTATGAACAAACAGTTTAGGCAAAAAGCTCCGGAGCGAGGCAGGAGGGATAGAAAACCCCAGTAACTAATGAATGTGCAAGGTACTGCACATGTTACATACATGATCTAGGATCTTACATAAATGAAGTCCAAACATCAAATCACGGACACGCCCAATCAGAGTCCAGACAGAGCTATCAACGGAATAGTGCACTGCAGGTTTATCTGACATCACAGAGTTCCAGTTCCAGTTCATCGGTTGAGAAGGTGGTCACATAGTTGCATTTCCTGGTAGAATGGTTTTCATTCCTACCAGGACATGGCCCGGCTTCCCTTGGAGTGTCTGGCACCTCAGGGGTTAATTAATCCACTCTGCATTCTTTCTCTACCCCGCAGGGCTGACTGTGAAAAAAATCTTGCAGTGAGAAAAGCTGGCTTTTGAAGTGCTACTTAAGTGAGCTGACTTCTTAAAATAGTCCCTCATAAACAAAACTCACATGATATAATGTGAGTGTGTAAACCCAATTACGTTGTCTGGGGAAGCACAGGGCAGATTCTTCTGGCGTCCACGGCTCTGTTGTGGCCGGCTGGGTCAAGCAGCAATGTTGCTAGACTCAAGCCCCAAGAAAATGCCTGGGGAGATCTTATTTTCAAAACCTACCCTCTTGCTGACTGAGGTGCCAACAGATAGATCACAGAAATCAGCCAACCTTCAGTTTCTGTTACCTTGAATTCCTGCCCAGAGAAAGTGGAGAACATGCTTCCAAATCGATACATCAAGTGGGCTGATACACTGTCCACCTGCGTATTCTGGACCTGCTGGACCCTCAGGGAATCAATATTGAGCCCATTTGTTGGTGAGAGAAAAGGTTTGAGAGGAATGCTGTGTCTCTTATGTTCTGAAAATAAACACATGTAGGGCCAACCGAATAGGCTCACTTGTGAAATGAATAAATTAGCATCCTAAGAAATATTTAGACAACAGTGAAATGTCACATCAGCGTGATGGCTGCAGTGTCCTTTGATTACATGTTGCCTGCAGCATGGAATTTGGGATAAACTTAAAAATCTTTCCCATTTTGGCTCGGTTTCACCTATTTTTGATGAGCTCCTAAAATGCCATCAATCATCAAGGTATAAATATGACTAATGCATTTGTCCTCCTTAGCATGACATTGCAGCAGCTGCTCCTGAAGTGAAGTCCTCCCAGTCTTCCCAGTCCTCATCCAATCACGCGCTGACCCACCGATACCAGTCGGATGCCATTGCCGGGTAGGAAGGCGAGCACATTCACCATTCCGTCTTGCCAAGCACCCACCCTACGATCACTTTACAGCTCCCTCCGAGTCAGACGTCGGGTCTCTTTGCAACTTCAGGGCAAAGGTGCCTACCGACTAGGATGGCTGGATTTAACTGGTCATTTGAAAAGTTAGTAAAATTATCCTGGGGAAAGACTACTCTCTATCCACTTCCAACTTGGAGGGGGAAAAGGAAAGGGAAGGAAAGGAAAGGAAGGGAAAGATAAAACCAAAAGGGTAGTCTCTGGGTGTTTTTCGGAAGTGAGAGAGAGCACTTCCGTTTCTTGGCATTCAGCGGGGTCTCGTGGGAGACCGACACTCAGATCTGCGTTTGAAAGTCATTTTCTCAAACGTGCTGGGAAAGGCAGTTGGTTTTTTAAAGCCTATATGATTGGCTAAAGGAAAATGGAAAGGAATAGGGATACTTGGGATTTTAAAAAATGTGCACTGTAACTACTGAGGTGCACTCATTTAATGGTATTTGTGTGTTTTGAAGTGAGTTTCTACCTTGATAGCAGTTACCAAATTGGGATGATTTCAATTTTATGTCATTTGTTGTATGTGAAGTAGCCATACAATTCCCTTCATCAGTTTGAGATAGCAGACACAGACAAAAAACACGCAATGTATGTTCATGTTACATTTTACACATGGGGAGGAGACGTAGGAAATTCCATTATACTTACTTTATCTTTACTGGGGAGTAAAGACAATGATCAGAAATGCATTTAAAAGCACACACAAATCCTGCTTTTCTCCTGACTCTCATCTGCTCAGACCATAAACCACCATCTTACCCAGTACACAAAAATGTATTTCCCTCCCAAAGGACTTTTAAAAGGCTAAACGATAAACTAAGTCTCTTGCTATTAGTCCAGTGTAATGACCATCATTTAATTAGCACTTCTCTGGCTCTGGTTCCTGCTGTTGACGGGATGTGTTTAAGCCAGGAAAGAAAACGCTGCATGGGAATCTCAAATCTGACAGCATGACCTTGAGCACTAACGAACTTGGACTTGCCTACCTGGCTGCCTTCGCTCCCAGCGTTATCTTGGAGAAATCACCTCCACTCTGCCACTTCCGCTTATCTACCTCACCGAGAGGTTACAGAAGACTAATTAGCCAGAAGCTTGAATATTCAGAATGCCCCAGAGGAAAGCATCGAGCAGCACTCTTTCTGGTTCCTCTCGCTGCCTCTGTTTTCCAATAACTAAGCCATCTCCACCATCTTATCACTAATGAGCTGAAGGATGAGGACGAAATGAATTTTAAATGTTAGGTAGCTCATAATATTGTCACCAGCAATTAGCATGGAGGAAAACGCTCATTATAGCAGCAGCGCCTAGAATTTATCTGCCCCATGAAAACACCCAGCAAATACCTCATCATTAATGTTTCAGCTGTACATACAATGTCATTTTGTAATGACTTTTCAGATCGACGCATTGAGTGAGCAGGATGAACGGCTTATCCAGGAGGTGGGGAAAATCTGTGCCTTGAGGGAGACTCCGGGCACAGGCACTAGGGTCCTTGGTTTCAGTCACTCACGCAGAGCTGATTTAACTTGAAATGCAGGAGGCTTCGGTCGCCGTGGTGTTACCTGTGGCTGAGCCTTGTCGGGGTGAACATAACGAGAGCCCTTTAAACGGGGCTTTGAACCTGGAGAGACTGATGTTTCCTCCGTATTTGCAATGCCACCTGGGACCTAGTAAACACATGCATATGGGTCGTTGCATCTGCCCTGGACAAAAATCTCTGTTTGGTTGGGAAGTTCACAACTTGGGTGAGGGGAGAAAACATGAACCACCCCTTTGTTGATGACAAGGAATCTCCTGGGCAGCCCTTTTTAGGGCCCATCTGGCACCCACCGTGGAAAGTGCTTGGTGATCTAAGTAAACACAGGCTCTGCCTCCTCCATACAGGCTGTCTGCAGGGATTCGCAGCTTGGCTGTCAAGCCACAGACATAAGTCCCTGCGGTGGGGGATGTGGGGACGTGGGGTCGTGGGGACGTGGGGACGTCCAGTGGGTTCTAATAGCTTGGGTTAAGGACGCTGATCATCACCGGCTCACTGGTTACTGCTGGAAATGGCACTTTCAGTGATGTGGAATGGCTGCTCAGGTATTCTGACTGGATACTCATTCTCCTGTCCTGCTTCTCGAAAATGCAAAGTGACACGGGAGCCATCCTATTAATGGGAATTAAGATTAATGCAGAGAAAGACGATACTGCAGTGTTTATGGCCTTCAGCTGACACATCCGTGTCCAGCCGAGAGCTCTGATGGTGAGCTTGCCGGAAAGAGCCTTTTCGCAGCAGTTGGGTCAGTCCCCCGTCATTGCCCTTTGCCTTTTTCCCGGTGGAGGTTGATTCACGTGCCGTGTGGGCTGGGACTCTCCCGAGTACCGAAACAGGTGCTCCTCACTCTTGGGCCATGTTAGGTACCCGTGGGTCTCAAAGGACAGCCCCTAGAAGGTCCCGGGGAGCGACCAGCCCTGGAGCGAGGATTTCGGTTTTGCTCTCAGCACTTGTTCGGCTCACCGTCTTTGGGGCGTCCCTTTCCAGTTTCCAAGAATCAGACACTTATTCTCTGAAATGGAAATGAAGGATGACCCCCCCTCTTTGTCATCATCAGAGGTGCCAATGTATGTAAAGGCACTTAGTTCCATGTTAAATCTCGTATCAAAACAAAGGGCTGGTATTGTGCTTTGACTTCTCCAGAGGTATTCATTCAGGTGTAAAAGACCCCCTTACATAGATACAACCTGCATGTGTGTGTGTACAAAGCTGTTGCCAACACATCAGGGGCCTCGTATGTCTTATAATATTGTCCCCACAATGAATAGTTTGGTTTACTCAGTGACTGCTGCGTGTTTACCGTGTGCTGAGGATAACGTGAGACAGTAGTCTTTGCTCTTGTGTGGTGTTTACCTTCTGAGGGTGCGGGGCGCGGGGGAAGGAAACGCAGTGAAGGTAAACAAATGTGAGCATTTCTGAGGGCGGACGTGCTCTGGGGAAAATAAAACGCGTCACGCATGGGGAGTGAGTCTGAAATACAGCGAATGTGTCAATCACGGGAAGACCTGGGGAAATTGTTTTAGGCAGCAGGCGCAAAGGCTGAGGAGTGGGCGGAGCTTGGGATCTCTGGAAGAAAGTGGACAGTGGGTTTGGAGTCAGAGGAGAAGAGCAAGAAAGATAATCAGAGAGGGAAGCAGCAGCCAGCTCGGAGGGGCATGGTCAGGAGTTAGAATTTTATTTTAGCTGCTGTGCGAGGTCGTTGGCAGGTTTCCAGGGTACCTGGTATAGGGCGGGGCAAAAGTAGGTTTATAGTTGTTTGCATGAGAAACAACACAATAACTAATAAGTAATAACACAAGAATTGACTCTGTGTTTCACATACTCACAACTGTAAGCCAACTTTTGCCCCGCTCTGTATATTACCAAACAGGGAAAACTAAACAGTAGCTACGCAAAAAATCACAGATTTTCTTTTTTGATGGGATTTGTCTTCATCGGTCATCCATCATCTCTCTGCGGGATCTAGCATAGAAGCTGGAACCTGTAGGGGGCGCCAAAGGAAAACGTTTTGTGGCCAAAGCCGCAGGGTTCTTTCAGCACCTAAAGTGAAGGATAGCGCTCTGACTGCTCTTGGGAGTCAGGTAAACAGGTGACTCAATTTAAGAAACCAGCTCATCTACAATTCCTCCCGAAACGGCAAGTTGAATGAGCTTGGCGTGCATGTACCGGGACCTTGGTTTTCACAGTGAAGGATTGTTTATGATGAGGTGGGCGTGGGAAGACATTTTGGGGTTATTTTTAATCTTCTGCCATCTGGTAGTATTTGAGTAGAGTATAAAACAAATATGGAACCAAAATTGACTTTCTGGATTCATTTGGCAAGAACAGTATCTCTATACTTAGAACTTAGAAAATATTCATCTTTTGCCACTCAGGATGCGTTATTCCGAATACTATTCCAAACCGACTTGGTGAAATCTTTGAGTAATATGTCCTAAGGAAGGCTAGTGTATGGAAAGCAGTAGGTTATAATAAATGAATGTTTCTGCAAATAATCTGATAGTTATGCTGTATTGTGAAAGCAACTCACAGTAAAAACCGAGAGATGGGGAAAGGAATGGAAAAAGAAGAAGAGGGTGAGGGGAGAGGGAGGAGAGACCTGCTAATGTCCAGGCATTGAGTAACGAAAAAGCTGAAAGGCATGAGCGAGCTTGGAAGAAAGTGAGAGAGGCAGACGGGATGCAGTTCAGATCCATGTGCAAACCAGACTGAGAAACGCAGTTAAAATCTAATTGTATACAATCCCAGGTTGAATCTTTATCATATGTGGGTTTTAAAAGTTCCTGGTAGTTTTGGTAAAAACATTCGTTGTTGTCTTTAATTAGGAAAAGTTCAGCTGGTCAGCGCCCTGCTAACTGAGGCTTCATTGCCCGTCTCACGCCTGATGACCATGGCCATGTACTTTACATGCTCTTTGCTCTGTGCAAGGAGAGTTCACAAAGCAGCCAACCAGCAAAAGTCCGAGTGCAGACAGGGCCATCGGAGAAGGAAGGCTCTGGAGCCGACCAGGACCCCAGAAGGTCCATGCTGGGTGAACCACCCACATGCAGTGCCAGCGCTGAAAACTCAGGAACAGCTTTCAGGGGCGTTGTACCAGTTCATTCTGAGAACCTTCCCCTCAAAGCTGGCCACAAGCAGGAAGCGTCGCTAAGCTACTGACACAGCAGAAGTGGCGCAGAGCCTGAGGCCGTGCACAGTGTGACCACACCAAGCAGCCAGCCTGCTGTCCTGGTGGGTCTCATCGGCCTTCCGTGGGAAAACACTGAGGCTGACATGACCCCCTCAGCTTTGTCAAGAAGCACCCACATTTAGTCTCCTGTTACTGACCAGATATTCGGCAAAGAAAGCGCCAGACCATTAATTATCTATTGATGTTAATGAATTTAAACAATAGAGGCACTGGCCACCTTCTCATTCACAGACAATGGGAACTTTGCTCACCTAAACACATCCATATTTAATGGGGAAAGATAGGAAGAAAGGAGGAGAAAGAGACCTAAAGAGTCAGGTTCCACCTAAATATTTCAAGCTATCTACATCTAAACGCCCCTTTTCAATGAAGCAAAACTTGCTTTCTTTGTCCATGACACCACCACCCCAGTTCCTGAGGTTGACTTACTCAGAGCGTTGGGGTTGGCTTCTGAAAAGAAGATGTCACCTTACGTCCCCAAGGCAATAAAGAGTTCCCAGCTAAAAGCGTATCACAGGACTGTCTGCGGCGCTGGGTGAGATCACGCAAGTAAGCGTCCAGCAGCAGCAATCAGGACGTGTTTAGCAAAGGTCTCCTCCTACAAGGACGGAGGGTTTGTGGCGCAAAGATGCTCAGACACCCGGCTCTGAATTCCAGAGTCTCTTCCAACTCCCTGCTGTGACTCCCATGAGTAAAGCTGTTGAGAAATGGGTCACCTTCTAACTTGGGTGCCTCTCCTCTCCTGTCTGCTGCTCCAGGGGCCACGGACCCTAGGGGAGCAGAAAGAAGACAGCTTCTCAGCTGATGTCAGAGAAGGATTACTCACAGGAGCAGGGTAGAAGGGCAGAGCTGGTAGGAACTTTAGACGTCGTTTAGTTCCAATTTCTCTAAGCAGAGAGAAATACCACCCACTAACATCCAGCACCTCCTAGGTGCAAGGCACTGTACTGAGCTGGGGCAGGGGACTTGACCAAGTAGGCGGCCTGCCTCTCAGAAAGCTCTTCCTAACTCACCCAGGGGAGTGGGGGGAGGAAGGGGGGAGAGCAAGGCAGGCAAGTTACCTGGTTGATGGAAATGACCGCCAGCCGGGGGATCACCACTTGGTGGATCACCTGCAGTATGGAGGTGCCCAAGCCAGCCAGGATGGCCCAGGTGAGCGGCAGCGGCAGCATGCTGTAGGTGGCGAAAAGTGTGAAGAGCACGTAGCCGATGCCGTCTCCCAGGAGCCCATAGCCAAGGCCTGCTGCCAAGATCTGGGTGGTCATGGCCACCCAGGTGACCAAGCCGCTGTACTGCAGGTACGTGTGAGAGGTGGTGTCCTTCCTGACCACCACCAGGGCGCAGATCACCACCTCGATGCCGGTGAAGAAGCCCAGCAGAATACCCTTCAGCGGGTCCATGGGAGCCGAGGCCAGGCTCAAGTGGAGAACCAACAGGGTGAGTTTGGTCAGCACATCCAGCACATTCATCACCACCTCGGATTTGCGCCTCTGGCCCAGGAAATAGCGCTGGTAGAGGCGCTCCAGATCCCGGGACTTGAACGAGTTGCGCAGGGTGGGGAAAATGACCCCTCGGTAGCTATAGCCCCCACTGAGGAAGAAATCCGAGTTGCTTGGGGCGCAGTCGAGGTGCAGGAAGCCCAGGTCGCCCCCTCCCCCGCTGCCGCTGGCGCTGCCGCTCCCGCTGCGTTCCGGGAAGACTTTGGCGCCCCCCGAGCTGTGCGCTCTCTCCCCCGGCCCCAGTGAGTAGAGAGGTAGCGCCGAGTCGCCGGACAGCTGCGAAGCGTGGTGGTTGGGGCCGCCGCCTGCAGAGTCCGAACCTTTGCCGGAGCCTCCACTCCCTCCTCTTCCGCCGCCGCTGCCCCGGTGCCCGTGAATGAAGCGCTGCTCGGTAATGTGCCGCACCGCCGTCTGCCACAGCAACCGCTGTGGCCGGGAGCCGCTCCCGCCGTCGCCGGCCGGGGGCGTCGGGTGGATGGTGTAGAGTTCCTCGCTGCCGCTAAGGCAGCGCACATCGGAGAGCTCCATGGCGCCAGGCCGCAGGGGGAGGCGCAGAACCCGAGGGAGGCGGCTGGGGGAGGGGGCTCCTAAAGACCCAAAGGCTTTTTGGTAGGAGCTTGGCGGTGAGCCCTTCGGTCCCCCGCCGCCGGGTTGCAGGAGCCCAGGGCAGGAGGCCCCCTGCAGTCAGGTCATAGTGCGCCCCGGGCAAAGGGCGCCTAGAAGATCGCCGAAGACCCCTGCGTCCTTGCGCGCCGCCTTCCCGCCAACCCTCGAAGCTTGGGTGCGCGGCAGCGGCGGCTATTTATCCACAGAAGCTGCAGAGCACTGAGCCACGCAGCACCCTTCCCGGGCTCAGGCTTCTTGGCTGGTTCTCCGCTCAGCGTCTTGGCGCAGCCTTTGCTCTCCAAGAGGCTCCTGGGCGCCGCGCTTCTGCTGCGCGCCGGGCGGGTCCTGGCTGCGGCACTGGGCTCGGGACGCCCACGACTCGGCGGCTGAGGGGGGCTGGCCTAGAGTGACCCGCGACGGCGAAGGGTGCGAAGTTAGCAGCTGTGCCTGGAACGGAGCCCTTCGGAGAACTCCATTGCGCCGGGATGGGGAGGCGGGGCGGAGCTGGGGGCGGGGGCAACGAAGGGGGAGGAGTGGGGTGCCCCGCGGGCGGGTTGGAGAGGTGGTAGCCTTGGAGCTAACAAGTCATCAAACAGTTAAATTTGGAAGAGGGGGTGTGTTGAGGCTCCCTTCTGGGCTCATCACTCCTGGCTGTCCCCACTTCCTGAGCCAGAACTGACAGCGCAGCGTTGGCTCCGACTCGATGCATCCCTCGGGGCCGGGGGAAGGTTTCAGGGTCCCAGTCGCTGCAAGGAGACGAGGTCAACCCTTCCAGCTGTGCTTCCTAGTCGCAGATCACAGTTCCCATTTCCTACACTTCGGTCTTTGGAGTCCATTTGGCCCGGAGCTGGGAAGCGCTGGAGACGGGGGCAGAAAAAAGTGGGGAGGGCTCCAAAGCCCACAGCTCTGAGAACGAAGAGAAGCCATCCGTGCGGACCCAAGACGAGAACCGAAACTGGGTGCGGAGAGTGTAAGGTTTAAGCGAGAAGGGAGGCCCGAGGCCGCTGGGAAGTCGACCGAGACGCTTCCGGATCCAGGGAAGCGCCGCGTGCCGCCCTGGCGCTCTGAAGCGCGCTGCGGGCACCAGGCGACGGAGAGGAATTTGGAGACCTGTCAGATCGGCAGACACGGGCGGCGACTTAAACCCGCCCAAGCGCCAAGCCACGCCCCCGGATCGCTGGGTGGTTGGGGGGTGGTTGGCAGGTGCCTGGCGCCCAGATCTGGCCTGGACACCGCAGGTCCTGAAGGCTGCAGCCAGCGCAGGGAGGCGTGGAAGAGGACAGCTGCGGGCTGGGGCGGGCGGCGGCGCCCCCAGACTTGTCCCAGTGCGCGGAGCCCGAGCTCCAGCTGGTGGTGCGGGCGGGTTCCTCCGCTGATCTTTTTCTGGCATTGGCTCTGGTCCTCCGCAGGTGCGCAGCCAGGACTCGTAGGCCGCTTTGCCCACGGAGTCCAAGAGCCCAGCGCAAGGAACTGAGGGTCCCCTTTCCGCCCTCTCCACTAAAGCCAACTTTCGGGCTAAAAAGCAAAAATACCCCACGAAGCCCAAATTTACAGACAAGCAGCTTCCTGTGGAGTCTCTTTACTACACTAATCCTGAGGGGTAGAGGGCGCGTCCCCGAGCGCCTAGCACACCAACTTTCTCCCCGCTCACAAGAGGGGTAGAGGAGGAAGACCTGAGGAAGGCATTTCCAGCCCCTTATTGGAGCCCCGCTTTCCCACCCGCCGAACTCCGGTGCTTGGATGAGGACAAAGCCCCTGGGACGCTCGGAGAAGACCAGGGCTCAGCGCGGTGGGCACGTGGTGTCTGCGTCCATGCGGGGCGGAGCAGGGGCCCCCAGGGCCGCCGCCGCAGTCCTGAGGACGGCTGCAGGTAGCGGGCCCCGGTGGCCGCCAACCTCCGCCGCCACCGCGACTGCGGCTGCAGCCGGTGAGCCAGGGCCCTGAGCACAGTCAGCTGATGGCCAATGACGTCAGGCCCTGGGCGCTTTCGCAGCTCCGGGTGGTGTCCCAGGAAAGCCTGACTAACCCCCTCGCGGCACCTCTGCCCCTCTGGAGCGAGCGGTTTCTCTGGCGCTGGCTGGGAGAAACCGCTCCCTCTGTCTGCCCCAAGCCAGAAGAGCTCTCGATGGCCACCCTTCGGAACCACGGAGGTGTCTCCGGGGTTATTGGTGTCCGCTGAGCCCCGGAAACACGGGATTTAATTCTTTCCTAAATTCTTCCTTTTCCACGCACACGCTCTCGGTTACCCCCCCTCCCCCCCCTAGAGCTGGCCTTGCATGGAGAATCCCAGAAGAGGGAAGAAACCACTAACATTTTCCTGGATCCCTGAACAGTAGATTTCCCGGCTCTGCCCATCCTGAGAATGACTCCTTTAACCCCGGTCCTTTCCAGTTGTAGTCTACCAACCCTCAAGAAAAGGAACAAGATTAAACGCTCGATTTTAAATAGAAAGAAGGTTGATTCTATTTTTAACCCACTTTGTAGACACATTAATTTAACTGTAAAAATCTCCCAGCGTAGCTGGCCTATCCCATGAGTCTGGAAGATAGGGTCAAAACGCGCACCGGAACCCCCTTAATTTTGCAGTTATCTAGATCTTAATGAAGTAATCCCAGGAATTATATCCCTGAGAATGAAATGCTTCTCGCTTCTTCCTTCCTAAATTCCTTGGGTTCATCAGCCTGACAGGCTGTCCTGAACCTTGCAAATGGGTGAGAAATATCTTAATTTGTGGAGGGAGCCCAAATAGGGCAGAGGGCTGGGGTGGGGGGCGGGCAGGCAGGAGTTCCTAGGGACCCTGAAGCAAGAGGTGTGTGGAGCTCAGCTCCCTGGGTGGGCACAGCCTCAAGTCATCTGTGCTGAGGGCCATGTTAGTAAACTTGGCAGAGGAAAACATCTCTTTATTTTCTCAATTGTTTCTCCTTGGGAGCCTGAGAACTCAGCCTGAATAAATGAGGGGTTGAATGCAAATGGAACTTTCCTATGAAAATCTTCCTTCTGGACATATTCCAGGATGATTTATTTATTCAGCAGCAAAAGGAGGCGAGCCCAGGAGGGGGCGGTGGGACCCAATCAGATAAAGTGAGTCAGGCTGGTGAATGAGCATAGCATGCTCCAGAAAGGAACTCAAAGAATTTCATGAACTCAGAGGCGGAAACCAATGTATCAGGGAGAAAACATTGCATCTGGTCCACTGACGCCTCCGAACTTCCCCAGGCTGTAGGGGTGTCCGGACAAGTTGTTTCACAATGGATGACGCATATTAGATTCCAATGCTGTTCTTCTTGTTGGGACCACACAGTGCCTTTCAGCCCCCAAAGCGCTGTGGTTTTGAATGTCAGCGCCAATATCGACAGGCTTTTTGGAATATACAAAGCACTACATCGTGATCACTTACACCAAGAGATGTGGATACACTGCTTTGAGGCCCCGGAGGACTTCTCGCCATGCTCTCTATTCCTGCATCTGTTATGGCTGGACTCCACTCTGTTCGGGGAGGTATTTTGCCATCCCAGTGCCTTTTTGTGCCTGGTCCCTTCCTCCTGGAATTTCCCTCCATTCACCCCCACCCCCCTTCTCCATTTCCGCCCCTCAGAACACCCTCACTTCATCCTTCAAAGCCTGACCAATGCAGCCTCTAGAGGAGGCTGTTCCTGATATCCCCAGTGAGAACGACTTCCTTCTCTAGGGCTGCATAGTCTGTTCTGGGTACTTCTTGAATGGCCCTTAGTTTGGGGACGGGCTGCACCTCGTTTGCTTTCCCATTTGTGTCTGACCTCTCCCCTTGAATCTCTCTTTGAAGAAGAGACATGATTTTCCTTGAACTCATATCTCCCAGTTTCTAGCAACTAGAATGAACATGATGATAAAATTAACAGCACTTCATTGAGCACTTGTCCTTTGAGATCTTTACAAATATCTCCTTTATGCATCCCAGCAATTATGTGAGTTAGATCCTTCTCTACTGACTAGTATTCCCATTTTGCTGACTAGGATACTGAGGCCCCTAATGTCTAAGTAACTTGCCCAAGATCACCTGGTTAACAGACAGCATCATCCCATCAACTAAATTTGGATCCTATAAACCTAGCATCCACAAGCTTAATAAAAATGCCATCACAAGCAGTCAACAAATGTTGACCTAATTTAAATAGAGCAGATAGAAATGAAATGTCAAATATATTTTGAGTTTCCAAGTGCAAATTAAATAAGAGACTTCTGAGGTATTCAGGCTTTGAGAAGTCTGGCAGGATGACACTATATGGCAGACAAAAGTAGCAGAACTAATTCTTCTTTGCCTAGAGAGTCTATTTTTGCTCACTTCAAGCCATGGACACTATTTCTATAATTTTGGAAAAAGCAGATTTTCTACACATTGGATTTAACCAAAATAATGATTTGTTCTACTTTACTTCCCCTGGGCGGTGGTTATTGGAGAAACATCCTCTTGCTTCACTGGAAAATAACTTATTTGTTCTATGATGTTACTGAATACCATTGGCCACGTTTATGGCAGATATGTTTACAAAAAGGATATTTGTTTTCCTTTAGCTCCATCTATGCCTTTTGAGGTCAACAATATTAACACACAAATTCAAATTCTGTAAGAGCTGTGCCTTTTGCAAAAACACTCGTAGAAACCCTGCCACTCACTGAAGATATAAAATATTCACACGTCAAAGAAAAGAGGGACTCGGTTCAGGAAGAGGACCTGAAACCGGAGAGGTCCTGTTTCCAAAGGGAAGGAGGGTGTTTCTGACAAGGCAGCTTCCAAAGCTGGAAACCCTTAAAGGAGAAGCAGGTGAAATTTGCTTCAACGGTAGATCTTAAATATTCTCACCATACAGGCACCCAGTAGAAAAAAATAACAAAGAAAATAACAGCTGTATGAAGTGATGGGTATGTTAGTTCGCTTGATTGTGGCAATGGACTCACCCTGCATAAGTTTACCCAAACATCAAGCTGCACCTAACCCGTGCACTTTAAATACATGCAATTTTTAAATTTCCCTTATGTTTCAATAAAGCTGGGGGGAAGGATGCTTCTGTCTTGCTTGGAGCACTGCTTTCAGGAAAAATCAAGAATGAATTAATGAATTGCTTGACAGATCCAGGTAAAGTCAATGTCTAAAGTAGGCAGAGCTCACCCATGAAAACAGTCTATGAGTCCAGAACTTCGGACTCACGTTCCATCTGGAACACAGTAGCATTTTTGCCAGAAAAAATATATGGCTATTTGACTCCTATCTTGTATTTTATTTGCCTTGTGAAATGCAAGAGGAAAAAGAAAAAGTTTGTACACATTTTGGATTTTCACAGGAACGAGTTTAAATTAGGTTCTGGTGCCTGGAAGGAGAAAAGTCTCATCAGGGAAAAAACAATTCTGAGATGGTGTATTTATACACAGAATTCATCAGCCAGGCAGGTCAGAGGGAGAAATCACCAAGGGAGACAGACAAACATTTTTCTTATTCTTCAAAGACGATTCCGTTGTCTCTGGTCTAACTAGAATATGAGCTTACTGTGACATCACCTATGAAACCTCACTTACTGTGATCCTAAGAGAACAAATACACACATACACACACACACACAGCCCATTAGAGAAGCCACCGAGAAGCTAGCTATGAGAGGCAATGAGAGGAGAAAGAACAGGCTTGCCAGCTAGTTCCTCATCCCTCCAAATCTTTTGGCCATGGTTTAAGATCTGTTTTTTTAGAAATTTGACACACATATGAGGTCTTGTGGGGGGGGGAAGGTCACCCTAAGTGGGAAACAAAGCAGATCATTTTTCTTTATTCTCTTTAAAAAATCTACCTTACTGCTATTTCAATACGACAAAACTTATTATTGTTTTTTAAAAAATATGTCACTCTATTCCTGTCCCCTATGGAGACTTTTTGAATCTATTTAGGATAAAACTACATAGATAACATTGTCATATAAATATATGTATGTAAATTTACATAGTTATGTATGGATTTCAATTCATTAATGGAGTGTGAAAGAAACATAAGTCTTCATCTTTCAAAAATCAGTGTATTTGTTTTCACCCAGTTGGTGAGATGTTTACCTCAAATCCTTTCTGAAGCTTTCCTCTGTATCCCCTAAACCCAGAAAGATACCATAGTCACGTGATGCCCAGGTATGAAGGGGAGGGCGTACATCCATGCACGGGCATGACCTCTGGCCTATGGCTATCCATTGGCAAATGGTTCCACTCCAGGGCCATCATTCCAGTTCACCACTGAGCAGTTGGTCTTTATGAAGACTAAAGATAATTCATATAAAGCCCTGGGGATGGCACAGAAATGCCCCAGCCACTCCCAAAACAAGGTCTGTAAACTACCAATGAGGGATCACGACTTAGCTCTACTCCCCAGCTTTGCTGCTGTTTTCCTATTTCTGGCTCTGTCCTCTCTCACCCAGATGCTTTCGATAGATGGAACATGTTTCTTTACTTGTCGTCTATCTGCTTTCTCCAGCTGCTGAGATCATTCTGAATTTAAGCATACAGTCATGTCGCTCTCTTTTTTTTAGCATGGGGCAGGGGAAGGAGAGGAAGGGGAAAAGGAAAAAGCAATTGTAAGAGGGAAAAAGGAGGGACTGGGGAGGGAGGGACAGTGACAAAGATTTTGAAAAGAACAAGACACAGAAGGAGAAGAAGAAGGAAGACTAGAAGGAGGATTGCCAAAGGCAAGAGGGAGAGAAGGAAGAAGGATAACCTGCCCAGACTCAGTGCGAACCTGGCACATCCACATACTTCATTGCATCGAACCCGCAGCCCAGCAAAGTGGACGTCATTGCCCCCATAGTACAGATGAGGAAACCGAGGCCTCAACAAGTTCACACAGCAATTCATCTGGATGATTCGAAAATGGAGCACGGTGTCAGCAGAGTCTTTAAAGTCCATATGCTTGCCACCGAATCACAGGAGAAAAAACACCCAGAGATATGATGGGAAATGAGTGGAAAATGGGAGGGGTCAGGCCAGACAGGGAGATCAGGGAGGGCGAGACCAAGTAACCCCAGTTGTGCCCAGAGGGGCCATCTGGGGCCATTTTGTCTCCATTAACGCTGCGGTTCTCTCTAACAACTGTGCACACTGTTAGTCGGACGGATGAATCAGACAGGAGTGCACTCCCTACAAGGCCTAGAGGGGGCGCCCATAAAGGGTGCTGTTGCGGCTATGGAACCCAGAAGGAGGTTGTCACAAATCAAGCTTTGTTCTTCAGCTTCTGTTCCTGGGCAGGTGGATGGCCCCAAGGCAGGATTCAGTGGTGAGTTCCCCATGTGCCCAGAGCCTAAGACCCCACCCAAATTTATCTGAGGTGGCCTGGAGTGGGGGTCCCACCATAGGAGGCCCATTTGTCTCTGGCCCCCAAATTGACAAAGGACCACAGATCTACCCTTTGACATTGTACCTGCATGAAATTGACTGCAAAACCTTCTGTTCACATTATCTGGTTAAGATCTAGACGGTGCCTGAATTACGGCCTGAAGAACGAGAGTGGGAGGCTTGGAAGAACATTCAGAAGGAAACAGTGAACACGTTGAAGAAATGAAATGATGCATCTCTCCGACGCTCTTGATGGCACAGAAGACAATATTTTCTGGAAAATACAGGCACTGATGACTCTGAGTTGAAAAGTTATTCAGATGAGAACCATTTTGAAAGTTTCAGAAATAGTATGTCCCAACTTATGTTCCTTATATTTTCTTTGTATCTATTTCTAAGTGTGTTGCCTGTTAAAATCTACACTTGACTGTGTTTAAAACGCTCTTTCAATAAGGGTATAATTAAAATTCTGGGTGATAAGAAAGCATTCTTTGCAGTTTAATTAGTAGCGTTTGTTTCCTTTCTTAGTAATGCATTGAATAAGGCAGAGTCCTGCAGCTGATGGTGTCTGACAGTCTGACAAATACAGTACAGCAGGCAGGGGTTAGAGACTCACATCTAATGTTTTATAGGTGTGAGGGGCAGAGGGGTTTCCTACGGGGACCAGGACCCACATCTTGTCATCACAGGACTGCTAAATGGGATATAGTTCTGAAGACGGATCTGGCTTCAAATCCCGACTTCCTCCTGGAAGCTCTGTGTCTTGGCCATGTATTTAACTTCCTTTCTCTTCAATGTTCTCATTTGCAAGTTGGAAATAATAATAATCTAGTAATACATATTCCAAAAGATAAGCAAGAGGCATAATGGACACTGATGTGTCTGTCACAGGTAAGCACAAAACCAATCCTTTCCTTCTTTTTCTTTTGTCTGCAAGAGAAAGCAAACTCCTGCCTATTCTGAAACAGGGAGTTCGAGAGGGTCAGGTAGGTCTGTGTGATAACGTCAGGTTAGATCTGGTCTGGCTCCAAGCAGAAACTGATTTCCTCTGAGGAAAAGGGGTTGAAGACCGAGACTTGATTAAGGGAAGCTTGGTCCAAGGAACATCCCTGCAAAGCCAAGCAAGCAGGGGCGGTGGAGTCAACAGGCTGTTGCCTGATATTGTTGCTATGGCCCTAAGGCTACTGATTAGCATAGTTGCAAACTTGAGTTTCAGGACAATTAAGTAACTTGCCTAAGATCACTAACTATCTATTTAGATGGGGGTGATGAAGCAATGGCCCAGAATCCTATCTTTAAGGCAATATAAAACCCAGACAGCCAATCACCTCTGCCCCAAACGTGCAGTGGTGAGCACTGGTGGCTACAGGATGTTACATTTCAAAAAGTTGTTGAATGTTCTGGGCAAGCATCCACGTGTACGTGTGTGAGTACACGTGCAGGTCTTTTTTTATTTTTCTCCATCCCAGTCAGCTCTTGAAATATATTGAAAGAACTTCTAGCCAATTTGGAAACTGAGCACTTTATGGGAAATCAGTAAGTGGATGTTTGAGAATCTCCTAGCCAAGTTTTTCCAGAGGAGAAGGGTGACAGAGGTAAATGAGGCGAGCTGCAAATTAACACTGGAACACCACAGGCCATTGGAGCTGCGTTCATTAGCATCCAATGCATTCATTCAGCAAGTGGTTGATGTACTCAGTCACTAAAAACACTGCTAGAGTAATCTTAGAGAGGTAGCTAGAGCCAGGTCAAGACCAGCCGGGATGCTGTCCTAGGGAAGTTGAGTTTCTAGGCTTTCCGTAGGATGGTAGTGAAATCTACCCGGTGGTGTGGACGTCCTCCTCAACAGCAATCCTATGAGTCAAGTGTTAGCACCCCTCATGTATAGGGTTCAGAAAGGTCGAATGAGGTGCTTTGATTCCACCCAGCTAGTGAGCAACCAGTTGAGCCGCGAATATTCCTGCTCTCTAGCCTTTCCAGCTCCTCATTTTGCTTTCCCCTTTGCCTAGGGCCCATTGTCCAAAATGACCCACATCTCTCCTTCAACTCTCCCGAGTCTCTCAGTTGTTAGGGCTTTTGTGCCCTCCCTGCCTCCTGCCGGTCTGTGGTCACCCAGGTCTCCCAGCGACTGTCTTTATTTTGCCATTTACCTCCCCCAAAATGTTGTCTCTTTTGAACCATCCTGTCTGGAGCGCCTCCTCACCCCAATTTTCCTCATCCCTTTTTTTAAATATATTTTATTGATTATACCATTACAGTTGTTCTATTCCCCCCACTTCATTCCCCTCCACCCACACACTCCCTCCCCCACCATTCTCCCCCCCTTAGTTTATAATCACGTGTCTCAAGTTCTTTAGATTCTATATTTCCCCCACTATTCTCGCCCTCCCCCCTATCTATTTTCCACCTACCATCTATGCTATTTTCTGTGTCTTCTCCCCCCTTCTCCTCCTCTCACCCCCCTGTTTCTAACCCTCCATGTGTTCTTCATTTCTATGGTTCCACTCCTGATCTAGCTGTCCTCTTGGTTTGCTTTTGTTTTAGGTGTGGTTGTTAATAACTGTGTGTTTGCTGTCCTTTCACTGTTCATATTTTTCATCTTCTTTTTTTTATACAAGTCCCTTTAGCATTTCATATAATAAGGGCTTGGTGATGATGAACTCCTTGAACTTGACCTTATCTGAGAAGCACTTTATCTGTCCTTCCATTCTAAATGAAAGTTTTGCTGGATAAAGCGATCTTGGCTGTAGGTCTTTGGATTTCATGACCTCAAATACTTCTTTCCAGCCCCTTCTTGCCTGTAAGGTCTCTTTTGAGAAATCCACTGACAGTCTGATGGGTACTCCTTTGTAGGTGACTGTCCCCTTATCTCTTGCTGCTTCTAGGATTCTCTCCTTCATTTTAATCTTGGCTAATGTAATGATGATGTGCCTTGGTGTGTTCCTTCTTGGGTCCAACTTCTTTGGCACTCTCTGAGCTTCCTGGATTTCCTGGAAGTCTATTTCCTTTGCCAGACTGGGGAAGTTCTCCTTTATTATTTGTTCAAATACGTTTTCCACTCATGGCTGTTTCTTTTCCCCTTCTGGTACCCCTATAATCCGGATGTTGGAACGTTTAAAGATGTCCTGGAGGTTCCTAAGCCTCTCCTCATTTTTTTGAATTCTCATTTCTTCATTCCTTTCTGGTTGGATGTTTTGTTCTTCCTTCTGGTCCATTCCATTGATTTGAGTCCCAGTTTCCTTTCCATCACTATTGGTTTCCTGTGCATCTCCCTTCATTTCAATTAGTTTAGCCTTCATATGTTCCTCTAATTTGGGACTATAATCTACCAGTTCTGTGAGCATCGACAGATAAATAGTGATAAATAGTGATAAATAGTGTCTTGAATTGTGCTTCTTAGAGGCTGGCAATTTCTCCGTCACTTAGAGTTATTGGCTCTGGGACTTTGAGTTCTTCTTGCACCATCTTTTGGGCTGTTCGTGCCTGTTCCGTAGCAGGATCAGAGCCCTAAAGTGTTCACTAGAACAGGGCAACTAAGTCGCTGGGTTGTGACATTGTATGTGGGGGCGGGGTCAAAGAGGGACAATGGCTTCCCGTCTGCTGCCTGCCACCGCGGCCCCCACGGGCGCCGCAGCCACCACCGTCACCAGGCCCACGCGTTTCGTTCCACTGCACGTGAGTGTGCCACCACTGTCAGCCCTCCACCACTGGGTTCGCCCCCTGGGGCCTGTGTGGTCCGTCTCACTGTGCGCGAATGTGGGACCGCAGTCAGTCTGCCCCACACCCTGACTGGTTCCGGGCTGCCTGTGCTCCTAGGTGGGGGGATCTGTCCTGCCCCACCCAGCTCCGCTGCTGGCTCCGCCTCTCTTACCGTCCCCGTTGAACGGTTCATAGTTGTCGGACTTCCGTATAATTCCGTTTTCTGGTCTTTGGGTGTGTCCTAGTTCTCCAAACCTTTGTTGTGTTCAAACTTGGTTGTGGAAGAAGGCACAGTGTTTCCACCTATGCCTCCATCTTGGCGGAAGTCCTTTCCTCATCTCATCCCTTTTACTCCCAATTATGTTCTCTTTTTTTCATACCACTTAGTACTATCTGAAAAATTTACATATTTTTTTCCTTCTTTCTCCTTCAGAATATAAACTTCATGAACACTGGGCTGTTGTTGGTCTTATTTAGCAATCTGTCCTTTGCACTTGACTCATGGCAGCGGCCTAACAAATGTTCCTTAAAAAAAAAAAAGGAATATCCAGTTAATGACTGTTTGAAGGGCACAGCCTGAAGAGACAGCCCTGTGTCCTATGCTGAAGGTTTGGGGTGAAATGCCATGAATCGAGAAAAAAATTTTCTGTTGACTTCCCCCATTTGGAACCCCTTGATTCTTGTATGCCACACAGCATCAGTACTGAGAACTTCAAGGGAAGAAGTCCTTTTACAAAGACTAGAGCAAGACAAATATACGTAAGGAAAAGATGTCCCAAAACAATCAAGCAAGACTATGCGTTTAACCAAGGCCCTTTGAACAGATCGACTATCCACTGAGCACTGGATCTGTGCCAGACATCCCTGGGGTGCAAAGATAAACCCAGCCCGTCCCTGCCCACATCACATACAGCATCTTCTTATGCCATTATTTTCTTGTCCTAACTGTCAGTGATGATATGAATGACATTTTATGTCTGGGAAAACACAGTTCTTGAGCAAAACAGTGCTAATCAAATGAGCAATATAAAGAAATTAAGATAAAATTCTAGATTTTTAGAGTTATGGGGCCACAGATGTACTTATCACACATGCCTCAGGTTTATCGATGAATACCTGCCCGAATCACAGGTTTTATGTGGCACGCCCAAGGCCACATGAAAGATTGTTGAGAAATTGAGTTCCCCTGATTCGTATTTTTAAGTGTTTTCCTGGAGCAAAAGAATTTAAAAACAAGGAAATAGAGCAGATTTTTTTCCTTCAAAGAAATATCTAACCAGTTTTAAAGGACACTACAAATCGGATTTGTAATGACTCATGGTGTCCACTTAATTAGGTTGCTCAACCATCCTAAAGCCACTGGTTGGATTACGTTGAACTCTTTACTGCCCAGTGAGAACTGTGGCATGTGAATGAGCTTTGTGTTTACTAATCTGTTTCTGAGGTGTTACTTGGATGCAACTGCGTCTTTCGCCATTCTTTTCAACCTACGTATATAGTGCTCTGTCGACATGTGTTCGCCTTTAGATTTAAAAGGTCAATTTTGTCCTCGCTAGTTACAATGACCATATTGCGTAGACGGGCTCAGAAGCTGGATCTCTATTCCACCGGGTAACAGAGGAGACGCCTGCGGAAGCATCACGCTTGGGCTTGTCTGAACCATTACCATTCGTAGCAGGGTGCCAGCACACCTCATGTGCTAACACTGGGTTTGTGAGTTTCTCATATACATATGTTCTTGTCTTTTTACTGTGGGGGGAAGAGGTTCTTTAGATAGAATTTTCCAGAATGTGGTTTGAATGGAATGAATTACTGGGGCCCTTTGTCATACTGATTTCTCTGGGTGCCAGGATCCCGTGACCACTGGCCTTCACAGACTCATGGGAGCTTTGGGGCGCAAAGTGGGAGGCTTATGACTGAGGTCAAGTGGGGCCACTGCAGGTGGTGATGGGAATTAGCAGGACTTGTTTCTTCCTGTTCTGCTGTGGGATGTGAAATGCGGCTGGGGAGACTGGGCCTCGGAGCGCTTTTCGGCCTTTTTGGACAGACGACTCTGCATTTGAGGGAGAAGCTCATCTCACGGGCTCTAGAAGCACACCCTGTAGCCTAGGGGGTGGTTGTGGTTAGGAGGTGGCTTCTTTGAGGTCCGCAAGTGAAGCCACAGTTGCGGGAGCCAGCATGAGTCTCTGTTTCCACAAATATTGGGCGAGTCCATTCTATTTGCCATTGACATGCTCTTCAAAGATGGTTCTCTTGCAGACTTTTAGTCCACGCTGGCTGGCGAGGACACTCACCTTAACAATTCATGCATGCTGTCGAATGAGAACTGCATTGTTCTGAAAGGCTGTATTTGAAGACATTTGATTGCATGTGAAATTCATTCATTTATTGCAATAAATGTCTTCAGTACTTTTGCCAATGAAAGAAAAGGAAGATCTTGCAATTCTGTGAATTTAATTTCAGCTGTTGCCAATTCCACATGGTTGTAAAGAGGTTTTATGTTTTATTATCACCTCATACAAGGACAGGTTTTAGTTGTGGGGAATATTAAAACTTTGAAAAGAGACTCATTAAAAAGTATCCATCAGAAATTGTGTGTGGCCAATTCAAGCATGAAATCGACTATAAAATAAATGTGATTAAGAAGCAAATTCAAGTTGCCTGTTAGAGTTTGGATGGGATTTTGTTTGGATGTGACACACAAGCTGAATATTTAATATCTTTCACAGCACTTTCTCTTTTATCTTTTCTTGTCATAATTATATTTTATAAGAAAATTTAATGAACTTTTCTCTACTACCAGCATTTAAGTATGTTTCCTGTTGCAGTAGAAAAAAAAAAACACCCCACGCTACACTGCATTGCCCTGCACTCAATAGTCCTTTTACAATTTCCTATTTGAGTGATAATAATGGTCGCTTGTTCTGTGTGATTTGCAGATGATTTGAAAAGAAAACGCTCCCCGGCTCACACAACAACATGGTGAACAGGTGGAGTGTGCTCTGTCTTTGTGATGATGGGACTGGGGCGGGGAGGTGAGGAGTTTTGCCTCCCTTTCATGCAGACTGTGAACAGTCCATCTAACTGGCTCCTGTCCTGTGCTTTGCAAAGTTCCTCAAGAAGAGAGATGATTCTGTCCAAACTAGAAAATTAAGATGATATTATCAATGATAGTGTTGGTAATTATTCATATGTTTATCATTTTATTTTCATTTTTTAAAAATTCATAATTCTAGAGATCCATGCAGATAGTCAACTTTTTTTTGAGTTGGGTAACTGACCTTTTATTTTGTTTTATTTTTAAATTAAATCGATTGGGATGACATTGCTTAATAACATGATAAATTTCAAGTGTATAATTCTATGATACATCATCTGTATATTGCCTGTGTCCTCACCATCCAATTCTAGTCTCTCTCTGTCACCATAAATTTGACCCCGTCTAAGCTCTTCATCCTTCACCATACCCCCTTCCCATCTGGTAACTACCATATTGTTGTCTGTGTCTGTGAGTTTGTTTGTTTGTTCATTTGTTGCTTTCTGTTTTATAACTCACATATGAGTGAAATCATATGATTCTTCTCTTTTTCCATCTGACTTACTTTGCTTAGCATGATACTCTCAAGATCCATCCACATTGTAGCAAATGGCAGTATTTCATTCTTTCTTATATCTGAGTAGTATTCCCTTTACATATGTACCACATCTTCTTTATTCAATCATCCATTGAAGACACTTGGATGGTTTCCATGTCTTGGCTATCGTGCAATGAACACAGAGTTACCTACTGTTTTCCATACTGGCTCTTCCAATTTGTACCCCCTACCAGTGGTGAATGAGGGTTCCATTTCTCCACACCCTCTCCAACATTTGTTATTTCTTCTCTTGTTGATAATAACCATTCTAACAGGTGCGAGACAGTATCACATTGTGCTTTTGATTTGTATTTCCCTTATAGCTAGTGAAGTTGAGCATCTTTTCATGTATCTGGCTGCCATTTGTAAGACTGCTTGGGAAAAGTGTCTATTCAGGCATTCGTGTTAATAGGTTACTAAACATTAGGAGAAGAAGTGGAAACATAATCCTTGCACTTGTAGATGATGTTTTGGTCTTGAGTGGTGGAATACCTGGCCGATAGAAAAGAGAGCTTCACCAGGTCTCCGAAGAGGGTAAGAAAATATACATTACCTGGGAAAGTGTGAAGTGGTGTACTCAGAACAAACATAATTCAAGCCTTATGAGACCCACAGTTTTCAAGACACATGTGACAAGGTGTAAAACCAGGTTATTATAAGACAGGGCTACAATTCTCCAGCTTTGCCTCTTCTGTTATTGTAAGGTGTCTTGTCATAGTCACTGTTCTCTCAATTTTTTTCTACTTTTTCTTTCAACTCCACTGTTACTTTCTCAGTCCAAGTTAATAGTTTTAAATTGGCGTCCCTGTATCTCTTCTCTCTGTTGTTTATTGTCTCCTCCACTGTCAGTGTGATTTTTTGGTGGTACTAATCTGGTCGACAATGTAGCACACAACAAGTCTGCTAACCCCCACGGGTAGCCTCCTGTCGGTCTTCATGGGTAAGAGAGAAATCCCCTGTACTCATGCCAGGACCTCCCTTGACCCAGATTCTGCCTGTCTCTCCTTCTTCACCTGGCTCTAACTGGCATCTGTCGCCTTACTCACCTGCCCCTCACTACCATTGCGCCCTGCCCACCCACCTACAGCCCCTCTGCCTCTGTTTTCCTTCTCTCCCTCATCAGCTCCATCACTCCTGTTCACCCTTGACACCGCTACTTCGCTGGTATGCCAGAGAAGCTTTCCCTGAAACCCTGATATAGTCAACGACTCCTATCACAGGCTCTGAGAAGATGCTGTGACTTTGATCTTGGTTGTGTTTTTTATGTTGTTTATTTATTTGGCAGTTATTTGCTTAATGTCTGTTTTTCTTGCCAGGCCACTTAAAGAAGGACTCTGTCTTTTTCTTTTTTCTTTTTTGGCTCATTCTTGTGGCTCAAGAGCCCAGCATTGAGGCAGTGTAAATGCTTAGTACATTTTGGCTGCTATTTACCCTTAATCTTTCAGTGGATCCTGTCTGTGCGCATGTGTTGTCATTCATTTGCCTCTTTCCTGACTGTGGCTCCTCCCATTCCCGCCACAGCAAAGACTGAATGCTGCCTCCATCACTATGTCTGACTGCTGCCTCCTCTGGGGACAGTCAGGCTTCAGCATGGCCTCAAGGAGTCCTTAGTGGGGAGGACTATGGTGACAACAGAGCCTAGGTCTGACTCTCCTAGGACCAAGAGGCTCTGGCTTCCCGAGTGACTGGGGGGAGGGATGAGGCAACACAGCCAGCACCATGGTGGAGTTGACAGGCCTCAGGGAACTTGGACCATTGAGAGTCAGGAGGCAGGAGGAGAGACCCTGTTAGCTTTTCTAGGGACGTCTTTGTGACCAGTCAACCCTCTCCCTTTATGTTTATCTGACTCTTGACCACTTTAGTAACACACACCTTGTAGTGTTTTTCCTGGTTCCCTCTCTCTCTTCCCTTTGTTCCCCTCTCTTGTGCCTAGCATTACAGCCCCAGTAAAGTATAGCAATTAAGTCTGGCCTCAAACTGTTTTCTAGGAAGCCTGGCTTAGATAATTTCCCCTATTATTTTAAATATCATGTGCTTCTTTAGGGCCATCAGTCTAAGCAATCAGAAAATGCAAGACCTCAATCCCGCATTTATTAGTTAGATGGGCATTGTTTTGAGTCTCGCAAGTACAAAAACACTGAGAAAGTTATTCCTGAACTTCAGAGGTCACTTTTAAACTCAGAGGAGGGAAGGCTGACATGTGAACCAGCTTTCAGCTGATTGTAGTAAGTGTTCAATAAGACAATAACCATTCGCTTCAGGAAGAGGGGGATTTTTCCAGCAAATAAGGGGCATCAGAGAGAGAAGAAGGTGGGAGAAGTTTCTCCAGACGGAAGGAGGGACAGGCGCACATGTGAGGTGGGAAAAGCATGACACATGCCGGGAAGCCACAAGAGTTCATTGAGATGAAGGAAGCTGGGGAGGACTTCGGGTCAAAGCGACAAAGAAATCCTAACCTTGCACTGTGTTCCGGCAGCCACATTTCTGAGAAACACAGTGGAGAAGGAAGCGTGGCATAAAATGAGGGCGGTGACCGAGGGACCTGGTGTGAACTGATTGTTTATTTATTCCCTGCTTCATTTGGTAGAAGGATTTCAGGCACTTGGAGCTGCCTAAGTTCATAAATACGAAGAATGAGAGTGGATGGAATAGTAAATCACAGCCTTTTTAGATGAGGTGGAGCAGTCAGAGAGGCTGCTTGTCCTTGGAAACCCAGCGAGGGAAGCAGCAGAGCTCGCGTGCTTGATTGACAGCTGAAGCAGCTCTGGTTCTGTACTTCCTGCGTTAGAGGGCAGAACTATTTTTAGTAATAACAATGATATGGGATGAATATATTTTATTTATGAACTAAAACGTGCAGTTGTCAAATACATACATCACACCTTGCATTTCAAACTCTGTTTCAGTGTTTAAACTTTTAAGTGAAAATAAGCACTCTGAGGGGTCCCATTAGAATGACAGATTTGAGCCAACACATTCCTCCGTCCCTACTGTCACTGGCCGTGGCTGTTTGTTTTCCACCTGTTGGTTAAATATAGGAATATGTGCCACCGCAGGGGCTGCCGATACAGACCAAACCAGCGTTTGGTGAGCTCAGATGCTTCCAAATCATTACAAACTTACTTAACAAATCAGTGTGTGTTGCTGGGTCAGCCTGTGTCAGGGGAGTCCTGTGGAGCAACTTCCATTTCATTAATGGGCAATAAATGTGCCATTTGGACACTTAGACAAACATTAGTAGAACTCAACAGTAGTAACAGTAGTTGTGGTGAACTGGAAACAACAACTCATTTGGGGGGAATGTATATTTTCTCCATGACATTGTTCAGAATTTCAAGTGGATGGGGATGATAAAAGCAGAGCGACGTCTAGCTAGGTTTATTTTTATTTAAAAATTTTAAGGCAATGCACTTCATCATGGCCATCCCCTACCATCCTGCCCTGAGTGCCACTAGAAATTATGTACATGAATTGTGGAGTTAAACCCCTGCTTCCTCCATTCCTAGTTTGTGCAATTTTTGGAAACTTGATTAACCTCTCAATGCCCCTGTTTCCTCACCTGAAAAATGCAGACACAGCAGTAACTACCTGATGGCATTATGATGAAGGTTGCATAAGTTAATATACAGAGTGCTCAGATGAATGCCCAGAGCATAATGAGCACTTAATATACTTTAACTTTTATCTCATCTAGTTCAAGAGAGTAAAGTGAGACCCTGGAGGAAAATGAGCCGGAGGCAGAGACAGGATTACATCCCACGTCGGCCAGATTTTAACTCAGTTCCATGAAGTCTAACCAATAGAACTAATACGATCATGGAGACAAAAATGAATGGCTGATAAGCCACTTTATAAAGTACTTGAGGAATGAATATTTTCAGAGTGATTCTTGGAATATTTATTGTTGACAGGAGCAAAGCAGTTAACATGCACACAATAACACAAACAAAAAAAATCCCAATCTGTATGTCACATGTTGTGAGTGGCCATCTCTCTATCAGTCAACAACCATGGGCTGAGTGTCCACCATGCTGAACTGTCGTCCTCGGTCATGACCTTTGAGGTCTTCATTCATGTTCGGAGAGCCGTCTTTCTTAACCATGAAAGCTGACAGGATCTAGTTTCCATGTAAGCACCTCTTAAACACTTTGCCAAATTGCTCTCACATTTCTTAGGGATAATTCCAGTTTATACTGATTACTCATTTCATTAAAAATTCCTATGTATAGTCACCACTGCTTTTATCGTTCCCAGATTATTTCAATTTTTACTCCAGCCTTATTTCTTCTCACTAAAGTTATTTACTTTTCTGGGGATTTTTAATAGTAGCGCCCAATACTTGTAAACAAAAACAATTTTACATTGCAGTTGTTGGGAGAGCTCTATGACTAAAGATGTCTGCTTTCTCTGCCTCTGAACGTCATGATTTTTTGTAATGCTTTCTCTGTGACAGGAGCTGGTAGAGATGAACCAGAAGTTTGTGCCTTCCAGGGGCTCAAAGTACAGATGCAGGGTGGTAGAAACATGCATCAAACATCCACAAGGTAGTGTGACAAGTGTTCTAGCCAAAGTGAGCTCCAAATATTGATGGAACACTCAGCGCTCAATTGATTCTGCCAGGGAGAGTCAGGAAATACACTCCCGAGAAAGTGATATTTGAACAGGGTCTGGAAGGTGAGGACGGACTTTTTACAATGAAGAAGTTGAGGGGGAAGAACACTCCAGGCCATTCTGTGTGCTTGGGGATTGGCAGGCAAATTTGGCTTCATCAGAGGAGATGGTACCTGTGTCCCCTGGGGTAAAAGCAGAAGGTGGTATACTGAGCTACAGAAGACAAGGCCAGTCTGGAGAGTTAGTCCAGAATTCCATGTTCAAGGGGCATCATATAAGATGAACCTTAAGGTGGACAGACCATAGGATGTGAGGGTTGGTAGTGGCAGGAAATCAGGCTGGGAGGTAAGTTCAAGGTCAGGGAGGACCTTATAAGACATGCCAAAGAGTTTGTCTTTCCTTCCCACTGCGATCTGGGAGCCCAATGACTTTTTTCAGGGAATGGATATAGATACATTTGGTTGATTGTGGAGGATAAATTTGAGAAAAGAGGTCAGAAAGGAAAAAGTAGTTATGCAGGTATTTTGAAAATCTAGGTGAAAGATGAATGCCGGCACTTGGACTGTGATGAAAAAAGAGGCCAGAGTCTCCGCTTTCTCCGGGCTTGCTGTGGATTTCGTGGAGGCCCAAAATGCGATGGTCATCCTGCTAACAGTATTTTAAATGGGCACTGTGCTTTAAAAGAACAGCTGTGACACCAATCCAATATTTTCTGAGAGCAGACTCTATGGCAGGCACCTTTGGCAGAGTGTCAGATGTCATTGCCTTCCATCTAATTTTGTCCTCCATCAGACTAGTGAGGCAGACAGGATGTAGTAATTCCTGTCCTGGAGAGGAAGAGCCCAGACTGAGAGTCTAATGGATATTCCAGTCCATGCTGCCAGGAAGGTACAGAACCTGCACTTGTGTTGGACTTCACACTTCTCTGTAGGTGGTCTTCCCAGGGTACTGGGGTCAACTCCCCATATGCCAAACACAGGGGTGGGCAAAAGTAGGCTTACAGTTGCAAGTCTCCAAAACACAGAATTTATTCCTGCATTATTACTTATTAATTATTGTATTATTTCCATGCAAACAAGGTAGCAGAAAGGTACAGAAAGCTGCAGGCTGAAGCTGAACTCCGAGAGACGGAGGAGTGAAGGTGAGGACTGCTCAGTGGGGAGAAAGCATAGGTATTCATTTCCTCCTGTAGTTCCTGGGATGATGTAACTCTGACTTCCATTCATTAATGAAATACGCATTTGACCCTCACTCTGTCCTGGAGCTATGCCGGGAACAGGAGAAACCAGCATGCATGAGGCCACAGTTTGTCTTTGAAATGAGTCTGTCTGTTAGAGTTGACCAGATGTGAGCCCAGGAGCCCCTGGACCTGGGTTTGAATTGACACTCCACCACTTAGGAGCGAGGCGCCTTTGGGAGTGTCCCTCAACCTCTCCAGTCCTAGGGTCCCCATCTGTAGAGCTGAATTCGTAATATGAACAAGTGGTGGGGTTGCTACAAACTTCAGAGTTAGCACATTACTGTGTTTTGTATAATTCAAAGCACAGAGCAGGTGCTAAATGGATGGTCATTATTGTTATGATTTGGGGTTCTTCAATCTAGTAAGGGAGCACGGAGAGGAGTGAGGAAGTGGGAACCAACCTCCAGAAATAAGGGCTGGGAAAACAAGTCTTGATTGCATGGGGAGTTTCTGGAAGATCCGGAAGCACACAGCAGTGATGCCTGCCCGCGGGGTTCCTGGAAGTCATTCCGAGAAACTCACCACTCACTTTACGGGTGAGGATGCAAGGCGCAGGACAGGGAATTACTTGTTCATGTCCATTCATGTCCTGTTCCTCCAGCTACCGACCCAGAATATTGCTGTCTGGTAGAAAACAAAATACAGACCTACGTGACTGGAGGGCAAATGCCAGATAATGGTCAAATGGACGCAGAGAAAGGTCACTTTGGAGCATATCAGCCATAATTCCCAGAGATGAAAAAAGGGTGACTTGCCCAGGTCACATGACTCTAAGACAGAGAAATGCTGGAATTTATACAGCCTTTAGGGTGACCCCAGGGGCGGGGAGGAAGGAGAAAAGAGGAGACTAGGGGCAGCTGGCCGAGATTCTAAGTTCAGTCTTGGGTCTGCCTGTTCTCTGCGGATGTCCCGCAGTGATCTGGCACCTCCAGGAAAGCAGTGAAAGCAGTTCACCTCCAGTGAACTAGAGCATCACATGTGACCTGAGGCTCCAAAAACCATAGCAGAAGTAACAGGCCTGTCCCCAAAATCGTACACAGAACACTGTAGGCAGAACATAAGGTTAAAAGGGTGTTTTGTTCTTTGTTTTTGTTTTCATTCTGATCCTTTTACTCTCCAATGTTAAGAAGGTCATAAACTATCCATTTCCGTCTGGCATCTGAGATCATGGCTCAAAGACAAAACACGGCCCGCCACCTCTGTTCACGCCCCAGGTTTTATCCTGTCCTTGCAGCGGCCCCAGCAGGGACCTGCCTGAGCACACAGATGGCTCAAAGATCGAAATCAAAATGATTTTATCTGCTTAAGCCTGACAGCGCACAGCGGACCTTGTGTGATTTGCGAAGTGAACCCCCCACGTGCTGTTTGCCAAGGGGCTGCAGGCAGAGGATCTGAGGACAATGCGAAGTTGGAAAGCTCCCCATAGCACGGACCCTTCGCTGTATCACGTTCATGGATCAAACCCTGTTCCTGGTGTCCCCAGAGACACGGTGGCAGCGCGATCACTCTGATACCAGTGATCAAACACGCTTTCCCTTGTTGAAGTGAAAATGACTTTATTGCCAGAGTAGCAAGTAAACGTTTGTTGTGTAAAGTCCCTGAGACGTTGGAGTTTTTCTCACAGCAGCAGGACCTGGGCAGAACCCCGGAGCCAGGACAGTCCAACTCCCAGGCTCTATTCCGCGACGTCGGACGTTAGACTCCAGTGACAGGAGGCACACTTTGACCCCTGCTTGCCCTTTTTAGGATGTGGCTTTCTTTGTTAAGATGCCATGTTCCTGAATGGAAACTACTTTGAATCTGCAAAAACACAAAGTTTATTTTAAGTGAAGTCTTCATGGTTCATTATTTTTTTCCAATACACTGTTTCTTTTTTTTTTTTCAAACATAATCCAGCACAGTTGGTGGCCATTGGGGGCTCTCGTTCCCTCTGTGGGATTATACAAAGATCCTAGAATTCTTGAATTGTTCCAATAAGTTATCTTTAATCTTACATGTTTCTTTTGAGTGTTAGTTTCCTCTTGTCTTTACACTCCTAAAATGATCACAATTGTGTTTCCTAAAGAATTTATATTGTTTTAGTCTAGCCACAATTATCCCTTTTCATGCTCACTTGCTGTTCTCCTTTGCATCCTCTATCACCCTTTCTGGTTTAGTTTCCTTGTGTCCAAAGTGCACCCTTCAGTGACTTTTCTCAGTGGAGGAGTTTCTTAGGAGTCGCCTGTCTCCCATCTTGTCGTACAGCTCCTTTCCTACACTTCTGTTCTTGTCCAGGCTGACAATGATTTCTCCTCAGAATCCCCCCCCCCCCCAAAGAAAAAACTCATAGACATGGACAACACTGTGGTGGTTACCAGAGGAAAAGGGTGGTAGACAGGCGGTAGAAAAAGGTCAGGTGGGAAAAAATGGTGACAGAAAGAGACTTGACTTTGGACAGTGAACACACAATACGATAGACAGATGCTGCATTATAGAAGTAGATACACTTGAAACCTATGTAATTTTATTAACCAATATCACCTCAATAAATTCAATAAAAATTTAAAAAAACAGTCGATGACATCATTTTGTAGTTTATTTGTTACTAATATTTCTGTTAGGGAAGCTACTTAACTGCTAGTTTGATACAGATATTTTTCTTAGCTAATCTTTATCTCTCTGCTTGCTTGCAAGAGCTCTTCATCTTTTCTTTGCCCTTTATCTTTGCATTTTTTATTAAGATGTCTAGATTTAGATTTACTTTTATTTTTCTTATACGTAACTCATTGTTGTTTTCAATGCAAACATTTATGCTTTTCTACAATTCTGGAAAATCTGACATCATCACATCTTATAACTTAGTCACATGCCAGAACATCGCAATCTATCCAGTTCTTACCTGTTATTGTTCTCTCTGCTGCATTATGGGTATTTTCCTCAGGTCTACTTTTCACTTCTCAGTTACTGCTGAAGAATTAGTTGTGTTTAATTTGCTCTTCAACTTGTCCACTGAGTTTCATTTTAAGACTGTTTTATTCACTTGCAGAAGTTCTATGTGTCTGTTCTTTCACAGTATTTTCTTATGTTTCCAATTTTTTTCTTTTATGTCTATAATCATTCAACACACTTATTTTACAGTTTCTCTTTTATGTTTCTATTATTCAAAATACTTGCTGTTCTAAACCAATTTGTTTTGTCTTATGACATTGCTCATGGTTTGTGTGCCTGTCGTGTGAACAAACAAGTTCAGGAAGAGGTTAAGAATACACGCTGGGCCCAGAACACATGGGTTTGACTCTTGACTTGGCTATTAGTTAGCTGAATGAACTTGAACTAGTTACATGAATTCTTTATACTTGACTTTCTTCAAATATATAATGAGCATATTAATAGAACTTATGGAGATATCGTGTATTAATTTTATATTTAAAATAATTAGAGAGAGCCTGGCACATAAAAATTGCTCAAAATGTTCTGCTATAATCATCGTCATCATCATTGCCATCATCATCTATTCGGTGTGTGAGCTTGTCTTCAGAGGGACTTTTGTTTCTCAATCCTGCGAGTCCTGGAGTGGTAGACCTCCTGTACATCGTCGTTTTCTATTCATTTTTCTCAGGCTGAGAAAGATCTTCTGGTGGAATTTGTCACATTTTATTTTATTTTACTTTTTCTTTCTTTTTATTCTGGTTTCTTCTATCATAGTTGCCCCAAGTTTCCCCATTTGCCCTCCTCCTCCCAGCCCAACCCTCACTCCCACAATCAATCCCCACCCTGTTGTCCGTGTCCATGGGTCCTTCATACATGTTCTTTGACTAATCCCCTCCCCTTCATTCCACCATTCCCCCCTTCCCCATCCCTCTGGCATATTTTAATGAATAGGGTTTTGTGTTTCTGATCCATGGGGCAGAGTAGATTGAACTACCAGACCTTAGGACTAGCAGACTCACGTGGGTTTCAGGAGGCCAAATAAATAGTAAGCTAATAAAAGTAGCAAATGTATTAGAAAGACTTACCATCCAGTCATAAACACAGAGGCCTCTATAGCATTTAGACTCTGAACAAGACAAGAGAGATACGTGCCTTCCATGGCTTGGCAGATACCAAAAGGTAGAGAAACATGAGAAATGCTGGAGTGAAACATGCCCAATCCATTGCCCAAACTCCCAGTTTGGTAAGATGCTCTGCCTCGCATGGAAGGACAAGGGACCAGGAGAGCGCAATCGAGTTACAGTAAAGGAAGCCCCGCTACAGAGAAACAGGGAACTGAGGAAAAGCAGGCTTCCCTCCCATATCATGACCTACCCTGCCAACCAACACCCCATGAAAAATTCACCTGCCTTCCAGAACAATTAGCTGTGTGTGTGTGTGTGTGTGTGTGTGTGTGTGTGTGTGTTGTACTATGCTGTGTATGGCTACCTCGGTTAATCATTTTTGTAAGTCTACACTTTTACAAGTCTACACTTTTATTTAGGATACAGTCTTTCCAAGGTTGTAGGGGTCTCAGTTTTGACTTACTACCTTTTGCACCTCAAACCCTAGAATCTGTCTAAGAATGGATGTTAAATCCTAGTCAAGGGTTTACTAGGTGGGCAATCCCACACCTTTCCTTTAATGAAAGCTCAGCTATACATTTAAAGGAAGATTTGTGTATTTTCTCTAGCATTTTTAGGCATTTTGAAACCAAGTAGTATAGATAATCTATGTCCTGTGTTATTGGAAGCTGAAGACTCCTGTGATGTGCTCAGCACAGGAGCACCTGCCCACTCCATGCATGTTCTTAGTTGTGCCTTTTTCTTTCTTTTTTTTTGTCTCTATATTCTCCTGTCTGTTGGTCTCTCTGCTACCTCTCTATTTTTCTGTATTTCATTGTCTTTCTATTATTCTCTGTCTCTCTCCAACCTTTCCTGCTTGAATTATTTCCTTCTGTTGGCTTCATTTTCCCACTTTTTATGATCTTGTTATAAATATTTTATCCCCAGAGTCTAGCTCGGTCTTTGGCACAGAGTAAAAATTCATGCACATTTATTGATTGAAATAATACATTTCCTCCTTTACGGATAAAGCAATTTGCTGCTTTGGATCTAAGTCGAAAATGTAGTACCTACAAGACACCCCTTCTATCATATTGCTCATATTAGCATCACTGCCGTCATTATGACAAATATTATATCAATTGCTTAAACATATTTGATGATTACTTTCATCCATGGATTTTTCTAGAAATTTCTAATGTATGAATTCATAAAGCCCTCACAATCTTCTTGGAGGAAAGATACTATCATTAATGCCCTCTTACTAATGATGAAACGAAATAACTTGTTTTAATGAGAAGTTAAGTAACTTGGTTCTCAACTGCAAACTATTTTGTCTCCTCTTTGGCGGCATTTGTTAATGTCTGAGAATATTTTTGGTTTTCATAACAGGGGCAAGAGATGCTATTGGCATCTCCTGGGTAGAACTTGGGGATGTTGCTAAGAATCCTATAATGTACTGCCACTCATAGTAAAGAATTATCTGGTCTCGAATGTCAACAGTGCAAAAGTTGAGAAAAACTTGGGCTGAATAAAGTATATAAGCTTTCATCACTTTAAATTTTACATGCATTTTATTTCCCATATCTCTGTGTTTTGGTAAATAGCATATGTCTGCATTGTTTGAAACTAATCTGTCATTCTTTGTCTTTTAATGGGTGAATTTATTTAATTTATATTTATTGCCGTTATTGATATAATTGGGTCTATATCTACCACATTAACTTATTACTATAGTCTGCTACTTTAATCCTATGTTACCTTTAAAATTTGATATCTGTATCATAAATTCTCCTTAACATCTTTGCGGATAATAGAAGGAAGTGAACAAGGAGAAGATAGTAATTGGGAATTAAGTATTTTGGGGGAGGCGAATCTTTCCTTTTGGCCCTATATTTAAATTAGATGGTAGGATCAGATAATTTTTTAATTCTAATTATAAAGTAGATTTAATTTAATATTTTTGTAACAGAAACATTGCTGCTGCTCACTGAATGTTGACACTCACACACACACATTTTGCACATTCTCACACATAAACCATATGGCTCCTTTTGGCCAATGGACTCCGAGAGTCACTTCTGGACTGAAGAGCGTATGGGTGGTCCTCCATCCCGCTCTCTGTTTCTTCTATGAATAATATCGTTCCTTTTGAGGTGATAAAGTCTTCATCAGTCTGGGTTTCTAGACACTCTATTGGTGAGATGCTCTGGGTAGCATCTGTGGGAGCAATAATCTTTTTTACATTCAGCCACTGAAATTTTGGTTTTGCAGCCCAGTCTGTGTCATACCTTCTGAGTGTGCCAGTTAGCTGAGAGAGGTCTGATCTAGGATCTACAAAAGAATGGGAGGTACAGAGAGAGGGTGGTAGAATTATTCACCGCCTTCATTGTGTTCCTACATCGTTCAGTTCTTACCGCCAATATAGCATGTGCCCGGGTAAACTATAGTGTCTATTTTCACCTAGTGTTCATCTCTACCAGACTGTGAGACCTTGTGGTCAGGATTTCATGTCAGGATGATGCCTTATTCTTCCTAATATCCATTGACTTAACAGGTGTAGTAAGCTCATGGGTTTTGAGCAGTATAATGAACATGCAAATATATGAAAGCAACAGACACAGGACCGTACAAACAATTGGATGCACAGAAAATGCTTGGTGTAATGAAAATATCTGAATGCATGAAGGAATGAATGAGGCCACTGTGCATCAGGAAAGAGGGGTGGGAGGGTCTGAGACAATCTCCATGTGTTTAATAATATGCATGATGCACCCAATAGTGTTAAATTTGCTGGGACACACTAAGGAAGGTGACAGGAAACCACCTGCAGCCCATGGTAGTATGGTCCTTGGGAGGAAGGGTAATATTTCCAGGGACTCAGAGGGTAGAGTTGCTTAACTTACTGAAGGTACAGGGCAAGTGGCAGCATATATTAGGGAAGAAGTTGTTACCAAACTCTGTGTAAGTCCTGGGCCTGAGGAAAGCTGTCAAACTAGGATGGGGGAGGTTTGGGGAAGCATAGGAGAAAAATGATTTTGGAGCCTACACTAACTCGATGAGGCGTCTCAGGTCTGGCTTGGAGTCTGGAAGGTGGGTGAGCCCAGGACCTAGGGTAGTAGCCTGCATAGAGGGCTGAGTATGGTTACTGTGTTTGGCTCCAACGTTGAGGGAGGCTCTGCTTCACAACTGGGAGAACTCCCTATGTGGCTGTTGATACCCCACACCCCAGCTTTCCAAGTGAGTCTGGGCTGTCTGCTAGTTTCTATGCATCTGCTCTGAGATTGCTACTGCGAACAACTCCCTCCAACACTTGACTTATTTTTGTGTTGTACTTGCTAGGTCACTGGTTGTGGGATGGAGGTGGGCTCGTCGGAATGCTCAAGCACTGCATCCTGGGAACAGAAAGGGCATTTTGTTTGACCTCTGAGCTATGGAAGATGTGGGCTGCACTCTGGCTACTAATTCCAGAGCCACACATTTATTGGACAGTTCCTGGAGGTTTGGGGGCCCTAATAATAACTCTTTCATAAAAGCAAGATTTCTGAGTTTAAACTCAGCAGTGAGATTTTGTGCAAATCATTGAACTTTTCCAGATATCAGCTTCCCCATCTCAGAAATGTGGATAATAATTCTACAGCTTCACAGAGCTGCTTGAGTATAATGAGTGGGTGCAAGTAAAGGCTTAGGACAATCTGATGGGGTAAGTCCTCAGTCAGTGTGGTTGATTCCATTTAATCCTCACCACAGGTCAGTGGGCACCGTCGCTGTCCTCAGTTTCTCCATACAGAAGCTGGGCCTAAGTTCCTGAGGCTGATAGGTGATGAAGCTAAGATAGAACTCTCTTTGTCTGACATTGGACTCTAGATTATGAGCCGCTACTGGGTTATATAGTATCCCCTCCAAATTCCAACAACCAAAATGTCCAAGAGGGATAAAAAAATGTGGTATATCCATACAACAGACTACATTTCAGTCTTAAAAAAGGAGAAAATTCTGCGATATGTGACAACATGGGTGAACCTTGAGGATAACAAGTGAAATAAGTTATCTATAGGAAAACAAATGCTACATGATTTCACTTACAAGAGATGCCTAAAATAGTCAAATTCACAGAATTAAAGAGCAGAATGAAAAGGTTTTCAGGGTCTGCAGTGGGGGGAAATAGGGTTACCAATCAATGGGCATAAAATTTCAGTGACGCAAGATGAGTAAACTCTGAGCGATGTGTGCAACAGTGTACCCGAAGTCAACAAGCATATATTAAACACTTAAAAATTTATTAAGCAAGTAGATCTCATGTATTAAATATTCTTACCACAATAAAATAAAGTTTAAAAAATCCTGGAACCTCAGAATATGACCTTATTTGGAAATAGATTCTTTGCAGCCGTGGTTGGTTAAAATGACATCATACTGGATTAGGGTGGGCTCTAAACCCTGAGGCTTGTGTGTCCTTATAAGAAGAAGAACAGAGGCACTGAGCTATGCAAAGGGAGAAGGCCAGAGACAGAGGGAGGCAGGTTATTGGAGTGATGCGTTGACAAGTCAGAGAATGCCAAGGATTGCTGGCAGTCACCGGAAACGAGGAAGGACTCTCGCCTAAAGACTTCAGTGGGAGTGTGGCCCTGTGGACACCTCGGTTTTGGACTTGACCTCCAGAACTGTGAGGAATTAAATGCCTGTCATCTTAAGCAGCCTCATTTGAGGTTCTGTGTTATGCCTGCCCTAGGAAATTAGTGCAGCGGCTGTCCACCCCGCTGACTGCTGACGTGGGTCAGCCCGGTCCTCTAGATAAAGCTCCTTTTGGGGCAGGAGGATGTGGATTCTCTGTGGAGCCTTTTCTGTACCTGACTGGCAACGTTATTTTTAACTTTCACTTGTGAAACTCACAATGAGGGATTTTCTCACTTCCCGTAGGAGTCAGACTTTACACCCCAACATGCAGGTGTGTGTTAAAAGTGGCCAAATTAAAAAAAATGGCAGAATTGTAGAAGAGGTTCATGAAGGTAATCTTCAGGGTAAAAGAACACTTTGATGGTAATGGACCCAAGGCAAAATCCATCATCGTCATCAAAAGGATTCCAAACATGATTGTCCCAAGTACTAAGCACAATTGGTGCACTATCACATTGAATCCTCATTAGGTGCTCTGAGGCAGCCATTAGCATCCCCGCTTACAGGTGATAAGACCACAGCGGCACAGAGCATACCCAGCACATCACACAAGGGTGAAGAAGCAAGCACAGCTGGGCCGGGGCTCCAATCCCGTGCCCTTCAATGTCCGCCCTGGTGGACAGAGCTCCCAGAGATGCTTCTGGGAAAAGACAAATGGCTGGAAACCGTGAAAGCCTATTTTGCATCTAATGGTATTCCTTCCATCAGACAAAGATGGAAATCCCACCATCCTCTCTGACTCCTGCACACTTCGGCTGGAAGTAAGTAAAATCAGATTGATTTTTCAGCTTGAGGAGATACGAAAGAAAAAGAGAGAACGAGAATCAAAGGTTAGTTGGAAATCAGAGGCTAGAGGTACTATTTGCATATTCCATTAAAATAACCGACTGAAAAGATGTCAGAGAGTGTTTGTGTGGTTCAACGTAGATGACATTTTTTCATAGATAAATTAACAATACACAAAATTTTAAAACTAGGAGGGAAGTTACAACTTAGTGAGTACCGGACGCTAACGTATATTTTCACACTGATTCTTACTACAACTTGCAAAGTAGATTCAAATATCTCTCTTTTGTAGATGATAATAGTGGAGATTGGAGATGTTATTTGACCTATCTGAGGCCACAAAATGCATATCTTTTTGACTCTGAATGATGCTTATAATGAATGTTCCAGAAGTTGTTTTAAGGATTTAGCATAGTTTGATTCATTTCATCCTTGCAGCAACTTTAAGAGGCAGGTTCTGTTTTTGTCCTCACCTTAAGACGGAGATGTTCAGATAGGCTGAATGAGTGTTTTAGGTCACCATGTGGCAGGATCGGGATCTGAACCCAGGTGGCCTGGTTCCTGCGCTCTTCGACCTCTTCTACATTCAAACAAGCAGCAATTGTCACAGTAATAGTAACAAAAATAATGTGTAACAGGTTAAGAAAAGTTTTCTAAGTCAGAAATTTTTATACTAAATTGTAAAGCTGTGCCTTCTTTGATTAATAAAAATTCTGGGTATGTATTATACATATGCATATACACAATACATACATAATTATATAGTTTCATTAAAAATAATATAGGCCATTGAAAGGCACTATTGGAATATGGAGATAATTTACATAAAATATAGATATTTAAGTATGAAAAGGAAACAGTAAGAATGAGAAAAATCTAAAGAGGAAAGCAGAACTCAGTGTGCTGAGAAATTTACATACTGACAGCAGGTTTCTTTGAATGGAACATAAAATGTATGTAAATTGGCCTGCCTATTTAAGAAAAAGATATGCAAATGTATGTCCACACAAATCTGCTACCCTTCATGCTGAAGTAGAAGAACAAGATGCTTAATTTTCACTCAAATTATTTTTCCTCTTTCTGCAATGTTTCCTCAGAAAACTCTAGGTCCAGATTCTTTCATGCCTAGCATTTAAATGATCTATTCACCCATGTGTCCATTTTACATGAATGCCAAGCCAGGCATTAGACAGGATGCTGGGGCTGCAAAGGTCAGTAAGACACAGAAGGTTGGTCCTAAGACACTCAGAGTCTAACAGGAGACAGCACATGTCCACAGACCTCACAATGCACCCTTGGGACACACGTCATTGAATTCTCTTATAATAAAATGGGCAGGTCTGAGAAGGCTAACAGATACTCTATTGATATATTTTGTATCTCAAGACTGTCAGTAGCCTATTTAGCCAACTCTCCACTTTTTCTTTGAGTTCCCTTCTCTCACTACCTCTAGCCCATTTTTTTCCTTAGTTTTGTTTTGGGTTCAACACCTCAGATGTCTCCTGATTGTCTTCAATCCTAACCTAGTTGTTAGGGAGGAGGTGTCATTTGTGCAGTTCTTTGTGGGTTTCCCCTCAATGATTCTGTATTGAGCTTCATGTGAGCTGGGCTACAGGAATAAAATCTAAAAACAAATGAGCAAACAAAGGACTGATTACCCTTCAGAGAGCATGGGCTTTGGGAGGGCAGACATGAATCAAAATTCTCTTTAGTCCCTTCTTAAGTATGTGGTTGTGGGTAAGTCACAACCAGTTAGTTTGGAACAAACCAGAGGGAATACTTGTTACTTGGAAGGGTTTTGAGGAGGAATGAATGAAGCCAATGAGTAAAGCAGATTTTTATTTCCACCCCAGAACCTTCCCTCGAACTCCCAGCTCACAGAAACACCTGAATACTTGAACATCTAATATTAATCTCAAAACAGGTTTGCAACTGGACTCCAGACCTCCTCCCCAGAGCTGCACCACACCCACCCTTACCTAAATCAGTTGATGATTTATTCTTTTAGTTGACTCAGGCCAGAACAGTGGAGTCACCTTGGACTCCTTTCTTTCACACACCACGTTGGATGCACGGGAAAACTTCGTTGTATCCACTTTGGTCCAGCAGCTGGACCCCAGCCATTCTTCCTGACTGCGCTGCCACCACCAGGGCCCAAGCCACCACACTCTCTGACCTGCATTACTGCCACCATCTCCACACAAGTCCCCTCATTTAGAACATGCGTGCCCCCGTACAATGTGTTCTCCACAGAGAAGACAGTGTGTTCCTTCAAAATCGTGAGCAGGTCATGACACATCCCAAAACCTTACAGCAGCTCCCCATTTCACTCAGAGCAACACCCCAAACCTTTGCAATGACCTACAAGGCCTTGCGTGAACGACCCCCTACTTCCTCTCTGACCTCACTTCCCTACCGCCTCGTCGTCGCTGCTCCCTTGGATCTAGCGGGGCCGGCCTCCTCACTGTTCCCCGAGTACCCCAGATATATCGCCACCTCGGGGCCTCTTTCCTCTGCCTGGCACCCTCTTTTCTGTGTCGTTTCATGGCTAATTTCCCGCCTTTTCAAGTCTTGGCTCAGCTGTCAACTTCTCAATGAAAACTAACGTGACCCCCAAATTTAATTCTGTTCCCTCCCTAGGACCCTCCCTCTTCCTCACCCCGCTTTATTTGTTCTTTTGAGGTAACACCCGCCTCTTTCTAACAAGCTGGGAATGTACTGATTTCTTGTGTTTGGTGTTAACTCTGTATGTCCCTCCACATACTGGAAGCTCCTCCTAGGGCAGGTGTCCACCTGTCTTGCCCGCTGACGTGCCTACATCTGAGCCTGGAAACAGAGTGGGAGCTCCTGGCCTAAAGCAAGTGCTCAGTTGTGATTAGTTTTCGCTCTTCGGCCTCGACTGCCAAGGAAAAGGTGCGTGCAGTGGTGAGTGAGTTCTAGGGGTGCAACGTACCACCTGAGGACTGCAGTGAACACCGCTGTCTGATGGATAGGAAAGCTGCTAGGAGAGGAGGTCCCAGGGGTTCTCTCTTTTTATGGTGTTTGTGTGAGATAGTGGATGTTAACTAAGCCTATTGTGATAATCATTTCACAATGGGTAAATCAAAGCATCCTGCCGCACACCGCCCGCATTTACAGTGATGTTCATCAGTGACTTCTCAGTAAGCCCGGGAAGAAAAGTGAAAAGCTGCAGAATGTTTGGTAGGAACCTCCCAGGAATGACCACCAGCCACTTGTGCTCGGTGCCCTGGCTGTGACAGGACTCTGTATGCACGCCCCTGCAGTGACACTTTCCATCTGGAGAGATAGTCATTGTTCTTGGAGTGCGCTTGTCTCTTTGGACAGATGCCACGTTTCCTCCTGGTCCTCACGCCAGGTGCCACGTTCCGCCACATCCCATGAATGGGGGCATTGTGCTCCTCACCGGGAAAAGTGCCGATTTTCTCCTCGGGCAGACGCTGCACCCTTGGGCCCGAGTGCCACAGTCTTCTTTGTTGAAGGGTTTTTTCTTGCCTACGTGAGAGAAGAGTTTCTTCCTTCCTGGCTCCATTGTTGTGGCTTCTCAGCCTCTCCTGGGCTGCCTGCTCTGTGACTTCCCCCTTCTGACGCCAGGGCTGGACAGGGGCCGACTGTGAGGTGGAGTCTCCGTAACAGCACGTTGCCCACATAGTGCGCGTCACCTCTCAGTTTACACAGCCCCTTCCTGTCCATGGACTCCACTCATTCTCACAGAGTGACTGGTCCTGCTGGTGTTGGGTGAAAGTAAACGTCATTTGGAAAAGACAGCCTTCTGTCGGAGCTGGCCCACTTGTCTGTGTGACCTTGGATGTCCTATGTGGCTTCTCTGAGCCTTCTTTGGATTAGGGCTAATGACAGAGTGACTGCAAAATGTGTCATCCAAACCTAGATAGTTATGCACTTGGAAGTACTTTTAGTAATTGTATGAGGTCCAAGCACACACTGGCTCTGTCTGGGGCCTGCTAGGTATATGATTCAGTGGTAGTGCTAGCAATAATGGTGACACTTGCTAATGGTGACCCTTTTGTCACTGCCAGGACTAATGCCAATACTAATAACCACTATAACTGATACCAGTCATACTAGTGATGAATACTTATGTCACTAGTGATATCACTTCACCAAGTGATTGTGAGGATTAAACAATAGATGCTAAAAAATAGAGAGCTGGCTGACAGTGATCAGAGGGGAGAGGGGAGGGAATTTCAGGGGAGAAGGGGAAGGGTTTACAGGAACAAGTATAAAAGACACATGGACAAAAACTGGGGGGGGTGGAAATGGGAGGGAGTGGGGAGGACTGAGTGGGTGGGCTGGGATGGGAGTAAAAGACAGAAAACTGTACTTGAACAACAATTTAAAAAGTAAATTTAAAATAAAGAAATAAAATTAAATTAAAGTTTGATCTGGAAGAAAAAAACACTTATACACTGTTAAATGTTAAATACATGTTCCCTGTTTAATTAAAACCTGGGAAGAGAGATCGAGTAGTCCATTCCTGAACAGGCAGCTGTGTCCCGAGGTGCTAGTGGGCTTTTCTGAGTTACCCAGCTGTTCAGTGGCAGAACCGGGTTTCTAACTCAGCTTAAAGTGGATACCTCTCTTTCTTTCTTTTTTTTTTTTTTTTGCAACATCTGGAGGCAGGATCTGCCATCCACCTGGAAGTTGGCCAAGCCTGTTTGCTCAGTGATGAGCTCTTGGAAGGCAGGGCCTGTGTGCTGTTCACCTGTGTGCTCTCAGTTCCTCTGAGAGCACCTGGCCCTGTGCACGTGCTGGATGGGTGTACCAGTGAGTGGGTAACACACCGTCAGAGGGTCAGGCTCTGATGGAGTGGTAGGCAGACAGGTACTTTCTTTTCCTACAAAGGCAGTGGGAGGAAAGGGTGTGGGCACGCATCAGGGTGAGATTCTGTGTAAGCTGAAAGTGACAGAAGCCCAGAACGGTGGCCCGAACATCTGTCTCGTCTGTTTATATTTCCATTGCCAGCTTTTAGCTCAGTACTTACATGTAGCAGGTAACAAATGCTATGGAATGAATCAGGGCCCACCGTTGCAGTCTATTTGACATGAAGAGGAGCATGGGTTTCTCCAGAAAAAAAAAAAAGAAACGAAAACAGTCAAGTAGTGATAAACTTGGTCCAAGAAAAACAAACACCCGGAAAAGTCACAGGCAGAGGGCAGCAGACGACCCCAGCTCCACCTACTCCTCCGTGAGCTGCAGTGTGTGCTGGGCGCTTCCAGGCCCTGAACCTCCACCAGCTGGAGGTCCTGCTTGCCTGTGCTTTTGCATGGGGCTCACCTGAGCCTCCTGGAAAGTATGATGCCGCTCTCCCACACCACACCTCCAACGGCAGCATTTGCCAGGATTCCAATCCATGCGCATTCCACTAAATGAGCTTGTCTTCAGCTACTCATCTCTTCTAATTTAGCAGTTCGCAAAATTTCAATTAAACAAATTGCCAGGCAGTTTTGCACCCCAGACACCTGTCACTACTCCCCAGTCCAAGTGTCTTCTCTGTCAAAAGTGAGAGCAGACCAGCATGCCCCCAAGCGCTGTCCCACACCATCAGCAAGATGCCCCTTGAAAAAGTTCCCTTGGATAATAAGATGAGGAGGTGTGGTGCGGTGTTTTTCTGCTTTACAAGTCCCGAGGTACCTCAGGGACTCCAGGAATCCTTCCTCAAAGAGGCCTGTTAAACTTTG
Source organism: Sturnira hondurensis (assembly GCF_014824575.4). Lineage (NCBI taxonomy): Eukaryota > Metazoa > Chordata > Mammalia > Chiroptera > Phyllostomidae > Sturnira > Sturnira hondurensis. The sequence goes on from NW_028079044.1 coordinate 47,775,834, forward strand.
TGCAGTGTAACGTTCCCTGCCTGCATTTATTTTATCTTCCAGCCCCCCTTTCCCACCTAACAGTAGCTTATAGTCCCTGTGTTAGCCCAGCACACATGGGGAAATGCTGGGTAGAGATCATTGCCAATGCTCTTTTCAACTCTGAGATTCTATTCATCTGACACTTCAGCAGCAGCAATGGCCTGTTTGGTGAACCCTAAGGAAGTGCTCTTCGTTACCAACATATATATTTGGGGGATTTTCCCTGCCTTCTTACAGCTGGGCTTAGGGTGCTGGTATGGATTATTTAACAGTGTGGACCCTTCTCATCTAGAGCCGTGATCTTTAAGAAGCTGTTGGAGGTGCAGATCCCTGATATGTGTCCTGCGTCTGCTCCTCCTGAGAGAAGTGTCTGTACAGAGGAATTTCAGCTCAGAGGAGCCTCTGGTAGGCATGAGGTTCCACAGTCCAGATGGTTCCCTAGAAGATGAGACCGGGAAAATATTTATTTCGTTTCAGTGGCTGGTTTGGGGCTGGTTTGGGGCTGGGGGCAAGGGCGCATGTGCGGTCTAGACTGCAGGCCTCGGAGATGCTCAGGCAGTAAGAATTGGCACCTTTTAGGAAAGAGGATTTAAATGACTCAGAGCAGGCAGTCTGTGTTCCAGGCTGATGCGTCTTCTATTTCTCACTTTGTCGGATCATTCTAATTAGCCTTATGATTATTAGTTTTAAAATTACCCCTCTCAGCTTTTCCAGGCAATCGCAGTGGCCTAGATTACTCTGTCGCTGTGCCTCACTGTACAGCGATGTTCAGTGGCAACAAAGGGCAGGGAAAAGGAGGAAACGGGCAGCTAACTCCTGCGCTCGGTCTCCACGAGGGAGCACTGTTCCTTCGCTTGCAGCTAATTTAACAGCTGCCAGAGACACAGCCCCTGGCTAGGTTGGTGGAGCAGTCTCTGGTCTTCCCCAGAAGTGGGCCTCCGTTGAGATGACTCTCTGACATGGGACTCAGAGGGGTTCTGTGGACAGAAGACAGTGAAGAGAAGCTGACCACAGCAAAAGCTGAGCAACAGAAGACCTGGCCCCAGCGCGGGCCCTGTGGCCTACCAACCTGGGCTGTGATCAGGGTTCTGGGCCTCTGGAGGCTCCAGTGAGATCTGGCTTTCTTGGAACTTATATTCTCATGGTGGGTGGAGTAGACAGGCACAAGAAAACAAGCAGATGAATAAGAGACTTGCATAAGGTTACAAACTCTGTGAGAAACAACCTAGAGAGAACTAAGGGATGAGAAGAACTGTTAAGGGTGTGGCTGCTCCATTAGCCGTCAGAGGAGACCTCTGCAGGGGGTGGTGTTTGAACTGCAAGCTTAATGGCAAGGAGGTGCCCCACGGAAAGATCGGGGGGCGGGGCAGCATCCTCCATGCAGAGGACATAGAAACAGCTTCTCTAACTGGGGGGTGGGTGCGGCAGGTAAAAAAAGGTGTCAGGTGAGTGGCAGGTTGTGTTGTGGTTGTTGTTCCAGGTACATTCAGAAGCCATTGAGAATTTTTAGTACAGTTGCCATACAATGGGGTTTGTGCTGTGAAAAGCTGGTTACGGCTGTTTGGAGGTGGATGTCGGACGGAGGAGGTGAGGATGGAGCAGTGAGACAGGGTAGATGTAGTGGTCCAGGCTGGAGAAGGGGCGCCCAGGACTGTGGTAGTAAAAATGTTAGAATCCCCAAAAGGCACATAGTGTTTGCCACGCAAGTGGTCAATGCACACTAGCTGGCTATTGTTAGAATTGTTGCCTGATGTCTCTTTAGCTCCACGTCCCAGAGTTCTGAGTTGCAGTCACATCCCTTGCGTGCAAAGGGGTCAGACGTTGCCTCTGTCAGGCAACTCTTTCCTAGGTTCCAGGGGGCTGGCAGTGGCCCGAGGGGTCAGAGAGGCTACGAGGTGGGGAGGACGCATGGGTCGGGGAATCTCCTGGAAACATCACTGACCCACCTGCCACCTGTGCCTGCAGGCTTCACCAAAGAGAAAGCATTTCTCTAGAGAACACGCTGGAACTAATGAGACCGCAGAGTCTGTGGGCCATGTTTTCTTACAGGCTGTTATCATCCCTGTTGGATATGTATATAATTGTCTGTAAAGAAACACCACCCAGGGCTGCTGCGATACAATAAATCACTTTAATCCCTGCTTAGTCTTGCATCCTTTTACATTTTTAATAAAACTCTCTACTTTTAAAACATTAAAAAAATCTAGCTCAAAATCCCATGGGTAAAATGACCTCTGGCTGCATTTTCCTGTTGGTTTCTCTGTAGATGATGGAGTCCGAGACTTCCCTCAGTAATAGGAAGTCTCTTCCACCGCCTCCGAGACTGTCCATCTGTGAAAACCAGGGACCTTTCCTCTTGTGCCTTTTTCATCCCTTCTCTGCCTTCCTCTACCTGTCCAGAGAGATGAGGAATAAAGAGTAGATGATTCTGACCCCCGGGACATGGGCCCCTGCTCACTTCCCCCAAGAGTATTTTTAACAAGAAAGGGCCAGTCAGTGGTCAGAAGATGTTCCCTGCAGGGGTGTCGGACGGGTCCCAAATATGTTAGTCCTTGGAAGAGTTCTACTGAAATATCAGCAGTCTATTTTCTTGCACTGACAGCCATATGCCTCATCTGTCCGTGTCCTCCTGCAACTCAGATTAAGGAGGTGCCATGTGACCAGTATTTTGTCAGTGAATCTACACATGATTTGCAGTGGATTTATTTATTGTTTTGTTCCTGTGTGTGCATGAGATAGAGAAGCAGCAAGGTGTGGTAGAAAGAACAGCGAATCGGGAGACGGGAAACCTCAACATCAGTTTTGGGTCTGATTCCACAAAGTGCCTGACCTTCGGGAAATTTTTTTAAATCCTTTCTGGGTTTTATTTTCTTTTCATATTTGAGATGATTTAAACTCGATCTTTAAATATCTGATGTTGACTTTACAGACACTGGACTTCCATCGCTGACTTCTTTGAGGGCTGGTGATAAAGGGCCTACATTTTTATGAGCCATTATAAACTTATACCTGTGGAATTCTGCCTTTGATTTATAAGAAAACTTGCAGCTTTTTAAAGACAAACAAAGAAAATGCCACTTTACCTCCTTTATTTTTTAAAGATATATTTAAATTTATTCTGACAATTGATGTGGAAACACAGACATCTCTCTTTTCTACAGTAACAGTCAGTATTTTTCTATGTTAGCTCAGGTGTGCAGCATAGTGGTTAAACAATATAACCTGTTTTCTAAGCCAATTAGATCAGATGACTGAATGAGGATAATTTGGAAAGACCGGGAGGAAATGACAGGCATTTAAGAATTACCTTAGAGAAAAGGATTCAAAGTAGCTTACACCCACTCTTCGGAGAATGGAGTGGATGCGGGCCGGGAAAAGGGCAGGTATGCACCTCCCTGAGGAGACTGCAATTTTCCCAGCCCCACCCGGCAGGGCAGAAGAGGCTGGGAGAGGGCAGAAGCTGGCATTCTCGACGTGTTCTGAAAGATGAGCGGATGGGCCAACTCTGTTTTATCCATCTTCGAATCCCCAGTCCCCTGACACGCCGTGAGCAGATAGGTTGCTGAAGGTTGCTTAAAATAGAATACATAGAAGGGTAATATCTAAGAGTATTCTTATGCCAGGATATGCTGGTCAGTCTTGGCGCTGCATTCAAAAGAAATAGCTGTCAAAAACCGAATAGACAGCCAAAGATGTTCTCTGCTTGAGTGTGAGTCTTTATAGCAAGAGCAGCCGGTTTGCATTTCTGTGTGCTGAGTGCCTAGCACAGTGTCCAACGCATAGTAGGTGTCTCCTAAGACTTCTCACTCTACCTAACATGAAGTGGCTGAGTGGGTGACGGATGGAAGGTGTATGCTGAGCCTGAATTAGACCTAGGCAAGAGAAGATTCACGGATTCGCAATAACTTTCTTCAAACATTGAAGATCCTGTCAGGTCAAACAAAGATTAGGCATCTTTTCCATGACCCCAAGGACTCTAAGTAGAACAAAAGGAGGAAGTCATCAAAATATCAGCCAGCAACTGAATTTAATTATTATTGCTCATGTCTGGGTATTCTGTTGATGGATGACCACTGTTTGAAGGCAGAATTCATAAGTGGGTATATGTTTATTCATAAAACTTATTTTTCTTGACTTTATTTCAGCAAAATAATTCTTGTGCTTTAATGACAAAATTTGTCATGTTATCTGTGTTTGTTCTATTAACAACAATAGTCCGAGATTAAAATATGAGCAGAGCTCTCTTAGAAGTATATACAGTTAGAAGATGTTTCCCTATGATGTTCAGCCCTCTGGTTTTCCCGAGTGCAGACTGGCCTGCGTGGAGTGCGCAGGCGCTGCGTCACCTGGACCCCAGACAGGGCATATCTTTCTGGAGTCCAGGGGCTGCAGCCGCCTCCCCACCCCTCCTCTTTGCCCCCCACAGAGGTAGCAGCCCTCCTGGAAGGCTGTTTGGTGACTCTGCCTCCTGTTCTACAAGGGCAGCGGGGAGCAGAGGCTGGCGCAGGGAGGAGAAGTTCGGGTGTGGCCAAAGAGGGGAGGAGAACTGGCTTTCAGCGGGTCCTCGCTTTCTGTGTCCACCAGCACATAGTTGCATTTCAGACCGTATCTCCCTTCATGTTACCAACCCATTTTTTAAAAAACGGGTGAATGAAGCAAAACACCTGACATTGACTGAGGCCTCACTCTGAGCAGGCCCTGTTCAATTGCTTTCACATTTAAATTTCTCGAGGAGCCTTCACAGCAAAGCTTGGAACTATGGGTCTTCATTTTACAAGTAAAGAAATGGACACTTTGTGAGAGTAAGGCCTGTGGTGAGTAAGTGGCAGAGCTGGCTGGAGGCTTCTCGCCTTTATTGTCCCCAACTTCAGAACCCTGTCCCCTTCCGCCATAGGAGGGGGAGGGGTAAAGAGTGCAGATGATTCCGTCACCTCCTTGCAGACTCCTGGGACAACCCAAATGCACCTTCATCAAGTTGACAGTTTCCTCTTTTCCTATAAAAAGTACCCGTAGGTCATCCTTCATAAAAATTGTTCATTGATTTTTTTATTTTGAAGTGGTACTTACTGTGAAACTTATTGGAAATAATTTGGAGAGCGAGTGAAAACATGCAAAAGGACATAACGGTGATGGGAATCCCATCACTGCCATAACCACTGTGTTCACCCTGCGCACATTCATCCTTCGAGGCTTCCATTTCCCTATGTAAATGAATGCACACAATTACAGCTGGGACTCTTTAATTAACCTGCTCATTTCACTTAACACTTGCTCATAATGATTTCCTGTATCATTACTTTTCTCTAAATCATCAGTTTAATAGCAACCTGATATTCCATCTTACTGATCTAGTGTGATTTATTTCCCTGGTCTTGCATTTTCGAGCATTTCTTTTCCCATTGTTCTTTGGCCGTCACTTACAATGCTTTATGGATTTATGCATTCATATACCAAATTTCTTATCTTTCTGAACTTTAAAAGCAGAAGATAGGTCATCTGACATATCCTTAAGGATTTCCTTAGAAACAGGATTTGGGGGTCAAAATACATTTTGAGGGAGGTTCATGTACATTACTGTACTACCTTCCAAAAAGATGCACCTTACTTCCTCATCAACGGTCTGGACAAGCTGCCACCCTACCTTCCTCTATGGCTGTGGTTATTGTCTTTAAAAACAAGCCCAAAATAATGTCCTTTGTAAAGCTATATTGTCATTGAGCAGTGTGGGGTTTGGGAGAAACACCGTGACTTTTCCTATCACTTCCCCTCATCTCTGCAAACTTGGAGAAGGTTGTAGCCTCTCCTGTGTTTATTCTACAGTTAAAATTGCCCATCAACACTCATCTATTAAGTGAGGTGTGATCTCCACCCTCAAGATGTGACAGCATGCTGTCCACCTAAAACCTTTTCTTTTATTTTTTTCCTCCACAGGGGCTTCCTGGAGTTCAGGCTCGTTTGGATAGTGCAATAAATGTTTGATCAGTTTAAAAGAAGAGGCCAAATAATCCCTAAATATAGGAAATATGCTGGCAAATTTTTAGAACCAGCTTTAGGGTGCCTATTTTTAAAGATCAGTTTCTGTACCCAGCACTTGGGTGTTATTTTCCAAATTCCTTTTGCCATTTTCAAAATCACTGTGGAGCAAAGTAGTGGGCTGAGCTCCAGGATGCTTCTGGGAGTGCCCGCCTGGTGATCTCTACCAAAGGGGGAAAGGAGAGGGCTCTCAGAACCTGGGGGCTGGAAGGGAACCCGAGTGTCAGTTGGTCGATCTTTCTGCCAACTTCGCACCTGAGAACAGTGTGTGTGCCGTCTGCTCCCTCTGACAAACACATCAGCAATAATAGTTGCATTTATGCCATGCAGTTGCAAGCACCCTATTTGTATTATCTCATGTGTTTTCACAAGAGAAATTGGCAGAGAGAGGCCAATTATCACTCTCATTTTGCAAATGAGGAAAAGGAGACACAGAGAGATGCATTCGCTTGCCTGTGTCCAAATAGCTGCTAAGTGGCAGAGCCCAGAAGCAAACTCAAGGAACTCCAGTGGAAAGCCCACACCTCCAACCACTTTGCTCTTTGTCCAAAGTAGCTGCGCTGTGATCCAGGCAGATAGACTCAAGTTTGATCCCAGCTTATGATCTATCGACCCCCTTTGTCCAATCTCCACACTGTGTGTGATCTAGAGGGAACTGAGTGAGGCTGAGGAGCAGGGGAAACAGTTCATCGCAGGTGAGACTCCCCCATTTACCATGCCACTTTGGGCAAATTTCTCAACCTCTCTGAAGGCTTGTTTTCCTTATCTGCATAGTGGGGACCACAGTAATCGCAGCACTACTTAGCTGTGACTTTGCAATGAGAACTTAGAAAAAGGACTAACAGATAGATGGCTAGCAAGTTTTAGTCTTCTTTTGCTTTTTTCTTTTTTGTCAGAAGAGAGAAAACCTCAAATATCCCAGAGCTCAACTCTATCTCTTTGCTAAACATTCTTAACTTCATTATCTTTAATTAAAAATAATAATAGTAACAACACATGTCAAACATTGCACCCATTTTGCATAAATTGTTCTGGCCCATGACCACAGATAGTCCTCTCTGCAATTCTATGAGAGGAGCGGTGGTGTTCTTGTCATCTCCATCCTACGGAGGAGAGACCGGAAGCTCAGAAAGATCAGGGGAGCTGTCCAAGGACATAGCAAGTCAACGTGATTGAATCCATGTCTTGAACGCAGGTGATCCGACACCAGTGGAAGAACTCCTTCCACCATAGCCCTCTCCCACTTCTGATGTCACCTGTTTTCTACACTTTCTCTTCTACTCTGGCTTCTTTTGGGTCACCATATCATGGTCCATAACTTCTTGGAGGTGACTAGCACTGAGCACTGTATTTCAGATGTGACTTGCTCAGTAGCACACATCTTAGTCTGTTCATTTCATGGTGCCTGGAAGGATAGATTTTAGTCTAAGCTGTATCCCTGATGCGGTGTGTGGTGTTGGTCACACTGCTTTATTTCTCTAGTCCTTGGATTTCTTTATTTGAAAGAGAGAGGACTACACAATGCCTTCTATGTTATTGGCTTTTGATACTTCTTTCTTTCTCTCTTTCTTTTTTGAATATATAGATAGTTTGTTAATTCCTTATAATTCTAAACTTGAAAATCAGACATTCAATAATTAATAAATCTCTATCTGTACAACGACTTAAATTCTTTTTTTAAAATATTTTATTTATTTATCTTAGAGGGGAAGGGAAGGAGAGAGAGAGAGAGAGAGAGAAATATCAGTGTATGGTTGCCTCTTGTGCGTTCCCCGCCAGGAACCGGGAACTGGCCTGCAACCCAGGCATGTGCCCTGACTGGGAATCAAACCGCGATCGTGTGGTCCGCAGCCCGCGCTCAATCCACTGAGCTACACCAGCCAGGGCTTAAATTCTTTAGAAACAATCTAAATTAAGCTAATCCTGTTTGGGAATGAAACCTTCCTTCTCAGCTACATGTTTTCATGCAGAAACTGCTCCATTACAGTGGCATCCTGGCCTCTCTCTCTCTCTCTCTCTCCAGCCACAGGGGGAAAAGAGCAATGTAATTGATTGGTGGATTGCCCAGTCCATCTTGGCTCCATTCTGGTCATCTTTCTGCCTGTAAAGAGGCGGCATCTGGTCCACTCTCTCTATTGTGCACTGATTTGAACAGGGCAAGCTTCATACGTCAAAGGAGAGGAACAGTGATTTGGGAGGAAGTCTAATTCACAGAGTATTAGCGAGCCCACTGGCCATGCACAGAGACCATGGCAATACATATAACTTTTATCAGTAACCAAGCTGACATTTTTCTCTCTCTCTCCAACCCTGCGTCCATATCTCATTTGCTCCTTAATAGAACTCAGTGGGGTGTTACTTACTAACTACAAAAATTCTGCCATTCTAGTGAAAACAGATATTCCTAAACCATGGATAAAAAATGATATTTGAGGGCAAAATTAAAGGTGTTGAGACAGAGGCTTTGTTGACCAGGGAGATGACTTTGGCCCAAAGCTCTGGACCTTGGTGCCCATGTGGGATTTTCACTAGTTTGCATTGACTTAGGTACCATGGGGCTGGTTTGGGTTTTAAAGTTGTGCAGTTGACCGGCAGGCTTTTCCTACTAATGGGTGTTTTTTATTATACAGTTAAGCATAGGCTTCAGAATGTCCTAGCCCTTTGATCTTCATTTTGGGCTGCTATAACTTAACATTGAACCATGCTGTAGCAGATATTTAGCTGTGACTTTTATATCAAGACCAAGACCCCTTGGTCTTAATAAATGGCACCTAATTTATGGCCACTTTGAACTGCAAGGGCAGGCACGTTCTTCATGTACTGCAGAGCCCTAGTGTACACAGGGCTCTCACTTTAAAACTCTCACTTTATTTATTTTATTTTTTTATTTTTTTAAATATCTTTTATTGATTATACCATTACAGTTGTTCTATTCCCCCCCTTCATTCCGCTCCACCCGTACACTCCCTCCCCCACCATTCTCCCCCCCTTAGTTTATAACCACGTGTCTCAAGTTCTTTAGATTCTATATTTCCCCCCACTATTCTTGCCCTCCCCCCTATTTTCTACCTACCATCTATGCTATTTTCTGTGCCTTCTCCCCCCTTCTCCTCCCACCCCTCTGTTGCTAACCCTCCATGTGTTCTTCATTTCTATGGTTCTACTGCTGATCTAGCTGTCTTCTTGGTTTGCTTTTGTTTTAGGTGTGGTTGTTAATAACTGTGTGTTTGCTGTCCTTTCACTGTTCATATTTTTCATCTTCTTTTTCTTATATAAGTCCCTTTAGCATTTCATATAATAAGGGCTTGGTGATGATGAACTCCTTGAACTTGACCTTATCTGAGAAGCACTTTATCTGTCCTTCCATTCTAAATGAAAGTTTTGCTGGATAAAGCAATCTTGGCTGTAGGTCTTTGGATTTCATGACTTGGAATACTTCTTTCCAGCCCCTTCTTGCCTGTAAGGTCTCTTTTGAGAAATCCGCTGACAGTCTGATGGGTACTCCTTTGTAGGTGACTGTCCCCTTATCCCTTGATGCTTCTAGGATTCTCTCCTTCATTTTGGTCTTGGCTAATGTAATTATGATGTGCCTTGGTGTGTTCCTTCTTGGGTCCAACTTCTTTGGCACTCTCTGAGCTTCCTGGATTTCCTGGAAGTCTATTTCCTTTGCCAGACTGGGGAAGTTCTCCTTTATTATTTGTTCAAATAAGTTTTCCACTCATGGCTGTTTCTTTCCCCCTTCTGGTACCCCTATAATTCGGATGTTGGAACGTTTAAAGATGTCCTGGAGGTTCCTAAGCCTCTCCTCATTTTTTTGAATTCTCATTTCTTCATTCCTTTCTGGTGGGATGTTTTGTTCTTCCTTCTGGTCCATTCCATTGATTTGAGTCCCAGTTTCCTTTCCATCACTATTGGTTTCCTGTGCATCTCTCTTCATTTCAATTAGTTTAGCTGTCATTTGTTCCTCTAATTTGTGACTATAATCTACCAGTTCTGTAAGCATCCTGATAAATAGTGTCTTGAATTGTGCTTCTGAGAGGCTGGCAATTTCTCGGTCGCTTAGAGTTATTGGCTCTGGGACTTTGAGTTCTTCTTGTGCCATCTTTTGGGCTGTTCGTGCCTGTTCCATAGCAGGATCAGAGCCCTAAAGTGTTCACTAGAACAGGGCAACTCAGTCGTTGGGTTGTGACGTTGTATGTAGGGGCGGGGTCAAAGAGGGACAATGGCTTCCCATCTGCCACTTGCCGCCACGGCTCCGGCGCCGCAGCCACCACCATCACCAGGCCCACGCATTTTGTTCCACTGCACGTGAGTGTGCCACTGCCATCAGCCCTCCACCACTGGGTTTGCCCCCTGGGGCCTGTGTGGTCCGTCTCACTGTGCTCGAATGTGCGACCGCAGTCAGTCTGCCCCACACCCCGACTGGTTCCGGGCTGCCTGTGCGCCTAGGTCAGGGGATCTGTCCCGCCCGACCCAGTTCCACTGCTGGCTCCGCCTCTCTTACCATCCCCGTTGAACGGTTCATAGTTGTCGGACTTCCGTATAATTCCGTTTTCTGGTCTTTGGGTGTGTCCTAGTTCTCCAAACCTTTGTTGTGTTCAAACTTGGTTGTGAGAGAAGGCACAGTGTTTCCACCTATGCCTCCATCTTGGCGGAAGTCCCTAAAACTCTCACTTTAAAACTTGTCGCCAGGCCTAGGTAGGCACCACTACCTCAAATTCTGCTTGCTACCCTAGGGAACAACGGAGGAACCCGGAGGTCTTGATCTCTTGTAAACACCAGCTTGTCTATGAGTTCTTGAGAGCTACTTGGTACTATGTGACCTCAAATTGGGAAGAGGTTTGTTCGTTTTGAGGTTCTGGTGTGGCATTAGTTTCCCAAGACTGAAAGTGTCACTTCACCCACTTTGTATTAGTAAATAGGTTAAAAAAAATTACAAGATCCTTATTGTAAAGAAGATAAGCTATTTGATTAGATGGAGTTATTAAAAACCAAGGGGTTAAGAAGGCTATTCAAATGACTGTGTGTGCCAGGAATCATCTTATTCAGGAAATCAAGGAGGAAACAGGGTATCTTGACTTGTATGTGTACTTTCACTATCTTATCAAAAGTAATGGAACAATGAAAATCAAACACAGGAAGATAGCGTTAAAGCAGGAAAATATCTCCTTAGGAAAAGTGTTGACATTTTAGGGAGACATGTAAGTGACTGATGAGAGATCAGCAGAATACATGCAAAAGTCCTTGTGGGTCAGTAGTGACATGGATGTTATAGGTGGGCTTCAGCTCTTTTCCAAGCCATTAGAAAACAGGCTCAGTGTATTTTCTGGATTTAGAATTCTAAAGCCACCATCCAGAGACAACTTTCTGCACTTAAGTGATTAGATTGATGGCAGGATACTACAGATAATCTTCCTTTTGATTAACTCAACATCAACTGATGAGTAACGTTAAGTATATCTTCAGAACGCCTTTTGCCATGCAATGCTAATAATTACCAGTGTGATATCATAGTCAGAGTTCCAGAGATTAGGGTGGGAATTTCTTGGGGACTCTCTTTGGATTTTACTTACCACAGCACATATTAAAGGGAATCTAGGCAGATAATGTCCAGCCTGGGCTTGGTACAGTCTGATGGAAGACTATCTCCAGGGTATGATAATGGGTGTGATAATGGACAAAATTTGTTGGAATACCAGAGGCTTTTGGCAGGCCCTAAAATTAATTTTGTATCTCTCATACATTTTGTGGGAAACCATATGAGATAACATTGAGAGGATGGTGTTAGATGGATACATATTTTGGTCTGAAAACAGAGGAAAAAAATTCAAAGGAAAGAAGGAACGAATTCAATTCCAGCAAATAGTAGAACTTTTCCATTTGTTAGGGAGGCAATGGGGCCAAGCTATGAAGCAGGTTAAATATAGCATTTCTGTGAGACTTAGCACAACAGAGAAAAAAGAAACATCAAAGGCATAGTTCACTGCTGCAAAAGAGGATGTAGCAGAAAGAATTGCTAGTCAAGAGCAGAGTAATTTAAAGTGAGCAGATTATCTCGGGGGGCTTATCGCAGAGGCAGTGGTCCTTATTAGGTCCCTAGAACAAACATATCTGAAGCATCAACAGCAGTCTGGGTTCTGGAATATGCCAAGGGTGATTATTTAACTGACACACATATTTGGTGAGGAGAAATCTAGGGGGCAGATTTCTTAAGACCTACGCAAGATGCAATGACCACCATCTCAGAAATGAAAGTGCTCACAAAGACAATGTAGATTTTGTAGGCTGTGATGCTGATGTTACCTGGGGTGCAAAGAATATTGAGTTCAACGTGGTGAAGGGAAATAAGAGGGTTTGAGTTAATGGGGCTTCCACTGGTGGGTATTTCTATACTTTAAGTGGAAGACAGGAGTTTCATAAATACAGCCCTTGAAACAAAAATATAATATGGCTGGGCGGGGCTTGTCTTCCCCTAGACATGGAAAATGCCATTAACCCTTAATGGAAATATACTCCTAAATGGCTTTTACTTAAGGTCAGAGGCCCTGGCTGGCTTAAGTGGGGCGGACAGCACGCTCGTGAGCCAGATGCTCATGCTTCTCAGAGTCTTGCTACATCTGTGTCAGTTATTGGAATAAAATTTCACCTGCATTAAACTATTTAGGGACTGGAGATTATTTATGCTTTTTAATTTTTCTGGGTGTATTATAGGTGCCAAAATAATATGTTTATCCTTATTAATTCTTTGGATTCTTTATAAAGAAGCATTCGTGAGTGATTTTGGATTAGACCAATACAAGTTTTGAGATGCTCACAGAAATACACCCATTACAGTAAGAGAGCCCAGCGTGTTGATACCAAGGGTACCCTTACTGCCCCCAGGCATCAGGAATCCTTCTAGGTGAGACTGAAGAACATGAAACTGGGAAGTATTTTAACTTACTTGGGTTTTACTTAAAAATTTTTGACTTTGAACTTCATCTTGAAATGCCCAATACTTTGTTTTAGAGGTTCATTTTTTTGGACTTGAACACACAAGGGCACTTGATTTTTGAACATTTGTCTCTTCCTGAGACTGACAATGGCAGAAGTCTCTATATTTGCAAACTTGTAGAGCTGGAGAATCATTTAGGTTGCCATTTGATCTCATTCCAGAATCTTTGATGAGTTTTCTTAGACAATGTAATGACATAATCTGATAGAATAGGGGATATATTTTTCAATTTTAGGTACGCATAGTCTTGAAGTGAATTTATCTAATATATATTTGTCATACTGGACACAAAATACATAACTAAACAATAGGAAATCCTCAGGTATATTGGTTATTATTGAAGCAGTGGCTTCTTGAAGAAGGAAGCAAGAATTACTGGGTAGGTTGCTGATCCTCTTTCACAATGGGTTGACTATGCCCTGGGTTGATCACCAAGCTCCATGAATTAAGATTTTTAAAAGTCTTGAAGTGTTAGAAGGGGATGTCCTTTCTCCTGGCTTCTTGTTTTCTGTGGAAGGCTCTCCAGTAGGATGTTATTCCTGGCCTCTTTCCCCACCTCTTGTGACTCGCCTTCTACACCACAGCCAGAAGAGGGCTGGCCTATTTGATCGATGACTTCAGTAAAAGGCACTTGGCATGAATGGCTTATCTTACCCTGGCTTTCTGTTTCTGTAGGCTTTCAGTCTACTTTTAAGGGGAAGCATTCTGACACCTTTCTACCAAGTAGTCACCTTGATAAAGCAGATTCCACCCCAGCAATAAAAGTCTGCAGTTTTAGGAGCTACATTCTTTTTCAGAGGACTGTTACTAAGCCTCTTTGATGACTCATCTTCCAGTGCAGTTTGAATCATGGTGCATGGGTTAGCTTCGGGTCTCACCTGCTTCTATGTTGGCTTTAATGCATTGACTGAAGCCAAGTGAGTATAAAAATATTAAAGAAGGAGGGATCTAGGGGCTAAATCCAGTTCCACCGTCAACATGCTGTGTGATGCTAGGAACATCATGTCTCTACCCTAGACCTGAGTTGTTTCAGATGTACAATGGCCAGGTAGGACAAGCTGGTCTCTCAGGTTTCTTCTAGCTTTGCTATACTGTCATATTAAGGGGAGAACACTGAGTGGTGGGAGTTCATATTTGTAGGCGAGTTGCATCTTGATAGCTGCCTTTGAACATCACAGCCATAGATGTTATCCACTTATCATTGATGGATTTGGGGAATTGGGTTCCCAAACAGAGGTGCCATCTATGGGGCCAGCTAATCACTGCCATTAGGGTCAGCCTAGCTGAACAGAGCCTGTCTGGGTTTCCCTGCCCTTTCATGTTTAGATGCTTCTGATAATAAGATTCTGATAATGCAGGCACTTTTTTTTTCCCAGAGCAAGAATGAAAACACTGCCAAAACCTCCAAATGAGTTTTGTTTGCATTTGGCTGGATTTAAAAAGTGTGTCGACAAGTTTAAATTGTCTCTTTCCCTTAAGAACTATTTTAGAGCTGATACTCCTGCCTCCAACTCTCATGATGTTGTGTTATTCTCTCTGGTTTTCTTTTTCAGCGATGCTCTCTCATGGATATTTTCAATCTCCATGGCACCTGAGTACCTTGGCAATCCACTTAGTACTTTAGCATAAAGCAGGGCGAGGGAAGTAGATGAAAATTCAGTGCTAAATAAATCTTGAGCCTCTGTGTCTTAAGTGTAATTTTGAAATATTTTTGGGCCTCTAAATAAATAAATTCAGTGCTAAAGAAATCTTGGACCTCTGTATCTTAAATGTAATTTTGAGATATTTTCAATGTAATTTTGAAATATTTTGCAAACTTGGAAGGCGTGAAATAAAAACAAAGATTTTTTTTCCACAAAAGTTTGCTATGGACTGTGCTTCCTCATGGTCACCTACACATGGTGATGTGAGAAGGAAGAAAAACAGAACTCCTTGAGACAGCACAGTATGCTTTGCCTTGTGTCTGGAGTCTGAGTGTGAGTGGTCGACAGGACACTGGGGATTCATCTTCTTTCTTCTGCATTTGGCCCATGGTTGTCAAATTTTAGGGTTCATCATAATCATCCCATGAAGGACTCAACAGAACATTGATTTCTGGCCCCACTTGCATGGTTTCTGATTTTACAGGTTTAGGGTAAAGTCTAAGTATTTGCATTTTCCCCAAGTTCCCAGTTGAGGTTGACACTGTTGGCCCGGGGACCTCATGTTAAGAACTGTTGTTCTAGGGTTCTCCTATCAAACAGCAGTGAGTCAGGATTGGAGTAAGAAGGCAGAGGAGACAATAAAGGTATGGACAACGGGTTTAAAGTGGCATTTCCAGGGCTTCCTGTCCTTTCTCTCTGAATCTAGGGTACAGGGCAAGAGGAAGTTTGGTAAATATCTCTCCCTTCCACATGAGCAGAGTGAACTGTCTTTTCTGAACCCAGATTTAGGGTGTGTTTCCTGACAAGTACAAGCATCCTGGAGGGCAAAGAGCATTTTGCTCCCCTGGAGCTTCTGCTGAGGTTAGCACAAAGCACAGCTCAAAGGCCACACAGACCCTTGTTTATATTACGGTCCCACTAGCTGTGTGACCCTGGATATATTTCCTGATTTTCCTGAGCTTCTGTTGCTACATGTATGAAATAAGGGATAAAGAGAGGTAGAATAATGGTCATCTTAACAGTTCTCTAATATCAGTGTGGAGTTTCTTTTTAGAGTGTTGAAAATGTTGGGGACTAGGAAGAGATGATGGTTATACAACATGGTGAATATACTGTTACTGAATTACCCACTTTAGAAAAGTATAGCTATTGCTAGGAGTGCCCACTTCCTGGAAAACAACCTGGTAACTGTGTTTTCATTTCCTGCTTTTTCCCAGTCTTGTCTGGCCCCATCCTGAACAGTCATTTGGTGCTCCTAGACCCTGAAGGTAAATATACTCCCACCACCATCAGTAATAACCTTTTTATCCATTCTTGGTTGCTTATACCAAGGGCCTGTGATAGAACATACACTTAAAAACTTAAGAATAATAAAAATACCCTAAGGCAACCTATGACTTTCCACTCCTTGCATTTACATAGGGATTTAGCACAGAGGGAGAGAAAGAAAGGGGCCTGGGGATTACTTAGAAGATATTATGTACGGGGTGCTTGTACAGATGCCATTTCATTTAATCCTCCCAACAACCCTGAGTGATAGGCGATCTTTCCCCCATTGGGAGTGAGTGCCAGCTGGGGTTCAGAGAGATTACAAGATTTGCCAAGGGTTATAGAGCCCGTAGGTTTTGAAATGCCATTGAAGACTCCCATCTCCCAGAATGTAAAGCCCATATTCTTTGCATTATAATATATTCTCTGGAGGCAGGCTGGTGAGTTTGGGGAAAGAGGGTGCGTGTTGAGGGACTTAACAAGGGTATGGGTTGGGGAGAGGTGGACATGGTCTCAGAGGTAATTCCAAGCAGCAGGAGGCACACATGGAGGTAGCAGGAGAGAGGAGGGGAGCGTATGGGATGGAAAGCAAGGCAATTTTTAGAGTGGAGACCTTCCCCCAGGGGCATAAGGAAGAAAATAGTTAGAAACCAAGGCACGGAGGACCTTGAAGGGTGGACCAGGTAAACTGGCTCTGGCATGACAAAACCCCGTGACAACCTTTCCTGGCTCCTGTGTGGCATGAAGTAGCAAGTTCTGATTTCTTCACCTTGTTCAGCAGACCAGCTATAATCAAGCCCCTGATCCACTCCGGGTCTCTTTGTCCATCTTACTCCCTGCTCCCCGGGGTGGACTAGCTTCCTTGCTCTTCTGGGCATGTGCCGGGATCTTTGCACACGCTGTTCCCTCTTTTGGGGAGCTTCTCCTCCACGTTCCCTTTCCCTCCCTCCTCTCTCCCCAGCACTCTTGCCGTGTTTTTCGTTTGTTTTCTGCTTGTCTACAACCTGTGTGTTCCCATCGGGTCCCTGCCAAAATGTCCCTTCTTCAGGAGCCTTTCCTGGACCTCCCAGTCTGGACCACCTCCACAGACCCCTGGTGATGCCACACTGGCTGTTGTGTGTCTGTGTCTGTTCACCTCTCCAGACCACAAGGCCCCGGAAGCTGTAGCTGTGCCTTCCTTATTCACCCTATATCCCAAGTTCCGACACAGTGCTCAGGACAAAGTAGGTGACGAATAGTTATTTCCTCTAAAATGTAGTGAACATGTGCATGAAGGAAGGTGTTGGTTGAAGACATATTCCTCACTCCTTACAGTTCCTCCCCTAGGAAGGAATTTTTTAAGATATTTTTAAATTTATTTTTAGAGAGAGGGGAAGGGAAGGAGAAAAAGAGAGAAACATCAACATGTGGTTGCCTCACATGTGCCCCCCACTGGGGACCTGGCCTGCAACCCAGGCATGTGCCCTGACTGGGAATCGAACTAGCGACCCTTTGGTTCACAGCCTGTGCTCAATCCACTGAGCTACGCCAGCCAGGGCTGAATTTTTTTTTATTATAGTGATGCTCAAGCCACATCTTTTCCCTTGTGTCCCCCTCCATGGTAGGAAGGGCGGCTGGTGGAATAGAGGATAAGGCGGGACATGCTACATAGCTCAGCCGCCATTCTGGGAGCCGCCTGCCCACAACACCCAGGGGTCGATGCTCTGCTCCTCTCCTGCCCTGCGTTTCAAAAGGACATGTCTACATAGGGAGACTGGTGGCTGGTATTCAGAATGAGGAAGCCCTTTCTTGCCATCCACCTCAGTCACTTCCTCAATTTAATTTTTATCAGTAATAAAGCTGCTTTAAACCTTTATCTGCTTTACTTCATGTCTAACATTTTAACAGATTCATCCCATGAGTGGAGAGAAGGGTTTATTTATGAGGCCCCTGCAACCCCAAGAGGAGGCACGTGATTTTTATTTCTTCCAGGGAGCATGGATTTTTTTTTTTTTAAGTTAGAAGCAGTGCTATTGTTAATGTGAAACCTTTGAAAAATATTGTGCAGGAAGCTAGTGTGATTGGATGCAGCAATCTGGCAAAGATTTGTTGAGTTTCTGTTCAGAACAAAGGGCTGCACTTGACACCGTGGTGGGTACAGAGATGAATAAGAGCTCTTCCAGGTCTGTTGAGAGCTCACAGTCTATCAGTGGAGACAGACACGAACATAAATAACTCTAATTCAAAAGCAGACTGTGATAGAGCTATTGTAGGTGAATAAACAACATACTATGGAGTTTGGAGGAGGGAGAACCTAACTTAAAATAAGGGTATTGGGAGGCTTGTAGGAGAAAGAGGAATTTGATCGGGGCCAAGTGAAGAAACGGGTTGGAATGGGTCTGACCTAGGTGGTTTTAACCTGGGGGCAGGGGCTGGGCTCAAAGGGGCCTTTGCATCCTAATCCCTGATACAGAACAAGGAAAGACTATGGAATTAGGTCATAAATCATTATATCCAGATTAAAGGTGCTAGAGTGAGAAATAGTCCCTAAAGGAGCTCTTATCTATAAAATATCATCAGATTGCACGGGGCGATTTGGTGACCTGGGTTGAAGAGTATGTTGCCGTTTGAAGCTCCCTGAGGCTACAACTGCATCTTACTCTCCGGGCCTTCCAGCTAGACTAGGATGGAGTGTTTTATTGGCGGCCCCAGACATCTGCCCAATGCACAGACTTTTCTCCGACTAGTTGATCTGAGTGGAGATAGTTTCCCAGACAAGTAATCTTTCTCCCTTCCTTCCTTCCTTCCTTCCTCTCTCTCTCTCTCTCTCTCTTTTTCTTTTTGTGTGTGAGTATGTATTCTATTTTACTGAGGTTGGGAAGAGGTGTTTCTCTGGGTCACCATCACCCACACCTGCTCTTACACGTGCCAAGGGATCAGAGAGAGACCAAGTGTGGGGCCACTTAGCAGTCTACATCCCCTTCATCTGGCAAGGTCCAGCCCTGTGGCATGCACTGTGTCCTGAACCACTCACTCACTTATCTTACCGATCCTCGTGGGCATGAGTTGTGTTTTACCTTCCTAACATCTAGTCTTTTCCTCTAACAGCACCCTGAATCCTGGGGAGGTATATTTCTTCTCGCTGGCCACAGTGATTAATTCAGGAATGGACACAGAGCTTTAACCATTTCATTCAGAAACAATCCTGAAACTTGGCACAACTATTATGAAAGAGACCCTCTCTTCCCTGGGGGTCTAAGCTGGTGGGTGGTGACTTCGAGCTTGCTCACATGGGGAGGAAACCTGCCCCAGAAATCATGGTGGGATGCACAACCAACTATGGAGGGACAGACAGGTCAAAGGCCATCATCTGTACACTTATATTCAACCACCCCTGAAGCCAAAATGTTTTACGGATTTATAAGTGACAAACTAATTTTTTCTTTGTAAAATTGGCCCGAGTTGGTCTGAGTTAGGTCTCTATCAATCACAGCTGAAAGAGTGCCACGGATTAATTCACCCAGACGTTGTACCACGTCCAAAGTGTCTCTTTCGTGGCTTTATCTTATGATGTGATCCTCTCTCTTCATTTTATGGCTCCACTTCTTCCTTCAGATGTGATGTAAGGGTGCCCTTACTTGGCTACTTTCTGAACTTCTCTTCCATATAAACAGTGACCTGGGCACTGGAACTTGCTCTGGGTCCTAGGATCCAGGGTGGGTGCTGGATGTGGTACAGGGTTGGCCAGTGAGCTTCTGAGTATAGAATCAATGTACCACTGATAACCAGCATCTGAACTTTAAGTGAAATCATAATTACCTAATTTATTTACTTGCAGAACATACTGCAAACTTACTTACAGAAGCATCAAACTGAAGGCCCTCAGTTGCCCAGAAAATGGAACAAGAACCATAGAGATACAGGCAGTAAATGCAGGAAGATGAGTGTGAGGATGGAGCCTGAGGGTTCGGGTGTGTTTACTGAGTAGAAACTACAGTGACTCCAGGGAATGTTCATGGAGGGTTTCTCATGAGATATTGTGGAATGGTAAGGATCAACTTGTGTAGGGCTTTGAAAGCCAGACTGAAGAGTTTGGAATTTATAGCAAAAGAAACGAAACTTCGTGCCTATAATTCTGGAGGAATGTGCAGGGGACTAGTGACTAGAATGCCATTAGAAGGCTCCCATTCTGATGTAAGAGGACTCTGGCTCCCAGCCTGGGTAACTGGGAGAGAGATGGCATCAAACCTGAGGATAAGGAGGCTCCCCATGGGAAGCTGGTTTTGCAGGGTGGAGGCAAAAGATTTTGAGTTACACTTTAGACATGTTGAAATTCGTGGGCCAGAAGGTGAAGGTCATGTACAACACACTGACCTGCAGATCCAGTGAGCGAGTTGAGCTGACGATTTAGAGTTAGGGGTCATTTCCTCAAAGTGAGGCCATGAAGGTGACTGGTTTTGTAAAGGGAAAGGTGCCAAGGAAATCTGCCTCTTGATTCTTTCACTTGCTTTGTGGAAGGAGACTAGTAATTTATACAGTAGGACATCAATTTCAAAAAATACACAGTGGTCTAGAAGGGAACAGAGAAACCTAGAACGGGATCTAATTGCTGCACGTAATGCTTCACTTTGTGGAACATATTCAGACCTTTGTTCTAGCTTATTGCGACAGGAGAGTGGCTCCCCTTCAAGAGACCACACAGAAACTTGGACTTTAAAAACAATTGGGAGGGGCCAGAGAGGGAGCAATGCCGCTTGCTTGGCTCCCTGACCCCTCTCTATTGTTTTTAGGTCTAAATCATAGGGGTGCCAGAAGGAGAAGAGAAAGAGCCGGATATTGAAAAATTATTTGAAAAACATAATGAAGGAAGAATTCCCCAATCTGGTGAAGGAACTAGATGTGAAAGTCCAGGAAGCTCAGAGAGTCCCAAAGAAGGTGGATCCAAGGAGAAACACACCAAAGTACATCATCATTAAGTTACCCAAGATTAAAGATAAGGAGCAGCTACCATTCAGAAAATCTTAAAAGCAGCAAGAGAGAAGGAGAGAGTTACCTACAAGGGAGTTTCCAAAAGACTATCATCTGATTTCTCAAAAGAAACCTTACAGTCAAGAAGGAGTTGGAAAGAAGTATTCAAAGTCATAAAAAGCAAGGACCTACAACCTAGATTACTCTATCCAGCAAAGCTTTCATTTAGAATGGGAGGGCAGATAAAGTGTTTCCCAGATAAGGTAAGTTAAAGAAGTTCATCATCACCAAGACCTTATGATATGAAATGTTAAAGGGACTCATTTAAAAAAAAAGAAGATCAAAACTATAAATTGTAAAATGACAACAAACTCACAACTATCAACAACTGAACCTAAAAAAAAGCAAAAACAAAAACAAACTAAGCAACCAGAACAGGAACAGAATCACAGAAATGGAGGTCACATGGAGGGTTATCAGAGGGGAGAGAATGGGGGAAAACAGCACAGGGAATAAGAAGCATAAATGGTAGGTAGGAAATAGACAGGGGGAGGTTAAGAATAGTATAGGAAATGGAGAAGCCAAAGGAGCGTGGGTTGTATATGTATGACCCATGGACATGAACTAAGGGCTGGGGGAAGAGGGGAGTGCAGGAAGGGGAGAGATAAAGGGGAGAAATAAAATGGGACAACTGTAATAACATAATCAACAAAATGCACTTAAAGAAAAAATATTAAAAAATAAAAGCAATTGGAAAATCTAGTGATAAAAAAGGCAGCTACCATTCAGAAAATATCACTCACATTTTTATCCTTTATTTGCAACTCTGTGGCAGAAAAGCCCACTGCAGGAAACCATGGCTGACATTATTTCTGGCCTGTAAGGAATGTGTAGGTCACTTAGTGATGTCGAGACGAGAAATGTAACAAGGCCGAAGAAATGACTGCTGAGGATTATTTATCATTAACCTTTCCCTTCTGTTTGTCCACGTATCCCATCTGTTATTCATCTCTGCCAATATTTTCTCTCTTACATCTCTCAGAGCAGTTTGTCAACTCGTGTTTATTATGAACCTACTGTGTGCCAAATTATACCAAGCAATCTAGGGAGAGGGGAGAATAAGAAATGGTCTCTACCTCCAGGTTGCTCAGAGACAAACAAAAGAACAGGTAAAACAGAACTCGCTTGCTGGCGCCTCCAGTAAGCTGGTGCACTGTTAAAAGTAATGATGGAGAGATACTTTCAATCTTGTTGACAGAGAAGATTTCTCCAAGGATGGGCTATTTCATATGTGACTGGTGATATGAGATAAAACTTAAGTAGGAATTTTCTAGTCAAAGAAATACAGGAGGAGGGCATTCCAGGTAGGGGAATAACATTGAACAGTATCATTTTGTTAAATCCATCCAACCTACTAAAACTTATTAAACTCCTAGACATAGTACCAAGCACTAGGGATACAGAAATAAATGAAAGCTATACAGAGGAGTGATTGTTATTTTTAGAACAAGTTTTCTATGCCCCCAAGATAGTGGCCTTACACATTTTTTCTGTCTCTCTTGAACCCAGTTTCTATTAACACTTAAACAAAATATGGATTATTCTAACTTCTGAGATGGTCAAACTGAGCCCCTTCATAACACAAACAACCCATATCACAATGAGGTCATTGTTTCAGAGGTTGCTATACTCATGTTTTTGAGAGCTCAATGTTTTTTCCTACAGAGTTAATGATCTCTGTCTCCCAGGCAGTTAGAACAAGCTGAGTGGCTGTAGTACCTCTGGGTACAGAGCAATTAGAAGTCCTCCTGCTCCATTGCCCTGGGAGACCTTGTGATTTCAGTGCTGTCGCATATAATCATGCCTTGGTCAAGATGAAGCAGTGTTTGAAATGACAACGTGAGCCCTCTGCCCCTTGTGGCAGAGGTAAAAATAGACCCATTGCTGCAGGGAGTGCCGTGAATGTGACCTTTTTGTTCCTCAGTTTTTTGCCTTTCTCCTTCTCACTGCCTTCCTCCCACTCTTTGTGCCTTCACCATGCATAGATGAAGTCCAGGTTCTGGGAAACAGGCACGCTCTGTGCTGTCAGGTGCCCTGCGTTGTCATCGTCGAGGGTCAGGTCATCGTCTTCCAACAGCCAGGCAGAGTGAGTTTGGGTGAGGGACACCATGAGGAAGCACAGCATTCATCCTGTCATCCTCCTGCTTCTACGGGGTCTTCACCAACAGCTGGGCTGAATTTTAGAGCAGATGTTGTGACCTAGTGTGGACACAAGTCTCACGTGACTCTGCAGCAGTCCGGAGGGAATGTAAGCCCTCTTGCCCTTCTGCTACGAACATCATGGTGTCTTCTGACCTCTAGCTTCCTCTTGTTGGTCCCATTTTTCTCCCAGGCAGGGAAGCTTTATTCTCTAAACCCAACTTCTCACCAGCTTTCAGACCCTATCGCTTCTTTATTTGTCACTGCCCTCCTGTCCAACCCTGCTATCTCATTCCCACACCCCTACCAAACTCAACCGTTTGTTACCCCTTCCCAAGGTCCTGTTGCCTATCTGCCCCTAGATGCTTTGCTCAATCCATGCTTCCCATGGCCTACATGGTTTCTTGTTTATAGGGTTTATATCTTTCCTATTAAAACTAGACCAAGGCTGCTCATAAATGACTCATCTCCAGGAGGCATTTCAAGCTTTTTGTCTTTCCTCCCGTTGCTCTACCCCCCTCCATCCACTGAGGACTTCTGACTCCACATGCTGTGGTTGCTTCTTCTGAACCTGAAAGGACTGCTCTTCCCATCCAAAGCTGTTTGTCTGCTGGCCCCCAACCTGCCTTTTCTGTGCCCTTGACACCAGCCCTGAGGCCCTGCCAGACTGAGTGCCCTCTGTAGTAAGAAGAGGCTCCCCACTCACCAACTGGGCAGAGTCTTCCCAATGTCACATGTCATATGGCCTTGTTGCAAGCCTTCCAATATGACACTGATGCTGCTGGAATTTCCCTCCATCCACATGCAGTTTCTAATACTTGAAAGAACAAATTAGCTTGAAACTGGGGATTGCAGCAGAAGTCTCAGTGACAGCTATTTCAATAAACAGGAGAAAATTGACTCCATCTTATTTGGAATCAGGACTCTATGCCAGGAGCAAGTCACAACTACAACCTACTTTCAGCTCTCAGGACCCTTGATTCTGCTTCTCTCAAATTGTTATTCAGAGAGAATCTGAATAATAAAAAGCAAGAATAATCTTTAAGAGGAAAATATATGGGGAAAGATCTTATGAAAAGATATCATGGAAACTAAACAATCCATGCTTAATTACTTATAGAGCAATAATTGCTTGCAAGATGCCAAGTACGTATTATCTAATTAAATCTTCATAATGATCCATTATGTAGAGTACATAATTTTGTGTCATCCTGGTAGACAAAAAAAAAAAAAACAAAAAAAAACCCAACAACCCTAAGACACAAAATTTAACCAAATTCATTCAGATGTATGGATAAGGAAGCTGAAATTGAAACTAGGGAATGCCTACATTAATATTTTCAATGCTACCTCTCAGACCACCAGTGATAGCCCTGTTCCATCCTTCATTCAATAAATATACTAAGTATGTAGTATGTGTTGAGTACTTCTAATGCTACCAGTTCATGTGTTAAGGTCCCTCCATTCAATGATGAATAAGGTGCCAAGAGTGTTAATGTTCTCACAATGCAAGACTATACACAAAGGCATAGACAGGCAATTAGAATACAGAAGGAAAATTATTTTGATGAGGGAAACACAGAGCATGTCATCTATAAGCGATGCTTGTTGGAGGAAATGGTGTTGAAGGACAAGTAGAAGTGAGTAAAACAAATGAGAAGTAATGAAGCTTCCGAGGAACAAGGTGTGCAAAAGCACAGATCCAGGGGAGTAGATGGAACACAGGAAATGATGGTAGATGGTGTGTCACACACATGGAAGAGGTGGGGGCCTCAGAGAGGCAGTGATGGAGGCTGAGGGGGTGCCTTGTGAGCTGTGTGGAGGAGTTTGCCCCTCGTGGAAGACCATGGAGAGGTGTTGAAAGCTCTGACTACAGGTAATGTCATGATTAGAAAAAATCCCTCTGGGATTAAAAGAGTCTAGTTTGAAATGTGGAGACTGAGGAAGAAGGCTGGGCTGGTTCCTCAGGCAAAGGGTGATGTTATCTGGAGTAGAGTCATCACAGGGGGAAGTGGGAAGATCTGACGGTTTTAGGAGATTGATTTGATGACAGCTGATGACTGAATCAATGGCCTCAAGAGTCACCTGACACAGCAACCAAGTAAGACGCTGCCTTTCACCTCTTGTGAAGCTTCTGGACCAGATCTTTCCATTTCTGTGTGCAAAAATTTCACACATACACACACACACACGCCATCATTCATGAGACTCTCAGGACTAATTCCAACCTGTCTCATTTTCCTGTCTACCTCAGCCCTCATGGAAGTCCAAACCTTTCTTCCCTTCCATTGTTCCCTGCTCTTCATTCCTGTGTTAGTTGGTATCATATTTCACTTTTCTTTGTTAGTGCCTGTCGATGGTACTGCCCTCTTTCACTCCCTGACTTTTTTGACTATAGTTAGAAAAGAGCCAAGTGGTTCCGGGACTGGGAGAGCATCTACCAGATTAGGAGCCTCAGCCATCTGCATTATCGAAGGATGGTTTGGAATATATCAGATGTATGGCTGCTGGAGAGAATTCTGGGAAGAAAACATGATGAGGATCCCTCACAAAGATGGGGTTAAATTTATGGCTGTAAGAGACAACCAGTATTTATGGAGCTCCTACCGGATACCAGACTCTTCTTGTGAGACTTTGTTTCATTTAGTCTTTGCAGATGTGGGTTTTCACACCAGCTCACTGACTGTGGAATGCCCCTCTGTCCAGGAAAGTCTACAATTCATTTTCAAAGTTTAAATGCAGGAACATAGAACCAAGTACCTAACACTCAGTATGTGCTTGAAATGCTAGCTCCCTGCCTTCTACACTGAAGCCTTTCCTACAACAAGGGTCTTAACTTTAGTTACCCATAGGCCTTGTACGGCATGTACTGCAGGGATGTCCCACCAGATGAACTTGACTTTCTTATGGAAAAGTATGAGAACAGTAGAAAGATGTAGCATGTATGTGTGTGTGCATTTTTGTAAAAGACAGGCATGTGGGATGCACTTCACCTTATCCAGTAAAATATGCAAGCCCAGCTATAAGAGATAAGTACATGTAGATTGGGTCTGACTAGCCTGAAAGTGAAAATGTTCATTAAGTAGTCTATAGAATGTGCAATAGTAAGAATACCTGCAGGGAAAACTAGGCTCTTTAAAGGTAGAACCGAATGCTAATGAAATCAGCAAATAGGATGACACTTGGAGTAGAGACAGAAGCAAACTTTCACACACGTGCACACATACATCCACACACCATGTGTAGGCATATACCCATCTGCCCACCCACCCTTCACTGTCTCATCCAGGACGTCGACATTACTCCTTCCCTCACATCCTGTGGAAGAGAGAGGTTTTGATTGGCAAGATTTATTTTTCTGCATTTTCAGCTTTACCAGTACTTGCTTAAGCCTCTCCTTTCAGAAGTTAAAAATAAATCCAATGGAAACACACATTATTTCTAGTTTTCTGAAGTCCCTTGGGCTGTGGGTAGACTGCAGGTGAGGTGGGGATGGGAAACAGCTTTTACTCTGTTTTCAAAGCTTGAATCCCACTTACCGATCTCTGAGAAGCTGAAAAACATTTGGGGATGCTTTCCTTCGTTTTTGGTCTCTTCCTGGACTTGTTCCTCCTCTGGCAAAGCTATAGAACTTGACAAGTTCAGAACTTGAGGAAAACTTGGAGATGGCCTTATATAATCACTCATATTAAAGAAAAGGAGGCTGAGGTCCACAGTGGGAAGGTGGCCTTCCCATGGCCACATAATTGCAAAGTGGCGGAGCCTGAAATGGTCCAGTCTCCCCGTTCCCAATCAGTATCGTCCCTGTGTCAGGAGCAGAACCGACACCTCTATCTCTGCTGCTCCCTTGCTTGGTACCAAACCCATGATCCTCGTACCCAGACCTTCAGCCCGCACTGTTCCCAGGACCTCAGGAGTCCTGGAAGTGGTCCCAAGCTTCCCAACTCTTCCTGACCAAGTCACTCGCCCTCTTTCTGCCTTCGCTTCTTTGAACCAAGAGACAGTAGTATTTCCTTCCCTTCCTTCCTTTGCAGAGACAGCGTGTGGCCAGGACTTCATGAAAAGAAGCCTTTTATACTGTTAGAGTTTAGTTCACTGGGAGGGGCTCCCGACATGCTTGGAAATGAACGTCCATAAACGATGACAAAAATGTCATGTACAGTCTGAAGCCACGTGGGCCCAGTCTCCCACGGCTGCTGGATGCATGTACTTCCTGTTCCTTAGACACACTTAGAAGGACAGTCTACTCAGATTGAAGGCAGGGTTATGCACGCCTTCCAGCAGGGTGACGATGCAGTTGAGATTCCCAATTTGAGTATGATTCAGACGGTCCTGGATTCTTACCTTACCATTTACTATCTGCTTCATATTAATCAAGTTCTGTAACCCCTTGGGCTCTCAGTTCTGTCATCTGTAGAGCTGTATCATTGCAGCCCGTGAGTGTGTAGAGTGGGTTAAATGATGCAATTTTTGTAGTTTGCAACAGACTCCTGAACCCAGGGTAAATATTCTTCAGTATTGGTATTCTCCCTATTAGGAGAACTAAAATGAGGACAGGTGTGGGGTGGAGAAATTAGTCTTCCTGGGGAGACATGATTCATTTGGACACACCATTGACTTCTGGCCATGGGCTGCTTTGAGAGTGACTTCCATAGGTGATTTCTGGGAATTCAGCCTTGATGTAATTTCACAGTGGGACCACCGTGACCACTCATTTCATTTGTCCAGTTCTTGATTGTTTCTTCCCCTCTTTCTATGGAATCAAAAAGGAGAGTGCTGCACACCATATCTGGCTTGGGATTAGGATAAAACTGTGTCCTTAAGTTGTCTTATAAAAACCGTTGTTGTATTGTTTCTCAGACAGTGTAGTACAGTGGCCAGATTTTTTTAAAAGTAAAATTGACTAATGAGGTCTCTCTCTCTCTCTCTTACTTTGGGGTGGGGTGGAGAAAGAAATGTAAAGACTAAAATAAAGCCATCTGGAAAAGTCCAGTGTGGATTTCAAGTCTCCCTCTTTGTCCACATCCCCAAGCTGCTGTTCATGGAGAAAGGAATTTAAACATCTTTGTAACTGCTAAGAGTGCCAGTGACTGTGCTCTTAGCTTTGGCACAACCATGGTAAGAAGAATAAGCCACCTATATCTGAAGAGCCTAGTTATATGTTAAAACAAAGAACAATGAGTTCTGGCTGGGTTGCTCCTTTGGTTGGAGGGTCGTCTCTTGGACTGAAGGGTTAGGGGTTCAATTCCCAGTCAGGGTGCATATGAGAAGGCAGCCAGCTGATGTTTTTCTCTCATATTGATGCTTCTCTCTCTGTCTCTCTCTCCCTCCCTTTCTCTCTCTCTTCAAAAAAAAAAAAAAGCAATGAAAAAAGTCCCTGGGTGAAGATAAAAATAAATAAATATATAAAGAACTGCAGTCCAAACCCAGGTAGACTTTGCATCAGAAACATTGGGAGTTGAGCCTGGACGTCCTTTTCCTTCCTTCCTTCCTTCCTTCCTTCCTTCCTTCCTTCCTTCCTTCCTTCCTTCCTTCCTTCCCTCCCTCCCTCCCTCCCTCCCTCCCTCCCTCCCTCCCTCCCTCCTTCCCTCCCTTCTTTCTTTCTTTCTTTCTTTCTTTCTTTCTTTCTTTCTTTCTTTCTTTCTTTCTTTCTTCCTTCCTTCCTTCCTTCCTTCCTTCCTTCCTTCCTTCCTTTCTTTCTTTCTCTTCTTCTTCTTTTTTAACAAGCTCATCATGGTTCCCTACCACCCCAACCCCCAGGGAAGCTTTAGAAACACTGGCACAAAAATCTGTGCTAAAAAACACAAGACACCACTGTTATCTCCCCCAAAAGTTGGACTGGAAGTTAATTTGGCTCAGTTTGGAAAAGAAAAGCCCTCAAACTTACCAGTAATATAAGATAAAGACATGTTCTGTAAAAAGCCTGCTGTGTTAAAACCTCCCCCTCTTTTTTGTCTCTTGATTTTCCTCTGTGTGGTTTTCCCTCTCTCTCTCTCTCTCTCTCTCTCTCTCTCGATTACAAAATGTTCCAAACACTAGCGATGGTTTGAGCACATCCCCTGAGAGCCTGTCTCTGCCAAGCTCCAGGGAGGAGAGGTAACCAGAAGTAGGTTCCAGGGCGGGGGCTTCCCATGCAAGGACTCAGCTGTCTGGAACTCTGGCCTTGGCCTCCTGGCTATTTGACAACTCCTTCCCAGCTTGTTTTCATCATTTTTATGCACAAAATCTTCTTCAAGGCTCCCAGCTGGAACCCAAGCTCTCCTTCTCCTAAACTGTCAAGCTCTTCATTGTGTTTCACCTACTCCTGCTGCCTTGCAATGAGTTAAATCAAATGAAATGGCATTTGTGTGATGCTCGCCAAAGCATGTTCACACACACGAGCTCATCAATGCTCCGGATATGCCCTTGTTGGGCGCTAACTCTCCTGGGGTTTAAGGAAAAATGTTGAAACTCCAGAGACTCCAGAGGTGAAGTGACTCCCTGAGGACTGGGAAACTAGTCAGGGCTGCAGGCTGATGGTCTTTCCGATACACTGGTTTTCATCTAACTTTTATGTTTCTATCAAGCTACTGATTCGGGGAGTTAAGCAGCTATATGTGCCAGAAGCGTACTGGATACTATAGGATATAAGGGTGTCATCAAAGCCTCTTCCATTAAGAAATTTACAGTCTTTTTAGATAGTAAATTAGGTCTAAAAAAAACTTTAAAATAACTTTGTTATGGTTTGAATGATTGTGTGCCCCACCTCCCGCCCCCAATTCATATGTTGAAACTCTTATTTTGGAAATAGGATCATTGCAGATGTAATTAATTCAGTGAACAGAGGCCATGCTGGAAAATGGCGGTCCCCTAATCCAATATGACAGGTGTCCTTATTTAAAAGGAAGTCCACTCATATGTGGGACATTATGGTAT
The DNA here is from genome assembly GCF_014824575.4 of Sturnira hondurensis. Taxonomy (NCBI): domain Eukaryota; kingdom Metazoa; phylum Chordata; class Mammalia; order Chiroptera; family Phyllostomidae; genus Sturnira; species Sturnira hondurensis. The sequence continues at coordinate 47,805,855 of NW_028079044.1, forward strand.
AGAAAGCAGCAAACAAACCAACCAAATAAACAAACAACAGTGGAGGAAAGATGCTGAAGGTTAAAGAGGCCAAATACACAGTGCCGGAGGGAGATTAGACTCTGGGCCGTGAGCATATTTCAAGGCAAAATGATCCTGTTATTTTTTAGTCTGAAATTGTCCAGCAGCCTCTGCTGGCCCTTGCCCCTTTGGGGGAACATCCCAAGCATCATTAAGTCTTTCTGAAAGAACAAGGACCAGAACTGCACACAACATTCCACCAACAGATACCCCAGGTCCTGTAAAATGGGAGAAAACGACATATTCAGATAGAAAAATGTTAGGTATGAAAGGGCATGGCCTGTTACATTGCTTTGTAACTTGTCCTGGCTCTGGAAGTTACCCCCAGTTTCTGATATCTTTACCTTCCCTACTCCTCTACCTGTCAAAACAGGACTCATTTATTCCACAAGTGATTTGGGAGCCCTTGCTCTTAGCTTATGGCTGTGACCAAAACAGGAAAGGGTCATGTTTTCAAGGGGTTTGCATCCTAATAGAGGAGGGTAAAGAGAAGGAGGAAGGAAAGAAAAGGGGGGGAAGGGAGAGAAAGAAGAATGAAGGAAGGAAGAAAGGAAGGAGACAGAAAGCAGATAAAAGGATTGAAATAGGGTGGGGAGAAAGAGATCAGATAAGAGAATTACAATGGTGGGAGATAACAGAGAATATCAGGGTCTCAGGAAAAGCTTCTCTGAGACACAGGAAGGTCAAGAGCAAGAGAATTCTAAGAAAAGGAAACAGCCATGTCAAAGGCCCTGTGATGATCTTGGCACAGAGAGGCACAGACAGTGTGGTCAGAGGCTGGAATGGACGTGACGAGCGGTGCAAGATGAGGTCATAGAGATGGCCACAGACCAGATCACACACGGCTTGGCAAGTCAATGCAAGGAGGAGTTTGGATTTTATCCTCAGTGTCCTAGAAGCCATTAGTGGTTTTTAAGGAGGGGAGTAAAAAGTTCCAATTTATTTTTTAAAAATAAATCCTTCCATCAGCTCGTCACATGGCTTCACAAAGCTGCAGGACAGGTTAGGAAATAGAGTTTCAGTTCTGGGGTGCCACGTGCCCGGATGAAAACCCTACTACAGCGGAAGGGGAATGACTGAGTGAGAGCACCTCTGTTGGTCATGATCACAGACACTCAGCACAAACCGAGAGTGAGGAAGACAACAGGTATGATTTTATATATGTGAGTTCTCCAATGTTTTGGTTGAAATCTTTGTATAATTTTATTATTTAAACTTATATTTTGTGTATAACTTAATTGTTTTTAAAAAGCAAACTAAAAGTCTCCAATAATACTATTGCATCCCAAGATCATTTGCCTCTTCCTTCGGTTACATAACTTGAGTACTGGTGTTTGACATCACCTCTCCTCCGGTCTTTGAGTTCCATTCCTGCCTAAATAGCATGCACAGAACCTGCCACAGGGCATTTGCTCAGCAGATATTTTTCTGATGAAAGCATGAACAGGAGAAAGAGAACGACCAAAACATTCATAACAGCAAGAGACTGTTGAGAGTAAAGCATTGGTCCATGTAGACTTTTCTGGACACCCACTCTACGGCAGGCATTGCGTGATATATATGTGTATGTAGATACAGAGATAGACACGCATACATATACCTAAAACCTATGGGAGGGAGCACTCATAACCATACGCAGCAGCTCTGAATGATAGGTGTTATTGTCCCATTTTATAGATGAGAGACTGAGGTTTGGAGAGGTTTAGTTACTTGCCCAAGTTTGTATGCAGGAAAAAGTGATGATTGGTTGTTACTGAAAGAATATTGACCTTGATGAATTTTTCTAAGTCCTCAGTAGGTGAACTTGGATGTCCTTTTCTTTAGCTGAACTTGATTGTCCTCATCTGAAAAATGAAAAGTAAGGGCTTTGTTGGGTGCCATTCCGTGTGACTTAGCCTATAGATGCATGGCTACTTTGAGAAATAATGATTCTGCTTTTATCCATCTGAGAAATTGCCAGCCTCGTGTTCTCCATCACCCACATCTTTTATTGCATCTTAATTCCATAGCTATATTCATTCACTTTCCCTTTCAAGACTTTGTGCAAACACTGGCCCTAACATTTGAGAAAGCAAAGCCTTTAACAGAGAGACATGTTTTAAACTATGTAGAGAGTAAAAAATGAATTTCCCATTTTTAAAACTGACTACAAGAAACACCTTGGAAATAAAGCAATGGCAACAATCGCCCTGATTTATATGTAAAGACACAAATACACACACTCCTATCCCATTAGAAAATATGCCAACAGGATTCTATCTCAGGCCAGATAAAAGAAACAATAAATAAGGTGGTGTATTGTGAAGCTGATGGCCTTGATAAAAGGCAGCATTGTGACATTTATAAAAGACTCTTTTATTTCCTTTTTATTACCTTGGGAGGAGAAGAGGAAGTGTCCCTACTTCCTCTTCTTTTTTGAAAGGCATTTGTACAATGCATATCCCGGTTGTGCAGAGCGAGAAAATAGTAAACATCAGACTTTACCTTTGACTGCACCTGCTGTGTTTCTCCGAATGGTTAAATCATGTCTTTTTTTAAGTGGAGTCAGAGAAAGAAGATCTTGTAGGCCAGAAGGCCAGGATCTAGATCTCTGTTTCTACCTAGTTTGGTGGATTTTTAAAAATCCTCATTTGAGGACATGCTAATTAATTTTTAGGGAGAGGGGAAAGGAGAGAGAGAAACACTGGTGTAAGAAAGAAATATCAATTGGTTGCCTCTTGTATGTGCCCCGAAAAGGGGGTGAGGGGCCCAAATCCACCATTTGGCATGTGCCCTGACCTGGAATTGAAAGATCGACCTTTCAATTTACAGGACAATGCCCAACCAACTGAGCTGCCCCAGCCAGGGCGGTTGGGTGGTTTTTTTTTTATGGTAGCTTTTTAAAAAAGAAATACTTCTTGGTTTGAGGTGTGCCACTGGTCAATTTCCAAAGTCCCAAAATAGTTATTTTGGTCACTTTTGTCCAGTTTTACTGCCAGGTTTTGGAGATAGAATTTGCTAAGTTCTTTACTCAGACACTCCAGAACTATCATCAACATTTAACAGTAAAATGAAAAAAAAAAGATTGAGGGGCGAGAAATATTTATCCTTAAGTATTCAAATAAAAATCATCCTTACGTTGGATGATTTGCAAAGAGGAAAAACATCACCCAGTTCTGCAGAGGAAGACAGGGAAAATGAGTGCCTGAGAGAATGGCATCGTGCAAGTGAAGGAAAGAGAAAGCTAAGTAAGTGAGCATTTCATGAAAGGTTGGGGGTCTCAGCAATGAAAGTAACTGACATAAAAGAAAAGCATGGGTGATTATCAGCACACTGATTTTTGCCACCCCCCTGAGTTCTTTCAAATCTGTTGATTGCTTTTGTGCATCATCAGTTTCTGATTAAAAAGGGATATAAATGATTCAAGTGGAAATTGCACCTCTAAAAAGTATGTATATTACTTTTGTCTATTTCCATCATGTTCATTTCTCTTCAGCTTTTTGGTCATAAAGGTGGAAATGTAACAGTGAAATTGTGTGCAGTAAAAAAAAAAATTACCCTCAGAATGAATCGGTTATGAAACAGAAACTGATAGAGAAAACTGAAAAAACTGTGGTTCTTTGTCTTGAACAGTGACTGCAGGGAAAGATTTAGAGAGATCTGCTTATTCTTTCATTCATCCAGCGAATATTAAACTCTTACCAAGGGCTGTGCACTGCTGGGGATACGGCAGAGGATAAAAGACACAGAACTTCCTGCCTTCCTGGATTTGATATTCTCTCAGAGTGAGGCAGTGAATTATATAATATGCTAGAGGGTATCAGTATGATGGCCAAACATTCAATCGGATATGGGGAAGGGAGAACGCTGAGGATGCTGCAATTTTAAATAGGGTGGATGTGGTAGCGCTCACCGAGTGATAATGTTTAGACCAAGATTTGAAGAGAAGAAAAGCACACTGTGTGCACACGTAGGGAAAGGACATTTGGGGGCAAAGAAAGGTTAGTGCAAAGGAAGACGATTACCTGGCGCATTAAGTAACAATAAGGTGGTGTGCCGGGAGGAGACTGAACAGAGGAGAGTGGAGTAGGTGAGTGGAGCCATAACAGAATTACAGAATAACAGAAGGCCAGGTTATGTAGCCTTGAAAGCTAGGTTTGTAAGCACTTACCGTATGATAGGTACTATGCTAAATATGTGGCATACGTTATCTCCTTTCATTGTGACTCATTACGTGTTGTTGTACTGTTATTATAGACAATGAAATGTAAACTGAACTAAATGGAATAGTTTTTTGTTTGTATTTTTTGTCTGGGATCTTTTGGGCGTGACGGAGCTGGTATTTGAACCTTGGGGTACCTGGTATCAAAGACAATGCTAAATCAAAGTGCCATAGAGAATGTGTCACTCATTAATGCTAGGGGTCAAAATCCCAGAGAAGAAATTTTACTTACTGAGTAGAACAATTCAAGTGATCTGTCAGAGTGTCCCCTGAGGTTGAACTGAAGTTTTGGGTAGAGGTGCATAGTGTGGGTTTGCTTTGACATGATGGTGGAACGCCCCTTTCCCTGCCCTGGTGCCCTGGGCTCTGGAGCACCTGAGGAAGGAGGATCAGCGGGGACAGTGGTGTCACACAGCAGCTCAGAGCCTGGGCCCTGGAACCAGAGCTAGAGCTGCATCACAGCCAAGTCACAACTGTTTGACCTGGGACAAATGACTTTATCTCTTTTCGTGCTGCGTTTTTTCAGCCTTAAAGAGGATGACAGTCCCTACAAAGCAAGATTGTTTTGCACTGTAGGTTGATTGTAGCACTGCAGGAAATATATTCGCAAGTGTCTGGAATGTATACTATGTGCTTAGCAAGCATTAGTATTGCTTCATGATATAGCATCAGATCAGCGTCCCCAGCATTCCTTTACATTTAAAAAAAAATGAAGAAAAGGAAAGAGGAGAAAATATTTTCTTCTTCCTATACTATCACCATGTATTCGTTCATTCATTCATTCCAATGTGCCTGGCACTCCTCGAGGGACTAGGCATGAGTAACAGCATATAAGTTACACCCTCAATGACTGTGGGAAAGCAGAGCTAGGGAAGCATGTGACAGTATGAAAATGACTGCAATTCATGGGCTGCATATGGCCATTTCCTGCCCACTCTTCACAGAGGGGAAGTGTGGATCTTACCCTCTATCTGAAGTCTTCTTTGATGTAGCCATGAGGAAAAAAAAAAATTTTTCCATTCTCAGCGGACACCATTATCTCCTTTACTCACTGCAACCACAATTTTTCAATTTTTTCAACATTCAGTAAAGGGATGTTTGAGACCCATCCAGAGTGATTTTTCTTTGTTTTTTTTTTTTGCTTGTTTTCACCTCCCCCCCCCCCTTTTATTAGGACTTTGAGGTTTTGGACAGTGCCTAGACAGTGCCTAGACAGTGCCGGTCTCCTAGACAGGAGACACTCAGATATTAGATGACAGATGAATAGATGGATGAAGAGAGGGAGGAAAGGAGGCAGGAAGAGAAGAGGGTGGGCTGGAGGCATGGAAGGAGGGTGGGCTGGATGAAGGGATAGAAGTAGGAGGGCAGGAGGAAGGGATGAGGGGAAGGATGGATAGACAGATACTCGAAAGGAAGGTTGGACACGTGGATGCGTAAATGACTCCAAGGAAACCATTAGGGGAAGAAGACAAATTCGGACTGAGAGTAAGACAGAGAAGAAAGACTTTATAGAAGAAGGGGTGTCTGAGTTCTGTCTAGAGGATGCTGAGATTTAAGTACAAACAGGAAAGTCAATAGGTGGTGGTGGGAGGCTAGGAGAGGGAAAGGTGTTCTGGACGAAGGGAAACGTGACGAAAGCGCAGAGGTACAGAAGGTAATGTATCAATTGAGTGAGAAATAGAGCAAGGAGTGGAATCTGGAGGAGAAGGGCAGAGAGATGGAGATGAAATAGGTTTCAGACCATGGAAGGGCTTGGAAACTGTGCTAATGAATTCAGACTTTCAGATCCTAGTGGGTCCTCTATGGGCGAGCTTGCCTGTCTTGCTGAAAGGCTTAACTGTGACTGAGGACTTTGTCTTCTTCCTGCTGGGTACTAAGTGCTTGATTAAAGCTGAGAAGAGGCAAACAGCTGCAGCAGTATTTTCTGGGAGCCTAAATCACAAGGTTATGGTATCTGAATTTAAAGGGAAATTGAAACTGTTTCACTACTCATTTAGACTGAAACTACTTTTAGAATTTCCAGAAGAACCATTGAAAACACAAGTCTGTCTCCTAACAATGCTCAGGCTTTGGGATTTTTTTCTGCCTTTATTCCACAGAATGAGACAGAGTGGAATTAATTATAATACCTGACATGCCCTTATGTTACTTTTGTAGAGCTCTCTCCTCCAAATGATCTCATTTGATCTTCATAAAACCCGTGTAAGGCAAGCACTATTATCTTCATTCAGTGGCAAAGCCGACAGGCCCAGAATAGTAAAGGCGAGCAGGTCTGGATACTCTCAGCTCTACATGCTCTGGTACAAGGTCTGAGGATCTTCACGTGCAGAACAAAGACCCCTGCTGCTGCCCACACCTGTCACAAAAGAGGCCGAAGGAAAAGGGAAGCACACACTGTGTGTTGAAAACCTACTCTGTCCACTCTCACCACGAGTATCCTCATATAATTTCATCACCAGCCCATGACTATTCTGTAGAAAAGAAGCCTTGAAGCTCAGAGAGGTTAATACACTTGCTGAAGTTGGCCCAGCTGCAAAATGGCAGAGCCGGGTGTGACCATCCAACACACATGCCCTTTGTACTACCTCCCACTCTCATGGGGTCAGCGTGGGCTCAGGGCTCAGAGCTCAGACTGCTGTGTCCAAACACTGACTGGTCTTATGACCTTGGGACTAGCTTAATGACCTGGAGACCCTGTGCGTCAGGTTCTCATCACTGGAACTAATATTGGTGTTTATCTCTGGGGGTTGCTTTTCTGCTCTGCAGAAAGTGGGGGGCATCTGTATTAGTGTCAACAATAAAAATAAAGAAAAAAATTGGGTGATATGCTCAAAAGAGGGGAATTGGTTACTTAACAGGATAGTCATTCATTCACCAGTGAATTATTGAGTTATTGCCAGTGGTTTGCTTGCAAATATTTAAGAACCAGGTTTTTTATTTTGAGAGTGGAAGCCCAAATGTGTAGTGTACTAATTTCTCAGGTGAAACTACCCCCAATTCCAATTCCATGCCCAATTCCAAGCTAATTGCTCGTAAACAGCTGACTTGCAAAATCCCTGAGCTGGTTCCAGGACACCACTGGCTTTATGTGAAGTTTTCTAGTAGGCACTGGGGATATAGATATGTGGTTAGCACAGAATTCACATCACACGTACGAACTTCATGACCTGCCCAGAAGAACACAAAAATCACTCAACTCATAATAGGAAAATCTAGATTTGTTTCCCATCATAAGGCATAATCGAAGGGTCAAAATTGTTCAGGCATTGCGAAAATCATGTGGAGATGATTAAATGAGAACATATTGCATGAAAATGTAGCCCAGGTGACAGAGTATGAAATGACTCAATATTAATAACCCTAATGCACCTCAGTGGCAGGTACTTGAGGTCAGATGCAGCATGTCATTGAATGATTGGGGAATGTTTCAAACAGGTAGAAGCTCTGGCTATGGGAAGGAGAAACACATGCACCAGTCTCCAGAGCTACAGATTTAGAGAGAAAATGCCCCTGAGGGGCCACGTATTCAGAATGAAGCATTTGGATTACAGAAGACAATAACAAAAAATATAATTAATAGTGTTAATAATTATCTGGTGCTTATTATATAGATGCAAATTGGTTTACCTCAATTACTTCATGTAATCTTCAGACAGTCCTTTTAAATGGCAATTGAAAGTTCCACTAAGACATTGTTTTCTATTTTCATTTATTTTCTACACTCAATGAATTTTTAATAAGAGAATAAAACTGTTTCAACAATGATTTTCAGAAGCCAAAGCTTTTGCTTGGAGGAGGAGATGACCACACCCCTAACATTGGAATTTTAGCATTTCTCCCAATGATTAGAATGCATTAATACCTTAGAAACGATTTCTCACAGGGCTTTCCTCCTCCTTTCTACAATATCAGGTGTTTTTGGAACAAAATCTGTGTGTTTCCAGTTTTTTTCACTTGACGCAGTGTTGGTTACTGAGGCTTTGGCAAAGGAAGAGGGCGCCCCAAGCACCTGGCAGAACTAAGCCTTCCTAAGGTCTGTAGTTCTCTGGTTTGAAGCATGATACCTTCCATATTTAAACCACATTCACTTTAATTAGTATCTTAATTTGTCCAGTCCCTCCCTTAGCCCAACTACCTTCTGTACAGCTCCCAGATTTCAAGCGAAGCTCTAATTTTGTTACCTCATTCTCAAAAGTGTTCATTCCTTTAGTTTACTGAAGAAAGTAGAGAAGCCGTCGAGCACATACATTTTCCCACGTGTAGAGTCTAATTTCCTTCTCCAACCTTGTTTTTCACAAGACTCAAACATAGGCTGTATGTCCATGTACACATACGTGTACAGCAACTTGTGGCAGTGACGATTTTCTAATCCCGTAACTAATTATTTACTAAGTCACAACTAACCGTGGAAAGTGCGCTGCATGTCACTAAACTTCATTCTGCTGGGGCCTGAGTCTCCGCCCCCACTTGGTAATACGGGCCCTTTACCCAGAGTAAGGGCTGGCGTCTTGTTTGGGTTGGAATGTGCACCAAACTAAGTACCTTGCATAGATCATCAGACTAAAAATAAGAATCACCAGCCTATCAGATCTCTCTATGTCTAGCTGCACTGGCTTGTGTTCTATCGTTTGGTTCTTGCAGAGGATTCTATGAGGCTCATTTAAACAACACTGGCTGGACATCTTCCTTTTCCAGATAAAGTAACTGATTAGTGGAGAATTTAAGTAAATTGTCCCAACTCACATGAACTCTAAAGGACAGAGCTGATATTCGGCCTCCTCTGACACCGCAAGATAGCTATGTTGTCCCGTCGCTTTCCTCTGTAATTTAGGATTAAATAGTACCGCCAGCGTTTGGTAAATCTGGACTATCTTATTGTATTTGCCATAATCTTACATTTTATTCTCTCTGTCTTACAAGATAGCTGTACAGGTGACAGATTGCCCAGCCTGCTCATGGAGGAAACCTGGCCCATGAAGTTGAGGTCAGGCAAGCTGAACAGTGGACAAGCGGGGTGAAGACCCATCTGAACCACAGCTCTGCCACCGACTTCTGTGTAACGTGGGAAAATCACCGCAGAGGAAACCTGTTTCCTCTCCTTTAGCGGCATCTACCCTTGAGTCTTCATGGCCCCCATTCAATAAGACGGGGTAGCATTAATAACACAGGTCAACACTGGTGGCGCCTGAGCAACGTCCCAGGCTCAACCACCAATCCGATACGATTTGCATCAGTTATCTCATTTTACCCTGCTAACGATCCTATACAATCTATGGCCCCCAACTGCATGGAAAGGAAAAACTGAAGTTCAAAGCCGGTGCTGAAGTGTGCCTCACACTCACAGTTAGTGAGTTACAGGTCTAGGACTTTGGCCTCCTCAAATTATAACCTGCATGCTAATCGCATCCAAGGGAAAGTTGTGGAGGTAAAATAAAAGGAAAAGGAAGTGGAGGTGATCGTACACTCTAAAATACTTTGTAAAGTTTCTAGCACTCACTCAACACTTGCTCCATGGTTGCATGAGTGGATTCTTACCACTGGACATAGCTGGGTTGGGATGAAGTCAGAAACGAGAACTGGAATCTCACTCCCTGGGTTGCAGGCTCTGGGACCAGACATTTACTGACTGGAATATTGGCTCAGCCATTTGTGACCAGTGTCATTTGGGTCATTCACTTCACTGCACTTAGTCTTAGCTTACTGTAGCAGGGTCTATGCCATTTCCCCTGGTGGAAGGAGGAAGGATTAAATAAAACGACAGAGGCAAAGTGCCTGTGTAGGAGTTTAGTACATGGGTTTACTCCTTCTGTGTCCTGTTGTACCTTGAAGATGTTTTAATGTCTTGAATTTCAGCTCCAAAGACATGCTTAGAAATAAATACAAGCTGGAGCAAATAGTTATGTGAGGCGTCGGGAAAAGAGGATGAAATGGTTCATGACATGTGGCAGAAGTCAAAGGGGACAGATTTTTAGCCTAAGAAGTTAAAAGGGACTATAAACCTACACTAGTAAGAAACTATTTCACTCTGTGTTTCTCAGGAGATAAATGTCCCATGGTTTTAATTGGCCATTTATTAGCGGATCTGGCTGCTAGACCCTTGCCGTGGGGCCTGGCCTTTTAACCACCAACCTGAGTTATAAAATAACAATTTGGTTAGGAAAATTGAGATAAACAGTGACCTTTTAAAAGGGAAGTTTTCCAAAGCATGTATCTATCCTTCAATAATGTATGTTTTCTTTCACTCACCTTCAATCCTACCCTTTTATAGTTGCTTAATGAGTGCAATGTAGGTCAGTGTAAGCTAGATTAATGCTGAAGTTACCCATAAACCTTGAAAAATCAGTGGTATAAACAAATGCATGTTTATTTCTTGTATACATTCATATTCCATGCGGATTGATGGAGTGGGACTATACAGCACCATTCAAGGACCCAGGCTAATGGAGATTCCACTATCTCCACGTTTGAATTGTCAGTTCACTACGGCAGAGGAAGACATTATTTTACACTGACTTAGCCTGGGAGAAATACGTATCCCTTCCGCTCACATTTTGTGGGCAACAAAGAGCCGCATGGCCTTGCCTAGAAGCAAGGGGCTAGAAAGTCTAGTATTTCACTGGCCAAAAAAGAAGGAATTAAAAGGGGATTCGATGAACTTATGGCATTCTCCATGTGCCAGTTAACAATTGTATGCATACATGAACAATTTAAGCAATTACATTCCCCCCTTCATAGGTTGCAAATCCTGTGTCTCATGAGACCCGCTGATTCCCAGGTGCTTAATACGGTGCCTGTCACAGAAATATTATGGTGCTCAGGACAGAGCTGTTGAATTCTAGCACTGAATATACACGTGACATTCATCCCCTCTGTCAACAAACATGTACCAACCTCCATCTACGACGAACCTAATAACCGCTAAACCTGGGGGAAGAGAAGTAAAGTCCAGAAGAAGATCTTATGATACAGGGAGGGTGTGCTTACCTGTACTGAGCCTGATAACTAAAAAGTCAAGTTCACTGGAGGTGCTGGATGGACCTTCAGGTGGTGAGCTAATTAAATATGTGGAGCTATTGGGGAAGACAGGAGAAAATCAAGGCCATGTGTATATACTTAGAAGTAACCTCCAAAGAGGCTCTAGTCTAATCGTTGAAATTATTCCAGACTGTGTGATATTGTAGAAAGACTGCATTGGAAGAGAAGAGAGAGAGAAGGACAGGGACTGATTGAACCTGTGTCTAATATCAGGCACGGGGTCAGGCTCGGTGTAGGTATTCTATCACTGAATTACGTACTACCTGCTCTGATGGTGTTCGTACTCCCGTTTCACAAACAGATAAACAGGCCCAGAAATTCCATATTAACTCAGCTCTTGACACTCATTGCTATGCCCATTGCTGCCTACTCAGCGGGGACAGGGTTCAAAAGCAAGTTCACTGTCACTGGCGAGATTCAAGTGGAGGCTGAAGGGTCTTGTCAGGGATGTGTAGAGCTGGAGCAGCACTGGGGTTTGTATTAGGTCTTCTCTAGTTTGCCTTTGGTACCCAAGACTTCGCATTTGTGGGATTGAGCCTCAGGGATTCCTGCCTTCTGAGGGTGGGAGGAGCAAGAGATGTCTGTGACAAAGAAGCCACCTTGCTCAGTGAGGCCTGTCTCAGACGCCCCTGCTGCTCTGCCTGCTCTGGGCTGCCCAGAGCACTTGAGCTGGGTTGGACTCCAGAGAGAGGAGCCTCGGAGGAATGTCATCACTGAACCACTCCCGTTTGGAGTTCCAAAGGTCCACTCATCCTTTAGTTTTCTTGTTAAATCTATTCAAGTGGAAATCTCATGATAGGTATAATTAGGGTCATTTCAAGAGCAAAGAAACGCTTCCTAATTTCAAAGGCATGTGCTCTGTAGTTCCCTTAGACATTAGCCAAGCTGGATGCCTCCTCCGGCCTCCAAAGCTGCATGAAGCAATCAGCAAATCAGAAGAGGGTGTCAGATGCTCACAGGGCCATAATTTGTCATACTGGGCGCAGGGGTGCCTGTGAAGTCAGTGTTGGGGGTTGCTCAGAGAAAATAGCCAACACCCTTTCCACGCGCTGCCCCCAGTCCACCAACTGTGGTGATTAGGGGAAAATCACATGACTGACTCCGTCTCAGATACTAGCTGGCCAAGTGACTATAGCTAAGTCACTTCCCTCCTCCATTTCTAAGTTTCTTCATTTGTCATGCACCAGACAGGTTCTTAAATTGGGTGCTTATGCATCCTTTTTCTGTCCTGTGCTGTCTGGAGAGCTGAGGCCATGGTTCAGGGCTTGAAGGACTGTAACCCATGTGGAAGGTAGGTAGCATGATGCAGTGAGTTCAGTACATGGGAGACCAAGATGTGGTGACTTCCAGCTCTGCCACTTACCAGCTGTGCTGTCTTGGGCAAGTCTCTCCGAGAATCAGGCACACTACAGGAAACAGGAATAGTGTCGTCTACATCATTGTGTTCAGGTAAGAATTAAATGGTAAATAGAGCTTCTAGCCCAATGCTTGGCCAGATGCATGACACATGTTAATATGTCTCCTCTTTTCCTTAAAATTTGACAAAGCACGGTGGTCCCTTAGTATCCCCAGCAGCGGACCTCATCAGTCAAAATCTCATTGTGATGAGGAATCTGTCCCACTGCTCATGCGCTCAGACAGTGGTGGAAAAGGAAAAGAAACTGTGGGGCCCTGTCCGCGGAACATCACATGTTTTCCTCCATCCCAGACAACTCTCATCCTTTTGCCCTCCTGGCAGACTGGTGGTCAGACAGCTTGGTCCTCAAGGGGTTTGGGAACTTCCTAAACAAACTAGATTTGATGTGACTTCCAAAGTGTCGGAAAATGAAAATCAGTGAGCCCAGGTTGTAGAGAGCACGAGCCCACCACGCAGCCTTGCATCCAGGATTCCCAATCGACAGAGGGATTTCCTCTGACTTGACCTCATGCAGAGGCTTCTGGGGACCCAGCTGGGAAGCGTCTGCCAACAGTGCAGGGTAGAGAAACCTGTTAGTCACTCATCCCAAACTGGGGGCCACAGAGGGGCAGGGTGATGTATGCATGTGGCAGTTGGGTGGGCTGCCCTCCACCCTCATCTCTGCTCCACACGCTGGTCCACCATGTGCAATAAATGGGAAATGAAAGGTGAGCTTGAGATCCTAATGCATTCATGTGAGTTTGGGGAGGATGGCTGAGGCTCAGGAGTTTAGCTGCTAAGGACTAGAAATTGATTTATCCTTTTGTTGCTATTATTATCATTTTGTCACAACCTCATTGTTCACCTGCCCTCCTTCACCACCAATGCCAACCAGTCATGGCAGCCTGGGGAATGCTGAGTGCTTATGAGTGTCAAACATTCTCCTAACACTTCAGTCGTGTTACCTCATTTATCATCAGGGGTTAGCAATTGATGTTTGAGCAAAGACTACATGAAAATGAGGGAGTGAGCTGTGCAGATGTTAGGAGAAGGGAGTACCACCCAGGGAGGGCAGCCAGGTGGGCCGGGGAGTATTTGACGAGTTAGTGACTTGAACAAGAAGGATAATAGCAAGATAGAAGGCTGGAATGTGTTGGAGTTCATGAAAAGTTGAAGCCAAGACTTATTTTGTGTTCTGCTCCTCAAAAAGAATGAAATCTTCCTTCAAGTAGAATTAGAATCATCTTATTATTTCCTAGTTGTGTCAACATGTCTTAGAGTGAAATCTTTCATTGAATTCAATCTTTTCTATCTCAGCACGACACCCATGGTGTCCAAAGAACAGAGGAACGATCATAGAAATGCAGAGGCTGAGCGTGAGATACTGTAATGTAAATGCTGATTGCATAATTGGTGGGAGCTACATTTGTAGTGATCCTCACCGTCGGTTTCTTATAGTGTCAGGAAACTCCCTTAGGTTTTAGGTGGCAGAAATCCAATTCAAACAGGCTTGAACAAAAGAACAATTTGTTGCAAATGGTCTTAGGACTGCATGAGATAGAATGGGCCTGCACCTTAGGAGAAATCAGAGCCTGAATGTTACTAAGAGCTGGGGTCAGTTATCTTTGTTTCTCTTCTGAATCTGGTTTATTAATTTTTAATCTCTCTCTTTAAACTAGGTGCCCTCCACCCTCGTCCCTGGTCCATTTTGTTGGTACACCATGTGCTATAACTGGCTAATGACAGCTTCCTAACTTTTCATATATTTCCCAAAGTTAGAGTTAGTAGCAGCAGGACTCCCTCCTTTCCAAGTGTACAAAAATCCTATGGAAGGGACTCATTGACCCAATCCCTGGATTAAGCAAATGTATCCATTGGATGAGCTCCCGTGCAGGAGCTGAAGGCATGTGAATGAAATGGGAAGGGACCACACAAGAACCAGTAGGAGTGGGGATGTCCTCATAAGAAAGCAGGCTGCTGAGTAGGAAACAATAGTTGCCCACTAAAATTGTCGTATTTATTATGTTTATTAACCATCACCATTGCATGTTGGACCCATTTTCTATTTGGAAATCTCTAGGTCTAGAAGGGACTCTATCATGTCATTAATTCTGTGCAATCTGACATAGAACAGTGGCTCATTTCTCCAAGAGTCTGAGGAATGTACTTCTTCACATGAGTCTTCGGCCCCTCCCCACGGTCTGTGAGGAGACAGACAGGAAGCCCCACCGTTCCTCCACTTCCGCCGTTTAATGCAGACCCTTCTGAGCCGCATCACAGCAATCGCTGCCTTCTTGAGGATTCTGGCTTCTCCTGTTCAGCACCTGGGCTTCTACTTCGGCTGCTGGCCGTGGGCACTCGGGGTTTCATCGAGACAGTTTGCCCCTGGAATGTTGTAGGAAAGGAGTCATGTTCGAACGTGGCTGAGCTGCAGACCCAAAAGTCTCTGTGTGGTTTTCCCAGTCACGGTTCCCGGGACCCCGATGTGCACTTACACAGACATGGATGCAAATCCTGGCTCTGTGGCTTATGGATTGTGGGCAAGTGATTCAATCCTCTACCTTGCATTCCTCATCTGCACTGTGGAGATAATACTAATGGTATTGAGAGAATTGTAGGGGATGATTTATGTAAAGTACTGAGTGAGGTGTCTGATGTATAAGTTGCCCCATAAATCTTGGTTCTCTCCCTTTTCCCGTCTGAATGGAGAAAGCAGCAGGAACAGCAGTCAGATTAGCAGGAAGAGACAGGAAGAAACTTCATGGCCTGATCCCAGCTCTGCTACTAGATTGTTTGTTTATTTGTTCATTGACTTACTTATTTCTTTTTACTGTATGACACTCACCTCTAAAATAGAGAGCTGGAAGTAGAGGTGAAGTTGATCCCTAGGGTTATTAATAACTCTAAAATATAAAAATCTAAGGAAACTACTAGATTCCTTTCCAAAGAGTTAGGAGGTGCTTATCATACATATATATACCACTCAAAATAACATTGAACATATTAAAATACTTTTAATTCACAGAGTACTATTTTGTGTAATTTTAATTATGTTAAACTTCTCAACCAAAAACAATTCTGAGCTCTCAAGAGTTCTGATTGTAAATTTGTCTTTCACCACCTGGCTTATTTCACCAAGCATAATAGTCTCCAGCTCCATCCATGCTGTCGCAAAAGGTGGAAATCCCTTCTCTTTTGTCTGCTGCGTAGTATTCCACTGTGTGAATGCATCGTGGTCTTGTGATCCACTCACTTACCCACGAGCACTTAGGCTGCTTCCAAATCTTGGCTGCTGTAGATACCACTGCTGTGAGCACAGGGGTCGGGGGCACAGAGGAAAAACGGGACATCTGTAATAACACAAACAATAAAACATCAAACAATGAAAAAAAAAAGAGTTCTGATTGTTTCTTGTGCCCCCTGGAATGGCAGAGCCAGAGAGTGAGGAAAGAATTTAAAAAGTCAGAAGTCCAAGGTGGTTTAATTCTGGACAAGAGAGCTCAGAGCTGAGCCTCGTGGTGACCTGCACGAGCCAGGGGAGGGCTGAGAGCCAGATACAGGACCGCAGGCAGGGGCAACGCTGGATGGCAGACAGCACAGGGGTTAGAAGAACGAGCCTGAGAGGCAGACAGCGCTGAGCTGGAATCCTACCCGTGCCGCTGTTATAAAATGAAGATAATAGCACTTGCCTGGAAGGGCTGTCCACAGCGTTAAATGACATAATGTTTGCAAAGTGTGTAACACTCGGGGAGTGCTCAGTCAACCATGACTTGTGTTATGGACAGACTAACAGCAGGAGCTGGGTGGGACTGTGTTAATGGGCCTAGAGACATTAGCAGGTGTTTGTCCTCCCGTCCACAATCCTTCCTTTTGTGGAGGTTCCTGCTCCCCAGAAACCAGGCGCTCTCTGACATTGTTTTAAATATAGACTTAAAAAAAAAAGAACTTTGCTCTATTTGTCTTTCAGGAGGAATTTTATTAGATGATTATTTTGGCAGCACAGTTGGTTCTTGGCTGATATATATACTAGCCCTCCAAATTAACAATGTTATTGAGTGAGCTTGCTTCCTTCGAACACATGCCAAGGGATGTAAGGGGGAGACCGTCTTGAAATCTGAGGTTAAGATTTTATCACACTCTGTGAAGGAGAAAAAGCACATTAAGAAAATCAAAAATTCATGAGATCAGTGTATTTAGTTACATCAAAATTAAAGCTTCTAGACATAACAAAAAAATAAGTAAACTACTTGGTTGAAATAATAAGATACGTGACAGGCTCAAGAAACCATATTCAGTAAGAAGTTGCGGGTGGAGAGATGGGGGAAAATGCAGGCAACTGTACTTGAACAACAATACAAAAAAAGAAAGAAAATAAAAAAGATGGCAAACAGTAAAAAAATGGAAGTTGGGATTCTTCTGACTGATAGTTTAAGTAAACAAAACAAAATTGTAAGTGCCTGATAGACACACAGGGAAAGAACATGAACAGGTGTGTCCCCACTAGAAAACAAACAGCAAAAAAATACTGTTGCAAACCTTCATGAGATACATGAAACAAAATGCCACAGTGCTTTATTCACCTGTTATCTATCACCCTCCAAACAGACTCAGAGGTAAGGGCAGGTGAATGAAATAACCCATACATTGCAGATGGCACAGGGTGCAGAAATTTGGAAAAGTCATTTGTCAATTTGTTTTGGGAGATACTTTAAATACCTAAAGGAATAGTCTAAAATGGGGGGAAAACCCCTATACACAAAAATATCCATCTCTAATAATGAAAATTTAGAGGCAGCATAAATGCTCAAATAATTGGCTAAGTACTCAATGGAATGTTATCTCCCAGCAAGAATTAAATTAACAGTATTCACCTGAAGAGTAACATCAACCAAGACCTACACAAACACGTACAGCATCAATGATTTAAGTTTCCATAAATTATCTTTGAATCATTCAGTGCTCAAGGTAATCATATAGCTGCATATACATTAGATGCTTGAAGAGGACAGCCTGGGAAGGCAGACGTTACTGTCTTGGAGAGGAGAGTGCGTTTGTTGAACAAAAATTATCTCCATGAACCTTTGATTTTTCCTTACTGGGTAAAGCCTTCCTAGGCCTGGAGAGCGACGGGTGAAGAGTCACCATCCTGGCAGAAGGAATCCACCCTAAACACCAGGAGCAGGTGCTGGTGTTGCTAGACAGGTACAGAGAAGTAACTCCATCCCAGTTTCTCTCCTCCTTCCGCCCAATGTGGCAGCCCACCTCCCTCACAGGAACCGTCCTGCGAGCACTCCCCACAAACTGTGTACGTGCAAATCCACGAGTCTGACATTTTCCCTTACAGACAAGAAGGCAATCGTCGTCGATTACATAGGTTGTCAGCAAATAATCGCATCTTCCCCATCACTTTCTCGGAAGGAGTAGACACTCTTATTCCATTGATGTTGGATCTGGCCACTTGGGTTAGTGGGATGTTAGTGTGCATGACACCAGCAAAGGACTGAAATGTGCTCATGTGTTTGGGCTTTGCTTCTTTTCTGTAGTGTTCATATCCAAGGAGAATTAGAGACATGAAGAATAGGCTGAGAATCAACCTGGAACTGGGCACCAAATCTTGCTAAGCCTAGTTTAGACCCACCAAATCGCAGATGAGCTGCAGGTAAGAGAGCGAGAAGTAATAAGAGCAAGACAATAATTACTGTAGTCCCCCAAGTGTTGCGCCGAAATTTTCACCGACACTATCTCATATGCAGCTGAGTGACTCCCTCCATTACGTTCTCCCACACTGGGCGCACATTAGGATTGCTCTGGCCCCATCAGGGTAGTGGGACCATGAGGATTTTAGGCCATTTTGCTGTGGGTTATGCAATGGAAGCTCTTCTTGATTGTTTTTTAGAGAGACCATTGTAAATATTTTCACTGCTTTGGGATTCCAAAACTGTGTTTCTTCTTAATGAAACACTGTTCAGAAATATAAGGACCAGCTTTACCGGGGTTATGGTTTCATCAGATCTGATTCAGATCAGGAAACACCATCAGCTGCTTCTACGAGCAAGTCATAGTACTAGGGACAGAAAGAAGGAGAACATGAATTTTGTCAGGCAGTCAGGTCCTTCGAGGCAAATCAACAATAAACTGACGATTGTCGTATGTGTAACAGAAGGAAAGCACAGGGATTGTAGGAGCAGAGAGGATGCACAACGGAGACCGTGTGTGGGAGGGAGGTGTGTGGGCCTTGTTAGAGAAATGCCTCTTACAGTGCATACTCAAAACATCAAACATGTCTACATTGCATTTAGGATATGGAAAGGCAGACACAATTCAGAGAGAGGTCAGGGAGGTTGGATGGAGAATTATGGAGTTAACTGGCTACCAGAGAGTAACTCAGCCAAAGGTAAAGGTGAGTTCATTATCCGCTCATTCCAACCGAGGTAATTAGCACAAGTCTCTCATGCAAAGTGATTCCACAATCCAGCAACAGAGAAGAGCCAGATGGGCAGGATCATGAAGTCATACATCACAGCACATATTAACATGCCAGACTCAGAATCTTCCAAACCAGTGTTGGATCTCAGGGCTGCCCCTCCTCCCTTCCTCGAGGTAAAAAAATGGTGTGCCTTGGGGAATGATCCCCATGGGGCCTTTCAGAGATGATACGGTACTCTAGGTTTAGCTAGAGTTTGCTGAGAAAGAGGCCCACTCTGCAGCTTTGGATGGGAAAGAGCTTTATGACAGGAGAATTGGGGGAAATTAAGAAATCATCTGAGCGCCTCTCAGCAGGCCATGAGTGGGAGAATACTGAAGACTCTTGGGGATCTAGTAATTAAACCAGAAGCAGATTAAAGTTCTTCTAAAAGAGACGTCAGCGGAAAGCAGTGGTTATGCCTGCAGCCTCTAATAGGCCTGCTCAAAGGTTTGTGGGTAGAGGAAGCAGAGCCAGCGCCTAGGAGAAGAACTACTAAGGGCGATTCCTGTGAAAGACAAACAGTGACCCCAGGCCGTCTCAATACCGTGACGTGATGCCAGAGCACACAGAAGCCGGTGGAGACCTCCCTTCACCAGATGTTATCGGTTTGGGGGGACAGCCGAGGGTTCAGGAAAACCCCCTGGTCCTTGCAGAGCTCCGTCCAGTAATGATGATAGAGCTTCCGGGTTTGGAGGTGTTTCCGTTTGACATAGACTAGAACTCTCACTTTACAAACTTGCCATCACTTGTTGGAGGTGAGGGTGGTGGTACCTAAGAATGAATCTAATACAGAAGAACGTTAAGCTGAGAACTTAAGTAAGACCTAAAGCATCCACTGGAGGTCCCGGATCTTCCCATTTCTAAAGCCGTCCTTCCTCCGACAGTGCTTGCGTGCACACACCTCTGCCTTCCTTTATGCCGTGAGCCTCTGGGGTGAGTTGCCTTTTATTTGTGATCAGAGGAGTCCTGGTACCTAACCTAAGCTCAGGACTTTATGTAAATACATAGCAGCACATTGAAAAAGCCTGAAGTAAAACGTAGCCAATTGTAATGAGCACTGCATTGCCTCCTTGATTTCTAAATACCGTTATCCAATAAAGAACCAGAGGTCCTTGGAGACTGGATCATTCCAGTTCTGAAATAGGGAAAGTATAAGGTAAGTCTGTGATATCTTGTGCCAGAATAAAGCAAGAAAAAACTAAAAAACCAGTGGACCATGTTCAAAGAACACAGAAGCAGAGGGAAGAGCCACCCACTGGCTAACTGTTGGAAGTTTAAACATCAAAAAATAATACCTATAATAGATTGTAGCCATCAATTTTTTTAAAACCCATAAATCTATAATGATGAGAAAGAAAGAAGAAAACAAAAGGAAAAAACCAAACCTCTTCATTACAGAAAAATATCACCTTAAATATATAGAGGTAATTGCAGAATTAGAAAAAGATAATAGTCATTTTTTTTGGTTTAGGCACTGATCAATGGAAGAAAAATCATAAAATAAAAAGTTTTATGGAAACCAGATATTCCATGATGCCAAGACTTCTTTCCCCAGCTACCACACAGGTTTTAGATAAATAGATTGAGGAAACAATAAGAAAAGACCATGCATACAACATTGATAGGATATTGATTAAACTAAATAAAAATTCTATAGAAAGAGGCTGAGGACAATTGAGGGACTCTGAATAGGGGCTATCAGATGAAATTATTAAATAGTTTGTGCAACAAAGGCATTGTGACTTTACAGAAGAATATCTTAGTTTTAGCAAAAGCACACTGAAGTGTTTCGAAAGGGAAGGTCGTGAGACCTACTGCTCACTTTCATGTGGGTCCGAAAAATGTGCATAAATATATATGCTCACGTGTATGAATATTGACAGATGAGGCAGCCATGAGGAAGTCTTAACAACCGCTGACAGTTGTTAGAAGATACCAGAGTTTTCACCGTGCTAGTCCAGGGCTTGGCAAACATTTTCATAAAAGGCAAATACTGCCTTTACAGGAAGCACCCTCTACATAAAAGAGTTAGTGCAGTAAATAATAGCTATGTTCTGCTTTGTGGGCCACAAGGTCTCGGTCCTTGCCCCTCAAGCTGCCTTTCTAGTGATTGCCAAAGCAGCCATGGGCAGCTCGGGCAGGAACGGGCATGGTCGGATTGGGCTCTCAGGTAGAGCAGGGCATGAGTCGCTGGGTGGCTCTTCCCAACTTTGGACATGGTTGTGAATTTCCAGCCTTTAAAGTTCAGAGAAAACAGGCTGATGTGCTTCACCATAATGTTCATCAAGGTGCAGCGCGCAATATAGACAATGGAATAGTGGCAGACCAGGGTTGGAAGGAGGGAGCCCTGTGATCCGTGCTAATGACCTTGAGCTTCAGTGTGGAGGGTAACAGAGCCAATGAAAACACTGTTTACATTCCTTTCAGACTCGAGCTCCAAATCAGATGTGTTTTCACCCTCGTCCTTTCTGATTTTCTTTGCCTTCTGTTTGTTACTGTTTCCTGTTACTGTTGTTTCCTAGATATTTCCTCAAAAATACCTAGACTGACTCCAGTCTGCTTTTACTGATTTCCCTGCTTCGAGACTGTAACACAGAAAGGAGGGTGTTGTCTCTATGTGAAAAGATGGCAGGAGGTTACTTCATGCCCACAGATATTATCTCAGTGCTCCCTCCTTTAGCGAGACTTATCTGCTTTGACAGCTGGGGACCCTGGGACTTCCTCCTGCCTGATATGAACCACAAATAAACGTGGAACTATTAAGGGAGTTCATTGGTTTGGAAAAGAGAACACTTAAAGGTCTCAGGTAAATGGACAAGAAGTGCTAAAAGGTTGTCTCTTCAGGATCAATCAGTGGTAGCAAGCACTTTATCCAAGTCAGTACCGTAGAGGGAGCTCACATTTCTCTTGTTTGGTAAAGCTGCTGCTTTCGGAGGTTTCCCTGTATCTCTGCATGCTAGGTGCGTCCACCTGCACCTTCTCTGGACCAGGGACAATCTTATCAGACAAATAGCCTGTTAGAAAAAGCCAGTAGGCCTCATTTGGCAATCTGGCTGAAGATAAGCTATTCTTTTCTTTTGCTTTGCAAATAAGGTTATGCTTCTGTTTGAAGGGATTCATTCTTGAGATAGATGGCATTTCTGACAACAAGGCTTTGACTGACATCGTTGGCTTTAGTCTGGGAATAGAGACCAGAGTCTACCCATGGCTTAGCATCTAATGAATTACCATTCATGGACCTTGGTAAGTCACTCCCCTTCCCTGAGCTGAGATTATTTTAGTAAGATCAGGTGGGTAGAACAGATGACTTTCAATTCACACCTTTGGCAAGTACAAGTCTTTTTTTATTTTTGTTTTGTTTTCCAGTCATGATGTTAATTTCATGTATCTCAAAGAAGAGTCCATTCCAGAGGTAGAATCTGTTACTTCAATTGTATCATTTGACAGATAAGGAAAATAGTTGATGGGGGACTCAAATGTTGGAAAACTGTTAGTTTCAGGAAATAGCTAAGAAGCTTAGTAATCAATGCACTGGAAAAGCGATTGTTTCAGGAACTGGAGGTAGGACCCACCCTGACTCCAGGAGACCACAAACAGTTGCACCTTTGTGCCTCCAGAGACTGGGAGCCGTCAAGATGGTATGTGAGCCATTGTACTCCAGGGAGAGATGCTCACTGCCCAGGGCACAGATGAGAGAATGCCGAAGCTTTTATCTGATTAATTTTTTCCTTGAATTCCAAAGCCCTTAACTATACCTTTCTCCTTATAAAAACAGTCATTTAAAAAAATAAAATGAAATGCAATTCAGGATGGTCTGCTAGGGCACAAACCCACTGTCTTCTCAGATCGTTGGCATCTGAATAAAGCGCCCAGAAAGATTCAATCCCTGCCTCTGCCGATCGGGTCCGGTAGGTGACAGGCAGCAGGAATGCCAGCTTTCCCGGTTTTGTAGTGACTAAAGTAAACACACACACACACACTCATGCACACACCCGATAGCTTTGGTCATAATGCCTTCTGAGAATACGTATGTCAAAGCTTGAGAATGAATTTGTATTGAATTCATGACCATGCTCCGCAGAGTAAAAAGGAAGAAGGAAAACCAACATGATTTCTTATTCTGCCCGTGGCACCGCTATCAAAACTCTCGCCCTGATGCAGGATGCCCGCCTTTTGTTGTGAGCCATCCTTGTGTGTTGCTTTGTCGCTCTTTTGTTTGTTTCTCCTTATGAACTTGAAGCAGAATGAAGGGCGGGCCCCGTGGGCCCCTCCCAAACACCTTTGTTTCTCCAGTGCCCTGCCCGTAGGCAGCACGTGAGCTCAATAACTATCTGTTTAATCAAATGAAATGGAATGAAATCACCTTCTTCCGTGATTCTTGGAGTTTGCCATTAGCAAATAAAGTGAGGATCAATAGAAAGAGATGCCCTACCTAGAGTAGAAAGAGATTCCGTTAGGATTTGGAGCTAAATGTGCCTGATTCTAATCTACTTTCATTTCATGAAACCATTCTTTCTTGTAAAGTTATATTTAGCACGGCCAAGTTAGTGAACTTGAGGGGCTGGAAGCTGCACACGGAAAACCCCTAATGTACTGCACCCACACCCCAAACGAAAAGCCCACTTCAAACACTGATACCAACGATTCTACCTCATGTGAAAATGTCACTCAGTGAGTTTAAAGCTTTGGACACCCCAGTGCTAATAACCCTGGGGATCTCACACGTAAATCATCAGACACTTATCCTTTTATTTAAATGAAACCGTCTCCTCCCCCTCCCTGCAGCAGCATATGTTTTGTTTCTTTTAAGGGTTTAAATACCAATCGCCATGAAGAAACAGATGGGGGAATGACATAATCTGGAACAACGGGACACTAAGAAATGCAAATCAATTAGACTCGTTCTCCCAGTGAGAAAGCTTTTATTTCCCTTGCTGCACCCTTCTCCTGGGTCACTGGTATCCAGGTCATTGGCTGGGAAGGTTAGCACCTCACGGACGGTGTGCCTTTCTTTCTTCTTCAGGGCAGAAGAGTTGTAAACCGTGGATGGGAACAAGAGAATGACCATTTGGGGATGTGGGGTTCTGCCCAGCAACCCCCAAGTCACCTTTCTTATGGCTATGAGGTCATTAGAAATATATCTACAAATGCTTAAGTGAAATTAGATTGTTTAGAACAAAAGGAATTGTGTTTTTCAAAGGAAACCACTTATGTAAAAATATATATCTCATTAGGCTCCTCTGATTCTTTAAAACTGTTCATTTTAAGTAAAGTGGAATGGAAAATCTTTTGTCATTCTAAAACTGTAAAATTCTATGACATAATGATTCAGTTTCATATGGGATACATTGGTGGTGAAAATAATGGGAAACTTTTTTTACAAGTATTGTTCTCAAATTAATCGGGTTCACCATGTGGGGTGGAGAGTTTAGTGTCTGTAGAGGTGCTCAATCATAAATGACATCATCGTTTTACAAACACATTAGAAAGGTCAAGGTTATAAGACATTCAGTGGTGCTCAAAGTGTGGTTTGTGGTTAATATGTTTGATAATCACCTGAGGTGTTTGTTAAAACACTAATAATTTACACCTCCAGTTCAGGAATGTGCATTAAAAAATTAACAGGAAAATTCTGACGTAGTATAAAATCTGACAATGCTTAGTGAGAAGAATTAGATGTGAAAATTGAGTCCCATTGTAGGCCACATTTTTTTCTGTTTCTTTGTGTTTTTCTCTTCAAAGAAATCTGTTTGTTTGAAAGAAGTCAAAGGAAAGTGTTACATTAACTAGGGTTCCTGAGTTACGTGCAGAAGAAACAGATGCTGCTAAAAATGATCACAGACTCAGAGAAAACCAGGGAAAATCCAGCCTCAGGAGGAACGGGACCTGTCGTCACTCCTGGGAACCTGAGCAGCAAGAGTGATCACTTGATAGCATTGCTTCTAGGATAATTCAGTTTTAGTTAATTCCAGATTCCCAGAATTTTAAAAGGTTAGTCCAAATTGGAAAAGGAGAAGTAAAATGATTTCTATTAACAGAGAATGTGATCTGAGAACATAAGCGTCCTTCAGTGGGTGGTTGGATAAAGGAGATGTGGTGTGTACACACAACGGAATACTATGCAGTCACCACAAAGATGAAATACTGCCATTTGTGACAACGTGGAATGATCTCCACATTGTGAAATAGATGTGAAATAAACCAGGTAGAGATGAGATGTGAAATAAATCAGATAGAAAAGAATGAGAACCATATAATTACACTCATATATAGAGGGTAAAACAAAAAGCAACAAATGATCGAACAAACTCACAGACACAACAGTATGGTGGTTACCAGAGGGGGAAGGGGTATGGAGGATGAAGAGGGAGAAGGGGGTCAAATACACGTTTACAGATGGAGACTAGACTTTTGGTGCTAAATGCACAATGGAATACACAGATGACGTATCGTAGAATTGTATACTAGAAACTGATATAATGTTATTAACCAATGTCACCCCAATAAGCTTAATTAAAAAAATAAAATCTCAAAGAATCCATAAGAAAGTTGTTACAACTAATAAACACATTTGGCAGAGTGGCAGGATATGAAATCAGCACTCAAAAATTAGTCGCGTTTCTGCGTGCCACGGACAAGGTGTCAAGGCCAAGATGTTGCTGGAACAACTGATATCCATGTGCAAACCAATGTACTTGGACCCTTCCCTTACAGCATATACAAAAACTAACTCAAAATGGATCAAAGACCTAAACTTACAAGTTAAAACTATAAAACTCAAAGAATAAAACATTGGAGAAAATCTTCATGACATTGCTTTGGCAATGATTTCATGGATAAAACAGCAAAAGCATACATAGGCAACAGAAGCAAAAATAGATAAATTGAACTTCACCAAAATTTACCTTTTTGTATCAAAAAACACCATCAAGACAGTGAAAAGACAATCTACAAAAGGGGAGGAAATACCTGTGATTTCTAAGCCCTATACCTGGAGATGGTTAATATCCAGAATACATAAAGAACTCCTACAACTCAACAACAACAAAACCCCAAAACAATCTAATTCAAAAGTGGGCAAAGGACTTGAATAGGCATTGTTCCAGGGAAGATATACAAATGGCCAGCATGAACACAAAAAGACAGATACTTAACACCATATCATTAGTTATTAGGGAAATAAAAATCAGAACAAGGAGATATCACTTCACTTCATACTCATCGGGATGGCTAATATAAACAAACAACACAAGACAAAAACCCAGAAAATAAGTGTTGACAAGGATGTGAGAAATTACAACCCTAATGTGTTGCTGGCCGGAATGTAAATGGTGCACGCGCTGTGAAAAAGAGTTTGATGATTCCTTAAAAAGTTAAAGAACTTCCACAGGACTCAGCAATAATACATATACCTCCAAAAGAACGAAGAGCAGAGCTCAAATAAATATCTATAGACCGGTGTTCATAGTTCCATTATTCAAAAAGGCCACAGGTGAAAACACCCAAGTGGACTTCCGCCAAGATGGAGGCATAGGTGGAAACACTGTGCCTTCTCCCACAACCAAGTTTGAATACAACAAAGGTTTGGAGAAACAAAGACACAACCAAAGGACAGAAAATTGAATTATACGGAAGTCCAACTACATCTAACCGTTCAACGAGGACAGTAAGAGGGGCGGAGCCAGCAGCGAGCAGGGTCGGGCAGGACAGGTCCCCGGACCCAGGTGCACAGGCAGCCCGGAATCAGTTGGGGTGCGGGGCAGACTGCGGGCGCATATTCGCGCACAGTGAGACAGACCATGCAGGCCCCAGGGGGCGAGGGCTGACGGCGGTGGCACACTCACGTGCAGTGGGATGAAACGTGTGGGCCCAGTAAGGGCAGCAACTGCGGCACTGGTGAGGGCCGTGGCGGCAGGCGGCAGACAGGATGCCATACTCCTTCTTTGACCCCGCCCCCACATACAGCGTCACAACCCAGCGACTTAGTTGCCCTGTTCTAGTGAACACTTTAGGGCTCTGATCCTGCTATGGAACAGGCACGAATAGCCCAAAAGATGGCACAAGAAGAACTCAAAGTCCCAGAGCCAATAACTCTAAGCGACCGAGAAATTGCCAGCCTCTCAGAAGCACAATTCAGGACACTATTTATCAGGATGCTCACAGAACTGGTAGATTATAGTCACAAATTAGAGGAACAAAGTCACAAATTAGAGGAACATATGAAGGCTAAACTAATTGAAATGAAGGGAGATGCTCAGAAAACCAATAGTGATGGAAAGGAAACGGGGACACAAATCAATGGAATGGACCAGAAGGAAGAACAAAACATCCAACCAGAAAGGAATGAAGAAATGAGAATTCAAAAAAATGAGGAGAGGCTTAGGAACCTCCAGGACATCTTTAAACGTTTCAACATCCGAATTATAGGGGTACCAGAAGGGGGAAAGAAACAGCCACGAGTGGAAAACTTATTTGAACAAATAATAAAGGAGAACTTCCCCAGTCTGGCAAAGGAAATAGACTTCCAGGAAATCCAGGAAGCTCAGAGAGTGCCAAAGAAGTTGGACCCAAGAAGGAACACACCAAGGCACATCATAATTACATTAGCCAAGACCAAAATGAAGGAGAGAATCCTAGAAGCATCAAGGGATAAGGGGACAGTCACCTACAAAGGAGTACCCATCAGACTGTCAGCGGATTTCTCAAAAGAGACCTTACTGGCAAGAAGGGGCTGGAAAGAAGTATTCCAAGTCATGAAATCCAAAGACCTACATCCAAGATTGCTTTATCCAGCAAAACTTTCCTTTAGAATGGAAGGACAGATAAAGTGCTTCTCAGATAAGGTCAAGTTCAAGGAGTTCATCAGCACCAAGCCCTTATTATATGAAATGCTAGAGGGACTTATCTAAGAAAAAGAAGATGAAAAATATGAACAGTGAAAGGACAGCAAACACACAGTTATTAACAACCACACCTAAAACAAAAGCAAACCTAGAGGACAGCTAGATCAGGAGTGGAACCATAGAAATGAAGAACACATGGAGGATAAGAAACAGGGGGGGTGGGAGGGGGAGAAGGGAGGAGAAGGCACAGAAAATAACGTAGATGGTAGGTAGAAAATAGATAGGGGGGAGGGCGAGAATAGTGGGGGAAATATAGAATCTAAAGAACTTGAGACACGTGGTTATAAACTAAGGGGGAGAATGGTGGGGGAGGGAGGGTGCGGTGGAGGGGATTGAAGGGGGGGAATAGAACAACTGTAATGGTATAATCAATAAAATATATTTTTAAAAAAACACCCAAGAGACCATCAACAAATGAGTAGGTAAACAAACTGTAGTATGTACACACCATGGAATATTATGCATATATAAAAAATGGAATTTTGATATAGGCTACAACATGGGTGGACTTTAAAAACATCATGCTGAATGAAATAAGCCAGACACAGAAGGCCATGTGCTGTATGACTCCACTTACGTGAGGTGTCTAGAATAGGCAAATACAGAGGGACAGGAAGTAGATAGAGTTATCATGGGCTGGAGGAGGGAGGGTTGTGAGTATAGAGTTTCAGTCTGAGATGGTGAAGAGTTTTGGGTCTAGATATTGAGGACAGTTATGCAACATTGTGAAAGTACTTCCTATCACTCAGTTGTATAGGCACTTGATAAAGATGATAAATATTATGTTATGTGTATTTTAGCCTAGCCTTGGATGCTTCCAACTGGATTCTCAACTCTCCCCAGTCCTTGGCTGGGGCCAGGAGTCTGAAAAGTGAGGATGAAGGTTAGGAGAACACAGGGTGGCTTGAATGTTGACCCCACCCAGATGGCCACATTAAGGAAGGATTGCTTTCCCCAGAAAACTCAGGAAGGGGCAGAGGAAACTGAGAGAAATGAGTTTACTGCAGAGGTATCTAATGGGAGAATAATTTTCTGCATTCACAAACTATTAATCTCTCAAATTCTCATCTGCATTACAAAAGGATAATTCAGCTGGTGCTGGCAAACGTAATTTGTATCTGCTGCTCCAAAGATTTCGTTCAATTTGGCAATTTAATGCACACCTCAGTTAAGTCACTTAGAGCCAAAGACTTCTTACAGAAGGGATAAAGAATTTCTGTTCCAAAAGGAGCCATTTATGATAATTACACTTGAATTTGTTTATTTGAAACAGATAATATCCAGTACGCTTGAGGCTCTGCCACACCACTGATGTCTTATTCTTTACCCAACTCACTTATTTGTGTTATCCAGCTGGTCCATGTGGATATTTATTTATATATAAGAGATTTTAAAGAGATTTTATTTATTTATTTTTAGACAGAGGGGAAGGGAGGGAAGGAGAAAGAGTGGGAGAGAAACATCAATGTGTGGTTGCCTCTCGTGTGCCCTCTACTGGGAATGCTGCCTGCAACCCAGGCTTGTGCCCTGACTGGGAATTGAACTGGTGACCCTTGGCTTTGCAGGCCAGCGGTCAATCCACTGAGCCACACTAGCCAGGGCCCATGTCGATATTTAAATGAAAACCCTGGGCTTTTGGGGAGTTGGCAAGTATGTATGAGAAAGACTGTGTTGGCTTTGTTACCTCTGATTCCAAGAGAAGAGTACTATGACCAAAGTAGCTCCAGATCTTGATGGGGCTGAAGGTACCTGGAGGGAAGCCTACCTCTTCCAGGCATCGGAGGAAGGAAGAAGGCAGGCAGAAGGATGCCCAGGGCCATCCTATGTAGTGCCTGCACACTCTCCCAGATCTTCTCTTAACTCTTTCCCTTGCTCCTTTTTCTCCATAGCACTATCACTACCCGGTGCCTGTGTATTTGTTTGTGTGCTGTTTCCTCACCCTGCCTGTGCCTGGACTTCGCGGAGGGGCTTTACTTTGTGCACTGACCTACTCTGAGCACCCAATGCAGCATGGGCACATTTTACTGGCACAGAGTAAGCAAATATAAATAGTTGCTGAAAAAAATAAATGTAAATTCATATTCTTCAAGGTCAACTTTCTTAATCTTCCTCCAGCACCTCCCTCACCCACCAGATCAAAACAATGTCTGAGTCAGAGGTTTTCGTATGGCAATATCTCTGCCTTCTTGAGGAGCACATAAACAGAGGCTATAGTAAACATATGGTTGCTCACTGGCTTGCCTTCCCACTGGATTCTCGACTCTTCCGAGACAGGGGCTGTGCAACATTTCGCAGAGCTAGTCAGTGAACATTTATCCAGGAGTGAACATTAACAAACAAACTTATGGTAGAATGTAAAGTTTTTTTCCTCTTCCCATCAGTTACATTCAAGAAAGTACTTTGGTTCTGATTTGTTGGCCTAGTTAGTTAAGCTTCTTACTTCTAGCAGGGAATATCTAGATTAAAAGATCAAGTATGAGATAAAGATGGACTGTAGAATGCTAAAAATATCCATCATTGTGTTTTGAACAGTGTCAGTAGAGTGGGATCTAAATTAATCCTGGATTATAATATTTTATGATCACTCATATAAGAGATAATACAAAGGCCATATTTAAAATGTTGATATTGTAAACTAGCTCACAAGATTCAAGTAAGTTTAAGAACATAGGAACTTTAAAAAGCCAAGCACACTAAAAAATTATAATTTGAGAAAGTTAATTTTTCTAATTGTCACCAGAATATATGAAATGAAAATTTAGAAAATATGAATTTAAATATATGAAGATATACACATGTATTCATATATATTATTATATATGTGTGTGTGTATATATCTTAATATTTTGAATGTTATTTAATTTTATATGTTATTTTCTTCCATTGCATTAAATATTCTTAAAATTGCAATTGCTATTTATTATTTCATGTATTCAACATTTGAATTCATTCATGTATTCAATCCCTTATTATGGGGTGTGTACAGACTGACAGATTGTCAGTATGTACAGACTGACAGATCTCTGCCCTGCAATGCAGCTTTGAAAGTCCTCCTATAAAAGGGTGAAGCCTGTTTCACCTTAGTCTGGCTTTGACCAATAAAAAGTGGTGAAAATGACTGTTTTGACTCTGAGCCTACACACCCAGAGAACTTGCCAGCGTGCCCTTCCCTCCTTGGAACCTGGACAAGTCTGGGCTAAACTTCTCATGAGGGATCCATGGGAACTCATAAGAAACATGGGCCCGATTGCCCCAGCTGACAGCCTGCAACATCTAGAAGAGGAATGATGACATTCCGACTAATGACAGTTACCTACAGGTTAATTACCTACAGGGAATCAAGCAAGCCCCGCCCAAACAGAGAAGGAACAACCAGGGGAACCATGGACAGTGTTTTGTAATCATTGTTTATTTATGTAATTTACACTTAGTTTCATTTTAACTTTCCTAATTGTAGTAGGGTTGTTTTTTGTTATTGTGGTAAATATATGTGATGCAAATTTTTACCATATTAATTGTAAAATCCAGTGGCGTTAAGTATATTCACAATGTTGGGCTACATTCACAATAATTGTACATTCCAGAATTTTTTTTTTTTTAAGATTTTTATTTATTTATTTATTTATTTTTAGAGGGGAAGGAGAGAGGGAGAGAAACATCAATGTATGGTTGCCTTTTGTGCATCCCCTGCTAACCGGTTTGCAACCCAGGCATGTGCCCTGACTGGGAATCGAACCGCGATCGTCTGGTTCGCAGGCCCGTGCTCAATCCACTGAGCTACGCCAGCCAGGGCATTCCAGAATTTTTCATCATTACAAATGGAAACTCTGCACCCCTTATGCAGTAGGTCTCAGTTCTCTCCCCCTAACCTTGGTAATCTCTTTCCACTTTGTTCCTATGAATCTGCCAATCCTACATCCTTCTGATAAGTATAACCCTACCACATTTGGCCCTCTGTGTCTGTCTTCTTTCACTTAGCATAGTGTTTTCAACATCCATCCATGTTGTAACATATTGGAACTTCATTCCCTTTTTTGGATGAGTAATATTTGAATACATACATAGCCTGTCCAGAAGGCATCCAGCCATGGAATACAAAAAATAAAAAAAAGTTTCTCTTCCACTTTCTGGAAAATATTTCCTTGAATGCCAGATCTCCACAAGGAAAGAAAATAAGATGGTGGCTTGGCTCTTCAGATCTTACAGTAGGTGCTGCTAGGGAATACTGCACCTGCTGAGTGGGCCAGAATCAAGGCCGGCACCTGCACAGGTCCCTTGGGGCACTACCAGGCCAACCTGAACGCACACCCTACATTCTTGGAAGACGACGTCCCACTGCCTGCCCCTCCAGAATAGGAGGTGCTCTCCCCGTAGCGAAGGAATCAGAGGTGGTAGTTGGTTCTAGCTTGTCGTTCGCTCATAAAAGATGAACAGCCTCCCCTTTCACGGAACACTGACTGCCTTGGTTGTGCTGAGTGTCATATCAGGATCCAGAGTTCCAAGACAGTTGATTCCAGTCACTCTTTTCAGCTCAACGATTGCTTGGTGGAAGGGCCAACTGCTCCACTGCATAGTCGACATTTTTACTTTGCCATCATGTAAAATCATTCCTCTCCCATTTTTAAGTTA
Organism: Sturnira hondurensis; assembly: GCF_014824575.4. NCBI lineage: Eukaryota > Metazoa > Chordata > Mammalia > Chiroptera > Phyllostomidae > Sturnira > Sturnira hondurensis. The sequence goes on from NW_028079044.1 coordinate 47,838,545, forward strand.
AACATTTTATTTTCAGAAAATTGTTGATTTACATTGAGTAGAAATAAATAATATAGGAAATCCCCACATATCGTAGCCTATTTTTCCTTTTTGAAAACGTTCCCTTTTTGAAACGTGCCTTCTCATTTTATACCGACCTATCATGCCAGGAATTTTCCCCCTCAGGCCCATCTATTTTGGGGTTCACAAACTCATATCTACCTGTTCAAACTCTGCCCTTGCTTTACATTCTAACTCAAGAACCAGCTGTCATAAATTACTTTCTCCCTCAGTATCCATATTTTTTGTTTTGTTTTGTTTTTTAAATAATTGTACATGGTGTCTTGCCAGCTTTGCAAAAACAATAACACTTATATGTAAACTTTGCCCATTAAACCATAAACCCAGAGAGTGACAACCATTTACTACTAGTACTGGTGTAGGATTTTGCACAAGCAGACTCTCAACATATTGGGTAACTCAAACGTATCACCACGTAGTGATCACTGGATCTGAATACCAGACTTGCTGATGTTCCCTTTTGAAACTGAAGTACACTCGTCTTCATGGGCGAGGCTGTGTGCATCGTAGTGGGCCATACAATAGATGTTATTAATCAATTTGAGGGTCTTAGAATGTTCCAAAATTCAAATTAGTATTTTGATGAATAAAAATGGAAAGATTGAAGAAAAGGAAAGAAAGAAAGTCACGAGAATGAATACTCTGAGCTCTACCTACCAAGCAAGTATCTTACATTTGCAGATATATTTTTTGCAGCAAAGAAAGAGAATGCAGAAGCATAGTCAGTCTTGAGAAAGGCTAACAAGAAAACATAGGTATGCCAGGATTGTACATGGACAGAAAAATGAGGTAGATAAGTCATTGGAATATCACACCGGTCCTCTTGTGTGGCCCCTTATCTGATTATCTGAGGTCAAGGGAACAAAGAACAACAAAGGAAATTAGGTCTTCCATAGTTCTCATTAAATACTTGAGGAGTCTGGCTACTGCTGAGCTGAGCACTTCAAGGGCTTTGCAAAAGGAAAGCCTGGTTACTTATTTCACCACCTTCATTGTGCTGGAGGAGATAAGAAATGGCTCGGAGGCTAATAAGAGTAGAAGCGGCATCCAAAGCAGTGGGGCCCGATGGCACTTCTCAAAGGCAGCACTATAAATAATTAAGCATCAGTGTAGGCAAGCCACCAAGAAGAAAGGAAAAAGGGCTGTAAACGACAGAACAAATGAATAAACAGAACCAAACAGGAGAAGATTCAGGGACGTAGAAAACAAACTAATGGGAGCCAGGAAGGCATTCGTTCCTGCCGCAGAGGGAAGGGGGTGGAGAGAAAGGTGGAGGGGAACAAGAGGTACAAATCTGCTGAATAAGCGAGTCATGGGGATATGAGGTCCAGAAAAGGGGTATAGTCAATAATTTGTAATAGCTTTCTTTGGCATCAGAGGGTTACTAACTTTTGTTACGTATATAAATGTTGAGTAACTATGCTGTACACCTGAACTGATATAATAGTATACATTAATTATATTTCAATAAAAATATTTCACACATATGTATTGAAGGTAAAACCTATTTGGGCTTATAACAAATAATTCTTTTTTCATTTAAAAAAGAATGAATCTTTTCTGCTCATTTAAAGCCATTTAAAACCCGACTGGAATATAAAACCAGTCACACATAAAGCTGTGCTTACATAGATAATCTTAGTGGGTTTCTTAGTGACACCATAATAAATTCTTCTCCTGAATGCTAACTAGCTGGGGAAAAGGTGATACAGACTAGATAAAAGAGAAGGAGCAATATTAAATAAGAGGAACTTCATTAGTTATTTTCCAGATGAACAAACATCATTGACCTTGATTTATTTTAAGTACCGGCAGATAAAGGAAATGGATATAAACTTTGATGAAATGGTCAGCTATCCATTGACTCTTTAATAAAATGAAACAGGCAAATGTACCCAATGTGTCTTCAAGAAGATGAAGCTTGGGTGACTTCAGGGTTCATGGCTTGAGTAACTGCCCAAGTAATTCTTCTAAAAACCGGATAGATGGATGACCTTGGGCATATCGCCTTCCTTCCTGCAGTCTCAGCCTTCACATTTGTAACATTAGAAAGATGAATGATCCTTAAGGTTTCTTCCAATTTACTTTTTTTCTACTTCTAAGTTTCTTACTTACATGTTTAAAATATTTTTTTCAGCCTGCACTGGCTGCTGTCGCTCATCCTGCCCGCTTTGCTGGCCCTGAGTCTACACCTGCGGCACTGTGGTCACTGTGACATTGGTATCAGCCGAGCGCTGACCTCTCCCAGCTGTGTTGGGGGCACTGTGACACACCATTCATCTTGGCCACAGGAAATAATGAGCTGAGAGTGTTTTCATAATCAGACCCATTCGAAAGCAATTAAATCCAAGCGAAGTGATAAGGCTTCGTATTACTTCTGTCAGGGTTGTGGGCAGTGGGTGAACCTATCATGTTCAGTCGCCATAAAGAATGAATAGTTGGAAAGGAACTGTTAAGGGGACATGTGATATTTAGTCCGCCAGAGTTGGCATAGAAGTGGCAGCTGGTAAACCCTCAGGCTGAAGAGTGCAGACAGGGTCACTCAGCTACCCCTCTGGGGGAACTCACGGGCTGCAGACAGTGAAGGCACATCGTACCACCTGCCACGGATGTCTCTGGAAACATGTGAAAGTGCCCATCACAGCAGGTGTCAGCACCCTGTTCACAGAGGTAAGTGGCTGCCTTCTTTGCCTCCGTTATACCTGCACCTCCTAATCCACAAATGCAGACACTGAAGAGTTTCAGGCAGAGTGAAGTGTTTCTTCAAGATTTTCCCCTGGGATTCCACCCCGGGCCTTGCCAGGCGACTGAAGGACACCTCGTCCAGGGTGCCTGAGACTGGAGTGTGAGGTTGGACTGCCTGGCCCTCAGTCCGCTCCGCGACCACCAAAACGATGCATGACTGTGATCGGACAGCTGGCTTTACCACGTCCTGTCTCAGTTCTCTGAATCACAGAATGGAGATCGTGATATAGGTTACTCAGCCCTTATCTGATCCTCTTCAGACCAAAAATGTTTCAGACTTCAGTTTTTTTTTGTAAGTTTGAAAGCTAACGTGATACGTATGGGCCGGCCTGCACAACACAGCAAGTCGGGAGAGGAACCTGGAATAAAAAGCTCCCTGTGATCAAAAGCATTCGTGTTTCCACAGTAAGATCATGAGACTATTCACAATAGGTAAGGCAAAGATCAATGATGAATGGACTTACATCACTTCGGGCCACATTTTTATTCCAAAAGAATTCATTAGCAGCAAGTGTATATGTATTTAATTCTTTGTCTGAGCTTCTATAATTTTTGAATTGCACAGGAAGGATTGCAGACCTGTATCTTCTACTTCATAAGGGAATGTAAGGGTGAAAAGAAATTAAGTGGAAAGCTCTTAACACGAAGTGTCTCACATTAAGTGCTTTATTGAAATAGCTCTTATGACTGTTGTTGTTTTATTATGACTGCAATGGGCTTGGACAAGTTAATTACCCTGTCCCGGGTCACGGAGTTTGTAGGGGACTGACTAGAATTCACACCCATGTGTCTTGGACTCCGAAGCTCATCCCCTTCTCTCTACCCCTCACTGCCTTCTATGGGCCGATGCCTCACCAGTGAATGAAGTTGAAGTTAAAGTCCACATGGTGGGAATTTAGGTTTGCCTGTTTGGAAAAACAAAAGTCTAGATTGGGTAGGTAGAGTGAGAAAATACTTTTAAACCAGGTAGTGTTGTTGGTTCATTTAATTAAAAAGATTGAATACATATAAAATCGCATTTTTGTGTACTATCGATAAATATGTAGAAATTAAAATTACAAACAGAATATCATTTACAATCCCTCTAAAAAAACACAGAGAGTGTTAAGCCCTATTATACTATGTTTTTTTCCTGCACATACCTATAGTAAAGTTGAATTTATAAATTAGTCACAGTAAGAGATTAATAACAGTAACTAATAATAAAACAGAAAAATAATAATAATGCACTGCAGTGGAAGTTACGTGACTTTGGACTGACTCTCCCTCTAACTCTGCATGTTATATTATAGGTACTCACCCTTATTCTTCTTGTTATGCCCTGGTGGCTGTCTCTCATGCTTTCTGATTATGTTGCCACAACACAGGCAGATCATTTTTGGTTTTGGTTTTGAGACCACATGGTTTCTTCGTTCTGCCCGTGACGCCTGTCTTTGTCATATGACCTGAGTGATGCTAATTAAGTACCAGAGTTCACCTGTCCTTCTGTATTTTATGCCCTGTGCCTCTTTTGCTCTGTGTAAACTTCAATAGAATGTAAGTTCTACTGGGCATCTTCCCAGTGGTCACGTAGATGCCCTGTGTGTCTACGGCGCAAAGAGACAGCACACAGAGGTGCCTTACTGACCACCACACTCACCAGTGGACAGTGGGTGTGACGGAGAAGGACAAGCTGCAGATTGTGCAGAATGACTTCCCTTCATTGTGTGTGAAAAGTGCCAGACCTTCCCTCTCCAAATATCTCCACATGGACTATGTCCTTCTGCCGTCAGGAAGGGGGGAAATGATTTTCAAAACCCCTGACAAGGGAAATTTAGCTCTAGGATCCCTGAAAGAATGACAAAACTCTCCTTCTCCATCTTTCTCTCAAGTTTTTTTCTAACTAGTTATAAAGCTGGTATTGTACCTGGAAACAGAGGGCTTAGAATTGGATCCCAAGCGCTGTCCTCTCAATCAAGTTAATTTATTGTTGAGAGGCAGACGCATGGTAAACAGTTTCAAGTATAGGAGGAGATATTTTACAATGATTAGGCTGGGCAAAGTCCAGTGGCCCCAGACCCAGAAAACCCTCACTCCCATCACATTCCATCCCAGTGTCCTGGATAATGAGGACTAGGCCCACTAAGGACAGTGGGTGAAGGAGCGCTCAGTAGAGGGGGCTACAGGGCAGAACTGGAAAGGTAGAGAACACAGCATATTCAATAAGGGTTAAGACAAGTGTCAGAGGAGTAAAAAGTAAGCTTTCAGAGATAACCAGAATGATGACAAGGGGCCAGCTCCTTCCACGCTCTGCAGGAGTGTGTCTTGACCCCATGGGCTCTGAAAGCCATGAAAGGCCCTAGAGTGGATGATCAGACGTTTTGAAAACACCTCTCCAGTGGCAAGGAGGAGAGACTTATAGGAGACAAGTTCGGTGGTGAGAAAAATGAGTTAAGAAGTTATTGCAGATTCTGAAAGCCTGGCCTGGGCCATAGGCAATGAGAACAGGAAGTGATTAGGCAGATAGCCAGGGGTTGAAGTTATGGGGTCCTGAGATGGACAGAACTTGAGGAGTTAAGGCTATTATTTGAGGACGAAGCCCACCTTTTCTGTCTCTGGGAAAGCTTCTTATACCAAAATAATTTTTAGGGTTCTAGGTCTTAAAACGCTAGGACAAATTAAAATAACTAACATTGATCCCACACTCCCTATGGATACAACACTGTTCTCACATGTGCTACATGAACTCACGTGTTCCTATAAGTAATTACTATTGTGATGAACACATACAAAGAGGCAGAAAGTAGACTGAGCATTCGTAGCACAGATATTTGATAGGATTTCAGAAATCTTTGGTACTGTGGTCTGAGACTCACCATCACTTACTGGGTTCCCATGACTGGTAGAATCTCCTGGAGACAAGGAGACTCCCAAGAATTAAGCAAAACAGCCTCCCACTGACCCAGCCTCCATTCTGGGTTGACTGTGAAGCCATACCAAGAAGATTCCTGGGACTTTGTGCTTGGTATTTCCATGTTGTGAAGACAGGGGTCAGTAAGGGTCCAGAATCAGACACTGATTGGAGCTTGGTAGAAGGCTGCTGGGTACCATGGATTGCCTCAGGAGGTCTGGTTTGCAAGCCCACCCTACCTGAAACTGTGCAGAGAGCTTTACATTCTCTTACTGATGGGGTCCAGGGCAGGCTGCCCCCAAATATGCCAAAGGGCATAGTAACTATTTTGAATTAAAGTTGCTTGAGAAGCAGGTGTGGAAAAGGGCACCCTGGCCCTCCTGGTGAAAGCAGAAAATAAATCTCCCACATGAGAGTTTCCCCCCTGTACTAGGAGAGAGACATCCTTATGGCCAGAGATAAAGAATTCAGGGCTGAGAAAGGCTATGCCAGTGACACTCTGCCCAGATGCTCCACTAATTAAGCCCCCAATGGCAAATCTCTTTGTCTCGTCAATTTCTCACACATTTCTTGTTTCTTTGTTTTAAAAGTATAAAGACTGCCTCGGTTGTGTCTTAGGTTCCATTTCTATGAGACCTTTGCGTGCACCCATTAAATTGGAATCTTTTCTCTTGTTTATGTGTCTCTTCCAATTTTTTGGAGACCACACCTAAGAACTCAAGAGGGGTGGTGGGAGAACTGCCCCTCCCCTATACCACAATAAAATTTCGAGGTAAAGAATCAATGTTCCATCTTTGCAGGTAGAGAAACTAAGGCTGAGGGGATAAATGACTCTCCGGATGGGACACTGGGAGTCACTAGAGGGCAGGACCCACCTCCAACCTCTGTGTACTTCCCAACGTGTTATATTGGCCTTACCAAGAGCTCCAGATAGAATCAATTTAGTACACATTGATTGAAGGTTCTCAATGGGCCAGGCACTGTGTGAGTTTCTGGGACTCATTATAAACAAGTAAAACACACTCTTGCCCTCGAGGAATGAATAAGATAGAAAAAGCAACAGGCACAGGCAGAATTTCCGTGCAAAGAAGTGAGAGAAAGGTAGGGTGATGAGCAGGGTATTTAGGATTCAGCAAAGATTTCCTGGAGAATAAAAGCCCCCAGCTGACTCTGAGAGGACCTTCGGGACTTGGTGAGAAAAATAAGGTGGGTGAGGCAGGAAATGAGTGGCAGGAAATGAGATAAAACTTTAAAAAAGAGCCTAAGGCCTTGGAGAGGCCCTGTGAGTGTTCACACACTTGGGTGTGACAGTGGGCAGCCCTTGGTGGGTTTTGAAGGAGTCCACAGAAATGCCACTGTGGTGTGAAATAATTTTGAACAGAAGGCATTTAAGTTCCTGGCATCCCTTACCTGACTAAAAGCAGAGGCTCCTAGAACTGGTCACTTCCCCTCCCCCAGGGCAATCAGGAAGATTGACTCTTGCCTCTGCAGAAGGGAAGTCTTCACACCACACTTACACAGCCGCTGTCACAGAACAGTCTGCCGTCTGTTCCCCTAAGTGCGCTTTTATCTTTCCAAGTCACTTCTTTCCCCAGAAGTACTTTTCTCCTCCTCCACTTCTTTTATTAAAGTCGTTTATTGTCCTGTGTCTTTCTCTGGCTCCCCCCTTTAGATATAATAGAAGCCCCCAATTCTAACCATACCTCTGAGTCACATTTTCCTGTAAAGTGCTATAAGCATGTGATTGAATCTCTCTTCCGAACCGGTCTTTTGTCAGTTTAATTAACTGGCTCCCCAAAACTGAACCTAAGAGGGTACAGGGAAAGTTTGCTCTTCCTGACAGTTTCAAGCCAGATTTTCAGACTAGAGATATAGATCATTCTAGTTGCATTCGGAATAATGGCTTTTAGGAATTTAAGGAGAGGGTGGAGTGCCAGTGACGAGAACGGTGGCAGGAACAATGGCTCACACGTGTGACAGGCAGCTTTAGCTCTCCGCCTCCTGCACCCACTTATTCTCTCTTGGGTAGGCCCCAGTTCCATTAGAAAGAAGCACCCCATCTCCCACTCCCAGTCCATGTGGATCAGCTGGAGCGAACTTCACCTCCACCTTCAATAGTGGGCGTGTGACTCCCATCTGGCCAATCAGAGCATTACCTACTCTTAGCCACAGCGATTGCTTCAGGGATGGATCCAGGAGCCATTCAAAGTTCATGAGATGCAATGAAGACTTCTGCCAAGTCTTCTGAGCAAGGTGCGTGCTTTTTCTGGGAGGATATAGGCCTGGGGTTGTAGGCAGCCTTCTTGTCACAATGTAGAGTCTGAACATGAAGGCAACCCAGGTAAGAACTGGGCCAAGAGAGATCGGTGCCAGTACTCAGTGCTTGGATCAGGCCCTACCTGGGAACTACGGAGGACATTTATTCAGCTAATACATCTCACATTTTGCTTAAGCTCATGCACAAGTTGGAATTTCTGCCATTTGGACCAAAAATAAAAGACAAAAGAAATATCTACATCTACAGAAGCCATGTGCAATATTCTAGGCCAGAAAAAAGATCAGGAGATTTTGACAAGGACTTTGTCTTGCTGTGTCACTTCACTTTCATCGCTTTTCAGGTAGCCCCCCCTGCCTGACACTTTGTGCGGTGCCGTTGGATGCTGAGGCTCTGTCTCTGGCAGTCACAGAGACAGAGGACACCTCCCAACCACCCAGGTGCACTTCCCATGGCCTTCAGGGCTCATCCCCAAGCAGAGAACTTTACATTTAGCTGAGATCCAGTTGGGAGATTCATCACCAAAGGGAGAAGAGCTCCCCAATTATTCTCTTTTCTGTAGGAGTTCGTGAAAATCCTGGCTTGGCTACACCAGCCTTCTTCCTTTTGCAGTGAGGAGATAGTTCCATGAAAAAATCACTTGTGCTTTGGGTCTCAAGGACTCAGTTCTCCTACCCCAAAGGGTTCATAAGTTCCCCTGAAAAGACAGTGAATTTCATCTGTGTGGAGAATGCATCTCAATACTCGGTCTTGGCAAGGCAGGAGGTAAAATGTGCATTTGCTTCTTTGTGACATTCTGCATAGCATTACCTGTCTCTTTCCCTTTGTTTGCAGCGATAAGTACAGGAGAAGGTTATTAACAGTGCAAAACGTGGCTTCCTTTGAATGATATGGCAACACCCGCAGAGTGGGATTTAAAGTCTTGTGCTTATGTCTCCATGCACAGCAATAATTCCGTGGGTTATAGCCCTGGTGCATTTGGAAGCAAGAAAAAATTCTCTCCCTTATGAAATAGGCTTCCTGATGGAGACCTTCCCTATACTAGCTTAATGAAGCCATATCTCATCTTTTCCAGACAACTCATTCCATTTGATTCAACTCTTTAAGCATTAGGAGCGCTGTGTGAGATGTGGGGATATTAACATAAGAAAACGACGTGATCCCTGTCCTCGTGAAACTGAAAACGTGATAGTGGAGAGAAGTAGGTAAACCCAGATTGAGGGTCTAGCAAAGCAAGTGCAAGGAAATAGCCTTGAGAAAAGCCCAGAATTGCACAGAACAAGGAATGATGGACCACATGGCAAAGGAACAGGAAGGAGCAATGCCTGGGATGGATTTAGAAAAAGGAGGTCAAACAAGCGAATACAGCCAAGCTGTTGTTGTTCTCTGGGCAGAGAGAACAGCATGGGCAAAGCCACAGAGGTATGAAGCAAGGGGGTTATTTGCTGGTGATCGCAGGCTCATTATGGCTGCTATGAAAGTGTGGAAAGAGGGGCTGTGATGGTAGAAGATGCTGGGAGACTCAAGTTGGGCTGGAGAAGAAATGAGAGGGGACCCTGATTCAATGTCCACATAAAGATCAGAACTAGAACAGTGGCTGTAGGGATAGAGGCTGGTGGCCTGGGGACATTTTAGAGGGAGGACAGGGGACTAACCAGTCTGTGGTGGGCAGAGTCAGGAATGCCCTGTAGGTCTGCCTTAGGGTCTTGAGTGTGTCCTCACACATTCACACTTACACCTGCTTTTCCTAAGCACAGGTTTTTATCTGCTTTTGGCTCCACGGCAAACTTAGCCCAGTTTCTTTCTCTGCAGAGCTGGCCCTTAGCGTCAGGAACTAAGTTTGCCTTTTAGGTAAAGCATTTAGAAACCCTCTGAAGCTCACACCTCAACCAACTTTTCTCATCTAATTAATACAGGTGACATTTTCACCTCCAACTGCCTGACTCCTGTATCTGTACCTCATTGTACGTGAAACTTGGGTGAGAAAGAGAGAAGTATTATTCTTAAGCCCCTTCAAACACTGAAACATGAGTTCGATATTCCTTTTTCAACAGCCCTTGGCTTTCTTCTCATTAATTTTCTGGAAGAATGAATATGTTGTTCAAGTGAAAGAAGGAGCTCTTCAGGGCTGCGGTGTTTTGTCCTTTGCACCCAGCTCCCTGGCGCGCACACACCCATTTCTACAGCACGTTGTCCTCTGGTGCTCCGACTCACAGGGATCCTAATCTCACACGGCGCCCTTGAGTCTGCAGGCTCCACTCAGAGATGGGCCACTTGGCCTGGGTTTTCTATCCTCCAGCCAACCATACTATAGATGTGTATTTGGGGGTAGGGGGTGTATAATGGGCCTTTTCTCAATTTTACACAATGAAGAAGGTTTGGCCCCATGGTGGGCATCAGAGTAAACAATCCCAAATTATTCCATTGTTGTCTGAAAGAGTTAAAGTTACTTTCCAACCAATTGAAATGACTTTCTGGGGGTTTCCAAGAGTATTTAGTTAATTATGTCCTGAAACCAATGAAAAACCTAAGCTTACTGATCACTCAAGGCTTCTTACAGCAACTTTTTAAAAAGTGACTTTCCAATAATGTCAGATGAATGCAGCTCTAGACTATCGTAACAAATGACCCCGAGATTCCTGCCAACGAAATTCTGTCGATTTAGATTCTTGTTGCCATTTCTTAAGCCATAAATTTCAGACATTTTATTACTATAAGTTGATATTTTATCTAGTGCCCCAAAGTAGAGGGTTAAGTGAATTTTATGGAGTTTCTAATATGCAACTGATTCTTCATTTGAAATACTTTATCTCATTCAATTCTCTCATATCTCTTTTAAGGTAAGGAAGCAAGCAATAAAATTTTTTAAAATAAAATAAAATAAATAAACTGGGAAAAAAATTTGAAGACAGTACTTCAATACTCACATACTACCCAAGTAACAAAATACTGATCCCAGGGAAATTTGTTCCTGTTGAAACGTGAGACAGGCGACAGGACAGCACTGGACTTGAACTCCCACTGTGTCTCTGCTGTCACCATTGTGCTTCCTGAAATTAACTGTGGACGAGTTTATTAATGGACAGCTTTTAACAGAAGAAATCCACATGCAGAAGAAAAATGTAAAAATAATCAAATCACATTCAGTTATGAGTATGGGGTTAAAAAGATCAGCTCCATGATTGAGAAAATGCCACTCTTTTTGACGATTCAGGAAAAAAACCCACACTTCTTCTGTATACAAAACCAGAAATAGTTCTCTGATTTTAGTGAATCAGTTTATGGAGCGCGACATACACCAGAGGTATGTGCACGAGGTTCCACACGCGTCTGCTCAGGGAAGGAGAATGAATCACTGCATTTGGGCCAATGAGGGTTGCGAAACTCTGCGGCATTGCCCTGCTTCGGCAATAATCGTTGTTCCCTTGGACGGACACACTGTTCTTCACTGGACAAAGTGCTTTCGTTGGTGTAAGTCTATTTGGTCCATCTGATCCTCACAACGAGCCCAATAGATATTAACATTCTAATTTTAGCCGTTGTAAACTTGAAGCTCCTAGAAGTCAAATGCCAAGTTCAGGCCATAGGTCAGGGGTGACACTGGGGATGGTGTCCAGGATTTGACTCCTGGGCTCTACCCACTATCACGTACTTCTTCCAGGACATTACCTCTCCAACTTGTTGGGTTGTGTAAAGAGTATTTGAACTCTTCTAGACTATTTTGTGTCCTAGCATGCTGGGAGTTTCAGATGCTGCCTTATAAATAGCTCCCTTCTTCGATACCCAGGTTCTAGAAAAATTGGTAAGAAAAAATGCCTTGATAGAACGCCAAACTCTCATCCTTATTACTATAAAGGTGGAGCTGGAGTATGTAGCTTGGAAGGAGAGCCCAATGGCCTGGCTGCCTAAAAACTCTAGGATTAAGCTTATTTATTCTTGGGGTTATCAGCAGACCTGGATGGGACTTCCTGAGGCTGAGAAGAACCTGCCCTGGAGAAGCAGCAGAACATGAGGTCAAACAGCTCACTCGTAGGAAGGGTCTGAGCTGATCGTGCCCCGTTATGCTTCCCAGATATACCAATAAGTTGGATTCCTCTGTCTCCTTTGAGGGGAAAGGGTCAAAGGGTAAAGTGTATTACCATGAGGGGAGACCCAAGTCATTACAAGAAACATCAGGCTTAGCCTGACATTCTCAAAATTGAACACACATAATTAATGATGCAACCTACAATCGATAGCATTTTAGAGTTCATTGCAGAGGTGTCATGGAAAATTATAGGGAGCAAACTGGAGGATATGTTTCAATCTTATACTTAAAATATTTAGAGGCAATTTATGCTCCAGAGAGCCCAAAATCTGTGATCTGATGGATGCAATGAGACCTGTCAGATCTCCAAACCTTAACACAGCGTAATACATTGAGTTTCATGTTATTCCAGGGTCCTTACACTCAGGATTGCAGGAGGGGTGGGTTTTGAAACTAAAACCAAGTATTCAATATGTGTTTTTGAATGAGGGGTTGAGTTAAGTGTGTAAAATATCAAGTAAAAACAATACGAATCATAGTTTGTCTTTAATCTGCACACTTTCTGACTTAGGAGTAGATACTGGCCCCAGTAGCCAGGGTGCTCTGTCTTTTTTTTAAGAGGGTTCCATGATCATTTCTCTCCACCTGTCTAACCCTATTCCCGGACCTTTTCAGTTATACGCCTTCTCTGAGGTGACCCCAGGGCATCACCCAAACCTGTTCTATATTTAAGAATAAAGTGGGGGGGGCATTAAAACTACTAAGTGTCCTTGTTGACAAGATAATAAGTATGAATGGGGACTGTGCCAGGGAGAGAGGATATAGGTTCACCTGCACTTGTTCGCTCCAGTCCGAACAGTTTCTTCTCCAGTCCCTCTTTCCTTTGGCTAGGCCTCCTTTAATCCGCCCACCTTCCCTCGTCAGGGGTCAACTTCCCATTCCACATTTTTGGATATTTGAACCATGACAGTTTGACCCCCAAATAGTAGTTTTCTGATTACTTTTGCTCAGTAAGAGCCTCCCATGAAGCCTTATCCAATCAGGACTGGTTGGTCACTTCTGACCTCAGTTTTGTCGTCAGTACAACATGAGGGGTTTTGTCAGATGGCCTCTCGGCTGCTCCGTAAGACTATGATAGTAGAGAAAAAATTAAAATTATCTTGGATAAAAACCCCTGAAAACCAATCATCTGAATGTGGTCTCTGTTATCGTCATGCTCTGTCTGTCCATGTGATTAGCTGGGTCCCCTTCTTTCTTCTCCAGTTAACTTGTGACATGCTAGGTGTCACAGCATCTACGATTTCACAGTTTTTGTGTCCCTGAATGGATAAAAGTGCCAGGCTTTTACCATACTCTCAAGCCAGGACACACCATATAAATTTTTTGAAAAGCAATCTGAGGAAAAAACCTAAAGCAAGTAGGGAAAAAAGACCTGTTACTCCCAGGGGAACGGATACGAAGAAATTCATTGACTTAGAAACAGTGCAAGCCAGAAGATTGTGAAATGCCTGATACTTTTAAAGTGTTAAAATAAAAATGAAAATAAAGTTATCTCAGAATTCTATATCCCAGTAAAATATCTTTCATAACTAAAAGCTAAACAAAGATATGTATGGATGAATGCTCAAAGACTTTTTCAACAACAGACCTTTAATGCAAGAAGTAGTAAAGGAGTTCAAGCTAGAGAAAAACAAAAATATAGGAAAAAGCCAAACTACTAAAGGAATTAAGAATATTGGAGGTAGTAAATATGTAAATGAAAATAATGGCGAAGGGGGACACTGTTACTTATTTGGCAAAAATGTTTCTATGTTATATTTATTTTTAATGATGACAGCATCAGATTTGGCTATTTTCCAGCGAAGAAGTAGTGTGTGAGATCCATTCCCTACCGCCTGCCAACCAATGGGAAGTGTTACATCTAATTGAAGCTATTACAATATTTGCAATATTCTTGCTAATTCATTTCTTAATTATTAGCTCCATTGGATGTATTTGCAGACTATGGGGAAGAAAAAGATGGAAAACTTGAAGGTATACTCAATGATTGAACTCTTTGTTCTTGTGTGCTTCTCATTTAGTTTTGGATCCCAGATCCCTACAACTCTAAATGCATAAGAGAGAGAGATACTAATTTATTAGAGGTTTATTAGAGAGATACTAATTTATTAGAGGTGCTATACTCTAGGATTTCCTAAAAGCCTATGATGAAAAGACACTCAGAGGGTAAATAGCATCCCCTAAGTGAGTGAATGATTACACTCCTCTGGTTCTCACTTCTTCCATCTATAATGGGGGCTGAGACAACATGGTGGTGTTTTCTCACCCATCTCTGTATCTGTCATTCTCAGCCCATAGGGCTTCCCAGTGGTGCCAGCACTCACCCAGTGGTCTATCCTAGAAACTTGGACATCATCCTGGACTTCTCCCTAAACATCTGCTCATGATCAATCACTACACCCCACTGATTCCATTCTTTGCACGCTTCTCTGATTCATCCATTGCTTTCTGTTGCCATAGCTTCTGTCCTGGCTCAGTGCACCAGCACCTCTTGCCTGGATCTGTGGGCCTTCCCAGTTTGCCTCCCTAGATCAGTCAAGGCAGCAGGTATGTTGAATGTTTTGAGTCCCTTAAACAATGTGACACATTTTAAACATGTAGAAAAGCAAAACATAATATAAAATATAGGCAACTCCATTCAGAATTAACAAGTGTGAATTTTGCCATTTGCTTCAGGTGGTTTTGTCAAGAAACAAAATACAATTCGCACCGAAGCCTCAATATGTTTATCTCACGGTTTTGATTTCCTTTCTTCCCCTCAAAGAGGTGCACATCCTCCAGAAGGTGGTATGCCTACCCCTGAGCTATTATTCCCAGTATCAGAACCATGAGAAAGAAGATTCTCATATTTTGGGTCCTAAAGTTTATGCAATATGGGGGATGGCTATATAAATTTAAAATTAGGCACCAAAGTTTATATTTACTTTGAAAGTGAAACTTAAACTTGGGGGATTGTCCAGTTTGGGGAAAACTTAAGTTTCCTTCTTAGATGAGCTGTAATATTTCAGGGTGAGTTGAGTTTTCTTATACCATGAGTAGTCATAAATACTCTTCGAGGTGATGACATCGATGGCTCCTACCCATGCTTTCTGGTGCTGGCCTTAGGAGACATTCATAGTCACATGTGACCTCTGTCCCTACACTTGAGTGTCCCCATGCCAGCTGAGTAAGCACAGAGGACAGAAGGAGTGTTCTGGAAGTCATTCCTCTGGGGGAATATGAGTACAGTGAAGTGACTGAACACAGAAGCATATTCCTCTGTACCCAGATGACATATATCTCCAATTTAACTTCCCTTGGTTAGATCCCCAAACTTCTCATGACTCGGCCAAAGGCACTAGCTCCCCAGGAAATGCGACAAAGGGAAAAGCAGAGTTGAAAGAGAGATTGGTCTTAACTGATGCTTGAAATATCTGGGTTTGGCAAAATTTACAAACTCCTTCGACCCTGAGAACAGCATGCTTGAGTTCCTTCCCAGCCTTTGGAGAGGGCCGGGAAGAGAAAAGCTGGAAGCTGAAGTCTCCATTGGCGTCACAGCAAGTTCCCCTCTGATGACCACATGTGCAATGCCACGTCTGCAGACCACCTGATCCCCATCTGTCATGGTGCTTTTGTGCAAACTGTGAATTTGGATGCACCTCCGCAAGCAAATGGCTTTACGAGCAACAGCATCTTCCTGTACATAAAAAGGTGCTCCATCCTCCGGGCAGATACAGCTCCCAGAGGGGGCGTAGCTTGGCAGGGGTGTGGCTTGGCAAGCAGCATAGGGCTAGATTTTGTGCCCTGATCACTCCTTCAGCCCGCCCCACGTGGCGTGATGCTGTGCACTGGCCCTGTGTGCTTACACCCCTAAGCAGGATGTAGTATACTCTCGTGTGACTTACACTTGTATTTAAGTGATATCACGCTGACATAGCATTCTGCAGTTATCTTTCTCATAGGTTTTCAAGAGATACTCACGATGATTTGAATGGATACATGGGTAGGTATAATTCAGGAATTGTGCTTGCTATATGTCATTCCATTGTTTGAAAACTTCCAATTTCTACTTCTTTAAAATCTGCTATCTGATTAAATACTTCTACTTCCTCCTTCTCCTTCTCCTCTACCTGTAAAATTGCTTTGCTATTCTTGGCTCCTCCCTTTGCATCTTGCAGTCAGTTATTTAAGTTACACACACACATACATCAAATCTATTGTGATTTTTGACATTTTATTGTTTTAATTAATTATGTTGGGATCAAATGTCATCTTTGGGATTGTTATCCTCCCTCTCTACAAACCCAGCTTATATTCGCTTAAGTCATAGCAGAAGCCTTCAGAGACCATTGGGTTAAATTAGTCAAGGAGCTGAGCCATTAGTGTAGAAATGAAAACCTTCTGAGGCAGAATGGCTTTTTAAACGGTATCTGGGCACTGACTCAGCTTTCTTTTTCTGGGTATTAGAATGTGGCCTACAGAGAGTTCAGTGTTTGTAAATATTGCACACAGGTGCAGGGATTGTTCTGTGCGTTACAATTCTAACACTCATAGGGTAAGACTAAAAATATAAAAATGCAAGGGGGTACCAAATTCTTCTTTCTCAGGTCCAAGAGGACTTTCTCCACATGGAGAGAGACCCCTGCATGTCAGGCCCTGTATGCAACCCAAGAGCCAGGGAGGAAGCTGAATTCATGACCCCCCCACCCACCCACGGAGCCATCCCAAGCCCACGAAGCCTGAATCTAGCCTTAAATGCAGTAGAACTCATATCAGAAACAATGTCATCCGCTACCATCATTGCAGTGTGATGGTTGACAGTTGCACTGAAATAAGTCTTTTCTGTTTTGGATCTTCCTCAGGACTTGGTGAGCTCGCTGCATCTAAAGACCCATGTTGGGGTGGGGGTGCAGTTCTAAAGCACTCTGCCTTCGCATGGCACCGCTCCCCCGTTGTTTAATGTGTTCAGCCTGGAACCCCTTTTGGATCTATCCGGGTCTTCTCACTGTGTTCTTCATAATGCCTCTTTATATCTTTTTAATAGTTTTCCTGTCCTTATACATCTGGGCTACATTCTGCATGATGTCTTGAGGTTGTGACTTGAAGCACTGGGAAGTACCCAATATTTTACACCACTCAGAATCTAGTCAGCTTGTCCTCATCTTATGTGTGCCCACTGGCAGGACAGCAGATGCCCACTGGACCAGAGAAGAAGACGGTTTGTGACTCTCGGCAAAAGCAGCAGCCAGAGTCACATTATAGCTCTGGCAGACAAGTGCCCCTCCTACAGGGTGGGAGGGGGAAGGCCAGGTCATAGCCGAGCTGCATTGGCAGCGGGGATGGCTGTAGGAGAGGAAGCTCAAACTGAGGAGGCAGATCCTTTACGGAGGCTGCTGGCACCCCTGCCTAGTCCCTCCTCCAGCAAGAGAGAGACCTGATTTTTATCATCTTGGGAGGAAAGCAAATCTCTCTGAGGAGGGAAAGAAATATCTCTGGGTTTATTTCCCTGGAATATCTCCACGGAGAGACGTCTCACAATCTCTCCAGGGGAGTCCCAGTCTTGAACTTGATCTTTACTTATCCCAAATGTAAACAAACTTTCTGTAGAGGGAGTTAAGGTCTCTTTCTTTCCAGGGCAGCCTGTGTATATAAATATACCTGAAAGGGTATTCCTGGAATAAATACACACACTGTTAACACCTGGGTGTGGGGAATGTAACAACTACACCGCGAGTTACCTCCCACGCAGATTGCTGCCGCGGCATAAGTTTTCTCTTGAGATGTTCTCATCTATTGTTTAACTCAGGGACTAAATATTTAATTGGTCTCTATAATTCTCCCTTCCACACTTCACTTGTTTCTTCTCAAATCTTTTTAATATAGTCTGTTCTTGTATAAAATTATTTTTACAAAATTGCCCTTAAATATTATAATTTTAAAATGACTTTCAAATTGTTCTTGCTTTGGTAATTTTTCTTTTAGCTGGGGGTAGGTCACTATTCTTACTCTCAGTGGTTTTATTTCCTCTTGTGTGATTTTTTGTTTGTTTTTATTTGCTTTGGTGAGAGAATCCCGGGGTGGTGCATTACAGAGGCAGCAGACAGATTTCTAGGGTTTCTCCAAGTCTCCACCAGTTACTTCACTAAATGTTTCAACTTTGGATTTGCACACCGAAAGAATGCAGTCAGCTTGGACCACCCATTTGTACCCACAGTTCCAGCTAAATTGGCTACTTTCTACTGCATTTTTAGTGCCAGGCGTATAACAACTAAAAGGTAAGGAACACTTAACTACGTGCCAGGCGCTCTGCTTCGGTGCTTTGCGTATGTCATCTTACTGTATCCTTGCTACAGCTGTGAGATCTATACAGCGGTTAATCCCATTTCATGAGTGGGAGAGGGAAGTTTGCAAAAATCAAATTGTGTTTTCCGTAATCACAAACCGATTAGGTGGCAAAATGAAGTTCCAAACCCCCAGCGATGTGGTCTCAGAGCCCTGACTCTTAAGCTCCCCAGCCCTCCTCCTGAGGTCAGGGTCAGGATGTCCATGATCCCATCGACTCAGGCATAACAGCTGCGATGGTATCGAACCTGCAGAATGGTCAGAGCCGCCGCTGGCCTCCCCCAGCGCGTGATGGTGGTTCACAGTCTTCCCACGGGCATGGGGAGTGCTATTAAAGGACTGTGCTGAGCAGCCAGGCGGGGGCCGGTACGCTCCATCTTAGCAGCTGCCATTCTCCTGAGTCCTGCGGCCTTTATTTGTCTGGGGGATGTGTGGCACTTTTGAAGAGACCTGGGCTTTCAGCCAGTGACAGGCCCTGAGTGAGGAGAAATGTGACATAGACCCTGGTTGGAGAGCCATTATCGAGTGGGTGAGACATGACAGGATGCCACAAAAGGCCGCCCAGTGGCCCAGCTCCACAAGTGTCTGTGAAATGAAATCCAGGCCTTCGTGGATTTCTGGGGGCTGTGTTACAAATTAGGAAACAGTGAGGCTGCAGGATTCTGCATCTCTGATTTCCAGTGCTGGAGGTGAGGGTGGGCGAGAGAACGTCGGCCCTTTTCCAGAGTCACTGGGGGCCAGATAAGCGGGCGTTCTTGCCCTAGATATGGCCGGTGGAGGTAATAGCATTTCCGATAGCCTGACCTATGAATGAATAACCCTCTTTAAGTGTATTTTATTAGATTTTTAAAAATTAAAGTAATACATGCTTGCAGGAACATATCAAATCACTCAGATCTATTTACCTAAGATGATAATGTTAATCATTTTTATTTGAGTCCTTTGGATTCTGTTTCTCTCATTTCCATTTCTTATACCCTATAAATTATTAGCTCTTTGGGGGTAAGCCAATATCTTAGTGTTACTAACATCTATCATAAGACCTGGGTGTAATAGGGGTTGGTACGTGCTTACAGAGTGAATGAATTCAGAATCCGAACACAGCTGATTCCAAACCATTCGACTAGATTCTCACTTTTGGAAGGATTCAATGATATAGAAATCCTGTAAAGATGACTAATCTATCATAATTCTTAACTAAGATACGATCCTTTTAGCCTCTTTCTGTCCCTATTTCATTCCCTGTCTCCCTCCACACGCATCGAAATATGAAGCTATTAGATTAGGTATTTACAGATAATGCAGACTATATTTTTTCAGAAAATAGTGATTCCTATGGGTAGCTGCATCAATTTTTTTGCCACAGAATCCTTTCTGCCCTGTGCACAATGACTTCTTGACTTTACACTCTGCATGGTACAAACAGCAGGGCCCAATGCGTTAGCAGATAGCCAGCCACCCGGGAAGCACATTTATCCGATGAAAGTCAGATAACAAAGAAACACGACGGCCGATACACAGTCACCGGCCCTCAGGGTGCTGAGGTTCTTACAGATGTAAGCAGACTGAACTGTGGTGGAAGTAGTTATGCTTTTGAAAAGTGATATCTGAAAGTAATGTGCTAAGGATAAAAATGTCCTTCTTAGGGGAAGCACACCACAATGAGTTAAATTAGGGGGGACAAATGTCAGGATGAAGCCTTGGGAAGAGATGTGAGCCAAGAAATTCACAACAGCCGGTGCCTAAGGTTTCCTGTTTTCATGTACAGCTGGCATTTGTGCAATGCTTTGAAGTTTGTGGAGCATTCTCACACATCATTCACTCATTTCTTCACTAACTACATTTTTGAAACAGGTACTAGAGCTCAGGAAGGGGTAAACAAGAATGGGAATCACAAGGGTCCTGACATTTGAAGAATAGTAACCCATCCTACTAGAACATGGCTAAGGCCATGGCCTGGCTGGCATTAGCAACTTTGCCTGCCTTGAGAAAGAGTCAGAGAAGGGAACGGGCTAAGGAGTAGGAAGTGTGGGCAGAAATGTTCCTTCCCTAGGGAGCTGAAAGTTTGGGACCTCTGCCCTTGCTGTCTCTAAGGAACTGATGAGAACGCCAGACATGTAAAAAGATCACTTCAAAACTGCTTGATAAATACCACCACGCGGAGGCCAAGGGGTGCTATGAGAGCCTGGAGGAGACAGATGCAGCCCAGGGTTAGGTCCAGCCTGGCCAGGAACCAGATAGACTGTGCAGATGAGGTGGCTGGCCCCGTGTAGGACCAGGACTCGCCGAGGCTGTTGTGGGAGATGATGAAACCTGAGGACTGAAGAGCCAGGTGTCCTTCTGGGGATCAGGACTCAAATATATTCTTTTTAAATTTTAAATCCTGGTCTTTTTACCTTAAAATAATCAACGGAAATAATCTACTCTTTACAGAATACTCATTTTGCCCTGATCTTTTACAAATAATATTGGGTATTTGATTGTATCAAACTGTTCTAAGCACTTTACATAGATAGCATACTATGAGGCAGATATTATTATTCTCATTTGACAAGTGAGGAAACTGAGGCACGGGGGACTTAATCTCACATTTAGCCATCAGGGGTCAGGGGTTTGAATCCAGTTTTCTCCAGCATTAGCCATCTTAATCAGTGTGTGTGTTGTGCAAGCTTACCATCAACGGAACCTCACTGAACGCAGTTATTCTGAAAGACAAATTTCAAGTTGAAGGAAATTAAATCCAGAGGGAAGGACTCCAGCCCCACAAGAAAGGTATAGAAAGAGAGGGGCAGGAGGGGTCCGGCAAAGCAAGTGACTTCTGCATGAAACAATAACGGAATTGGGAATGATGATCGATGTGGCAAAAAAGGAGGAGAAATGAAAATCCAGGCAGTAATAGCCGTCAGCAGAAAAAGTGGGGAACACTCAAAGTTTAAGTGTTAGGATTCTTATCATTTTCAAGAGACACGTAGCGAAATTTGTTTATATTAGAATGTGTTTAATGGGAATGTTAACCTTTTAAGTATAACCTAAGAGAAGGGATGGGGTCTATAATCTTGAATAAATGGAAGGATAATAAATAATTTTTTTAAATGGGGTTACTCAAAAGAAGGTAGGAAAGAAAAAAAGCTTAGAAAAAGCAGGATATATAGAAAGCCCAGAATAAGCCGGTAAAATAAATCAAAATATACCTATAATTACCAATGTAGATTGTAAGAATGAAACAGATTTACCAGCAAAGGGGGGGAAGGGACTATTTAGCTGTATACTATCTACAAGAATCCAAGTGTTCAGAAAGACTGCAACTTAAATGTAGAGAAATATGCATTAAACACACCACAAGCAATAAAATAAATTGATGAAGAAATATTCAAATCAACCAAATAGTTTAAGGATATAACACTTTTTAAAATCAATGAAGTTGAACGTCAAAATGGACAAATTCATCAATACTGAGAGTTTGAATAGAGTTCTCTCAGTCACTGATAGAAAAACAAATGCAAAATTAATAAGCATATAGATGCTACAAACAGTACACCAATAAGCTCAAACTCATGGACAAATAACGGAACTCTGTGCTCCTTCATGAGGGGACACACATTCTTTGAAGCACAAATGAAACTTTCGTAATGATGGACCAGCTCTCGGGCCATAAAACAAGTGGCAACAAATTGGTATCATAAAGAAGGGATCTTGTGACTGGCTATAAGTTATAAGAGTTAGATTAGGGTGAAGAGTAATTTTTCACAGCCATTAACTCCTTCACAGGGCAATGACATCTATTCTGGAAGGAGTTTTGAGATTGTGAGCCCAGGAGTGAAGCCAGGTTGAGAATCGGAATGGATAAATTAAGAGTAAAATATATCACCTCTGTGTGCAATAAAAAAAGTTTCATTCAGAGAAACAGAGTAGGGTGATGGTTCTCAGTGGCTGGAAGAGGGGGGAATGAGGAGATGCTGGTCAGAGAGAACAAACTTCTTGCTATAGGATGAGTAAGTTCTGGGGATCTCATGCACAGTGTGGCGATTATAGCAATCTTAAATGTTCTCGCCACAAAAAGAAATGGTAATTATGCAATGAAATGCAGGTGTTAGCTAATGCTGGGGAAGCGATCATCATTCCACAATATATAAATGTATCAAACCAACATGTGGTGCACCTTACAGGCACACAATGTTATATGTCAATTATATCTCAATTAAGCTGGGGGGAAAAAAGACAAGACACATGTCTCAGCCTTCTTGTTGCTCAGATACATTCATGGGAGGCATACTTAGCTGTTACTCAGAGGGTGTCTTAAAATACCTGTTGGCATGAGGCTTTGGAGACATATTGATCAAGGTAAAAGAAGAAGTCAAGGGTGGAATTCTTGTCCCCACTGGTACCTTGCTATAGAACTGGAACCTGCCTGTCTTGCCTAAACACCTGAATCACACTCACTGACCCAGTGAAAATGGGGAAGTTGCTGCTTTAATCCTCAGATCTGCCAATGGAAGCAGTTTATCTGTGAGAGTATTTGTGATATGTAATACGAATTCCTTCCCCTTGGCTGATCTCAAAACAGACTAAACTATTTCAATCCTTATTTGAATTGAGATGGTTATTACCTTCCTTTCTAAGCCACACACTTTAAAAGAAAATCAATATGGATTGATTTGAGGCTAGTAAGAATCTAGTCTTACAGTAATTTTAAGTATATTGCTTTTTATTCATTCAATGTTTTTCCAACCTATGGAGCTTTGTGCTATCATAATCAAATCACTGTAAAATACCGGAAGACTCTTTCAGGAGTAAATATGGTAGCCTGTGCAATATTCTACTCTAAGAAATTTCCATCATTTGAACCATATCTCTCAGAAGATTGTCATGGCTCCCACAGTCTACAAAATACCCACATTCCATTATATAGGCTTTAAAAGGTAAGGTGGGTGAATTTTAAGTAGACCTGAGATAGGTCAGATGAATCATAGCTCAAAATGGAAAGGAGGGTTAAGGGAAAAAGAGAAAGAACATTGTAGAGATAACCCAGAATTGTACAAAGATCTGGGCTTTACAAATCTAAGAGGTTAAAATAAATTCTTTATTTAAAACACTGTAGCTCTAGCCTTCGAATCTCCTGATCAGTAAAGTATAGTTACAAATCCTCAGGGGAGACCGATTTATCTCTCCTTGCCCCCAGTAAGAGTCAATGCAAAATAATTAATTTTTCTTATTTATCTCCTCGATATAGGTGTTTATGTTTTTAGTCTTTTTTCCTGAAAAGATCATATTCCATGGGTTCTTGTTTTCGGTGGGTGAGAGAGGACATGAATCCAGGTCTTCCACTGACTTGGTCTCTAAGGTGTGTCTCCTGTCCCCCTGCATGTCCTTAAAACCAGAGCTTTGGGTCACAGAAAGTCAGGAGACGCCCCCGGTAGCCCCTGGCCTGGCGGCTGGCTCACCTCTCTGACTACGGTATGTGTTTTCTCCAGGTATTGGCCTGTGTCACGTCACATGTCGTTTTTACATGTTACCTCAGCTTGGATTCCCATAAAAATAGAGTTACAGACAAGGGCTTGTGTTTGGCTCGTTTACTTGACCTCGGCGGGTGACAGTGCAGGGACTAGAAAGAGTTAAAGCAAAGGCGAGAAAGCCAATTCCACTGGCTACGGAAGCCGGCTGCTGCTCTGGGCTTCTGTGGTGGACGTGTTCTTTCTGCTGTGTCTCAAAACATTTAATCCATCTTAAATACCTAATAAAAATTCCAGTAAGTTGAAGGATGAGTATCGCTACCATATTAAGCTTGCACTGAATATACAACAACGTCATATGCTGGCTGGGTCACACGGTAGGAAAGGTGAGGAGTAGCGTAGGGTGTCAGGCTTGCTTTCTCATTCACTTTCCCTTTATCTTCCACTCCGTCACACTGGGCAACTCAAGGAAGCCTCCCCGAGCTCCTTAAGATGCTGCATTGTAAAAATGGCGGCAGCCAGGCACCGTACATGTCCAAGAGAGTGTGCATGCATGTCTATTCAGCTGGTTTGTCCCTCCCTTGTCTTCGAACAAATTTCTTGTTCTGTGAACCGGCCAATCACAGCCACAAACGAGTAGAAGCTGAGAGGTGCGGCAGTTCTCAACATGCACTTGTGGAATTAACAAAAGACAGAGTGACTGATTTTTGAGTTCCTTGAGGATAGGAGCAATCATCTTAATAACCCCGCCCCCTAGACCAGAAACACAGGGAGGGCGGGGACCATGTCTATTTTGATCACCATTCTATGCCCAGCCCAAAGCCCAAAACCTGTATGAGCTCAACGGACATTTTTAAGATAAAGGTGATGAATGACTGAATCGCTGTTTGTTTGTTGAATGGATAATGAAATGATGAATAAGTGTGTAAAATGTACTTCTTTCCAAAAGTAAGAGAAAATGCCTCTCTGCTAAAGAGAAAATGTTCACCAAATCCAATTATTTATCTTAGTGGCAATCCGGTAGCATGCACAAGCTCTGAATTACACTTGAAGTGTGCATCTTATGTCCTGTACTTTATGCCACAAATAACAGCCTCTTCAATTCAGAAGCACCAGAAAAGGCAACAATTGGCCGTTAGCAATTTAGTTCTGAAATAGTGGTTTTGAATGGAGATGAAACAAGACTCGGAGGGTCAATTCACAGGGGAACAGGCACCCCCCCCCATCTCCTGGCGCAGTTTTTCCTATTCACTCTACTTGCATAAGGTCCGGAAGCGTTTTACAAATGTTGTGGCAATGTAATTTCTCTAAAATACTGCCCTTTAGCTGTCTAGAGTAGTAACTTTCCTGCTGGTGACATGTGGGTTGCTATACCCCAATCGCCTGGGTCTGAATTTTCCCAAGGGTATGCATGGTTTCTAGGGCACAGGGGAACAATCAGTGATCTGTGAGTCACCCCAGGATCTGCCCCTTAACCCGGGTGACACGGGCCTCTGTGTCCTCATCTGTCAGCTGCTGTGGGAGTCAGTCCTGTAAGTCTTTACTGGGCAATTAGTAAGTGCTAAGCTCTGGGAATAAAGACAAAATGGACCTGACCCCCACACTCAAAGTACGGCTAGACTCATGGGGTGGGAGATATGCCGAGAGAACACTTTCTGAAAGACATGTTAAGTACTAGAGCATGAAAGTGAAGCATATGAAGAAAATATTTACATTTTGACAAGATGATAAAACACACCTTATTCGAGTGTGATGGTTGGAAGGCCAGGCGTTGGTGAGGGGTAATGTTGAGATGGTCTCAAATATGAAAATGTTCAAAGACTTGCATGAAATTTCTTTGGAGCCAAAAGGAGAAGCATTTTCACCACTTGTGCTGGGAGTTGGGACCTGGGTAGGGGTTGCACAGGTAGGGTGAAGGGAGGGCTGAGTGGGTTTGTCCCTGGAGGGGCCTGTGGAGCAGGGTCCTGGCTGATTGACATGGTAGGAATGTGCACTTTCTCTCCATATGTGAATATTAGGAGTCAGACTCTGGACTCTGGCCATTAGGATTTAAATCTTGACCTTCCACTTATTAGGTGTGTAACCTTTGGCAGGTTCATAAATAATGGCAACTAACAGTAGTATTTATAATTGCATCCTTGGAGAGAAGGAACAAAGTCACGCAGTAAAATGCCTAAAACAATGCATCATGCATTATAAGTACTTAATCAATGATTGTTATCACTGTCATCATTACCATCAACTCAATGGGCTTCCTCTCCTTCAGTTGATCAAGGCGGATTCTGACATGCAAGTTGGGGTGAGCTGCAAGGAAGATATAGATAGAGCTAAATACTTTTCTTGCCTTTAAGATATCGTAACATCTGGTTTATCAGCAAATTCTCCACTGTTAATGAGAAGATCTACCTCTCCCCAAACATGATTTCAACAATCTTGACACAATTACCTCTAATGAGGAACAAAGTTTAAGTCACAGATTTGCTCAGGTTATTTCTACTCCTAAGACCCTGCTATTTATTGTGTAATGGCCATTGTTCTGGGGAAGGAAGATGGCTCAGCTGGAAAAACATTGAGCACAATCTTGCCATGAGGACTTAGTCAGAACTTATGGGCCCCCTTACCTGATTTTGACTGTTTGAGATGGGGTTGAACCATAGCACAGCATATGATGCTAGTGGACGTCATTCAGATAATATCCCAAGGCTCAATGTGGGAGATCGTCTCTGCCTTCCCTCTGCCCTTGAACCTTAAAGGGTGGTCCATGGATCAGCAGCATCAGCGACACATGGAGCTGGTTAGAAGTGCGGAATCTCAGGGACCGCCTCCAGCTGTCTGAATCAGAACCTGAAGTGCTACAAGCGCCTCAGGTGATAGGATTGCCCTCTCCGTTCAAGACACATGGCTCTGTGTCTGGTTTGGATTCTAGGTACGACGAGTGAATGAGGAAATAACCCACACTTGGCAACTAATTCAGGTTTTGGTGAAGCAATTTTAGGTCAAATGTGCCAAACAAAAACAAAAATGAAAAACAAAAAAAGGCCCTGCAATGCCCATGCTGCCCTTTCAAATGGGTGCGGCTTGAACAGAACTCGAAAGAACAATTTTTGACCAAGGTCTCAAGGGCAGCCAAGTCCGGACCCAAATCCAGGTCTTCTGAATTTAGCTTCATTATTCTTGTTAGTGTGATGTTTGGGAAACAGGGATTCTTGGTCTAGTTTGACCTCTAACAAGCTGGGGGACCTGAAACATGTCACTTTGTCTCTGCCATTCGGTCTCCCAACTTAGAGCACAATTGACCGGGAGTTGACCTCTCCACCACGGGTCATATTTTGATGCTCCCACGTGTGACAATGTGACCACGGTACACTCAAAATGCAGTTTGCCTGATGCCAGTTTCCATACAGGCATGACCCACATATCTGCTTAATTATTTCAGTCGTTTTTTTCTCCATTCATGAGGAAAAATGTCCCTTAGAGAATGACGTCCCACTAATTCATGGCTTTGACTGGCTGTCAAAATAATGGCAGCTATTTTCATTCCAGATCAGAAGGACGCACATGCTTTGGATACAGTCTGGTGCTGATAAAAGTTATTATCTGCTTGGAAATCTGCCCGCCTTTCCCATTCTGCCTGCTCTCGGATTATAATACCGTTGAATTGGCCCCCTAACAAGAACTGCAATGACAACCTACATTTTAGAGAGCTTCATGCTTCCCAAAGCACTTTCAGGGAAATTGTACGCATGCGTTCTCTCACTGGTCCTCCGTGGCAGATAGGGAGAGGGAAGCACAGTGGATGACGTGCATGAAAGCCCCGTTAGCTTCTCTGATTGAACAACTGACGCCCCCTCTTGCCATGCAGAGAGCAGAGATTTGGGGTCAAATATGGCTGTTGCTCGTCCCAGGTCTTTGATGCTCTTATCTGGACATCATCTCATTTACTCCCTCCACCCTGCTTGGAGGTGCTTTATTCCCTGCTTCTCAGGTGAAGAAAACAAAAGCACACATAGGTGACGTAATTGATGCCAAGTCGCCTGCCCAAAATAAGAGGCTTCAGAATGTGGACCCCAGACCCCTGACTCCCAGCTGGTGTCCTTCTTCGTTCCCATGGAAATGAAACCACAGAGTGTTGTTCTTGCCTCAGCGTGGGGCTAAGGGAGTGTATTCCTCAGCAATAAGGGGAGGTGTCTCATAAGCCCTCTGGAACCTGGTGGTTAAAATTGGAATAATCACACTAATAACAGGCCTTTTAGCAGTAATGCTGTTAAGAGCACTTTTATCGACGTGACCTGTTTGTCAAGATAACGTTGTACACATGATATCACGAAGCCCGTTTTACAGATGGTAAAAGAGGAGAATGGGGATTTGACCCCTATCTGCTTGGAATGGAAGAAACAGAAATATAACCCCAAAGTCTGTGCTGTTAACAAGCCACAAGTCTCTTCTCTCTAAGCCTTGTTGACTCTTACAAGGATATGTGTTGCCCAAGAAACCGTTTAAATAAAAACATACACATGCTGAGAATCTTGAAGAGTAAGGCAGGCTTGCTTTGTTTCAATATTTTTTTGAAAAGTTAAAAACCATCATTAGCAGAAAAGGTTGAAACCAACTCTCCTGTTTTTATCGAACTTCCAAGTGCTGACAATCCCAGCTAATAATAATAAACAATAATAAACTGTATAATGGATCTGGTCTCGTTGTATAAATCATGAAAGGCAAGTTTCAGGCCTTCTAGTCACACAAACAGTAAATGGTGGAATTAGGAATTGAGCTTGCGTCCCTCTGATCCCCAAACTCAAGCACATCTTGCCTTGAAAAAAGAGGACAGGTATGGGAAACACCTTTGCAAACTCTTATGACGTACAATCTCTGCATACCATCTTGTGTTTTAAAATACCTCTGATGGTAGCCCTGGCTGGTGTAGCTCAGTGAATTGAGCGCAGGCCTGCAAACCACATGATCGCGGTTTGATTCCCAGTCAAGGGCACATGCCTGGGTTGCAGGCCAGTTCCCAGCAGGGGACTCATGAGTGGCAACCATACATTGATATTTCTCTCTCTCATTCCCTTCCTCTCTAAAGATAAATAAATAAAAATTTAAAAATGCATGTGTAATTTAAAAATAAAATACCTCTGATGGTTGCATCTTAACTGATGCTGGATTTGAGGAGCACCCCCTATCTTCAGCAATGTGTTTGTACCAACGTCAAGAGCACAGCCTGTTGCAGAGGGGAGCAATTTATACACCGCATGAGGTTCTCACTAAATGACCTCTAGGGCTCTTTCTGACTTCCATAGCCTTTGCTTTTCTTACCCAGATGCAAGTGTGAATTCTTACTTCTGAGAAAACCCACAGGCATCATCTCCATTAAACCTTTCACTTCTCGGAGGAGTCGAGGGTCAGGAGGGAGAACTGGGCTGTCTGGTGAGCTGTGGTTGGTGCTGGAGGTGAGGCAGTGCCCAGCATGCATGCCTGTCCTCTCAAACACTGTCACTTCATCCATCTCACCCACCAGGAGAGTGGGCAGGCCCATCCCATGGGCCCTGTTTTGCAGCTGACCAGGCCTCCACAGAGCTTATGTCCCCAAAGCCAAGGTGACATGAACATTTCCACGAAAGGCAGCAGCATAGAGCTTCGCTAGACTCCTTGCCATGTCCAACCTTAGTCATGGTTTAGACGGCGTGAATCTCTGGTCTCTGTCTCTCCACAGCTTTGGTGGAAAACAACCAAGGACCAGAGAGGGCAAGCGACTGCATTCTAACTTTTTGTCATTTATTTGGAGTGCTAAAAAATATAACTTAAACCAGCCTTGAAAATCAGTGTCCTGCTGTCTTCCCATGCTGGTTTGGAATTCATCACTTGAACTCTTGGGATACAGGGGTGCTGAATGAGAAGTAGTTGATTAAACATTAAACTTGGAGCCCGAACCTGGAGAAATAAGACATAAGCATTGTGGAGCTCACAAAACTGAGTTCTGTGCTGAGTGTTAGAGACAACAGCTCTGTCTTTAGGGGGATGTGCCACCCCCAAGGATGGGAGAAATACACAAACCAAGAGCCAAAGGATGAATATAAAATCGCAATGCAGTATAGGCTGCAGTGAGAGCTGCCTGGTATGATGTGTGTCTACAATAAGAGAATTGATTTAGTCAGGGGGCCAAAGGCTTCCTCTGGGTATGGAAAATTGAGCTGAAATCATCTTCTTAATAGAATCCCTATAAAGTCAGTTTTAAATTCTTACAAAGCCCTTATTTAAAATGAGAAAACCGAGGGTCAGTAAAATTAAAAGAATTTTTGAGGCCCCTGTGGTTAGCACACAGCTTGTTTTCAAAGCCAGGATCGTCTGAGGCCGTTCTGCACCTTCCCGTTACACCAGAGCTGACACCCTCGGGTCCCATTTGCTCAGACTCCTTGTCCCTGTGCCATCATCCCTGGGTATGTTTGTGTTTTCTGAGACACCACCAGAATTTGCAGGAAGAATGTAAACTGGAGAGTCTGATGAACTTGGCTTCAAATTCTGGTTCTTTTACCTGCTTCATGACCTTGGGCAAGTCATGATAACTTTGTGGGCCTCCCTTTCCTCAATAATAGAGAGGGGAAATGCTGCAGATATTGCTCAGTTGTTTTCAAGGTTAGAAATAAAAAAAATAAAGAAGGCCCATAAAGTATAATAATAATAGTAACCTCAAAAACAGTGAACAGAAAGTGTTCATTTGTTGAGCCTCTTTCATGTGCCAGGTGCATGCATGAATTACCACATTTATTCCTTACAATTCTGATTCTGAATACAATTCTGATCCTGATTTCGAAGACGAGAAAACTGCAAACCAAATATTAAAGTAAGGTGCCCCGAATCATAAAACCAGGAAGTAGCAAAACCAGGATAAAACCCCAGGTAGTCCGGCTCCAAAGCTCTCACCCTTAACTCCCACACCACGTCCCTGCCTACTTGCTGTCTATGACAGGCACAGGAGACGTGGGAAGTTGGACTGAGTGTTCCTTCCGGCAGAAACTTTCCGTCCGATCTGCTTTCCTCCTGGAGCGTTTGAAGGCTTTGCGTGCGCGCGCACGCCCCGCGCCCCCCACCAAACTCTCCCTCTGGCGTTCCAGGAGCTGGCTCTTGCTGTGCTGTTTCGAGGTGCCCCATGGAGGCTGCTGTTGGTTTCCTTGCCATCTGCTTGGTTTCCTCCAGCTGCAGAGCTGTGAGCCGAGAGGAATTTATTTTTGGTAGCATGCGTTCTCTGAACTGAAACCAATGCAGGCTGCTGGCCAGATTCCGTGAAAAATTACTTCAATCATCTCTGAGAGATGATTGAAGTAATGAGCCAGTGGCTGGCTCATTTTCCTTTCGAATCGCGATTCGAATGAACAAGAGGGGGGAAGAAGGGGAGAGGCCTGTGCAGAGTGATTGGAACGGCAGGGGAAGGGGGAAGAAGCAAAGTCACGTATGAACCTGTCACGTGTCAACCATGTGACAATTTTGCAAAAAATAATAAGTGCATTCTACACACAAAGGGCCTTATTATCGAGTGACATTTCAGATTTCCCAAGGTGCCGTGCTCTTTCCTGCTTCCACATCTTTATATGTGCTGAACCCTTTGTCTTAAAGGGTCTTCCCAAATCTCCTGTCTCCTGTCTACCTGAGAATCTCCGATGTTGGGATTATATCTCCCGCCTCCACCACTGGAAGCTTCCTTGATTGCCTCCCTCCCACCCACTTCATTTTTATGTAAAGTTAGCAATTTTAAAATTTAAAAAGGTTATGATCCTAACCGGGCTTTACTAATTGCTAGCTTTTTGAAGTTGGATGAAGCTACCACACCAGCCATTTGCAGGACATAGCATTTTGTGAAGGCTCCAACAGTTTAGGGATGAGAAGCAACTTTATTTTGACAAATAAATCTAATAGTCATTACTCACCAGGCTAAGTAGGTTGTGTTCAGAAATGTTGAATATTTATGGTGACAAGAAAAAAATTGAATTCGTTTATGTCTCTCTTGACAAATTGGTTGCCTCATGTAGAATAATTGATGTTTTTACTCATAGTGCTTGAGTTCTATTCTGCACATTACTGAGTCATAGCTTAGTTAATGCCTGATTTCAGTTGGTAACATGCTATTTGTGAAAGAAAATAAAAGGCTGTAATGTTTTGCATTTGAACCCGTCTTTTTTTGAACTGTGAATGCATGTCATTGGAGATGTTAATACATCTAATATGAGTTCAAGTAAGAGAACTGATCCACTGAGAAGATCAGAGGGACTTCCATACAAGAGGGTGGTGCAGACAGGCATGGCTCGCCTCTTTGCACAATCACATCAAAATTACAACTAAAATGTAGAACAGCCATCACTCAGAACTGTCAGAAATCAAGGTGAATGGAAATCTGACAACTATGGAATTAAAGGAACCATGTCTATCCGGACTGGGCCAGCCAGTTGGTGCCATATCTGAGACCCCATCAACCTGGCTAACTCAGTTTGACCCACCTTGGAAATCCCAAGAGACTTTCCCCACCCAACTTAAGGGCCCATCAAAGCTGCTTTTCTATATGAATGGTTGGTCTCGGGCCACGCTTCAAAACCTCCTAAAGCCTTTCAAACCAGCAACAGCTGGTCTCAGTGAGGTCCAGGCCGGGCACTAGCAATAGCCAGCCTAGATTCACAGCTTGGCTGCACCTGGGAATCTCCAAGCCCAGTACAAGTAGCAGACATCTCAGATTACTTTATAACTCAGGCGGGGTGGTCCCAGGCAGAACACAGGTGGAAGCTGACCTTGGCCTGTACTACCTGGGAAACCCCAGAGCCAGCACCCTGCCCCTGCACAGCTAATCCTCCACAGAGGGCAGAGGTTGGTGGTCAGGGGTCACAGCCAGTCCTTGCAGCTGACTGGTCTGGGTAAATACCTCCCATTGATCTGCCAACAGCAACCAAGGGTCAACTACAAGAGGAGGGTGTACTCAACCCATAAGAAGGGCACACCTCAAGTACCTAGCTTAGGTGATAGGGGAGGCTGTGCCATTGGACCCTACAGGACAGCTACTACATTAGGCCACACTACTAAGACACAGAATCAGAGCAGCTCCACCCAATACATAGAAACCAACACAGGGAGGCTGCCAAAACAAAGAGAAAAAGAACCATGGCCTAAATGAAAGAACAGATCAAAACTCCAGAAAAAGAGCTAAATGAAATGCAGATAAGCAGTCTATCAGATACAGAGTTCAAAACACTGATTATAAGGATGCTCAGGGAACTTAGTGGGGACCTGAGCAGCATAAAAAAGATCCAGTCAGAAGTGAAAGATATACCAATTGAAATAAAGAACAATTTACATGGAGACAACAGTAGAGTTGATAAAGCCAAGAATCAAATCAATGATTTGGAATATAAGCAAACAAAAAAATGACCCTGCAGAACAACAAGAAATAAAAAGAATCCAAAAAATGAGGATAGTTTGCAGCCTAAGGGAAAACTTCAAGAGGGCCAACATTTGGGTTATCCTGGTGCCAGAAAGAGAAGAGGAAGAGCAAGGAACAAGAAATTGGAAGCCAATCCAGTCAACACTCTTGATTGCAATTCAGTAACCCCCTCTCTTTTACGCACTTTTTTTAAGAGTTGCTCATAATTTTAGGGAAATATTCCAACTTTTGATAAGGAAGGCTACATATATTTATTTATGTATTTATTTTTAGAGAGAGGGAAGAGAAGGAAAAGAGAAGGGGAGAATTATTCATGTGTGGTTGCCTCTCACACTCCCTCCAATGGGGAACTGGCCTGAAACTCAGGCATGTGCCCTGACCAGGTATCGAACAGATGAGCCTTTGGTTTGAAGCCCATGCTCAATCCCCTGAGCTACACCAGCCAAAGCTATGCATTTTTAATTAGTCAGAAAACTCTATACTAGCCGTTGGTACTGAACTCTTAGTGGCTTACCACCGTTAAGCTTTGTGTTTTGTTTCAGCCGCATTTGTAGTTGTGTAAAGGTCTAGTGACCCAGAATCTAGATTCTCTCCTTCATGTATCTCTGCCCCGTTGGAATCCTTTGCTTACAGCTGCAAGGAAGGAGCAGATGGAGAACAAGATGTTTTGTCTTTCGCTCTGACCGTAACACACTCCCAAGGCCCAACAGTATTGTGATGAAGACAGAAAATGCAGCCTTTGGGTGGGGCTGGGAGAAGAAAGAGGACTGGAATATTCAGCTGACACACAATTTAATGTATAACTTAAATTCTGAGTTATGCAAGGGCTTACTCCACGATGTGGACCATAGGGCATGAATGACTATCATTTACAAGGTGATCCTTCTATATTGGGTGTATGTACTGAATACAGAGAAGGATGCAATGAGATGGCACAGGCAGAGCATATTTAAAAACAAAACACAAAACAGAACTAACGAGTCAAGGGAGAAGCCATGGATTTCTAAGACAGAAGCAAAGCAAGAGCTGTGCTTAGCTGGCGCAGACAGTGAAGGCAGTAGAATATGCCAACTTCAGGGACGACTGTGAGACGGAAGCCAGCGCTAAGCAGAGGAACCATAGAGAAGAAAGTTTATGTGGGGAGCTCGTGGGTCAGGGGTAGAGAGGGGGCCGCATGCAGGTTGTGGATACCCTGAAAGCAGGCTTAGTGATTTAGTCTTATTCCTAGAGACAATCAGGCCATCATGCGTGCTTTATTTATGGGACAAGTATCAAAGTTCTGAATTTTTGTTTTTTTATATTCAAATATAACTATGCATTTTCATTGTTTGGCTCTAAATGTTACCACTTATTTTTTTTTAAATATTATATTTATTTATTTGTAGAGAGAGGGGAAGGAAGGGTGAAAGGGAGGGAGAGGAACATCAATGTGTGGTTGCCTCTTGCACGCCCCCTACTGGGGACCTGGCCTGCAACCCAGGCATGTGCCCTGACTGGGAATTGAACTGGTGACCGTTTGGTATGCAGGCCGGCACTTAATCCACTGAGCTACACCACCCAGGGCCACTTATTTATTTTTATTATTTGCCATAAAAACATTTAAAACAGAGGAAGATATAGATCTTACTTTGTAAAGAAATAAGACACTTCACATAAAGATTACAGAATCTGAAGCTTAGCATTTTTCTTTTCACACACTGCCTCCTAATATTATCTGATTTATATCTCTCTAATATTCATTTTGAAATGAGTATTTTCTGTTCTCTCAAAACCAAGAGTATTTTTTTTCCAATGTGATTTTGGCTTCTGTATCAACTCCATGCACAGGACACTCATGGAGATTCTCTGTGTCCCAGGAGCTGTCCCTGCCTCACAGCCCTGCTTTTAGAAATCAGTCCAGAAGAGGGGAGAGGTACGCACACCAGTTTTTATTCTGAAGCCCCTGCGTCGGCATTTACGTGAGTGATGGTGTGTTGTCGACCTCCCCTCTGCTTGCTGTTACCTCCCTGAGGTCAGGCCCATGTCTGCTTCGATTGCTGGTCACCCCCGCACCCCCAGCGCTTAGCGGAGTGCCAGGCACACAGCTATCGGTGAATATTCTGAAAGAATAAATTAATCAGATAGTACATTTTTAATTCTTCACCTGAGGCAAGTTACCTTTTTTTCCCCTATGACTCACATTTATGTCTAGTCCAGTTTAACAGTTGAGAGCACGGAGGGGGAGCTAGAACGCCTGGGGTTGAAACCTGGCTTTTTCAATTCTTAGCTCTTGAGAAAGTTACTAATCTCGTTGTACCTGTTTCCTTATCTGTAACCTAGTAACAGTGTTTGCTTCATAAACTTGTTATGTGCATTGAGTAAGTTATAGTTTGCAAAGTGTCTGCTACATACTAAGCCCCACAGAAAAGCTAAAATAATTGCCAAGGAAGATCTGATTGGATCACACAATCAGAATTGTCCCTTTTGGTGCGAGTGGTTAATGGAGTTACTTTCCCCCCCTGGTTTAATCATCTGTGAGTCGAACAGGTAGGGACACGTGACACAAAACATTGTCATCTGTAAAAAGACTTTCTGAAAAATGGTCTTTTTTTCAAAAAGTTGTTCTATTGTTGTTTAATGACAGTTGTCTGCATCCCCCCTCCCACCACTCCCCCCACCACCCCAGCCACACCTCCCTCCCTCCCTTGCTTCCCCCCTTCCTCCCCATTATCCCCTCCCACCTCCCCGCTGGTTACTGTCAGATCGTTGTTAATGTCAGTGTCTCTGGTTATATTTTGCTTGCTTTTTTTCTTTTGTTGATTATGTTCCAGTTAAAGGTGAGATCATATGGTGTTTGTACCTCACCTACCGCCTGGCCTATTTCACTTAGCACATGAAAAGTGGTCTTGAAGGAGGAACCACACAGGGAGCTGTGAATGACACAGTGACCGTGCCTCGCAGGTATTCTCCTAAGAAAACAGAAACGAAGAGAAGCTGAATAAATCACACACACTCACACATCACTGCCGGCAAAGGCAGGATTTGGACTCAGGTGTCCTTTCTGTAAAAACTGGGTGCTCTTTGCGGAACACCTGGCCTAACACATTTATTGGACAACTATTATGTCCATTGTTAATCTAATGCCCACGTCGAAGTTAGCCAGACAGAACATTACCGAACAGAGAATTTGCACAGATTAAACAAAACGAGTTGAGAAAATGCGTCCTCCTCTAGCTCGCCAGTTTTTATTCTTTACTTTCAGGATGAACAGCCACCACAAACCACCTTGTTTATTCTGTTTCCAAAAGTTTTAGGGCCCCACATTACCCAGATGACTTCAAGGCTATAATGGTTTTTCAGAGCTAAGTGGATCTTCCACTCAAAATTTATTGAAGTTTGTGGCAAGAGCTTGAAGATTATAAAAGTCTAATAATAAAACATCCTGAAACCTGCAGCTTGGGTGAAAATTGCCGAAATTAACACCGTTAGGGCTGTACTTCGTCTTGCAGATTTTCCGCATGCTTTATGGGCACCACATAGAGCTTTCACGTTGTGGTGGTGGTTGTTGTTATGCTCAGTGGTGATGATGGATGTATCTGGCATTGTTAATGAGTTCTGTCTATTTCTAGCATTTAACATGATGGAAGATAATCCTGAAGCATCATATTTTTCATGGATGTGACATTCAACTTCTTATAGATTACTGTTTCCATTTATCTAATTGTCGTGTGTGAACTAATTCACTCATTACTTCAAGAAAGTTTTATTGAGCATAAAATGTATGCCAGATATTGTGTTAGGTGTGGGGGACATTAACATGAATAAGGAACATTCCCTTAATTAAAAGAGCACAGAGTCTGGGGAAAGAAACACCGGGTCAAAGTGTTATGCATCTTTTTAAAAAATGCTCCTTAGAGTCTAAGACTATATTCTCTACTGAGCAGCATATATAAGTATGCAGTATAAACTGTAATCCCACTGATATTTTATGTGATCCACTTGAAAAGTTTAAGGCTTTATTTTTTGCCCTAAGCTAATAAGAGAGATTCATCACTAAGAGAGTGAAACATTTTCAATTTATACAACTATAAATCTGGTTGTAAAACGGAGTCCACCAAAATATAAAGTCCACAAGTATAATCATTGCGGGGGCGGGGTGGGTGTCTATTTGTTCACAGGTGCTTGAAAGCATTGCCTGATTCATAATAGATGTGAGATGACTCTTTGTTAGTTAAATAAAGGTGCTCACTGTGTGATACTGGCTTAGTGGTTTAACTTCACTGGGCAAAGAAAAAAACCTCTGCTCTTGCTGTCTTTACCCAGGTCATGTGTGAAACCAGAGAAAACGAGACAGCGGCACAGCCTGGTGGTTCTAGACACCCATGGACTGTAGTCCCCTCTGACCCATCGCATTACCCCTGGGCCAACCTGCTTCACTAGTTCAGCTGCCTCATCTGTGGCCCACGACCACACCCGCACTTCATAGCTGTACTTGTCCCCATGCCTCACCTGCAAATGGTGGAAAGCACGTCTCTCCTCCCCCTGAATGGTGGTCCTTCCACACGCCCCTCATGGCACGTACCTCCCTCGCCCCGCAACTCCCAGGATGCAATTCATAATCCCCTCTTCCCTGCAGAAACTATCTCCTTCCAATAAGTTTAAACATCTTAAAGTCCAAAACAAAAAAGGGGGGTGCAGGGGAGAGGAATACAATCTCCAGCAACTGCTTATTCCCCTTCGGCTATTTCTTTTTCTATCCCCTTTCCTGTATGATCAAACCTGAAAAATACCTCTTCTTGACCATTCTGCTGTGGCCTCCCCTTCATTCTCCCCTAAAATCCCTTCCGTTAAGTCACCTGCAATTTCCGATGGTTAGGGATTGTAAGTGCATTTGAGTGCTCAGTTTAACTTGACCCCTCCTTCCTGCAGGCTGGCTCCTCTCTTCCAACTTGGGAGATGTCTTTGTTCAGATCTGACTTTGTCCCTTCCTTCTTCGTCCCCAGTGGATTGTGCTCAGTTGGCTTTGCTGGCGGTGGTTACAATGTCTGATGTCCATTTCGCGGATAGTGTCTTCGAGCTTCGTTCCCGGCCCTCTTGCTTTCGCACTCTATGTGCATCGCATACAGTCTCGTCCACATTCACGGCTTCCTTTGTCACTTATTTCTGTGTCCTGAACTCTCTCGTGAGTCTCAGGACCATCTCGCAAACACTCCAGAGGTTGTCTCCACTTGAAAGATCCCTCCAACAAACGTATGAAGTTTGTTATTGTTACCATGACCTAATCCTTCAGTGGCTGTGGCCCTTTCGGCCTCAGGTTACTTTAGAAAAATTTGGAGACCAATCAGCAGAATCCTAAGAGAAGTTTTGGCCCATGGTACCCAGCACGTATAGGGCTTACATTCTGACCCAAGCAAAATTTAGAAAAAGGTGTCTGCGCACAGATTTTACAAGCAAGTTTCCATAATCTCCACAGGATTTCATTTCTCCCCCCAAACAAGTCAATAACCATGTGGAAGAGGCAAGCAATAAATAATAACGTAAAATGTAGTGTATAGCTACAGAGTATACCCCTGTGAACACTATATTTAGCTGATATCTTACAAAATGTACCTAATTTCCAACAGCTCAGATTTAAAGAAATATTAGAGCGGCAACACCTTTGCTGGTGTTGGTACTCTGCTGGCACTTGCAACACCTGGCACCTTGCTGCTCGCAGACAACTCCTTTCCTGGAGTACACACCTGGGAGTGTGAGAGTTTCATCACAGGACACGAACTCCTGCGGCACTTCCGTGAGTTCCCCAGGTGTCCTGACACATGGGTGGCAGCAGTTCACACTCCAGCAGTGCATCGAAGGGACTGTGTCCCCCACGATCCTGCTAACCCTGCACGTTGTCACTTTACCATTTGAAACAATGCACGTCGCTCACCAACTTTCTCTGGGGAACGGTTCCAGTTCTCCAGTACTGCGTACAGCGTCAGCTATTCGTAACTGATGGTGGGACGGTGAGGGCGCTGTGACCACTGCGTGGTGCAGCAGAACCACGTGTCTTTGTGCTGCCCCGATTTCCCTTTAGAAACCACATTACTGCAATGGTGGGCTTTGAGGGCACCAACAAAATGGTTTACTATGCATGAACTGGGCTCTCTACAACCCACATTGTCTCTTTTTTCTACCCTACGCCTGACGTCGACTTTCTCAACCCAAGCACTGCGTTTGAGTTAAACAGATTAACTCTAAAAGCCAGAATCAGGGAGCTCTTACTTCCTAAGTAGCAAAAATGAGTATCTGCAGTGTCGAATAACTTGAAAAATTAGCTGGGAGGGAACCCCGGAAAGGGAGCTTCAGAAACAAAACAAATTAGTTTTGCACCTCTGGAAGGCAAGAGAATATTGTGGCTTCAATTTTTCTTTTGATTCCATTTAATTCCTTTTCATGGGCAATTATCCTATTAAACTGGCTCTTTTGTTTTGGCATAAGTAATTAAACACTCAGAGCTCAAGATTGCCTCCTTCAACAGCAAAATTTAGCCCTGTATATTTTTTCCCCTAGCATTCAGCAGGCTGCAGGGCTCCTGTAAAAATGCCTGTACCGCAGACTTTCTCCAAGACCAGCCTCCCAGAGACCCTGGGAAGCTAGCTCCGAGCTTTACTCCAGGAGAGCAGGGACCTGTACCCACGATGCTGTCGCCAAGTGTGGGGTTCTGCCAGCAGCACAGGTCAGAAACTGGTGTCTTTATTCTGCAACTCAAATGCAGTTCCATCAACATTTGTAGATCACTTATTATATGACCAGGACTGAGGACCTAGATGATCATTTTGTTTTATACTGAAAACGCCACA
The DNA here is from genome assembly GCF_014824575.4 of Sturnira hondurensis. Classification (NCBI taxonomy): domain Eukaryota; kingdom Metazoa; phylum Chordata; class Mammalia; order Chiroptera; family Phyllostomidae; genus Sturnira; species Sturnira hondurensis. Next base: position 47,878,612 of record NW_028079044.1, read on the forward strand.
ACTGGGGTAACTCATGTAATAGTGTGAGGAGAAAAGCCCTGGTTCTTTGGAAGCCCTGGTTCAAGTGGTTCTTTGCAATCAGACAGATGTGGGTTCAAATCTCAGATCTGGGACTGCCTGGCGTGGGGCCTTGGAGAAAGCCACTTGACCTTCAGAATCTCAGCTCCTTGATCTGTTTAACCGGGGCATCCGATCCCCAGCCCCTAGGCCGCATGAGGCCCAGGAGGGTTATGAATGCAGCCCAACATAAAACCATAAGTTTACTTAAAATATTATGAGATCTTTTTGTGATTACCTCTTACAATGTATTTAATGTGTGGTTCAAGACAACTCTTCTTCTTCCAATGTGGCCTAGAGACACCAAAAGACTGGACACCCCTGTATCGAGACCAAGAAATGAGGATCAGGAAGCCTGAAATAAATGGAAGAACTAGTTAAGAATCTAGTTGTGTTGCTCAGTGGGCACCTCTTAGTATTAGTAATGTAAAAAACCCCATCACAATACGAAATATAGATTTTAAAATTTTAATGTGATTCATGGCTATGTTATGAGGAGTTTTTAAAAAAGGAGCAAAACAGCCCAATGCAGCGAGCTGAACAGGAGTTCTGCATGGCCTTCTATGCACTGAAAATTCTTTCTCTGTATTCACTGTAGTTTGGTGCTACAGGATGTCATTATCTACATCACCTTGACTATGGGTGGCGACAATTCTGGTTATGTGACCAGCTGGGGCTTGCAGGAGAGCTGCAGGTATTTCAGAAATCTCCTGGCAGTCTGGTGTCCATTTCATTGACCCTATCCAGAGAGGCGTGAATCAAGGACTTTGGGGAATATAAAGATCTTGCTCATCTTTTCCTGCTTCTCTTTGATTAGGCTTACTCACTTATATTCCTCCCTCCCTTCTGGGAAGGGAATATTTAGCTCACCCTCTTTTAATGGGGGCTAGGCAAGACAGTAGCCATTCTCATTATAGCTGAATAATGTGTGTTATGGTGATGGACATTACTAAGGGGGTTGGGAACTGATGTTTCTTACTTAGGGTAGATCACTCAGAGAGGTCTGGCACAGAAGGAGTTCTGTCTGTCTGTCTATTTATCTAACCTCTATATCTGTTTATCTGTCATCTATGACACACACAACACATATGAGATTTTCAGGTGGATAGGGCAGCCTGGAGGGTTTCAGGAATCAGGGCTGGGAGAGCCAGACCTCAGAGAGCACCTCGAGTGACATCCTCGGGGAAGGCAGCTGGCCAGAGGTAGAAGGGAGGCCTCAACCCATTTTGTAGCACCAGGTGGTATCGAAAAGTCCTTGCCAGTCCTTGGAGCTGGATTGCTGATGTAAAGATGACAGGATTCTTATAAATCAGGGTAATTACTCTGAGTTTTCAGGTGCTAAGACTTTAATGGTTGGGCCTCTGAGACCTATGAATGCATGTATAGCAATACAAAAAGCCGTTTGTCTGGACAAACAGTTTACTACTTATCTGATATTCTCACAGTAGTTCATTTTACCCAATAAGTAAATCAAATGCTCAAACTAGAGGATATTCTTCATGTATTAAAATAGATACTGATGGGCACAGAGTCAGACTCTGGGGTATTTTGAAATTTCACACTGCATGCGGTGAGCTTGTGAGGTGTTATAGGACACACACAAGCAGAGGAGATTTAAGGAGCTGCTAAAAGTCATTCCAAACTCTTTAAGAGGGACAATTACTTGGCCTAATTACTAACATAGGGCCTCTGGGACTTTCAAAGCTTTTTTTGCAAGTCCCTATCTCATTGGATACATTGCCTCAAACACTCAGGACACAATTGGTATTAAATGAATGAATGGCCATGGGAGTGATGACACATCATGAGTCATACAATGTTAGAATGGGGGAGTAGCGGCCTCTAGAAGTTCAAGTGTACAGCCGATTGCTGCTTCTCTTGTTTCCATTGACCAGCAGCATTGCTCAAGCCACTTGATTTTCACTTTGCTGACTTTTGCTTACTTTGCACAGAGGTCACTATGGATCAAAGGCAGTGAAATCAGTAAAGACATTGTCCCAGAGAAGCATACTGAAATAGGGAAAAACAGACTTCCAACAAAGGACAGAAACATATATAGATTCAACCACAATCTCTTTTCTGTGCTGGGAGCATCACCTCCATTTCCCACCACAGGCAAAAATAGAATCTGGATCATATGCCCCCCAAGCCAGTTTCCTTTCTGATATGATAACTTCTCACGCTGCCCTGCAGTTGTAGCTTCATCTGTGCTCTTACCCATTCTCTAGAAGCTTTAAAATGGCACCGTCCTGATTTAGTCTTCAGTATGTCTACAGAGCCACGAATAATGCCTTCTGCGTGGTGATCGCCAAGTAAATACTCTTGAGTAACTGAACAAGGTCAATGGTAAAGAGTATTTCTGGAAGGCATGCAGCATTCTCTTCTATTGACTTCTGATTCCCCTGCCCTACCCGTGCAGGTGTCCTCCTCCAAGAAAAGGCAGGCGGAGGGAGTCTTTTTCTTACTGGCAGCCTGGAGACCTCTGGCTCAACCCAGGTGTTAGAGATGTGAACTCCCCATCTCCTCCTCTAGGCAGTAATGCTACCCGATAGGCAGAAGAAATGAACTTGTCCGTGAACAAGATTTATTAACAACACTAATCTTCACTGGAATTAGTGTGAGAAGCCACAGCTTGGAATTTCCCCAGAAACTCTCAAACATACCTGGATTTGTGTACTGCTGCAGAAACAGATTACCAGACCCAAAAGACCACTCCCCCTTCCATTTTTGGTGTTCTCACTCCATGTAGGTTCCTACACAAACAAGATGTGTGCAGGTACCTCTGAGTTACCACATCACATTGGAAGAATGGCGACAGAACATGCTGGACTAGATATTTCCTTTTGCACCTGCAAAATCTTTTCTTTCTCGTTGAATTCTTTCAAAGATTTTCAACTCTGGAATTTTTCTGTAATTGAAATGCTACATAGATCCACATATCACTTTGTGTTCTGTCATATAGATGCCAATCTATATGTTCTGTCATATAGACGTCAATACATGATACACTGATTCATCTAGTTTACTCTTTCCCAAGTATTGAGGGTTCTTTTCTCATTGCCTGCACAAGGCAAATTGGTAGTTGATATTTTTTAATATTTCAGTTTGATTATTCTAACATGTTTGTCAATTTTACTGTTACTAATTTGACTCCTCAAAAGTTCACAAATGTTAACATAAGATAAAATCATCACCAGATGATGTAAACTGGGAATATGGAAAGAATGTGTATGCACGTATGTCATATGTGCATGCACACCGTGGTTGCCATAAATTTGTCAACATTCTTCTCTGTACTGGAGATAATCCTTCCTGCTCTTTAAAATTCAGTCCTAAATTGTCCTCCCGTTGATGTAATATAAATATGTTTTTTTGTAGATGGGAGAATTTTGAAAAATATCTTTGCTTGGAAAAATCCAATTTTGGCAATTGTTTATCAACTTTTTCTTTGTTTGTTCATTTGTTAAAATTGTGTTGATTTAGAAATCTCAAACTGGAAAGCCCTGCCTAATAATGTCACTATTTCATTCCAAGAACTATGGAAATATTCAATCAGAGAGCTGAGGGGATGCTGTTAAATCATCTCATGTGCTGTCGGATTATGTTATTATCAGAGAGGGAACTGAAGCCCAGAGAGGAGACCTCCAGGCTCAGAATGAGATGACAGTGAAATAGAAGCAGAGAGAAGACTCGAACCTGGGTCTCCTGGGTCAGTCACTCTTCCCCACTGCTTCGCACCACCTCCTCATGTTCTTAAAATGACAAGAAGGTTACCTTGGCACAAAACCCGTAATGCAGTTACTCCATCTTATTTATTCATGCGTAGAGCTGCATTCTCCAGGAATCTGAGAAAGTTCACATTCAATATTTCCAGGGTGAGAAAATTCACAAGCATCTGGCAAAGAGGCGCCTCTTTCCTTGGAACTGAATGCATAATTGAAAATTTCACACTTATTCATTCTTAATCTTCAGTGAACTTAGGAAAATATTGTTGGATCAGGATAGGTTCCCATGCTGTTATGAGACTTTCCAACTATAAGTGGATTCCGTGGCCTCCACGGGGCTTCTAATTGCAAATGCAGAATGAGTTCCAGCTCAGCCGCTTATGTTGTCCATGTTGAAAGCCTTAAAGGAGAAAAAAAAAGAGTCATTTCACTTCTGGGTGAATTTCAAAAGCAAACATAATGTCATCACTTTTCCTCCTGTAATTTCCAGAAGGCCTGAGCAACCATGGAATTTTCAATCAGCTCCCTTCAAAAGGTTTCAGAAATAACACATTACAGACAAATTGAATAGAACTGCCACAGGGACTCAAAGGACAGATTGCATTTCCGAAGAAAAGATAAGATGGTACTAGTCTAAAAAATGTGATATCACATTATTCTCTCACCTCAAGTTTTGACTGGACTTAAAGATTTGCCTCACATCACAGCCAGCTTGTGGCCTGGGGCGGGTTTCATGGGACCTTAATATTTAAATTTAATCCAATCAACTGCAGCCTGGTATTGATCTAAGACAACAGGGCTAGCTGTCACATCCACTGGGGTCTAGTACTGTTCTGCCATGGCCCTCTTGGTCTTCTTGAATAGGCACTATTTTCTGCAGCTTTGTACCTTCGTGCACTGGAAATAAGGATTGAAAATTCTGGCCTAACTCATAGGACCCTATGTTGATAAAATGGTAGTAGTTGTGGGAACATACTTTATAATCTGAAACTCCGCCTGAATGCAAGGTGGTAGGTGGATTTCTAGAAATCAGAAAACTTATCCCAAACTTACTAGGTGCCAGGTGTTTAAATGTTTTATGCATCCTAACTCCTACTCCCCAAAATAATCCACTGACACAGGGACCGTCATTGTCCCAAGTTTATAAGTGAGGAAGCTGAGAATAGAATGTGTAACATCGCTTGTACAAAGTTCTACAGCTGGTGAGTGGTCTTGAACCCAGGCAGTCTGGACCCGAGCCATTGTCTTAGGTGTTCTGTTGTATGGCTCCCAATAATGACATCGGTGATCAAAAACATAATAATAGTAAAGGAAGGGATGCCTAAATAGGAATGACTCTTTAGATATATAAGGAAGACTATATAAGTTGTTATAGGTTGAAGTGTGTCCCTCTAAAATTTACATGCTCAAATCCTAACCACCAATACTTCAGAATATGACACTACTTGGAAATAAAGTAATCGCAGATGTGACTAGCTAAAATGGGGGTAGTACTGGAATACTGTGGGCCCCTAATCCGATATGATGGTCTCCTTATGAAAAGTAGAAATTTGGAGATGGCCCCTGGACAGAGAAGAAGTCATGTGAAGATTATTGGAGTCATGCTTTTACATCTACAGACACTGTGCTTCAGCCAAAGGCCAAGGGGTTGATGAAATGCTCTACATTTTAAACTCCTGATTTCTGTAGTTCCTGCCTGAGAAGCAAGAAGACGTCTCACTTGTAATGTCCGAGCCCTGGACAGCAGGTGCTGAAGGCGAATTTGTTTGTCTGGCAACCGTCTCTTAGTCTCCAGACGTTGCCAACTGAACTCAACCTCTAAGAAACAGGGATCGAGCGTTTACATTTTTTTCAATTAAAGTTTTTGGCATTCCTTTGCAAACTCCAGTCCAATCTCCTTTACCTGCTTTAATGAAGCAGAGCAAATGTAGCTCCAGGTTTCATTTCCTTTATCCGATTTCGAATATTGTCTGTTTCTTCTCCTCGCCTTCTCCCTCTCCTCCCCTTCCCTTTCCTTTCTACTTCCTTGTCTTCTTCTCTCCCTCCTCCTCCTCCTCCCTCTTTGCTTGTTCTATCTTGCCAAAATGTCTACTTAAATAATCTTTTGAAAGGTTTAACTTTTGGTTACTTGATCACCTCTTATGTTTATTTTCTTAATAATTCATTTTTGTGCATTGTTTTCTTTACTTTTTTGGTCTCATTTTGTCTCTATTGTTGCTTTTCACTTAACTTCCTTGTACAAAATTCAGTCTTTTCAAGTTTCCCATGTATGCATCTAGACTATACTTTAGCTAATCCCACAAGTTTTGATATTTAATTCTTCATTTCACTTATTTCTAATTACTTGTAAACATTTGCGTTTTCTAGTAGAGCACTTTTTTTGTGCCAATAAATTATTATCAAGTGCTTTTTTGTTTTTTAATCTGTTTCCAAATGTACATTTTTTCTGTTTTCTGGCAATATATTTTATTATGCTTAGAGAATATTGCCCAAAGGAGGTTCTTTCTTTGGTATTTTTTGAGACTTTGTGGCCAGCTACTCTTTTTTTCTATTTTATTTTGATAAATCACTCATTATTTTCAAAAGCAGCCTCTGAATCAAAGTCATACGGTGGATTTTGCCTGCACTGTGTGCTTTCCACCTTTTTAGACTACAGAGAAGTATTCTCAGTTAAAGCAGGGAAGACTGGCATGGCCTCACCCAGTGTGCCCACTTCTACAGCTCTCGCGGTGTGTTTCTTCGCTTCACCCGAAGAGTCTAAGTTGATGATTTCAAAATCTGTTAATTGGTTTATTATGAGCACTAGCCTTTGGGTATCCCATTTGCATGTTTCTGTTTATTTTTGCTAGCGTGTAGGTCTTCGCTTGCAAAGTTAAATATAATATGGTCCTTGGTTTTATCCTCTCCCATCCTCACATGCTGAATTGGATCAGGGTACAAAGGGAAAAATAAAAGTATAAAATATTTCTTGAGGAGTAAATTTTCAGGAATGGGTCACTTGGCCACTTTGTGAGGGCTTTTAGTGGAAGTGCTTGCTGTGTGAGTAACGCTAGGAGTTCTGGTTGGGAGCTGAGCTGTCGAAGTTTGTCTTCTAACTGGAGGGTGGAGTTTACTCCTCAGTTTCAATACACTGCAGAAGAGATGTCACCTTAAAAACTTTCAGAAAATAGCCCAACCTTTGCCACTTTAAGAGACTAGTGATCTGAGTGAGTCAGAGGCACAACTTTAAGAAAATTAAGTTCCAATTACAAAAATGTGAACATTTTTGTCCATTTTTAGACACTGTTCTAGGTGCCAGGACTGGTGCAGTGAACCACATTTGTCAGGTGGGATATGAAAAATAACAGCTGACATGAAAACTAAAGAGGATGAGAGGGACAGAGATTGGTCAGGGGATGTTGTTTTAAATAGGGTGGTCAGGAAAGTCCTCATTATAAAGGTGGCGTTGAGCAGGGGCCTGAATACAGTTAAGAATCACAACCTCCAGAAAGTTAAATGCAAATGCACGAAGACTCTCTGCACTGGTTGTGATTGGCTCCATGTCTATCTATTGCCAGCTCTGGGGCAAGGCCATGTCCATACCCATCAGTCGCAGGCAGGAGGAGCAGATATGACAATGAATGGGCGACCTAGCCTTCTCACGCAGTGCTGGCACCTTCCCTGTTCCACTTTGTACAGATTACTTTTGCAATGTTTTAAAATACTCCTGCAAATGGGATGCTCACTGTGCTTCTCATGACTACCTCCTTGATCACTCCTTTCTTGCTTATGCTAAAGCTAAAATTGACTTTCATTCTTGTCCTTGTCCAATCAGTTTGCTACCACAAAATACCAAAAACTGGGGGCTTAAAAACAACAGAAATCTATTTCTCACCGTTCTGGAGGTGGGTAAGTCCAAGATCAAGGCACCTGCAAACTCAGTGTCTAATGAGTGCCCACTTCCTGTTTGACACCTCCTTGTCTTCTAGCTGTGTCCTCACAGGGCACAAAGGAGCTCTCTGGAGTTCTCTTTTACAAGGGACTAATTCCATTCATGAGGGCTCCACCCTCATGGCTTAATTACCTCCTGAAGATCCCATCTCATTGGGTATTAGGTTTCAATATAGAAATGTATTATGAATTTATGTTTAATTGTATCAAATGCTTTTTTGCATCTATTAAAATTATTCTGTTATTGATTAAAGACTACTTACACATAAATAACCAAAAAAGAATTTGCATCCGTAAGCTAAATGAACCTCTACAAATCAAGAAAAAAGAGATTAAAAAAAGAAAGAAAGAAACAAAATACAGGAATGATTTAATGGCAGCCAGTGCTGATTGCATAATCAATAGCCTTGTGCCCCTCCTCACTTATTGAGAATACTTTGATTTTGTACTTAGGACTAATTTTATCAGCTTAGTATCAGTTTCCTTGTTTTATTTGGAATTTGTGGCATATGACATAGTTTTGGCCACTAAGCTACAAACAAAGATATCCTCAGGGTTTCTGAGAAAGTTTCTTTCTTCTGAAATAAGAGTTTTTCTGACCGCCTGAGGCCACAGTGCTGTACTGGAGGTGCCGCAGCCACGTTGCCATCATGAGGTGGGAGGTTTGCCGCGCTAAGTGGGAAGAACTCACCAGTTGAAGCTGCGTGGAACACTCATAGGATCATAGGTATGATGATCAGTTCTGGCCTTCCCTGCTCTGTATTCTCTTTATATATAAAATAAACCAAAACAAAATATTTAGGGGTTTTTTTGGTTACTTTTGTTAAAAGCGGTCCTAACTGGTAAAAGTAAAATTGGTAGCCTGTAGAAAAAAAATCACAAATGGCCTATAACTATATGTAGAAAGAAAGTTTTACTTCATGATTTCACTGGTACTTGGGACAATGCAAATTAAAACTAAGATGGGAGATTATTCCATGCCCAACTGATTTGTAAAACAGTGCCTATAGGACCACAGCCAGATTTGGCAAAGATGCAGAACAAAAGAAACTCTTATCCACAGCTTGGCTCATGGGCATATAAATTGCTACAACTGGTGTGAGAAACACTTTGGCAAAATCTAGTAAATTCATATAAGTATTCAAAAGAAAAAAATATGGAAACATTCTAAACATCCACCAGTATAAAAGTGTATATAAATTATTATATAGTCACTTAAAAGACCAGGATGTAGGAGTGAAAGAGAGTGAGCCAAGTTCCGCGTATCCATATGGAAGGACCTCACTTGCAATCAGCAGCAAGAAAAGTAAATCACAGAATACGTTCAGTATGATACAATTTACACAGCTCAAGTGCTCAAAGCAGTTGTAGATTATGGAGAAATCCATGAGAGAGATTAACACCGAATTCAAGATATTTATCACCTCTGTTGAGGGAAGAAGAAGGATGCAACTAGTGTGATAAATACAGGCGGCTCCCCTGTAATTGAACTTGGCTGGTAGATGTGTGGATATTCACTTTATTATGCTCTATGCCTCCTTGTACATCTTCTTAAATAATTTTATATTTCCTTGTATGTCTTTAATCATTTTTACTATTATAATTAAACTAAAGGAATACTTAAGTATTTCTGTAAAAAACGAGTAGACATGACGTACATCTGTGCACATGTATTTGTATGTGCACGCACAGAGTAATATCAACAGTTGCCTTCATTTCACTTTTATCCTTCGCAGTTTATTGGAAAATCATCTGTATCACTATTGGACAGATGAGCAAATAGAGGCTCAAGGTAGATAAGTGACCTTCCAAAGTCATAGGCTGGTAAATTGATCTTTCTCCAGCCAAGGACCTTTCCTTGGCTCATGGTACTAACCGCACTCCACTGCAATTTCCATGTCAACCTAGTGTGCACGTGAATACCCGAGAACATCCTCTTTGGCACTGGTAGGGCATCAGTGATGATTTCTGTCTAAATAATGGGCAGTTTGTGTTGACATGGACACAAGTGCTTTTTGGCTTTGAAAGGTTGGCCAGCTGGTATTTGCCATTTGCCTTGTTCAAGAGCTGCCTGCTGGATGTTCATCGAGTCCAAGGAGTACTGTCATTAGAGCCACTGTAGCCATTCATTACACGAGCTCGGACGTCAATCCCTGGAAAACAAGAGGGAATTAGCCACAGCTGGTGCAGCTGGACAAGTGGATAGTGATCAGAAAAGACTTCTCGACAGCTCTTACTGGCCCCTATGAGCAGCCTTTGAAAATAACCTCTCCCCTCCAACCAGGGATTTTCTTGAGCTTTTAAAGAGGTACTTAGTTATTCATTTGCTCACTTTTGTATTCATTTATCCTTACACCCATTTGCTGAATAAATATTTATGGAGTTTCTCTTTGTGCTGGGAACTGTATCTGAGCCCAGAGTAACCCTTGTGAATAAAGAGAAGCGGTTCCTGCTCTCATAGAGCTTACAGGGCAGGGAGGATGGTAAACAAACAAGTATAAGTATCTCTCCTAGTTACACAAATGGTGGGAAGGAGGGTGGGAGGAGAAAACGACAAGGAGGATGTACAGTACTTCGATGAAGTCCTTCACAAGTCACCCTTCAAGGAAGAGGCATAAAAGTCAAGCCTGAAAAAAAAAAGAATTCTAGGTGCCCTGAAATACTTGAGATTTTGTGGGGACAGGTTCTGTTTCAAGATCTCCTTTGCCTTCCCAGAAGTTGCCACTTACTGTGAGACAGTTGAGGTCAGCTGGAGAACACGCTGGTCACGGCAACACCAAGTGTAAAGTTTATGGGTCTTGACCATCCAACTCCACCGTGGTCTCGAGGAATCCCAGCTGAGACCTTCTGCTCGTCCAGGCACTCACCTGTAACTCAAAGCAGCACTTCTCTACCTGCACGACGTCACCAACCACGTGACAGAAGACATTCTCCCGTCTGACACCAGTGAGTGTACGCATAGGCTCAAAGTATGCCTCCACATTTTAACCCCAGCTCCCCTGAACCATTTTAGAAAATAAAGCAGAAGGCATGTGAGCAAGAGAGACTTTGTTACTGAATTACTCTTGGATCCACTTTTCTTGAAAGAATCCAGAGTGTGCCATTCATGTAGTGTGTACTATTACCAATGACAAAGTACTTAGGGCACATGTGTCGACTGTTGTAGCACAGGTTTGTTGATGCCACAGTTAAGATCTCTGCTCTGCAGAACCCCAGGCCTTACTCCTACTGGCATGAATGGGTGTCAGGCTCTATCCCCTTATGTGTTACTTTCTTAAACCCAGCACCTCACTGAAGAGTTAGCCAAGGTCCCCAGTTCCACAAGACAGTCCTCATCCCATCCACACATGGCTGACTGGTTGCTTCAGGCACACCTTCTCCACTGTACTGTTTACTTAAAATCAATGCTCTTCTGCCATCTTGCTTACCCTCTATCCCTCAATTGTGAATTCCTGGTGTTGAGGTTTATGAAGGACTTCCACCATAATCCCACTCTGATGCATAAAACGAGCATAAAAGAGTTAAGGGCATCATCGATAGTCTCTTAATACATCATTTATTCAAAAATATGTATTGAACATATGCTATCATCTTCATCATCACCATCATCACCATCACCATGTGTGAGGAGACTGGGAGACTCTAGAGCATTCGCTCCAGAGCCTCAGAGACTCATCATCCTGGGAGATGATGAGTTGCTGACGATGAGATGATGATGCTCCTGGGAGCATTAGCTCTGGAGCATCAGAATATAGGTAGGAATAGAGACACATTCCCCACCTTCATGTACCTCATAATCTAGGGGAGACTTTAAAAATGGATACAACTTTGAAGGATAGGTACAGAAGATGAGTTTTGTGGATGAATACCTGTTTGAGCTAAGTATTCAAAAGAAGTAGGTAATGCATCATTTGTCATTCACCCAAAGATTTGAGCAGCTATGGGAATACCCTGCTTACAGGAAAACCCTCACAATTTTCAGCTGTTCTGCTGGGTTAGGCCTTTGTCCTCTGATACTTCAAACCTGTGAAGCTTCAGGTGTGTGTGTGTGTGTGTGTGTGTGTGTGTGCCCTGAGCTGTTTAGAGCTGGGGAATGCACTCAGTGGAAACAAAACCCAGCAAACTCACAGGTTGGTAAGTCCTTGGTTTTTATGCTCATTATATACGTCAGTCCTTTGCGTCTGCTCTATACAATCCTAAATTAAATGACACCCAAGGATTTAGTCTGAATTTCTTGTCATATCTTAATTCTTATTCCTTTCATTGTTCTCTCTCAGTGAGGATTCACTCAGTGAGGATTCCCCCTTCAAATTTCCATCTGATTTTTATGGCCCTAAAATTTGATTTCTGACCCCCTTTAGCCAGTAAGACTGTGTTTCCAAAGCTATAATCAGAGCAGTTGGACAGTTGCCTCATGCCAGAGAGCCACAAACTCACAGTGCTTACACCTTCCATTTGCATTGTTCCAAAATTAAACACTTCAAAGTCCTCTTAGATGTTTTGAAATCTTTCTGGTGTTATTAACTACTATTTTCAGATTACACAGTTTTTATTAAGATCATCTGTGGAAAGTGCCATGACATCCACTTTACGTAATCCCCTGCCATTAACTTCAAAGGTTTCTCTTTATTGATCACTTGAAAAACGAATGCATTGGTTTAGCTCTATTTACCAGAACTGGGACAGCAGTAAACAATATAGACATAGTTTCTGTCCTCATAAACATGGCACTGTAGTAAGGAAGAGAGAGTATATAGAGACACACCAACATGCGACAAAGTGTAAAATAATTAAAAGTGCTATGAACAAAGCCAAAGCAGGTGAAGGACTATAGAGTGATGAGGATGTTATTTTAGGTATGACATTAAGGAGGGCCAGGTTATGGAGGTGACATTTAAGTAGAGATCCTAAATCTTATAGCATATGCATTTTTAAATCTGTGTTAATCCCTCTTGGGAATGTTAACTGCAAATGAACTCTACTTACCACATGGAGAGGTTGGTTTTGCTAAAGTAAAATAAATACCTCCACTTTTTTATACATGGAGAAATATGACTTAGCACCTGCTATTTGCCAGGCACTTTTCCAATGATGAAAGTAGACAAATTCCTTGCTCTCATGGGATTTACATTCTAGTAGGAAAAGAAAATAAGCTTCGGTCAGTAAGCAAATTATACTGAATGTTGTGTCATTATAAAGACTAGAAAGGAGCGGAAAGTAGGAATGATGTATGGAGTGCAAGGGGATGGAAGCATCAATTTTACCTAAGGAATCAAGAACGACTTCATTGAGAACACATGCTTGAGGTGGATTTTTTGGAAGAGCATTCCTTCCAAAAAAGGGAATAGAAGCTGCAAGTTTCCAAATGGAAAATGTGCACCGAGTTTGAAGAATACCGGAGAGGCCAGCGTGGCTGGTCAGAGTGAGTGAAGGCAGAGTTCAAAAGGAGAGGATGGAGAAATAAGAAGGGGCCACATCTGCCAAATTTCCTAGACCATGGTAAGAACTTGTATATTGAACTGAAACTGGGGACACTTGGGGGGATTTGAGCAAAGGAGTAACTTCGTATATTGTATCCAGCAGGAGGCTTGAATCTGTATCAGGTTCCCCATTATGGCTAGATATGAAGTTCATTCCTTTATGTCCTAAGTGTTCCTCTGGTTGCTGTGTTAATAAACATTGTTTGGGCAAGATTTGGGAAATCAGCAAACTATTTCAATGATCCAGAAGATAATAGTATAGTGTCCTGGACCAGACTGGTAACAATGGAGACAGAGAAAGAGCTGGAGTTTGGAAATCCAGAATGCCCATAGAGTTTTGAAGGCTGAACAAGGGGCAGTTTGCGTTATAATTATTCTTACTGAGGAGCGCACAGGTGCCTTCCATAGCACTGCAGTCTTGCAATCATCACATTTTCTCTGTCTACACATTCATCTCTTCTATTGCACTCCGAATTCCTTGAGAACAGAGAATATATGGTTTACCTTGGAGTCCCAGAGCTCTGTGGCCCACAGTACTCCGCTATTGATCCGAAGTCGTCTCACTAAACTTTTAGGCATCAATTCTCTTCCAGCCCTGAGGGCTACACAGAGCAAGCCTGATTTCTCTTCCACGTAAGAGTCCTTCAGGTAATTGAAGCCATCTCTTCCCTGTCATTCTGCACACGTATAAAATACGCGGGGCAGACGGAGGTGACTGCCTAACAGATTTGAAGTATTTAATGGAATTGGATTCCGTCTTGAGGGCCATTTTCCACCACACAAAGGAGACCACAATATACTCCTTGCCTAGCCCAATACATACACACACATTTTGGAAGGTTGGGTTAAACGGGAATGAAAATGAAGAAAGGAAAATTAAGGAAGACAATTGTCCTACTCAACAACCTTGCTTCTTCTTCCCACTGAAGCTCCTTTTCTCCTGTAAATAAACAAGCAGCTTTTATGTTCTTCAAGGAAGATTTCCTGCCTCAGCAGCAGCTTCTGCGGATCTGCTGTTTCGAGTCCTCTCCCCCGCAAGTGGGCGGGGCCGGAGGAAGGCTCAACTCAGAGCCTCTAGATACAGACCCAGGTTGGCTTCCCCTCTCCCTGGGCACTTCCTCAAGCAGAAGGTGGTGGATTAACAACTACAACAGCTTCATTATCAAATTCTGATTGTTATAACTCTGCATACTTTATGAAGCACTTGCATGCGAATTAATTCACTGAATACGCACAGCAGATTTGCAAAAAAAATTTTATTTTCTCCATTCAATATGCTGAAGATGCAAAGATCCTTACAAGGAGTTGCTCTGAATTGTTTCTTGTGACCTGACTCTGGGGAAAGTGGAGAATGGGAGAATCTGAGTATCAAATGCAGATTCTGGGAAAGCCAGAAAAGGCTTTAGTTCAGAAAACCCTGGGCCAGGATTATTAGTCAGAATAAAATCATATTTGAAAAAAGAAATAAAAGGGGCCTAATTATTTCTTACCAGAGGTCTGGCCACTGTCCATGATCAACCTGAATTCCAGTTTACAAACTGATATTGAACAGGGCTCTGTGATGGGAGCACATGTTCTGCATTAGGAGAATTCCACTGTTGTTCTTTGAATCTTAATGCTAATTGTATTTGTTTCAACAGGCAGTATAGACCGCACAAATCTTTCCAATCTTTTTTTCTCCTTTTCAGAAGCAGTCAACATTTTGTATCTCTTGGTACCTCTGCAGAAGTTCTCTGGGTATTCTGTGTGTATGCAAATATAAGGTACATGAATGAAATAGAATTTAATAAATTGGGGTTTATTGGTGAGTAATCCCATTAATCAGTGTAATCTATCATTAAATCACTTTCTCCAAGCCCTGGTCAGCTCTTATCTTCCAAATATGACCATCCAAACCATACGTAAAATTGTAACACCTACATTTTTTCACTATGTGCATTTCCAATTCCCTTTACCCTACACTTTCTGTATTTTCTCATAATATTTATTATCTTATTATGTATTGAATATAAAAAGAATATAGAAATCCTCTTGATTGTTCAAAAATGTAAAATCTTGAGGTCAGGATTTTTGTTGACTTATGTATTCCAAACACTTAGACCAATATCTGGTGCACGGTAGGAACCCAGGCTTTTGTTAAATTGAGTCGGGGGATTATTATCTATAACATGTTAGACCCCATGGCAAGTGCTGAGGGAGATAAGAAGATAAAGAGGCGCAGAAGGGTCTAGTCACTGAAGAAGACACTGAAGATGTGCTTGGGACGGAAAAATGTTTATTGAAAATAAACAAAGGAAGGTGGAAGAAGCAGAACTGAGCAGAGGGAAAAGGTGGCCTGCAATGCCGACCCGGCAAAAACCTCAGCAACTGAGCAGGGGAGTCCAGAACCATTTTGCCCTTCAGAGCTACCTTGCACCAAAAGTGGCCAAGCCATTTCCCCTGCCTCAGCCAGTCCCCACAGGCATTGTACACTGCACAGGAAGGAAGTCCTGTTTTGAAGGGAGATCTTGGAGGCACACCTCCTTGTCTACCAGAGGAAGGCGTATTCATAGTCCTCAAATAACCACAATGGCCAATGATAACTTTTGCATTGTAGATTTAGAATGTCTTCAATCAAAAAGATTGAGGACAAGAGAAGGAGATGGGGAGGCTATTTCAGTGACCAGGGAACTGTGGAAGCGGCCTGAACACGGATCGGGGCAGTGATGATTACTTATAATCCGTGTGCGCCTGCTCAGGTTATCAGCTTCAACCCTTATTTCGGTTCTGCCTGCTTGCTCACCATGGGTGGTGTTACCCTTTCTGGCTCGGTGACTTCATGAACAACTCTAAGGAAGTAACTGCAGAAGCCCCAGTAGCAACCTTGGGTGGGTCTAATATAGTAACAACAATAGTACAGGTCCACGTTTCACTGCACTTTGGGTTCCTCCCGTTGCAGCCACACATTAAAGTGAACAACAGCGCTTGTGCGTGGGTCCCTGAATAGCGCCTAGCTGTTGCCCTTTCCTTCTGGCAATTTACAGTGTCCATAGAGATTGACAGGCTAAGCACACAGCGAGCCACCAGACAAGGAGAGACATGCACTCCATTTAGAATGTGTCATGGAATAACAAATCACCAACAACAATGCACCAGATTTTAATTGCTTACTATCAGCAAAATGATTTACATGAATCATCTCATTTAATCCCCATCTGAACTCTGACTGGTAAGAACTGTGAACATCCATTTTTTTAGGTGAGGGTATAGGGGTTTGGAGAGTTAGGTCGATCATCCAAGACCACAAAGTGAATAAATGGCAAAGCCAGGATTTAGACCTTTGACCACCAAACTGCAGAAATTCGAACCTTTAACACTTGGTCAACCCAAGGACCGGGGAGAAAGGGAGCCTCTTCGGCACTGAGGAGGTGGCACTGGCCCTGGGCAACAGATGAAAGATCAACTCAGGCCTCTCATGGAAATAAAGATAGTTCGATTGTAACACCATAACGTGGCATCTTGGTTTTAAGTGGGACTGATTCTGTAGAGCTCCTTTCACCAGATCAAGACCTGAAAGCTACTAAATGTATTAAGTTAAGTTCACCTATGATGAGGGTATTAAAAACAACATTCAAAACAATGGATTAAACCAACAGAAATGTACTTATTTATCTTGGAAAATTTCCTACAGATCTAGAAAAATCTCCAGGAAATTCAAGCCCACAAAGATCCCAGCATCCTTCAGCGAGCACCGCCTGGATATTAAGTCATCCTCGATTGCCAAAGCTGACCACAAGGCTCCTTCTCACCAGCAATTACATACTTTAGCCCAAAACAATGCGTCTTATTTCTGATAGCTCTTTGCTCAAGACTAGTCACATGACTTGGTGTAACTACAAGTACGTGGAGAAATGGACACCTCCCATTGGCCAGGAAGAATTGGACAACAAAATATGAGCGAATAATAGAAACCTCTGCCACACCAAGTCTTAGAGCATCTCTAATAAATTTAAGCTTGCATTAAATGTTCTCCTAGTGACCTGTGACATCATTTTCAAGTGCTGTAGCGTCAGTTTACACTAATTGAGTATTTTAGCTTTGAAGTCTTTTCGCATATGTCATCTCATTGAACTCCTTCAACAAACAACCCTAAGGGGGGGAAATAATACCCACTACAGGATATACCTTCTTTGCTAGTCTCTGAGCTCCTTTGAGGCAGATCATTTTTGGGTCTCCTCCTAACCTAGCCTCTAGCTCTTAGTAGGTACTCATCGACTACTAAGTGAATCTGGATCATTCATACCTTAAGAAACAGAGACTTATGATAGCTAAGGGACTTATCCAGATTCACCAAATCTAGGATTTGAACTCAAGTCACCTAACTCCAAGTCCTCTACACTCACTGCCTCTGACATTGTTGGGGTCTGGGGGCTGGTTTTTGGCTGCATCTTAGTAGGAACATATGAATGTTCACCAGGGCCGAGATTAATGCAGCCATCAAGCTTCCAGACCAGCCTGAGAAATCAGGCCGCTCAACCACGAGAACGATGGCCACGTTAGCGAGGCAGCTGGGAGCAAAAGCATGGAACAACAGGACTCAGGGCGCCTGGCCCCTTCCAGGCAGACGCTGATGGGTGGCCCTGCTGAGAGGCCACAGATGTGCTGAGGTACTGGGACCACTGGCTTTGTCCGTCAAGGGGCCAGCCCTGCCGGGTTTCTACTCTGCTGTTGTTTGTGCATTTGCTACTTCTAAGGCACTAGTTTACCTGAACGTAACAACTTGGGAACAAAATCCTGAGGAACAGAAGCTTTGGCTTAATTACTAATTTAACACACTAACCCCCTTTCCTAGGAAAACTGACCATGTAGAAGAGCTGACTGATGTTAAAGGTATAAGAGAATGAATCTTCTTCTAATTTTGCAAATCCAAAGCAATTTCTCCAGTGGCTAGTGGTAGTGGGGTCATACTCTGAAGACCCAAATTGACCACATTGTTTGAAAAATGTTCAAGTCTTTCTGGGAAAGGAATTCTAAGTTCTTGGGAGTGAATCAAGAGAACTATATTCTGGATCCATGAATTATCTTATGCTAATTCATCTCACTGTCAGAGCTCGATAGAGATGACATACTATAGCCCAGGAGTTTAAATTCGGGTTTCTAACCTTAGAGTGCATCGCAGAGGCAAAGTGTATCAAGCATCACTTGGTTTGGTTGTGCCTCGTGGAAAAGCTCAAAACAACATACGTTGAAATGAATGCGTTTCTCACGTAAAAGCAGTCCAGAGTCGGCAGACCAGGACCGCTGGCGTCACTTCAAGGCCCCGGCAGAACCCTCCACCTGGAAACTCCCCCGCACTCACACCTCCACTCTCTCTGTGAATCCGGAGACCATCAGAATGAATCTCACTATACCCTTCGTACCTCTTGATGTCGGCCCCACAGAAAGACAAGGCTGCCAGGATACCATTCATCTCCGACTCCCCCACTCTGTACGAACGGGGTCCGTTCCCTTTTGGGATCCATCTTCCACCCCATCTCTATCGCAGGAGCCCTTCCATGAGCCCGTGGAACTTAGGGTCCGTCATCGACAAAATTCCTCCAGCAAAGAAGGTTCAAGTTCGGTAATAAGCTGAAATGCAAAACCTAAAACCATAAAATCTCTAGATGAAAGCATGGGACTCTCCCATGCTTATATTTTTCATCTTGGATTAAGCAAAACTTCTCAGATACAACACCAAAAGTACAATCCATATAAGAAAACACCAATTGATTAAACGTTGTTAAAATCAAGAACTTCTGCTGTGGAAATATAAGATAGACTGGGAGAAAGTATTTGAAAACATAATAAACTCTTAAAATTCTATAATAAAAAAAGAAATGACCCAATCTAAATATATATATACATACACAAAAGATATAAACAGACACTGCAAATTAAAAATGCTCAACATTATTAGCCATTAATGAAATGCAACATAAGCCACAGTAAGACATTACTACTCACCTATTAGAATAGCTAAACTATATGATAATACCATATGCTGACAACGGCATACATAAATGAAATTTTCATACATCTTTCATGGAAATACAGAATAGGATGGCCTCTTGGAAGAAAGTTTGGCCGTTTCCTATACAGTTATATATATGAGGACCATACAACTCCAATTCACTCTGGAATATTCAAAAAAGAGAAATGAAAACTTTTATTCACATGAAACTTTTATGTTTATATTTATAATGGCTTTGTTACTAATAGCCAGATATTGGAAATACCTAAGTGGTCTTCAGGTGATGACCAGATAAACAAACTCTGCTACAGCCATACAATGGAATCCTATTTGCCAAACAGAAGGAAAGAACAGTGTGTAAGCACATTAACAATGGAGGGCTCTTAAATGAATTACACTAAGTGAAAAAAAAACAGGACGCAAAAGTCTGCATAACACATGCTTCCTATGATCACTGGGTGAGTGTGGAGGAGTTGACTACGGAGGGGTGTGGGGCAGAGTTTGGGGAAGTGAAGGACGTGTACTGTGTCTTCATGTTTTGACTTTGGTGGTATTTACGAGACTGTATGCATTTCTCAAAACTTGCCTAACACTAAAGAAAGGGAGAATTAACTGCCTGAAAAGTACACTTCAGTATAAAAATTTGGTAAAGATTATTTAAATATCATTCCACAAGATTTTTATAGAATAAGTCATAGAACAATGAATACATATCATTACAGCCTTTAAACTAGTGGGGAGCACCACTCCGTGCTGATTTATTTAAATGGGTGGAGAGTGCCACACCGTGTGGCTCTGGTAATGTGTGGGCTGCAGACACTAACCTTCACCAGTCCTAACCATGGTGGTACAGGGAGGTGGCACTGTTACTCAACAGTAGACTGTTGTGGCTGTTATACTTCTAGTTTTCTTGTTGTGTGGAGTTCATTTATATTTATGTAAAATTCTGAGACTACTTCTGCCCCGGAAATATTTACTGTTATATAAATGTCCCCTTACTGCTTTATAAAATCTTAAATTGTGGACATTTTAAAGTATTGGAAGGGTTGACGAGCTATTGAGTCAGCTGCACTGAACTTATATTGGTAATCACCTCCTATCTTCCAGAGTGATCCAAGTCGGCCAACAGCAGTTCTGATAAAATGAGAACTGCACAGTGCTTTTTTCTATAAAGGGCATCAGAAACTTTGAAGAAGAAAAAAAAAGTGCAGCCTGAAGCTGTCTTCTCTTTATCCATTCTATAGTGCTGGAAGCTGGCTCTGTCATATCTGCTCAGAAACAGGAATTTATCCGTAGTCTTTGCTCTGTTGGACAGCAGCAAGACCCTTCTACCTGTGAATACATGCTATGTAGAACACACCATCTCAAAAAAGATTTGTATTATGAAACCATTCTTTCTAAAGGTGCTGCTCTCGATCTGGGGCCCCACTGTCAGTGTGGTTGCCTATTCTAGGTATCCCTCCACATAAAAATGTGTAGTAATTCTTGAATTAAACAGGTTACAATGCCAGCAAAAGATTTTTGGGGAATGCCTGAGGTCACCATCTGAAAATAAATGCATTACACTAATCAATTATAATAACCCTTAAAGGAATACTCCATATCTGTTTGGGAATAGAGAAAATAAACCCCCCGATAAAGAGCAGGCGTAGGGGCCAGATGTCTTGAATCCCCACACTTCTACTTACCAGTTGTGTCACTTTGGACAAATTACTCAATATCTATCTATCTATCCATCCATCATATGTCATTATGCATATCTGTACACACAAATACATACATACATATGGTCTTTCTTTGGGTTAGCATTTCATTTTCAAGGTCAGTCACTGAGCTGGTGAAAAGGGGGATTTAATTAAGAGTGCTTAAGGCATCCATAAGTAGCGGCAGCTTTGGAACGCAAGCAGGTGGACATCAGTCATAGTATGAGCGCCTTAAGGATTAACACCCATTATTATGTATGTTTGTGACACGTGCAGAAAAACAACCCGCCACCCTGACAGCACTCTGAAAAGAACAGTAGATCAAAGTGACACACAGTGTTCATTTCTGACAAGCTGCGAGGGCTTGCAAAGCACCTTGAGGTGTCTATTAGTATCTGGATTAAAAAAGGAACCTGTGACGACATTCTTCGTGCTTGACAAAAACAGAGTGAGGGAAAATACAATGATCTTACAATATGAATAAGCACCATTTACTATCTATATCAGGCACTAGGTTAAACAGTACACATGCATTACGATTCTTTGATATTTCACAATGCCCGTCAATGAAGGTATTATTATTTTACCAGATGAAGAAACAGAATTCCAGAGAGTTCCAAAAACTGTTCCAAAGGAGATAACATCTGAATTCAGATCTGGGTTCTACAGCTTTTGCTCTTAAGCCACAACACTGGATGCTTCCTGATTAGCATTGATTGAAGTTCTCCACTGCACCAGGCACGTTACATCGGCGTCAGGAGTCTCGTCAACCACCCTGTGCTCAGGGATGAGCACCCTGTGCTCAGGGATTGGTGCTCAGCGATAAAAAGAGGCTCTTTGAAATCCACAGAGCTGGTGATTGATAGAGGCCAATCCAACCTCAAGCAAGGCCATTCCACATCCCCAATCCTTCCCATTACTCCATATTATTGACTAAGTTCCTAAACAATGCAGCTAGCTCATCCTTGAGAATTCTTTCCATGAATTCTTCCCATGCCACAGCTTGCTTGATATATAAAATTGCATGGGCATGAGTGAATATTACTACATAAATATTAGCTAATAACCCCCATAATGACTCACAATCATTGAGAAAACAACACGCTTTCTCTCCAGCCCAAAATGTTATCAGGGCGATCCTCAGTTTACAGACAAGGAACATTTTTAAATCTCTAAGCATTTCTGAATTCAAATGTAATGGTAGAGAGTCAAGCTGTTGTTTTGCCTTGGGAAATCAGCTCCAATGGTTGGAAAAATATGCTGGCCAGCTGAAGGTCCAAAGGCAGCAGTATAGAAGGCAACCTATTCTTTCCTGAATCCTTACAAGGGTTTGCTCCCAAATCTTAGACCTCTGCTAAGTGGAGACCGAGACAATGGAGGTAAGAAACATGCAATTACCATTTGAGCTTGAACAGCTCAGTGTGGTGGAGAAGACCTCAAGATATAAAACTAAGTCGTTTAAAAGAGCCAACGCAAATTTTAACCTCTTAAGGATACTACCTCATGCTGGTGATAAAGTAGGCAAATGAGCTCTTTGATCAATTACTGGTGGGTGTAACACTGTTAATGGCCTTGTGGAAATCAATTTGGCAACACCTAGGAACAGCCTTCAGAATATTTTTGTTTATTGGCACAGAAATTCCTTTCAGAAATCTCCCTTAAGGAACTGTTTCCAAATAGCAATCCCTTAGTGTGCCCAAATACGGCACGGGCGTCACAGGGCGTTGGGGTTTTGCCTGATGGACAGATGCGAATAGAGGAGGACAAAAGCTGGAGATACTTTCAATGTAGGTAAAAGGTACAACTTATAACAAAATAGCTCTGCAGAGGAGAGGTACAGCCACATCCCAATTAGAGGAGTTTGTTTTTCTGGCCTTGCCAGGTGGCCATAAATTGCGAGTGAGGACACTTTGAAAGAAGGGCTTGCCGTTCTCCCCGGGCCTGGGCAGTATTGTACTGGGTCCTTCCGGCCGCCCTGGAGCCTCTGGCTATGAGGCTTTCTGCCCCCCAGAGGAGGGTGGTTGGTGACGCTCTGACGCAGGGGTGAGGTTTGTGGCCAAACTGTGTATATCGAATGTGCATTTCCCTCAATATATCCATTGCAGCTCCTTCGAACACCTACACAGAGCTTGTGACATGGAATAGTTGTACATTGAAAGGTAAGAAATTGCTAGTGTTGGTCATATTTAAGCCACCAAAGTGGCAGTGCCACGTGGCTCAATCTGATAACTAATGCCACCTGTGCTCAACAAAACAGTGTATAAACACTAAGAATATATGTATAAAGATTTTATAAATAACATGAAACATGCTTTTATTACAATATTAACTTTAAAACGGGGCCGAAATACCATGACTAAAATATAGTCTCAGGCATGTAAATAAGGATGCCTGGAGTAACCTGGAAATGAAATACATTTTTTTCAGCCCTCTTTCTCCTCCCCCTTCATCTCTTCACATCCTCAAAAAACAAAAGTACAGATTAACCAATAAACCAAGTAAAAAATACTGAACTGGAAATGGTTCTCCTGGCTTTTAGTTTTAGCAGTGCCTTTAACTCTCTGGAGCTTTCTGGAACTTTCTGGAAGAAGATCCTTTCAGATCTGTCCATGATTGGGCTCAGTGCCCCATCTGTCACATGACAAGGGATTCTAGATGACATCTTAGGGCCCTAAAGCAGTGTGATTTCATTTTTAAAACATCAACATAATTGGAACACAAGAGTCTCTACTCTGGTAAACTGTTACTTTGTTAGGCACAGAAAGACAAACGCAGGCCTTGTTAAACTTCACACAATCGTTGGAAAAATAAAACTGGCTCACCCTTATCTTCCCAACTCAGTTTTCTAGACTATTCAGATTTACCAGCCTATTTCGTGACTCAATTTAAAAAAATGTTCGTTCATTGTCGTTTAAAATTGTTTAGTTTAATGGGAGTCTTGATACTCAGTGAGGCAAAAAGCCAGTGGATTTTCTTGAAGTCAAGATGACAGGAGTTGGGCTTTTGGTCATGGAAAGTACTGTTTTTAAACTATTTTTCTTCTTATTTTCTTGGAATTTTGGTGTTACAAACAGAATTTGCGATAATTGGATTGAACTCCAAATAGAGTTCAATACTCCTGTCAGAAAGAAAGTTCACCCAAAATATGTCACACACTTAAAATAAACATGTTAGAGTTCAAAAAAAAACCCCCAATTTTGTTTACATTGCAAAACATAACAGAAACAGAAAGACTTTGTTAGGATAGTCATTTCAAATGTTCAATTTAGATACGTTTTAATTTATAATTTTTCCTTGACGTGCTCCAATATCATGAGGATCCTTCCTTTTGGAAGGAAAGAATATCACATATTTCCTTCCTTTTGAGTCTGTATTCCAAAGGAGTGAGTCTCTGTTTACAATCTTTTTCTCAACTGATCAATATTCCAAAGGCGAAGTGGAAATTGACTGATTCATGCTTTCCTATCTATCTTGCCTACAGTGAAAAATACAAAAATTAAACTACATCAATCCTGAAATACAATGTTGACATTCAACAGTATCAAAATCAATTCCCTCATATTTTAAAGTAAATTTAAAATTACTACATGGAGTTTTAATGAATTTATTATTTTAACCAATGTTTAAGCAACATGTTTAACATAGTATTGTGCTGGACTCAGTATTAGCCAGCTTTATCTAGCAGGTAAAATAGATTTTAATAGAGTAATTACAAAAATGGTCATCACAAAGTCTGTGCATGATGTCATAGTAATGTCACCTTGTCCAGGGGAGGAACAGGGCTGTCCAGATCACTTCAGGAACCATGCGACTTTTCAGCTAACACCCGAAGAATTCGTAGAAGGAACTTGGATCTCGTTCTCTCACACAAGGGCCAAGAGACACATAGAACTGTAGAGTTGGACAGGCATTCAAGGGTTAATCAGTCTAAGATTCTGATTTGATCCTTGACGTAGAATAGCACAAGATGCAAGGCAGCCCATGTGGCAGGATTTTACCCCCAACATAATCACTGTTCAACAATGGTGATCAATAGGGCAATTTCTTAACTTTGCTGGGTCTGTTTTAATTATCTATTGCTAACAAATCATCCCAGTTTGCCTGAAACATCCAGGTGTTAGCACTGAAATTTCTGCATCCTGAAAGAAACCCTAAAACTAAAAAATGGAAGAGTTGGTCACCTGCTAACAAATCACCCCCAAACCTCATAGTTATCAATATCAATTTATCATTATCTCTCCCATTTGGGTGGGTTGTCTGGGATATGTTGGGTGGTTCTTGCTTGTATTCTCTTGTTCGGTTGTGATCCAACAGTAGCTCCAGCTTATCAGAACGTGGCAACAATTCTATTTCTGTGTTGTTCGGGAAATGCCAGAAAAAAGATCTCCTGGCTCTCTCTCTGGTCACTGTGACCTCCCAGGTTAAGGGAGGTCACAGTGACCAGAGAGGCGTTCACTGTGAACGCTCTGGTTAAGATCTTTCAACCAGTGTGGTAGAACATGAAAAAAATAAACCAGCTGACCAAATCTTTCAGGTTTCAGATTATCCATGGCAGTGGTCTCAGGGTCCAAACTCTTTTCAAAATATCTGCTGGTCTCTTTGGATCCCTGGGTAAAATTCTTTTGATGGTGTGAGTTTCTGGTCCCTGTGGTGGTCTGACCTGTTAGCCACCTTCCATCTTACTTATTTTTCTCACTGTTGCCTTGAATTTCTTTTTCTATAGAAAAAAACATAGGTACCAAACTTAACCTTGGTTTTAGAGAGGATTTTATTAATGTGACCTCAAAGACAAGGGAAGTAAAAGCAAAAATAAATGAGTGGGACTATATCCAACTTAAAAGCTTCTGCTCAGCAAAAGAAACTACCAACAAAACAAAGGCAACCAACTGAAGGGGGGAAGGTATTTGCAAACAACAGCTGCAACAAGGAGCTAATATCCAAAATATGGATAGTCACCTTCAGTCTTAATCTCTCCCTATTGCAGAATCAATGAAGCCCTGTCTATAACCATGTCAGTAACCCTACCCACATCACTATAGTCCAACTTACATAATTTTTAGTTTCTTATGACTACCATATAGATTCTTGAGCATGACTAAATCATAAGTAATATTTACAAATATTTCCTATTTCCTCTAAGGCGCCTTTCTAGGTACGTCAAATAACTTATTATCTTATTTAACTTGAACAAGAACCTTAAGAGGTAAGTGTAGTCGATTCTTATAGTTCATGGTAGTTACATTCCAGAAAGTCAATTCTCATTATTCAGGGCAGTTATTAGTCACTGAATTAGTGAATCTCTCATTTGCTGCTTCCGGGGGACATGCAAGATTAGGTTCCTGTGAGTCTCTGGTTACAATATTTTTTTCAGCCGATCAATATCTAGCCTTGTTTCATGCGTACTTCTGTTTCAAGAGAGCTCATTTAATGTATATTGTTGATTCATTAACACTGAAGTCACGGTCAACAGCACTACAATTTATGCTTTGAATGAAGCTTATCTGACAAGCTTAATTTCTCCGGGAGGCACATCACAGCTTGATATGCCTGTTGTTCCTTGAACTCAGGAACAACAGCCAGCACGTCAGCCCTCCAGTCGGGGGCCATTTTGAACCGTAAACTCATTAACAGCAAAGCACATAAATGCAAAAGACAGGGCACTAGATGGACCACAGAAAGGGTGTTTGTTTACAGTGTGGGAGCTGAACCCAGAAGCCAGAGCAAGGCCGGTTCAACCTCAGCTGGGACCATGCGGATCAGGTGACTCAAAGTTTTCACCGCTCTGCATATGTCCATGAATGATGGCAAGCAAAAGCACGACCGGGGCAGATCGGGGAGTTACAAATGCATTTTTCACGGGGTACTTAGTTCATTTTCTCAGTGCAATGTTGCTCTGCATAATACAGTCAGAACTCAAACTACCATTCGGACTCCAGAGCTAAGCTCTTAACCACTGTGCTATCTCCCATGATGCAGTACTTTTGACTGAATGCTACCCAGATCCATCAGCAATAATGAGGTATAATAAAGAAATGTAAAACCTCAGCAGCTTACCACAACAGACATTGATTTTTCTTGATGCCAGATCTGTAGGTTGGCTGGGATTCTGATGCTGATCCCATTTGTTGAGGATTAGCTACACTTGCATTAGGATACGGTTTGGGTTCAAGTCCACTCCATTCTCCATTACCTGAACAGGTGGCTAATCAGACCTCATTCTTATCACAAATAGCAGAAACCCAAGAGTCCACAGTGTTTACCACAGTGTATTTAGTACAAATACATTGACAAGTCCCATGATGACAAGTCCATTAACATTCAAAGTAAGTCCCATGGCCAAGCCCAACATCCATGGTTTTATCTACTCTAATAACAGCTACTGACACTTGTAAAATCCCATGGCACAGAGTGAAGCTGTGTAGTTTTAAGAAAGAAAGAAGAGAATAGAAACAACGATCCATTCTTTGACAATATCATGGGTCTGATTAAAAAGCATTGTACTTTTGTCACTGTCTTCACTTTTGTCTTAAGGAGACAAAACGAGGGTTCACCCTAAGCCCCTCACTTCAACCACACTCGCTCTCCTGGTTTATTTTGGTCCTGCACTGGAATGGGATACTTCTTGCCCTGAGGATGATCTAGGTAGCGGTATCTCAAAGTTCAATAAAAAGTTCCAAGGACCCTGAAGATAGGGTGTCAGTTGCACAGACCTGAACAGAATTGGAAAAAATCGAAGTCATGCCAAAGTTAAGAATAACAGGTTGTCCATCTATCAGTGACAAGGGAGGGGCCATACCCCCCAGAATGTGTGGACTGACCAGCCTCCAGCTACAGTGGTTGTTTGGAAGGTCCCGGGGCACAGTTTGTTGCGCATACAAAGGCTGACTGCTCAGGATTCAGCCCTTTGGCCGTGTACCAGCCAAGTGCCCTTCTCTCCCTTCCCTCCTGGCTTGTAATCTCCATCTTTCTTAACTCCCCTGCCATCACCTGGTTCTTACCTGACTCCCGCCAGGAACTCCTGACCCTGCCGCCTGCCCACTCCCTTGGGTCTGATACCCCATTCCTATCTCCTTTGTGATCTCCTGCCTTCTTTGTGGGATTTCCATCTTTTCTCCTTTAGGAGTTTTGTTTAGACGAAACTCCTTTGTTTCATCTTCCCCTGGCGGTGGGTAGAGGAAAACCCATTCCTCCATGCTTTCCTTATTTTTAAATTTGCCCCTGAATGGGCCATTTAAAACTTGGTTTCTTTCATTTGATGGGCATTTCTAACTTAAATAGCAACCTGCCCCAGGCCAGAGAGGGCGAACAAGCCCTGAGGGCCAGTGTTGACCTTGTGGAACTCTTATCAAAGGACTCCTCTGTAACCTCTGAGTGAGTGACAATCCACTGGATCCGGTGTTTGGAGACCTGCGATCTTGTTCAAGTTTTGCATTATCTCAGTTAATGACTTTGAGAGAATTACTTCCTTCTCTTCTCATCTGTAAATGGGCTAGTGGAACCTAATCTACTCTTCTTAGTGGGCTTTTCTAAAATATGGCCTAAGAAGGAAAGTATACAATAAAGACTGAGCTGCTTTCATTGGATCACAGATGCCGGCTGAGGGCAGGGGAGGAGTTGGGAGGAGGGTCCGCCAGGGTTCCCACTGCTCCAGAATCTTCCTGGGCTGCCTGTGGTCTCAGAAGCACCTCTGGGGGTGCCTGAGGCTCCATGGAGTGCAATTTGGAAACCAGTGTATAAAAGAGTGTCTAGTTTGGGTCTAAAGTCACTTGAATCTTTGTTTTCACGGAAATTATGTATTAGACCCCTAACTCTTGAAAAATCAAAGAAAAATTCTAGTGTCATTCATTTTTATTTCAGTCTACCAACACAGAGCAATTGACCAAGTCATCAGCTGGATTTTAACATGGGCTGTGTCACTCATTCAACAGCTGGTGGGACTTCGGTCAAGTCACGCATGCTCAGTTTTCCCCTGTAAAGTGAGGGTCCCAGATTGAAGTACCTCTAAGGCCTCTTATATGTTTCTCATTCAAGAATTGGGGGATGGAAAACTGTACTTGAACAATAATTAAATTTTAAAATATTTTTTTAAAAATTTTTTTAAAAAGAATTCCAGCCTTTCTAACCTATTCGTCCTCATCTGTCAGCAGCTCATTTGATCATACTCTTGAGAAAGGACGAGTTTCCCAGCCAAATCCCATTGTAATGAGCTGCAAGCAAGGAGTGCCTGTCCTCATAGCCAGAACACGTACAAGCCTGTTTGTGAATCTGCAGACTTCACATTCATTCTTACAGGGCCCCGTTTGCCTTTGGGTATTTTCCGTGAGTAAACCAACTCCAGACCAATTTGGAACAAACGAAATATGTTGCCGTGAGTTATTTGTTTTCTCAAATGATTGTATTGACAAAGTCTCTCTTTTTGTTTTCTTTCCTTTCTCTCCTTTGGTCTGTTGTTTCTGAACAATTACCAGAAGGCTGCAGCTCGGGGATAACACAGGTCCCAGACCCACGGAGAAAGGAAGTTGATGCACATGGACCAACAGACAGAGGCAAGAAAGATAATGACTGACAGAAACTGGATTCCTCTTTGTTGAACTTTCGAGCCCAAAATATGCAGAATGCCCACACCAGATGCACAGAGAATGGTCTGTTTTACATCTGCGGAGACAAAACAGCAGTGTGAAACCATGATTGAAAGGGAAAGTCATCGGGAAGCGTCGCATAATGTGTGTTGGAATGAAAGGATTTGGTACAAAACCTTTTGCTAAGGGTCTAGGGTGCCCCTGTGTGGGGTGCGTGCTGAAACCTAAATCCTCGGGCAGCCACAAAGGAAATGGGGGCATTTTGCGGCAGTAAATAGTAGAAGACTTAAGTGGAAATAAAACACCCATACATTACTGAGGAGATTAAGAGGAACCAACAACACCACCACCTTGAAGCATTTCGAGATTTTGTGAAATATGGGCATCTCCCACTGAAGCCTGAAAGTGCCCATTCAGAAAGTGACAGAATAAAGAAGACAAGGAACCCCACGAAATCCAGCCAAGAAAGATGCTGCCAAGCAATTGTTATTCGTGAGACTCTGTGATCAGGGCCACCCTCCCGGGGGTGGAGGAAGAGGCCATGGAGGCTGGATGATCCCCCACTGCCTTGATTCCCACGCCACACGCTGTGGGCTCGGGAAAGGCAGAGACTGTGAGGTCAGGGACGCAGGACTTCGTACATGTTTGCCACCATTCCTATTCACTGTCCAGGTTGCCTTGGCAGGTTTTTCTTTAACCTGTCTGGTTTTGGTCATCCTCATCTGTAAGATAATAATCTCAACCCCCACCCCCCAAAACAAAACAAAAACGAAAATGCAGAGTGGGCTTCCATGTGTCAGGAGCTGTTGCTAAGTGCTTCACACGTGAGCTCATTGAATTCTCAAAACAACCCTAAGAAGAAGGTATTTTTCTTAGGCCTATTTTGCAAATGAGGAAACTGAGTCCCAGGGAGATTCAATAACTCATTTGAGCTCACACAGCTGCTAAGCGGGTGAGCCAGGGGCCCCGGAGGAAGAGCTCTGGAGAGCCTACCCACAGCCCGTGGTAGCTCTGAGCCTCGAGGGGATGTCAGAGACCATCCAGCCCAGCGGCTCACGTATTAAACTCAACAAATACTGCCTTGTCATTTTCTTCCTGATCAATCGTGTATTTTTTTTAAATAAACACTTACAAAGATGCTAGTATGTGCCTGAAACCATCGCAGATAATAACATGACATTTTTACTCGGTACTGCCTCATTTCCTTCTCATAATCCTCAGCACCTTTGACATCACAGCTGCTATAATTAGGGGGCTTTGCCCCTGCAATTCCCTTTCCTGGAAATGCTT
The DNA here is from genome assembly GCF_014824575.4 of Sturnira hondurensis. Lineage (NCBI taxonomy): Eukaryota > Metazoa > Chordata > Mammalia > Chiroptera > Phyllostomidae > Sturnira > Sturnira hondurensis. Next base: position 47,909,365 of record NW_028079044.1, read on the forward strand.
TCCCTCGGTCACCCACGTGGTTCACTTCCACAAGAGGCCTTCCCTAAACTTCCTATCTGAAATGCATCAGGCCAATATGCGTAAGAACTACATAGTCAATGAGGCGGGGCTTGTGGTATATAGTGATTGATTTCAGCTGGGTCAGTCTCCAGCGGGGCACCTTGGGGTCAGCCTACTGCCAGCAGCATTATCTATGTTAGTGGTAAGTTGAGAACCAATGTGGCAAGAGTGAAACAGCCATTGTGAGCAAGGATGGGACTGAGTGCGCCTTAGAAATTCAGTGGTTACACAGAAACCCTCGCTAGCAAAGGGGAAGTAAAAAAAGGAGGATGGAGACAAAGTAACAGTTAAGTTTTCTCCCCTCTGGCCATGCTGAAGGGCAACCCATCTCAGGGCCTGGAGACCAGAACTGAGTAATAGAGACAAAAGGAGCTATTTTCGCTGAAATTGAGTGGGAGAGGGAATTGCAGGTCGTGTCTAAGAGTTTATGTGTTGGAGGAGGCGTGGGGTGCCGAGACGAGACGCGCACACCAAAGCAGTGCAGCCCAGCTCTCTGAGGACCACCTGGGAAAACGGATAAATAGACTGAAGTCACCCCAAAACTTCCAGTCTCCAGGGTACCTCAAGCAGTCTGTATGGCTAGGTCTTAATAGACTATTTTCAGCTGGTTAAATTTCTTTTTTTTAATTGAATTCATTGGGATAATGTTGGTTAATAAGATTATATAGATTTTAAATTCACATCTGTATGATGCATGACTGTATATTGCATTGTGTGCCTACCACCCAAAGTCAAATCATCTTCCATCATTATGTATTTGGCCCCCATTTACCACTTCCTAACCCCCTTTTCACGGCAACCACTATACTGTTGTCTGTGTCTAGGAGCTTTTGTTTAAAGATGCGGTGCATATATGCAATGGAATGCTACTCAGCCATTAGAAAGCATAAAATGCTGCCATCAACGGCCACACAGATGGACCTCAGACGTATCGTGCTAAGTGAAATAAGCCAGTTCGAGAAAGTTAAGAATCATATGGTGTCAGGCACATGTGAGATATAAAACTGAAAGTCACAAACAGGAAAAGCAAAGAAAAACTCACAAATTTCTTAAAATAACTTCTGTCAAGAGGGTTCATCCTCAGTTTCAGATTTGCAGGAGGTCTTTGAAGGCAGGTCATGATGCCCAACTGTTCCCCTTGGAGACGATGTCCAGAGAGACTTTGTGGAAATCTGCACTGGGAACAACCGGATGATTCTGGATACACGCTGATGCAGCATCAGCTTCCAGGGTGGAAGTTATCACATCGTGTTGTAATTGTTAGTTTCCCTGACAAGCTTGCTGCTGAGCTGGGAGCTCCATGAAGTCCAGGAAATGGTGTGTGATTCATCGGTGTTTCCACAGTACCTGGTACAACGCTTGGCACAGGGAATATTTATAGTATGGTTTTCACTGGTGAATGAGTCATGGCATTCTTAAATGGTGTTGCATGCTTACCTTATCTAAAATCCATTTTCCCTCAGAACGGTATGGTCTCTCACCAGCCTTACTTTCTCTTATCTGTGTATTTGTAAGATGAAGATAATGCATCAATCAATTCTTGACGTGAATCATTTCAGCTGCCATATCTCAGACAGGCCCATCTTGCAAACATGAGCTGTGGTTGCCTGTGTTGTAATAAGCTAACTGTCTACAGCCCAAAAAAGAATAAAAAATTCAGTTCTTTCTTCTGCTGAATATTCTACCTGTCCTCAGAGAAGACATTTGTTCCAAAGGAAGTCTTAAAAAAATATCCTTACTGCTCTGGACCCTGGTTTAGCCAAATATTTTAGCCTGTAAGAGGTTTAAAGAAACATCCACCAAGTCATAGCAGTAATTGACTTTAGGACAGCTCAGTCAGTGTCCTAATGCCCAGCATCTAACTACCCAATAAGTGCACTTCCATGAAATTCCAAATGCCAGTGTATTTTGCTCTTATGGCCTGGAAATCTGTGCTAAAGAGTCACCTGCTATCAATTGTGTGTCCAGGTGGCCCTGCTGCTGGGTTGGCCTCTGGGTGACAGACAGAGGAGCAGAGTGACAGAGCCAGGTAACAAATGACCAATCTCAAAAATCAGGACCTGGCCCCCATGCCGACAGACACGAGCTGCCAACCTGTCCAGTTGCCGACAGCCACATGGCAATGTTGCGATGAACTGTCACATCTGACTGACCCAGTGACAGAAGGTCTTCTGTTTGTTTCTGTTTTCTGGAGGAGGTGGACTTGGAGGCAACTACAGGGCTTCCTGGTAGCAAAGAAGTGGGAACGTGGAGTTGGATCCAGGAAAGGTTCCGGTTCCCCACACCCCTCAGGCAGAGAGCCAGCGAGGCGGGGAATTCACCTCCCAAGGTGGCAGGTACTGACTGGGAGATGCTTGAATTGGGAGGCATCTAGACAAGCCGGGGTTCAAGTCCCAGCTCCCTACTTACTGGTCTTCCACCTTCAGTCAAGCTAAAATCTTACGTTTTATTTCTCTGTCGGTGAAATAAAGATAATGACAGTGCATACTGTATAACATCATTAAGAAGATTAAATGAAATAATAAGCAAGGTACAATGGCTGACAGTTCCTGGCACACAGTAAGTATCTAATGAACATTGGCATTTAGTAAGAATTATTCTCATTATAATTTGAGAAGTGTGACCACATATTTTATTTTGTATACCAGAACCTAGCATATCACCTGATACTTAGTTGATAGTTGACTTTGTTTTATTCAAAGCTTCTGACGGAATCCAGAGAAGACTTTAGTTTCCTTAAGGGTAAGATGCAGCTACCTACACTAAGTCCACATGCTATTGTGGGCAGGACACGTGACAATTTAAAATAAAGACCCCAGTTCAGTCTTTACGAATGAGGCAAGCCACCAGAGACAATATTGGCTGTTCTAGAACATTTGGAGAGAGGCTGGAGGTTAAACCAATTGCCAGCTTCCAATGGCTTGATCAATCATGCCTGTGTAATAAAGTTTTCATAAAAACCCAACAGGACAAGATTTGGAGACGTTCCGGGTCGGAGATCCAGGCAGGGTGGAGTGCTTAGAGAGGGCATGGAAGTTCCACGCCCTTTCCTCATGTCTCATCCTGTGCATCTCTCCCATCCAGCTGCTCCTGAGTCATATCCTTTAGTAAGAAACTGGTAACCTAGTGAGCAAATGGCTTTCTTGAGTTCTATGGGCCACTCCAGCAGATTCATTGAACGCTATGAAGGGGTGGTGGGAACCTCTGATTTACGGTCACTCCGTCAGAAGTACTGGTAACAACCTGCACTTGTGATTGTTATCCTGAGTGAGAGGGATTCTTTGGCACCTCCAACTGGTAGCTGATTGGTCCGAAGCACAGTAACCACCTGGGATTGGGACTGGCATCTGAAGGGGTGGAGGAGCAACTTGTAGGACTGAACCCTTAACATGTGAATCTGATACTATCTCCAGGTAGAGGGTGTCAGAACTGAGTTGAATTCTCAGACACTAGTGGGGTGCTTGGTGTTTTGTAGGAAGCCCCATCCCCTAACACCCGCTGTGGAATTGCGTCCAGGAACCTAATTTACATATCCATCACAAGCCAGCTGTGGGCCAGCTATGAGTATCTTCACTCCAGGAACCTGGCTGGCAGTTCGCCCATGATCTAAACATCACTAGTAACTGCAAGCAGGGAGACAGCAACATAGAAAATAGAGCACTGGGTTCTTACAGCTTCCACCAGAAGCCATGCCTGTCATTTCCGCCCACATTTTATTGGTCAAAGCGAGTCATAGAGGCAGGCACATGTAACATCAAGAGAGCCATTCTAAGGGACGCCCAGAGGGAGCAATAAGGCTGTTTGGTAAAAATCGTTCCTGATGACCACAGTCTGCTTCAGTCTTCTTAATAGCATTTAGTCCTACCTGAAATTATATTCATTCGTTCTTCACATGGTTATTTTCTGGCTCCCTGCTAGAACCTAAGTCTGTGGAAGGCAAGGACCCAATCTTTCAAGTTTATTATTGTACCATTAATACCTTGAACAGTACCTGGAACAGAATAAATGCTCAATACATATTTGTTGTTTGTTAGAAGGTTATTGAAAACAGCAAGATGGCTCCCATTAGAAAAAGAGCTCTTGGAAACTTTCATAGAACTGTAATTTGACAATCTTTAACCACTTATCTATTAAGTTTATTCATTCATTCATTTACTTGTTACTTAGTGAACATAACCAAGTGTGTGTTATGTGACAGGCACTGTGCTCAGTGCTATGAACAGCATGACAAACGAGACACAGTTCTTGACCTCCAGACACTAACCGTCTAGTTAAGGAGACAGACAAGTAAACAAATAAATGTAATGCAAAATGATCAACACCAAAGGAGAAACAACAGATTCTCTTTGACTTATGGAAGAGGTGCTTTGCTCCCTCCCAAACCCCTGTACTGTACATGACAAAAGTACAGATTTAGGCCAACTTAACACACCCATGATTTGGCTATGTCTCTCAGGGCTTCAATGCTAACAGTGTTGTCTGAGTAATCCATCAAGAGAATTTGTTAGTTAAATTTTCCAGACGTGCGCTTATAGAGCGTCTCTCATTGAAGGAAGGGAAACAGGCAGCAGGGAGAATGGGGAAGTGAATACGTTCTCTTGAATTGCATGAAGCAGAGATTTCAAACATTTAGCATCTGCAGCTTATCTCTGGCTAAACAGTAGGTGCTGCTTTGCAGTTTGCCAGCTGTTCCTTCTCGCTGGAATCACTGCCTAAGAAATGCAATGTGGTCAAGGCAGAGAAGAGAAGCGACCAGGGAGGAAAACAGCTTGCCCCTCATGTAACCAAGTCTCAGCTGGAGCCCCAGACCATTCCAGCTTGCAGAGACTTAGGAGATTGTGCAGAATCCCAATTATATTCTTATCAACAAGACCATAAACACCTAGCAAGGTTCAGAGGTCCAGGACAGGAAGTACTTAGCAATAGAATAATTTATTGTCAGCCTAAATAAGCTGTAATTTCTCTTTGTGTGTCTTTTAAAAAAATATTGTATTTACAGAGAGGGGAAGGGGGAAGATAGAGAGGGAGGGAAACATTAATGTGTGGTTGCCTCTTATGTGCCCCCTACTGGGGACCTAGCTAGCAACACAGGCACACGCCCTGATTGAGAATCAAAGTGGTGACCCTTTGGTTCACTGGTCAGTGCTCAGTCCCCTGAGCCACACCAGTCAGGGCTCTCTCTCTTCTTTTCAAAAATCAAGTGTAGTCATTTTCTCCCTCTAATTTCTGGAAGAAACACCACCAGTGATAAGAGTAGCAAGTCAATCTTACATATTTCATCTCATAGAAACACATTGGCAGAATTCGTTAATGGGGCATGTGTACACAGCCCATGGTTGTTGGCAAAGAAACATTGTCAAGTGAGATAAGACAAATCAGGAAAGAGAGAAAACAGAGTGATTCTTGTCTGTATTAGCCAGAGCATAATTAAGACCTGTAGGCTGAATGAACCACAGGGCTTATATATCTTTACATAATTTTTTTAAAAAATGGCATATGGAATAAATGTAAGAAAGAAAAACTATAGTTTTTTCATGAAAATCATGTGAATATTTACATCATGAATCAAATATCCACTCCTAAAAATTACTTTCAGGTGGTCATGAAAACGTGCGCCCCCTCAGATCTCCTGTCATAGGAAACAAAGGTAGCTAATGACCTCACCTGTTGACCCCATTGTATCCATATTAATTTGTCAGTATAGATCCACCATAGTATCTGTATTAAGGCCAAGTTTAGCTGATGACTGAGCATAACATAAATACTAGCACAGTCCCACTGAAGCTCCCAGTGGGTCACTTAAGTTTGAGGACTGACCCTTTGTAACTATACTACTGTCTGAGACTCTTCTCACCCATTCCTTCTCCCTCTCCTTCAAAGGTTTGGGACCTTCCCCAGCTCTGTCTTTAACCTACACAGGTGTCTCCACCAATAAATCTCCTGTACACCTGATCATATCTATTCCCAAAGAACCCAAATGAACACATGTGCACGTACATGTGTGTGCACTCCAGCTTCACCGGCGCCCTGAGCACTGACTATCTTTGCCTGTCGGCTAACCCAGACACGGATATAACAGGAAAGTAACAGAATTACTTTTAAGCACACTTAACACTGAATCCTGGATGCATGAGCTTAAAGATAATTTAATCTCTATAGTCAGCCCAGAAAAAAATAAAATTCAGTTATCAAAAAAATCTTCATAGCTTTTGTCTTCTTGTCCATGAGGATATTCATCAGTGGAGATGCTGATAAGTTATCCTACAAAAATTGCCACATTTAAATAAACACATTACCTTATTTGACAGTGATTTATAAATCATGAATTATTAAAATTTTCTTTAATTTTTATGCTCCTAGGCCAAGGTTATATTCATGGTTGTCTTTAAAAAAATTACAGACTTGCAGTTCAATGTGCAGGATTAACCGTATTAATCTATTACCACTTCCCTTCAACTCTCCTTGGAAGGGTACTATTTACATTTTTTAACATTTAAAAACTCCAAAAGACAAAGAGAGAAGATGGAAAAAAATGAATATTTCGGGAAAATAGTGAGTAGAGAGGCTGCAACCACAAGACCAGAGCAGAGCAAGCTACACCTTGGTGCCTCAGTGGGGGTCCTGAGTAAGGATCCCCATTTCACCTCCAGACATCTCACAAGGATAAGAACTCAAAGGCACTGAACACCCCCAAAGGCAGAGGTGAGGGGGGCTTCACAAAAGGGACTTGTTGAAAGTCTGTATTTACAAAGCCAGTAAGACCCCACCTCCCACCCCACTGACCCAGGTGGAGACGATGGGTTGCTCTTCTGTAGAAATGGGGTGTGAGAAGCTTGTGGCTCAGGGGGAGGCGGCAGCGTAAAGGGGGAGTGGAAGGCAGATGACTATAAAGAGTGCGATTTGGGGAAAGGCTGCCCCTGCCCCATAAAATGGCAGAAATGTAGTTTCTTCTCCTCTCTCTTTGAAGGTGGAATATTAGTTAGTTACTTTCTGGTGAAACCTATAGCCACAGAGAAGCACAAACTTTGAGATCACTGTAAATGTGGACAGGCTCAGTGATTTGGGCACTGAGGAGAGAGAACCGGCCGCAACACAAATCTTTAAAATATTAAAGCAGCTTTGGATTTGTTGAAAGTGCATCTTAATTTCTCCTTGCTGCATGCAGTAAAATGTAAGAGAAAGGAGATAAACTGAAGAAGAAACTATTAGGTAAAAAGGGACCAGCACTTATTGATTCGGGAGCCCCCCTGCACATAGGAGTAACCCCCAACCCGACATACACAGTACAGCCCCAGCTGGAATTAATATTCTGAAAAAGGTGAAAGATGATGTTGCTTTCATGCAATAAGAACAGGATACCAGGAAAAAAAACAGGAGATTCTTTAAAAAATGCTTGAAATACAAAATTTCAACAGTTAAAAGTAAAACATGTTTATAAAATCAGAAAAAAATTGAGAAAATGTCCCAGCAAAGAGAGATTTTGTTAAGCCAAGAGATAAGAAATAAGAAGCCAAGAGATATGAAAATCAGAGCATCACTCCCTGAGGTACCATATCCAATGAATGAGAGTTTAAAAGGACAGAAGAGTCAGATTCTGTGCACAGAATATAAAAAAAGGAAGAAATCAGCAGCAATAACAAAAAATACAGTATAATTACCCAATACTAAAAATATAAGTCTCTGGTACAGTATATGTCTAGTGCTGAATGGGGAAAAAAGTAGCGTACACCAGGCAGACCATTAAAGAACCCCAGAGTAGTGAGGTTAAAGAGAAGATGTTTAATTCTCCCAAAGAAAATGACAAGTCACATATAAAGTATCCAAAATCCCCAAAGCAGCCATATTGCTGACAGTGACACTGGAAATGAAGAGATAGGACAGCAATGATTTCAATATTTTGGAAAAGGACCAGTTCAATCCAGAATTCTCAAAGTAGTCCACCTATCAATGAAATGTGAAAGGACCAAAAAGAAGCCCTGGTTGATGTAGCTCAGTGGTTGAGTGACGGCCTGCGAATCAAAGGGTCGCTGGTTCAATTCTCAGACTAGGGCACATGCCCGGGTTGCTGGCCACGTCCCCAGTGAGAGGTTTTCTTAGGCTCCGCCGAGAAAGAAATGCCAATCAGCCATAAAATAGGCAATAAAGAGCTTTATTGGGGTTTGTGCACCTGGGTGAGATTCCCCAGTCTGCAGGATGAGGCCGAGGAAGTCACGCCCAAACAGGGAATGTCATGGGGTTTTATTTTCGTTGGCTCCCCGTGGGAGCTGGGGATTGGTGCCCTTTGAACAAAGAAGCAGTACAGCATTGGTGGTCTCTTCCTCAGACTCAGGTTACTGTGAGGATGTCTGTCTTGGCAAAGTCCAGCCTGAGCTTTCTCCATCCCTGCCCACCCTAACACCCAGTAGGGGGCATGCAAGAGGCAAACACACATTGATGTTTCTCTCCTTCTGTTTCTCCTTTCCCCTCTCTAGGAAATAAATAAATAAAATATTTTAAAAATTAAAAAAAGAAGTCCAAAAATGCAAAGATACAAAAATGTATTTACTACAACCTGTCCTTAGGAAGATACTAGGAAAAAAACAGCAGTGTAAAGAAAGAAGGCATATGATTTTGTTTCTAGGACACAGGTGGCAGACACAGGTGCTGCAGGATGAATCCGTCCCTCCATCTTGTTTTATCCGTCCCAGCACCGTGTTTCTACCTTGCAGCAGTGCCGAGCTCTCACTTGACTGTGAAGGGGTAGTTACATTTGTACATTCCTGTTACATTCAGTCCTTTGAAGGCAACTGCAAGGCGGATGTGGCCCCCAGTGAAAATGAGTTTGACACCCTGTTCTAAGGTAGTGTAGGGAAGTCCAATGATGACGAGCCAGAGAAATTGATGGGTGACCACTATGCAGCCAAGTAAGCAGGTCAGATTCGAGTGGTGGCTTAGAGACTCTTCTGTGGAACTCGGGAACAGGTGTCTAGAGGATGTGAGGATGCTTTAGCCCTCAGATAAAAGAAAGGTTGTTGAGAAGAGATATAAGCACTACTTATGACACTACTCACTCCAGCAAAGAATGTTTGTATAGTCATTGTCATGTAAATTTTGATTATTAATTTAACAAAGAATTATGATTTAGGTACTGGGAGGTCCTGAGGAAGCGAAATGAGAGTTTATAGAAATGCTTCATTTTCCTGTATCACTTCAGAGAGTCAAGAACTATTTTCTAAAAGAAAAATAATAATCATGAAATTTCATCATGTTATTTAAAAGTATATAGATAAATATTAAAGGATAAATCTAGTATTGTTCAGCTTGCTACCTTGAAGGAGATGAACTAGGACTGACAGGGTAGCAAAGAAAATTTAGGATTATTTGTCTATTTAAACCATGGATGTGTATGGGTTCTTGAAATTGCATAATTAAAACAAAATACCCTGCCCCAATATAAGATATCTCCCCTTTATACGAATATAAGAGGTTTTGTCATAAGTACATATTTTATAATCTGGTATTTTTGGAAACTGAAACTGAAATAAATGTAAGTATTTTAAATAATCCTCGATGAGTGACATCGAATTCTTTCTTTCATTAACTGGTTTTGCACGTACATTTATATGTGTGTAGCATCTGGCAAATCTGGCTGCAACAGTGTTAGATTCTCCATAACATTTAACAAGCAAAACTGTTTAAGCATTCCCCCGGTACAACACAGTGCACCAACACTTTGCATTCGAAGGATAAACTTTTATTACTATCGATCCCAGCTGCGAAAATCATAAACATCAATGTGGTGAACTCACTCCTCCCTCAGACTTGACACAGTGGTGGAACTAATTCTGTTACTTAAATCAAAATTTAATCATAAGGGTACGCCTGGCGAAGCGAACTCAATAGAAAACAAAAATAGACCATGTGAAAAGTAAATTGCAGGGGAAAATGCCAGGTAGTATTTTCCAGTGTTTAACTTTCTTCTACAAATATTAACCTTTACTTTTGCAAAATCAATCCCTTATAGAAATAATTATATTCAGCCCTGGCTAGGGTAGCTCAGTGGATTGAGTGCAGGCCTGTGAACCAAAGGATCACAGTTCAATTCCTGGTCAGAGCACATGCCTGGGTTGCAAGCCAGGTCCCAGCAGGGGACGCAGGAGAGGCAACCAGATATTGATGTTTCTCTCCCTTTCTCCTTCCCTTCCCCTCTAAAGATAAATAAATAAAATCTTTTTAAAAAAAGAAAGAAGGAAAATATTTTTTAAAAAGAAATAATTATATTCATTTATCTGAATAATTTTAAAAGTTGTGTATTCTAGAGGAGACTCGGTTTTTGCATGTTTTCCCGACTGATGGGCCGGAGGTGGTTGTGTGCACTGCCTGTTTCCTAAAAAAACTGGTGAGCGTTAGAAATTGAAAACGAGTTCTCTTTTGTAAACAGATCTGGACTCTTGATCAAGAACTACAAAGTGACTTACTTACTCAGCAAGCCTTTTTGAAGTACTTCCTACGTGCTGGACATGGTCCTAGGCACTAAGGATACAGGTGCTTCTTATGGATGTCAGGCTGTTACTGTCCACAGTAGTCTGCAAACTGTCACTTCATTTGGCTCTTCAGTCCTCGGATTTTGCTCATTTTACAAAGCTGTGAGTTAGTAACAGGAATAATAATTCAGGGCTTTCCTACAACAGAGCACAAACACAGCCAGTAGAATGGGACATACCTCCACAGTGAATGTGCTGAGCAGTGAAAACCACCAGGGTGTGTGTGTGTGTGTGTAGGTGATTCTGAAAGTAATTATTGGGGCCAAATTTCTGCAGTTGAGCCTCACAGACATAAAATTATGGTGGAGGCTGAAAAAAACTCTCTTTTTCTTCCTAAATCCTGGACTTACTTTAACAGTTCACATAATTTAATTAATAAGTGCTTATAGTCATTTAGAATAATGACCATAGCTATTAATATTTCTCTGCATTCATTTACTGAAAAACAGATGTCTACTAACCTGCTTACTCCTACTTCTTTTGACCCCTTCTTTCTCCCTCTTGTTCTCCACCCTTTTTTTTTTCAATCTACGGCAAACCTAGGGAGTTTTATGACTTTGGGGAAGGTCATTTCTCTGAGATTTCTTCATCTGCAAAATGAGGGTAATGCCATCCAGGATTCTGAGGTAAAAATTAAATAACCTAATGTATGCAAAGTACCTAGCGTATGGCATCTTCATTATCTCCCCATCTATCATCAAATGTCGACTGAGAACTTATACACAACAGTTATGGTCCTAGGATGTGGTTTCCCAAAGATGAATATAGGACAGAACTTTTGTCCCTGAGGGACAGAAAATATTCTCAGAGCAGGGATATGGTGGGGTGGTATTTGTTTTGCTTTGTTGTTTGTTTATTTTCTTTGCACTTGCCTGTAAATTTAGACTCAGGTAGCCATTCCAATAGAAGATAAGTAGAACTCTCTAAAAGGTTACATAGCTTTTAGCATCCAGGTGTTAAATTCTCCTCTCTGCAGAACAGCTGAATTCCTTTGTTCTGATCAACAGGCAATACTCCTCTAATGCCAAGATGTAGCCTTGCTCACAGTGGGGGAGGAAGGAAAATAGAGATGTTCCGTGAAAATGGTCGTGATGAAATCTTTCAATGGCTCCCCAGTGCTGTCAGAGGCCAAGGCCAAGGTCCAGCCAAGAAGAGCACTGCAGACTCAGTGACATGCCTGCTGGGTTTAACCAACACATCTATTGATTTCAGTGTGTGCCCCAGCATGATAAAGACAGGCTGAGTGGATGTCCTATGAAAACAGTGACTTAGAAATCAAAGACTAGACTATGGATTTCTTGACTCAAATGCTGAATTTTTTGCATATGAATGCAGGGTGGTAAGAGGCAACTCATTCTCTCCCAGAAGGGGTAGAGTAGGTCTCTCACTTTTCTTAGCCAGGAGAATGAAGTTAACTCCTTAATCTAGTAAGGCTGTGGTTTTCTTTCTACTTAGTAGTGTCTTTAATAATATAGGCTCCAAAATCAGACTGGGCAAGTCTGATTCCTAATCCTGCCAGTTACTAACTAGGTGATTGTGACAAGCTATTTAATCTTTCTCTGATTTTCTTTTTCTTTTTCTTTTCTTTCTTTTTTTTTTTTGAGCAACCTACGGACTTTATTTAGATTTCACCAGTTCTTCCCTAGTGTCCTTTTCCATTCCAGGATGCCATCCCATGTCTCACGTTGCATTTAGTGTTTATGTCTTTCTAAAGCTCTTCCTATATGGGACAACTCCTCATTTTTTCATGACTTTGATACTTGAAAAATTATGTTTTATTTTTCAATTACAGTTGACATACAATATTATGTTGGTTTCAGGTATACAACATAGCAATTAGACATTCATAGACCTTAGAAAGTGATCACCGCCCTGGTAAGTCTAGTACCCATCCGGCACCATACATAGCTGTTACAATATTATTGACTAATGGCCTCAACACTTCTAAAAAGTACTGGTCAGTTAATGAGTAGACTATGTCTCACACTTGGGTTTTTCTGGTGTTTTCTCATGATTATATTGAGACCATTCAGTTTGGGTGAGAATAGCACAGAAATGTTGTGCCCTCCTTAGTCCATCTTGTCGAGAGGTACAAGACGTTACCTCTGATTCATCTTGTTGACAGTGTCAGCTTTGATTACCTGCTTACATATTTTCTTTCACATAAAGTTACTAGTTTTTCCTCTACTTAATAACTATCTTGAGGAATACATTGTATTTGAGGTCTTCTTCATCTTTAGAAATGATAACACTAACCAGGATTAACTGATAGAATTCCTTGTGAAGGTTCAACAAGTTGACTCATGTGGAGTCATTAGAAAAGTGTCTTGCATATAGTACACACCCAATAATGTAAGCTATTGTTACTGCACGGAAGGAGGAAATAATAGTACAATTTCACATTATTGTCGTTAGGTTCCAACAAAATCATGCGTGCAGAATTTCTATTTAAACTGCAAAGTACTAAGTTATTACAAGGTATCGCCAACTCCCTTATTATTTTTACACATCTAAGTGATTAGAGTATCTCAGTAGCTCTTATTTTCATTATCACCAACTTCTATAGAATGAATGGGTTGGCACGCACCATTATCTAATTTCCACTTTAGTTTTGACATTCCTTCACATCCCAGCAGTCAAAGAACAGCTGATTTAAAAAGCACATTTTAAGCCTACTGTGAAGAATGGTTTATGATTTCCTATTTGGATTTTTGCAAAAAAAAAAAAAACTAACTCACTGAAGTACTGCCACCATTGTGGGCAGGAAACATGTCAAGGATTAACTAGCTGGCACCATCAGAATATGGTGATTTTCTCCATTTATGATATGGAGAAAATGAGCAGGGCAGTAAGCCAGTCACTCATTAGTTAGTCATCCTTTATTTAATTTCACTGAATAAGTTTTTGCTGAACAACCTCCATGTATAACATATCCTGACCAGACAGAGGTACTGGAGAGAGACAAACAGTCGACAGACAGAGTAGCTGCCCTATCTTGATACCTACATACAAAAAGTATTTATAGTTCATTTCTCAATATTCTCCTCTGCCATTTTAATATCCTTGGGCCTGCTTCTTGTTTCTCTTTGAAATGCTTTCATATGGACTTCCAAGTAAAATCTGTAAAAATATCAGAAGGTTTATAAGGAGAGACTATTCCCTCTTTCTCTATAGTTATAGAAAAACAAAAGATATCCCCCTACACCAGCTCTGAAAAAGAAGTGATTTGAAAAGTTTACAGTATATTAAGTACTGTATTTCAGTCCATTGTGGAGATTTAAATAAAAATGTAAAATCCTATTGTTTCTTTTTGTTATTAATAATGTCCTCAGTGATACAGCACTGGCATAAGGATACAGATAAATAAATGAACAGAATAGATGCCACATATAGACCTGCCCATACATGGCTAATTAATGGCTAACAGATTTTCCATGGTGACTCTTTAAAGAGAGGATGTTTGATTTAATAAATGATGTTAGGATGTCTGGATGTCCATTTGCAAAATAAACTGAACCTTGACTCTTACCTCACACCATGTGCAAAAATTAATTCAAAATAGATCTAGAGATATATATATGTGAGCCATCTATGTTCTAGAAGAAAACATAGGAGAACATCTTTGTAACCCTGGATTAGGCAAACTTTTCTTAGGACAGAAGAAGTATAAACCATAAAAAAGATTTGATAAATTGGATTCATAAAAATGAAGCACTTTTGTGCTTCTTAAGAAAAACTGTTGGAGTGATAAAAAGACCACTCACAGAGTAGAAGAACATACTTGCCAAACATAATATATAATAAAAAACTGGTCTTCATAATACATGTCTCTCAAAACTCAGCATGAATCAATAAAGATATGTGGATGACAAACGAGCAAATGGAAAGATGGCCGACATCATCCAGCCTCTGAGGTGTGCAGCCTAGAACTGCGAGGAGACACCACTGCACACCTGGTAGAACGGATACCAAAATTTGTTAGAGAAAACAATGTCTGGTGTGGCAGAGCATTTGGAACTTTCATGCATTCCTAGTGGGAGTACAAACGGCGCAGCCACTTTGGGAAACGGATTGGCAACTTCCTATGAGGGTAAGCATATGCTTGTCACTCAGCCCAGCAATCCCAAGGCTAGTTCTTTCCCCAAAGAAATGTCATTCATCTGTGTATTGTCCTAGGTATGTATTTGCTTATCTGTTTTACCATAGACTCACCATGGACACAGAAACTGGCACACTGGTTATAACTTACATCTACTTATTTGGTCCTAGCCCATGCCAAACCCCTGCCTCGACCTATCCAATGCAAACACCACTATCTTAAATCTTGCTTTTAAAAACATTATTGTGTTGTATTTATTTGTGTTTATTATAGTGTTTGCCATTTTTGTCATTTATTTTGTAATCAAAATCATACTAATGTTTTTATTCAATATTATACTGCCAGAAATCCTTCATTTTGTTTATATCTGTAGCTGATTCATTTAGACTTTATATTATTTTATTTTGTTATTATACCAAAATGGCCATAGAGAAGATGTCTGCTTGACTGTTCTTACAAAGAGCTCCTGAATATATGTATGAATTCCTCTCAAAACTAGGTTCCTCTTAGAACCTAGAAGGAAAGTAACTCAGCCCTAGAGAATATGAAATATATATTCATACAATGTCAACCATTTTTCAAAATGGATGTAGACATTTGACACCCATTCCAGTGGTTAATAAGATAAGCTGTCACTGTACCTCTTCTCTAATATCTGGCACTATTAGACTTTATTTTTGCATTCAGAATAAGTATTAAATATTATTATGTCATGGTATTTATTGCAAAAAAGTTTGAAAATTATTAAAGTGACTTTTTTGCAGGTGTTATAATCATCCATATTGAAACCACAAAGGAATTTTTGTAAACAAATTATTAAAACAGTAACAAAGTTAAGCAAGGTGACTGGGTTTGAGATCAATATACAGGCATCGATTTCATATACAGCAGAAACAAACAAATAACTAGAAAATTGAATTTTGAAAAATCATTTGCTATGACTGGTATAAAGTCCAATTGGGAATCAAACCCAGAAAGTCCAGCTTCGAAGCTCACTCTGCAAGGGTAACTTTCTCATCTACATTTCATTATCCTGTTGAAATAACATTCAGCAGTGATGAAAAAGTGAAGGTATCATCAGAGAAATGAAAATTGAGGAAATAAACTATTCATGCTGGGCGAATAAACAAGAGTCAGATACTCACATTAACATAATAAAGTAGTGAGCTTAGGGTGAAAGAGTAGAATGTAAGTCAATATGTAGCAAAAAATATTTTAAAAACAGAGGTATTGTTTAGTTTTATTGAAGTGCAATCTTATAAAATAGACTTTATTGCACAGTACAACTAAAATAACAGGCAGCATTCTCAGGGAAGACCAGAGGAGATGGAGTCAAGCACCTTGAAGTCCTTGTCAGATCAGACGAAGATTAGAGTTATCAGTTAAGTTTTAGCTTTACTGAGTCAAAACTATGTTAAAATAACTTCAGAATAATTAATAAAATAAACGTACATATAGCTATCAAATAAGTAGAGGAGGAAAAGAAAAGAAATGTCCAAATAAAGACAAGAAAGAGAAAAATGAATTTAGACCTGTCACAGTGTATCTCATGGGCCTGAGCTTCTGTCCGATATTCCTGTCTTCAGTGCCTCTGAAGCTGCCTCCGCTGATGGACCCACCTAGGCCCCCCTGGGCCCTCCTGTCCAAGGTAACGGGCTACTGCCAGAGTGGCTGCTCCCGTCACCACTCCTACCACCCAGGTATGGGATCCGGCTTCTCCAGCACCTGCCAGAGGAGTTGAGCGACACGACCTAGATGTAGAGGGGAATCAGCTTCCCTTTGGGTGAATGCTGGCCAGCGAGGGAGAGGAGACAGGAGAGAGCCTGGTGGTAAGTTAGTTCCATTCTAAGTCCTGTTTTTCCAAGCAGCCTATGTAGAGACATCTTGCTACTCTGTGGTTGCTCCTGCTAGGCTCCTAATTGTGTCTTTTCTCTCTCTTTTTCAATTGATTTATTGGGATGATACTGGTTAATGAAATTATATAGGTTTCAGATGTGCAATTTTACAATGTATTATCTGTATATTATATTGCGTGTTCACCACCCCATGCTAAGTGTGTTTCTATCACCATTTAGCCCACCTTTACCCTCTTCTCCCTCCCCCCGCCCTCCTTTCCCTCTAGTAATTACCACTTGTTTTCTATGAAGATTTTTTTTGCTTAATGCCTTCACCTTTTGCGACCAGCCCCCCAAACTCCACCCTTCTGATAGCTGTCAGTCTGTTCTCTGAATGTACAAGTATGTTTCTATTCTGTTTGTTAATTATGAGTGATATCATATGATGCTTGTCTTCCTATGACTGGCTTATTTCATTTAGCATAATACTCTACAGGTCCATCTAGGTTGTTACAAAATGTAAGCTTTCCTTCTTTTTTCATGTTCAAGTGATGTGCCATTATGTAAATGTACCATGGCTTTTTTATCCACTCATCTACTGATGGGCACTTGGGCTGCTTCCCGATCTTGGCTGTTGTAGGTAATGCTGCAATGAACAGGAGTAATTGTGTCTTTTTGCTGCTTTCAGGTTAATGTTATTGTTAGACTGACTAGTTGTCCACATTTGACTTAGGCTTTCAATATTATATCAGATCTCCCTCATTTCCAAGCTCTGTAACCTGCGACCCTGTCCCATCCCACCTCAGGGATGCATTCAGGGCAGTGGGCTTGTCCAAGAAATACAAATAGGCATCAGCAGCAAGATGGACTGAGCAGGGTGAGACTGGAGGCAAATAGAGTAACTTCCGTGTCTGAGTTAAGTGTTGAATGATGCATCTTTATTTATTACAAAAAACACTCAAAATCAACTTTATTTTTATTATTTTCATTATATAGAATAAGAACACTGGAGATTAAATGTCTAGAGTTATCTAGAATTAACTCAGAAACATAAAATAACTAGTTCTAATCTACACAGTAACACTTGGATTTGAACAGTGGTCTGATTAGTGGATTCTCAGCAACAATGCTGTGTTTGAAGAATTTAGTAAAGGTCTAGAGAAGAAGGGGTGTAGTAAATGAGACAATGAGAATGGGAATGTAGAGAAGGAGATGTTCCTGAGATATCCCTTTTGGTAGAATATAAAGAATCCAGTGTCTTGCATCCCAATGATGGGGGCCTTGTAGGGAATGATCACAGGGAAGAGATGTCCCTAGATTTCAACAGGGGTATAGACACAAAAGGACTGGCAAGCTTAGCTGTGAATCAAAGAACAGCTGGCAGCAAGCTTCCCAATGGAGGTAAGAGGTAGAGCATGGGAGATTCAGACAACTGGTAGACCTTACTTTAGCAATATTCACCTTCCCCCAATAAGCAGAAGAATCTTTCTAAAGCATAATGGTAATCATGCTAGAACTCTGTTTTCAAATTTTTGGCATCATCCCCAAAGGCTTTAAGACCTACTGTGAGCTTCTGACTATGGCCAAGGCCAACATTGTCCCCGCTGGGTCTTGTCACTTTGCTTCCTTTATCTAGAAACAGTTTATAGCTAGAATATGCTATTTCAGTACACTGCAATAAATGCCATGACCTCATTATTTATCTACTATTCAGATGAGGCTCACAGTTAAATAGGAAAAAAAAATATATATATATATACAAATATGATGATATAAAGGTGACAAAGAAGGCATGGGCAGTTGTCCCTAGTTTGGGAAGGGAAGAGATTATACCCAAGGCTTTAAAGAAAGAACCACTCAGACCCACTGATTTTTGACCTCAGATTAACTGGCTTTGACTCTCATACTCACCACACTCAGCATTTCATTTCTGATTTGAATACATTTTCTATTTGTATTCTAACATAGACCATAGACATTCACCTCAATTTACCCAGTGACTGGGTTAATAAAAATAATGCCAACAACACTTATATTATTTAATGAAAATTTAGACTTGGTAGGAGGCAAGCTGCATGCTTTAGTACTTCAATTCTTTTAAAACCGCTTTGTTGGATTGTTTGTTCCTGCCCCTTGATAAAATCTGGGAGAATCAAATAACATGGGTTTCCAATTACATTATGCCCTTACCTCAGTGCTCTCAGCTTCAAGATAAGATTAATTTTTCTTGGACAACCTCCAAAGAATTCTTAGCAAAGACACAGGGGATGATATAAAGACAAGATGAGCTCTGCTCCTTAAGAAGGGATGATTTTGACTTGTAGGCTCGGCCATGCTCAGTTCCTGTGGATTATGGGTATAGAGGGCATAGCAGCGGAAATCACAGTCATTATTTTTAACCAGTGAAGTTTTCAACTCTTCATCATTTCTTCTACTCTAGTGAATTCAGCTAGACATGAGTACCTTCCCCTGAGATTTCCTTTGCCCTTCCTATAAGAGCTTCCCCTCCCATGCTTCCATTTCCTTGGCCCTTCTCTGGCCCCACCTGTTCATCTAAGCATAAGGCACGTACGAGTGAGGAGGCAGCCTCATGGATTACGCTATCCTATTTGGCCAGAGGAAAGTAAGCATGTTTCACAAGATAAAACAGGGAACATCAGTCCCCTTCCCTTCTTGCATGGAAATTTCACTCCCCTTAACTACGAACCCCAATTATTGTGATGCTTGAAAAGCTTCGGCAATGGCCCCATCTATGAGAGCACCGAAGCTCTGTTTTCCTTGACCCATCCTTTTTTGGTGACGGTGTTTGAACGTTCTTGGAACCCCCTAGAAATTAAAACATAATCACCAATATGTGGGAGGCTTGAATTGTTGTATAAAACTCAATCTATGGGTGAAATGATAGCATTTTCTCAGTTCAAATCATATTACAGACAAATTATGCCAAAAAGCGTCCTTCCCTGTGCTTCAAGAGGGGCCACACAAGGTGCTACTCCCTCTTGTCCATGCTTTGAAGATTTCTTTGTTTCTTTGGGGGGGGGTGGTATGAGGTCACCTCTTGGAATTAAGTATAACTTAAGACCTGTTTCTTATACCTTAATCAGCATAAGGTTCATTATCAGACATCTGGGGTCACAGCCTTCTTTACCATTCCCTGTGTTATGGCTTAAACTCGGAGGGCATATTAAACACAATTAGTTGCTTATTTCAGAGGTAAACAAATAAAGGCCCAAAGAGAAATTAGTATGGTTTCTTCAGCCTCATTTATCACCAGTCCTCCTGTTTCAAAACACATACTTCATTCATGTGAAATAACTTGCAGCTTGTCCTGGACCACTCTGCCTGGTTTCAGGAATTGTAACTCTACTCCCTGTGGCTAAGAATGAGTCAGTGACCTTTGGAACTCGAGCCGCAGGAGACAAAGCTTGTCTCTGGTACAAATGCTGCCTCAGTTTCCTCCCTGCCCCCAAAGCATGGTCAGAAGTCCTTGACGGGTAAGACCCCTCAGAGGAGGGGCAACCTAGGCCAGACAGAATCACTTGGGAGGCCTTCATGGAAGGACTCTTGCCCCCTGGCTGTGACAAAGCCTGAGTCCCCATGTACTCTGGGAGAAACACTTCCTGGCTCTAATCCCCTTAAGCCTGAATACCTGACGGGGAGGGGTGCAGCTCCTTGCCTTCCTAGAGCGTGTCCTGGGAAAAATCTGGCATCACAAGGACTTCCTGATAAATTTGTGAAATCTGCTCTGCTAAGAGTGCTTTCATCCATATGTTAAGGGTTCCAGCAGGAAACCCTAAAACTCCTCCTGACAGAGTCTGACTCAGACTAAACCCTCAGATTTCTTTGAAATGTTATCTACTGTTTGATCCTTGCCACCCTGTATTCCTGTGTACAACAACCCAATAAAAGCCTTTGGAGGAAGGGCTTCAACACCTTTTTTCCCTGAGAAACTGGCCACTGCTCAAGGCCTTCTTCCGCTGGGAAACGGGACACCTCTCCTCCCCAAGCAGATCACATCATGTCTCAGTCATGTTTACTCTCATCTGTGGCACACAGAGGGGCTTGCGAGGAAAGTTGCCCCCGCAATATCTCTTTATTTTGGTATACTCAATTTTACTCTATGCCTTTGCATATGCTATTCCCTCTGCTAAGAATGTCTTCCCTGCCCATACCCTTTCCAATTAATTCTGTAACTTAGATTACCCTTTCAGGTCTCAGCTTAGATTTTACTTCCTATGAGTATCCTTGCATGACCCCTTCTCCACCTGCCTGAAATCGGCGGCCCCCTTCAACATTGCCATTGCTCTAAGAACAGGTTCCGCAAAAGCACTCACCACTGTGCCTCTGAGGGCCTGTTCATGTCTTTGCTTTTCACCCCAGAAACCAAAGACATGGTTTGTGTCTTGTCCTGCCCTGGTGGGCAGTGGGGCAGGGCTTGTCTTATGTGCTTAGCACAAGGCACAACTACAGTAGGCTTTGACTCAGTAAACAAAATCCAACGGAAAGATTGAGAAGCAGAACTCGGAAATCCTGCCTTCTTGTTCAGTACGCCTGGCAGCTCCTTCTCCGACACACCTCTCTCAGACCACTGGGAGTCTGTTAGACTCAGTATCTAAAGCTTGAAAACAAAGTTTTGTTCATATTTTTTCCTTATACAGTGTTCTGCATGGAAGATATTCTTGAATTTCAGTACACTGATTAGTTTACTTCCTGTAGGCAGCAAGATGGGAAGTGTGTATTTACAGAGAGCATTCTATGAGTGACTTTTGGGGTGAGTTTGAACAGTGTCTTAGCTTGGGTGTCTAGAAAACAGAGCCTGAGACAAAAATGAAGTTCTATTGCTTTCTTGGTAAGGCCATCTCCGAGCAGCAAGATGAACAGAATAGGAAGCGAGACAACCAAGAATGAGGAGCAAATGCAAAATGACACATGGCTACACCTTACCACTGTGGAATGGCACGCCTCCGGGAGACCTAGTCCATTATTCCTCAGGTGCCTCAGCTTGGCCATACGGAAAATCACGTTTGGCACAGTACCATGAAGAGAGGAAAAGAGGAGAGTTTACTTTCTAGGTTCTTTCCATATTCTTCCTTCCTGTAGTCAAAATATGCCCCTAGGCAACTCTCCTGCACTTCCATAGTGGCCTCTGGGAAAGCCACTATGAAGGTAGAAAGAATGCACGGGATGTTTCAAACAGTAAGAGTAATAATAATTGTAATAATAGTCAAAATATACTGGTATGTAGGACACACTGGGGGTCCACTGAATAGTCCCGAATGTCTAGAGACAAAGACACATGGAGGTAGTTGTGGAAGAATGGGGAGCATCAGACCGGGAAGACAGCTGAAATGCATGGTAAGGAGTTTAAAGCAAAGACACCTCCAGGTTGCCTGCAGCAGTATTCTAATCATGGGCACCCACTCTCGAGTAGGTCTCACGATGTGCCGGAAAGCAAGGGAGCCAGGGCTTGAATGGGAAGGCATACCCTTCATCCCTGTACCAAACTGTATCATTCACAGAGTGTGCTGAGACCTGGCAAACCCAGACTAACAGCAGGGTCAGGTGAGGTGGTCTCACAGAGCCTTTGTTTCAAAATTTAATCTGTTCAGCCAGGTGCCAACTGTTTCTCCAGAAACTGGTGGGGAGTGCTGCAGTCAAAGCTCGGCTCTTGCTAATCAGTGCACAAAGCCAGCAGGGTCCAAAGTCATTATTGTGTGCTGCGGGTAGTTACAGCCACCCAATCATGGGGCGGGCTCTTGGCTCCTTTTCTACACAAATGTGCAGGCCCAGATAGCTGAGCAGGGGATGGCGATTTGCAAGAAGAAGGATAAATGCCGTTATGGGCACAGGTGATTGAGAGGCATAGGCTGCAGACAATGTACTCCGAGCCAGACTGGAAACAGGGCAGGAGAAACCAGAGGCTTCCGTCCAGACTAGACGGCATCTGCAAAGACTGACCAGCACATTCAGTAAGTGCCCTAATGTGCAGGGAAGGAGGCACACATTCAGGTCGTGATGGATAATTAGTAAATGCAGCCCCCCATATGACACACAGGCTTGCTGTGCATCTCAGGCCGGGCATGCGAATGTGGAACAGGCATGACTTGGAACAAGAGACAGGAGTGAATGGAACGCTGTAAAGTGACAGCTGATAGACATAATGAGGATGGCCAGAGACATCTGCCTTGCTGGGGTGAAAACTGAAAGCCCAAATTAAAAACGATCTCCAAATTTCCGAATTCCCTTTCGGAGCTTGGCATGTTAATGATCCAGGAAGACAATGAACCATTCAGAATTTCATGTCCAAATTCTGGCCAGATTGCTAGCAATATTTGGGGCTTATGCATTTTCAACTCAAACATGTTCAGCAGCGCTAGACTCCATTTTACCTTCGGACAGATGTGCTTTAGACTGATCATAAAAAATCGGTGGGACAAACCTTGTTTCCTTTCTAAAGTAACCATGGTAAATACACTTTTAAAGCAAAATGTAAAAAATACATTATGCAGATTCAATTCCATCCTTCGTAAAGTTGGCAGCTGAAGGACAGGGCATGGTCTCTGACCATTGGACTTGTTGCTTTTTTTAAAATGTGTTTGGAGTTCTTATTGCTAACCGGGTTAGACAGTTTTCAGAGCAGGCTGCTACCAAGCCTCTTCCCCCCAAAGTCCCATCAAATCTTAGTGGATGTACTGGCCTATCATAAAAACAAGAAAGATAGGAAAAACAAAATGACAAGACCCTTTATATATAATATATATATACATATATGAGGTATATATGTGTGTATATATGTTTATAGATGCACAAACAAATATGTTTATGTGTTTCTATGTTTATACACACACATACTTGCTTATATATGTATATATACATATACTGTGTAAATAAGTCATAATATATGTATATATACACATACTGAGAGGAAAAGTATATATAGTTACTGAGGGAAAAGTATGATTGGTGTTTAGTGTATTATATTACACATTATGTCCATTATGCTACTTGTCACAAGAAATTACATATATAATATATATACCTAAGCACACAAATCATTATTTTCTAAGCCATTATTATGGGCTGGGAACTCTATAAAGTACTGTAAAACCGTCTCATTTAAAATGGTAATTATAGTTTATATATTTTCATCCCAACTTGACAGCTAAGGAAACCAAGACTCAGAGAGCTTAAGACCATGCAGCCACCTTCATAACTATTGAGTGATCCATGTGAGAATCAAACTCAGGTCAGCCTCATTCCAAAATCAGAGCTCTGAACTCCCACCCTGCGCTGCCTCCTTGACCAGGGGTGGGAGGGTAGGGACATCAAGAAAGGCTGGGGGAAAGAGCAACTGCCTGATTTGAGGGTTGAGGGCTGAACAGAAGAACAGGTGCGATGCTATTCCAGGCAGGAGCACTCTCCCAAACAAGATGCCCAGAGGCAGAAAAAAGAACTGGATCATTTCCTATGGGCTTTTTTTTTTTNGCTCTGAACTCCCACCCTGCGCTGCCTCCTTGACCAGGGGTGGGAGGGTAGGGACATCAAGAAAGGCTGGGGGAAAGAGCAACTGCCTGATTTGAGGGTTGAGGGCTGAACAGAAGAACAGGTGCGATGCTTTCCAGGCAGGAGCACTCTCCCAAACAAGATGCCCAGAGGCAGAAAAAAGAACTGGATCATTTCCTATGGGCTTTTTTTTTTTTTGGTTCATGTTTTTTTTTTCCATCCTCCAAAAAGAAGAGTTGCATAGAAGTCCCTGTAATTAGTGCTTGCATCTGAAGATGAATAAAATCATTGACCAAGGATAACAAAATACTCTGTAATTTTTCTTTTCACTGTCCATAGAGAAACAATAAGGGATCATCCATCTGATCTTCGATGCACTTAAGATCAGAGGTTTAAACTGATGTCCAGCCTGCAAAATATTTTGTTTGTTCCGTGCAGTGTTTAAAAAAAATCAAATTAGTTGCCAACATTAATAAATTAAGAAATGCACCAAGCCCTTATTATATGAAATATTAAAGGGACTTATCTAAGAAAAAGAAGATAAAATACGTATAGTAAAATGACAGCAAACTCACAGTTATTAACCACCAAACCTAAAACAAAAACAAAAACTAAGCAAACAACTAGAACAGGAACAGAACCACAGAAATGGAGATCACATGGAGGGTTAGCAACAGGGGAGTGGGAGGAGGAAAGAGGAGGCAAAGGTACAGAGAATAAGTAACATAGATGGTAGGGAGAAAGTAGACAGGGGAGGGCAAGAGTAGTGTGGGAAATGCAGAAGCTGAAGAACTTAGGACACATGGACATGAACTAAAGGGGAGACTGTGGGTGGGGGAGGGAGTGTGCAGGGTGGAGGGGAATGAAGGGGGGAATGGGACAACTGTAATAGCATAATCAATAAAATATTTTTAGAAAAAAGAAATGTAACAAAAAAATTCAGACTTCTGGTTTCTCTTTAAAAAGTCCAAGATGTCTCACGTGCTGAATGCGAGGCGCCTCTTCACACAGGGTGGACGCTTTCCCAGTGGCCACTGTCTCACCGGCAGTTGTTTTTGTCTGTGTTTCATTTCGTTTTTTGTGGGGTTGTTTTGGCTACTACTGTTTCCTTACACCTATCTGCTTGACTTGTGCTTTCTCCACTTTCTGGTTCTCAATACCTTTAGTATTACGACCTCTGATAGAGATTATCAACTTATTTATTCTTCAATGATATAAAACAAAATAAAATTTTAGCATGCCTGTTCTCAGCATAACACTGAATGAATAACTTCAATGCGTGGCGGTAATACATATTTGCCAACTCTTCATGCCAGGATTGTAGATTGTACTGTAGCAAGCTTTCTGCTGTGTGGTGCTATGAACATTGCCCAGAATGTGGGTGAGCACCAGCCAATAGAGTACCAAGGGCTCTTGGATTTCAAAATAACGTGTTAAGCCTCATTGACTGTAAAGACGAATCACGAGAATACGCCACTGGAAGAATAACATTCTTCACTTCCGCACGGTCAGATGAAATTCGGAAACTGCTGCTCTGATCACCAAATAAAAAATAGCATCACCATGTGCTTCCCAGCAAATGTACCTCGAATTGTCCATTGTTCAGTCACTCATTATTACTTATTGAAGACGTGAATGTATTCTTCCTCTGTAATCCAGTTCCACTCTTACCCCTCTGGACAATATTGGCAAACCACTTTTCTTGAGGAAATGCATTATGCGAAACTGTGTGTCAAAATAAAAGCAAAAGTTCCTGCAAGTGGAGAGAAGAAATATGTATTGGATCCAGAAGACATACCAAAATAATCGTAATGGGGTGTATGACAAGGATGAAGTACAGGGGGAAAGAAATATTTCTTGTGGATCCAGCTACGTGTGGATTCCAGCTACGTGTCAAACATTGTGGTGGGTGTTTTATGTAAATTTACTTTATGTAAACCTGTCAATTAAATGTTAATCCTAGTTAGAAGCAAAGGCTTAGAAGGGGTTAAGTAATCAAGGTAACAGAGCCAAGTTTCTAGCCCAGGCTTTTCTGGAAAGATTTAACAATGATTCTATAAGTAGAAGTCTGCTCTCTACTTGGAAAGAAACAGATGCAGGAGTAATGGAAAATTTTCAAATAAAGGTGTGAGGGTTAATTTTTGGTGCCAGTCTGATGGGCCACCAGATGCCCAGGTACCTGACATAAACCAGATATAAACATCATTTCTGGGTGTGTCTGTTAGGGCGTTTCCAGGAGAGATTGACAAGACTAAGTAAAGCAACTTACTCTCCCCAGTGTGAGTGGGTACCATTCAATCCATAAGGGCCTGGGGAGAACAAAAAGGTGAGGAGGGAGAACTGTCTCTCTGCCCCAGTGCTGAGCTGGCACTTCCCCTTTGTTGGGAACCGCCCTGCCTGGTTTCAGGAATTGTAACTGTCCCCATGGCTAAGTGAGCGACCTCTGGAATGTGGGCCATGTGAGACAAAGCTTGTCTCTGGCAGCAAGCGCTGCTTCTGCTTCTTCCCCTGCCCCCAAAGCATGGTCGATGTCCATGGTGGGTATGACCCCTCAGAGAGGGGCAACCTAGGCCAGACACAATCACTTGGGAGGCCATAATGGAAGGACTGGGGGCGGGAGGGGGGGCTGCAACAAAGAGCAATGGACTCTCGAACCCGCCCCGCCCCCTCCCCCCCTCCCCCCCCTGCCCCCGGCTTTGACAGAGCCTGAGTCCCCATTTCTGTCTGGGAGAAGTGCTGCCTGGCTTCAATACACTTAAGCCTAAAAACCTATGATGGGGGGGAAGGCAGTGAAACCCTGTGCTGGAAAGGGCAGGTATCTAGGTAAATCAGGCATAAGAAAGAATATGTAAAAACCCTGTGAAACCTGCTTTGTTTAGAATGCTCTCATTTAAATGATAAGGGTCCAAGCAAGAAGTTTGTTCCTCAAAGTTTTATCGCTCATTAGCTATCTGACCCTGTAGTTCTGAGTGCTATCTGTTGTTTGATTCTTATCTGTGTTCTTGTGCAAATGAACCCAATAAAAGCCCCTTGAGCAGGGACTCTTGGCCCTTCCCCTTTGAGGGACCGGCCACCTTTCCTCCCCAAGCAGATCACATCATGTCTCAGTCGGGTTTACTTTCATCCGTGGCACACAAAGGTGGGGGGGGCTTGTGAGGAAAGTTGCCCCCACACTCCTTGTCCTCTCCTGTCCTGGAAATGGGACTTACACTGTTTGCACTCTGGTTCTAGGGCCTTCACATTCAGACTGGAACTATCCCACTGGCTTTCTAGGGGATCCAGCTGTATATATTTGTGTCTATTTTGTTTCTCTGACTCATGCAAAGGAGCAGGTATCAGGAAATAGATTCTCCTACACACATCCAGCACTGCACCTTATTTAAATGACTTCACAGGTGAATATTCCATTTTGATTTGGGTAGTCAACAATAACTCTGTCTTGAGAGGCACCACTCCACTATTTTATACCTATTCAATGTGACATGCAAAATAGTTATTAATTTTGTCATATAATAAACACTCAGGAAGGATTAGCTCTTGATATTATTGTCTCAGAATTTTACTGATAATGCTGACTGTGTCAGAGAGGTATGGATATGGTTTGAACTACTGACAATGGGTTTGGCAAAAGTAGGCTTACGATTGTTCGTATGGGAAAAGGCATGCAGGGTTTGATTATTACAATAGCTTTATTAACTCAAAAAAATGTTAAATGGCACAGTAAACCTACTTTTGCCCACCCCTGTATAAATCTCAGTGATACACATGTCTAACATACTGAGGTTTAGCCTTGTCATAGAAAAGGGCAGTTGCTTACTCACACAACAGACACTTATGAAGCACCCACCCTGTGCCACCACTGCTGGGAACTCGATGACCACTATGGTGACATATATGCCTGTCAGAATCTCACAGTCAGGTTGAGATGTGAATGAGAAAACAAATGATCACAATGGATAGAAAAGTGTCATGGAGCCTCTTACCAAGTCTGCAAGGAGCCAAAAGTTCTTGCCTGAGCTGAGTGAAGTTTGCCAGTTTTTAAAAAAATTATTTTATTCTTGTTCAATTATAGCTGTTTGCATATTTGCCCCACCACTCCTTGCCACCCCAGCCAAACCCACCTCCCTCCATTGCTTCCACCCTTCCCCTTGGTTTTGGCCATGTGTCCTTTATAGTAGTTCCTGAAACCTCCCCCCCCCCCCCCCCCCCCCCCGCCGCCACCCTGTCCCCTCCCCCATGGCTATTGTTGGATTGTTCTTAATTTCAATGTCTCTGGTTATATTTTGTTTGCTTTTTTTTTTTTGAGTCTTAGAGTTAGAATTTACTAGTTGGATGAAGGGGAAAGAGGATAAAGACAATGCCAGCAAAAGATTTGCACATGTAAAGGCTCAGAGGTACGAAAGACAATTCAAGGGAAGGAAGTGGAGGGTCTAAGGGGTGACAGTGAACAAATGGGAAGATGCCCGATTGCAAAGGGATCAACAGGCACGTAAGCTGTAGAGTCTGTCCTGTATAGGACCTGCCCTTAGAAGGGAAAATTAATACATCAACCAGTGATGCAACTTTGAGTGTGTCTCCAGAGTCCAGCTCTGTGCTGGTTATGGGTAGGATATAGAAATTAATATGCTACCACTGGTGGAAATGTAAAGTAGGTTAGAATTCAGTTATTTCTAGCAGATCACGACATTTTATGATGGCAAGTGTGGGAACTGGTCTAACAGTGTATCATTCCTTTGATAAACCTTTCCATAAGTCTTCATGTCTTACAAGGGTTCACAAAATCAGCAGGCACTGAAATCCTGGGAGGGTCTTCTCAGCCCCCACCTTGAGAGATTCTGATTTTCTAGGTCTTATATAGGGCCAGGAGCTGTATTCATAAATAAATATATGTACACATGCGCACATATAAACATCAGTGAAATCGTAAAACTGGAGAAATCTCCAAACAAAGAGTAAATGTCCAGCCCACTGATGCACTCAACTCCTTGTGCATTCATTTGTTTTCAGTCAGATGAACCACTCTGGGTCTCAGTTTTCTCAACCATAAAATAGGCAACATGATCTTTCCTTTGGCGGTCTCACTGGGAATTTGAGGATTAAAAGAGATGATGTTATAAAGGCATATTTTAAACTATAACACAGAAATAAAAAGGCACTAGAGTAAGCAAGTGTTTAGACAGGTAGACATATTTTGATGTTGTCTTCTCCATGGAATTTTGGCACCTATGAAAATTAAAATTTAAAGCAGGAATACCCAAGTAGATGTCACAAAACTAGGTGTTTTACAGAAACAAAATTCAGTGGTTAGTTAAATTTTGGAAACAATGCATATTTTTCAATGTTAATTAATCTTTTTAACGGCAAGATTCTGAGCCGTCTGAGTGGTAATGCTATCATCGGCCCCCTCTGAGAGGCGAGAGAGGCAGCGAATCTACCAAATCAATTGACCTCAGAACCTTGCTGGGGATGAATTAGCTAATAACCGGTCCCCCACTCCACCCCATCTGCCACCCCCAAAACACATTTTGGAAAAGAGATTCAGGAAAGGACTCCATCTAGACACACTGTCTTCAGGAAATTTGGCCCCAAGTCCCCCCCAACAAAGGGATCATCTTTTCAGGTTTATAAACCATGAGGCTCTCAGAGAACCAGTGAAAATCTCGAGAGAGGCAATGCAGTGTATTTGGTCGTTTCCCTGAAGCTCCATAAAGCCACAGTCTATTCTGAAGCAAGTTGTTTTATAACTGCAATTGCATTTTAAAGCATTTGAGATCCATTAGAGCCATCCTTTTCTGTGTCACCTTTGCCCCTCACAGCGTGACCCACCTTATCTGTCTTCACTCCTGAGCTTCACTGCTACATGAGAGGCCCATCAAGAGTGACTATAAATCAACCAGGTTCAACACTATTCACTTATGGAATCATTGCTTCCTGGGAAGCCAACTCACTTACTGTTTCCCTCCGGTATGTATTCATACCTAATTCAGGTTCCATGCCTTGCTCCTGTGATCCCCTCTGCAGAAACTCTCCCTTACTATGCTTCGTTCTTCTTTCCCTCTCCCTTTCTCCTGTCTTTCCTTCTCTCCACCCACCCACCCTCATCTATCTGCCCCTGGTAGGTACTGCACGTACACAGGTAAGTCCTTTTCTTTGGTTTCAAGACGCTTGAGTAGACAAACATGCTGAGAGACTGACTATACAAACAGACAGCAGTCAGCCCGTGTATAAAAATAGAACTCTGTCCCACAACTTGCAGCAACCTGCCTAGGAAACCAACCTCTTCGCTGTAATCAACTACCCAGAAAGTCAGCCAGGTGGAAGTCAGACTTGCAGGAAGCCGAACTGCTCTCTCTAGTGACAGTCCGGGATGCTAAACAATAACGTCCTTGGCCTCAGATGGCCCGCACTAGATTAACACCTGGCAGCTTTCCTAACTTTCGTCCCTGCTTTCAATGTAGGACTAGGCAGGGAAGGCCAACAAGTGTGCACCCCTGTCCCATCATGTAAGACACCCCATTTCTAGTTACTCACCTCCAGGTTCCCCATTACTCAGGCAGTTGATGGGATGGGGTCTGTATTTGGGGCATGTCATGCTCACTTCCTCTCTAAAAATTCCATCACCATCCCCCGAAGCTCACCCATCATCCAGGTTTCATGGGCTGCAGCAAAAGAACAGATCATGGAGGCAAAGATGGATAATATTGGTCGAGTTGCTAAGAAACACAGAACATTTTTAAATATGCCAGGTCACTATCCCACAGAGACACCAATAATATGTCATGTCTCCATAGTAACCCACTACGAACAGGATGAGAGTAGAAAATAGAGGAAACTGAGAATGGTCATCAGTAATAGTTAAACCCGAAGAAGCGGAGTAACAAATTGTTGAATAAAGTTAAAATACCCAGAGAGGATGAGTAGGTAGAGCATGAGCTTTGGAGCAGAAGCGACTGGGTTACGATGGCAACCCCACCACAGAAAGTTGTAAGAGTCTGGCCAAACAGTCCAACTCTCGGAACTGTGTGTTCCTCAGGTGAGCAGTAAAAGTGTTAAGTCTTGCCCTCCTCAACTCCCAGGGATGTCATGAGTTCAGGGCTTCAGAAATATCCAATATTTCCAAAGAATCACTAGCATGTTTGTCTTCAAAGGGGAACATTGTCTCTCATCATCTGAAATAGTAAATGAATCAAAGTCTGTTTTAACTTGGCTTTGACTTGTGTTATGTGGTAGAAGTTTCGGTTTGCAATGGATGATCCCTTTGTTTCCATGCCACTGGGCCGATGCGAAGTTAATTGGCTGTTTGCAAGAAAGAGCATGTATTTGGAGCTTTGGAACCTAGATTTCATTCCCCTGTTCTCTTAATTATTTGTATCATCCTGAGTAAGTCATTTAGCCTCTTAAAGCTCAATTTTCTTTATTTGTAAAGTAATAGTAACATTAACAAGCACGTTCCTTAGACTCCGGCAAATGGGCACTGTTACTTTACTTGGAACACTTTAAGGAAGCACGTGCTAATATGTTCTTACGGAAACAGAAGAACACACGTGGAAGTGGGTCTTGAGGATGGCGAACCAGGTGAGCAGACTATGCTATTGGATGGGGAGACTAAGTCGCAGGGGGACTCTTAGCCAAGACTTGGAATGTGGTATCTTGGCCAGTCTGAACAGTTTGATTATATAAAAACTTCTTCAAAGCCTGGACCTAAGGGTGACTTGCAGTAAGATAAAGTTGAAGTGCCAAAATTTCTTCAGCATAATATCAACTAAGGGGTTTCCATTCGGTTTAATTTTTTCCATCACCTCAGACCAACACACTTTCTGCCCCTGGCAGTGGCCTGCAATGTTTTCCTGGCTGCCATTCAGGTTGCTGCTGCCGCCGTGACAAACACTAGAAGGAGCCACACCTGTAGCATCACCTGGAAAAGAGAGATTGGCGATTCCATAGTGTTTGCATCCTGGACTTGGAAAAGGGAAATTGGCACCCCAGCATCACGGCCAGACTGTACCCATGAGGTCTCCGGTTTATGTTGCCAAAGTAGAACTTCCATTTGCCTGAAAACATGTGATGATCTTATCAATAAAGAAAATAGATGCCTCAAAAATAACCCTTTTCTCCTTAAAAAATTTTTCTCATTGTCCCTCATTGCATCCAAGCCTAAGTAGTCCCTACATAAAAATAATCATAGTACTTGTCTAATAGGAACCACGGGGACTGGGGAGACATGACTGCAAAAGTCATTGACTTGGAGGATTCATCCATAATTCAAAATTGATGTTCTGAGGACTAGTTTGCTTGGTTGCCTCCTTGAATCTCAGACACAGCAGTAACCTACAGTAAACGAAGTGAAGATGTGAGAAGTTCTTTGGTATAGTACTGAGGAAAAACTCAGAATGATCTAGGAAGTGGGGATGTTACAAGGGATTGACTATACATAGCCACATAACTGTGTTCCCCGGGGAAAGCCTAAGAATTTTCTTTTTAAACCAAGGCAATAAGGAACATAATGAGCCAGGAAGTGGCACCTTGAGAAGGTAGGCAGGCAATGTCCTTTTATAGCCTGGGGCCCACTCCTAGCTTGAAATTGCTTCCAGGGAAAATCACTGATCTACTCTCTCTTGGCTCCCCTTTTATAGGAGTTCATAATTAAGTAGGAGTTCAACAAATCCCTCCACATTTTGGATAT
Organism: Sturnira hondurensis; assembly: GCF_014824575.4. Taxonomy (NCBI): domain Eukaryota; kingdom Metazoa; phylum Chordata; class Mammalia; order Chiroptera; family Phyllostomidae; genus Sturnira; species Sturnira hondurensis. Next base: position 47,942,068 of record NW_028079044.1, read on the forward strand.
TTAAGCCAGGTGCTAGAAACTATCTTAGCTATGGAGCTGAACTTAAGTGAACTGTAAGTTCTGTATTTCCTTTCTTCCAGGTTTATTTTTAAAACACTTATGTTTTTAGTCATTTCTCCCTAAGAAATTTTTAATTCTAGAATAATCTAGGATAAAATAATGCCCCCAAATGACTTCATGATTGCTTATGTGTCTGTGCAATACTCTACTTACTTTCCTTGCCTCTGGATAGGATAGAAAATAGAAACTTTGAACTTCTGGGTCCAGGGAAAGCAAAAAGAGGGCAGTGGAGATCTTCTTTAGATTCTGTTCACCACAATGGATAAAAACCTTCCAAATTAGGGGCAAGTCATTTTAAACAAGCCATTTCAAACTGGGATAGTTCTATGGAATTGCCCTATTTTGAAGGCTGCCCAGAAGCTTTTTTTACTCCCTCAATAAAATCTCTTCCTACTTATTTTCTATTTATAAAGACTCCCTCACCAAATGTTTGAGTTTCAACTCATCTCAACACCTGAAAGCCCAGCTATCTTTTGAAACAGAGAAAAACACCCTTGTGTAGAATTTGGAATTGGTGCTCACAGGACAGAGGGGAATCCAGGACAGCTTGGTGCCCAGTGGCCCACCAGTTAGAGTTTTCTCAAGGTAAAATGTGAGTCTTCTATCTTGCTCACCCCACAGCCAGCACTGGGCCAGCAAGACAGCAAGCACTCAGGGACTCTTGACTTGATTGTCCTTTTTGACTTAGAATAGTTGCAAACATGTAAAATGAGCAGCATGTCATAAATAAGCACAGTCGATTTTCTGAGTGTTCCCTGTGTGTTAGCCCCTCTTCCAGGAGCTTTACATGTATGTTTTCATTGAACTCTTATCCCTTAGTATTATCCTCTATTTCTGGATGAAAACTGAGAAGCACGTTGTGTTTGAATGACTTGCCTCAGGTTATATGGAATAAAGGCTCCAGCTTTCTAAGTCTCAGGCTAATGAACGAGGATTAAATTATTCCTTCAGCAAATTATTCTTGAGCACCATACCATGTGGTCAGAACTGTGCTCTGGGGTCAGAAATTGCTACCCAGGACAGGTCTGATCCTTGTCTTCACAGAGTTTGTGGTCAAGGGAGTTGGTGACTACCCATGCCCATCACAGTCATAGGAGTGAACAACCAGTCATAGGAGTGATACCGCCACTAATAACGATAATATTGTATACTCACCTTTATGTAACCCTTTGAAATTCACGAGTATGTCTGTGGCCATTAATGCTTTTGATCCGATGCAGGACAGACATGCCCCTTCTTACTTTAGAGATGAGAAAACCGAGGCCAGCACAGTTTGTAAGACTTGCTTGAGGATGACAAACCTGGTCAATGGAAAAGCCATGGGTGGAATTAGAGAGATGACTGTGTAGACTACATACAAATAGTTAAATTTCTTTATTGGTAAATGAAGAAAAGAGTGTATTACATTTACAAATAATTCATGGTATGTGGTGTGTCACATACACACACCCAATTAAGTCTTAGTAGATGGTTAGCTTTGGGATCTTAAAAAAGTGACTTTATTTCTTTGTCTCTCAGGTCATATAAAAACTGATCTAAGCTGAGTAGTGTGTTCTTTCCCTCTAACCACAAAGGTCAACTATGGATGAATATGTAGCTGACACCAGTCCAAATATTAGTAAAACATTTGATAATAAATATTTTATTAATAGTAAATATTAGATAATAGCACAAATGTTGAACCAAATATTCTCTTTCCTGTTGGATATAAAAATGAAGTCATGCAGTGCTAAAAAATTGTTGGCAACTATTTTTGGACTATAAGGAAAATCTGACTTAGGGTGGAACCAGCCCCGCAGGAGGCTGTCACTGCCCGGCATCATCTGAGTATCTGACTACTTATCGCTAGCCTTAGGCAGGACCAAAATCTAAAACCAAAGTATGGTTTCCACTGAATGTGTATCACTTTCACACAATTGTAAACTTGAAAAATCATAAATGAAACCATTGTAAGTCAAGGACAGTCTGTATGCACTCACTAAGATCAGCTCCAAGTCTTGGATCATATCATTGTAAGCCCATTTCGTTTCCTTGCATTCTTGACATTGGAGCAGAAATGAAAGAGCAAACTGGTAGGATCTTGGGAGGCGGATGAAATGACTCCAGCTTATGTTTTCCTCTAAGAAGAAGATGCCTAACCCAGGATAGTGCTAAATAATTGCTTTTTAAAAAAATATATTTTATAGATTAAGCTATTACAGTTATCCCCTCCCCCCCCTTTATTCCTCTCTGCCCTGCACACTCCCTCCCACCCACATCCCCCCCTTTAGTTCATGTCCATGGGTCATACATATATGTTCTTTGGCTTCTACATTTTCTATACTATTCTTAACCTCTTGTCTATTTTCTACCTACCACTTATGCTACTTATTCTCTGTACCTTTTCCCCCTCTCCCCCTCCCACTCCTCCACTGATAACCCTCCATGTGATCTCCATTTCTGTAATTATGTTCCTGTTCTAGTTGTTTGCTTAGTTTGTTTTTGTGTTAGGTTCAGTTGTTAATAACTCTGAGCTTGTTGTCATTTTACAGTTCATATCTTCTCTTTCTTAGTTAAGTCCCTTTATCATTTCATATAATAGTGGTTTGGGGATGATTAATTCCTTTAACTTGCCCTTATCTGGGAAGCACTTTATCTGCTCTTCCATTCTAAATGATAGCTCGGCTGAATAGTGTAATCTTGAGTGTAGGTCCTTGCTTTTTATGACTGTGAATATATCTTTCCAGCCCCTTCTGGCCTGTAAACTTTCTTTTGAGAAATCAGTCTTATAGGAACTCCTTTGTAGGTAACTGTCTCCTTTTCTCTTGCTGCTTTTAAGATTCTCTTCTTATCTTTTATTTTGGCTAATGTAATTATGATGTGCCTTGGTGTGTTCCTCCTTGGGTCCAACTTCTTTGGGACCCTCTGAGCTGCCTGGACTTCCTAAAAGTCTATTTTCTTTGCCAGATTGGGGAAATTCTCCTTCATTATTTTATCAAATATGTTTTCAATTTCTTATTGTTCCCCTTCTCCTTCTGGCACCCTTATGATTTGGATGTTGGAATGTTTAAAGATGTCCTGGAGGTTCCTAAGCCTCTCCTAACTTTTTGAATTCTTGTTTTTCCATTCTGTTGTAGTTGAATGTTTCTTTCTTCCTTCTGATCCAAACCATTGATTTGAGTCCTGGTTTCCTTCCCATCACTGTGGGTTCTCTGTATATTTTGTTTTATTTCACCTTGGGTAGCCTTCATTTGTTCCTTCATTTTGTGACTGAGCTCAGTCAGTTCTGTGAGCATCCTGATTACCAGTGTTTTGAACCATGCATCTGAGAGGTTGGCTATCTCTTCATTGCTTAGTTGTATTTTTTCTGGAGCTTTGATCTTCATTTGGGCCCCCTTTTTTTTTGGTCTCGTTGGTCCTGTTACATAGTAAGGGGTGGAGCCTTAGGTATTTGCCAGGGCGGGGCAACTTACCTCACTGTGTTGTGATTCTCTATGTGGGGGAGGGGCCAGACAGGGAACAGTACTGCTTGCTCTGCTCTCTGCCTGCTTTCAGTCACTTTCTCCGCTACCAATAAGCAAATTAGGCCTGTCTAGTCCTGATTCCTAGGTGAGTGGGCTTGTGTATGTTCTAGGACCCTGTGGGTCTTTTCAAGGAACTCTCCTGTGAAGCTGGGAATTTCTCCTGCTGACGCCTCAATCCCTACAGGTGTTTTCAATCAGAAGTTTGAGGCTTTATTTCCCACGCTGGAACCCTGGGTTGTGTGGTCTGTCTCACTCCCCAGTTGTTCCTCCCAGTTTATCTGCACACAAAGGTGGAACCACCCTGTCTTCAATCCACCACCTCACTGGGTCCACCAGCTGCCTCCTTGATGCAAGTCTTCTCCACCCAGCTGCCTGACAGCATCCCCTTACAGGTCTGGATGAATGTTTCTTTAACTCCTTGGTTGTTGGACTTCCATGCAGTTCAATTTTCTGTCAGTTCTGGTTGTTTTTTGTTTTTAAATTTGTTGTTGTCCTTCTTTTGGTTGTGTGAGGAGGCACAGTGTATCTACCTATGCCTCCATCTTACTGGAAGTAATAATTGCTTTTTAATGAATGAATAAATATAAATACTGACTCAAGTCATTGAAAATTATGAGAGAGAAAAGTATTTTTTAAATCAATGTCAGAAAAAAAATGCTTTTCAGTCTAGGAAGGTTCCTTGGAAAAATCTGGGAGAAAGACGTAGAAAATATTCTAATGAAATATTAAAAGTCTTGCCTTGCTTTATCAACCAACATCTTAAGTTTAATCATTTCTTGAGAATTTCTTTTAAAATGTGGTTTTTTAAAAATCTCTCAGCTTTACATACAGTCTAGGTTCCCCACAAATTCTTCTAGAAACCAACCACATTTTCTGAAAACCATTTACTGAGCTCTTTTTGTGTGTTGGGCACTGAGCTGAGAAGTACTCAGGCATCACCCTCTTAAATCCTCTCAATAGTCCTACAAGTATTAGGCATTTTAATCTTCATTTCACAAATTACACAACTGAGGTTCTGAGGGCTAAGTAATTTCACAAACATCGCATTGCTAATAACTGGTATCACTGGAATTTAAACCAATCTGTGCAACTGCCACTCTGCTATGCTATAGTATCAGAAGGCTCATGAGTGTGGATGGTTCATGAGCCACGCCTCACAGATGATAAGATCACATCATCATGGGGTTAAGCATCCTACTGCCCTGCATAAATGACTGCCTATTCTGCCAATTGTGCAAAATGAGACAAGCAGGGAGGAATCCTGTCATTCTCAGCCTGTTACCCAAGGCTTGGTATTCTATAAAATGGTTGCTTTGGTTCATCTAATAAATCCTATGGTTGCAAGTTTGGGATTGAGGCTACCAGCATTATCTTAGAGGAAGTTAAATGGTGGGTGGATAGATGGAGTAGAACTATTTTAACTTTAAGAGTACCTTAGAATTACTCCCAAATTGTCTCCTGCCCTTGAGGATCCATCAGTCTACATTCTGGAGTGATGGGGAAAGCTGACCCAGTGTCTATTGCCATCCAGTGCTTGTGTGACTTTGGACAAATCACATCACATTCCTGAGATCAGTTGTCTCATCATCTGCAAAGTGACACCTTGAGAATAGATAGCCCTTAAGGACCCATCCAGCCCCCACCAACTGCAGCTCACATTTCTGGCACACCCAAAAGCCACGATTTATCACCACCCCCAAGACTTAGAACTTCCACATTTGAAAAGATGCATCCAACTGCTTATTCTAGCAGATAACTAAGGAAGCCTGACACCTATGGTAACTTTTTTTTCTCACCAACTTACTGTACATATTAATAAAGAAAGGGCTGTAAAGAAATGTGCTCTAATTTGTTATTCAGTCTACCTGACTCCTAGGTTGATGAAAAGCCAACATATTTACCTGGAATGTGATTACTGTTCACATTTGCCAACATGAGCTTAATATTCACAAAAAACTGTCGGATTGAAACTGTAGGAGCCTAGAGCCAATTTCTGCAAGCACAGCCTGCGACAGCATAGCAAAGCGCTGGAGGGTTCAGAGGCCCCTTAAGGGTGTGGAATGAGGGAAGGAGGTTCTGGAGAGAGGGGCATGGCAAGGGTCACTGCCAATAGAAAGGGCTCCATCTTTACAATCTCAACCTTGGGGCAGGTCCTGGGGTCGTCGAAGAATTCAGCATTATTGCATGTTAGCTGTGTTCAGGGTTGGGAATTCAAACATCCAGGGTGTGAATCCAAATCTGCTACTTTCTAGCGAGTTGATCTTAGAGATGCTGGGGACTCCTTACCCAGTGTGTGCAGCCAGATGTCTCTTGTGCCCCAGGTGTGTGGACCCCACCCAAACATCTCTCAAAAAGCTCGTATTGGGCATGGCCAAAATGTAATTGTTCATTTTCATCCCTTCCACAAACCCACAGCTGTGGCCACTTTACAATAAACCTGCATAACAGGCTAGACAGGTGCTTGTCCCTGGTCATCCAAGTTTAAGTTTTGTCTGGCTATTGGGTATTGTTGGACTATGATACAAACAGGAAGCCATTTTTTTCTTAAGGAATTGCCGCATTTACAAAAACCCAGCATGTATGAAGATGAAGATGAAGAAGAGGAGAAGGGCAGCAGATGAAGAACAGATGAAGAAAGACAATTGAGGAGGCAGGCTCTGGGCACAGAGTGAGAAGGCACAAACAGATTGTGTGCCACCTGCTAACTTGCTCTCACGTGTTTGTATTTCAGATCCTGCAACCAAACTCTGGATGCCCGGAGACCTATTTTGTTGTTATTTCTGGCAACACATTTACAAATTAGAAAATTGTAGATGCAAGCCTCAGCCCTGGAGGGCTGTGCAAATGAGGTAACAGTTCATCAACTCTCAAGGCTCATCTCCCCATTAACCTGTGTGAAAACAGAGGCCGTGACTCAGAGGAAACTTGAGCTGCAGCAAGATGCATGCCGGAAGCCAAACGGGGAGGTGAGGGAAGGTGAAGTCCCCCTGAGATCAGGAGAGCACCCAATTCTGTGCAGAACATCTAGACGCAGAGGAAACTCTTTCATTGTTCCAAGAGCACAAAGTAAGTACATTTGTTTTCAAAATTATAAAGACATAAAAATATGATTATCTTTCGTAAGCACAAAAAATGCAAAAATACATAAATATTTGATCATGATGACACAAACATATTTTGAGGTACAAAAATAAAAAAATAAAATACTTCCCTGTCTACCCTTTCTCATACTAAGCTTTGAGATCATACTACAAATATTCTTCAGCACCTTCCTTCTTTTCCCACATAACTGTGTATAGCAGATACCTTTCCAGTTTGATATGCCCCTGTTAGCTCTGGTTTATTATTTTTAATAGTTGTAGAACACCTCGCTATGTTCCCTTTAACTTAAATGATCCCCACCCCATTGGAAGTCCTTTAGGCTGTTTATCTTTTCGATATTACTAATCGGTTGTGATAAAAATTCTTATATAGATATCTTAAGACTCTCATGCTATTACTTCTATAATACAAAGTTCTATAGTGTAAAATTGTTTAAGTGGAATTGGAAGGACATAGACTATGCAACTTTTTAAATGTTGATAAGAATTACAAAATCACTATAATGATTTGAACTTCCAGTGGTATATGAGTGCCCATTTGTATGCTCTCTTGTCTACCCAGGGCGTTTTCAATGTCTTAAATTCCTATCTGTAAAAACTATTTCTTAGTATACATTTTAAAAATATTAGTTAAGTGAAGCATGTTCATGTTCAAAAGGATTTATATTTTGTGAATTTCCTTTATAGTCATTACCATTATATTGTTTTTAGTCTTTTTATTGAGTTGTAGAATGTATGTAATTTTTCAAGGTTTGAACTGTGGTTCTCAAATACATTGCAAATGCACTGTAAACACTGTTATGGTACATTATATCAGACAGAAGTTTTGAATTTTTTTGAGTAGCTATAATGTTTCATCCTTTATCTATGGCGTTAGGAGTTTGTGTATAGAAAGACCATTCTCAATTCTATGATAGATAAGGATTCTAATTAATTTGTCTTACAATTTCCAGTGTTTTTATTGTGGTAAAATACACATACCACAAAATTTACCATTTTAATTAATTTAAGGTGTACAAAGTCAATAGCATTTAGTACATTCACAGTGTTTTGTAACTGTCATCTCCATCTAATTCCAGAATGTGTTCACCTCTTCAAAAGGAAACCCAGTGTCCCTTCAGAGGTTCCCCTCCTTCCCCCATCCTCTGGCAGCTACTAATATGCATTCTGTCTCTGTGGATTTGCCAATTCTTAGGTTTCATATAAATGCAATTAACAATATGTACCCACTTACATCTGGCTTCTTTTACTTTGTATAATGCTTTCAAGGTTTATTTATGTTGTAGTGATAGTAAGTAGCATCAGTACTTTGTTTTTATGGCTAAATAACATTCCATTGTCTGAATATATCACATTTTATTTATCCATCCGAAAATTGGGTTGTTCCCACATTTAGGCCATCGTGAATAGTGCTTCTGTGAACAACCGCATACAAATTTTTGGTGAACACCTGTTTCCCATTCTGTTATGTATATAGGAACTTAACAGAATGGAAGGGAGGGCAGAGGTGTCCTCCCTCTATTTTGAAAAGGGCAGACAGCGGGGAAGACATGTCCTTGTTACTTGTGTGAGCTCGTTATAAGATGCTTTTTTATATACGTGTATCTTGCTAATACATGATTCATATAGTTACTAGTTTTCTTGAATCATTCAAGTGGGAAGTAATTGCTAGAGGAATGGTTCAGGGAAATGAAAGGATTACTTCTTACACTGAGTCAGTGCTAAGAGAATCTGTCAGTGGTTGGAGGGACCAGGAAATGATATGACATAGTCTAGTGTCAATTTCAAATCCCATCAACGGGAGAATGAGTCCTACATACTTTCTATGAGCTATGACAAGCTATTTATACTAATAACCCTCCTGAGGAAGAAGTTAGATGGTTGGTGGATTAACAACAGAAATTGATCTGCACACCCACCTTCCTGCATACAACATATTTTTAAAAGGTTCTGATTCCTGAAGGAAAAATTAGATGGCTATAGTTAGCACAGTCAGAGAATCAGGCCCAGAATGAGAAGCTTCCTATAACAAGCTTCAAAAGATCACACCAGCATTAGGGAGCATTATTAAGAAAGTTACATCTCTTATTACTGAAGGGAAATAGTATTATCAAAATATAAAGCTATTTTTAGGATGCTCTACCCTAGTGCCAGGGTGTTGTCTATATAAGTGCCTCTATTAAGAGGCAGAGAAACAAAAAAAGGCTGGTAGAGCATAATGCCCAGTCTTGGAAGCAATCCATGAAGGTCAAGCTCTCACCAATAGGAGCTTGAAGAAATTGGGAGCCATTTCTTCCAGGAGCACATACTGAAAAGGAACCTACTTCCCGGTGCTGGAGTTTTCATGATGGAGAGATTTTCTCTTATTAAAATATATTTTATTGATTATGCTACTACAGCTGTCCCAATTTTTCACCCTTTGCCCTTCTCTGCCTGGTACCTGGTACCCCCACTCCCTCCAACACTCCCCTCCCCTTAGTTCATGTCCACAGGTCATACATATAAGTTCTTTGGCTACTCCATTTCCTATACTGTTCTTATCATCCCCGTGTCTATTCTGTACCTACCAATTTGTACTTCTTAATCCCTGAATCTTTATTCCCATTCTCCCCCTTCCCTCTCCCAGCTGGTAACCCTGTAAATGATCTCCATACCTATAATTCTGTTCCTGTTCTGCTTGTTTGCTTAGTTTGTTTTTTAGATTCAGTTGTTGATAGTTGTGCATTTGTTGCCATTTTAGTGTTCATAGTTTTGGTCTTCTTCTTTGTCTTATATAGTTCCCTTTAACATTTCATGTAATAATGGCTTGGTGATGATGAACTCCTTTAACTTTCCCTTATTTGGGAAGCATTTTTTCTGTCCTTCCATTCTAAATGATACCTTTCCTGGATAGAATAATCTGGGTTATAGGTCCTTGATTTCCATCACAGGACCACTTAGAGTAAGTATCACCTTATGCTAATCTGCATAAAACATCTCTTTATTTCTCAGCTGAATCAAATGGCTCAAATTCTACAGTGGTTGAAGTTACTTAGGAAAGAAAGCAAAGATCCCTCCCATGAGGCACAGATCAGCAAAGGCCCTGCTGTGTAAATTCTGGACTTGGGTTTCACAGACTAGGAGTCAAGGTGTGGCTATGCCTCTTCAGGCTTCTCAAGGTCCTGCCAGGTTTCCAAGGAAAGGTGACCCCAGCATTCCTCAAAAAGGAAAATGCCTCCTTCATCTGTTCTCTGGGAGGTAGCTGGGACACAGGCCAGGGGGCTGTGATAAGTAAGGGAACTCAGCCCTGGTATTCTAGAGGTTGAGTGGTTCTAAGCAAAGGATTAGAGATGAATAAAAGGACCCTGGAAATGGGCCTCCCCTGTGTCCTGCCAGGAAAGATTCGTGGCAAGTTACATCACCATTTCCCATTCACTTATGTCTGGTGGGTCCCAGGAGCTGGCAGTAAAGACTAGGGCAGCTTGGAAAACAGTCTGACTGTGTTTTAGGCTTGTTCTTATTGGCTATAACTCACCAGTGGTATTTGCTTGGAACCAATGTAAAAGCATTCTCTGACTGGCCTCCAGATGCAGGAAATACATAGAGGACGGAAGCATTTGTGGCAACAAACTTCATCGTGTTAAGATGCCAGCCCAGCACAATCAGCAGCCTCGGGGCCCAGAGGCCCCAGAGGTTGCACTCATTTTGCTCTGTGTGCAGAAGCCTCCTCAAAGAGAACTAGAGCTAAGGAAGACTAACAAGTCCCTTACTTTTCTCAAGAATTGTAGCCCATGGGCCCACCTTCCAAATTAGATCCTGAGGATTTTCACTTTCATGATTTCCTGTTATTTGAAGAGCAAAAGAATGGACAAAGAAAGCCCCAAGCAGGAGCGATATTCTCTGTCCCCAGGAATGGAATGTGAACAACACTTAGGAGAAGGGCAGGGGTCTTGATCTTCAAAGGAAAGATCTAGAGAAGTCCTGCTTCTTCGCAAGTCAAGAACGTGTAAAAGCATTTGGATGGTGATAAATTGCATAAACTCATAGTTCCATGTTCCCCGTGTCCCCGCCCCCTGGTAACAAACAAGAAAGAAAACTAAATACAGGTGTAGATGATGCCGTGTTCTGGGTAGGTAAACACCAAACCATACACTGCTTTCTAAACTTTTTGGAAAGCAGTTCATTCATTAGTCCACTCAACAACTATTTGTAAGTCACCAAATCAGTGATTTTTTTTCTCTGACAAAGCTCCAGTTTCTAGTGTACTATAAACTGGTTCAAGCCTTGAGGATTCAATGAAGGATAAAAGCAAAATTCTTGTTCTCTGTTGATGAAAAAGTGAAGAATTTGTGGAACAGTTATTTAAAAATACCTCTGGCTAACAGGAAAAAAAAAGAGGGAAATGGTATCTTACATCTCTCAGGAGGAGTATCAGTTTTAAGCAGTGACCCCAAATCTCTCAAGTTTTCCTGCCATCCTTCAAAGATTAATAGAAAAAGTGGTTAAAACACAAACTATCTGAACATATGACCTGTCTTTGGAGAATTTAAGGAGGGACTTCTTAGATAAATCAAACCTATGAATATCTTCTGATAAATGTCAGTTTGAATTGCATGTTAGGGACATAGTGGCCAAATAGGAGATAGCATAATATTGGCACATCCGGGCAGGCGATGTCTTTCTGAGTGTATGGTGGGTACAAGGTAAAATTTGTAAAGCTTATTCCAGGATGTCTGAGTCATTAATGATCTATCTGTGAGTGACGAGATTACCGTCAGGATGCTTTAACCAAACAGAGGAAGATTCCAGAGCAAGAAAGATCAAGCCTTCACAGCACATCCTGCTCCATCAATCCAGGTTCTTCAACCTTGAAAGATATTACCGGTGGGGCAGACACTGACTGGGTGTTTAGGCCTCCTATGTAATCCCTTATCTTAGCTTTAGCTGACCTAGTGAATGTCTCATTGTACATACAGGCGGGAACTTTGGAGGACTAGAGACGATGCTACGGTGAGACTGCAAGAGAATAAGAAGCACAGTTTTCAGTAGCAGAAGAGCATCAGAGAATGAGACAGAATCTTCTACTCACAAATTTAAATTCCTGGCCCCAAAATGGGCAACAATGGGCTTCAGGAATGTGTGTGTTATGTGACCTGCAACAACTCCTGTGTGTACTACTGTCAAACAAGACACCAAGGCACAGTGGCAGGTGGATGCAAATCAACACTTAAAGAGTTCAGCAGCAGAGTGTCAGATTCAACAACAAAAATGTTCCTTTCTGCCACACCTGTTCTTAGGTCCTTAGGTTGTTCCTAGTGATTTGGGATATTCAAGGTATTTAATACGTGTCAAATCCTCAGAGAAATATGGTGGAAAGTGGGGCTAGTGCATAATTCTTTTTGTATATTGTTGGAATTTATATGCTAATATTCTGTTGAGAATATTATAAGGATCCTAATGCCATTCATGAAAGGTCCAAACTCATGACCAAATCACCTCCCAAAGACTTCACTTCCCAATATCACGACCTTTGGGTTAAGGCTTTAACATTTATTTAACTGGGCAGTGTCACAAACAATCAGACCATAGCACTTTGTGTTTTTTCCAATGTTATTAGCCATTGATTTAATTTCTTTAACTGATACATGTCTGCTCAGATGACCTATTTTTCTTTGCATGAGTTTTGTAGTTGTGTCTTGTAAGAAAATGATTCATATCCTCTAAGTCATTAAGTTTGTGGGCATGAATTGTTCATAATATTCTTTTGTAATTCTTTCAACACGCACAACTTCAGTAGTGACCCTCTTTCATTTCTGATAGTAGTAATTTCTTTTCTCTGTTTTTTCCTGGTCAGCCTGGCTAGTATTTCATCAATTATTTTGATCTTCTCAAAGAGCTAGCTTTTAGTTTCATTGATTTTTGTCTCTGTTTTGTTTTTATTAAAAAGTTTTTTTAAAAAACTAAAGCACACACAAAAAAATCCTTCCAAACCAGCCATTTATTGACAAAAAATAAGTACCAAATTAAGAGACTGTTAGAAAGATAGGACAACTAGTGTAGTACACATTGAATCCTGTGAGATGAGACAGTGGTACTCTGCCATTTAAGCCTAGAATCATTCATGTAATAAGATGTAAGATTGGAAATAAAGTAGCTTATTGAAGAATGTAGAAAGTGGATGACAAAGCTAACCTAAGAAATCTGAAGATCAGAACTCAGTTGGAACTTAGGAATTAGGGACAAGTAGGGTCATGAGAGAGTTAGGGGTTTAAGCGTGTTAATTTTACTGGTGGAGAAAAGTGAAGAGAAACTTGCTTGACCACTTGCAACAATATAATCAGTGTTTCACCTTATTTGAGTTCATATCTTAGGTATTCTGAGTCTTCAACTACATTCCCTCTGAGAAAACAGTGCAATGAGATTTGATGTAGGTGGGAAGAAAGTCAACATACATGAACCTTTGGTAGGATTCACCATTGAGGGTAGGGGAGAGAAGAGATGGAGGTAAGCAATTACCTGTAAGCCAAATACTTTGCACTTAAAGAGATATTGTGAAACAAGGTTGCTATAAATAGATGTCAATTTCCAGTGGAATCAGGATGTTGGTATTTGTACAAATCTGTGTTATCATCAACACTCCTCCAGAACACACAGCCCTGAGGAGTACGATCAGATCTAACTGCTCTGCGATATGAAAATGGACCACCAGCCCTGGCTGGTGTAGCTCAGTGGATTGAGCGTGGGCCTGCGAACCAGAGGATCGCGGTTCGATTCCCAGTCAGGGCACATGCCTGGGTTGTAATCCAGTTCCCTGCAGGCCAACTCCCAGCAGGGGATGCACAAAAGGCAACCATACATTGATGTTTCTCTCCCTCTCTCCTTCCCCTCTAAAGATAAATAAATAAATAAAATATTTTAAAAAAATAAAATAAAATGGACCACCAATACATTTGCATGCACTCTGGCAAGAAATACACATACATGAAAATGGCATATGTTAGTAATAGGGCGTGATGGTATTTTGACAAAGCAATGAGTTATACTCTTTTGAAAGAATCTAGTTAACAACCACATAGTGTGAAGCTATAATTTGACATGCACTTGAATTCATCTCAGTTTTATTAGGTACCAAGCTTTCCGCAGCTATACTAGCCCCAGACTTCACCCATCGATGCACTGAAGCTAATGATGTAACTGCTGTCTTGGTGAGAATTGGCTGGAAATTACTGGAAGCAGCTATGTGGAAGGAAAAAATTATTGATTCCAGTTCAAAGAGACTGGAGATGATAATCTGACAGCTGATGCCTTGTTCCCTATTGCCAGAGCCAAGTCCAATCTGTTAAGTTGGCAGCCGTGTGAATCATCCCAAGTTTAGACCCACAAACCAGAGAGACCAGCAGTGTTGTTGCCAAGGCATTGCTAGAGAAGCCAGAGTGAGTCCCCACTAAAGAAGCAAAGACGAGAGTACATACTAAGGCCAGTGAGAAAATAATGGCATTGGCTTTTAGGTCCAAAAGCTTTTTAAAGCCTATGTTCATGGGTTTAGGCAAGAGGTCAAAAACAGCAGAAATTTTTAAGAAAAGGAATCCAAGGTAAGATACAGTGAGAGAGTTTGGGGTACAATCTGAATTCCCACAAATTAGAGAGATTTTAACTTTTTATTAGATGATGGCTACATTGTGCCCAAATCATTCTTTCATTTAACAGTTATTCAGTGATCGCTCTGTGCTAGGCACTGAGCTAGTACATGTGACAGCGCCCTTCCCTCATAATATCAAGTCTGTTAGGACAAACAGCAAAGAAATTGGCAGTTACTGTGTTGCGTAATATTAGAGGGAAATCTTATGGTAATGGGGGAAACCTGGATAAGGTACCAAAACTTTTCTTGGATGGTCAAGAAAAGCTTCTGGAGGGACCGATCTCTCCATTGGCAACAAAAAGACAAGTAGGAGTCAGTTCTGTGGAATGGAGCTGGAGGAGCTTTTCAAGGCAAAGGGTAAAGCTTATGTAAGAGAAATTTAGATGTGCTCAAGGGTGTGTGTGTGCATGTGTGCCAGCCTGTGTGTCTATGAGCAAGTGAGTAGTGTGCATGTGTTTGTGTGCACATATATGTTTGTATAGGGAGCAAACGGTGAGATATGAGAGTAGAGAGGTGTTCAGGGACCAAATGCCAAGTGGCCCTGTGTGCAACACTTGGTTCTTGCCACAAGGACAGTGAACCATCTGTGGCCATTCAGCGTGTTTATTTGTACAAAGGCTCTTCTTTTGCAAGTGAAGATAAACCCACTGAGAATGGTTTGTGGAAACAATTGGTTCACATGACTGGACAGTGGCTGATGGGGAGACCTAACTGATGGGGAGACCTAACCACAAGGCTATTAGATCCACTTATTTTCTATCTGTGCCTATTGGTGTCCTTCGCTTCTAGACACGTTTCTTCACGTGGTGGAGCCAAGCACACTCACGCTCCACCCTCACAGCTATGAAAACCTATAAGAAGAAGGAGGAAGATATAGCAGGCAGAACTCAAAAATTTTATTAGGTCACGTCATACAGTTCATCTCAAGACAGATATTCAAGTGGGCCCACTCTGACTACATAAGCTCTTTAAAAGCAGAAAAATTTACCTATGATTTCACTTATATGTGGAATCTAATAAACAAACAAACAAACAAAATAGAAATAGTCTCGTAGTTACAGGGAACAGACACAGCTGTCAGGAGGAAGGGGTTGTGGGGCTGGGTGAAAAAGATAAAAGGATTAAACAAAAAATAAAAATAAAAAAGCTCATAGACAAGCCTGCGAACCAGAGGATTGAGGTTCGATTCCCAGTCAGGGCGCATGCCTGGGTTGCAGGCGAGTTCCCAGAAGGGAACACACGAAAGGCAACCATTCATTAATATTTCTCTCCCTCTCTCCTTCTCTTCCTTTCTAAAAGATAAATAAATTAAATTAAATTTAAAAAAACCTCATAGACACAGGCAACAGTGTGGTGATGACCAGAGGGAAAGGCGGATGGAGGGAAGTAGAAAAGAGTAAAGTGAGGTAAATGGTAGTGAAAGGAGATTTGACTCTGGGTGACGGACACACCATACGATATACCAATGTTGTATTACAGAATTGTGCATTTGCAACCCATATAATTTTGTTAACCAGTGCCATACCAATGAATCCAACAAAAATTACTTTTAAAAAGCAGAGTATTTTCTCCAGATGTTGACAGAAGAGGAAGGGATTCAAAGAATGAGAAGGAAAGGTCTGACACACTAGTTTGGTTTGAAGGTGGAGGGTACCGGGTAACAAGGAATGTGGGCAGCCTCTGGGACTCAGAGCAGCCTCCAGTTGGTGACTAGCAAGGAGTGTGGAAACTCAGCCCTACAACTGTAAGGACTAGATTTTGCTGTGATTTCAGCTTCTTCAGTCTGAGCAGAGAACTCAGCTATGCCATGAAGCCTTCTCACCTACAGAAGGTAAGCTAATAAATCATCATTATTCAAGCCACAAAGTTATGGTAGTTTGTTACACAGAAATATGAAATTAACACAGGAGCCTTTGGCTCTTGAATCCTGCCTCTGCCCCAGCTCCAGTTAGTACTCAGAAAATATGCTTGTAGCATATACTCGAACCTGAGCCAATCACTAAACCCGGGGTAAAGTAGGATTCTCTGATTGGCCCAGACAGGCCATAAATTAATGCTTTGACCAGTCCATTGAGTCAGAACAGGTAGGACAATTTATAGGTGGTAACTGTTATTTGGAATATTGTGAAGAATGTCAGTGAAGTAGAGGATGCGCATGTGGGTAGATGCTGTTTACAAAACATAGAAGAATGTATGTTACAGAAGGGGAGAAACACATTTAGCATCACGATTTAGAATGATCACCCTAGGGGAAGAGGAGAGAAGGAATTAGACACGAATAGTACTGGAGACAGGGGCATCAATGTGAAGACTCTTGTAATAATCTCACAGAGAGACAATTGTCACCTGAACATGAGTAGTGGCAGTGGCTGGCACAAACTAGGCACTAAATAATTTGTTGGATAAATACATTAATAACTGGATGGATGAGTGAGCATGGATGAAAATGGAAATAGCTTCTAGAGGTATTTAAGAGATTTAAGCAAAGTTGGATCAAAGCGTTAAGAAAATTATTTTAAGGGATTTTTTTTCAGCTGTGCAAACCGCGTCTCTAGAGCCACAGAACCCGAGGCTTCTTTGACAGAGCAGGCGTGTCAGACCATGCACATCAGAGTGCTTAATGCCTTCATGCCCCATTGGGGCTTGATTACACAACACCCTGCATGCCTTCAGTCTGCCTTTGCAGACCTCTTGCTGTTATTTATGAATCACTGCAAGCTGACATAACTTTGCATTTCTCCCTTTGCCATATGTCTCCAGTCCCTTGCCATCATTGCTCATCACCAAGGTAACTCCCTCTTGGTTCCTTTCCATTCGTTCGCGTAAGGAAAACACCCTCCCATTCCAATGAGATCTCTTGTCCTCTGGTGCTGGAAGCCTCTCCTGGGCTGTGTGACCTTGTTTCACCTTACCGTTTTCCACTTCGTGAACTCTGAAAGTGTCTTCACACAGGCAAAGCCATTTCTCTCCTTTAACCTCAGCAATATAGCCACATGCTCAGACAGACACTATTATGTATCCAGAGTTGGAAGTAGGGAGTTGGACCATTGATTGAGAATGCACCCATTACTCTGGGTAAGTTATTTGGCTTCTGCTGCTCAGAAGTCTGGCTTGGGGTTGTCTTCTCTTTCCCTCTCCTGAGGTTGCAGCTCCTTACTCGTCTCACTGTCTCCTCTGAAGTCCCACTAACAGGACTGGAAGGCTTGAGGGCAGGAACCATATTCAACACTCATGTGAGGGGCTTCCATGTGCCTGGTTCCATGCCGAGGGCTGGGCATGTGGTTTGGAAAATTGGCACGGGCCCAGCCTTTATGGAGATGAGTGGGAGATGAACACTAGTCATGTAATCATACAAATTTAATAATCAGCTGTAGGAATAACCTTTAAACATAAGTTATAAAGAAAGTTTTGCTTGGAAGAAATGGCATTTAACTTTTGATCCAAATGATAAGCAGGGGTTAAGGGGCTAAAAGGAGAAGAGCCTTCTCCTCTTGACCTTTTTTCCTGTCTTCTAAAGCTATTCTAAATAAACTTATTCTCCCTTCCACATGAAAACCCTCAAACACTGTCTACATTCTTCACATTCGTGTTTGTTTGCTTATTTTCTATTTAACAAAATAAGGAGTGCATGCTAAGTCCAGTCCCCTTCTCTGACCATCTAGATCTTCTCCCCCTGGGTAACTCCTAATGTGTTTGCTGATGTCCTGGTTGAACTTGCTCCGTATCATTTCAGGAATGGAGTAAATGCAGAGAAGAAAATTCATGTTCCTTGGCCACTCATATGTCAGGTACCATATTAAGCAATTTGCATGTGTCCATATTTAAACTTCAAGTGAGTGGGTAGTTATCAACTGGCCTTATTTTATAGATGATTAAACTGAGCCTGCAGGATCAACTTAAGACCTAACAGATGTAAGTAGTAGTGGACTCAGGTCTTTCTGACTCCTAAGACGTTGTTACTTCCTCTGTGTCACGTGGCATCTGTGAATTTGGCTACCATCTGTCCATAAAGTCCAAGATGGTATTTTTTTCCATAACCATGTCACACTTTTGGCTTCTTTTGATTTTATGAACAAATAAAATGTCAGGTCCTTCTACATGTGTGCACATGTGTGTTTGTATGCACATGCACATTCCAGGACTCCACTATCTTTTTGGTGCAATTGACTCTTTAGATTCTAAATCAGCAGGACTTTTTTCAGAGTTCATGTAGCTGAATTTGAAAAGTCTTTCCAGTCTGTTGAGAGATGTCAAGCATTGATTCCTTTTAGAGCATAGCTGTTCAGACCAGCTTTGGGTAATATAGTATGTGTGCTTTCTATGTTCCTTTTGAAGTCCTGGCTGTTAAAATTGAGACAGTAGGATTGTATCTCTTATTGAGAATCAGAAATCCTATCTTCTTTATTTCCAAACACTAAACTTTTTCCCCTGATACTCTGTCCTTCAACATCTGAATTTACAACTATATTGAACCACCTGAAATTATCTCAAATGCTCAGTTCCCTGTTATATCATAATTTTTGGGTCATACATTCTAGCGTACCCATATCCTCTTTTTTCCTTTGAACTCTTACTCATCAATCAAATATAATACCTTCCCAAAGCTCCCTAGCCTCAAGATGAATTGACTGTCCCTGGTGTATGGTCCCTATGCCCAGAGTTTATCCCATGGCACTTTTACACTGTATAGTAATCTGATATTTGTCAAAAGACTGACAACAGCATCACTTTCCCTATCCAAGAAACTCAGCCCAACACATCATATATTGTCAGAGCTCAGTGGATGTGAGTTGCATTGAATCAGGTTAAGTTGTGTGGACTCCACTGTGTTTTCTGAATAATGATAAAGCAGAAAACCAGAAACAAATGTCTTACAGACTTTCCTAAACTTAGACATTGATCAGCAGGTCAAGAAGGGCAATATCATTCTTTCCTGATTTGCTGTGTGCCGGTTTCTAAATAAGTCTGCCCTTCACACATTCTAAAGCTTTCTCTCAATCCAGATTTAGTGCCTCAGGGGAGAGGGACACTGAAACTGGCAGGTCAAGCAGGCCACTCTGCCAGTACAGAGAGTAGCAGAGGAAGCAACCATGTAGTTTCCCAGGCTTGAAGAAGCATTGATTTGGCTTACTCTGCTGCCAACCGCTGGCCTTGAACCTGACTGAGTGACATCAGGAGAACAGAAAATATGAGTCTGGAAAATAATGTGCTCACTAATACCTAGACTCTTTAAGCACTTTGACCATGATCAGGTTTAGATTCAACCAAGATAGTTTGAGCATCTCTTTCTCTACTCAATCGTGTATTTCCCTGACATCCTATCACAGCCCAATATTATTACAACCATTGTATGGATGGAATACTTATGTTTCAGAAACAAAGTCACTATCAGGCCAACAACAAGGCACTTATGGAACAGGTAAAGATTCTCTGCAGTCACCTCACCCTCACCTTGGAGACACTCTGGAGACCCAATGAGAACCTTCCTTTGCTTTGTTCTCTGGAGCACCCAACTCTTTTCTGTCTGCATCCAACACTAGGTAATGGCTTTCCTTCTTCCTAGAATGTCACCTGATCTACACCTATACTTACAGACCCATCTTTGTAGATCTGCAAGGTGTATATCATTAGTCCCATTTTCTAGTTGAGAAACATGACACATAAAAAGATTAAATAACTTGCCCCCCCCCAAATACAGTCAATAAAGAGCAGAGGCAGGATTAAAATCCAGTCTGTGCCATCTAGAGACACCACTTTGAATTGCTAAGTTCTACCATCTTACCAGTTGAGCTAGTGCTCGACCTTCCACTCAGCAGAACTCTCCCCTTGGGAAAAGGGCCATTCATGAAATGTGGAAGCTCTGGGGCCAGACTGCTGCGATTCAATCCCCAGCTCTGTCAGTTACTAATTGTGTTATTTCTGGCTAGTTACTTAACTTTTTTCCATATTCCATATGTGTAAAATTGAAATGTTAACATTATCTACTGAAAGACATGGTTGTGTTGAGTGAGTTAATTTAAGAATAGCATTTAAAAGGCTGCTCAGTACATGTTAAGCACTTAGAGGAGTTAATGGTATTACTACACCCACTAATGACATAGTCCACTCTGTGCTCTGTAGTCTGTCTTCTCTTACACTGTGTGGTAGCTGAGAGAAGGGGTCTTATTTTAATCATTTTTATATTCCTGTACACAAAGGTGTGGTAAGACATTCAAACGATATTCATTGAATAATTGATAAAATGAAAGACCAGAGCATTATTTTTCTTTTTGTTCATCACCAAGAGTGACAGTTTTCTGCATCAGATCTCTAGGTAATTTGTCCTGAAGTTTAGCAACCTTATCAAGTAGTTTATGCTAAGAAAGAAGTGCTAACAATCAACTACTAAGCCATTCAAGGTTACTTTTGCCTCATCCCCCAGAGTATCTGGATTTCAGAAGAGGACTCCGTTATTCATTCCTACAACTAACATTTATTAAATACTTACTATGTGCTAGCTATTGACAGAAGCATTAAAAGATTATACAAATGAGAATAAACTATGAAATTTCTGTTTAAGGCAATAACATTATTTTAGGAAAACAAAGGTCATCACTAATAACCATACTACAAGAAAAGGAATGAACATGTGAAAAAAGTAAAAAATCAATATTTCTTAGGTACATTGTATGTGCCCAGAGTTTTACATACACCATCTCATTTTATGCTGAGAACAATTATTACGAGGTAGGTACTACTATTACTGTTTTATAGGTAGGGAAACTGAAGCTCCAGGAAGTTAAGTTGCCAAGAATAACACAATTGTTACATAACATGGCTAGGGCTTGAACCCATGTCCATGTTAAAGCTGGTGAGTATTATAAATGAGGCAGAGAAGAACACCAGGTATAGGAAATAGTTCAAGCTTTTTGTCTCTACTTGGCCCTATTTCCTTATCTACACAGTGTAAGCTATATACATGATTTTAGAAACATCCACCTGAAATAAGACCTTGAATATTATCAAATACAATGCTCTTCAAATGCCCCCCATGCAAGCTTTCCAAGGAGTATTTGGGTACTCATTAAGTTGGAAATCAATTTGCAAGACTTACTAATCATCTGTGTGCACACTCGATAGCATCATGTAATATAAATGAAGAAAGAGAGGAACAGAGGGATTAATTTACCTCACCAATTAGTAAGCAGTAGAGCTGAGACACATCCAGGCACTGTGGTTTCTACACCCACATGCTTACACGCTATGCTAGACTGTCACAAAAGGTACGTATATTATGATTCAAGATGGATAAACTGCCAGAATGGCTGAGGCAGAGAAAATGGCTGAAATAATGAAAAGATACAATAGGACATAGGAAGACAGTGTAGGACAAGGTCATCCATAGTCTTGAGTACATATATTTGTTTGTATGTTTCAGTGTATGATGAAATCAACCGCTAACATATTGCTTATATACTGATTGGTTTTGATTGCTTTCTTCATTTGCAGGCTCTAGGCCAGCAGGGGTATGTCTCATTCACATTATTAACTTCCAGAACTTTTGTCACATTTTATTTATATAACATGTGTTCAACAAATGAAAAATAATAAGATATTTCATCAACTGACCACATGGATATACTCCCTGAAATAAAATGCATATAATTTTACTTGTTAACTATTGGGAACCACTCTGCCTGGTTTCAGGAGTTATAACTGCCCTGCATGGATAAGGCTGAGTGAGTGACCTCCAGACTGTGAGCCACTAAGGAGACAAAGCTTGTCTCTGGCAGCAACACTACTTCTGCTTCATCCATCTCTGCCCCCAACACTTGGTCAGTTAGTCAGAGATGGGTACGACCCCTCAGAGGAGGGGCAACCTAAGCCAGACATGATCACTTGGGAGGCCCTCAAGGAAGGACTCAGGGGGCTGCAATAAAGAGGGAGTGATGGACCCTTGCCCCTGCTATTCTGACATCGCTTGAGTCCCCATTTCCATCTGGGAGAAGTGCTTCCTGGCTCTAATCCACTTAAACATAAAAACCTATGATGGGGAAGGCAGAGTAGCCCTTTGCCAGCTAGAGCAGGATCTGGGGTGATGGGGCATACGAAAGAATTTCTAAAATCCTATGAAACCTGCTTTGTATAGAATGCTCATTTAAATGATAAGGGTCCAAGCAAGAAGTTTGGTCCTCCAAGTGGATCTTTAGCTATCTGACCCTGACTAAGAATAAGCACTCATAGTTCTTTGAATGGTATTTATTGTTTCATCCTTACCTGTATTGTGCAAAACGAAACCAATAAAAGCCCATTGAGGAAAAGGCTCTTGGTCTTTCTCCTCTGAGAGACTGACCATGTCTCTTTCCCAAGCAGATCATGTCTTGGTAGTTTCACTTTCATCCGTGGTGGACGGGGGGACTTGTGAGCAAAGTTACCCCCACAGTTAACTTTCATGTTTCCTTTACCTAATTATGAGCCTATTTATCTCATCATTCTGAAGAGCTGACCCAGTAAGTGGTCTAAAATCAGCCCTTGATATATCATTTTTTAAGTACTGAAATTTAATGATGATGTGGCACACATGCAAAACAATTAAATGAGAGAATATAGTGTGTATTAGAAGAAAGAAAAGCAAACAATGGCTAAAGAATTCCTGGCTTGGGCTGTTAGACCTTGGGAAAAGTGCTTTGCTTCTCTAGAATTTGGTTTCCTTTGCTAATAAAATGAGAAGATTGTTTAAACATGATTTCTAATTTTAGGACCCTATCATTTAAAGAATATCCATTTAGTTTTGTAATCTTTTACATTTCAGATGAAAAGTAAAAGCCCAAGAAGCCCTTTATCAGAAGTATAAACCCTAAGGTTGTTAGTACACACACGTCACAAGATAAAACTGGTTACCATGAGAAACCACCCTCTTCGGCCACTGTTTGGGGAACACACAAGAGTGCTGGAGTGCCAGAGGCAGTGATTACAGGTTATTAACTTTGTTCCAGTGAAGGACACATATTCTAATTTGCATTTCTGAATATGTATGAGCAGCTTTTAGCTGAAAAAGAATTTTGCCAGTTGTGACAAGGCCCTCACCAAAACTGTGACATCAGTGTTAAGTGATTTGGAAGTAGGGTTCTCTTTTTCAACCGGAAGGTTGAAGAGCCCTCTGAAGATCTGGCAAGTTTTCCTCTTGGTTCTGTGGGCAAGAGTCTCATGTTCTAGCAATCATCTCACACAAAATCAGTTTAGATTGGCTTCCCTTGGCACTGGGGCTCACTGTGACATGGTTAATAACTTTTGTTTATATGGCAGTGGCAAGAATGCTAAATTGAAGGCTCTGTGCAAGCTGGAAGTGGTATCCACTGCCAGAGCTTAGCAGGTGTATACTAACAAACATAGAACCCCTTGACCAAGAAGATACTTATTAGTTTAAAGCTTTTCAGGTTATAATTTTCTAATCATTAGCTGCCTCAAAAGATAATCAAGTAGAGATTTTAGTGCTTGCACACAACAACAAAAAATGGGTTTTATAGAATTAGTCCAGAAAATTCAGTAGGCAAAGACATAGCGGTAGCAAAAACAATAACTATATACAACAATAATAATAACAAACTTCGAGTAAAGGAGAGAATTTGATTAGCAAAGTCACTATATCATGTTACTTTAAATATCCAGTTTCCAACAAAACAATTAAAAGATGTGTGAGCAACAAAGTATGGTCCATACTCAGGAAAAAATGACAGTCAATGGAAACTGTCCTGAGGAAGCCAAATGTTGAACTTAGTAGACAAATACTTTAAATTGTCTATTTTATATGTTTTAAGAACTAAAACAAAAGTCTGAAAATTTAAAAGAAAAAATGAGAACAGTGCCTCACCAAACAGAGAATGCCAACAAAAAGATAGAAGTCATAAAAATGAATCAAATAGAAATATAGAATTAAAAAATCAATAAAGAAAATTAAAAAAAATTATTGGAAGGGCTTAACAGAATACATAAACTGTCAAAAGAAAAAAATACTGAACTTGAAGCTAGATTAGTTAAAATTACCCAGTGTGAGAAGTAAAAGAAGAAAAAAATAAAGAAAAGTTAACAGAACCCAAGGGAACTTGGGACAGCATCATATACGCATAACGTGAGTCTCAGAAGAAGAGAAAGGGGGAGAAAGATTATTTTAATATAATGGTTGAAAACCTCCCAAATTTGGTGAAAAATATTAGTCTATACATCAAAGAAACTCAAATCTTAAGTGGGGAAACTAAAAAAGATCCACACTTAGACACGTCATAGTGGAAATGTCAAAGAGAGAGAATCTTGAAGCCATCATGAGAGAAACACCTCATCACATACAAGGGATCCTCCATAAGATTAACAACTGATTTTTTATCAGAAACCATGATGGCCAAAAACCAGTGGGATGACATATTTACTCTGTTGAAATAAAAAGAGTATCAGCTAAGAATTCTATTTCTAGCAAAATCATCTTTCAAAAAATTAAGTTAAGGCTGTCCCAGATTAACCGAAACTGAAAGAACTCCTTTGTAGAAAATCTGTTCTCAAGAACTCACTAAAGTGAGTTCTACAGGCTGAAATAAAAAGAGAGTGAAAAGAAACTTGAATAATATGACGAAAGAAGAGCACTGGAAAATGCATAGGTGATTATGAGAGAATTTAGTACAAATTTTATTTTTATTTGTAACTTTCTTCCATCTAATATAAAATTTAACTATACAAAGTAATAGTTATAAACATGTTGATGGGTTTAACCTGCATAATGATTTAATTTGTATGATATTAGCACACAGCAGGAAGAGGAAGTAGAGCTATACTGGAGCAAAGTTTTATATACTGGTGAAATTAAATTGTTTTTAGTGTGAACTAGATTTTTTCAAACTAAGAGGTTAAACATAAAGCCCAGTGCAACCACTGAGAAAATGGCTTAACAAATATAGTATAGCTAACTAATCAAACTAACTAACTAAATAACAAGGGAATTAAAATGATGCAGTAAAAAGTCCATTCAGCACTAAATAATGCAGTAATGCAGGGTAATGAAGGAATAGAGAAACATATAAAACATATAGAAACAAACAGCAAAATAGCAGATGTAATCTTACCTTACCAATAATTATATGATATGTAAATGAGTTAAACACTCAAATCATGGGGCAGAAATTGGTGGAATAAAAAAAAAAACCCAAACAAACAATAATATCTAACTATATACTGCCCACAAAAGATATACTTCAGATTCAAAAACACAAATAGGTTAAATATAGAAAGATGGAGAAAGACAAATTATGAAACAGTAACTAACAGAGAGCTCACATAACCAAAACATCAGACAAAATATACTTTACAGCAGGAATTTTTACTAGAGACAAAGAAGAACATTTTGTAAAAAAGGTATCAATCTATCAGTAGGACATAATTATAAGTCTATTGCCCTGACTAGTGTGGCTCAGTGGATTGAGCACCA
This sequence comes from Sturnira hondurensis, assembly GCF_014824575.4. NCBI lineage: Eukaryota > Metazoa > Chordata > Mammalia > Chiroptera > Phyllostomidae > Sturnira > Sturnira hondurensis. Next base: position 47,967,802 of record NW_028079044.1, read on the forward strand.
ACCTGTGAACCAAAGGGTTGCTGGTTCAATTCCCAATCTAGGGAACATGCCTGGGTTGCAGGCCAGGTCCCCAGTAGAGGGCACATGAGAGGCAACTATACATTGATGTTTTTTTCCCTGTCTTTCTCCTTCCCTTCCCCTCTTTCTAAGGATAAATAAATAAAATCGTTAATATAAATAAATAAATCTATTTTCGCCTAACAACCAAACCCCAATTCATCAAAGAAAAAAATCTTCAAAGCTTCCTATTTACATTCAGGATAAAATCCAAACTTCTGAGCCTAGAAAGGTAATCATGTATGGCATCTCCTTTCTTGTTGACATTTCCATCTTCTCTCCTACCACTGCACTTACCATTTTATGCTTCACACATAAAAACTGCTTTAACTTTCTTCAAAATTCCCATCTCCTCTTCTATCTTTTGCACATGTTATTGCTTCCACCTAGTAATTTTATTACTATCCCCACAAGACATCTTTCAGGTCTTAGCTCAAATGTGTTAAAATAAGCATCCCCTGACCCTCCCAGGAATACTAAAAAATGTTCTCCTTTGTGTATCCATGTTTTCAGTTTTTACTTTTATTATAAGTCTGACTTGTAGTGATTCGCTTATGTCTGTCCATTTCACTGAGCTGGATCACTGAAATGCAATAACCAGGTTCTAATAACCCTGATTAACCCAGGGACCAGCACAGTATTTAGCACAGATTATATTCACAAAAATAGATGTTTGCTGAATACTTGAATAACAGAAAACAGAACAAAGTACCATAGTCTGAGGCTTAAGCAACAAGAATGTGTTTTCTCACAGCTCTGGAGGTTGGAAGTCCAAGATCAGAGTGCCAGCCTGGGCGGATGCTGGTGAGAGCCCTCTTCCCAGTGTGCTGACAGCTGCCTTCTCATGGCATGCCCTCGTGGCTTTTCCGGGCAGCATGCACATAGACATGGTCAGAGAGATCTCTTCCTCCTCTTATACGGCCACCAATTGGGTCTGATTAGGACTCCACCCTTATGACTTAACCTTAATTAGCTCCAAATACAGTCACATTGGAAATTAGGGCTTCAACATATGAATAAGCAAACACAATTCAGTCCATAGCAATGTATAGTAACATATTCTGTAGTATTCGTGTATAATAGTACTAAATAGGTTAGAATATCATTAATTGGGCCTGACTCCACTCTTTTCTACGTGGTCTCATTTGGGAGCTGGTGTCTAACCTTTCTCTTCAAGCTGAGTTCCCAAGGTCAAAAAAATGTGTTGACTTCTCACTGGTAATCCATAAATCAGCATATGTCTCCCCAGTCCTCTTGATTTGCATAAGGAGCCTCTTGTCTCAGCCTGAGAGTAGTGGAAATATACCCATTAAATGATTGTTCTGCTTATCAAATTCTCCCTGGAATATATCAGGCAGGAAGTGATTTTCTCCTCTCTTATTTTTCATAAATATACATAAGACGGAAACACTGGAACCGAATACACATTAGTCAGATTCCATAACCAGCATGAGGGTGGATCTAATTTATCTTTTTAAGATTTTAGAGCTTGAGGAAAAAATAAGGAAACAGAAAGAGATGACAAAGTCACCAAATATTTATATAATGCTTAACAGTTTAGAAAGAACATATTTGTGCTTTTCCTTGCAAAGAAGGTGTGTTAGCTACCACGACTTCACAGATAAGACTCTGAGATGCTAATTTTCCCCCAAGATAATTCAGCTCTTAAGTCACGGAAGGATTTAACTAACTCCATCACTGATGCTAGAGTCTGTGGCTCTGCCCTGTCATTAACTGCCTCAAACAGTCAAAAGCTTCATTTTTATTTTACTCTACACTATACACATTATTTTGACACACAGGGACTTAATTTATCTGCACACCAGTCCTGCAAATTGGGCAGAAGGGGGGTAAGTTTTTTTCAGGAGACTGCGTCAGGAAAGGCACCAGCTGATGGAGTTTAATTCTGAACCCCAGCAGCTTGTCATTGGGGATTCACGTGTCAATGCACACCATGCCTCCTCCCTTCCCGAGGACTGCCATTTCCTCCTCCTTTCTCCTGCCTTTTCTGCCTAGTTTCTGTTCCTCTCTCAAGGTTCCACTCAGGTCTATAGGACTCTGAGAAACTCAGTCCCATCACTGAGCTGGTTAGGATGCCACTCTCTGTGCTTCTTTTGTCCTTAAAGTGCTGTGGCTGCACTAGTTATTCTGTAGGACAATTGTATTTGCAACATCTATTACAAACTAGGGTGTCAGAGCCTTGAGAGCAGGGGCACTGACTAGGTCTTGAGTCTCCTTTTCCTCTATACTTGGCGTGAGACCCAGGCCATGGAGGGTGCTATGAATACACCATGTTTTATTTATCCACTGATGCATATTTGGGTTGTATCCATTTTTTTACTATAATAGTGCTAGTTTATATTATAATATATTTGGCTTTTAAGAGATAGAGTCTGTTTCTGTTACTTGCAGCAACTGAAAACTCTAAATAATTATATTAGCAGGATATGTTAGAATATGCAGCAGTAATAGACAACTGCCCAATCTCACTGGCTTAAGGCATCAGAACTATTTCTCCCACACAAAGTCTGCTACAGGCTCAGGTGGCCCTCAGGACAGCTACCCCACAACCCCGCCACCTCCAGCTTAGAATAAAGGAGACATTCTTTCCTTCCTTCCTTCCTTCCTTCCTTCCTTCCTTCCTTCCTTCCTTCCTTCCTTCCTTCCTTTCTTTCTTTCTTTCTTTCTTTCTTTCTTTCTTTCTTTCTTTCTTTCTTTCTTTCTTTCTTTCTGTTGTTGTTCAGTTATAGTTTTCTTGTCTTTTTCCCCATTGCTCTCCCCTGCCCCATCCCCTCTGATGTCTATAGCTTTCTTACTTGTCTTTTTTTCTTTAGCTTTTGCTGTTGCTGTTTTCCTACTTGCCTTTCAACAATGACAACAACAAAAAGTAGATTGCCCTCCATTTTGAGTTGCATATATACAACTTAATAAGGTAAGACCTTATCATGTACCGACTCTTGATTTCAAGAATCAAAACTTACATAAGTTGCCTCAAGAAGATGAGGTTTATTGTAAAGAGACAGGAAGGCAGACAATTCAGGGGCATTTGGGATTCCTGATGCCTTTTTCACCTTTTATTAACGGAAGTTAAAGAATCTACCTTCTCCTCTGCCTTCAATATGTTTCTGCTGGGCTCTTGGCAAGTATTGACTATAGCCACTATATTATATAAGATCTCCCCATACCTTATTTATTTTATAACTGGAACTTTGTACCTTCGACCCCTCCACCCATTTCGCCCACCCCTACCCTCACTTCTGGCAACTGCTAATGTATTCACTGTATCTATGAACTTGTATTGAATCTTTAGATTTCTTTGAGTAGTATGGACATTTTAATGATATTAAATCTTATAGCCAGTGAACATGGGATGTCTTTTCATTAATTTATGTCTTCTTTCATTTTTTCAGCAGTGATTTGTAGTTTTCAGTGTACAAGTCTTTCACCTCAGCTAAATTTACTCTGACGTATTTTACTGTTTTGATACTGTTGTAGATAAGTTGACGTTTTAATTTCCTTCTTAGGTTGTTTGATGTTGGAGTATAGAAATACAACCGACTTGTACATTGATTTTGTACCTTGTGACTCTGCTGAGTTAGTTTATTAGTGCTAACAGTTCTTTTCTTACCTAATTGTTATGTCTGTTTGTTGACTTCACTAGCAGGTAAGGGATGTCAGGAATCAATATTAGCCAAAAAAGAGTTGCACGAGCAACACAAAGCATCTGCATCTTAATACAAAGCAAAATGCCTTTTTTTCTCAACTCACAGTCCGCTGAGATAAAGCTGAGGGATTATGAGAAACTCTTTTATACAGTTGCTCAGTGACCCAGGCTACCTTAGCCTCTTGGGACTCAATCTACAAGTGGCTGCAAGGATGTAAAGGATTGCCTGTGTTGTATGACCAGGCATGAAAGTGACATGTAGCACTTCCTTCCGTTCCATGAATCACACCTCAGTCCTGTCACTGCCCCCCCCAACTGCAGGAAAACGCAGAAATGTAGTCTGGATGTGTGCAGAGGAAGAAAAGGAAATGGATCTGGTGAGCAGCCAGCTAGCCTCTGGCACAAAGAGTTTAGGAAAATAATACATTGCTGCAATGTATCTTTTCCTGACTAACTTTCATGGTAATTCTTTTATGGATTTAAAACCAGAGTAATTTTTCTTGGTTTCAGTAACCAGCTCCTCAAAAGTTCCCAGTAGGAGCCTATAATGGCAATATGTGTATGTATGGATACACTTGTGGGTTCATGTATGTACATGCATGCTTCTCCCCACCTTCCAAGCACTTCGAATATCCTCATAGAGTACTAAAATGTCCACCAGCAGAACACGAAGATTTCTCCTGATAAGTAAACAGATGAGTTCTTTGGTGGAGCTTCTCAACCTTACTCACACCATGGTGCACTTAAAAATGACAATATCTGTGGAGCATTCTAGAGTCAAAATTGAGGTGATGTACCCAGAATCAACTAGCTTGGGGAGTCCAGCTGCCCCAGGCACTGCCCAGCTACCTCAGGGGCTGGGATGTCATTAACTTAGTCCCCTGTAACCCAGCTTCAACGTGTGTTAGGCAACTTGCCTTGCATTATTTAGTTACATCAGGGGAAAAAAGCAAGGTCAGAAACCCAGAACCTCTTAAATCTGCATTAAAACTTCAATGAATCATTATGCTACGGGAAGAAAAGAACTATGCAGTTACTTATTAACTGATGAATATAAATCAAAGACTTTAAATTGCTCTTTAAACAAATATTTGGGTACTCATCATTATCAGCAATTACATAGCTTATCTGACAAAAAGACAAATTGAAGGAAATGGTTTGGATTTAAGATCCATTTAGCTCTCAATGAACTCATTATTTTCAAGGACAAATGCAACAGTTTAACTGTCTAAGTGACTGTGCTAGAGTTTGCCAATGACCCTCCTTGGCAAAAGAAAGCTCCCTCCATGACCAGCCACAGTTTCTAAAATTTTGTTTGTCCATTTTTCAGGTGAAGTCAAGGATGCTCTTGGGCTTGGGCTTTTGGGTTGGTTTTTTTTTTTTTTTTTTTGGACTAAGTAATTGCCATAAATCCAAATTACCTCCATTGCAGGAGTTCATTTTTCAGAAATCTAAGTAGCAAGAAAATGAGACATGTGGTTGACAAAGTAAGAGACACAACCCTAACCTCTGGGGCTCTCAGGACCTCCTCCCTGACCCCTCCACATGAGATGAGGGGTGCAATTCTGAGTCAAGACCCAAAACACTTAAGGCCTTTAGCAAGACAGACTTGGATGGGTGATGTTGGGGAAAGAGTCTGGGAGAGATTTTAATGACATAAAAGCCCTTGTTGTTTTTTTTTCTTGGAAAGACTGTTGGAATTTCTTGGCCATGGGAAGTTATTTCCTTGTACTTTTTCTGTCTTCAGCTTCCTTTGGGGGATCTCATTCTGTTGCTGACTCCATTCAAAAAGCATTCCTGAGACGAACGGTGGCATGTGCTGGGTACAGGATATGCATGTGAGTGGGAGCCCATTCCCTAACTTTGGAGAGTTGTAACCAGGACTGGTGACAATTAGACACAAGGTGACCTAGGAAAAGAAAATCAGTGGAAGCTGTCTGCAGGTGTCCATTTAGGGAGGGTGTGAAAGAGGAAGCTGGCACATCTGTCCCAACATATCACTCTCCCTTTTCGCCGCCTTTTTCTCTTTTGAGGAGAAAACTTTAGTCCTGTCCTGGAGGGAGACTCAGTAACTGGTTGCCAGCCTGCAGTCTCTACCTGGAGTCTTATGACAGCTTGCTTGTCAAGTGTAATTCACTTGCCCTCCCTCATCCTTCTCTCTCAGCAAAAGCCAGTCTACAGGACCAGCAAAACCCAACAGCAGACACATTTACACAACTGACTGAAAACACAGAAGAGTAAAAGCTGGTGTCCCTTGGGGAAAGCAATCTCTTGATTTTTCAAGTCTCACCCCATTTCCTATAAATGGCTTAGCTTCCAATTCCCCGAGATTTCTAGACATCAGATGTTGAGCATTTGAAACTTAGTCACATCTTTTCCTCCTCTTTCTCCCAAGTCTGAATGAAAGAACCTCCCTGTACCTGAGAGTTCACCTCTAGATGTTAATCATTCGGTGCTTATTTATTGAGTCATTAGAGAGAACCTGGACTGAAGGCTGTGATGCCTATGGTTCAGAGGAAGTGCCTCCTCCTCACCTGAAGGGGAGGGTAAGAGGGGAGCCCCTGGGGCTACCTCAGGATAACAGTAGCGTTGTCTTTAAGCAGATGCGGGTGAGAAAGCAAGTCCTAAGAATCAAGTCTTAGGAGGGTCTGGACAAGCCAGAGTGACATGTGCAAAATGGTCCTCAGAGCAGTGGACTCACAAAGAAAAGATCAGAGCCCGGGTGTGCATTAGACAGGATTGAATTTCAGTAGAGAAGGCAGATGGGACCCTTACAAGTTCATGTGGCAGGTGTCTGGATGGATTTTGTGTGTTTTCAGGGATGCAAGATTATGACGCAATGTCCTCAGCATGCATTTATATGAATTGTCAAATGCATTTAAAGGGTTTTAGTAGGACAGAAAAGGTAGGACAAGGGTTATAATGTCATTTATTCATGCACTCATTCTTTACTTTACTCATTTACTCCCTTGGCACTTAAGGAGCACCTAGTAGGGGGTAGACCCATGCCAGATACTGAAAATTTAATGGGAAGCTAGAATGACGCAGACATCAACAAGATGCCAGGCACTGTGTCAGACACTTAAACCACAATGAGATACCACTTTACACTGGTCGGAATGGCCGTCATAAACAATGGACCCTAATCCATTGTTGGTGGGATTGCAGACTGGTACAACCACTGTGGAAAACAGTATGGAATTTTCTCAGAAAACTAAAAATGAATCTGCCTTTTGACCCAGAAATTCCACTGCTAGGATTATACCCTAAGAACCCTGAAACACCAATCCAAAAAAACATATGCACCCCAATGTTCATAGCAGCCCAATTTACAATAGCCAAGAGATGGAAGCAACCTAGGTGCCTGTCAGTAAATGAATGGGTCCAAAACTATGATACATTTACACAGTGGAATTCTATGCAGCGGAAAGAAAAAAAGAAGTTCCTACCCTTTGCAACAGCATGGATGGAAATGGAAAGCATTATGCTGAGTGAAATAAGCCAGGCGGTGAAAGACAAATACCATATGATCTCACCTTTAACAGGAACCTAAACAACAAAACAAACAAGCAAGCAAAATATAACTAAAGACACTTAAATAGAGAACAGGTTGACAGTGACCAGAGAGGAGAGGGGTGGGAATTCCAGGGGAAAAGGGGAAGGATTTACAGGAACTAGTATAAAGGACACATGGACAAAAACTAAGGGGGGTGGAAATGGGAGGGAGGTGGGGAGCACTGTGGGGGTTGGGCTGGTATAGGAGTAAAAAACAGAAAACTGTACTTGAGCAACAATTAAATAAATAAATTAAAATAAAAATAAAAACAAGTTATTTGTTTCTAGTCTTTAAAACAACTCTACTACCTGGATTTTATTATTATCATTTGATGAGAGGGGGAAGAATGCTAAGGCTGCTAGTAATAGAGTGAATTTCCCAGGATCACAAAGCTAATAAGGAATACTTCACAGGATTTAACTCAGTCAGTCCATTCAAATATCAGAAGAAAAATAAAAGGGAGAGAGAAAAAAAACGAATATCCCCAGTTTCCATTCTCAAAATCTCTCAACATCTCATTTCCTAAAGTGGCTGTGTTTAAATTTAGCAGCCCTCAATTGCTTCCTAGTCCAGTCTGCATGGATGACTGCAAGATTTGAGGATGTTCTTTGATTAGGGGCATAAAAACAGGCTGCCAAGCCACCATGGCTTAGCACAATGGGGCTCAACTGGGGAGTGAGTCAGCCAGGAAGACCTCCTGAATATCAAGCACAAACATCCCAGAATAGCTGCCCACTGGGTATGAGGCTTCAGTAGCTGCCCCTGGTGTGCCAGCCTGTGAATTGGAGATGGCAGTGAGCTTGAAAAGATGGGCCTGAGCCAAAAATAATCTCTGTCTGCTCCAGAAGGCTCCTGGGAAAGTGAAAACAAACTTCAGGTAGAAGCAACAGCATGGATGGAACCCTGGGAACCCTGGTAGCTGATGAATTAATTTACTAGAGACCGGAAGAAGCTCCATCCTGTGTATCACCTATAACCAAACTATGGTCATGCTTGACCTGGGGCCACAGTGGACATCCTAAAAAGGCCTTCAAAGTCTTTTTAAATCTGCCAATCTATGGACCTAAGTGAAAGAGAAAATGAGATTGACTTGGATTTAAGAACTAGAGGTTCACTTATCACGAAAAACAAGAAAAATCTGAATTTTAAAAACAAGACATTCAGGCATTCCAATACCAAATAATTAGGGCCTGCGAAATGGTAAGTAAGGGACTCAGCACTGGAGATACAATGATAAACAATGACTCATTGAATGCTGAGCCTCCGCCAAGTCCAAGCTCCTTAACCGAGGGTTCTCCCTTTGAAAGGATGCCACTGTGTTAGTTAGGTCTCCCTGGATCAAAAGTAAGAGAGACACAACCCAAATGAGGGGAAACAAAGAGGAATTTTTGTGGGGTTTTTTTTTGGGGGGGGGCTCACATAACAAAACTGTAGAGTTAAGATGCCTACAGGCATAGCTGGATATAGAGGTCAAAGCAATGTCTCCAAATCTATGGGCTGCATTTTTCTGTTCCACCATTTTGGGGGGGGGGGGTTCCATTCTCAGGAATATTTCCTTTTAGAGATCACAATGACTCTAGGCCTTCGTACTCATAGTTAGGTAATGGAATAAGTAATTATGTAAATTAAACTTAAAAACATGTCATATCTGTAGCCATTACAAAAAAAAATTTTAAAAAAAGATTCCAGCATGGGTGGAACTGGAGAGTGTTATGCTAAGTGAAGTAAGCCAGGCAGTGAAAGACAAATATCATGTGATCACACTTATAAAATGGGTCTAATGAACAAAATTAACCAATCAGCAAAATAGACCCAGAGGCAGAGAATCATGGAACAGACTGACACTGTAAGAGGGGAGGAGGGAGGTGGGGACTACTGGAAAGAGGGTGAAGGGGTTAGTCAAAGAACATGTGTGAAAAACTCATGGACATGAACAAGAGTGTGGGGTGGGGATTGACTATGGAAAGGGGGGTGGGCAGGCAAAGAGGGCAAAGGGGAAAATTGGGACAACTGCAATAGCATAAGCAGTAATAAAATAAGAAAATTAAATGTTTCTGAGAAAATATTCTTTCAGTATTTAACCCCCCATTATCCAATCTATTAAATATACTCGCATCATTGATTATGTTGCTTCACTTTCATCTTATTCATTAACATAAATGAAAATATATGATAACTACTCATCTTGAGATGACATTGCACTATACATTGCAACATAAGTTGGATACAGAGTCAAGAATTTGGAAAAAACACACTTCTGGCTATGATGGAGGTGTAAGTAGGTACACTGTGCCTCCTCACACAACCAAAAAAAGGACAACAACAAATTTAAAAACAAAAAACAACCAGAACTGACACAAAATCAAACTGTATGGAAGTCTGACAACCAAGGAGTTAAAGAAGAAACATTCATCTAGACTGGTAGGAAGGGCAGCAGGGGTGGAGAGGACTTGTGTCAATGCAGCAGCTGGAGGACTGGGGTGGACAGTGGTTGGCAGAGGGATCGATCCCATATTTGTATGCAGATAAATTAGGAGGAACAACTGGGAAACAAGATACACCATGCAACTCAGGGTTCCAGCCTGGGGAAATAAAGCCTCAAAACCCCTGACTGAAAAAACCTGTGGATGTTGCATCAGTGGGAGAAACTCCCAGCTTCCCAGGAGAGTTTGTTAGAGAGCCCCACAGAGTCCTAGAATGCACACAAACCCACCCACCCAGGAATCATTACCAGAAGAGCCCAATTTGCTTGTGGGTAGTATAAGAAATGACTGAAAGCTGGCCAAGAACAGAAGAAGTGGCACTGTTCCTTCTCAGACCCCTCCCTTACATACAGTGCCACAATGCAGTGATAAGGGTGGCCCTACTCTGGCAAAAACCTAAAGCTCCACCCCCTACTACATAACAGGTGCACTGAGACAAAAATATATGACCCAAATGAAAGAACAGATCAAAGGTTCAGAAAAAATACAATTGAGTGATCAAGAGATAGCTAACCTATCAGATTCAAGAATGAAAAAACGAACAAGAATTCAAAAATAGGAGAGGCTTAGGAACCTCCAGGACAACTTTAAACATTTCAACATCTGAATCATAAGGGTGCCAAAAAGAGAAGAGCCAGAGCAAGAAATTGAAAACTTATTTGAAAACATAATGAAGAAGAACTTCCCCAATCTGGCAAAGGAAATAGACTTCCAGGAAGTCCAGGGAGCTCAGAGGGTCCCAAAGAAGTTGGACCCAAGGAGGAACGTGCCATGGCACATCATAATTACACTACCCAAGATTAAAGATAAAGAGAGAATTTTAAAAGCAGCAAGAGAAAAAGAGACAGTTACTTACAAAGGAGTTCTTATAAGACTGTCAGCTGACTTCTCAAAAGAAAGCTTACAGCCAAGGGATTGGAAAGAAGTATTCAAAGTCATGAAAGGCAAGGACCCTCATCAAAGATTACTCTATCCAGCAAAGCTATCATTTAGAGTGGAAGGGCAGATCAAGTGCTTCCTAGATAAGGTCAAGTTAAAAGAGTTCATCATCACCAAGCCCTTAACATATGAAATGTTAAAGGGACTTATCTAAGGAAAAGGAGATGATCAAAAATATGAACAGTAAAATGACAACAAACTCACGATCATCAACAACTGAACCTAAAAAAACAAAAACAAATTAAGCAAATAACTAGAACAGAAACAGAATCACAGAAATGGAGATCACATGAAGGGCTAAGCAGGGAGGTAGAAGAGGGAGAATGGGGTAAAAGATACTGGGAATCAGAAGCACAAATGGTAGGTACACTAGACGGGGGAGGTAAAGATTAGTATAGGAAATGTAGAAGCCAAAGAACTTATATGTATGACCCATGGACATGAGCTAAGGTGGAGGGGAATTCGGGTGGGAGGGGGATGCAGGGTGGAAGGCAGTAAAGGGGGGGAAATGGTACAACTATAATAGCATAATCAATAAAATATATTTTAAAGAAAAATAGTTTGGCAAAAATCAAGCAAAAACATTCTCTGAGAATCAGTTGACTATATAAAATTTACAATGAAGAATATTATGTGTTTTATTCATTGTAACGTGTACTACACATCTTTTGTGTTAGTAAATATTGTGAATATTTCACATGTTTATATATGATACCTTTTCTCAAAAATCAGGTGTAGAACAGTTACCAGCACACCACTGACATCCAACCCAGCTACCCATTGTGCCCGGACCAACTCTCTTCAGGAGACAGAAATTCTAGGTCCCAGTGTTGGGCCCAGGTCAATGCATGAGCTTCCCTTTCTCCTTGGTGATTTCCTCCTAGGCAGAACTCAGGGGAGATGATCTCTTTGGTGCCTCGCCCATTACTGCCTTTCTCTCCAGGAGGCTACTCAGCTCCAGTGCAACTTCGCCACCTCATTCCCTGAAACTTAGAGCTCTTCAGACCAAAGGGGACTGAGAAGAGTAGTTTGATTAAGCCACCAGCAGGTCTCACATAACTTTACTCCTGTATTTCATTAACATAGACAATACAGGCCCCTTCAGTAATCCTTCCAAGAGCACAGAAAAGCTCTTCTATAGTACTCACTGCTTCTGTTCTAGAAGCAGAAGCAAACCTGAAATATCAGAATTTTTTTAAAAAATAAGAATCAATATTATTCAGGTTCTACTTCAACAATCACCTTGATACACATGAGAAACATACAATACCAGTAGCTGTTCCTATTGCCTTGGCAGGTACAAAGTCCTCTGGAATTAAAGAAAAGAAGAACTTTCTCAAATTTTCCTGGGAATGCTCAGATAAAGCATTGTGACTTTACAGGGAGTGGAGACCCTCAGAGGGGGCACATTTCCATTAAGCTGCAAAAATGTTGGGAGTAGGATATGAGAAAAGGTAGGGGAACAAAGTGGGGAGGGGATTTTTCAAATATCCTTGCTGAGAGAGAACATGACTGTTCTTCCTTTTTCTCTCATCATCTGGCTAGCTCCCAACTGCTCATGAGATCTCATTTTGTGTTGCCTCTTTCAGGAAGCCTTTCCTGGTTTTGAAACCTTCCACTTCTAGTTAAATCCCCTCCCATAAACAACTTTAGCATTTTGCATGACCTCCCCTTACATTGGACTGTAGGTATCTATTTATTGTCTGTCTTTCCCATTAGACTATAAGTTCCTCCAAGTCAGGCAACTGGTCTTGCTCACTGTTATCCCTGGTGCATACCATACGCTTGGCATTCCATTAATAGATGATGAATGAGCCTACTGTCAAAGGCTGTATCCCACAGAGGATGTTGCTGCTCTAGGACCAGGGTCCACCATTAGGGTTGCTAGCGCCCTCTGGCTTTCCTTGCCAAGGGTTCCCACCTTTCAGATTCTACTCCCTGCTTGCCCCTACACCCACTTTCACTGGCTTCAGTGGCTCTGTGTATGACTAACCTGGCTCCTCATCCTCCCCTCTTCTGGATTTCTCACAGATGCCAAATATAATGGAGGTAAAGGATGAAGGGAGTTCATATACTTCTGCTTCAAGAAGCATCGCTGTGTCCAGGTTCCTGTGCTGACCAGAAAAGCCTCATGGTGTCCTTTCTAGGAAACCAGATCTGAGGTTCACAAACTCCATCTCAGTCCATTTCCTAGCTGGGTGGCTATAGGCAAATGATTTTACCTCTTTGAGCCTTAGTTTCCTTAATAATGAAGTAGATATATTCATCCCTATCTAACTCACGTGCTTCTTAAGTTCAAATGAATACTGTGTTTTGGCGGGGGGGGGGGGGTTATATACAATAAAGGGCTATGCATGCACATGGAGCTGAAATTCATTGTACAAAGAGCACTGCAGATGAGAATACTGCAAGTATTTGATGATCATCCAAAACTATTGCATCTTCACTGCTCCCCTTTACAACTCCTTGGTTTTACAAAGAATTTCCGGTATGATTCATTGTCCTGACTCAACCAGCTTATCCTACATGAAGCCATGACACAGGAAATAGCGCTTCAAAGCCAGACCTTAACTCATCATGCTAGATTTGGTGCCTAGCCCAAAGCAGTAATAATATGAACTATCCAATTACATGAAGCTCTTACACCATTTCTGTCCTGAAGTCTTCGATGAATCAAATTGCCCCCCAACACCGCCACAGCACAACTCTGGAAGCCTTTGCATCTGCCTCGGAATTGGTTCCCAACCTTAGCACCCCTAGGATTCTAGGTCTTCATGAGGTGACTAGTATTTTGGAGACATAAAAACAAACAGAGAAGAATAAGACAAGTTGGAATGAAAATAAGGTATTGGCCTCCACTTATAACTTGCACAGTCAGATAAGGGTTGCTGGTGATAGATCAGAAAGCAGCCCCTCACTGAGAGAGTCATAATATTGCAAGTTCAACCATAAGTCAAGAGCAAGAGGACCCAATGCCATACACACTGCAGAGATTTTTAATGGGACAGACTTTATGATACCATGTACAATACAGAGTCAGATCTACAAGGCTCCAATTCTATACCACCAATGTAGCTTTGGGCAAGTCACTTAATCTGGCTGAGACTCAGTTTCTTCTTCTCCTGTAAAGTAAGAAGAAATTACAGTTCTTATCTTGAATGGTTGTTGTATTAAATGAAATAATACTTATTGAACACCGGACAAGGAAATCATTTTTAATGTTAACTATTATTATTTTATGGTTATATTTCATGGACTTATCTTCAAATTCTTGTGCAACTTGATACTGTGACATGGGCAGATGTAGCAATCTCTGTGGGTGGACTTTCTAATGGTCGCATGCTGGGTGTTGCCATTTGCCCCTAAAATGGAAGATGTCTCTTTCTCTTTTGTGTTTGTTTGAGATTTATTGACACTTGGTTTTCTACTCCATGCTCCTAAAGAGTCATATATATTTTTCCACAATAGTGCTTATTATCTTGAATTGTATTAAATTTTCTTCCCACTGAAATTCTGAATACCCCAAGGGCCAGGGCGCAGTCTCATTTATCTTTGTATTTCTAGAGTTTCACAAATGTTTAGCACATTACTGATGTTTAATATTTGTTAAGCCAATTTTTTAAAGGAAATAGTAATTAATTCTGCTTTGCTCAAAACTCACTGGGTAAAGGGAGGAAGTGGAAGTAACACAATGAATTTTCACAATGTGCCAAGAGTCATGTGTGCAATTATGACCGTTGTGTTTACTTTCTTTATCCATAAAGGAATACATTCAGGTCTATGTATAAGCCAACTAAAAGTGGCTTATACAAATAGCATTTACTTTTATCCCATTTCATACGTGGAAAATGTCTAGTTTTGTTTCTACTCTTTACTGGTGCCATTTAGACCCTGGAGTATGCTACCTTTCTGTGCTGTCATCCTTAGCTTTCTTCTCAGGCTCGCAAGATGGCTGCCACCGCACCAGGCATCATTTCCATATTCAAAGGAGAAACAAGTGAGGAAAGACACACCAGACCTTTCTTCCCCCCTTTTTTTCTCAAATCAACAGATACTTCAGAGACCCACAGTAGAACTCCACCTAGCTCCCATTTGCCATTCCTGGTATGTGGGAGTCTGTGAGTATGTAGTATGTAGCTGGGCACTTGCTGCTCTGAGCAAATAATCATGTTTCTTACCTAGAAGAAAAGAATAGATATTAGGAAGGCACTTAAGAATTTCTGCCGCACTTCATGAAAACCCAGTGGAGGTGTATCAATACCTCCATTTCACCAATGCAGAGCCTGAAGGTGAGGAGTAAAATGTTCTATATGTGAGTTTAATTTACTGGCCCATGAAAAGCTGACATTCTTATGACTTACTTCCATGCTCTTTGCCATGAGCCGCATTGAAAATGAATGAGAAAAATACATCTAAAGTCATGTTTATATATTTTTAGAACAAGCAAGGTTTCAGCTTACCATTTCCTTATTTTCTAGAAAAAGGCTGTTTGCTGAAGAAGGCAAACTCTTGACCTTCCTGACATAGGCATCCAATCCCAACCAAATTAGCTGCTGCCCTGCTTTCTGCATGTTTTAGAAACTCATTTCATATAATCTTTAGCGAAATGTCAATCTGGCCTGTCTCACTACTAAAATGTGTTCAGCCGAAGTTTTGAGAGTTGAAATGAATCACAATGAGGTTATAAAAATTGTGCAGGGCAAAGAAACCATCCAGATTGATTTTTTTTAAAAAGTGAAGTTTAATCCTGCTCATTTAAAAAAAAAAACCTTGGATGAGTTCATTGAACTGGAACCTTCTCACAGCATAGAGTAATACAATGCCTTTGTCACCTTCCTAATCTATTTTTAATTTTTGCATAAAATTAACAATATAAATACCTTGGAGCCAAAAGCTGCCTTCCTTTCTAAGGATATAAAACTCTTTCCCATCTGTCTTGTCCAAAGGCTGGCACAATTTGTAAAGATACGAATAAATGTGTTTATCTTGCAGGTAAAATAATTGAGACAGGAAAGTACAGTTACTTGGGAAAGGACTGGCACCTGCCAGGATTAACGTTGCTTTATCACTTATACAGAGTCCCCTTCCCAACCAGAGAGAAAACTGTTGGTTTATTTACTCCAGAGTTTCTGGTTCTTAGCAACATGCCCAGTGCTATTGCTGCGGGTAAAAATGCATAAAAGACTTCATATCATTACAGGACAGCTCCTGGCCAAACCCCCATGTATGAGTTTGCCCATAAAATCTACTGGCATTTTCCTATCACTTCCATTCTCCCATCCCCAAACAAATATTTTATGGACCTGATCTGCTCCCCAGGGTTTTGCCCTCTCTAAAAGTATCGTCTCTGTAGGAAGGGTTGAGAGGACTAAAAGTGCCCTCTACTAGTGCTTTCCTGAAAAGGCAGGAGTGTTGGGAGAAGGTTGTGCTTCATCCAAAAGAAATAGGGATGTTGGAGAGAAGACTTCTGCCCAGACTCCCAATTTGCCTTGTGGCGATAGTAAGTCTACTCTCACGGCATAGCCCAAGGAGATATATGCTTTGGAGAAGGGCAAGACTGAGTTCAAATTCAAGCCCTGCGACTTGCTAGCTATGGAATACTGAGATAAGCTAGAGTGTCAGTTACCACATCTGTGAAAGGGTTTAAGACCAGACTTAGAAGTATTGTAAAGATTACCTGAGCCCTGGCTGGTGTAGCTCAGTGGATTGAGCACGGGCCTGTGAACCACAGCACCGCGGTTCGATTCCTAGTCAGGGCACATGCGTGGGTTGCAGGCCAGTTCCCAGCAGGGGACTCACGAGAGGCAACCACACATTAATACTTCTCTCCTTCTTTCCTTCCTTTCCCCTCTAAAGATAAATAAATAAAATCTTAAAAAAAAAGATTACCTGAGATCATGGGTACACGGCCTAGTAGGTAGTTAATGCATTTACCAGTGTTCCACCAAAAAGTGAGACTCAGCTGTCATCTAAAATCTGTCCCCAGAGGCTGAGGGAGGGCCAGGCTCAGGCTTCAGGATCTGCAGGTGGGATGAGCTGAAATGAGTGCCACTTAGAATAAATCATCCTTTGGGAAGGTGGGGACTCAGCACTGGAGGCAGAAAACCAAGTGCTGGAAACAAAGTGAACATCCTTCTGGAAGGAAAAAGGGGTCAGGCTCCAGAGAAAGGCCGGGAATTACACCTGTTCAGAAACTCCTTCCTCCCTTCTCTCTAGGCCTCTCCTTGAGCCACCTTCTACTCCTTACCCCCACCCAACGCCACCCTCCTCCTGCTTTCCTCTCATTGAAAACAACCCTATCAGGCTCTTTTAGATGGGGCAGAACTGGCTCCTGGGGAAATACAAAGGGCTAAAAAGAACTAAAAAGAGTCTTGTTATCACTAAGAACCCAGGAAATGAAAATCCAAACCATAAGATGCTTCAGGAGGGCTTCAATGGGGAGAGAGGTGCCCAGAATGCTTCATAAGAAAATACACCTTTGTTTGCATAAATTTTAATGTTGAATAGAGTTTTGGGGGGTATGTCTCAAGACATAAATAATTCAGATTGTAAGTTTTCTTGTCTTTGAATATCAAATGAATGTGGTGAATCTACAAATATACTTATATTTCTTTACCTAAAAATAGCAGAGTGTACCAGCATGACAAAAAGACAAACAAGAATCATATTCCTGGTGCGGAGGATCAAAGGCTGAGGGCTGAAAGGGCCTGCTTGAGGCGTCTCCCAGTTAGTGAACGACAAGGGTGAAGTCAGTCTAGAAGGATGCAGGTCTCCTGGCCTGTGTAATGTCCCAGTGAAGGGCCAGCAGAAGGCAGTGCCCTACCGAGTATCAGCTTGTCTTCTTCCTCCTTCCCTCCCTCCCTCGACAGAGTCAAATGACTCCAAATGAAAATGTCATTTGGATCAAAATAGTAGAGATGTATTAAGACATCTAAAATTGCACACAGATCAAAGTATATGAAGTAATATATTTCCTGGCTTCCCCTCAGGACTGTCATCAAAATAATAGGGAAGCCATTTCCCGCCTCCCACACTAATTCTACCATAATCAGAACACAGTAATATATTTGCCTTTGCCAAACCGGGATTTGTGAAATCATGAGCAGAAATGGGAGGACTGTCAGCTGCCACAGTTTCAGAGAAAGAGGCTTTTATCACTCTGGTGGGACAGGTCGGGGAGCCAAGAGCTTTAGCCTAACTGGCAAATCACCAAAGGCTAAGACTCTTTCAGGTAGCACCATCTCAACTCAGCCTGCTAGGGCAAACTTCTCTAATCCTGCCAATCGAAAAAGTCTCCTTTCTACCCCAGAAATCCCAAGCACTGATGGCCAATGCCTTTTTAATAATGATTAGGGAAATCAGAAAATCTAGGCATGAGCTCTTGGCCCATCAGTCACTCATAAACACTGAGCGATCTTACTGTGTCAGAAAACCAGGTAGTAGGTGTGGCATGGGTATTCCTGCAAGTGTTCCCACTCACTGGTTCATCCCTGGTTATACAATGAGATGACGACAGCTTCTCCACATGTGAGTCAACAAATCATTTGATGACCATTTGAGGACATGATTTCTGGCTGTTGTCTGAAAACTTTTTGTGACACCACCTGGTAAACGTGCAGTAAAATTGGTTCAAGGAAAATCAAGGAAACCCCAGGACCAAGCCCCACAAAGGAAGTGTTTGTGACCACAGCAAGGGTGGACATGACAGGAGCAAAAAGGATGATGGGGACCTGAGTCTATCAGCCACATACACAGAATACATAGATTTTTGTCCTGTCCCAAGAATCTGAGAGTTATGCTCCTCAAGGATGATGGAATCAGAAATGGATTGACTATGAAGTTGATAAAATTTAATATTTAGGACCCTCACTTGAAAGGCTCATTTGAAAGTGCCATACTTCATTTTCTATTTGTGGTTTAGTTTGTCTTTTCCTTAGAGAGTGTGATGGTCAAGTTAACTGGGCTCGGGGATGCTCAGAAGACAGATAAACATGTTTTATGGGTGTGTCTGTGAAAGTGTTTCCAGAAGAGACTAGCTTTTGAGTTTGAAGACTGAGTAAAGATCATTCTTACCAACGTGGGTGGGCATCATCCAATTTGCTGAGGGCCTGCATTAAACAAAAAGGTAGAGGAAGGTGAGTTTTGTTCTCTTTGCTGAGCTGGGACATCCGTCTTCTCCTGCCCTCAGATAGACATTGGTGCCCCCGTTTCTCAGACCTTCAAACTCAGACTGAATTACACCACTCGCTGTCCTGGTTCTCCAGTTTGCAGAGAGCACATTGTGGAACTTCTTGGCTTTCATGTTATGGAAGCCAATTCCTGTAATAAATCAATGAAGAAATGTGTGTGCATGTGCATGTGTGTGTACATACCAGGAGTAACCAATAAAATTTCTCTACCGGTTCTGTTTCTTTGGAGAACCTCAGCTAATGCAAAATGTGATTCCAATGATATGTAAGCTTCGATATCTACAAAACCTGGATTCACTCTTGGAAGTGGAAAAGAGATCTTGAAAAAATGGCAACCCAGAAGATACCTACAAGCCTGCATCAATGCCATGGAATAATCTACAGCAAAGACAATTACAATTTATAAAATATAAAGGAGGTTTGAATCGAGTTGACTCAAATCCTTAAAGATGCTGTACTTCCACCATATCCAAAACTGTGAGGAAAAATAAATTCTAGTTGTGTTTCACTGTCAGTTTCTACCTTTTGACATATTTAAGAATATAGTCTCCCATATTGGTAACCTAAATGATGTTTACCTTGTGCTTGGAGAAACATGGACTATGTCAAATATATCAGACAGAAATTTTATGCTCCCTCACCCACCTCTCTCCCCACCCACCCACACCTCTAAGGAAGACTCCGGATTCTCTGATAATCCCACCATCTTTACTGAGATCTCCATTGCCAATAGCAAATATAAGCCCTCTGGGTATAAACTCCTTATACTCCAAGAGAATCTCAGTAACTCCCTAATATGTACTGCAAGGTCCTGAGGAATATAGGGGGCATTTATGGCAGCTATACCCACTGGATGGGGCAAATATAACAGAATAGAAAAATTATTAGCTTAAGAGCCCTCACCCACTTCTCAAAATAATTTATGTTTCAGAAGCATGCTGCAAATTATTTCTAACAGTTTGATGGGGCAGTATCTTAAAGCCTGGACTTAATGATTTGGAGAAAGCAGCGCATTCTTGAAGCACTATTAAAGGCAAGATGAGAAGACTCAGGAAGGCAGAAACACTAGAATGAAATTACTGTACAAAGCCTGCAAGTCCATGTCTGACCCTGTTCCCTAAGAGAGCCTAGAGTATACTAACTCCATTGAAGAAATAAGAAATGCACTGGTGAGAAACTTGGTATTGCTGTCTTCTGGAGGTCCTGGTTGCCTACGGGGGACACTGCCATGAGGATGGTGGGGCCCCAGAATAGGAGAGGCCAATGGCGGCAGTCCTGGTTGCCTACGGGGGACACTGCCATGAGGATGGTGGGGCCCCAGAATAGGAGAGGCCAATGGCAGCACTAAATGTTCAAAAGCAGAGTGGTGTAGCTACCATAATGGGCAGAAGGCTAGAATGGCTTTCAGGGTGCCCTGACACATAAGAATCATGGCATGCCTACAAGACACAACGATGGATAGCTGACTAGAATGTTATTAATTTATATATAAGCAGAAAAATTCAAGAGATGGCAAATCAAAGGCTAATAAGAGCTCCTGATATGGAAAAACTATGGCCCTTTAACCAGTTTATAGATCTAAATTAATTCACAGACACGGAACCCATTAATAGAAGCAAGAGGCCAAGTCTCTTTAAGGAAGAATTTTACAACTCTATCCTGTGTATTAAATAAATATTCCCCAACCCACTTCCTAAGGGAACCTGTGGTCCTTTTTTAGCTTAGCCATGTTTTGAGGAAAGAATGTCCATAACTGTTAGATAAAATATCTATCCAGGCACTCAGATCAGACCCAAATGTCAACGTGCTTCAGAAGGAAAGGATCGATGGAGGCTGGGTGATCAATGACATTTTGGCAAAATGGATCTATGTTTTTATTTTCTTGTCTCCCAAATATGTAACTAGGATATTCATACTAGCCGGTGGAACCCTGATTGATTGATGGTCCCCTGATTGATTAAGATCTATATAGTGTACTTGTCAGGATGGAAGCTCCTGAAACTGCTTCCCCTTCCCTGCCAAGATGCTGCATCAGAAGCAATACCACATTCCCAGGGCAATTGCAGAGATGGTAGCCCTCTCCGAAGAATAACACCGTGACTGGTTTACGTGGTTTACGTACTGTTCTCCAAATACGGTGCATGCATTGAACCAATGACAACCAAATATTTCTGGATCTCCTATAGCTGGAATACACAAGCCCATGAGCCGCGGGCTGGAAGTAAATGGCCCTTCTCAGCATCACTCTCTATGGAGAATATGTGCGTCTTCTCTCCTCAAACTCTAAAATCAGCATATCAACACATTAACTTACTTACTATGAAAATTACACATACTGAGAAGATGATGCATTTTCTCTCTGTGTGCAAGCTACACACAAAATCAAATAACACTGCCTGGGGGGACAAAGAATTATGTCAAGGAGCTTTTCTATATAATTGAATGTTTAATGGCATTAAATAACATGTCCATGTCTTCTTCTTCACAATAAAGATGCCTTTATATCCTTATAATAGCAACAAAAATTCCAGAACCAAGACTCCCTTTCCTGTGATTGGGGTTTGGGTAGGCAATGCCTGCATCTATTCCTTAATTTTCCCTTTTCTATGCCTGGAGTAGCTGAAGAACTATGTTTTTGAGACACACTGTGGTTCTCTCTCTTTATTTAATAGTTAAACTCATAGAAGCAGAGTAGAATGGTGTTTTTCATGGCTTAGGGAGGGGAAATGCACAGGTGATGGATAAACAGGAAATGTGTCAATTATGTAATGCCATGTCTCTTGAATGATATATTTATGATTTCAATTAGGTTTGAGTCAAGATCTTTTGGCCCGATGGACATTCTGTTCCTGTAAAATGACTTTTCACATGATTTCTCTTGTTAATTGTGTATTAATTTCCCAGTTCAATTCTTGGGGGCAATCTTACATTCCTGTTTCCAGGTCATGGAGACCTTAAAGTAGTTTAGGAATTGGCCATAAAATGGAAGACTAACTCCAGAGGAGACTGCTCCAGAGCAGACTGTTGCTGGCCATTTCCCACAAAAAGAAGTGAATGACTTTTGGGAAATTTGAACCAGCTGAGTAGAACATAGAGGCAGGAAGAAGAAAAGGAAAGAATGAAGAGGAGGGAGACAGAGAGAAAGAGCGAGACTATAAGGTACAGGCATCGAGAGATTTCCACAAAAGCTTTCTTTGGTGAAATTTTAAGAGATTTGCATGTATAAAGAAATAATAAAAATTCCAAAGCTATAACAACATTTGTAGCAATCTCTATCGCACTCTGTACTAGGCTCTGGGCTAAGCACTTTATTTTCATCACCTACAAGGTACTTGCCATTATTATTTTTATTTTATTTATGAGGAAACTGAAGCTTAGAGAAGTTAAATAATTTCCCATACATCATGCAGTTAAGCAGCATGGTGAGATTCAGCCCTAGGGATTCTTATTCCAAACCTTCTCTCTTAACCACAGTGGACATGCCCCACCCTCCGTGATTTCCAACCAGTGTAGAAAGACACATCTATTTACCTCCAACGATGCTATGCTTTTACTGATATTATTACTCTCTGACTAAACCCTAATTTCCTTTTCACTTTTATCTTGTTTGTACATGAAGAGTCCTCCCATAGAAATTATTAAGCAATTTCTTCTAGAAATGAAACCTCTAAAAATTGACCACATGCCGCCCTGAGCAGTCAGAGGAATTTCATGGGTGACCACCTACTTACCCACCATTTCTTCGGGAGTCAAGTCCCAGTGACCCTGTCCAAGCACCTTTATGGCTCACAAGCCTTGGAAGTCCCCCCACACAAGGTGTGCTGAAACTGGTAACGCTTTCCCAGCTCTGTGTCTCAGAAAGAGCAGGTTCATCTTCGAAGCACATGGGACATATCCCTGTACTTCTCTTATATAAAAGCTTAGGCCACACATATCTGATCTCATATCCCTTCTAGTTAGTGAGAGGGGGAGTTCTGTCACTTTTAAAATTCATTTTAAAAGCCCAGAGCCTATGTGTAATCCAGGGATACTAAACAAGTGTTGGGTTTATAGTGTAGTTATAAGAGAACAAACCATGGTGCCAGGACAACCTTGGATTGAACCCCAGCTCAGCCTCCAGCTGGTTTTACTGCCTTTGGACAATGACCAGTCTCTATGAACATCACTTCTCCTTACTCACAAAAATTAATCATGACTACCTATGTTTGTCTCTTAACTAGAAATAGCTAGGATGTCTTCAGTTTGCCACATATAAAGAGAAACTTAGACAAATAGGGTAGAAGAAGGCAGCTTTCTACAGGAAGCCAAGAATTGTGGATCCCAGAGCCTTCTCAAGGCCAGAATGGAAAGGTCGTTCAGAATCCATGGCCGCCTCACTCATCCTAATCCACCAGCTTATGCTGGTCGTGACCCCTCCCTGGGCAAGAGCTCACGGAGCTTCACTCCAGCGGCAAACAGCACATCATCATCTCCACTTGTGATTTCTACTAGCCTGCCTGCTACATCTGCCCTTCCCTCCATGAACAAATGCTGATTCTCTCTGAATTTTCCAGCGTGAACTACTAAGAAAGAAAATCTGATTCCATGCCTAGCTCCCACCACCTCCACTGTACGTAGGAAGGGGAAATGTGGTTCAGAATTCCATCCTTCTTGCTCATGGAACAACCAAGGATCAATTTCTTCATCAAGGAAAGTGGGCTTTGCTGGTTATATTCCAGGTACAGTGGATGGGCTGTTATAATGGGGCGTATAAAATGCCTGGCTCATATTATGAGATACCTGATAAGAAGAAATTATTACTATTTTGAAGAGCCTCAACATTGGCTTCACAATAAATTTAGAATAGTGTTAGCTTTATAGAAAAGGAAATTCAGGCTCAGATGACTTAAATAACCTATGTAAGGACAAGAATAACCCTGAATCCAGGGCTCTTTCACGGGAGCCCACATCTGGGAATACTGCCTTGAAGGAATGAGAAATGCCGCACTCCCCAGTCCCAGCCCTCTGGTCTTGTCTAAGTATCTTACACTCTTTGGGCCTTGGCATCCCACGAGTCCACTAGGAAAGTGACCCTCAGTGATAAAGGACACTAGCTTTAGAACTACGCCAGCTGCAAGTCAAGGCCCCTCCACTTCCTAGTTGTGTGGTTTGCACTCACCTCCAACTTTCCAAACCCGGGTTTCCTGAGCCGTAAATTGGCAGAAATATTACAGGTTCTGTCGGCCTCCCTCTTTGTTGTAAGGATGAGAATGAACATGAAATACTATTTTCAGGAAATTACCTAGTAACCATTTGAGGCTTACCTGAATGTGAGTTATTATTATCAAAACTCCATCTGAACTAATGTTTTATCATTTGAAATTCTGTGGTATTGGTCTATATGATGATGTTTCCCAGCTAAGTTTAAATTATTTATTGTCTCTCACGTGAACTTGCTGATGACCTAGAGTAGCCAGGGACTGTGAGGTGGCTGAAGATGAGTAAGGCAAGATCTCTAGTCTCAAAATATATTCCCAGTGGAGAGAGACAGGGAGATAGTAAATACGGGAGATGGGAGGTAGTTTGGAAAAAGCTGTATCAGGGTAGGAAGAGAGCTACACGGGGACACAGAGGGAGGAGGCAGGTCCGCCTGGGATGGTCAGAAGAAGCTTCACACAATCAAAGTGACACCTCAGCGGGATGGACAGCAAGGGAGAAAGACAGAGGAGGACAGGTGCCCCCAGTCTCTGTTTCCCTTTCTCCCTCCTGGGTTCTCACTGGGAGGGTGGCCGCCTGGCGGTCCGCACTCCCCACTTCCTTTGCACCCAGGTGTATCCACAAGGACAATGAGAAGTGAGCACAACTTCCAAATCACCTTCTTAAAAACAAAAGCCCTGGAACTGGACTGTGGACGTGGAGGAGGAACCAGCTTCAAGCCCATAGCAAGGACAGTGGCAGCAAGGGGCTGATATCCCTGTGAAGCAGAGCTGCCCCCTGGCTCAGGACCACTTGCCTCTGTTGCTTCCTAAGAAAAACAAATGTCTGTCTTGTTCAAAAGACCTTCTTTTTTAAAAAAAATGTTTAAAGCAGCTTAACATGTTACCCAACTTATGCACCCTGGTAGAGGCAATGGTACGTGGAAAGACCTGGAATCATAGTGTTAAACCAACTCTGTTTAGGGCATGATGAAAAATTGAGTTTGGTGGCCACATGGGGACTCAAAAAAGTACAGGTCCCCGTGAGGGTGCCATGCTGCAGGAGAGGTAATCTTATTGCTCGGAAACACGGGTGTCTCAGGCACTTAGTGCGGGGAGAGAAACAACATTCAGTGCCCTGGGCCACTGGGGGAATGCCTTAGAATCAAAAAAGGTGGAGATGCCCTAAAGTGCATGAAGAATGTCCTTGCAAAAGACCTGCCAATGTCCCCAAATGCCCCAAGGCCTGGTGCTGAGGAATTTTGTCCAAGTTCCTTAGTGGAAAAAAACAGTTAAGCTAAAATATTAAGCTATTTTGGGAAGCTGGAGAGCTTTAGTAATTTTTTCGAGGCCAGGTGGGGTGAAGCTGACTGAGAAAACTATAATCCCAGGGAAAGCAAAACTCTGGGCTGCAAAAAGCTTGACCCAGGTCTTCTGATGCTTAGCTCATGCGGAGAGGGTCTTCCTTCTTTTTCTGAAGAGTTGTTCTAGTTTTCTTAAAGGGAGGCAACGGCAGGACTTTGGTACATGCTGCAACATTCAGTGCAGAGCTCCAGAGCTTGGAGACGGTGCTGGGAGGTGATGGGGTTGGAAGAACACACCTGGGCACGAGCAATCGAAACCCCTGTTTGTTTTGAATCCTCGATCTAGCATCTACTACCTGTGACCCCGTTTCTTTACCAGCAACTAGTTGTAGCAAAATCATTACAAGGATTAGTAAGGTTATGTGTGGATAGTAGGCAGAGTAAATGGATAGTAAGCAGGAGTAGCTTTCATCGGGGAGTATTCACTATCGCGGGGAGTCAACTAAGGATGTTTCTCTAACTCCTCCATTCCAATACATGAAGAATGATTCACTTTTGAAAAAAATTCCAACTGTGCTCAGCTGTTCTTTGTTCATTCTTCTGTTTGTTTATGTGATTATTTTTCCTCTTAAAGCATGAACACCTCTTGATTAGAATAGAGAATATGAAGACTGCAAGAAGAACTCTGAAGTGAAAAATTCAGAGGTAGGGAAGGAGGATCTTCAGCACAGCTAGCTGGAAGGAAGGTGGTGGGGTGGGGGCGGGAGGTGTGTGGAAAGGAGGGAGCAGGCAGAGGTGGGGAGCAAGGCAGAGACCATGCTGCTGAGGGCTTAGCCTCTGTGTGATAAAGAAGTGTTCAGGGAAACCACAGAAGGATTTTGAGGGAGAGCGAGGCAGATTTGTATTTCTGATTTAAAACCTCAAACAGAGATTTAAGAAGAAATGATCGGAGACGGTGCACTGGAGAGCTAGTTCAGATGAAAGAGGTTGTGTGCACGGTCCAAAACGGAACACAGGAGATGATTGAGAGAGAGATTCGAGGGATGTCTAGGAAGCACTGAGCTTGTCAGAGAATAGGGATATAGCCAATGAGCCAACAGACTCCAGGAGAAAGGCTCTCTCGTGACTTGACATCGAGCAGGGACCAGAATGACGCGAGGGAGTGGCTCAGGCCCAGAGAGGATAAAGGGCCACAGCGGCGAGGAGAAGAGCGTGGTGTGTTCAGAAACAGCGTGGAGGCCTCGAGAGCTACGCAAAGGCAGAGGTGTGTGAAATGAAGCCCAGGACTGTAGCTGGGGTCACAGCAGGAGGTGGGGAGTATGAGGGGGTGTGAGGAGTGACACCATCTGACATAGGTTTCAACAGGTGGCTAAGGGCAAGGTACAGATTTCATCATCTTATTTTCTGCCGAAATCCCTTCCTCTGTTCCCTTCTGCCTGCAGGATAAAGCCACAGTTCCTTAGCCAGGTGCTCAAGGTTCTTCACAGGC
Organism: Sturnira hondurensis; assembly: GCF_014824575.4. NCBI lineage: Eukaryota > Metazoa > Chordata > Mammalia > Chiroptera > Phyllostomidae > Sturnira > Sturnira hondurensis. The sequence goes on from NW_028079044.1 coordinate 47,994,657, forward strand.
GAAGACCTGCTGGGAGCATCAGCCATGTTTCCTGGTATCTCCTCCCCTTTCCTTCTCCCCCAAAAGCGTTATAGCTGCTTTTGGGGAGATGCAGAGGATGAGGGAAACCTGAACAGTGTGGGGACTGTGCACTTTGGGAAAGGGCTCAAACTGCAGGAGACTATAAAAATCACATACATGGGGCCCTTTTAATGGAGACAGAGCAGTCAGCCTTGCCCATCTTATGCCTCCAACCTTAAAATGTTAAGACAGGGAAAAATACAATAACTTTTTAAACTAAAGCCACATTGTCTCCCAAAGCACTATTTGCAAAGCAGTGCTTTGCAAATAACACCAAAGCGGATATTTTGACAGCAGACTGGTGGTGACTGGACTGAAAATTAACAACATTGTTCATAATTAGCATTGCTGTGTTAACTTATCTGCACCAATGGAAATGCCGTCCTTCTATTGATGTAATTGTCCCCCTTCCCTTTCACATAAACGCCCCTTGACTTTACCCCCTAATCAGAACACCTTTGGAATTTATGCCTGAATCAGTATTTCCCAAATAGCTTTTCCTTCTTCCTCTTTTCCTTCCTCCCCTCTCCCTCCCTCCCTGAGCAAAGGACCACCTATTTTAAAGGGAGCCAAGTCCAGGTAGTGAGGAAACTAGAACCAGAACATCTTATTTTCCTACTAAATATTCACTAGCCCGATATTGTCTCACCCCAGCCATTCTCACTAAGACTTTTATTTCTCAGTCTGGTGGCTAAATCTCCTTCTAATAGCTAATAGTGCTAACGTTGTTTTCAGAAAGGTAGGTTTTCATAAAAACCAAATACAGTGTGAGAAGGGTTGATTTAAATTCTCTACCAGCTGCTGTGAGATTTTCAGCGCACTCCTGACCAATGCCTTTGACGTCCACGCACAGGGACGCTGCGCTGATTATTGGGCCTGATCTCTATGCCGAGAGGAGCTGTTAATTTCTTCCCCCGGTCTCCTCCAGTACTTTTCCATCCCTTCGCCTCTGCCTGCAGACCAGCCTGCCTCTGTCACTCTATAGGAAAATTGTTCCGTTCTGGTCGCCATTAAGCATTCACATGTTTTTCTGAGCACAAAAGAGCTGTTACTATTTACCTGGATTTTTGTCATGGTTATCACGGTGGTGGCTTTATGAGCAAAGGTGGTGGTGCTGAATGAATTCTGACTAACTGATTGAGCCATAACAATAAAGCATGAACCGTGCTATTGAGTGGCTGCTGACCCAGCCTGGTGGTGGGGGGGTGACAACGAGATGGGAGACGAGATGAAGGAACAGAGCAGAGGGATTGGCACTGGCAGTGATGTAGGACTTGTGGTGAGATGGAATTGGTAAAGACTGCGGCGACGGTGATGGTATCAGCTGCGGTGGTGATGAAAGTGGTGACAGGTGTGAAAGAGACTGGGCATAAGGAAGGTGGGTGCAATGGCGGTGTCCATGGGAGTCAAACGCTGATGACAGAGCTAGTGTGTTGGTGCAGGTGATGGTCATGAACGTAGACATGGTGGGGAGCAGAAGAGAGGGGAGAGATATATACATATCTCAAATAAGTTTGTTCACCAAAATGTTTCCAGATTTGTCTTCTTAGCCAAACTAAGGCCAAAGGCAAAGAGCATCTCCCTTTCTTTAGAAAAACGTACCCTGCATTAGATGAAAGAAAGGAAGGAAAAAAGGAAGGAAGGAAGGAAGGAAGGAAGGAAGGAAGGAAGGAAGGAAGGAAGGAAGGAAGGAAGGAAGGAAGGAAAAGAAAGAAAGAAAGAAAGAAAGAAAGAAAGAAAGAAAGAAAGAAAGAAAGAAAGAAAGAAAGAAAGAGAAAGAAAGAAAACATGACAAAATAACCCAGCCCTGGATCCATTGTAAACTAAGAGAGCTAACAAGCTAGAAGTTGTCAGATATCATCTGTGTTGATGGAATTCCAGCCTAAGCCATTTTTTTCTCAAAGATTTTCCAGAAAGATAGAGCATGGGTGGAAGGATCTGGGGATAGAAAAGCCTTGCATTGGGGGTTTCAAGACCATGCCTCGGTTCCGCGATTGTTCAGAAGGACTCTCAAGACTCAGCAAATAGCTGTATTCATGACTAAGGTCTATTACATTGAAAGGATACAAAACAAAGCGACAAAAGGAACATGGTCATGGGGTGAAATCTGGAGGAAATCAGACATTAGCTTCCAAGAGTCCTTTCCCAGTGGAGTCAGATGGGACATGTTTACTTTCTCCAGGAACAAGCTATGACAACACATGGGAAACATCTCCCAGGATGCTCATTAGACACTCAGCACCCAAGGTTTTTATAGAGGGTATCATGGAAGTACCCTCTGCTTAGCACATATGCACATTCCAGACTCTCGCAAAGAAAGCAGGTGTTTAGCAGCAACCACAGCATTGGTGCAAACCATTGAGGCACAATGAGCCATTCTTGTCATTCGTAGAAAGTTTAATATCAGTCAGAAACCCTTTACCAGCCACATTGCAAGACGCCAACCTGAGGTCGGCTTTGTAAGCAGCTCTTTTTACTTCAACCACCTCATTGTTTCCACACAGACCTCTGCACAGGAGAGATGCTGATGGCTATGGCCGAGGACCCGCATCCTCTAGACACAGCAGGCCTGTCTCAGGAAGCTCACAAGCTCTCTGCAAGCAAAGTACAGTTGCAGCAGCACTGCCCTTGACCTCAGTGAGTTGGAGGATAATTACCGAGCCCTGGGGAAGCTGCCTTACTGATTCAGAAGAGTCCAGCTGCACCCCAAGCAGACACCTTGCTTCTTGGGGTGGCTACAAAGTGAGGAGCCCTCAAACAGAGACCAATCAATTTAGCTAAAAATTGCATTTCATAAAAGACAATATTTGAGCTGGAGAATTTTGTGTAGGAAAATAGGAGTTTTAGGTCAAAATCTGGTTTTACTCCTTATTAGTTAGCTGACTTTAGATAAATCAGCCTTGGTCTCAGAACGGTGTTGGGTAGGTTTGGAGGATTGGCATTGGTGTTTGAAGAATGGGGGTAATCAGATTCTTCTGGTCTTGCCATACCCTCGTCATGAGTCCATGCAAGGAAGGACTCTGTCCTGTGTTATTTTATAGCTTTCTCCTCAGCTCTCGTCTCTCTGCTCATCCCCACTGCCCCCACCAGCTGCTCCACATACAAATGTGCTTGGGAGATGTCTGTAATAAATCCGTGCATCCAAACCTCTTCATCTGGAAAATATAGATAATAGTTCCTGCCTTACCAACCTCATTACATTTTTGTGAAAGTAAGATAAATGCCTAAAAGCACTTGTCAGAAGCACCATGTAAATATAAGGTATCTTATTAATCGTGATTGTTTTTCAGCCAAAACTAGCTCCTGACATTTTTGCCTTAGATTTCTGTACCATTGCATCCACTCTCCTGGCCTGATGTGAAGACCAGGCCAGGTGCCCTGACACAGTCCATCTACAGTGGGTTGAAATGTGTCACCCAAAAAGGATGTGCTCAAGTGTGACCCCCAGTGTTTATGGATGTGACCTTATTGGGAAGTAAAAAGGGTCATAAAAGGGACTTAAAAAATTAAAATGAGGTCATACTGGATTAAGATGAGATCTATTCCTGTGACTGATTCCCTATGAGAGAGGGAAATTTGGACGCAGAGAAATTTGTCCACTCACGGGGACAAAGCCATGTGACAATGGAGGCAGAGATTGGAGTGATGCATCTACCAGCCAAGGAACACCAAAGATTGCCAGCAACCCCCAGAAGCTGGGAAGAAAGAAGGGAGGATTCTCCCCTAGAACCTTCAGAGAGAACATAAGCCTCCCGCCACCTTGATTTTGGACTTGTAGCCTTGAGAACCGTGAGAAACAAATATCCATGGTTTTCAGTGCTCCAGTGTGTGGTGATTTCCCACAGCAGCCCCGAGATGCTCGAATTTCATCTCTGCCTTGTCACCATATCACTTAGTGACTGTGGCACTCTTCATCAGGCCTAGACATACCGTGGTGCAGAGAGGGCACAGAGCGTGGATTAGCCTTGAGTCCATGAGTTATAGAAAGAGTGGGGCTGGAGCCATAACTTAGGAAAAGTTAAAATAAGAATTCTAAGAGCATGCTCTTGAGTGCCCAGAAATGTGGCTGCAGGAGTATAATTCTGATTTTATGAGTGAGAAAACCAAGGTTGCAGAAGATAAAATTCTTCAGCTATGGCCAACACAGTGAGAGCCAGGGAGAGCCTAGGCCTTTGGCCTCCCGAGCCCCTGTCCACCACATGAAACATGCCTGTTTCTGCTTGGCCCACAGCATCAGAAAGATGCAAAAAATAAGGAGTGCAAAGCCCCTGTTATGTACTCAAGCAAAGGAATCTGCTGGGAGGGGCATGATGCGCAGGGCCTTTTAGGAGTAAGAAATCATCTCTCCTTAAATCAGCATCAAAAATAAAGAGGATACCATTTTTTCAGTGGTCTGATTGTTTGGATCACTGTGGTTTATGGCCAGACCCTGCTCTCTCATTAATTTTAATACCAATTCAGTTTGGAGGGATTTATGGCCAAGCAGTACAAAGAGTGATTTGAGTTACAGCTTGGCCTTGTTACGTTCAGAGGCAAAGGCAGAATGTTTCCTTTTCCAGACTGCTGACTTCCTCTTTAACTCTCCTTCCCTGAAAACAGAAATAAAGGTGAAACATTGAAGAATGATCCTGAGTTTCCTGGTAGTTGAATCCTATTTGGAATTTAAAGAATAATAACTGAGCAATTGGAGAAAATAACCCAAGAAGGTCTATGTGGTATCAAAACAAAAAAGCTCTGGACCAAGGGGTTCTGGGAGCCCCTTCCACAACCTGGGGGTGTGGTTCCTTATCTGTAAGGCAGGGGCAGCATAATCAGAGATCTGCCTCAGGAACTCTGGTGTCAGAATGTCTTCGAGTTCAAACGCTGCCCCTGGTGCTAACCAGCTCAGTGATCTTGAGCATGTCACTCTTAGAGGTTTCCTTATACCTCAGTTTCTTCATCTGTAAAAATGGGAATAATAATAAAACCTATTCCATAAGGTTTATGAGTAGGAACTTGGAAGTAATTTGAGTGCCTAGCAATAACATATCAGTGTGGCTGCAAAACGGTCGACCACCTAAATTCTCCGTGGTATGTCCACAGTTTCCAGCCCAGTTCGTTTATTCATTCGGTCTTTCTACCACCCAGGTTTATCTCAGAGCTTATCTTGTGAGAGGTACTATGCTTGACCTTGAAAATATAATGGTAAACAAGACATTATGATCCCTGCCCTCACAAATTTTCATTGCTAACAAAGTAGTTGTAGGAAATTGATTAAGTGTGGGATTATAAGGCAAAATGATAAGTGCTTAGTCTGGTGAAGCATGATAAATGGGCAGATCTGAGATGGGAACCTTGGTAATTTGGCTGCAGAACATATGGTTTCATCGTTACGCTGTTGGTCAGTTGCCTGCAGATAAGCAGTAAGGGAGGGAGCTGGAATTCAACTCTGGGCACCTTGTCTCCTCCAGAATCTTCATAAACCATCACTGTGCTCATACTGCACATGCTAAGCATCTGGAGACGTGCAGTCAGCAGTTGTGACTTTTCATCTTGTGCCCAGGGAATGGGTGTAGCTGGAGACACGGACTTAGGAATCAGCAGCAAGGAGGAGCTCATCCAGTGGGGGGAGAGGAGCCCAGAGCTGAATGCGGGCAGTGAACTATGTAACCGAGAGGTAGACAGAATCTCAGTCTTAGTCTACAGCTTTCCCGATTCCTCCCCAGACCTTCCCCCAGCAGAGGGCTAATTAGATCACAGGCATCTCCTTCTCAAATCACTGGTTCACCTGCAGGTGTGTTTTTGCTTGGTTGGTTGGTTGGCTGGTTGGTTGACTGGCTTTTCTGCCATAGTAACTTTACATGAGGTGGAATCAGGGCAATAGGGAGTGAAATCATGACACCAAAAAAGACAGGTTTGGTGGGAAAATCTTACCTCTACTTGTCCTTACTCCACTGTGACCTTGACTCTGCTCCCTCTTATGGTTAAAAGAATGTAAAGCAAACCACAGTTCTGCATTTTCTCTCCTTGTTTTGTGTCTCCCTTTCCTAGGTTTGGCTATTTCACTTAGTCTTTCTGAATGGATCAGCTTAACTATTTTTTCCTACCAAATACCTTTCATACATTTCCTTTCCCATATAACAAATTTCCCTTCAGGTAAATAAATGGCTCTGGGGGGAGTGAAAAGGAGAGACCCTCTAAAACATACCTGAAAGAAATAAGAAGGGAAAAGAGTCAGAATTTTCCTCAAAGTGGTGACACCTTTGTTTTCTCTTAAAGGATGGAGTATCATTCAATGCAGGCTAAAGCAGGGAACGGCCTAAGCAGTTTGATTTTGCTAGAACATGAAATGTGAGATGGAGCCCAGCAGGAGAGGGGGCTGGAGCCGTGGGTGTTTATAGGAAATGATGGATCTCCTGCTGAAGAACTTGCCTTTCATCCTCCTGGTTCCACTGGAGAAACAGGCAACTAATAAAAGATGAAAATGGGGTCAAACTCCATCTTTTGCTCCATTCAAAGTTTCCAGAGAGCAGGAATTAGAGCTTCTATTTCATGCATCAGAAATTCAGATGCTGGGCCAAGTAGGTACCCTCAATAAGCAAGTGTATTGGGTTTATTTCTTAAAATCTTGTGACCTTCACACTCTTTTCCACTTTCCCACTTTTCCTAGAGACTGGGGTATGTGGAAACAGTCTTCTTTGATGAAACCAACCGCAGATGTATAATGACAAATGGCCCCTGACACTCGACCTAAGTGCTGGGGAGCAACAAGATGTGGCGACCGACCCCTGTGAAACTGAGAGTGGACGGGGCAGCTGTGCCGCTTGCTGTTCGCGACCAGTAGCGCCAGCACTTACAACTCTTCAAAAGAAGCTTTCATGTAAAGCTGCTCTGTTCTTAAGGACTGCCTTGCATTTTTTTAAAAACACTCCTTAGACCAGGGGAAACCAGCCTACATACGGGGAAAGTACAGCATGTGGCCACCTGTTTTATTTTTCTTAGTTCTCCCACCAACCACCATGGGGACTTTGAATGTTTACTAGGAGAATGAAGGAAGGAGTGAATGTTATTCTCTATCTCTGCTCCAAAGATCAGCTGCCTTGACTTTCTGAGTCACAGACTGTGTTCTAGAAGCTCTCATTTGGTGAGAGGGCTAGAGGGCATGCTTTATAGATGGTCTTTAGAAACAGAATCGCAAAGTATAAAAGAGAAAAAGTAGAGCTTCTCCAGTTGAGCAGCCCCCTCCTTGGATTCTCCTTTGTCCTACAATAAGCCCTACATGTTAGTTAGCTCCAGTGAATCACGCAGCCCCCCATGGAAGCCACGAATGCAGTAGAGATGGTGATCTTTGGGAACAGAGCTCCCCCAGCTCAGTTTGGCCACTTACTGCCTTAGAAGAGCCTCCTGGCTTCCCTTAACGTCAGCGTCTTTGCACAATACCCCAAATCTGTAAATCAAGGATAATTATCTAGATCACAGTATTGTTGTGTCAGTGAAATTGTATCATGTGTATAAAAACCCTTAGCACAACGTCTAGCATCTAGTAGCTACTCAGTATTGAAAACTGAAACCAGGTATGGGATCAAAGAGATAAAGAACAGCATCCTTCACAATCCATCACAGACCATCCATTAATGGTCTAAAGTTTAATATGGAATCAACTCATCACAATTAGCATGGAAAAAGGATTTTTGGACAGAGGCAGAAGTATCTTAAATACCTATTAATAACAAGCACATTTCTGGAAATTTAATTAAATTTCTCCACTTTTCAATTATTCCCTGGTAAGTATGTAAGACCAACTGTCAGTAACTAAAGGCTCTGAGAGTGACCCTGTTTGCAAGGAAAGAGTCTGCCAGTTTCGCTGATGCTGAAAGAGACATGAGATTCCTGGGTCAAAGACCAAGGACTTTATTGCTTCTCCCTGCTCCCCAAAGCCAGGCTCTCTTTTTGAGCTCTCTTTTTGGAGGCTAGTCACCTGCCCCACCTGGAGCTACCGCAAACACTACTTCAAGAAGAAAAAGCAACCAAGTGTTCTAGGACTATTTAGTTTCTATTAAGGGAAACTCAGGTCAGACCAGGGAAAGTAAAATGGAAATATACACGCTGACATAGCTGGAAAGAATACCCAGGTAGCTTGTAAAATACAAGAAGGGTCTCCAAAACACGAGCTTCAGGGCCTCGCATGACCTCTCTCTCTCTTCTTTGTCTCCTTCTAAAGGGGTCTCCTTTGGGTACTCCCAAATCACAGCAATTTTTTTTCTTCTCTGGGATTCTGAACAAATGAGGAATTAAAACAACAGCAAAAACCTTAGGGGAGACCTAAAGATTGTTTTCATTACCGAGAAAGGTTGGGTGGGAGGATGTTGCTTGGTATGAAAGGCAAAGGAGGCTGAACTTAAGAAATAGGCAGGTTCCCCCCAGAAAAGTAGGCAGACCCTTCTGCTTCTTCCTGCAGTTGCCTTCCAAGAGAAAAGGGGGCGGGAGAGGAGGAAGTGGCCCCCCTCACTGCCCCCGGAGGAGCACAGTCCAGTCCTACATCTGTGTGTGAGTTGGGGGTGGGGGTGGGGGTGTGGGTAGTGCTTTGAAATATTTATTTTAATAAAAAAGTGTTAGACATCAAATTATGCTATTCAAAAACTCATTTTCAAAAAGTAATTTTATAAAAATGAATTGATGCTCATATACATTATAATAGCTTTTCTGTTATCTAAATATTGAAAATTAGCACAAATATTTTCATATGTAGTCATGGACTTTAATCAGTCTTTCCAAAGAATGCAATATTTTTCAACTCATTAATTTTTAAACATTTCAAACAAAAAAACTGTAGTGTTTTTAAAACTGTTTTTGTTAGTTAAAAAGTTTTTATAAACAGAGAGAGTGACCAAAATAAGGGTTTTTTTTTTCACCCATGAGTTAGTATTGAATATACAAGGAAAATATTTCAGCAGAACTGTTTTTTCTCTTTGTTTCTGTCGTCAATCTGGTATTATACTCTTTGAAAGACCTTTAAATTTTAGTTGCATTTCGTTCAAAATATACTGGCATTATTCAACCAACCTATTAACAATTAGAGTGCCAAACCTCTCATACTTTAAGATGTTAGGAAATAGCAATGATAGAAAATGCAGCTTAAAAGCATTGACATTCATATTTATACATAATAAACCAAGAAAAAACCAAGCAAACTATAGAATGCGAATGCCAGTGGTGTACAAAATTTAATTTTGGAATTCATTCAATATTTTAGGGTAATTTTATTTTTAGGACACATGATACATTTGTATTTAGGGCACACATTTCTGGATTTTAAATGATTTAGTTTTGAAAATACGTGTACATTTTTAATATTTAAATTGCCCTTCGGGAGTTTTATATGAATTTCTACTACAAATACTATTTTAAAAACGGATCCTCAATGTCAGGTTTGCTTTGCCGCACTGACCAGCCACAGGGCTCAGCGCAGCTTCCCCAGGAGGGCGGGCGGGGTGAGAAAAGGGTGGGGAAAGGCCGAGACTACGTCTAGAGGAAATGCCTTCCTCCTGGCAGCAGAGAGTGGAGAGAAGGACCACCCCTCACAGCCTATGGACCAGTTTCTCCAGGAGCTAAAAATGTGGCCCCAGCCACCCCTGACTTTGTTCTCCCCGGCTTGGCAACGCCGGGAAAATAGAGACATCTTTCTCCCGATGCCCACAAAACAACCCCAGAAAACAGATCTGACTGGCTTTGCTCGGGTCACGTGTCCATCCCTAATGCAATCACTATATCCAAGAGAATGGTACCCGAGGATCAGCCGAGACTGAATTGAGTGTCCGTCCCTAAGTTTATGGGTGCTAAGTAATGTGCGATGCTCACCATTTTGAATGTCCGTGGATTTGGAGATACAAGTATTGTTACATTTGACCTTTAAAACTCCCCTGTGACAGGTCAAAGGAAAAGGCAATGGTACCTAGAATTTAACCTGAATGGCCTGTCCTATCATAAATGATTAACGGATGAATAGATGGGGCAAGGGGGGAGTAATCCTGTGAAAGTGACATGACTATACCCACTTCCGAGAGAAAAAAGACTCAGAGAGGTTGAGGAAGTTTCCCAAGTTTGCACAGACGGTAGTAAGTGGTGGATCCGGGAGGCCCCACGGCAGAGAGCTCTGTCTGGGGATGACTGTCAGTACTGACTCTTAATGAGAACTACGGTCTACATACCTCGCGCTCCTCCGTGTTTGTCGAACCTGCTGACTCGCCCTTTCCTCTTCTCCCCCTGCCCGCACACTGAAGTTCTTAAGATCGGATTTTCATTCTGGATCTTGATTGTTTCCTTCCAAGTTATTCTCAAGTTCTAAAATTTCGACACAATAAGTATTGAGTGGGGCTCTGCGCTTTAGCCACAGCTGTGAAATGAGAGCTCAGGTCTGCAGAGCCACCAAACCAGGCCACCCCAACCCCCAGCAAATGCCGTCCCCCGTTCACTCTGCCTGCCTCATCTTGCTCACCTTCCTCTCACTGGTAAAAACCTGCCCAGCACTGTCGAAGGCAGGAAGTTCATGTTGTGCTGCATTGGCCACAGAGAGTACCCCCCTTACCACACACACACACACACACACACACACACACACTCAAACACCTCCAAATCCAGTTTCAGGAGACATGGAGAGCTGCCACCCATCACAACCACAGATTAGGAGTCCAGAACCAGGTAGAAATTGCCCAACAAAACATTTATTCTTGCTGCACGTTAATGCTTCAGTTCCAGTGATAACATTCCTTCCAACTGATAGCTCAGATGTTTCTTACAAACCTCAGATGTGGGGAATGTGCTTCTCTCAATGTGCAGGCTATTTGTATTGATTCCAAATTCTATTAATTCCTGCAGCTTTCCCGCACAACTCCTTGTTTGATCCCTAAAGTGCGCCTATATCAAACCAAACCATGTTTCCAAATGGCAGCCCTTCAAATGTGTGAAATCCATCTGATCACTGGTCAAGTTCTCTGTAGGCCTCTCTGTGACCGATCTGAAGCATGGTTCCTCGGACACAGCTGAAGTCCCTTGACCAACTCAGCTCTCAGTTATTTATTTCATAAATACTTATCACGTATCTTTGGTTGCAAGGAACTAAATACTTCACACAGAAAGAACTAGACATTCTGGTTTGGGTATTGGCTCCAAGGCTCAGGTCAGGGTGGCCTCGGGGAAATTGATCTCCTTAGTGACACCCTGAAAGGTTTGGCTGGAATCTCCAAGTTCCATTCCATGGGCTCACCTCTCCTCCATTTCTTGCATCTCTGTGCCTTTTTTCTGTTCCCTTTGCCCCTGTGTTACTGTGTTTTCCTCCCTGCCTTCCTGCCCCCTCTGGCTCTCTCTCTCTCATCGTGCACGGTCTCTTTGTTTCACAGATTCCCTTTGTCTCCTGATATTTTTCTGTCCCTCAACCTACCTCTGTCTCCCCGTGCCTTTCTCACCTTGAAGAAGAGTGTGTGAACACGAGCTGGAGGAGGGAAAATCATCGAAACCAGGACAGCGTGGCTCTGGGTGAAGTTCTCAGCAGCTGGCGGAAAGTTTGCAGCCAGCCAAATCCGGCTTCATTAACTGGCTCTCTGCACCAGATTCCCAGACCATAGCCTCCTCCGCTGACCTCGCAGGTGATATAACACATGGGAGGCCAAGAATACAGAAGGAGTTACTGTTCCAAGAGCTAATGGCCTATGAAATGAAAATGCTTGGCCCACCTCCTCCGAGTGACTACCGCACAGTGGGGTCCCACAGCTGTCCCGAGCACATGCTGCGGGAAAGCAAGAGGAAACTTGTCCCAGATCTGAGTCAACAGAGAAGGCTAGGAGAGTCTGCCAAATCCAACTAGCTCAAGCCCACATTTTCCTTCACCAACGTCATCCAACCCTCCAAATATGCCCACAGTTAGTGATGCAGGGTGCAGCCAAGAAGGGAGCCCCCAAAAGGAATTTAGAATGGGGTCCAGAACTCCAGGTATCTAGGAAATATTGGAGAGACAGCTAAGATGTCCTCACCCTTCCCCCGCCCAACAGGGGTGAGTTGGGGGAAAGGACACATGGAGCAGGAGCATGCGGAGCTGTTTTGTACAGCAACAGCTTTGCAGCTAATCCACGGCATCGTCATTTAACATGTCTGTAGCCTTTAACTGGCTGCGTAGATACGTTAAATAGCTGTGGCCATGCTCTGAGCCAGGGGATGGAAAGGGACTTCCTCCAAAAGATGTAACTGGGGGCAGGTCCACCAGGTGACGACACCTGCGTGGGAGCCTGGAGACTATTGGTTCTGTGACATGGGGCCACACCTGCCCAGACGCACGATGGCAGCCCAGTAAACTTGGAATACTACGGGAGTACTGGCAAGTGTAGCCAATTGTGGGAGGAGTCGGAAATGGGGCTGCAGAGGAGGACTGGTGCGACGATTTAAACCCAAATGCAGCAGCCATTGGAGAGAGGACCACAGGGCTGTGGCAGCGCAGAGAGAGCCACACTTCTGGCAGAGTGGGGACCCCTGCAGCCATGTAAGGAGAGAGATCCACGCGGTTTTGCCAGAGTGAAGACCCCCACAGCTTAGGACAGAGAGAGCCACATTCTTCTGGTAGAGTGGGGACCCCTGCAGCTTTGGTAGAAGAGGACCACGCCACTTTGGGGTGCTCCCTTTGGCCACATGGCCTAGGAAGCAGGAGAGACTTTGTCTGGGAAAAGGGTGAAAGAACTCTTGCCAGTAGGCCATGAGAAGGTGCCACATGGCTTTGGATTAATTACAGATGCTGCCTGGACTGGGACACAGCTGGTGGTGCCAGTGGCCTAAAATACAGATATGTGCTTCTTTTCCGGAGTTATGGTACCCCAAATTAGGGCAGGGGGAGAAGGAAGTATTGTGGGTGTCTGTGGGTATCCAAAAAAACTTTGATATTTTAACAGGGACATTAGGTCACTACTTTAAGTTTGTATAGCATTAAATAAACATTCCTTTCCTTTTCACAAATCTCTGGCATTGAGAGACATTTTTTCTATCTGGCGGTGGACATAATGAACCTGGTAGGGGGTTCTTTCAGTAATAGTATATCATGACCCCCCTTGGCCCTGGGTGTGCTCTGTAACAGTAGGAGGTTCAAAGGAACCCAAAGAGTCAGCAGGCCTGGGTTGGACTCATGGCTTTGCCACAAATTGACAGTGACCTTGGCTAACCCATGTCCCCATTTTGGGCTGCCATGCTCTCCTCTGTAAAGAGAGAAACACAAATTCCATCAACAAATTATAGAATTGCTTTAATTGCCAGGTTGTTTCCCTGTGACTTTGGCATCTGTTGACTATCCATAAGCATGGATGGTGACGTTCCACGGGATGGAACAAAGTAAGAAACAAGTAGAAGAGAACAAATGTATTTTTTAAAAGGCACATATTCCTCCATTCTTATAAAAATATCTACATGGTCACTCAGGAGCAGGAAGCTACAGGTTTCTCCTTTGTGCTAGGCAGACACCTGATCTTCATAGTATGTCCCCAGGCTCTTGCTTGACCTGTATGATAGTGTGCTAAATGCGACATTCTTGGTGCACCTCTCCCCACCCCCCTTCTGGCTCAAAAGACTGACCTGTCCACAATTCCCTGCTCAGGAAACCAGCACTACCGCCATCTTTTTTCAGGGAAGGCTTCCTATTGAGCCAAGAAGAAAATCCCAACCAGGAGATGCCATCAGTATGCTGTTGGTGGACCCTTGAGGTAACCTGGAGCAAAGGACTGAACTACGGAGAGAATGATTAGTGAAGTCATGATGTGAATCTCTAGGTTTTGTGGTAGAGGCAAGGCTTGGCCAGCCACTCATGGGAAAAGAATCAAGCGGAGAAGGGAGAAATGGAGGTGCCTAGAGAGAGACTGATGAGAAGGACGGAGAATAGCAGTCCTTTCACTCAGAGGGCAGCTGGCAGCACCCAAGGTAAGCAAGATTACAACCAGTGGGGATCCTTACAATGGCCTATATCTTATGGCAGCCTGAAGAAGCATTTTCCTGGCAACCGAGAGTTTCACCAACACACAAGGATGAGGACATGCAAGCCCCAGGCCTTGGCACCAAATCCCTTAAAAGTTTAGGCTTATAAAGCCACCAGTGATATCATTGGTATGACCTCTACAAAAATACATGCAGTCATATCTTTGGGCAACCTAGAAAACTTTATAGTTTGCCCCCCAACCTATTAAATAGTGGCTCAACAAATTTAAATGAAACCATATAGATCATTCATTATACAGTTCAAGGACTCACTTTACAGTGAAGTGACTGTTTTAAAAAGAACATGTAAGTGAAAATCTGGATTTCATATCTTGTAAGGAGCAGAGACATGTTTACCTTGTTTTTCATTAATAGTTCCCCCTTAAGCCCTCCTAGCCCATCCTTTTATTTGGGAAGTAGAGGCACAGTGAGATACAGTGCAGGGTGTTCATGTTCTGGAATCAGATCACAAACTCAGCTTTGTTGCATTGGCTAGTAATTCGCATGCTTCCTTTACCAGATTACTCTCCCCATCTGCCCAGTCATGTAATCCCAATGAAAATACTCCACCTTCCTGACCTCTGGGAGGAGAAGAGGGAGAACACATGACCTTGGCCCAGCCAAGCATAGGACCCCATTCACCAGGCCCCTGTTTTGGGTCCAGGGATACGCATGTAACTGAGCAATGCTAATCAGAATCATTCCCTGGGATTGTTTTGGGAGTGGAAGAAAAGAGGCCTAGCTTTTCAGGTCCCAGAGCTGGAAAGTCTATGAGATGCAGTTCTACAGAAGCTGTCTACCCTTCAAGCTGGGATAGTCAGAAAAGCAATGAGGGAATGAATGAAATATCCTATGAGAGTTCCTGATGTTAGCGACCACAATCGAGTGCATTCTTAGGTGTTGTCATTTAAACGTTTCTCTTCCCTCTGTTAACTCCATGTTTCTCTCAAGTATGGAGGAGGGAAGGAGAAAGGGAGGAATCCCTCTCACTGCTTTGCTGAGCCAGAGTTCTGTTCACTGAAATTGCAGGTCATGCTCTCAGCAGACAGGCAAAGACCTCGAGTAGGAATAAAGACAAGTCACCCTCTGCCAGTTGCCAAGGAAGACAGGCCACCACCTGTAGGGTGCCTGGGAAAATAGAATTTGATGTGATGCTAATGATTTGAGGCCTTTTAACACCATGCTGTGTGACTTGAATTTACCAGCAAGAGCTCAAAGTCAGGTGAAACAGCTCTCAACTTCTCAGCTACGTCATCTCATTAGAGCTGAGGCTCTGTGATATGTAAATGACATGCTTTGAATCTCAATACCTCTGTTTTCTAGAGATACGACCTTGAAAAAAATACTTCAGCCTCCCATCTATGTTGGGGCAATAATAATGCCTGAGAATGCCCTGGGGAAGAGCAGGCATTGTACACAGCCCAGGTCTATTGCAGAGATGGCAAACGTGACCAGCAGTTTCTTCTCTGGGGCCCTGTGTCTCCTACCCGCCTGAATGTTCCAGAAGGCAAGGGCAATGTCTCAGTCACTTATCATTCACCTTTTCTGCACAGAGGAAGTGCCAAATAATTTTGTTTAGACTTTTAATGATGAAAATTGAGAGGAAGAAGCCAAGACAGAAGGAATAAAGGACAAGACGGTAAGAGGAACAACAAAAGAACATATTTTAAAGCAAGTATTTTGGGCCATTTCATCATCACTGTGCTTGAGGAGAAAAAAATGTCAGATGGTTTTTCGGTCTATACTTATCCCCAATCTCATCAAGTTGTGTACTTTAAATATGTACAGCTTTTTACATGTCAATCATACCCCAGTGAAGTGGGTTTTTAGAATTTTTTAAAAGATTTTATTTATTTATCTTTAGAGGGGAAGGGAAGGACAGGAGAGAAATATCAATGTATGGTTGCCTCTCATGCATCCCCTGCCGGGAACTGGCCTGCGACCCAGGCATGTGCCTTAACTGGGAATCAAACTGCGATCGTCTGCTTCGCAGGCCTGAGCTCAGTCCACTAAGCTATACCAGCCAGGGCTGATGTGGTTTTAAAAAATACTGCTTTCTTTCCTCATAACAAAATAAATATTAAACAAGAGCCCTAAATAAAGCAACCAGCAAAAATAGAACTGCAGTCATGACAAGTGTGCATTTTTAGATATTTCTGTCAAAACTGGAAGGAAATGGAGCAAAGATACAGATGTGTCTGTCACACTTCTGTGGCACTTGACAGAGCACACAGGATTTTCTCGGGCATTGTCGGAGTTGTTCTCCCTCCCCCCAAAAATAAAAATAAAATTATAGATCCAAGTAGGGTCATTTAGTTCATGCAAGGTTATCAAAGCTTATTTGGTATTGTAAAACTAAAACATGTTCAACCTCCAAAATTTGTCAACAACAACAACAAAAAGGATGCCCCAGAAAATCATTCACATATTTCTTTCTCAATGCCAATGCTGAGAGATTCATATGTTGGTATATTATTTCATGTGTTGGATTTTTGAAAGGCTTTTATATCATGACGATCACACTGAAACTGTACTCCTGTAACCTGCTGTTCTCACTTCACTTTGTACCCTAATCAGATTCTTCAGTTTCTACACTTCTCACAAACACCAAGTGTACTATAATATATTTGACCATTTTGCTGTAGTTGAATACTGGTTGTTCCCAAGAGTTTACTGTTATACATAACTGTTAGATTCAAAATTTTGGGCAAAGAGCCATTGTCCTTTTTTGATAGTACTCAACATTTGCATGGTTTCCAAATTGATAAAAACCTGAGGTGTTATAGAGTCCAGTGACACAGGGCTGCCTGCCAGCACGGAATTCTATGGCCTCCTGCTTCAGGGCCGGGTTATCAACAGCAGCATCTGAAGTTTTCTATGAAGCTCTACCAGTGGGGGACGTGGCCTCATCACAGCCCTCCCTCCCATGAGAGGCTAACGACTCCAACCTCCCCGGTGACAACTGCAAATTCAGCCAGTTCTGCCCCTCCACACAGGGGCCTGTAGTGAGTTCGAGGATTTGGAAGGCGATGGAGGAAAAGATGGGACCCCTCAATATGGCAGTTATACCCGATAAGCTTTATTGGGAAGCTCAGGTTCACTAGAGAGGCAGGCCCTCAAAGTGAGAGACCTTCCAGAGATAGTTGGCACAAAGTCTGCACTCAGAGGGTAAGGGAGGGTGGAGAGAGGGCTTAGTGTACAGGTGAGGCTGTTCAGCAGCAAGGTGAGGGGTCTCGGGATCAGAGAGCTCTGAAGGCCAGCAGCCATTTAAGGTCTTTCATTACCACTGCATCTGTCTTATTTACGGCTAGACGTTGCTGCAGTTTCATGAGGTAGGTGAACCAGACAGGCTCTAAATGGATAAAATGTGCTTATCTGGGTAATAGTCAAAACAACTGCATGTATAAGAATTTGAAGTTGGTACCAGCAGGCTTTAAGTTACCAGTCCTCACATGCTATAAAGAAGTTAACAATGCATCAGGGCCATCTTCAAACCATTTATTTATCAGTGCCTCATATTCCAGGTTTCAGACAAACGATCTTTGTCCCACGTGATAAAGGACAAAAGGTCTTTCTGGAAATGTCTGTTCCTTAAGGCCAAGGATGACCAAGCAGAGACTGTAACATGTGTTCTGCACTTAGTGGCCATGACCCAGGGATTCCTGTGAAACAGGCAATTTCCCCTTTTGGTGTGAGGACGAGTCTTGCTCTTTATTTGATTATATTTTATTGATCTCAGATCTGGGGAACTTATTTTTTCAAATGCCTGTGCCCAGGCCCCACCCCAGACCACTGAACTCAGAACCTCTGAGGGTAGGACTTAGACATTGGCCCTTTTTCAGAGTTCCCCATGTGATCCTAACGGGCCCATAGAATTGGGTGGATTGGGCTGCAGCGGAGAGGGTGGCTGCGCCCTAGAACTTGAAGTCTGCCTCCCCGGCTTCCCACCCCAGGTGAACTAGAACAGCCCACAGGATCCGTGTCTGCCCGCCAACTGTACTGTCACCAGGCCATGACGAACAGCAACTGCAGCAACAAAATATATGCTTTTTAGAGCAGCCACAGAAAGTCCCTGGACAGAAAATTTAAAACTTTGAGCCGGAGGCAATCTTTATGATGCTAATGAAATTTAAGCTTCAGGGTTTATGCTCCTTCAAAATATACATATATTTGCATACTTAATTTTGTAGTCAGAATTTTATAGGCCTAAAAGAAAAAAAAGACCAGCCCAAATTATATAAGCTGTAGACTCCATCCTTTTTCGATCTTACCCATTTCTTTTTAAGTTCGACAGTGTAATGTCAAGTAACCCACTGTTCTTTCTTATGAAGCACTGGGATCTTGTTCAAATGCAGGCTCTGACTCTACAGGTGAAGTGTGGGGCCTGGGGTTTTGCATTCCTAACAGGCTCCCAGATGACGCTGGTGCTGACTTTCAATGGAGCACACTTTTGGCAGCCAGGACAGTTCACAAAGCATCAGCCCGTATACCCAGCAAAGCTTGTCCTGTAACAGGCACTTCATTGAGATTACACCCCGTAGGGTAATCTCTCTACCTGTGCAGCCACTGACCACAGTCAACTCCCAGTGTTCCTCAGCTAGAGCTGACCATGCGTTCACTGCCTCCAAGCCACACTGGCCACATTCCCACAACCCCAGAGTCCCTTTGCTGTGAAGGTCTGTTGTCTACAATCACACTCGAAGATCCCTGCACGCATCAGGCATCTTCTGTGGCTTGGCTGAACACAACAGAATTCACTTGATCTAGTGGAAGCAGGAAGGAAGTTGTCACAGAGCACAAAGCTGCTTGTAGAAGTCCCATAGCAGCATCCATGCTATTCTAACAGGAGCAACCAAGCCAGGAGAAACAACAAATTTTTCTGTTGGTCACCCTGATATCTCAGCCGCCCACCTCCCAGCATTTATGATGCTACAGACCAGAAGGTAAGGGCTCCGATCCTGCAGGGCCAGGTGCTTCAGCCACCCTGTGTGCCAAAATATCCAATCTCCAAACCTCTGGCAGACACCGCCCCTGGCTCGCTTCCTTCTTCCAAGTCTGTAGCCTGCTTCATCTGTTTGATAGAGCCAAGGTCAGATGCATAACCTGGCTTTCATAGGAGTCATAAAATGTGATATGTAGTTACCTTTAGAACAGGAGACATGCTGGAAGGGGGTTAGGGTGTACGCTGTGTGAGCCAGGTTGCAGAATTGGGACATTCGACCACTGTTCTTCAGTTAGCGATAGGGGTAGTCTGGCTTCATGTGCTTGGTCATGGCTCCTGATCTCCATGATAATATCAGCTGAGACAAACCTTTGACTCACTACAGGCTCACTCTGGCTCTACCTCCACATGACTATTCATCCCTAAAGTCATCACCCAAGGGGCAGAGCCTCTGGGTCCCCTTATCAGAAAAGAAAGATTTTTCACTGGCTAGCTGATAAATTGATTCTTCCTGGGTCAGCTCTTCCATGCTGACCCTAGTGAGGTTGAAGTGGTAAAATCTGACATCCTAAAACTGTTTCTTTTCCTGGGAAAGTAAATTTCTGAAAGAAAGAAGCATCGAAGTAAGCAAATTACTCTGGAGCCTGTGAGTTTATAACCTCTGAGCTAGGTTTTAGAGGTGGAACAGGTGTTCTCAAAGAGAGCAAAGGAGATGTTTAGAGATGGAAGAGGCAGATGCACAAAGGCACAGAGACTTGAACCATTTATTATGGGCATTGTGATGAACTGGGCCCTTTTCCCCTACCATCTAGTTCCAAACATGCTTGCTAATATTTGCTTCTCTAAAAACTTTAAAAGCAAATATTAGCCCTCTGTCCAGTGCCTTCACTCAACTTCTTAAAAAAAAGTTTAACTCTTATCTCTACCCTCGTTCCCTTTATCTTTCTACTTCCTCATAACTCTCTGACTCTTCCTGGGCACATTACATAATTCCAGTAAGACTTTCTGCATCTTGGGGACTAAATTACAGCGAGAAACAAATGGTATTGATGCATATGAACATACACGGTGAACCACTATGTAAACGGAAGTGATTGAAAGGGTGAAGATCTCTTTAGCTCCACATTTTCCAAGGCATTAAAGGTGCCTCTTGATGTCTCCTAATTAATCCCTGTGTGCGCCTTAGGCAGCAAGGGACACAATGTGCCATGTGGCTTGAGAGAGCGTCACTGCCTCTCCCTGTGCTGGCTCAGCGAGTCTGCTCTGAAGCTCGGCCCAGATGCCCAGGCTTTTGCCTCTCAACCCTCAGCGAGGCCTCACACACACCCAGGCTTTGCTCCTGTGATAGTTGCATCTGCTTGCCAAATAAAAGCCTAAAATAAATTCTAGGCTAAATGGGGAGCCATTGTTGCACCTGCTTTTGGCTTCTGCTAAGGGTCAAGGGCAGTTAAAGCTGGAAGGACCTTAGATTCTCTGATCTGACCCAAACCCCAGCTGACCCATTCTCAGAAAATGGCACCAGCAGCTCCTCAGTTACTCAGGCTGAACATCTGGTATCATTCTCCTTTCTTTGCCCATCAGCAAGCCCTATTAGCTCTACCTACAAATTATATCCCAAATGTAATGACTTATTGCGAATGTCATCATTGTCCTCTGGTTGAAGTCAAGCCACCATCTTGCCCAGACTGTTGCAATGCCCTCCTAACTAGCCCCTCTGTTGATATGTTTGCCCCTATAATCTATTTTCCAGCAGAAGCTAGAGTGAGCTTCTCAAGACAGAATCAGCTCAGAGTGCCTTCTGCTTGGAGCTCTGCAATGACATTCTCCTGTAATGAGACTGGAATCCATAATCCTCACCATGATGGCCCCTGACTCCCTCTCTGGTATTCCTCTAGCTCCTGTTTTCCAGACACATTGTCTTCTACCTCTTCTTCAGGTAGGCCAAGCTCACTACAAACTCAGGCCTTTGTACTTTGACCATTTTTTTTTGTTACCCAGCTGAGTGTTACCCAGCTAGCACAGGGTAACAGTCAAGGGAGTTGGGATGGATGGATGGATGGACAAAAGATAAATCGAACTTCTATGATCTCTATAATTTTGTTTTCACAAATACCACTATCTATGGACTAAATTTTTGAGGCATTTGGATCAATAAAGCCAGAGAAGGTCAGAGGATTTAGAGACTCCGATTTTTAACAGTCCTGAGAATGAGAGGCCAGATGTCGAGCAGCCCCTCCACTGACCTGGCAGTTAGGGAGAAGACACTGAGATCTCGCCAACCAGAAACCAGAGCCTGCCTTGAGGGAAAGTGACTGTTAAAGCTACGGTAAGTCAAGATGGGCTCGGGGACATGGCTTTTCTCCCCAAACAGCATTCCGTTCCCTCTTAATGAGCCACTAGGTCATAGTCTTGACAATGATAAAGCTTCAGAGCCTCTAAGAAGCCATTATTCACTTCCCAATAAAGTAAGTAGGAAACTCTGATCTCATTCTGAGTTGCAGAAAGCAGCTCAATATGAAGGATCATCTTGAGTTTTGACTTCTACACTTTGTTATCCCATTCTCTGTTGGGAACCGCTTTGCCTGGTTTCAAGAGTTGTAACTGCTCCTGTGGCTAAGACTGAGTGAGCGACCTCCAGAATGAGAGCCACTAAGGAGACAAAGCTTGTCCACTGCCCCCAATGCTTGGTTAGTTAGTCTATTATGGGTATGACCCCTCAGAAGAGGGGCAACCTAAGCCAGACACGATCACTTGGGAGGCCATCATGGAAGGACTCGGGGCTGTAAAACAGAGGGAGTGATGGACCCTCGCCCCCTGGCTATTCTGACGTAGCCCAAGTCCCTAGTTCCATGTGGGAGAAGCGCTTCCTGGCTCTAATCCACTTAAGCCTGAAAACTTATGATGGGGAAGGCAGTACAGCCCTGTGCTGGAAAGTGCAAGTTTCCCGGGTGACCAGGCCTAAGAAAGAATATGTAAAATCCTGTGAAACCTGCTTTGTTTAGAGTGCTCTCATTTAAATAATAAGGGTCCAAGCAAGAAGTTTGTTCCTCAAAGTTTTATAGCTCTTCAGCTATCTGACCCTGACTAAGAATAAGCCCTCAGAGCTCTTTGAATTCTCTCTATTGTTTGATCCTTACCTGTATTCCTGTGCAAATGAACCCAATAAAAGCCCCTTGAGCAAGGGGCTCTTGGTCCTTCCCCTTTGAGGGATCAGCCACCTTTCCTCCCCAAGCAGATCGCGTCTTGGTAGTTTCACTTTCATCCATGGCAGACAGGGGGGACCTTGTGGGCAAAGTTGCCCCCACAATTCTCTTTCTTTAGGTTTAACTTATTTTAAACTGGAACTTTTCATTGACTTCTCACAGCATCTTAAGTTAGCTCATAGACTGGAGTGAATAGTCCAGGATAATAGCAATTACTGGTTTCTGCAAAAGCTAGCTAAGAGTGTGCAAGCTTTCCCACTCCCACTACTTCTCACCGCCCCTCCCCAAATTGCAGTGACTCCAGGAGATGGTGCTAGATCTTCAGGACTGGAGTCAGGGGGGGTCCTTCAAATGGCAAAGCACCAGAGTTCCAATTACCAAACCAACTTCTCTCTCCTTTGCACAGGTGTATTCTTCCTTAACTTCCTGGAGTGGACAGGCAGACTGCGTGGGCTCTGAATTCTAATGCTACCACCATCCAGCTGTGTGACCTTAGAACAGCCAGTTTCCCTCCCAGGAGAATAGTAGTGGGGCTAGGAGGAAGAAACAGGAGAGACTACGTGAGAAGATATGTAACATGGTCCCTGGCATATAGCAGGTATTTTACTAATATTGCATTGCCCCCCGACCCTAATTCCAGGTTCTTTTTCGAAATCCAAGCAAAAGTCCAAATGCATGGCCAAGTATAAAGAACAGCTCTCCCCTTCCTAAGACAGCTTTACCATAAAATGAGCTGTCATCCTGGTTGGGGCTTTTTGTCGCTCTTTATCTGAGGCTGATAAGCAATAATGTGTGAGTGCTATCACCGAGCAGCCAGTCTGCCCAAGTTCCAAGCTCTTGTTGGGACTTAACTTTCTGTCTAACATGTGACAAGTTATGTAACCTGCCTGTGCCTCAGTCTCCCTTCTGTAATAACAGTACAACCATCCACATCAGACTGTTGTGAGTAGCCAAGCGAGTTCTATGCACCATGCTTAGAACAGTGCCCAAGATGTAGTGAGCCCCATATAAGTGTGAGTTATGATTATGTGACAACTTTACTACAAGAAGGTCTGCCTTATTGAAATGGCTCCCTATTGTCCATCTCTCACCAGGGTGATGATGAGCCTTCTGTGGCCTGGGGTGTCAGCAACTAGAGGTAAACTCCCCCCGTAGGAGAGCATGGGGTGGAGTTTGATGATGCAGTAAAACTTCCCTCATCTGGTCTCCCTCCCACATCTGGAATTAGCAGTATTCCCTCCTCATAAAGAGTCAGCAGCAAGGGTGAGAAAGGGGGGTTACAATAGAATACAGAGGGGGAAACTGAGGAAAGATCTCAAAGGGACTTGTGTCCTGATGCAAACACTTGTCCCTACCTTCTCAAGTGGGTATATAAGAAAGGAGACGTGACCCCATAAATGACCTCCTCTCTGAGCCAGAGTGTGTCAGGAAGGGGCCGGGAGAAATCCTGAGCAAGGCTTGCTGGGCTTCTGAAGCCCCAGAGAAATCGAGGCAGCAACCCTTCCAGGAGCCTGCAAAAGACAACACGAGGAGGGAAGAGAGAGCCTGGTGGCCCCAATAGCCCTGGCACTCAGGACAAAGAGAGGAGCTACCAACCTATATAGACAGTTCATCAAAGTTTTTGTGTGTGTGGGGTGTGGGTTTCTGGGAGGTTGCAGACTGGGATGTCAATGGGGTTCATGGCAGTTGGAAGAATTAAGGGGTTTCGATCATTGTAGGGCAGTTGAACTTTGAGGGGCTGCTCTGTTCGGCTGAGTTTGGGAGAGTTCAGGACGGTGACTGCCACCCATGGGAGTGGTGTCCTTCTCAGGACAGCCGCTTCTTTCAGGCCCCTCACTCCTTCACACACGTGCTTTCTTCTTCATGAGCCACTCCCTCGAGGGCCCAAACCGGAGCCCTCCCATGCCTGCTCTAACGCTTGCTTGCAGGCTCTGGACACTATGTCCAGTGGGTGTCCCTCAACCAGGAGGCAGCCAGACAGAGAGGGGCCCCACATCTGAACAGAGTGCTCCGGGCCTCCCCGGGCACCTCTCCAGCCAGGAGCTGGGACATGGGGTGGCGAGGAAAAGAAAGCTCGGTGCCAACTGCCACGTTCGCACCACCAGCTGTGTGCTCCTGAGCAGGTCAGGCCCCTGCTCAGGGGTCCTCAGTTTCTCCCTCTGCACTGTGAACCTGTCTGGACACAGGGTGCAAAGCTTCTTGGGAGCACTAAGGGCCAATAATTTATTCAGTCAACTGCCACTGGCCTTCTCCTGACTGCCTTCCTGTCTCCTGTCCCTCCAACTCCTGCTTGTCCATGTGGATGAGGCTGGGAGTGACCCATGGCTCACCCTTGACAAAGCACTTGGCCAAACTAGATGCAGGAGAAGAGGTCCTGCCGGCTTCTGCCGTCTCCTGCTGTCTACACTGTCCTCAACCCCTGCAGCTGCAGCGGCAGCATCTGCAGAGGACGCTTTTAGAATGAGCCCTGGGCAGAGAAGGAAGATTGCATAATCGCTGCTTAATGAAGGAGACAGGAGGGAAGGAAGCAAAGGAGATCTTGGCAGGGTTTTAATGAATCGCTGGAGGAAGAACCCGCGGTGTGGAGAGTAGCGGCAAGATCCCGCCTGGGCTTGGCTGATCTCTCATCTGCCAGGGAACCATCAGTACCCAGACAGGATCGATTGGCTGATTGAATCCATGATTCAGTTATGTTAGGCAGTGAGTCAATTCAATTGACCATTCGTTTCTGTGATTTTTTTTCAGTCCCAACTCATTTATCAGCTGAGTGGCTGATTATTTTCTTAAATTGACTGAGTAAACGAGTATAATCTCCTCAGGGGTGTGTTGGAATGTCACGGTCCCCCTGGTTCCATGGGCTGAACGTGATGTCTCCCTCCTTAAAGCTCCTGTAACGGTGTCTAACTACCTCTCTGGTCACTTGTCATTTCTCCCTTGGAGTTTTCTCCCTTCTTTGTCCAGAAGCTCCTTGATGGCAGGATCCATACCCCATTTATATCTGTCCCCTTGACAGCAACATGTCATAACGTCGAGAACACGGTATACATTTAATAAACAGTACCATGAATGAAATGTACCACGTGGGCACTGGGTGTGTGTATCCCTTTAGAAAACTGTTGAGTGGCTATTTACTCATGTATTCAATAATAAACACTGAGAAATCACTATGTGCCAACTACCTCTCCAGGTACTGGAAATATACGCAGTGAGTCAGACGAGAGCCCCACCTGTGGAGCTCACACTGTGGTCACCTGGTTAGTTTTAAACACCAAACACCCCAGTGTCAGTGGGTAAGTCAGTGGGAAAGTCAGTGGGTCTCTGGGAAGGAAGTTATGTATGACGTGACATCAGCTCGTGATTCTGGCAAACACAATGACTCTCTTCAACCTTCAGAATGGCAAAGCTGGCCCAACCTGGTTTCAAAACCTGTCACTTCCATGTGCGAGACACTCTGGTTTCACTCAACTGACGATGTTCACCATCAACTAGGTGCAGCACCCCCAAACTCAGAGGGCCGTGTGATGGCCACTATTTATTAAAGACCAGTTCTGGGTCAGGTACTGTGCCAGACACTCATCCCATAGGATTTTGTTTTATCTTTGTGCCAGCCACCAGAGGACCAAGGGAAGGAGGCCTGGAGAAGCCACATAACTTGTTCATGGACTCAGATGTTGGATGAAGGAGCCCGAGTCTGAAGGTCTTGGTTTAAAAATGGTTTTGCCACTAAACCTGGAAAAGGAGAAAAAAACAAATGCTAGATATCACTGCGGTGGTTAGTAGAAATGTGAAGAATTTTTGTTTTTACCTTCTTTTGATTTTTCCTTTTGAAAATTATCTTTCGAGAGCAGGTATGAATTTGGAATTTTAAACACAGACGTTGCAGAGAAGTTTGGCTGTCTGTAGTGGTACCGCAGTGGGGTTCATCTGTGAACGAGTAGCTTCTTGGGAAAGTGCTGCAAATGTTGTGGTAGTGCTGTAGATTTAAAAAAAAAAAAACAGGAACAACCATCACATTTATCTGGGAGTTTGGGGGCCCACGAGGGTCCTGAAAGTTACCAAGTTTCTAATAATGCCATAGATCGTACAAGCTAGATTTGTCATGGGTCACCCACCCTTGGAATGGTGGACAAAGGTCAGCCTCATTTTTTTAAAGTCTCACCTTGAATATCTCTCCCTGCATAGGACAAGAACCAGGACAAAAGCAAGTCACTGGCTCACAGTGACAGAAGAAAGTCAGAAAATTGAGTGCAGGAAGAGAAAACACGAAAGTTAAGTTGGGATGTAATTTCTGGTCCCGTGTTCTCAGGAACACATGTGGTCCCCGGGGAAGGGCACGGATCTGAGCATCATAAACAAAATAGCTCTGAGACTCAGTTTTCTCATCTATCTAATGGGAATCACTCTACCCTATTTCTCAGAATTCAAAAAGTGCCTAAATTGCCTGGTACTGTACCTGGCACATTTGGGGAACTCCTTACATTGTTTCCCTCCAAGCCAGCATTGCCATGTCTACAGTAAAGATCACAGACAGGCATATCCTGGTCCACCCATCTTCCTTATTCTTTTGTGGAAATTTCTGCCTCCCATAGCCTCTGAAAATAAAACAGGTGCTTCTTGGGAGAAAACGACCTAGTGCTGTTCTCACAATGCCAGAAAAACCTCACTCCTTAAAACAAAAGGGAGGTGACGGCCCCTTTTCCTTCCAAGGCTAAAACACAGGTTCCTGCAATGTGATGCACCTGACACATCAGACCTTGCAAAGCAGATTTCATGAGGAACAAAATCTGGGAACAAAACACCTTCTGGGAGCAAAATGAGGCCGCTGACTCCCTGGACCCTAAAATATGAATCTTAACTGTGTTCTACAGCTTCAAACGATTCTAATTTCTGCTCTGGCATTCTGCCCATCGCTTTAGAAAACATAAGGGCCTGCAAAGAGTTTCAAGTAACATCTTCCCCCAACCTCTCTGTGACTTGTCATATGTTCTGTAAAAGAGCCAGGCCCCCTGTCCCACGTGATGGAAGCCAGGAGCCCAGATACACTGGCATGACAGCCAGCAAACAAGTCCCCACATTAACAAGACATTTTCTCCAAGGACCCAAATGCTTGTTCCTGCCAGAATGATGCCTGAAAGATATGCCCCGTCCTGACCATATTTCCCCCCAAACATACCTGTCTCTTTGCGCTTTGTCTAATAAGAAAACCTCCTCCCTACCCCAAGATCCCCATGTATCCCACATTCAAGACACACTGGACACTTGGCTGCTCCGCAAACAAGGTAGACTGTTCTATACCACACTTTCACACCCGCTGTCCTTCCGCCGAGAAGGCTTTCCTTCTCTTCCTAGTAAACACCAGCTCATCTTCCAAGACTCACCTCACCCATCACTCTTCTGGGAAACCTTTCTCCAAGCTCTCGGGTCAAGTTAATTATTCCCTGCTCTAGGCTCCCACAACTGTTTGTTTTCTTCTTGGAAATCTCAGCCTCATTATGCACCATTTTGCTTAGAGAAGAGAAAGTGAAGGAGAATGAGGGTGTTCAGGTTGCTGTTGTGGAAAACCTTCTCTTATCAATATGCAAGGTTTTTCCCAAATGGCCTTGGCCTTCTGCTTCCACTCCTCCCACAGTGGTAGACTGGGTTACATGGTTGGAGGACAAGTCTAAAGAGGCTGGACGCAGCCTATCCAGTCATCTGGTCTCCCCTTCCTTGTCCACATGGACCAGTGGGAGCAGAGATATGGGTGTCTGACTCCTATGTTGAACGCTCACATTTCCACTCAGATGGGCCCTCCCAAGGGCTGGGCTGGAGGAACTAGCAAGCTCATTTTGACTCTCAAACAAAGCAACGCCTTCCAACCTAACCTTCATCATCCACAAAGAGAGGTTCTGTTGCTCCACGGGCTGTCTGTTTTGTTGCACTTCACAGCTCGTGAAGAACCCATGTGGGGAAAGAGGGGTGCCCAGTTTTGCTCGACCTAACAGAACTCTCACAATTCAATAGGTAAGTGGGGACTACAGACCACTGTGTGAATATACTTACCGAGAGTTTCTGTTTTGTTTACCAGTCTGGCATGCATCCCATTGTGTTGCAGCTACTTGTGATGGGAAACACCAAAGAGATGGTTAGGAGTAAAGCTGATGATCCCAGTATGGAACCGGATGGAGGTGAGTAAGCAGCTTCTGAGGTAGGTTTGTGTTGTGGGTCGAGGAGACATGGGAGCCTTGTGGCAGCTGAGGTCATGCGTAGGAAATAGAATCCCCCGTACGAAAGGTGACAAAGACCTTTCTTCCAGTTCTGGGAGCAGCATGGCTTTGACCCAGAGGCTTCCTGGAGCACCTGCTGTTTTCCTGTGACTCAGCATGGGGTCTGAGCTAGCTTTCAGGAAGCCGTAGGTGGTACCTGCTTCTCGGGCCTCACAAGGTAGATGCACTTCCCCCACGCTCCTTTCTCATCCATTCCTGTGACAGGCCCCTGATGAGATTCAAGGCCACATCCTGGACATTGCAGCCAACCTCCTCAGCAAGTCACTGATTACTTTTCAAGGTCATTGCTGGCCTGTGCATGCAGCAGCCATCTCCTCATCTTCACTCCTCCCAACCGGAGACACGCCCATAGCCCTGTGTTTCTGTAACAATTCTGATGGAATTAGCCAGTGTTTCAAAGTTATGTAAGCCTCTGTCAGTAACAGGCACCTGGTGGAAAGACAATAGTTTAGGAGAAAGAAATTAAGAGAAAGACAGAAAAGAAGTCTGGGAATAAAGATAGAGAAATTGAAGAAAGTCAGAAAGAAAGACAAACTGAAAGAATGCAATCAGTGGGAAATAATACAGCCAAAAGAACCAAAACGGTGCCTTCACTATGACCCCAGAAGGTTGCTGGCCTTACCACCACCTCAAATGCTTTCTCCAGGCTCCCCTGGTGGTGCCTCCATTTCCCCTGTTTAGGAAGGAGCCATGAGCCTCAGTCCCATCCATTGTTTCTGTGGAGGGCAAGACTTCTGCCCCTCCTCCAACAAGAGAGGAATCCGAGCCTCTTCCATTTGCTTCACGCCCTCCCCACAGAAGGAACAGTTCCTCTGATGGATGAGAATCTGAGCCCCAACCGTGTTCCACCAAAGGATGGGACCCTTGTGTTAGTTGTCATTCAGCTGTGGTTCAGCCTGCCTCTGTTGCTCATTCATTGCCTGACTTGGGGTTGCAAGACAGGTGCCCTCCATACTTCCACTCTCCTGGGATGAGCCCACCTGCCCAGGTTGTCCTTTGAGTGGACCATGAAGGCTGTCCTGTGCTGCCAAGTTTAGAAGGCAGTTTGGCAATACTGCCTGTGGCCACCTGATGGGAGTCACCTGAGCCAGAAGACCTGCCCCTCCCCGGAGGCAGGCTCCCAAATCTGCATTCTGGGAAGAGTTGTTCCCCCACCTACTCGGTTTGGCCTCAAATCACATTCTCTGACCTGGTTTCCTACGGAGCTTGTGATGTGGAGCTAACCGGGCACTGTGTGGGCTCTATGACAACGTTTCCTTGATCTTCATTCAGCTAGCATGGGTTCACAGTTGATTGGGTTCAAATCAGACTTGAGTGAGCATCAGATCACCCGGTGGGCCTGTCACAACACAGATCACCGGACTCCACCCCCAGAGCATCTGAGTCAGCAAGTCATGGGCGGGGCCTGAGAATGACCATTTCTAAATCGTTTGCAGGTGAGGCTGCTGCTGCAGGTCTGGGGAGCACATTTTGAGAGCCATTGGATTTAACACAGGAAGGCAGAAAGGGCAAGTGTTGCTTTCTCACTGCATTTGTATTCCTCGGTGAATGGTATTTCCTCCCCCGAGCCCCCAAAATTCCTGGAGGGCAGCGACCTTGTCTGTCTTGTTGACAGTTATGTCCCCAGTGCCTGGCACAGAGGAGTGCAATGATTTGTTAAACAGTTAGACGGAACACCTGCTCTTATTCATGGGACATCTCTATCACACAAGAACATCTGGCCCTGCCCCAAGGCAGTGAGCCTTCATTCCACAGAATTCTACTGGGAGGTGCACAGGCTATGGATCAACAAGCTTCAGAGTGCGTCCTCCCCAAAGCTGCAACCTGCGTTCACAGGCACCATTGCCCTTCATTTCCTGTAAGACCTGCCCTGAATAAGAAACAGAAGGTAAGAGGGGCAGAAGGAGGTATTTACTTGCTTAAACAGTCACGTAGGAGGGTCTGGACAGTACTTCCTGCTTCCAGCCCTTGGTGAGCAAACAGTGCTGTGCAGTAATTGCTATTAAAGCCGACGGCAATAACACGCCTTGTAAATGGTCTGCGGGGTTGCTAACACGCAGGGATGCCCTGATGGCTCATCGCCTGGTCCTGGAATATATTGGAATGCAGCTTGAGCTGTGATGAAGGAATGATCTCAGTAATAACCCAGATTTGGTCCAGGAAGCCACATCTATATTTCACGAGCCTGCTTCTGCAGGAATGCCTCAGTAATTGGTTTAAAAATATCCATGACATCTGTTGATTCTTCTACTTTTAAGAGCGACTTTTTATCTTTGCCTTTTTTTGCAAAAGATTGTGCTGCAAAGCGGACAACAGGGAGAAATGCTGCAGCAGCTACGTTTAAAACGTCTTCGTCCCTTTCAAAACTCATAGCTCAGGTCAGACTTCAGGTTGGTCTGATCTCAAACAGAACCCTAGCTACCTTAGACCCTGTGGGAATACACAGCTGGTAAAAATCCCTGTAAACACGAGGTATTCCTAAGCGTGAGCACTTGCTTGCTTGGTACTTATGCCAAAAATCTCACAGCATTGAAATGTGGGTGTTTGGGTTTTAACTCATTTTTACATATATATCCCAGAAAGTATGTCCCCCCAAGCCACAACTGCATTTATCCATATCATTAACAGCTGGGAAGTCCTCCTGAAAAGCTTACCATTGCTCTCTGGCCATAGTCAAGTCAGAGGTAAAATGGGGATTATAACAGAACCTACCCGCACAAATTGTCATGAGAATTAAAGGAGAAAATGTGGCAAATATTTAGATAGAGTAATAAGGGCTCTATAAATATTACTATTGTTGTTATTACTGCCCATGTGGTTGAATAACATTCAAGGCCCACAGCATCGGTGAGATGTGTCAGAGAAATAAGTTTGGGTACCTGAGGCTCAGTCTCCCCCCAAAGCCATCTATGGTACAGCTGTGTGTGCGTCCTTGCAGCACTCCTGTGAATGCCGTGTGATGTCCACCTGGCGTGCTCTCTTTTCCTCCCACTCCACCTATTTTCTCCTTGTCTAAAATAAAGTGCAGCTGCCACCATCTCGTTAAGCCCACACTCCTCTAGCCCAACCCAGAACCTATGACCTCTTTGAGCTCCATCACGGCCCAAGACACAGTGGGTGGGTTTTGCCTGCTTACAGGTGTTTACAGAGCTGTCTCTCTCTCTAAACTGTGAGCATCCTCAGGTATGAATCTGATGTTATTAGTTATCTAATTAGGAACAAATACAGGGGGCGAGTCAGACTTAAGAGAATGATGGTAGCTCATCTTTTTCCTTAATGTCTTAAAATTCCAAACAGGTGGAATTCATATTGGCCACAGGAGAATACGTTCTGGAATAAATATGAGTGAGCATATTGGGAATAGAGTGATAAATGAATGGGCTTTGAAGTCAGTCCCGGATCCTGAATCTGGCTGTGTCACTTACTGGCCATGTGACTTTGTTCGTGTTACTTAACTTCTCTGGGCCTCTTTTCTCATCAAAAAAAAAAAAAAAATGTGCATGACTCACAGTGTAGCAGAAAAAGATAAAACGGGTGCTAAGGCCCTGGCTCGTGTAGCTCAGTGGACTGAGCTTGGGCCTGAGAACCAAAGGATCACGGTTAGAATCCCAGTCAGGGCACATGCCTGGGTTGCAGGCCAGTTTTCAGTAGGGGACGCATGATGGCAACCATACATTGATATTTCTCTCCCTCTCTCCTTCCCTTCCCCTCTAAAGATAAATAAATAAAATCTTTAAAAAATGGGTGCTAAGGACTGAATTACGTCCCCCCTCCCAAATCCATGTGTTGAAGCCCTAACCCCAATGTGACTATATTTGGAGACGGGGCTTTTAGGAGATGATTGAGGTTAAGTGAGGTCATAAGGGTGGGGCCCTAATCGGATGGGGTTGGTGATTTTATAAGAGACACATCTCTCCCTCTTTGACAGTCAGCAGTAAAACTGAGTGTTGACAGCATTTCTTAACCTTTTCTCCTCAAGTCCTTTGAGTGATTGTATATGGGATTAATTCCTTGTACCAAACCGCTCTATACTTGAAATGCTTAGAGAAGTCTCTGATGTCCACATGGGCTGACTAGAGTCCTCATCTCAGCTCTGTCCTGGGAGAGGGTTTTCCCTTGAATTGGTCACTTCCCTCCTCTGGGCCTCAGTTTTCTCATTGATCAGATGAGGGGCCTGGACGTCACTAAATCTAAGGTCCCTTCCAGCTCTAGCATGCTCTGAACTGATTTTTTTAATTAAAAATAAAAAATAACAACAATTCTCACCAGAGAAGTATTTTCTGGCCTCTCTCTCCTACTCCCCGTGGCCTAAAGCCAAGAGGGCTTTGTTCACCTGGCAATTGCTGGTTGCACCCTGAGAAACGACTGTCACTGGGGCAATTGTATTGGGAGCCATGAAAGAACAGCAAATGTCAGATGCTGTTCTGACAGCAACTGGACCTACTCATAGGTACCAGTTCAGCGAGATTCCATTTCCCCTAGAAATTCACACAAGATCCAAAAACATTTTAGTCAGCGATTACACATCTAATGCTTTCTCCCCTGTGAAAGCAAACAACTTTCCCTGGATTTGTCCTTAACCTGCTCCAGAAGGACCTGTGCAGGTCCAGGCAGGGTGTTGGAGTAACTTGGAAAAGTGTGCATTGCAAATATTTCTTACTTTACCACTGGCAGAACGTTAGATGCAGAAGAAACAGAGCCTGTGGACTACCTGAATGAGCGTTGAGCTCTGCTGTATTAGTCTACTCAAGCTGCTGTAACAAATACCACCTGCCTCATCCCAGCTGCAACCAGAACCCAATGCAAATGGCACGGCAGCATTTATTAAAGGTAAGAGGAAAAAATATAAGAGGGGTCCATGAATTTAGGAATGGATAATTCAATGAACCTCGCCGAGCCTCAATTTCCTTGATACCAGCTACCTTACACTGCTTTTACAAAGGTTAAAAAGAGATGCGCATGGAAGGGATTAATTAGTGATAAAGAGGGACAACTGGTCCTAGGGGAAGGGCTTGTTCTTTTTGTAAGATAACGGATCTGGTTTTTTCCCCTAGTAGTGCAACCTCAGTGAGGTCATTTATTTAGGTTACAGAAAGAGGGAATGGTCAATGCTTAACTCGGAGGGCTAATGTCTGAGCGAACAAAATCCCTGGGACAGTGCCTGGTCCACAGAGGCGCAGAGCGAGCGTGCGCTCCTGCCGCTAGAGGCAAGCCAAGCGGGTCTGCAGGCAACCGTCTTCGAAAGGAGCACAGGAGCTTCCTGTTAGAGACTCAGAGAGTCCGAGTGGCTCAGCTCAACCTTCTGCCTCAGTGGGAAGACCCCCCAGCATCCCAGCTGCCCCTTCTGCTGGCAATATTCCTGCTTCTTCGGGAGAATGGGACCAGGGCAGAACTGGCTTCTTGGCCTCCATCAGTTCATCTTATGGTGGCATGCCCAGGACCGGCACAGTGACTCGTGTGTCAACACCAGTAATTGGATAAAAGCTGACAGCTCTTCCACCTATAGCAAGGGGTCTTTAAAAACAAAACTCCCGCATGTCTCCCTGAGGCACAGGTAAGGTTCTTTTCTCATTTATGTGACCAAGAGAAAAGCTCTCACGTAGAGGAAGAAAGGAATGCACTAGGACTTCGAGACGTCCTCATGTGACCTCAAAGGTCTCCTGGATCTTCAAATCATCTGAATGCCTTATCACGTTGCCAGGTAGTTCTTGGGACCCATTTCTTACTCTTTCTGCCTCCAACTCTTACTCTTTCTGCCTCCAACTCTTTTTGTGCCTTTCGCTAGACTAGAAGCCCTCAGGCTCAAGAAACCAGCATCCAGCATCCAGCTGCATCCAGCACTCTAATGGTGAACTTAGAGTGTTGCTTTTCTCTACGACCCTCTGTCATTGGTATTGTCTTCACTATACAGATTGAGATATAGGAGCTGGGAGAAGTGGAGCAGCATGACAGGGTTGACAGATTTGAAGGGAGGGTGTGAGTCCCACACTCCTGCAAACGTTGTGCTAAATCCCCACGTAAGTCCCTGCAGTCTGGCAGAGCAAGACGCACAGGGACAGAAGAAAGAGAATAGAACACTACCATAGAAATAACCCAAAATGTGGAGCCCTGTGACCCTAGAAAGAGGCGGAAATCTCTGTATCTAATTTCCAATCCAGCTGGCCCAATGGTACATCCTTTCCTACTTTTGATATTCATGAACTTGACTATTACATTTTCCTAATATCTCCCCTTGACTTGGGCTGTCTTTAAAGACTTTTGGTTGCCAAGAACATGCCAAGAAACCAAATTAGAATCACAGGGAAGCAGAGAAATCATAGGAAGTGCAAAAATGCATACCATGCTCTGGGAATCATGAGTCATTTAGCTTGGCTAAGGCAATGAGCAGATTTAATAGCATTTGATTCAACATATATTCATTGCCTGCGCACTGTGGACAAGATACTTAACTACTTACTAAGCAGATAATAAGTCTTAAAAACATGGATGTCCTCTCGCAGAGTTGATTATTTATTTGTTTATTCTCCCATGTGCACTCCCGGTCCCAGCAGTAACAGCTCGGTGCCCACGGCAGCAGCACTACCAGTCCCCAGCTACGCACGACCCCACAATTTCGGTTACTCACCCCGGCCTGCTGCCTCTGCTGGAGCCCACGCCGAGTTCCAGTTACATAAACACCTTCTGTGTATTTATGGAATCATGGAACTGTATGAATTCTCAGAGCTGGAGCAGACCCTAGAAGGCATTCATTCATCTTCCTAATGTGCAAATGAGGAATTTGAATTCAATTCACATGGATTTACATTCCTAAGGGCCACTGTTGGTGGCTGACCAGCTGCATAAGGCGGCCAAGTCTTAAATGGAACGGATTTTTTAATGATGGAAATTCTGGAACAGTAGCAGTAGCAGCTTCTGAAAGCTTCTGAGTTCATGTTACAACATGAAGAGTTTATGTTGTTCTTGGTGCTCATGGTAGCAGGCACTCGGCTCTGTCCCATGAGGACATGAGCGGAGATTAATGGTTCCATGACCCTCTAAGCCCATGTCCAGGAGTCAGTCGTGAACTCTGATGCCTTCTGCTTTGGAAGGGGACGGGCTGAATGTCAAATCTCAGACCTAGTTTCAAAGAATTTTGAAATACACACTGTAAGTTTTCTCTCGATCGAATCCCTGATAGGTGGCCATGCAGCCCCTGCTTGAGTAACTCTGAAAGGGACTGCTCCTCCCTGGGTCATCTTATATGCCCATTAGGGCACTCAGAGGGCTCCACGTGGCTGCCTGGAATGAGCTGCAGTTCGCCTCCCTGAATGCCACAGAGCAGGCCAGCCTCTCCCTCCGGGTGGGTGATGCCCCTTCCACTCTCCGACAACGTTCTCTCCAACTCCACCCCCTTTCCCTGACATCAGCTCCACCCACATCCCACTCTGCCCAGCTCCTCTGTGAGAACACACCCACCTTTCTCAGCCTCCTTTGCAACTCATTTATTTTTCTCCAGGAAAGGAAACAGACATCAGAAAATTAGCTTTGGAGTACCAATTAGCATCCCTAGGGTTGTGGAAACAGGACAGTTTATCATTTTCTCCTCTCAAAGTAAATTAGTAACATTTACTCTTCTAGGCATTACATCCTTTACCTGAATCTCCTTAATGAGTTGGCTAGAGCTGCAGTCCTGGTTGTTAGAAGTCTGTGTTTGTCTGGGCCTTGCGCATGGGGGGAAAGACAGCCTCGGAGGGGCTTCCCGGAGAGATGGGGTATCAGAAGACAACAGGGATGTCCACAAGGCTCTGTGCAGAGTGGAGAGAAGAGTGTGGTCAGAAGGACCGACATCGCAAGCAAGAAGAACGGGAATGTGGGAGGACTCGGGACGACTGGAGAGAATGACTTGGGGTACGTAACAGAATGATTTATGAGGAAGGTGGGTTGAGAAAGCAGGCCAGGGACTGGGGAGGCCACCGTTGTTTGTGCCCACCTGGTGTCACTGTCCTCTTCACCTGGTAATTCCCTCTAGAGTCACCCCCAGCAAATGGCCAGCTGACCAGACACTGGGACAGAAGTAGGCTCTGTGAGCCCAACAAAGACAGAGGTTTGCTTAAGGTTTAAATTAGGACCACTGAAAAAACAAAAACAAAAACAAAAAAACCCATAGAAATAAACACTCCGTGTTTCCTTGGAATTAATGAGCCATCCCCATTCTGTTCATGTGGCGGTGGGTACATCTTCAAATCAGAAATAGCACTTCCAGTCTTTGAATCTCTCTAACTTCTCTTTTACCTTCCTCTTCTGCCACCAGCCAAAGAAAGTTTTCTGCTTTCTAAGGGAGCATGGGATTAGATTAGGCCAACCTGGAAAACCTGCTCTGTTTAATATCAACTAATGTGGGATGTTAATTATATCTGTAATATTCCTTCTCAGCAATACCTGCATTAGTATTTTTTTAATAATTGGGGAATGGAAACCTTGGGAGCATGTTAATTTTGTTTCTCTATTTTTTGTCTTATTTTGGGTTTATTTCAAAGTTATTTAAGTTGGCAGCAGAATTCGGTATTATCTTGGGAATTCCACTTAACCACAGTGAGGCACCTAACCCAATTGTCAGAATCATGGAAGGCTGCCTAGAGGAATAGGCATATGAGCAGAGTTATAAGGAATTAGTAGGAATGACCCAAGAAAAAAATAAAATGCAGAGTAAAGTTCCCAGAAAATAATAAAGGGAGATGTAGACACATAGAACAGAAAAAAAACAAAAACCAGGCTGACTGAAGTGAAGATTCAGAAAGAAAAGAACGGTGAAGGATGGGGCTGGAAGGGAAGAAAGGACTCAGTGACAAAGGGACTAGCAAGCCCTGCTCTACCTTCCAAACCTCATTCAAGTGCATTTGGACGGATGAACCTGTGTTGGCTGCAGGTGTGTCTGAGACGGAAGATTTTCGCTTTCAAACCTCTGCAGGAGAACAAGGTCTCCCAGGAGGAGGCTGGCCGCTGCCATTTATGAAATGCCTCCAAGCCCAACATACATCACACAATAAAATGGCACCCTTCTTCTTCTCATTATCCTTCCGTGTTCTCTTTTCTCTTGAATCCCAATCCACATACTCATTCTTTCAAAATATATTGATTGAGCACCTTTTCTGCCTGGAGCTGTTATGTCCAAAAAAATACCAAGATAAATAGATTAGCGGTTATGCATCGGAGGAGTCTAGAGGGAGAAACTGATATGTAATGTCAACAAATTAATCATAGCCACCTTGGTAATATTATAATGGAGGTTGTGGGGTTTGGGACGTAGTCCTCCATAATTTAAAACCCAACTTGTAGTGTGTGTATAGAATCTAAAACAGTGACACTCGTGGAAACAGAGACGAGAACGGTGGTGGCCAGGGGCCGGACGCCAGGTGTGAGGAGAGGATGGCTGTAGGGGTACAGAGTTGCAGCGAAGGCGAGATAAATGGACTCTGAGGTCTCCTGTGGCAGACAGTGCAGAAAGCCAGCAACACTGTATTGCACTCTTAAAATTTGCTGAGAGGGTAGTTCTTATGTTACACATTCCTGCAATAATAATCATGCCTCTACTAATAATAATATAAAAAAAAGGGCAGGAAGAAACTTTCAGAGGTGATAGATGTTAATGGTGTTGATGGTTTCACGGGTATTGTATATATTTATCTGCAAGTTCATCACATTATACACATTAAATGTGTACAGCTTTTCACATATCAGTCATAACTCAATCAAATTTTGTTTTTTTTTAAATTGTTGTTGCTAAAATGCAACTCGGCCTTTTGGTCCTTGGGCCAGTCATTAAACCTCTCCAGACCTGAGTCATATTTTTAATCACACCTTTATTCTGTCACCTCAAAACCACAAGGCAATGACCTTAAACTGAATGACTTAGGTCACTTCCCATAAAGCACATACTCAGACTGGCCTGTTACCTATAAAATCCATCAAGGTAGAATTTAACCAGATCACCAAACCTCCTGACCTAGAGGTGATCCAATTACCATTCGACACCCAGTTTGATTGTGGAACAGCTTCACCTGCCTGGTCAGAGAAGAGTCATGTTGTAAAGGGCTTGGGATGCTCTGTCTCCTGCTCCCTCCAGAGCTGAGCTATAGTTTCACTTCCTCTAAAGACAGCGCCCCACCGGGCTCCTCACCCCTGCCTCTCATGTGTATGCAATAGAACAGGCAAACACACCGCGCCTCCTGTGTGGTGAGCACAGCGCTGGGCATCCCCCTGTGCTCTTTTGTAACAACAAAAATCGGGTCTCCTGATTCCATTCTCAGATCAGCACCCCGAGCCTCCGACAGGTCAAGGGTCTTGCCAGCAGCACACAGACAATGCAGAGCTATGGACAGAGGTATGTGTGTTTATTTAGACAGAGAGTAACCCATGGGGGAAGACTGTCTTTTTCTTCCCCAAATCCCCAGAGCCCACCACACACCCTGCAGGTGCTCAGTGTGTGTGCTTTGAAGAGAACTGGCACACCTCTCCTCTAAAGCCGGCCTTGGGGATGGTTTCACTCACATCACCGCAAAGAGTGAACGTGTCTGTTATTTCCTTGTCCTGCAGCACAACCTTGGAGCCATTTGTCATGTGGGCCAGTTCAGTTATTAAGCAGCAGGCTCGGGTGAGTTATTTGTTTTGGTGTATGTTTCAGATCCTGAGATTTATGGGGTGTGCTCAGAAATGCACTCAGGAAAGGAGGGAGCCCTAGTAAACTGTTCTGAGGCTGATTGTGGGAAAGAGGAGATGGTCCGAGCCTAGAAGTTGGCAGGGCTTGATTGCTCCTGAAGTTCAAGGCCCTGCCTCCACGTCCTTCGTGCAGCTGGGATGGACCCAGGGTGAGTGCCACGCATGGCTAAATGGGACCAAGGGACAAGCAAATGGGTTTTGCTGCTTTCAGAAATAATCCTCATCTAGACAGCAGAGCAGACGTTCAAACTTTGTACCTAACGGACCTGAGTCCAAACCCCAGCCCCGCTGGATATCCCCAGGTGAGTCACTGATCCAGTCTGAGCCTCCGTTTTTTTCATCTGTAAAATGAGGGTAATAACGCCTCTTTATAAAATGTATCATAATGGAACTTAAGTGAATGACATGGTTAAAAAACACATCCTGTTTTCATTCATTCAGTGTTAGTTCATCACCAGCAATGTACCTGCTAGGCAGCCACAAAGGACAACTTTCCTTCCGCAGCTAAGTCAGCTCAGGCCATCATAACAAAAATACCATCAACACTATAAACGGGTTTACACTGCAGAAATTTATATCCCCCAGTTCTGGAGGTGGGAAGTTCAAAGTCAAGGTGCTGGCTGACTTGATTCCTGGTGAGAGCTCTGTTTGTGGTTTGTAGATGGCCACCCTCTCACTGTGTCCTTACATCATCGCGGGCAGAGGGAACTCGGGTGTTGCTCCCTCTTCTTGTAATGACATCAATCCTATTGGACTAGGACCCCACCCTAATGACCTCCTTAACCCTTAAGCGCCTCGTAAAGAGCCTGTCTCTAAACTCAGCCACACTGGGGGTGGGGGCTTCACCGTATGAATTTGGAGGGGGCACAAGCCCGTCCACAGCAGCTGCTCTTGGGGAGAACTGAGAGTGACCTACAGGTTGGACAGCGGTTGGCAGGACCAACGCCCTTCCTTGTCCACTTGGCACACTCCTCCCGGCCTTTCCCACCCAGCTCTAATGTCACCCCCTCTGTGAGGACTCCTCTAGGACTCCTCTCACCCCAAAATTAAATGCCTCCTCGTCTGAGGCCCCAATGGGCTTTTTTTGCATATTAATTGCATAATGTCTCATACTGTGTTATATAACTGTTTACTTATTTGTCTCCTGTATTAAATTTGAGCTTCTTGAGGGGAAGAACTTTATTCCATTTATCTCTGTGTTATCTTGGGCTATAATAGGGGTTCAATAAATACTAGGTAGATAGATACATAGATGACAGATATCTAGATAGACAGATAAATAGATGCACGTGTGGATAAATGGATGCATAGATGAATGAATGAATGTCGTGCCAACAGACAGACCAAAGACTGGAGGTTCTGAGACTTGAGTTTCTCAAGTAGGTAGATGGTGTCAGGGAGCTGGAACAGTGAGGACTTGCTCTTGCTTCCTAAATTGGATTGTAAAGCAAAGTCCCAATGAAGGCAAGAGTTTGTCAGGCCGTACGTAGCATGAGGAGAAAACAGAGACATAACGTGGTTCACCAGAGTAGCAAAGAAGCAAAACCGAAGGGCAGGGTCAGCAACAAGGCACAGTTTTCACTGTGATGGCGCTGATGCCCCCACTGGCCACGCTCGGAGAATCTCGAGGCTGAATGGTGGACGCGGGAGGCCTCAGACTGATGATGTGCATGCAAGAGAATACTTTTTGGTTCTATTTAACCCTCATTAACAACTTTGCTAATTTAACAAGACAAGGATTATTATTAACCACATTTTTCTGATGAGGAAACTGGGACTCAGAGAAAGCTAACGTTTTGCTTAATGTTACAAAGAGAAGATAAGATTTAAATCCTGGGTCTGTATTAGTTTTCTAGAGCTTCCATAACAAAGCACCGAAGACTGGGTGGCTTAAATAACCAAAACTTACTTTCTCACAATGCTGGAGGCTGGAAGTCTGAGATCAAGGCATCGGCAGGGTTGGTTTCTTCTGAGGCCTCTGTCCTTGGCTTGTAGATGGCCGTCTTCCCACTGTGTCCTCACATGGTCATCCCTCTGTGAGTGTCTGTGTCCCAATCACCTCTTTTTATAAGGTCACCAGTCAGATTGGATCAGGGGCCACCCTAATGATTTCATTTCCATTTAACCACCTCTTTAGAGACCTCATCTCCAAACAGTCATATCCAGAGATACTGGAGGTCAGAGCTTCAACATATGGATTTTAGGAGGACATAATTCAGCCTACAACAGTCTTTAAGGTGCTAGGCCTGTGTTGCTTTGTGTCTCTATCAAGCATCTCACAGAATGGCGCAGTTACCTCTCTACAAATAACACCCAATGGTGTGAATCTTCCCATTATCAGCACCCTGGAGGTCTGACTTCCTGCTGGCACAGCCAGCACCTGGGAGATGTGGTGGAAAAGTCGCTCTGACCTAATGAGCAGAGGACAAGCCCCCTCCCCCTCTAAAGCAGTGGGAACTCTGTTGTCTGGTAAGCAATCTGAACTCAGAAAATAGACCTTCCATGAAATCAAAAGGGACCTATTTGGGTACTTCCCCAGTAAGAGTTGCTCTCTGCTTCCTTGACAGGTAACCTTGACCTTGAAGTCAACTCAGTGAAGCCAAGTTGAGGGCTCTCTCCCTGCAGGGACAGTGAGTGAGGTGACAAATGTACCAGCCATCCCCTGCCCCTGCCCTGGATGCCAGCATGGACCTGTCACAGGTGAGGGACAAACAAACATCCCTTTACATAAATGTGACCCTGGCTTGTCAAGCAATTTTTCAGTTTGATTACATTTTCAATTAAGTTTTATTCTGGACAATATTTGGAGGCGATACCTGTGGTCCCTGTAAATGAAAAACCAAATTGCTTTGGCCGATGCAGATATTTCCTATGCTGATAAAAAGAAAGAGCACAGCATTTATGTTCTGGACGTCAAAGCCATTATGCCTCCGGGCAAAGGTATTTTACAGTTCTTCCCCCATGTCTCCAGCCCTCTAATTCCCAGTGTACACATGGACACATGCGCATATTCCATGAACTTTAATTTATATTTCTGATTGTGGAAAACAATTTTTTTTCTTTCTTGAAAAATCATTCCAAGTTTTTAGGCTCAGAAAAGGACCATAGTAGATTGGTCCGTCTCAAAGACAATGTCTGGGCTTTTATTAGATGTATGAGGGAAAGAAAGGAGTAGATTGGGGAGTTATTATTCAACTCTCTTTTTGCACCCCATCTTTATGACCGCTCCTTATGCAAGCTAAAAAAACGATCATGTCACAAGAAATAATGATAATAATACCCTAATTTGATGAGCACTTACTACATGTTACCATGGTGCTAAATTCTTTACACTTTCACATTTAACCTTCACAATTCTATGGTGGTTGTGCGGTTACTAGGCTCATTTTTCAGGGAAGACAACGGAAACTTAGCAACTTTCTCAATGAAGCATCGATTGTGGTTGCACCCACAGTGGGTAGAGTAATGGTGTTCCAAAGGTAACCACTCTTTATCCTTGGAACTGGCAATACGTTATTTGCAGGGTAAGGGGATTTCACAGATGTGGTTAAGCGAAAAGCCTTGAAATAAGAAGATTGTCCTGGTTTTCCTGAGCGGGCCTAATGTAGTCAAAGGTGATGAGAGCTTTCTACTTGCTTTATCTCATTTGATCCTCCTTCAACGAGGCAAAAGGGAGGCAGGAAAACTGAGAAAAGGGGTGTGACAGTAGAAGCAGAGGCCAGCGGAAGGCGCGTGCTGGCTGCAAAGACGGAGGGAGGCACCACAAGCCGCGGGATACGGGCAGCCCCCGGAAGCTGGAGAAGGGAGGCACGTGGAGTCTTCCCCAGAAACACGCCATTAACTTCTCCCCCCGGGAAGCACAGCCCTGCCGACACTTCGACGTCAGCTTCCCGAGGCCCATTCCATGCTTCTGACCTCTAGAGCTGCAGAATCATAAGTTGGTGTTGTTTGAAGCCACCGAGTTAGTAGCTATTTGTTGCAGAAGCATAAGACACTAATAATGTGCCTGCCCAGCCAGCTCTCTCCTCTCGGGTCTGAAAGTTGAGCAGAAAAGAACAGCCTTCTAGGCTGGTTTGAGGTCCCTGGTCATGAAGGGTTTCCACTTGCTCTATCTAATTTGATCCCCCCTGCAAGCCTAAGTGTTAAATGGAAGATCTGCTGGGTCTTCAGACCAGCAGTAGTGGTATTATGCAGCTGGTGTGGAGGAA
Organism: Sturnira hondurensis; assembly: GCF_014824575.4. NCBI lineage: Eukaryota > Metazoa > Chordata > Mammalia > Chiroptera > Phyllostomidae > Sturnira > Sturnira hondurensis. Next base: position 48,038,011 of record NW_028079044.1, read on the forward strand.
GAGGAGGGTTACTTGGAGTAAGAGATGAGGAAGTCTCACACTGCTAAACTGTGGCTTTCTTTAGAGCAGAGTCTATCCAGACCATGGCCTGACATGGAAGAAACAGTGAATGTTGAATGATTGGTTGGATAAGTATGTGGACAGACGGATGGATGGGTGGATGGATGACAAAGTGGGGGGAGCTAGGACCCACCCCATCCAATGAGATTCTGGGTTATGTTACCCACCGAGCACTCTGTGAAATGCAGTAGAACAATAAGGAGCCACGGCTGGGCCTGACCGGGGCAGGAAGAGGAGCCGAGAGGTCTTCCCCCAGAGGGGCTCAGCCCAATGTAACCATAGGCCATTGTGACTTGAACTTTGCCTAGTCAAATGATCCAATTTTCCCACTATTAGAAAGAAAATGTAAAAATCTTGGAAAGATGCAAGTCAGGCTGAAGGAAAGGGCAGTATTTTTACTCTTTTTTTATCATTGTATTACTAGTTATGATGATGGAGGGAGGGAGGGAGCCTCTGAGACCCACTGGTGCTAATAAAGAGGAAGCAGGTATTATCATTGCATTTCAAGGAAAGGCTTGCAAAACTCATGGATGTTGAGCGAATTGCCCAAGATCAATAGGAATTAGCAGAACAAAGTTTCAAACCGGTTTCTAACTCCAAAGACATACTCTTTGCACTGCTCCCAGCAAATTACGTTTAGGGGGGGTTCAGGTTAGGTGATAGGGCCAGTCAAAGCAGGTCATGCAATAGGTGACTATTCTTCTTGTCTTCTCAGCCTCAATTTCCTTTTCACAAATATGAGCTCCTAGGTCTTCCCAAGGTGCAATGTTTGATGCTATTTATGCTTTTGTATCCAGTCTATTTCCTCAACCCCATCTCCTCAGAATCTCCTGCTATGTATCATCAAAAATAACCAGTATGTTAAAATGCAATGGAAAACTCAAAATAAGATTTTTCAAAATATAACAGTCTACCAGAGAACACGTCAATAATACCGCTGCCTTGTTGAATCAGCAGGACAGTTTATCAGGCCCTTCCCAAACCAATCTGAGCATGAAAGAACAATAGACCTGTCTAAAATCGTAGTTTGGACTGTTTTAAGGTCCTGGCCTTAAAGGTAAGGTCCTGGCCTTAAAGGTAAGGTCCTTGCCTCTCCCACTGTAAGATAACATCTCCCAGCAGTTTCAGGCCAGACCCCTGTACTCAGGGTCGCCCCCTGGGGGATGGAATGCTTCCCTTCACATGCAGGCCAGGGCCAGGATCTGCCTCTTGGTAGACAGTCACAGGATTTTCAGCTTTCCATTCTTCTTCACCCAAGTTGCCCCAGTTGCCTCAGGCATCTTCAATGCCTAACCCAGATTCATTCTGCAGTCTCTCCCCAACACATGCTAGTCCAAGCGGGCAGTAGTGTAGACCGTGTTCAAAGAGGGGCCACATGTTAAGGGCAGGAACTGAGAGTAAATATTTAGAACCATTCGAAGCCAAAGGATGTGTCATAACCTCCTAGTGTGTGACCATTTCCCCAGAAATTCATTTCTTCATTGTAAAGTACAACGGTATTGGTTCACAGAAGACTGGAACTTAAACCAAAAAGCTCAGGGCTACACGACAGTTGTTTTAAAGCACTGGGTAGGGGAAACCAGCACGGAATTGTAATGTGATGGAACAATGGCTCCAATGCACAGGTCACTCACTTGATGTGTGTTCATTGGCCACTACAATGGAGGGCATGGAGGGTGATAGGCCCGTAGGCTCTGGAGTCAGGTGGCATGGGTTCAAATCCTCGCTCTCACACTTACCAACTAGGTAACCTTGGACAAGTTCCTTAACTGTCCTCAGGTTCAGTTTCCCTACCTATGAAATGGATATACTAACAGGACGTCTGTAGTTGTTGGGAAGCCCAGAGGAGACGAAGTGTCTAAACCTAAGGTGGCATGTGGTAGGCGCTCGGTGGTTCATGGTAAGGAGGAGGACAGCAGAATTCTGCTGGGTGCTAGTCCAGTGATTGAATAAGCTGCAGCCACTACCCCCTGCAGGCAGAAAAGGTAAGTGAATGAATGCTATTTGTGGGGAGAGGGCTGTGGGAACAGCACGTGGGCACATGAGGATGAAGGTGGAGTGGCTGGGGTTTTTAGCTTCAGTTTACAGATGAGGGAAAAAATGAGTTTAGAGAATCCAGTGACTTGTCCAGTGACCGGTAGGTTTCACAGGAGTGGGGTTTGCCTGAGGCCAAATTCCACGTCCACCCTCCCACAGCTCATGTAGGCGTCAGCCATTCCACAGATACTGTCACCACCTTGTTGGCAGTAAGTGGTTGATTTAGATCTAGTGACTTTGTCCACAACTCACTCTCAAGTTAGACAGATACAAATACAAGAAAGGAGAAAATGACGGCGACGTGCGTTCAGTCATTGGAGGGTGGTTGTGCATGAGCACACGTGTGTCTGTGGCGCCCTGGGTTTGAACACGAGCTGCAGTCCCCCACACATCCTGGCAAGGGGAATGGCACCAGCTGCATACATTTTGACTACGTGCTGCAGAGGAGACTTCAGGAGCTCAGAGACACGCTTCATGTGCCTGGGTCCTTTTCTTCATGCGATAAAGCATCCAGTGTCCCCATCCAGAAGAAGCTGAAAAGAGGTACAGACTTGGAAAAGCAGGAGAAAGAGTCAAGCTGGGACACACTCCAAGAAGGAAGTTCAGTCGATGGTGACAGGGTTCATTGCAAATCCCTGGAGGCAACAGAAAAATGTTAAGATGTGGAAACTATTGGAACGCTGGCTTTCCAAGCTCAACTCTGGTTCTGACTCACCGTGCAAACTTGGAGACAGGACTTCACTTCTCTCAGACCCTGTGGTCTTTATGGGTGAGCCAAAGAGATGGGGGGACTCATGGTCAGCTGGTGAGCTGTCTGGTGACCATGGGATTCGGAGGAATGACCAGAGGGATTCAGAGAAGGTAGAGACCATTTGGAGCTGTGGCTATCAGAGACGCCTTCTGGGAGAAGGGGGCATTTGCAGGACTGGAGGGACTTGGACACCCAGAATGAAGAAAGAATTCTCTGCATAGAGATCATTGCTTAAGGAAAGTCATGGAGAGTGAAAAGGTATATGCAGAAAGCGGAGAAGAGCTAGACCCTCTGGGAGCAAAGGGTGTGTGCTGAGAGGGATCCAGGAACCCAGGAGACTAGACAGGGTGGAACCAGATGCCAGGCCATTGAAAGCGCTGATGGAGACATTTGCACTCCAAGAAGAGTGGCACCATGCTGCCCACCCCCAGGGACAGTGTCTGCATTGCAGTGTCTGAATGCCATGGGCACAAAATGCAAGGGAATGGTGAAGGTGCCCACCAAAGCCGTGCTGCAGACGCCTAGTGGCAGACTATAGAAGGTCCCTGAGGTCTCACTGAGCTCCTACTATGCACAACACTGGGACCCATAGCTCCTACTATGCAAGGCACTGGGACCCAGACTGTAGAAGGTCCCTGGGGTCTCACTGGTTCGGACCCTCGAGAATGTGAGGCCCATGCTGCCGCAGGCTTGGGAACCAGACCCCCTTAGTCCCACCCCACTCCACCCCTTTTGCTCTCTTCCCGCTTTCTTCTCCTGCTCTCAATTACAGCTTCTTCTCCCACCAGAAAGCTTTGTCCGACCCCCATGCTGAGCTTGTCCTTGCAATCATGTGACAGACCGGTGTTGCGCCCCTGCTCAGTGCCAGGCACTGTGTTGCATACACAAGAGCTGCCTTCACAGGGGGCTCCCTCAGCGCCATGTGGTCCCCTATGCTGTAGCACTTACCTCACTGTGCTGTGATGGTATAGTTATCAGTCTGTCCCTTCCAGACTGTGAGCTCCTGGAGACTGGAGAATCTGTTTTGTTAAGCCACGCCTCTCTAGAACATCATCACCTGGCACGTAGTAGGTGTTCATGAGATGGTAGCAGACCTAACAAAATAATGGTCCAACATGCATTCTGCCAGAAAATGTAGAGGGACACCGATAACACTGGGACTGACTGAAGAAGGAGACGCAAAGAAGCGGAAGCAGACATTCGTCACCTTTGTCTCAGGGCTCCAGATCTGAACATAAGTGAGGGGGGAGGGGGCCATTTTGACATTCCTCAAATTACTCCTAAGATGCACGTAGAAGCCTGAGTCGCAATATAATGCAGTCCTCGGTCCGTGGTGTGGAACACAGGACTCCAGTTCTTGGCTGTATGTGATGGGGGAGAGGTTACGTTTGCAAATCTGAACCTTAAAAAGCAAATAAATAACATGATGTAACAGAAAAAGGGAGTCTTCCTGTTGAGGATGGCTGAACTAAGCTCAGTGGTTTTGGGGGTTTTTTTTTTTGCTCTACCATTTATTACTTGTGTGATCTTGAAAAATTACTTATCTCTCTGCAGCTTAATTCCCTTATCTTCAAAAAGAAGAAGACAATAATGGAACCTAACAAAGAAGTTTGGCATGAAGATTAAATAAAATCATGCATAAGAGGGCTTGGCTGGGTGCCTGGCTCCCAGGAAGTCCTCAGTGGATGGTGGCTACAAGGGTGATGATAAAAATTAAGACGGAAAGAGAGGAAGGAGGAAGCAGAAGAGAAAAAGAAAGGGGGAGGGACAGACGTGGAGGAGGGTCACAGAGTTATGCTGACTGCGTAAGATTGTGTATTTCAACGTGCTGAGCACACACCTGGCAAGTGACCTGTTGGTCATCTTCTCCTTCCTCCCTCCTTGAATAGGTTACAAGACACCCCTCCTGAGACTGAGATCCCCAGAGCAAAAAAGAAATTTGTCAAATGGTTCCAGCAGAAAAGTACTGAGACACAGGCAACAGCGCCACCTACTGCACAGAGGCACTTCTGTTTCTCCTAGGACCATTTCTGTTGACATGAGAGGAGTGCTTCAAGCTCAGGGTTGAAAACAAACAAACAAACAAAAACTGTGAACTGATCTATATATAGGGTTTGAAGATAGAGATCAAATTGTAACCCTGAGCATGAACGTATTGAATACACTGAAAAAATTGCCAATGGCATCCAGGGGCCCCTGCCATGAGAGCACGGTGTGGATTGCCTGCTGGTTCCTCCCCCCAAGTCCATAGAACTGTAGGGCACAGTGCCCTGCAGGCCCCAGGCCACACCACTGCTGCAGCCCTGGGGCGTCCTCCCTGCCTCCCTGCCCAGGTGTCAGCACTGACTTCAACTCAAATTCAGCCCTGAAATGTACAACTTCCTGCAACTGCAGAAGTAAATGGTATTCTACTGTTCTTGCTTAAACTGGAATGTTTACGTCAAGTAGCTTGCTTTGCATTAATATATTCTTTCTTTTAAAAAAAACTACTGTATTTATTTAATTTATTCCCTTTTTCTCCCCACACCTATTCATGTTCACCCAAACATGCTCCCAAAGGACAACTGTACTTTTTTGTCTAAAATTGTTAAAACACATCCTTTTGCATATAGAGGTTTAATCAGTGGACTAAGTGATAACCCATTTGGTCATTTTTACTCTTCTCCCTCCCCCTCAATTTCCACCTGGAGGCTGTTTGCACCTCAGGAATGAGCCTGCCCCAAGCCTTGTTCATCTTTGTGTCTCCGACACTGTTGAACAACATTCACATCAAAATTCTCAAAAAAAGAGCACATGAATTCAAATGCTACAATGTTCTGGAGATCTGTAGGTTGCACATATGAAATGTTTGCACACAATTCAAGATGATTCCATCGTGCCTGCTGATGTGAATCCACTGCCCAAACTCAGTACAAACTGGACCTTGGGAACCAATCTGGGCTCAGGTAAAAGACCCAAGGAGTACAAGGCAGAGCTTCGGTTCAGTGCAGGGCAGTGAAGGTCCAGGCTCCCTTGGAAGGATATGGGTTGGTATCGATGCACACAGAGCAGATAGCTTTTGTGGAATTGATTTTGAATTAACCCATAGGAGTTGATTTCAAGGAGTCTAAAGCGCAGCAGTCAGCCCACACAACCTTGCTGAGTCTGAATCTGTGAGACACTAGAAGTTAGGAAAAGTTCACCTGCACCACTTACCTTGTGTGACATGGAGATGGGTCGAGTCTCTGGGCTTCCAGACCTTACGTGGCAAAGAGGAGTAGGGCTTCCATTTTACTAGGTTGTTGTGAGACTGACCTAAGAGTTGCCGTGAATGTGGTGGTGAAGACAGTGGGTGTGGGGTCTGTCAGACCTGCCTCTCCCCACATTTGCCAGAGGATTGGGGGCAGCTCACTCAACAGCTTACAACCAACACCCCCTGAGACTGGAGTTGGGGTTACCGGGAAACTAAAGTAACTCACAGCACTTGGAGACAAACTCTTGTTCAGGCCAGAGAGGGATTCTCAGCTGGGAGGCCTGGGAAGCTTTCTTCCCAGGGGTGCTATAAAAACGTGGATTCCACTCTAAGTTTCACATTCCTACCAGGAGGCATCTGACAGGCTCAGCTTTGGATTCTCTTCCCCTAAAGAAATCACCATGGCCCAGGGCAGTGAGTTGGGGACGGAAGGGTTAAGGAGCCCCCTGATCACAGAGTCAGTGCTATGGATGCAGATCAAATGACAGAAATCATGTTGCCCACTCCCTGATACATGCTGGAATTTAATACATTATTATTGTGTGATAGTGTTTTGCAAAGAGGAGCTCATTATTTCCCTGCATGCTTATTGCATCACTGAACCTGTGCTACACCCCACAGAAGAGAGAGAAGTGTAAGAAATGTCTGCCTTCAGGGATCTTCCAGTCTCAGTGAGGAAAAATGACAATATGTGATTAAGGGCTTGCGTTTATGACCCCGATCACAAGGGTCAAGAGAGAAAGCAAAATGCTTTACTTTAGAAAAGAGAGAGGGATGGCGGTAAACGCAAGATACTTCTGAGAGAGACAAATAAAAGTTTTGTAAGAAAAGTAATTTGGGAAAAATTGATTTTGAGGCTAGACTGCAAAGGGATTTTCTATTCCATTTCCTGAGCAGCCTCATACCCATAACAAAAGCAGACTTATTTATAAAGCCATTGATTGCCTTGTGTATATAGCTAACAACATGAAATAGAAAGGGGTATACTCCATCTCGACAACTAATAAGGAAAACATATTAATCATTCCTCCACTACCCCCTCTGGGTCTCTTCTCTCTGACTCCCTGCCTTGCCAAGTGATTTTGTTTTATTCCTACAAATGAAGCAATTTGCATGGTTTGAGTATGGTTTTGTTTGTGTTTTACTGAGAAATGTTCTATATCTCCACTATCAATTACCTTGAACTAGATCATGAAGATATTTATTGAAGAAAAATGTGTCACAAACACACACATACACACACACACACACATCTGTGATCAAACTTGGAGATAAAGGACTATGTAGTCCTAGGAGATATAAACTAGGACTATGTAGTCCTAGGAGATAAACGGACATTCCCACTAATCTGATTCGGGCTCTTTGCCTGTTTAGGAAACGGCAGAAGAGACATCCCTTACGATGGAAGAACTGCACTCCGATCATGCAGCAGCCTGTGGGTTTTCACTAGGGCTCTGCCGCTCACCTCCACTTTCTACTCTTTCTCGTGTAAGCATTTCAGTACCCCTGCACCCTGATTTCCTGCCACGAGAGGCAATTTCATAACAAATGGTCGTGCAATGTGGCAAGACCAAGAATAGCTTGGGCATGACATCTTCAAAAGAGGTGGCTGTTCTATAGCTCAGAGACTGGAGGGGTGTGCACGCACACACGCGCGCACGTGTGTGTGTGTGTGTGTGTGTGTGTGTGTGTAATGTACTGAGGCTGATTTATAGCTCTTTGTTCAAAGAGCTAGTTGGTCCAGGGAGAATAAGTCTGACCCCGTCTTTCTTTTATTCTACCAACAGAAAAAATAGCCAACATTTTTCATGGTTTACCCTAGGTATTTCATACCTATTAGCTCAGTAAATCTTCAAAACAACTCAAGAAGGTACATATGATTATTATCACTATTTTGTAGATGAGAAAATTAAGAAACAGGGAGGTTAAGAAAATTGTCCTAATAAAACAGCTGGTGTGCTCTGAAGACAGACTTTGAACTCAAGTCATCTGACTCCAGAGTTCATACTCTTAATTCCTTCACTATACCTGCAGAAGAGATTTTGGGGACCCATCTATACACACACCAGAACCCAGGAGATTATTCTAAAAAATCCAATTTAAAACACAATGACAAATTAAAATATTCATTTCCAGATCCCTGGCTCCAGACAAGATGGCTACACAGATCAGCTTGATCTAAAATTGCAACTCTAAGTTTTTCTTGCCCCACCTCCCCACCTCACATCGCATCATTTCCATCAATGAACTCCCAGCCATGCTGTTGGAAAACTGTTATCCCACCCTGTTCGGCAGAGCAGTGACTTCATTTAGGGAATTGTGGACCTTTGTGGGTGCTGCGGTTATTATTATTATATGTTTGTGAAGTGTTCATGATGTTATTCTGAGCACTTCGCGTGCATGGTGTTGTTGAAACCATGCCCCAGCTCTGCGTGGATGACCACCACTCTCCTCACAGCACAGGGTGAGACACCAAAGCTCAGCGTTTGAGGGGGATGGGAGCTCGCAAGTAGAGCCCACTGTTCAGTGCCCAGTGCATGATAAGCACCCAAATTCCAGCTGTTGTTATTCCCACCATCATTATGCAATAGTTTTTCATCATTGAACATTTTTACTGTTGCTTTGCTATTCCTATGAACTGGTCTTGACATGGCTCATAGGTAATGTAGTCCATATTAGAACTCAGATCGATATGCTTCCAAAACCTATGTCCTTTATCATCTCAGAAAGTTTCTGTCCAGAAACCAGCAACCAAGACAATGAGAGTTGGTACATCTGAAGAATAGTTAACAGACGGGGTGTGTTCAGCAGGGTGTAGATGAGATTTGGGGAATGGGAGACAACATTCTATGTATTCTCTGTTGCTATGGGGAACCTATCTGTGGTCAATGGTCGAAACATCGGAGATGCGGATGTCTGACTCCACTTAGGGTGCATGGTCACAGTCCATACTGATGAAATGGGATGTGCTTCCCAGCAGTCTGTGTTCTGCCCTTGGCAATGCTAAGGCAGAAGACATACAACCATCATCAGAGACTCTGGGAAGAATTTCTGTAAGGCGATGCCACAGAGGAGTTAATGTCAACTTCCCCTTACCAACCTGAAATTCTACAATTCATGAAGGCCCCTGTGCAGACCCTGAAAACTATGATTCATAAAGACATCACCTCTGTCCCTACCCAGGCACCCAGCCCCAAGCCTTTGTCTTTGCTCATCCATTCTACACCTTTCAAGTCCCAGGACCTGAGAACTTAACTGATCAGTTAGTGGTGCTAATGTATCTGGCTTTCCATTTACCAACATGTCACTCCTTCTAGTGAAAATAAAAACACCACAAATTTTAACTGAACAAATAAAATATATTTATTGAAAAAAATTAGGAAAGGAAAATAGAAGATTGTTCAAACTCTTGTGAATTTGTTGATGCCTATGTTTCCACACAGGTTTTTTTTTTAATGTTGCAATTTAAAATACAAATTGTTGAAATACAGACATGGCTCTAAGTGTAGGATCATTCTATATAGTGATGGGCTGGATACTATACATCTTTTCACTGCAATCCAACAAAAACTTAACACCCAATTCTGTGCCAAGCATGCTTTCCATCATTCGCAAATAAGTTGAGACCCCTTCTCTCAAGAAGCACTCTGTCTAGCACAGGACACTAACATGAAACGGAGCCTAATAAATGTACGCACATAATAAGGGTTGTGGTAACAATAAGCACAGTTTATTCGGGCACCTAAAAATATCAATGTCCATGATCATACAAATAATGGCCATAATCAGTAACTAACAGCATTCTGAATTTTTACATTTATTTTAGCTGATTTCAGCCTTAAAACAACCTTGAGAGTCGGTAAGCATTTTTATTTTTAGCTTCATTTTTCAAGGAAATAAAGAAACAGACTGGAAAAAGACTGTGGGCTTTTGAGCCAACCAGACTTACATTCAGCTCTAGAATCTGGCTCTGACTCCCAGTGTCACCCCAAGCCACTCACTTAACGTATTGGATACCTTTCAGGGCCAGTCTCAGGTTTGTGGGTAACGTCTGTTAAGTACACCCTGAAATGCAGCTTTTAAGATCCACAGAGGCTCAGAATAAGTCAGCGACTTGCCTGAGGTCACAAAATTAGTGAAGAGACTCTGCCGTCCCTGATTCTAATCCTGTCTTCCTCTGCACCGAGCCAGTTATAGCACTTAGGTAGCCATCTATTGTGGGTGATGCGCATGCCCAAAATAGAACAAGTGCTGCATCTGTACCTGTCTCTATCTACAGACATAGGTGCACTTTACACGTTTTGTTTTTTCTCCTTGAGCGTCCATGGTGGGGGGAAGGCTAAGTAATAGTTGTCTGACCTGTTCCCCAGTAAAACTTTGCTACCCAGATCCCTAGTCCATGATGTCAACACTAAAGACTACAATTAGAAGAGGGAATCCAAGAGGCTCACATACCTGTGGAAAAATCTACAAACCCTACAGAGTCACTCTGCTCCTAGGATGTAGACCATTTTCCTTCCAAGCAATGACTCCATTCTCCCGTGGACCAGACTGAAGAGCCCACTAGAGACCTCTGACGACATCAGCTTGGCATCCGTTTCAGTTGGATGAACAGTGAGTCCCTCCTGCAGAAGATGCTCACCTTCCTTAGCCCCTTTTAAAACTCAAAACAGAGCTGATAAAAAAAAAAACAAAGAGCAGTGATGAAGAGGAAACTCAGTCACCAGGGAGCTGCCTGATGGCCGTGAGTCAGCAGGGTAACAGTGTTGTGTGAGGTGAAGGCAAAAGGCTGAAATGAGCCGGAGCATCTGAGAACAGCCACAGAACCTGGAGGGAGATTTTAGAGCATTCTTTTCACAAGAAAAAAAAATTGTTTCTCTTGTCCAAAATCAGAAATACATTCTACAGTTACTACCAAACATACATCTATAGTAAATATACCAAAACTTTTGTGAGATAATTACTACCCTTACTACGTGTGATACATTCTGATGTCACCTATTCTGACCCCTCCAATTCTTTTCAACTTCCCAATGAGTTAATTTCTCAAGAGGCCAATAAGTCACAGATGTAGTTTGGGGAAAAATGAAACTGCCTTGTAGAATACCTCATTCAATCCCCTGCACAGTGCCCACACTAACTCTCATCGGTGCCAACGTACAGTACTCTTGAAGAATGTCAAAGTCATTCAAGAAAGTTAAGTTTACAGATAAGGTAAAACAACAATAATGGTATTCACTGACAAGTTTGAGCACTTGCTATATACTAGGCCCTGTGTTTGAACTCCAAATTCACGTACTATTGAATCCTCGCAGCAACCTTTCCATGGTTCTAGTACCACCTCCATTTTGCAGATGAGAAAACTGAGGACTCCACCAAAGGCTAGCTCCTTCCCACAAGGGCTCATCTAATCTTGGAGCTCAGCTCTTTGCAGCTGAGGGAATATTGGGGACCAAGGCATTTTTACGTTTTGCTTTTCCCCTTAGATGTCATTGTACCCTGGCCCTTAAGCCTTTTTAATCTCACCCTGCTTTCTGTACCAGGAGGTTCCTAGACATACAGACCCAAAGCTGGTCCAATGACACCCCTGATCTAACAAAACCTCCCTAAAATGGTGTTCTGGTGCAGTCCTCTCCTCCCTCTCCAGCATGTTGGATCTTACTATCAAGGTCAAAAGCAATACAGCAGCTCGGGGCATTATAATCTGACTTAACATCTAGAGCAGAAAGAGAAGAAAGGGAGAGAAGGGGCTTCTCTTCATTATTTGCATGTGTAAAATCTTTTTTCTGAAAGATCTCAAGATTCTTCTGTTTATTTCATTGGTCAGATCCCAGTCGCAAGCTCACCTGGGACCCATCACTGTTATAAGTGCTCATCTCCTGAGGTGGGCATATTGACACTCGTACAAAACCAGGATTCTGTTCATGGGGTTCTGTACCCATGGCTGTTGTAAAGGCAACTAATAGTGTCTGCTACATTGGTTTTTAAGGTCTGAATCTCAGGCATTTTCCAACCATCTTTCTCCCCACTGCCTCCCAAAGTGGAATTTAAACTTTACTGAACTTTTTTAAAGCTCCTTCAGTGTATCATGGGCTACTGATCGTCAGTCCTTTATTTCTGCTTTTCCCTTTGCTGAGACCATACCTTACCTTGTCCTCATCCTGATGCCTTCGCAATCTCTGCCCTTCTTCAAGGCCTTGAATAAGATGTCCTCTCCTTCAAGAGACCATGCTTGAGTAAGGTCTGGGTTAGGTGCCTGTCCTTTCTTGCTTGGCAGAAATTTATGGAGTTCAGAGGCCTGGTTTGCCATTACTTTTCTTGTGCCCCAGTCTCTACCAAGGTGCTTGGACTCATTGGTTGTTTTATAAACACTTGTTGAATAAATGGGTAGAAGTCACAGTTATTAAGTAGAAAGGGCACTGCATTGTAATATCATCCATTTTGAGTATGCACTAGAGACTTTATCAAATATTCATAACCCACAAAACAAGATGGCAGGATGTATTCATCCTGATTTTACTCAATTGGAAAACAAGCTTTAAAGAGATCAAATTACATGTACAAGGCCATGGAGCTTGTGAATGGTAGAGACAAGATTCAAATCCTGGTCTGGTTCTAGAGCCCAGGGATTTTCTGTTCAACCACACTGCTGTCCATAAGAGATGCATCTATTCAAAGTCCTTCTGTAGCTCTAGTTTGGGATGTGACCTAGAGCAGGGGTTGACAAATGCTTTTTATAAAGGGGTAGACGGTAAATATTTTAGCCTTTGAAGGACACATAGTCTCTGTCATAACTAATCTACTCTGATATTGTAGCTTGAAAGCAACCATAGACAATACATAAATGAATAAACATGATAGTGTTCCAATAAAAATGTATTGGCAAAAGCAAGTAACGGGCTGAATTTGTTCACAGGCTGCAGTTTGGGGACTGCTGACCTTGAGTAACTCTGTTCCCCCAACTTAGTTTTGCATTCTTCACCAATAAAACTGGATGACTTAGATTTGGTGCAAGTGAGGTGATATCCTACTCTGAGGTTCCGTTATTGAATACTGTTCTGAAGCCAAGAAAACATCCAGGTATGCTCATTTTGTTGGTGATAGGAAGGAAACAATGTAAAGTTTTATTTAATTAAAATATAGATATAAAAATTAATATGTGCTCTGAAAAAAATTAAAAAGAAATACACAAGGAGTGAAGTGTTCAGCCAATGTAAACTAAAACCACAAAGAAATGAAACAGCTAGCTATACACATATTCTCGTGTAAGAAGAGTTTGCTTAGGCATCCATACTCTATCAAACAGCCTAATGCTTCTTTGAAAATACTCTTTCCGTGTTTAGCCTCTACCATTTCTTAGAAGCTTCATAATTCCTCTACTCCTTAAATGTTGATTCTCAGTTTTAGAAGTTTGTAATTAACACATGTAGAAATCATTGTGAATAGAGTTGTCCATTATAAATCTTTAGAAATCCATTATTAAATACTCATATTATAGGATCCTTGGATCAAACAAGATGATGTACCTGACACAAAACCTGACAGAAAGAAGGTGTTTCATACATTGTGGTTGTTGTATCATTGGTATTAACATGATTTTTATTTAATACTGATGTCAGTGATTCTTAACTGGGGGGAATATGTCTCTTGGGATGTTCGGCAATGTCTGGAGACATTTCTGACCATCACAACTGGGGGTGTCTCTGGCATCCAAGGATGCTGCTGAACATCCTCCAATAACCAGAACCAGCCCCCATCACAGTGAGTTACCACTGTGGTCAATAGTACCAGGGTGTGGAAGTCTTCCGTCAGAGCAACTCCTGTGCCTAGCACAGTTCCAAACAACGCAGAGTAGATTGTCAATGAATGTTTGTGATTGAATGAATAAATAAATGAATGAGTAGATGGATAAAAACAGTCACTATTGTGGTAATATTTTGCTTCTACCTTTTACATTGCTAAGAAAACTGGAACTATTGAGTCCATTATATTTAGTTGATAGATACACTTTACTGCTGTGACCCCGCATGTACTGTTCAAAGTTAAACCTCCAATGTATGGCATAGTGGTGACACACACTAAGAAATAATAGATCGTAACTGAAGGAATGAGTAATCAGAGAATAAGTGAAGGTAGTTTCCTTTGCCTGTTTTACTAAGTTCATCCATCCAACCATTCCTGATCGAGCCTCGCTATGTCCTGGCTCTGTCCTGGCTCTGTCCTTGGTACTGAAATGATAAGGCTTTCCTTCTCAGCCTCTCGCTTGCACCCCATCCCTCCCACAAGGGCGGGGTTTGCATGTTGATATGAAAATTCATGCCACTCTCAGTTTTTCTGCAAATGGGAAAAAATCTGTAAAGTAAACCCCAGCAGCAAAGCACAGCCCTGCTTGCTCCACACTGACAGGCTGCATGTATTTTTGTAGGTAGAAATAATATGTGGAGGTAATTATGCTGAAGCAGCTGAGGCAGGAAATGCAAGAATGGCCACTGAACGTGGAAATACACAATAACCAGAGAATTCCCCTGAGCTCCAGGCAGCAGAGGACACTTTTACCCCCCACTCTGGGGTGAAATAAGTATTGCCTGTTGATGAAAGAATTAGTTACTATAGAGGGTTTATTTTCCGTTTTGTGTTTTTCTTTTCATTTTTAAGCCATTGCCCTAAAAGAACAAAGAGACATTTAGAGAATCATCACCGCTCAAATTTCCCATCTGGAAGGGTATGTCTTTGCCAGAAAAATATTAACCTTGGATTTATTAACCCTTGGTTGCCCACAGATGTAGGCATAAATCCATAAACCATTGAAAGTTTATGTAAGATTATTTTTCATGTCTCTATTTTTTGATGTACAATTGTGATCAGATTCATACCCTCCCAAAATTGTTAATAACCACTTAACTACCATTCTAGAACCCTTTAATTATACCAATGTTTAATGTTTTTGACTACTTAATATATACTAAGTACTATACTTAAGAATTGTACATATATTCTCTTTTAGTTGGAAAAATAACCCTATGAGGTAGGCAATCTGTTGTACTTCTAGGTGACAGAGCTGAAGCATAAGGAGAATATTGAACTTGACTGAGTACAGAGGGCAAACTCCAACCTCTAACTCTCACATCAGCTCCTTACCACAACTCAGTGGTGCCACTGTTGACATGGTGAATTCTACCTCGATAATTATCTGTGTGGCTTTAGGAGAATTATTTCACATCTGTGACCCTCAAATTCTCCACCCATAAAATGGAGTTAGCCATCTCATCAGGTCATCCCAAGGATTATATATAAAGTCTCACACAGTGTGTGGCACATATAAAACAGGCCATAAATGGTAATTATATTTCCACAGTCCCAATGCTTAATTTCCTATTACATTATAAATTTAAAAAAAACAAGTCCCAGAGATGGTATGTGACTTCCTCAAGATCACAAGGCCAAACAATGACCGTTCAAGGGCAATATCCCAAGCCTTTCCATCTAAACATTAAGAGCAACTTTGGCTGCACGTCATCCCATCCAACATCAGGGAGAAACCCCAAGGCCCCTGTGCTCAACCTGATAGAGGCCATGGAGTAATAAATAAGTAACTCCGGTTGTGACAGGAAAGGGTGATCCTTAGACCAAACATCAATACAGATGTTTGTGAACCTTTTAAAATGATACTGACCTGCTACATTTTTGTGTTTTTAATCCGTTCACTGGAAGTTGATCTGAGTGAAATAATAAAAGAAGAGAAGTTGGTAAAGGAGAGACTGAATCAGCGTTCTGTCTCTTTACAAGAAAAATCCTGATGAACTCACTACCCAAGACATTCTCTCAGCAGAAGATCAAGCAGCCCAAGGTTTTGACATGAGATAAATCCTAGCTCCGGACTAAGCAAGGTGTGTGACTTTGACCAAGCATTTTAGCTTCTCTGACTCTCACCACATTCAAGCAGAAAATGAAGTGAAATGCCCACTTGACATTGTTTGCAGAAGAGCCAGATGAAATTATAAGACATTTTGAAGACAGTTAAAGACAGGCTCTGAAGTTTAAGAGGCACCAGTTTGAATTCTGTTTCCACCACTTACAAGTTTTGTGACTAAACAACGTACTCCACCCCTGTAAACCTCATCATCCTCATTTCCAAAATAAGAATAACATTAAGATCTAAATTATAGAATTGTTGTGAAGATTAAGGGAGGTAATGCACATGTAGAGAAGATGGTGAATTTCCTGGTAAATATTTAGGTGTTCAACAAATGTTAACTAAGAAGAAGTTATTGTCCACAATGTTTTCCTGAGCAGAGACTGCTGCTGACTTCCTCTGAATTGATCTGTACATTCATTCATCAAACATACATTAAATAACTACTCTATGCCAGGTTTCATGCAAGATTTTACACACCACCTTTAAAGATTGGAACAAAGACTTGGAAACAACACAGAATTTAAAGGGGAGTAAGGACTGTCTTAAATATTTGAAGAATTATCACACACACAAAAATTTAACTTTCATCTCAACATCTCCAGAGAGGAAAATGAGGGCCAAGTCAAGAAAAATTAGGAGATGGAACATCTTCATTTTGCATAAGAATTTTTTTCACTGATTAGATCCATTTAACAATGGGACAGTTAATCTTGAAAGGTAATGAGCTTCCTATTATTAGAAACTATATAGTTTTATTGTCTTCTATTTTCTGCCAATGGATATACTGGGTTTCCAAATATGCTATGACATTCTCAGGTCTCTGTGACTTGCTTGTGCTGCTGTTCTCTCTATCTAGAACGACCTTCCCCCTCCCCCCACCACATATAATCATGGTCATTTCCTACTCAAGGTTTGAAGTGCTTGGGGTCCTTCCCTAAACTGATCCCATTCTCTGTAATCCTGTAAGCAAGCTGTGCATACTCTATGATAGCATTTCCATTGTTTTAATTTGTATAATATATGCCATCCTCATCTGACTATTTTGGGAACCAGGATTGTATCTCTCTCCACTTCACATCCCTTTGGGGCTGATAGTTCATGGGCACATATAATCTTCAGCCAATAAGTGCTGAGTGATAATCAGTAATTGCTATATCGTTCCTGAGAACATCAGAGAAGAAATGCTCTGAATCATATTAGATCCTTTTATATATGGTCTTTAGCGGTCAGGATAGGCTAGCCCTCTACTAAGAAATGTACCACTCAAAATCTCAAATGTTAAATCCTGTGAGTTTACTGCTCACTCTTCCGCAGTTAACCATAGGTCGGTTTTCTCTCCAGAGACCTGATGCTGTGACTCAGTGATCCAGGATGCTCATGTTTCGGCTTTACCATCCCAAATCAAGGCTTCCATAATCTCCACAGCATCACACAAAAAAGGAAAATCTCAAAGATGCTTTTCCCCTCATTCAGAAGCAACACACTTTGCTACGACTCACATTAGGCCAAAACTGGCTCCATGGCCTCATCTAACCTCAAGGAGGGACTGAGAAATAGTTTTCATTGGTCTAGATGGAAGCATAAAAAACCAGGATTTGGTGAATTCATAATTATCATCTCTCCCACATGGTCATTGGAAGAGAGTATAAAATAATCTTTAGAGTGCTGGTAATGTTGACCATTCTTCAAAAATAATATCTGTGAGCCTTTTAAAAAATGCACTAAATTGTATGCAAATTTCAATATATCTATATTCCTAAATATTGTATAGCAATTTAAAAATTATATTAGAGACAAGTGTATATATATTAATACAAAAGTATTATAAAATAATATACCCAACATGCCCTCAGCTTTGTCAAAGAGTAACAACTGTGCACATATGTATAAAAAATACTTATACCAGTTATCTCCAGAAGGTGGTATTACGTATGTTTCCATTTTCTTCTCTGTTTTTTTTTTGATTCCTATTTTTATGAGAAAGAATTATTACATTTGTTATCATTTTAAAAAGGAGTTTTTCCTCCTAACTTACCAAAATAATCTACCTACTGAGACAAGAAACTATTAAATCACTCAAGAGTGGAATTAGCTTTCAGTGTTTTCCATCTGGATTCTCCTGGAGGTTCATGAAATCTATCCAAAGACAACAGGGCTTTTTGCCTTCTCCTAAAGTGGTGTTTCTAAAACTAATACCCTGTAGAGTTCAGGCATCACATGTGAGAACTGCCAGCCCTAAATTTCAGAAGAAGAATGGCCAGGGTATGAAAACAGTGCAAGCACAGGCTAGACTGAGTGCTGAGTGAGGGAGGTGGGGATCCAGCAGAAGCCTTGCAATGGGTGGAAAGGTTGTCAGACCCATCCAGGTGGGCATGCTGAGAGCCACATTCAAGGTCAGGAGCTCAGGTGCACTTTCAGACAAGGGAACAGAATACAGGAAAAGGTGGAAGAGAAAGTAGAAAAGAAGAAGGGAGGAGACTAGAGTAAAATAAGAAGAGAGAATACAATAAGTCATAAACTATGGTAAGGGGCTAAAGAGAGGGGAGACAGGAGGGGCGGGGACAAGGGGGGAAGGGAAACTGAGAGGTAGGACTGTTTCAATCAACTACACCTCAACTCAGATATTATTCTGCCTCTTATAACCTGACACCTTCATGTTTATGCTTAACCTCTGTTTCTCACTTTTGTTTGATTTATATACTTGTTTTTAATCCAAATAATGCATAAACATTAAAAATCTAGAAGTTTCCCACAGCTAACATATGTTCAGCCTCTCCATTCTGTGCCCAAAGCTCTGGACTTTTAGATTCAGAAGGTCAAAATCTATCTCCAAAGGAAAGAAGGAGAGGGAGAAAGAGAGAGAACAGGTTATTATTACCATAAATATACCTATTTTCTTCCTTTATTAGCTTAATGCCAGTCTCACCAGGGTGTGTTGGAACCTGAAATAACCTGATCGGTAGCAGTGTGGCCTGGATATTGTCCCACGAATAAGCGCAGACATTCTGAGTCAAGGCACCAAGCTGTGGTTTCTACCAGCATGAAGTCTGGAAAACCAGCAGAAGGAAATGTCTGCTACCCCGGTGCCTGGGGATAAGGGTTCCCTAGCAGGCAGGAGATGCAGAGAGCCATATCACGTAGGTTTCTGTGAGGTTCTTGCAGAAGGTGCTAGAAAAATCTACAGATCTGGCTTTGGAACAAGCAGTCAAATGGACAGTCGTATTAGGGGTAATGTGTTTTTTTCTCTGGCACAATGGAAAAATAAATCCCTTAGCAAGAACCCCAGGAAAGCTTATTACTTTCATAAAATATTTTTTTCTTTCCTTTTCAATGCTTGGTAAAGATTAAAACCAGAAGACAAATTTCACTTCATTGAGTGTTTTTATGTGTGTGAACCAAGAAATTCTATAAAGATTCAATTTAAAAAATCAATGAAGTTTTTGAAAGTACTATGCAATCTAAAGTCCCCCAACCTAGAATCATAATTTGGGGGGGATACACAGAAGGCTTGCAGAATTGCTAATTAAAGAAATCATATTTCCCTGAAATGGTTCTGAATCATCAAGTCTAGGGGCTGGAGAAGGGACACAAGAGATCATTTTGTCATCTCCCAGCTCAAACACTAAGCCAGAAAAATCCTTGTCTGTTCTTTTCCATAAGCCTCCAGAACAGAAAAGAATGTTCATTCTCCCTTGATGGTGCCACCAGTCGGTGAGTCACTTAGTCAACAGGCATGGAGCATTTTTTTAGCACCCAGTTTAATATTGATTGGAAAGAAGAAAATTATTCCTGGCATAAATTGAGCAGGAGGGAGAGATGAGGCATCTGGGACGTTGGCCTAGTAGGTTCTCAAGCCTCAGCCCTTGCTGTTCCCACACTGAATCATGTCATTAGCCTCCTTTCCTTCAACAGAAAAATGGAGATAAAACACCGCCTAGCATACATGATTGATGAGAGGATTACAAGAAAGAACATGGGCTTTAACCAAGATTTAGATCCTAGCTTTGCTCTTTTATGATGTGGGTGACACAGTCAAGGCTCTTATACCTTTCAGCTCAGTTTCCTCATCTGAAAAATACCATGAAGGGCTGTTGTGAAAATCAAAGATAGTTTATACAATGTAATGGGCACACACCTAATAAATGAGTTCCTGTTGTTGTTGAAAGTATTTCATTGACTGTGAGCTTCTGTGCACATTTTAGGAACCTTGTGCCCCACCCAAGGTTTCATTGTTACCCCATGGAATTGGTGTGTTAAGTTGTCTCAATCTGGTTGGGAATAAACATGAAAAGGTTTTCTTTTTCTCCCGTCACAGTTTCTTCCCCACTCCTCAGTTCTCACTGCCAGGGCTGCACCTCATAGTTTTTTGCTGCTGTTCTCCTCAAAGACTAGGGTGGGGCAGCTTGGATCTGGTTATGGTGCAGAGGAAATTCAGACATCTTTGGATGCTGACCAGTGGAAGGGTAAGGTAGCTACACTATCAGCTCTCTGCCTGGCAGCTCTTTCCCACTCCCTTTCTACCTGCTCAGGTAGACTCAGGCCGGATCAGCAGGTCCACTGCCTAAGCAGGTGTCCAACCAGCCCACGAGATGATAGTAAGTTGACTACAAATTTCTCAATGGCCTTGAGTTTCCCCGATGCCTTCGTCTATGATGTTGAATCCAACCAGGATATGCCTGCTACAGAATCAGGTTCAAATGTTTGTTTTAACCTGTTGCCTGCCTTTCAGACCATGTGGGTTTGCTTTTCCTCTTCTGAGTCAATCCAGAAACAAAAGAACCCTTGCCACTTAAACTGTTTAAACTAGCGGAACTGTTTGGTTTTAGCTAAAGGCTGTTGTCACAACAAAAACATTAAGCATGCAGCCAAGATATGTTCCTACTTGTGACATATGAAACTCCGGTGTCTTTGCCTGTAAGACTAGTGCCAGGCATTACAATACAGGAGGTACAATGTCTGCCATCTATTCCCCCCAAATGCTGCATGAAAGAAAATGCAGAGGCCAGAGCCCTGGGCAGAGTGATGGATGTACTTGCGTCCCCTGACACCAACACCCCAGTCAATGTTTTTATCTACATCTTTGATGTCATTTCTGCAAAAGTGCATGGCTATCAAACAAAGTGACCCTCGGCCAGTTATTCCCTGATCACCCCAAACATGTGGCATCATTTTCTCTCATTTGCTAGCAAGCGAGGAAGGGGTCGTCAATCAAACAGCAGAGAAGCCAGCTCTGTGGATGCAGACCCAAACCAAAAGGAATCCTGTCCTCCTGGGTTCCTAGCCTCCGGGAAAGACATAAATTAATATTTACTTTACAGACTGATAATTTATCTATTTATTTATTATTTACTTATTTTAAAGCTTTTTATTTAAAGATTTTATTTATTTATTTTTAGACAGAGTGGAAGGGAGGAAGAAAGACAGGGAGAGAAACATCAATGTGTGGTTGCCTCTTGCGCTCCCCACACTGGGAGAACCTGGTGGGTTCTCATGTGCCCTGACTGGGAATCGAACCAGTCATGTGCCCTGACTGGGAATCGAACCAGTGGCCTTCTGCTTCACAGTCCACCACTCAATCCACTGAGCCACACCAGCCAGGGCCAGACTAATAATTTTTATGATGAGGGTCAAGTACGGTGTGGTGAGGGCACAAAGGAAAAGAGTTTTTGTCAGTTTGGGGGTCGGAGGAGACGTGCTGGAGGGGATAATGCCCCTCGGCACTGAAGGACCAGGAAGCACTGCCTGTGTGAGGATGGGGGCTGGTGAGGGCAGGGAGAGCATTCACAACCCAAATTTCTGAGGCATGCAGCCTATGGCGTTCTGGGGAAAACTCCAGGTAGTAGGGTGTTACTGAACTGGAGGGGAAGGATTAGGGAGAGGTAGTGGTGGGAGGTTGTATCCATTTGTGGATGCTAAGTCTATGACCGTATCTTTATATTTAGTTTAATCCCCAGCTCCAGGCCATGAGGATTTGCATATTCTCTATGAGGCTTGTCAGAGAAAGAGTAACAACCCCAACTGCCAGAGATAAGAGATGTTTCTTTCAATTAAGAAAACACTCAGAAAAAAACAAAACTGAACATTTATCAAAGATAGTTTCTGTTGTACTTCCTTTTGTCATTAGTGAGTCACCTTCCGAGGTCCCCTATGGACTGTTTCTGAAGGTCTCTGATGGTTGAGCACACAGCCTCAGAATGGTGCCAAGAAGAACTCAGAGGCCAGCAGTCACTCGGTGAGGTGACATGCCAATCTCTCATCTTTGACTCAAGTGACTACTCCAATAGCTTTCAGAGTATATAGTGTAATGTTCCTTCCAATGATGCAAAGAGGAGGGGTGGCAACATTAAATACACTAGGACTGACCAAACATTGCAACAAAGGCAGTGGATTGGATGAGTAATACAAGAATTACTTTTGCTTGCTCATCTCATAGTCCAATAGAGCAGGTAGGGGGCTCTGTTCTACACAGTCGTCTATGTGTCCAGGCTTCTTCCATCTTGTGAAACAACCATCTTCAACAATTGGTCTTTAAAGTTTTCATGAAGAAGATAGAAAGCACAGAAGATTCCACGGACAGGGGTATTTGGCTAGGCATGGCATGGATTTCTTTTGCACATAGTCTCATAGGCAAAAAGTCACATTGCCTCCATCCAGTTCTAAGGGAATCTTGGAAATAAGGTCTTTCTGTGTGCCCAAGGAGAAACTTAAACAGGCTGATAAAAGCATTGTTTCAGGCACATTAAGAAAGATGGAAAAAAACTAGAGTTGACCTTGGCCTTTTGTAAAACTGATGACTGGCACAAGGGAGCAAAGAGAAAATAGGGAGCTGTTACTCCTTTATACCTTTGTGCTGAGCACTTTCATGTTCACATGGAGGTCGCGTCTACCTGCTGGAGTCAGGACAGACACACCATCTGAGGCATGGAGAATGGCTGGTGATAAACTTGTGTACTTTTGCACCTCGATATTTACGTGTGTGAGCTGAACTTGGAAACAGGCCTTGCAAGCTGCTAGAGCTAACTAGAGAATGAAGTATGGAATTTTGTAAGCTCTAAGAGCCTGTGAGTCTGCTAACAAATCTCACAGTCTGAGAAATGGCCTTTAATGTTTTCCCTCGGAGTGTATGCTTTTCCGGCTGTTGGCAATTTCCCCCCCATATAACAAGATGTCACTTTCACAAGAACACTTGGCAACACCCATGTCCAAGGACTGTTCCTCACTGGCCAAGGTTGCGATAGAACCAAATTAAATTTGGGAGTAAAAAAGTGTACCTTTTCATCATCCAAGAGCAAATATATACCTAGTGACAGAGCCCATATAACATTTACACATAGATCTAAAATGTTAGCGTCTTGGGTGAAATAACAGAAAACAAAGAAGGACATTTTGGTTCATTACATCAGATTCTTGCAAAGTTTCACAGACTTTTGAGCTAATTCTACAGTTTTTGTATTTACCATTTCATTGCCTAGCTATGTAAAGAAAAAATTTTTTTTCTTTAAGGTTCATCAAAAATGGCAAAGCATCTTAATGTGAAACATTAGGTATGATGCAGGAATATAAAGCAATAGAATCATTTGGGGAAAGACATTATTATATCTCAAAAATATAATGCTGGTTTGGGGGGTAACCTTTATAATGCTGGTTTGGGGGTGGTTTTAAAATTCATCTTACTGTCATCGTTTTGTGTAGGAATTTGGGGTCCTAATATTCTTTCATTTTCTGCCCTCCTTCTACCCTGTGCTAATTGTAGTTATTAATATTATTATTTTGACAAATAGGATACACAAATCACTTTCTGATAGTGTTGGTATAAGGATCAAATGAGATAACATGTACCTAATTATTTTCATGTAATAAAATGGTCCATCTATTACATCACGTGGTCTTGTGCAGGCATATATGTCCTGCTCTCCACTGCCCTGCATGCATTTCCCTGTGACAGTCTTATCCCCTGTCATTGTCTGTCATGCAGTCAAGAGCCTGCAGTAGACCTGGGCTTCAGGTAGGTTCAGGTAGGGATGCTGCAATAACACGGTGGACACGTGTGATAGATGGGCCACACACAGGCATGGTATCAAGACCAGCTCATGCCCCATCCAAAGACAGACATGGTGTTCTCAATGTCTTTCTTCCTTAGGCAGGAAGACACTGAATACCTCTCAGCCCACCTTCCTCTGTAGGCCCCTAGGCAGACAAAGAGACGGTCATTTCCACCCCAGCTCCAGAAGGGCAGGAGAGAATGCAGCTGATGTGGTCTATGGCTTTCATTTCACCCATAGGAGGTCATCAGGTTGGAAAGAGCATAATATATTTTGGACCATAACTATTTTCTAACTTTTTCTTTCAACCTCTTTGATCTTTGTTCTGCCTAGGCTTGGTTCGTGAGACAGACTTAACGACTTTCCATATACCTGGATGGGTCATGGGCAGATCCAATCCAGAGATAGGCCCCAATATTTAGATTTAGAGGGAGTGAGGGAGAGAAAGAAAGAGAAAGAGAGACTTAGCTGAAGGAATTGGCTCACATGATTATAAGAGTCTCAGAAATCCCGGCTTCGGCAGTCAGCCAGCCAATGGTGTGGACACATGTAGCTCCTGTCTGAGTCTGAAGGCACATGGACCAGGGTTGTTGAGGGTGTAAGTCCCAGTGTGAGTCCAAGTCCAGAGGCAAGAGAAGACAGATGTCCCAGCTTGAATACGGGCAGAGAAATTTCTTTCTTCCTCTTCCTTTTAGTTCCACGTCAGCCTTCTGCTTCATTCAGCCTAGGATCTGAAAGTTAATCTCATCCAGAAACCCCTCACAGACATGCCCAGGATGAGGTTTAACCAAATACCGGGGCCCCTCTGACCCCATCAAGTTGACTCATAAGCCTAACCATCAAGAGTCACAATCTCTAGATCTATACTGGGGAGTTATCCGCCCCACATCAGGAGATCAGTATTGTAAAGCATCTCCTCTTTTATCAAATCCTTAACATCCTCTCTGTGGAGCCTGCGCTTCTCCACCCCCCCGCCCCCGCCCCGCCCCCAGACAGCTCCTGGCGACCCCCCAGTTTCCCTCTGTGCTTTCTCTCTGTATTGTTATCACAAATGATCACTGAGGTCTAAGAATGTGCTCCGGAGAAGAACAGAACTTAAAGGCTGGCTAAGAAAAGACAGCCCTGGGAGAGAGGGGACGAAGCTAGACATGCAGCCATCAGCGTTAGGGCTTTTTGACAACATTAAGATAATTCACAGGAAGAAAGTAAAAATAGAAAAGGAAGGAAGGTGATCAAGGTAGTAGGTAAGTGCAACCCAAACTTTCATGAAATCGAAAAATTATCACCGTAGAATTGGTGGATTTTTTAGGGCAAGGAAGGTAGGTACTGAGGATGGCCACAAGCTACGTGAACATTAGATCCACACAGGAAAGATGCGGGGGTCGTAGGCCATCATTCATCACATCAAGGGCACCAGAGGAGGTGTGCATCTGTCAATCAATCATTGTCTTGCATCCCCATAGAAATGTCGGCATTCAGAAGGTGAAGAAACTAGGCAAGACATTGGAGGTGTGTCTCAGGACTCTGCAGTGTTGACGAGGAGGGACTCTTTACGTGGTCACTGATGTCCTGGTCGAAGGGAAACAGTGCCACCCAGTGTCCTAAAACCAGTGCCTGTCTAGCTGTTGGCATTTTTCACGACTAAATTTGGGAATCTCTTTCAGTTAAAACATATTTTGGGCTGAAGTATAACAATTGATGCACTGGCGAGTATAAATGATGCAATCGTTCATTTTGTGCTTTGAGAGCGAGAGAGAGGATGGATTGGGAAAGAAAAGAAAGAGGGTTAAGAGGGTGTTGAAGGTTCCTGTGATGGGTCAGGATTGAGCCCTGTGAAGGCAGTAAAGAGAGGCAATCAACACGGAGGGCAGGTCTCAAAGGCTTCTCATTTTGCAGAGAGCTATCATTCATTTGGGCAAGGATAAACAGAACGTACGTGCTAAGCTCTCGCTTTTGCCAAGGCATACGAGGCCCAGGGGCATCTATGTAACAAACCCCACAATAGAAGCAAATGTCAAGGTCTGTGGGAACACGGAAGGGAGCAATTAACTTGGCATGTGCACTAAAATAAGGTGCTGGCCAATCAGGGTTCTAATCCCAGCCCTAACAGTTCCTCGCTGTAGATCCCAAGACAAGCAGCCTTAAGTCTCTCTGAGCCTCAGTTTCCTCTGTGAAAATGGGGATGGTAATAATAACGACCACATCGCACTGCAAGGATTCAATAACTTAAGGTATTGAAAGAGCCTAATGCCAGGCTTAACACCTACAAATATTCACTTGAGGTGATTTCCTATCATAGAAGAGACTCTGGGCAGGTTTCATTGGCAAAATGACTTTTGAGCCGGATCCCTAAGAAGTAAGAGCCCCATTTTCTTGCCTGAAGAACTCGTATCTTCTTTCATTGAAGGAATAGCTTAAGATTGCTGTGCATGGAGCAGTGGGGACCCAAGGCAGCCATCCTTCCAGCCAGCCAGATGAATGACTCGTTACAAGGGGTCAGTGGGTGACAGCTGTCAAGACAGATTACCCAGACAACCCAAAGAACGTGCAGGTCACCCCCAGGTGGAGAGAGCAAGCTCCTTATTCCCGAACACCTTTCTCTGCAGACTGGAAGCTCCAGTCTGGGGCTGTGTCCCTGAGGCGGTCTCATAGGCTGTGGCTGAAAAACCGTGGTTAAGGGAGGTATTTATCACAGAGAGCAAGAAAGGTTATTCTTGTACTTTATGAGGGTTGCTTCTCTGCCGCTAAGGGATCCAGAATGCATTGTGACTGGAGAGGATTAGGTTTACTGTATCCCAAAGATGCTTGCTCCATGGCACCTGTTTTCCTGGCTGCCGAGCAGCATGCACTTAAATATTGCTCAGCTCTAACTAGTTCTCGGCTCTAGAATTTGCAAATTGTTCCAAGTCCTGATCAGCAATCACAGCAACACTTCAGGTGAGAGGAAATCGTTATCTTTTGTTGGGAAAACAAAAAGATTGCTTCCCCTCCACAGAGCTGAACGCAGGATGTTTCTGCACATCTTTGTGTCTCGCTTACAGCGCCACCTGCTGTTTAGAAGCAAGCAATGTCCTACGTAGGCGATACTTCCCTTTAGGAGTCTCTCTAAATCAAGGCTCTCTTCACCGATCAAGAAAAGTAGAGATCAGCACTGCACCAGACATTAGAATATACCAAAAGAAGTAAAAGTGACACATTTAACCAAATATGTGACTTTTATTTCATGAGGAGGGCTGAGGAGGCCAGGGAGAGACATCAGAGCAAAGAAATAAATCTGAGAATAGGTCAAAATTAAATTGAACTCAGTGTGAAAGTAACAATTGAAACTAGCAATACGTGCCTAGCACTCCTAGGTAGTTTTGGCTTCAAAGAGCCAACTTCAAAACAGACCATTGAAATGTGGAGCGACTAAGTAAGAGATCAAGTTATAAAGAGTACGGGAGGGGAGACTAGGGATCTTTGAGAGTTTGAGAATAGGGTCCGGGAGTCTGAGTAGAATCTTTAGAAAGCTAGCCAGGTAAAGGCAAAAGGTGAAGGGAAGAAGTGGTGCGGTCGAGGGGTTTAACAGGCATGTTTAAGGTTGTCAACCAAGTCTGGGGCTGACCCAAGAGCTGCTTACTTCACAGGGGGGATGGGGCCCCCAGCTGCACAGACTGTCCTTGACTGTCCCACTCCCCAGCCAGCCCAGAGGGCACTTAGAAGGAGTACCTCGCCCACACTGAGCTGGGGATCTGGAACTGGGACCCAGCAGTCTCTGGTTGGGAAGAAAGGTGACACCTTTCCGAGGGGGGAGAAACCGCAATGTGTTGTGCACATGAAGCAGCAAAGAAGTCCAGTCTGCAGGAGAAAAACCTGGTGGCAGCCCTGTTTACCTCATCTCTGCCGCCCCGTCTCTCTGGCCTGCATTATTGTGACAGAATAGCCTCCCGACACGTGTCCCCACTCTGCCCTTGCCCTTCTCGATCTGTTTTACAGCAGGGGGTGATTCTGGTCAAACTGTAAGCAGGTTGTGTTGGTCCTCTTCTCAACGGTCCACCCGCTTGGGATCTCGGAGGGAAAGCTGGAGCACTTTCAGCAGTCCAAGAAGCCTGCATGACCTCTGCCTCTCGGTCTCTGATCTAGTTTCCTGCTAACTAATCTTCCCCTTTACCACCCTGTGCCAGCCTCCCTGGCCTCTTGTAATCGCTCAAATGTGATGCCTCAGGGCCTTTGCATTTGCTCTTCCCACAGCCTAGAATCTGTTCCCCCAGAGACCCAAGGAACTGACTCATTTACCCTCTAGGATTTGCTCACCTGTCAGGTTTTCGGTGAAGCCCTTCCTGATTGCCCAGTTAAATAGTAAAACACTTTATAACATTCTCTACCCCTTGTTCCTGCTTTCTCCTTCTCCATAGACCTTATCACCATCTGAAGATCGCCTTCAGAGTAAACATTCTGTGGGACTGTATTGTTGCTTCGGTGGTTTTATTCCTTATTCCTATTCACACAGAGGTGAGAATATATTGATGACAGATATCCTCGGGCTTTTGTATTTCTGCAAAGATGTTTCCATTGAACTCAACAGCTCTCAGTGAATCATTATAAGACATTCTGCTTTTTAACTCCCAGAAAGCACACTAGGGCAATAAAGGATTTTCAACATCTTTTTAACATGTCAACCATCTCTACTAATGCATGCCAGCTGTCTGTTAAGAAACGCAGGGGGAAAACAATCTCTATTATGTACAAAAAACTTTAAGAAGGAAAACATAGTAGGCAGGAGGAGATAAAAATTGCTAAAGACTTCCTGTAAAGTTTCATCAGACCCAATTTTGTTGAGAAGAGAATAATGAGCTTCTATTTTTGGAGGTTGTGATAATCAGACATTCTGATGATACTGTTTCACTTTGAGGCACGAGAAAGGCAGAGGCTCAGGTGGCAGGAAAGGGGAACATCCAGTTCCCATCCCCGTGAAAAGGGATTAGTGGTTGACTGATCCACCCAATCTCCACATTCCAGAGCTCGTGACTGTCCAGTGTGCAGGGATTCAGACACAGATTACTGTTTGTTTCCCCCGCAGTCTTGGCTGTTTAAAAAAGCACCACTCACTGTGCTCACTGATGCGATGGGAAGGAATCTCAAAGGACAAGCCAACGCATCCTTCTTTCCGTCAGTGGGGATGCTGAGGCAAAGAAAGATTTTCCCAAGTTCAGTCAACAGGATGGACCCTAAGGTGTCAAGGAGCCGCCTTTCACTTTTAACAGTTAGAACAAGAGGCTAAACTAGCAGAGTATAAAACATAATTTGAAAAATCAAATTCTATTCCCTACTCGGTAGACCAGTTTCGACCGGACAAGCATAAAGTGTTCTGAAATTAGCATGAGGAAGATGGTTATTTTCAACAGAATTGACCCTGAGACTGGATGTGGGGGATGAGGAAGATTGAAGTGGTAGATTTCCGGGAATCTGATTAGGTCAACACCTTATGAATTCCACCAGCCAAGAAAGAAGGCAGGATCTCATTTTCACAGCCCCCTTCTCAGCCAAACTCAGTCATGTGACCTGTGCTCCACCAATCAGATGTTCACTCAAGAGTGAGAGGGGGAAGCCACCACCAGCAGGTGGACTTTATTTTTTCAGAGAGATTTGGGAGTGGCGTGGTAGAAGTTCAAGCACACAGAGGCTGGCGTCCTGCGTCGGTGTTTGGGTAAGACGTTGGTGGGTTCTGCTGTAAGAGCTTTGCACTGCAGTTTGGCACAGTTCTGAATATACAGCTCCTGTCGGCGTGAGCAATGGCCAAGGCTGCTGAGAATTTTTATGGGCTTACGTGAGCCAAACTAACAGCTGTCACCAGAGACCGAAGCCTCAGCGGACTGAGAAAATGCTCCAAGAAGGGCAGCTCTGCAGCTTGTTTTGTGCATCAGAATCAGAGGAGGAGAGGTGAGGGGGTGACATGAAATCCATTGGTGGTAGATTAGGGAGAGGGAGAAGGGAAGCAGGGAAGTCTCTGGGACTCAATAAAAGGCAAAATGAAGCCACACATTCTTGTGCGTTGGTGGGCACAGGACAGTTCACAATGGACATTTGCAGCGCAGCGGGGTGGCGTGCTGGGAACCAGGTCACGATGAGGGGCCGTGGTCTGTGCCTGGTGCAGGGCTGTGCTCGGGGATCTGGGAAGGAGATCACTCTGACACAACCCTCAAGGCTGTGCCACCTTGGATACAAAAGACAACAGACAGGCTCACCTGAGGGAAAGACTGACCTTTGTCACGGAAGTCACAGGTCCAGGATGTGACTACCTGCCGTGGGCCACTTTGAGTGAGGAGTTTGTACGTTCCTGTGTGGTTACTTTCAGTCTCTGAGTTTGTAGCCCCCCCCCCCGCCCCCCCATGCAGGCCTCCCCTGAGTTTGTCAGGTTTTATACGTGGCCTGTTTTTTTGGCCACACACCTCAACCTGATTCTTTGGCTTCCCTGGGGAGTCTCTACATCATCTGTTCATCACACTTTTCTCTTCAAACCTGCTTGAGTGGTATGGTAGCCGGCCTCCGGGGAAGGCTGCCCCGTGAGCCTCACCTGGTGTCGTCTCTCCCTCGGATCTGGACTAGCCATGTGACTTGCTCCGGACAGAATGTGATGGACTGGTAAGTCCTAAGAATCCTTGCAGTTTCCGCCACTGCCTCTCGGACTGCTGGCTCTAGGGACGCTGCCTCTTTGGAACCCTGCTGCCACCCTGTGAGAAGCGTAGGCCACACGGAGAGGCTCTACAGTGTGAGGACAAATCAAATGAAATAGAAGAGACTTTGCACGATGTGCCCACCAGCCAGAGTCAGGTCTCCTTCCATCACCATGCACTCGACCCCTCCCTACCCATCATTACCCACCCACCCTGCTTTCCCTCCGGTAACCACCATACCATTGTCTGTATCTACGAGTTTTTGTTTGCTGTCTCGTTTGTTCATTTGTTGCTTTCAGTTTTGTATCCCACATATGAGAGAAATGGTAGGGTCCAGATGACTAGGAAACTTGTAATTTGAGGTACCTGTCTTTGAAATGTATATAGATCCCTTCAGAAATGAAATATAGGTCTCTTATTAACTTTATGATCCAGGGAAGTCTTCCTCAAGGAGGCATTTCTTTAAAATGTAAACATCAAGATAAATACCACCTCTCCCTCCCCCCCATCACATGCACATACACAGTTTCTCTGAGAGCCTAGGAGCCCGAGTAGACGGATCTTGGTCCACATTGCAAAACAATCTCCTGTTGTAGAGATATCGGAAGTTTGTTATTCTTCTGGATGCCAGAAGAATAACACAGTCGGTCACCCCAGTGACCCAATTACCCAGTAAAGTTGGAACGAACGCTATTGACAAGCGGTGTCATCAAGTCCTCTTACCTGAGGACCAGCTATTATTTATCTTGGGAACATGCCTGCAGTACGTTGCATCCGTTTGGCTACAGGAAAGGGTGAGCTTTCTTTCCATGCAATCGCTCAGCAGCTCGCCTCTGAAGCGCATCTCATTCTGGTTTACTGTTCATGCGATCATGAAACTGGCTTCTTTCTCTACTCTCTTCATGGATAGGTTTTCTGGGTTGGGAGAAGATGTCTTTCGGATTTCTATTTCTCAAGAGCAGGCAGTCTGGCTGTCAAGCCCAGCTGAGGTCCCAGATAACAGACAGCACCAGTTTCCAGCCGTGGGAGTGAGCCACCCTGGACATCTGACCCAGTGAGCCTTCAGATGACTGCCGCCATGGCCAGTATCTGGCCACAGCACATGAGGGAGTCTAAGCCAGAGCCTTCTGGCTAAGCCCAGGCAACCATAGAATCCTGACAGCTAATGAATTGCTGTTCTAAGCCACTAGGTTTGGGGGTAGTTTGTCATACATCGAAAGTAACAAAAACAAATGACTTTTGTTCTCACAAATAAGAGCTCTGAAACACACATATAAGCTCTTCTCTCCTTCTGTGTGGTGAGTATCTTGGAAAATGGGGGTCCATACCATCTCCAAACCATCCTGTTAAACCTGGTGTTATTTTTTACTCAAAGTAGTTACTAGTACATTTGCCTGATTAACTTGCTTTTCGGACAGATTGGAGTTTAAAGAAAATAAAACAACAAATTGGATGCAATTCACTTGAGTCAAACTAAATTGAATATTTTTTTATCTAACAACTGCTTCCAAAAAGCATTTGCTTCTGTTTGTTTACAGACTCCACAGATAATTTCCCTGAAGTTTAAAGCCAATACACACAAAATTGTGTTTAGGGAGCACCAAAATGGTGTCATTATTCCAAAATCATTTCCCAGCTCTGTCCTTGGTTCACTGGGCATTTCACGCTTACATTCACATCAGTTGACATCATTTTGGGTTCTGTGCCTACTTTCTTCCACCAACTATAGTGGGAGAAAGGTGTAATGGTATAATTCATGGCATTAATGCTATAATTAAGAGCTCTCTGTTAGTTGACCATAGGGACCTCTTTCACAAACACCCGCAGAAGATCGTCAAGGCGAAAACCGAACGGTTAGGCACGAAAAGTGCTGCCCACAGAGGTCCATCATTTCCTTTCTCTGGAGCATCAACCTGCACAGGCAACGAAGATTGGATTACGTTCCTGCTGATACACATTGTCTCTTGTGATTTGACTTCCTCATCCTCTTGACACATTACTGACTCTCGGGTTTCAAGATAAAAGCAATCCAGACACAGTCTTCGTGCTTTTTCCAGGATTGGTAAATGCCTTTTAGTTGCTATTTAAACTGAACTTGGAAATGTGAAGCTGCTCCCTTCCATTGACCTGGATCCTCCCTGATGGGATTCATTCTCACAGGAGGAGCTTGGGAAACATGGACCGGCAGCATTAATGTCCCATTCTTCTCCCCCTCGTTCATTTTTAAAAGCTTCACGTGGCAGGAGGAAGCAGACCACCCACGTACAGAAAAAGAAAAGGGGGGATTGTTGGAAAGGAGACGCCACAAGTGCAAACCAGACGACAAAGTCTGTTCCAGGCCATCACTTCCTGCCTGGGCCTGGCCGGCTGCAATCCCTGTCTTCCCTCTGTTTTCCATAGTCCCAGGGGTAAAGGCCTAAAGGCAGGGAGTGAAAAGGACTTGAGCGTTTTGGAAGAGTACAGGGAGAGGAGACGTCAGGGAGAAGTCATTCACAGTCTCAACACCTTCAACTACAAAAAGACATGTTTGAAATGTTGGAGTGCATGTCCCCGGGGTGCCTGGGAAGCCTGAAAATGTATAGGGGCTCCCCAGAGTGTCGTGTCTGGCTCTTTGCGAAGTGCTCAGTCAATGTCACCTCTGATGACTGTCATGTCCAGGGAGATAGCGGGAGCAGCACATTCTGTTTGGAGTGTTGTGCTTTAAGAAGGACATGGCAAATGCAGAACTACACCAGGAGAAGGAGAATATGGAGGAGGAAAAAGAAGCCAAAGAGAAGGAAGAGTAAAGATGGAGGAGGAAGGGGAAGATGACTGAGACAGTGAGAATTCTGCAGGAAAAAAAAATATATATATATAATACATGTATCTCAGGCCTAGAGAAAATAAAGCACAAAGGTCATAAGAACCAAAATGCACCATGGGTGAAAAAACAGACTTTGTTCATTCAAAATGCTTATCTTGTCCCTAGTGAGCTGCTAAGCACTGGGAATACAAATGTGACTCCTGCCCTCACAGAGCTTACAGCCTAGCAGAGGTGACAGCTAATTTAAAAGGTACCGTGACAGTGGGTGTAACGGGTGGCTGAGGTGGAACAGAGCAGGGATGGGTAAAGAGCTTTTGGTGGGGGAGCAGAAAGAAGGAGTTGTCTAGAGAGGCTTCCACCCACCACACAGGGACGAGGGTACTGGATAAATCGCTCACCGTTGTTAAGTCTCTGATGATCACCTGTCAGATGGGAATCGTAACAGTGCCTACCCACAGGGGGGCTGTGAAGCATAAACTGACAGTCCTTTAGGAGGACTCCCCTTGGTCTAACAAGGCACTCGGCCCGGTGGCCCGTGGGGCAAATTAACCTCGCCGCAGGTTGAGTCAGTGACTCACAAGGAAATGAGGTAGCCATGCTTGAAAACTGAAAAATTCTATAGGATGTATTTTCAGGTTCTCGTGGAAACGGGAAAATCTGGCAGCTCTGCTCGCACAGCTCCATACGGCAAAGGTTGGCTGGAACTGAGGCCCAGCTGCCCTTCTGGGCACAGTGTCTACCCTTGGCCTGGCCAGGACCCCACCAGCCCCCTTTTCTCACATGGGTTACCTGCCCAGCCCTGCAGGTTTCTGAATTGACTATTCTTGGGCTGCTGGATACGACTCACCTGCTTCCCGCTGTTTCGCCCTTCTCCCTCTTCCTCGCAGCAATTCTGAAAAACTTACAATTCCCCCACGATCTCCATGCTCCTCCACTCTTTTTCATGTTGTTCTTTCTATCTAGGAAAGAAAGTATAACTCAACTCTTGCTGAGGTAGGTTTTAATTATATTTTCAAGTGTGGAACGATTTTGCCTGGACAAAGCCATTGGACAAATGGCACATCATCCTCTGGGTAGTTTTAGCCTATTCATGCAAAAGAGAAGCAATAGGCTGACTGTTATTGTTAAAGGGGGAACGTTTCTGCTCCACACCTGTTGTTTCCTCCCAAGTGGAGGGAGATCCATCACAGCAACACCCCTGATTTCTCCCAGCTTCATGCAGGACCCTACGGCAAGAGCACATTTCCGTAAGCTTAAGTAAAAAGACTTTGAATGCACAACCTGGCACTTCTGTCTACCCTTTCGCTAGTTTCTCTATAAAAAGCATATATTTTGCTCTGCCTCTGTCATGGGGTAAAAGGAATCTGCCTCAGTAACAGAAAGTATCAGGTTCTCAACTGCAACTGTGTCCAGATGGTAAACCTGGGTGGCAGATTATTTGCAAAATGGCCACAGTTATTCCTCACCCTGAATCCAGCCACTAATGAGTCCATACAGCTGCTTCTGGGGGCAGAGAGCTGGGGGCTGGTGGAGGGAGAGCGGGCCTGAGGGGAGCAGGAGAATCCTGAGTTATCTCGGCATCACTTTCGGTTCCAACCTCCAGCATTTCTCTGCTGCTTTGCATGTTTTGAATTCCTCATTCTGTAGAAAACTATCTTCAGCCTTTGCCAGTCCAGCATCTGACCTCCCAGTCTGGAATTAGAAAAAAAGACCTGCAATGTGATGTCCTCCCCTCTCCTGCAGCAAGAGAGCCCTCCCACGGCAGAAACGCTCCTTCTGGAGATTCACTACAGAATCCGAAAATGGGTTTTCCCTGGCCACAAGCGTTCTGCCAGGAGATCTGTGAAATTTCTAAGCGCCTTATTCATCATCAGAGCATTGCATTCAACTTTGCTCTGAACAGGAACCTCACTTCACAGTGAAAAGAAAATTAGGTTGTCATAGAGGCCATCACTCAAGGACTCCCGGCCTTCTAGAACAGTAGGGGGCTTCCTGAAGACTTAATTATGGTGCTAGCTGGGCTGCTTTGCAAGGCGACACTACGATTATGTATATAAGATATAGTTTATGCTCTGAGCCAGATAGTAATATGCAGACTATTTCTTCTGTAGCCAGGACACATTGCATTCCATGCCCACAGCTCTAGACTTTAATGGTCTGGGTAATTTAGTGTGCAAGAGAAGAATGTTTCCTTTGGCACACACTGCACTGTTTCCTTCAAGTAGGGAGCTGAACTACCACCTGCCTCTTCAGGCTCCTCCACTCAAGGGCCCAGAGGAATAAGAGCTCAGGTGTTGGCTGGGATGCTGAATTCTGATCAGTGAGGCTGCTTACCCTGCAGTGGCAGTGTGGGAAGCCGTGTCTGAAGCCCAGGAAATCTCCTGTGAGGGCCTCTGAGTATCATTGCCTCATCGAGCGGCAAAAGTTAGTGGAAAATAACAGGAACCCCGTGCAGGAAGAACACAAAGGACTTCTACTTCTCAGGAATGGAAATGGGGGTCACTCCACCAGGCAGAGAACCTCAAAGAACTGAGCAGCTGGCTGAAGTCCAAGGCGACGGAAACCGGGCAGCAGAGAAGTCATAAATGCTTGGATACCAACTGCAGCCTTAACAACGATCGCACAAGTTTGACTATTAGTGGTAGCCAACACCACGATTTATTTCCAAAGAGTATGGAATATGGAGATGGGATGGT
Organism: Sturnira hondurensis; assembly: GCF_014824575.4. NCBI lineage: Eukaryota > Metazoa > Chordata > Mammalia > Chiroptera > Phyllostomidae > Sturnira > Sturnira hondurensis. The sequence continues at coordinate 48,074,201 of NW_028079044.1, forward strand.
GACCGGAGTAGAATGAGAATGGAAAAAATGTTTGGACCCCCCTGACCTAGAGCTGGATTTGATAATTCGAATGCCTTTGTGCTAGATTCTTTGAGAGAGGAGGCGAAAATAGTTTTCTGTTTTATGAGGAATATTTGCATTATATTTGATGAGGTTTATGTTGAGTGTGTGTGTTGACACTGTAAATGTGAACAAAACACAGTGAACATGTGGCTGTCGTGCAGCCAAAAGGTGAATGAAAATTTGCCATGATTTTTGGCTGCCTGGCATCTAAACCTCCTTCCTACGTGTGGAAAGCCCGCCCCTGCTAAGGCAAAAAGATGTCTCCCACTGCAACCTGAAAATTCCAGCTATTTATTTTCCTACCCTGTCTTGGTACCTCACTCAGCTCTGCCTACCAGCCACCAAAGTTGGAATTGGAAGGTAGTGGTGGAAAAGAAAAATGGGCCAGACTTCACCAGATCTAGGTTGGGAAGAATGGCAACAACAGTAGCTGAGTCGCCAGAGAAAAGAGTAGCTATTTGCAGTCAGTGAGTCACAACAGTGACAGTATTATATCTGTCGGTGTTGGGAGCAGCAGTCCGGTGGGGCTTCATCCGGCTGGTGTGGTGTGGCTTGGGGTGTTGTTCCCGTCTGTAAACTCTGAGCTGAAACCCCAGCTTTCTTGAGGGCCCTGTGAGTTACCCAGTTCTCTTTTAATGAATTTTTCTTCTGTGTAAATCAGACGGAGTTTGTTTCCATTGATTGAAACTTTGAACCCTGACTGTCACCTGTCATTCATTCAAGAACATTAATTACACTCTTACTATGTAAAAGACAGTGAACTGAGTGCTATTAGATACCACGGGTACAAGAATGAGCCAATGCAGACACGGTTCCTGCCTGTGTGTAGTTTACAGTCTATAGCGAGGGGGAGAGTAATCAAATGATAACGAGAATGTGTTTGATATTGATTCTGTCGTCTTTTCCACACTTATAGTTCCTTGAAGTCCATGAGACGATTTTCTCTACAGATTGGAGCAAAATGTTATTTCTGAGTAAAAGTGAGATGAATGAACCATCAATGGCATTCTCTTCTTCATAATTTTGCAAATTATCTCTAATTGGCATGTGTGTCTTTTAAAAATGTATCTTTTCTATTAGACAGATTGTATTTTATTTTCCAACAAAAATCATAGGAATCTCAAAGATTTTTTTGTTAATCACAAATATTTTCCGTTAGTATTCTGCACCAGTATACCAACATTTGGACACTGTATTCAGTTTCTGTGAGATTACGCCAAATTCACTACTCAATATGACTTGACATACTTGGGAAGATAGGCTTTATTTTCATATTAGTCAGTCATAAAAATGAGTAAAGCGGGTCAGGTTATGGCCAGAGCAATTTGATTGACTATTAGGATAAATAACAATGGGCAGCAATTATTCTGAAAAGATTTGCAATTAAATCAGGCCATTTTAAAATTGACTTATTAAATGTCTAAATGCTGGCACCTGCCTAATTATGTAAACTTGTATTACTTTACCTCGATGCTGAACGAGCAGTCGTGTCCACAGAAGTCAATGACATTTTTCTCTCTCTTTCCCCCACTGCTCCTTTCCTGCTGTGTTTGCTTCTCTGAGTCATCTGATGGCCCTTGGTGTACAGAGTCCTACATCCCAAGCTTGCCTTTTCTGGTACCACGTACACATGGACCAACCTTACTGTGACTTTGGACAATTAGTTTGAAACCAAGTTTAATAGCAAAATGGGGAATTCTACTTGGCCCATTTCATGAATCACTGAGGTTTCCTTTGGCCAACTAATCCCTTTTTGGGGAGACCAGATACCTCTCCATTGCGCTGTTAAATATCTATCTGTATAAACTTCTTTCCTCCTCAGTTTATTTCTTCTTTTATTTATAAACTACACACTTGGTGAAAGATGCCCTCTCTACTGTTTCTAGTTATTCTTTATCACCACACTCAAGGACCTGTCCCTTTTCCCACTGACGACTTCTGTAAATTAGTAGGAGTGACTTCTTCTGTAAAAAAGCGAATCCGAAATCCTCTGAGGTTGACCATCGGAGGGGAAAACTTCCCAGGGAGAGGGAAGCTGGACCTGGAAGCCCTCACCCTTGTCCCCCTGAGGTTCACTTTCCTTGATGACAGATTCTTGCGAGTCCTGCCCAGAATTGAGGGCATATATGACAGGACATGTCACTCAGCTCTACACTTCCATGAGCCATCCTTTCCTTACCTTTTCATAGGCTGTTCATTCCTGCTCCAACTTCTAGCTTTCTTGTATCTCCAGCTCAAACTCTGGATGAAGAGGTGCATTGGTCTAGGCTATGGTGTCCCCAGTGTCCCTTTGGGAAGGGTTGGGCTGCCCACCCTGAGACTGCTGTGTGTTGACAACCTGGGCCACTCTTGGCTGGGGTCTCTGCTGGCCTTGGCTGGACTCACTCTTGAATATGTGTGAAGCTGGTGGGTCAGCTGTGGCTGGCCCGTTTATGGTGAGAGGATTGGGGTGACAGGGGCCTCTCCCCAGGCTTTGTCACATCTCCTATGTCTCTGCATGCAAAATGTTGGTCACTGCCCCATTGGCCAAAGCAAGTTGCAAGGCCAGCCCCAATTAAGTGGAGAAAGCTTGTACCTCTTTTGGGAGGAGTTGCAAAGTCAAGTGCAAGTGTACGCGCACAGCAAGGGGGAGAAACAAGGCTGTTTTTCCCCCCAATATACCACAAAGAACTTCTTTTAATACTTTGACTTACCTATGTTTGCTTCTTGTCTTTATATTCTCTATGTTTCTCTCTCCCCTTCCTCTCTTTCTCCCTCCCTCTCTGTCTTCCTCTTCCCCTAAAAGGTTTAGTAAGTTCATTTTACATGTACAAGCTATACGGCAATAAGTAGGCTTCAATTTCACTTGCCATAGCTGCCTTGTGGAGGACCTCACTAACTAGAGTGCCACTATGTTTAAAAGAACGTCCCCTTCTTTTAGCAGCTTTAACTATACCCCGTGTTAAATGTTAGCATTCTAGTAAATAACAATGATAAATTATACTTTCCTGTAATTGTTGAAAATGATAGTGTTTCTAAGCAAGTGTTTCCTGCTGTTTGATTTAATCAAGAGCGAATAACCTTGTTAACCCAGGATTTGGTCTCTACCCATTTGCAATTCTCTTTGTAAAGCACAGCAGACCTTGGCATTTGGCTCCCAGGGAAGATAAGGGAAGTGTGCCTTGCACAGTGGCCTAGTTGGCACAGAAAGGGTTAGGTAATGATCTTTTGGATTAGAGGCTTATTCTTTTAACTTGTTTTAATGAGTGTTTCCAACTCCTTTGGCTAGCACGTGAGTGGAAAAAATTACTCTACAATTCAGAGTGCCCCGATGTCAAAATGCATGAGCTTAACTGGCAACTGAAATGGCATAATGAGGGCTATGACACCCTGACCTAGGGCTTCCTTTTCCTTCATTTCTTTCCTAAAGCAGTGAAGCTTGACCTTGGCTGCACAAAGAAACTCCTGAGGAGCTTTTAAAATAAGTGCCATCCCAGGTCATGCTGCAGACCAAATTATATCAGAATCTTGGGAGTGGGATCCTCTTCCAAAAATATTCTTTAAAGGTTCCCTGGTGGTTCCAAAGGTTAACCCAGTGTGAGAAATGCCTTGCACAGACTCAGGGAACATTACCACACAAGGGGATGTCTCTGGATTCTGAAATTGAGGAAAATTAAGTTTAGAGAGGTCAAAGGTTGTCAACAGGCCAGGTCAAGGGGAAAGCAGGATTCGAACTCATGGTTTCCAAGTCCAAAGTCTGCTTTTCATGCTTCGTAAGACCTGAAGAGCCCCAAGTCACTATTGAGGAATGGCAGAAATAAAATGGAATGAAAGAGCACATTACTGATATATTTAGTGAGAAAGAAAACTAAGCAATGAGAGCATCAGGTTGCATCATGAACTTTTGGGAATAAACTTTTGGGAGAAGTAAATATTCTTACGGTTATTTCCTATCAACTGTAAATTCGTTGACAATTACCTTTGAACAGTACAATGTGTGCTAATTAAAAGTGAATCATCTCAGTGCCTGACTTAGAAATTGGAACAAATACCGGACTAAACTGGGAACAGAGCTATTTAGGTAATTTGGACTAAAAGTTAATACTCTAATAGGATGTTGACAATGATCTAATGTCATTTTAATTGATGTTTTTCTGGCAGCAGGCATCCTTTGTGGAAAAGGGATCTGGTGGCCCATCTCTCTGTGCCATACACAGAGATACAAGGACAAGGGCTGGGCAGTTAGAGGAGATGGACAAAGCCCAGCTCCCTCGAGTTCAAGTTTAACTTCAAGAGTGGAGCACTGGCACAGAGGGGATGTGTTTGCAAGGGCGTACAGAAGAAGTGGTCCAGGAGAGGCAAACACTGTTCAATCAAGTACTAACCGAGGTGCTGAACCAGTCCTTTCGGAAATGGAGGAAGGGGTGTGCAGGGGGAGACACGGAAGAAGTCAGTTGGGTCAAGATATGGATCAAGGGCTTCTGTGTGGTAACAGTGTTACCAACAGCCTATGTGTCCAGCTTAGGAAAACACTTCGGTGTGGTATGTATGATTCAACAATTATGATGTTATCATTACTGTATTTTAGCTGTCTTTCCTCACAATCTCTGCTGATGACTTTATTTCTGGCAACAACACAAAGCCAAAAGATTAGGGGGATTAAAACAATAAGAAGAAGAAGAACCAAACTGTATGGGCCACACTACCTCACAGCCTTTGGGAGCTGCATCTTTTTGACTAACGTCATACCCTCCCTTGGCTTCAGGGCACTGTACCCTCTGGATCTCCTCTAACTCTGACGGTCTCTTTGGCTCCAACCCTCCCTCAGCTGGCTCTCTCTGAGTCCTGGCTTCAGCTGCTGTTCCTAGGCCAAAGATGCCAAAATATCTCACCTTGAGATTTCTCTGCCTACCTCTCTGCCTACCTCCAGGGCTATTCCCTTGGACGCCTCCCTTGGATGTCACCTCAAGCTTAATATGTCCAACAGAAATTCACCTCTTCTCTTCATAACCCCTCCCTAAAATAGGGCTCCTTTCCACCCATCTGCTCTCCTCCCAGCACCATCGGTTTCCCTAGTCTAACCCTGCAGTTACATAACAGATGCCTCGCTTTTGCTCCCAAGTAGCAGCCAATGAATCTCGGAGATTCTGCAGTAAGATTCAGCTCTTCCCTTTTCCGCCACCACCAAGAGTAGGCACCTAAGACTCCCCTCTGTATCGGTACTGAGGCCTTTCCTCCGTGCTGTCCACTCTGCTTCTGATGACTTAATGGTGCTGCTCAGATACAGAACCCAGAATGACTTCTTAAAGGGCAAATTCCAAGCTTGTATGTAAAGTCATCAACTTCCTATTTTACTTGTGTTGTTTTCCCGGTCATTGAATAAATTATAGTTATTGAATTAATATGTGCTAGCCTCTTACTGTGGGCCAGGCAGAAATATATAAACATGAAGAGAAAATGGGTTTTTCTACTTTCTGAAAAGTATGTAGTCCAGTTGTGGAATACAAATGCTTAGGACAGTTTAATTAGGGTTCCCATGGAAACGAGCTACAGTAGAGGCCAATCTACTTGGGGAGAAAACTGAGAGCAGTAAAAATTTCAGAGATGCTAAAAATAGGCAACAGTACATTGGAAGGTAACTGTTTGTCAAGTACTTTGTATTTGGCCTTTACCATTGGCAAGACACTCCCCTCCGACCAGCTTCTGTGACTCACTCTGACTTACCCTTCACCCTCTCCCAACCTCCTTAAGAACTTCCTAGCTCTCTGCTAATTTAAACACTGCTTTTGTCCCCAGTCTACCTCAAGATGAATTGCCCCCAAGCCCTTCCTGGCTTTCTATCGTCTTTCTCCTCTCCTTCCAATACTGCACAGTATCATTCCTTAACCAGAATGTGGGCACAACCTTCTAAGACAAATGTTCTCACATTTAAAAATGTATTTGAATCATCCCCAAGTGTGACTCTGGAAGTTTAGCTTCGGACCTACAAATCTCCTTTAAACAGTTACCCTGCTGATTCAAGACACAAACGAACCCTGAAGCAGTTTGAGGAGCAGTTTCTGACCTCCGTAGCTTCCTTCTATGCCTCTATGCAGGCTGCCCACTGCTTAGCAGAGTCTGTGGGCTTTGCTGAATGCCCTAGGCTGCAAGGGTCCGATTAGTTGGGTGACTGTTAGATAAATCAATTATTAATGACACTCAGAGAATCCAGAAAAATGGAGTGGACAGACAGCTCTCTCTGGGGGAGACTGTCTCCTGAGGCATAAAATCTCTCTGAAAGTCCCCAGTAGAGTGGAAGATGTGAAATTTTCTGTCCTTTCCAAAAATGCGCAGCCATCATCCCAAATGACCTCAGAGCGCCTCAATAAAATAAAATAACAACAACAAAAGTGCTATCAGAGACTACAGAACGCAGGGCAAGTTCAATAGCTCATAAAAGAAAAAACCCATGCTCTGAAAGCAATCACGCTTAGCCTCTCACACATCTTAAAGCGGTGCCACTGTAAGAAACAATTATACGTCGTCATGCACCTCGAATGAGGATTTACAGAAACGAATATGACACAAATCACTAGGGCTTGACAATAAAATGAAGCACGGAGGCGTTCCTTGAGCCACCCTCTCCAAGGGCCTCAACTGCAGTCGGGTGCCGCACAGCCCCCACGCCCGAAGGTGACTGCTCCGGGGCGGGGCCTGGACGTCGGCGACGTGCTGACGTCAGGGCGTCAGGACGGCCACCGCAACGTCGGGCGCGGAGCTGGGCCAGCCTGGGCGGCTGTCGCCCGCTTCGTAGCCTGAACCGCGGGTCGGCGCCCGTTCCCTTCGCCCTTCGCCCCTCGCCACGTCCGGTCCTCCGCGGCTCGGCGCTGGCCCGTTATGCTACCGTCGGCGCGTCCTGCGCGGCCCAGCTGAGCCTCGGAGCGGCGGCGGTCGCGGCTGGGGGTCACCATGCCTACCCGTGAGTGGCCGGGCGGGGGTCGGGGCGGGCTGGGGGCGTTGAGCGGCTGAGGCCCCGTGCGCGTGCAGTCCGGGGGGGTTGTCCGCCAGGGCGACCGGGACGCCGATCGGGACCGGGGGGAGCCAGGAAGTGCCCGCGACCTGCGGAGTTAGTTTCGCTTCGGCTTAGCCTTCCCAGGGGGCGGTGATTAGAGCCAGTGGCATAGACCGGGAAACTGAGCCTGGCACGTTACGAACGCAGGGCTGCTAGGGACGTAACATGTAGTAACCTAGACCTCAGGGACTTCAAAGTCCAAGCTCTCTAGAGCGTGGTGGGACTTTATGGGAAAATGCAAATTACGCGGCCCCATCGCCATCACCTTGTCACTTCCTCGAGAGCCAGCCCTGAGGGAATGAACTGGCCCCCGGGGTCCAGGGCCTATGCAGGGTCCTTCCTGGCGGGACCCCAAGTCCTCGAAACCTTGACTTGCTCGCTGTCTGTAAATCGTCGATTTGGCTAAAGTGTATGTTCTTTCGGGAACTTGTTGGGGTTAGAAGTTCCAGAGGGGGGTGGGGTTGTTGGGCCACCTGGCAGATCATTACAAATGCCAATTGAGGGCTCCTCAGAAGACACTTCGAATGAGATTCGGAGTTTGGGCCCCGGAATCTGCATATGTAGTAAGTGCCCTACGTGTTACTGAGGGACCCCAAAGTTTGGAAATCACTGGATGTGGGAGGCATTTTCGACACTACTACCCGTGACCCATTTTAAAAAGACCCAGAGAATCACAATATGACTTTAAATTCAGTGGCCCATATGGACCCATCCTGATCTTGGATGGAGAGAAAGCACCATTATAATGGATTTGAGAGTCTTTTCAAGTAGACCTCTTGTTGAGTAGGTGTCCTGTGCTGTCGAGTCTTTAAATATTTGTCATATGTTCCTAATATTGCACATATTTCTTAGAATTCATAACTCCTAACTGTCCTTATTTTGGTAGACATACGGGACCCTGGATTTCCAGGTCAGCCTCAAATGCATGTCTTATCTAGTGGTGGGTACAGAGGAGTTAGTTCCTGATACTGGGCATGTTTATGTCATGCCGTGGGAAATCTTTAAATAATCTCGATGCAAAGATTACTCCTAACTCCTCAAACGTGTGTGGGTGAGGTGGGTTTTACTGCGTGTCCTTCACTCTTGTTCTGGGATTCTGTATCCAGTCAACATGTCAGCGCTTTATATGTTCATTCCTCTGGATTGGAGGGTTATCACTGATTACTGTCAGTTTAGTCCTAAAATTCATATTGACGTTATTCAGTGAACATTTGTGATTAGCACTGTGCCACTCCCTTACTTTCTAAGAAAGCAAACTGCAGGGGGTAAACACCTACTCTTGAAAGTTACGGAATTTATTGGTAGAATGGCAGTGTGAGAGTCCTATGAAATTAAGCACAGTTTTAGTTATGTGCATAAAGAGGATGTAGAAAACTTGTTTCCTTTGAAGTGTCTGGTTTGCAATGCAACTTGACGTAAGGGTGAGCCATGCTGTACTTGGCAGAGTTAAGAATGTAGATTTCACGACACAAGTGGAAGACAAGTAAAATGTTTGTTATTTATCATTATTGTTGTCACTAATTATGGTCCCGTTTCTGGGATTGCGTAAGAGTGTGGTGCAATGGGTGGTGCCCGGTGACAGCAGTAGTGCTCGTCTTGTCTCTTCTTTTTGAGGGCGGGATTTCGGGGACAGTGCAGTGGACAGTGGTACTTTAAGAATTTTGTGTGTAGAAGAAACTTCAGCATGTTAAGTACATAAGCAAAGATAGTAAAATTATTACTTTGTTTAGGGATTTTTTTAAGGAAAAAAATCCTCTCTAAATAAGGTAACATTTTCTTTTTTTTCGTATTTAATTTATTTTTATTTTCAGAGAGAGGGGAAGGGAAGGAGAGAGGGAGAGAAACATCAATGTGTGGTTGCCTCTCATGTGTCCCCCACTGGGGACCTGGCCTGCAACCCAGGCATGTGCCCTGACTGGGAATTGAACTGCGATCCTTTGCTTTACAGGCTCGTGCTCAATCCACTGAGCTACAGCAGCCAGGGCTGTTTTCTTTTTCTAATGTCAAATGAGTTAAGAGACTCTTTTACAAACTGAACCAGTTCATCCTTAAGGGTTTAGTGAAGCAAAGGTAATGTTTTTCCATAAAGTGGGTGTTGGAGGTGGTTACTAGTGCCTCTCGGACTATAATTCTAAAAGTGACCCTTGCTCCAAGTCAGAGAATTGTTCTACTATTGCTATTTTGTTACTTATTTGGAATATTGGTGCTCTTGGTGATAAGTGGAATCCAGGAGAGCATGGAATACCTCGAAGGCTAAGCCATGGCGTTGTCTCGCAAATGGTAGTAGGTGCTCAGCTGTAGTGATTTTGGGGAGCTGTAGGCTCTTATTTGGAAAGCAAATCCCCGGAAGGATTCCTGACAGGAAGCTGCTGCGACGCAGGAACAATTCTGTGTGTCACTTACAGTCATTGTTTTCAGCAATCACTATGCACAGATTTCAAGACTGTTTCACCAAGTGATCTTTTTAAACCTAGGAACCTATAATTTGACACATCATTTCTCTAAAACCTTTTATTTCATCCTCCTCCATTCAGAGGATTAGGAAACATTTTGATCTTAAAGATATTCAAAGCCTGAATCAGAATTTTGAGTGGAAGAAATGTTAAAGCTTACTAATCCATTCATTTTGTTTTATTTCACTTTGCATATCAGGAGTCTCAGCCTCGGTAAGTTTCAGTGACTCGATTCAGGTCACATGTGCAGTAGAACCAGGCCTTGAACACAAATCTGGGCCCTGTGACTCCGATCACCAGGAGCACAGATCACTGGCAGAAGAGACTTTTGTGATTGTTCATTGCCCCCCTGTCTCCCTCGTCCACCCAGCACCTGTGTGTGCTGCCAGAGTTATAGGTGAAAAATTCCCTTTCTCACAGTAACCTTTGGCTTGACACTGTTTTGGATACTATCAGATCTCATTGTTTGATCTGTCCCTGCTTATGGGGCCATAGGGCTGCATTACAGATGGTGTAGGTGGTGCGAGATAAGGCCGGAGATGGAGAGAGGAGCCAGAATTTGAAGGAATTTATATGCCATGCAATTGGCTTCACTACAGTTGAGTTCAGGTTGTCGCAGTAGCAGTTATGTGGCCGTCTATTTTACGGGCACACTAGCAGTTTCCAGCTTACTCTTTACTTTATAGAAACTTTACAATTTGCTATTGAAGTAATTATTGAGTACTGATTGTGTGCCAGGCGGTATACTTTGTGCTTTATCTATTTTTCATTCTCTCTCACTTAAGAGAGGCCCTGTTTGACCTACCACAGAAATGGGGAGAGTGACGCTGGAGTGAAGTCCCCCATCTGTGACAGAGCCGCAGCTGGGATTGGAACTCGATGCGTCTGGCTTCCAAGTCCCACTTCTTTTTTCCTGCTCGCTGCTTTGAGCCAGGCAGGAGCTGAACCTGCTGTCATCAGACTCTCTCTGTTTTTTTAGCACTGTCACTTTTGCTTAGCGCCGAGTCTAATGGCATGATCGGTGCTTGGTAAATGTTGAGTAAATGGTTCATTGAATCTTAACTCAGGTCAGGGAAGTTATTCTTTGGACACTGTTACCTGAAGTAACTTTGTTCTCATAGAAATGGTGTTATGAAATTTTTACACTGTCTGATTAGGTTCTTAGCGGGTATGCCTGTGACATGTGCAAGACCAGAGACAAGAGTACAAATGGAGGCCTACGGATCAAAGTGTAAATCAGCGTTTTCCAGTCTTCGCAGTGGTGAGGCCTTGGACCAGCCAATTGTTTGCATGGGCGGCGGAGGCCTGCCCTGTGTATTGCAGGGTGTTTAACAGCATCTCTGGCACCCACGCACAGGAAGCCAGTGGTGATCTTCCCTGTCCCCTAAGTATAACCACCGGAAATATCTACAGACAGCATCATTCTTTTAGAAACCCGAAATGAACATTAAGCTATTACCTGAACTGATTCTTCCTTTGGCCCATAAGAGGGTTGCGTAACTGATCGAAGAGTTTTGACCATGTCTGTGGCTCAGAGAACCGGTGCGTTCTGTTGGCACTGCTGTCCGGACAGGAACTGTAAGATTCTGTGAATGACTTTGAGCGGTGGCTGGGGGGTTATACTGTTCCTGAGTAGGAAGTAAAATAATGGGGCTTTTTTCTTATCATTGGTGTTTTATGCTAAAAGGAGGAAGAAATGTTTTTTCTTTTTCTTTTTTTTATATCACACAGTATTTGTCTTCCTATGTCTTCACTTAGCATAATGCCCTCAAGGTCCATCCGTATTATTGCCAATGGCAAGATTTCCTTCTTTCTTAGCCATGAGAAGGAAGAAATAATTTGAGTTATTAAGTGTCCGTTTCAGTCGTGAAACCCTGAAAGGTTGAGATGAGTCATTATGTGTGGGTTTAATTTATAGGGAGTTTGTAGGTTTCTTTTCTTTTTCTTTCTTTCTTTTTTTGAATGATCGTGCACTGTAGAATGAATACAGTTCTAAGGGAGCATGATCACCAAGTGAATGTAAGCAGTTTCTCCTATCATTAACATGTCACACGCGTCAAGATCCTTGTCACTCGCGTTTGCCGGCTTCATTCGTGCTGAGGTGAGCCAGCTCTCTCTGTGTGCTAAAGCAGACAGACAGGAGCGGTTGTTACTCCTCTTCCTCCCACAGAGGATGTCTTATTCCCCCTTCCGCCTATTTATTAACTGCTCTCTCACTTTAAGTATTATTAGGTAGCAGGATTCCAATTTTTTGTTAGAGGAATTACTACTCAGGTTTTCTCCATTGTACCTCTGAATTGAGAGTTTGCTGCATTCTAAAATGAGACATTGAACCTTCTGCTGTGTAGTCTTCCAGCAGGACTTCGGTCCATGTAAATGCCGTTAATTTTTGCTGTTATTCTTAGTTGGTGAGTTACTCAGCTGTACCTTTTTCTTTTCATTACCTGGGCTCCAGGGTGTTTCTGCGGCAGTAGTTTTTGTGGAGAGTGCTAAGTGTTCTTCATACCCCTGCTATTTAATTAGCTTTTCCAACAACTGTCTGGGCAATTTGCTGCAAAGTTCTCTGCGCTCTGGTTGCACTTAACTTTAAATGGATCTCGCTCCCGCTGGGCAGAGAAAATGAAGTGTAAGGTGTTCGAGTTCACCATTGTCAATTCCTGGGATCACATACACTTTGCAAAAGGTAGTCTACCGGGCCAAAGGATTGGCCTGGAAGTTGAGAGGAGGGGCTTATTTATGACATCTGACTTACACTGACTTATCAACTTAGTTATAAGTTACTAGCTGTTTGATTTATTAATGAAAAATGAGAGTGTCTTTCAGGGGTATGCAGATGTAGTGGAATTCGTGTTGTTGGGTTTTAGAGGTGGAAACCCTTTATGAGCACATGATTAGAATCAGCGTGTTGTCAGGACAAGATTGTGGCATCTTGGAATCTGCTGCGCCTGGTTCCCAAAGGGCATCTGCAGGGAGGAGGGCATTGTGGGTAAGCGCGTAACTGCTGGGATTTGGGGTGGGGGCCTCCGTGCCTCTGGGTTTTCCCATTCTGTTAGCTGGCCGGACTGTGGGAGTGTCAGGGGTCTCATTTCTTCAGTTCACAGTTCAGATTAGAAGGAGACTTTAAGTGACTTGGCCATCCATGCCACCTTTTCCCCTGGTTCCATCTAGTTTTTTGCATGGTCTTCCAAGGATGGGAACACCTTAGGGAAGCAGTGCCAGGTTTGTCTTACTGCACCTGCTTCGTGGGAGGGAAACAGTTCAGGTCCAAGAGAGCGATGGCAGAAGCGTGGGTGTCGCCCCGGGCCAGTCCTGTTTCTGTTAGTGTCACAGGGGCTCCGTTTTCTGCCGTGGTAGCCTCTCACTGCTAGTTCCTATGGGTTCCGTGTTGTTCTCGACCCGCATCGGAGGGCGGCACAAGTGAACCTCCGGTTCCCTTTAGAGCCAGAGTTTTCCGAATGCCTCCTTGGAAGCGTGATTGGGACTTCGTGTGGAGAGGGTGCTGCGGAGACCGGGCAGGTGGGGTTCTCTACTGATGCCCACTCCAGCTGGTGGATCTGTTTTATCCGTAGGATTCTGCATGTGATTTCAGTTGGGAAGTGAGCTGGCTACTTACAAACAGCCTGAAATTTATAGTCCCGGACATGAGAATATACCCTCTGACAAGAACATAAGATGTTTTAGAATCAAAAGCTTAGGAACTTAGACACAGAAACCAAAACTATTTAGGTGATGGTGTCTCACCAGCTTTGCTGTGTTGATCTCCAGGAAGAGAGTTGTGTGATTTCTCAGTCACAGGCACTGTTGATGCGCTCTCGGAGTTACAGAAGTTTGCTTTCAGCTCTTCTTGTTTTCCTGTTGGATTTCCTTAGGGACTGGTTCATTCAGCAAACATTTTAGCGCCTGCATGAGCAAGGCACTGTTAGGTGTGGAACACAGACGTTAATACCACAGTGGAAAAGTTTATCTAACTTCTAGAACCTTCTATAGGTAAATGGCTACCACGGAAAGCAGGAACTGGCAGTCACCCTGTGAAGGATGTTGTGGAGTTCAGAGGAGAGGCTGCAAGGGGAGGACGAGTGGAAGATGACGTCGTAAGCCTGAGTGATTTCAAAGATGTTAACTGATTGGAGGTAGTGATCATTGAAGTGTGGTTTGGGGAAAAGGTTGGTGGTGAGTCATGCATGTGCAAATAATGCGCAGCCAGTCGGTGTAAGTCATTTGTACTGGGGAAGGTGGAGACTTCATCTACACGATAAATTTGTCTTTCACTCAACATACGCTTGTTGCACACTGTGTGTGCATTCCACTAGAGGAGCCCCCAGCACCCGCACACTGGGCGTAGTAGGTGTTAACATGGACCTGGTACCTTCTCCATGCAGCCTGGTCTCGTGAGGAAGACAAGTACAGAGCTTGCGATTATACTGACCAGACAGGGAGCTTTACGAGCCCCTCTGCCTGTTTTCTTTGCTGCCATACACACAGCTTTTGATAACAGTGCTTGGTCCATGGTGCACAGTGAGTCATGTAGACCGGCTCACATTACTGAAAGAGTGGCCCAGGTTGCTGTGGAAACACATGTGAAGTTGGAGAGTGGTTAGTCAAGCACCGTAGCCTGAGTGGTGGGCTTTCGATGTGGACAGTGGGAGAAGAGGGGACAGTGGGGGCATGGATTACAGGGGAGACGGAAGACTGAGGAGGAAGTACAATGGATGGAGGTATTGGATCAGTGGCTGAGGCAAGAGGAGGAGTCAGAATTCACTTCCAGGGTTTGGGCCTGACTGTGAGAGTGAACTGCTCTGGTTCAATAGGGAGACTTTTGGAGGAAGATTGTTTGGGGAAATTGAGATGGCGAGTGAGTTCATTTTAGGGTATGACAAGTGCCTGTAGTGCCTGAAGGACATTCAGGGCACATTTTTAGGAGTACCAGTGGATGAAAGAAGTAAAGGAGTAGCTTGTAAAGAAAGCAAAGAGGCTTAGGACAGAGTGTGGAGGAACATACCCGCTTAAGGATGGACTAGGCAGAGGAACTGCAGAGGGGGCAGGTGAGGCGCTGTCCACGCCAACGCCACTGCAGTAGACGCTTGCACGGCGAGAGCTGGGGGTGGTGCAGATGGCATGGCCACTCAGAGGAGCATCTGAGACGTTCTGCTGGGCGAGTAAAAGACAGCTGGACAGTCGTGCTGTTTGATGCTATGTCGAGGATAATTTACAAAGTATTAGAAAAAAATCTCATTTTAAAACTTTGGGCCCTGGCTGGTGTGGCTAAGTGGATTGAGCACAGGCCTGCAAACCAGAGGATTGCGGTTCAATTCCCAGTCAGGGCACATGCCTGGGTTGCAGGCCAGTTCCCAGCAGGGGACTCACGAGAGGCAACCATACATTGATATTTCTCTCCCTCTCTCCCCTTCCCCTCTAAAGATAAATAAATAAAATCTTTAAAAAAACTTTGGGACTTCAAGATGATTGTGTATCTTAACATGGTGTGTAGTGCCCTGTACTCATATCCTTAACTGTCTCGTCAGGGCTGCCCAGCAGGCGAAGACACCGTCAGAGGTGATCCTTGATTGAGGATGTAAACTCTGTAACTCCTGGGTCGACAAGCCAAATTGTGCACTTTGCAAATGGAAACTGGGGCGGCTCCCTGTATGTAGTGTAAAATATTTCACATAGAACTAAACTATTAGTCGCTTATTCCATTACTGTCTTTGTTAAGTCTTACCGTTTTGTGTAGCCGTGCAAGAACTGAATGATTTTCTGGCGGCAGATGCACTGCTTATGGAAACATGTGGAGGAAGCACTTTCTTTTAAACAAAGAACTGAGGAGCGTTCAGACACTTGAGGTATCACCCCGGAGCATCAGTTCGCCCTCGGAGCTCTCAGAGGGACTTACTCTCTCCCCTTACACAGTTCAGACCGCCCCCTGCTGCCCCCACCCGTTGGCTTCTAGGTGTTGACTCAGTGGAATGCAGTAGACAGGCTCCAGTCTTTCTTTCCAGCAACGTGGAAATACTGCTGCTCTGTTTGTCGCCATGCTGACCCGTCCCAGCAGCAGCTGGTTAGAGGCTGAACATCGGGGCTCCGAGAACATTAGGGAGGGGTGAGTACGATGAAGATGGGTTATACTGTTGAGTTTTTGCAATTGTAGATTAATTTTTTAATCTACAGTTGCACTGCTAACATTCTGAGTATTTGCATAAAAGTGAAATGATTCTTAAAATCAGTCATTTAAAGTTTTCAAGAGTAAAATTTTCAAGTTTTTTTTTATAGTTATAACAATAATATGAAAACTACAAATGTGTGCAGAGTTCCAGGTTCTTTGTGTGTATGCCACAGGAAGTTGCTGTGTTTTTTCTTTTTCTTCCATGCATTAGTTGTGGTAAGTATTAACTTTGAACTTGAGGAAAATTTAGTGCTACATTGAAATCTTGTGGTAGCATTACATTTTGGTTTGTGGCTCACTTAATAATATTGATGGGAAAAGATTAGATTGCCTTTCTAGAATACTTAAAAATTTTAAGAAGTCTTAGGCTCTTGACTTTGTGCTGCCAAACCCTCATGTACGGAGTGAATAGGAAGTGTTTGGAGTTGCCGTCCGTTGGTGAGAAGTTCGGGGAGGCCGTATCCAGCGCTGAACCAGGAAGGGCTAAGTTAGTAGTTTAATATTGTTTTAACTAAACCCTTTTTCTTAGCTAGGGTTATTCAACAAATCTACTTTGTATTTTGCTGCCTTCAAACTTTGGGTAGAGAAATAGCTTGAAACTCTGCATTCTGTTTAGAGGTGTAGTTACTGTGCCGCCCCTCGTTTCCTGTACTGCTTGATCAGAGAACTTCGCCATCTCCATCCATGTGCAGATCTCCAGCATATGGCACAGGCACCGTGGGTGTTGTGAAATCTTTAAGAAGAATCGATGCTATCGGTAGATTAAATGTATGTATTCTAAAAATAACTTTGGAAGTTACAAACACCCTCACAGATTTAACACTTTTGTTACTCTCTGACTGATGAGGAAATAAAAAAATTTTTAAATTATGTATTTGGGGAATTTTAAAGATGTTTTGAATTTTGCCTGAAATAACTCATATCCTGCTTGTGAAATATTCAGAGGGTTTTTAATTTAAAATAAATCAACCTGGTTAACTGAAAAAAATGAGTCGTTGCCTATGGCAGATTCTTTATGCTCATAACAGTGACAAATTAGTATCTTTCTTCTAAAGGTTTTATTCATTTATTCTTAGAGAAAGAGGAAGAGGGGGGAGAGACATCAGTGTGTGGTTGCCTCTCTCACATCCCTAACCTGGAACCTGGCCCGCAACCCAGGCATGTGCCCTGACTGGGAAGTGAACCAGCGACCCTTTGGTTCACAGGGTGGCACTCAGTCCACTGACCCACACCAACCAGGGCACAAATTAGTATCTTGTGATTTAAGGGTCTGTTTTCCTAGACTGTAGTGCCTTAGTTTGTTTAAGCAGGAATTGTATTCGTTGGAGCTTTTTAAAAATTTTTTTAGTTTTTAAATTTTTATTATTTCTTTAAGTCCTCACCCGAGGATGTGTTTATTGATTTTAGAGAGGGCAGGAAGAGAGGAACATTAAGTAGTTCCTCTCCTATGTGCACTGACCCAGTGGAACCTGCAACCTTGGTGCGTGCTGTGTCTAGGCATCAGCCCCGCCCCGCCCCGCCCCGCAGCCTTTGGCCTGTGGGCTGTTGCTCCAACCCGGCCAGGGCAGGGCCTTTTATAATTTTTTTTAGAGCTTTAGCTAAACTGCAGGAACTCCCACACTTCTTTCTCATTAGAACTATATATCAAGTCCGATAAATATAATGAAGGGAAAATTGATTTAAAACCAGCTTTATTGAGATGTAATTTATATACCATTCATTTTACATATGTTAAGTGTATGGAAAGGCCTGATGTTTCTGTAAGACGAGAACCCTGGGGATTATCTGAGTAGTAATTATAAATGTGAATCCCCAGCGGCTTGCCTTTCCTTCGCCCCATATTTTGATTCAGTGGGACTCACTTTGCTAAATATTAGGACACTTGCTAAAATTAAAGAGACTCAGTGGTAAGATTCTGAAGTTCCAGTTCTTTTCCACCTCTTATTTATTAAGGAGATACTTTTATCTCTGAATTTTTAAACTCACATGAGTATTTTTAAGTGTAAGAATATGAAATCATGCAGTATCAGATTACCATAATCACAATACATACATTTGAATTTGTGGAGGGGAGAGTCCTGAAAATATTTCAAACTCGTTCTTTTGACTGTGTGCAGTGTGGGGGGAACTGATGCAAGTTGCTTAGAAATTCTCTTCCACAGGGACATGGGTGGCGTGCCCTGTGGACACGCCAGTGCTGGGGAGGTTCTGGAGACCCCCGCCGCCAGTGGCAGCACAGTGCTGGTAGTGATAACTCTTTATCACGTCGGCGTCGTCTTTGAGGTGGTTTGCAAGTGCCCTGGCGTTTATTGTCTCTGTCACTCAGTTGGTCTCATGGATCGCGCCTAGTATGATTCATTTATTATAGCGTATTAGATGGTCCCAAGGTACAAACTGTATTATAAATTTTTATCTTTTGCTTAAATTCGATAGGAACAGCATCCCAGGTGCCTAAAACACACAAGAACAAAATGTCAGGTACTTAGTTGTTTCACTCATTGTGCAGGGGCGTGGCTCCCTGGAGCAGTGGCTTTTGAACCTGGGTGTGCATGATGGTCCTTCCTATAGTAGGAAGGGGGGTGATTTTTAGGAATAGGAACTCTGGTGTCCTGTCCCTAGAGGTTGACTCAGAACGTCCTGGTTGGGGCTGGCGGTGTTCAGCTTGAAGATACTCCCGGGAATTGTTCTTCGGATGGCTCACGGAGTGCCCAAAGAAAACGTTGTGCAAAGAAAATGAAGTGTGCTTACGAAGATTTCTTAGGACATAACCGTTTACTCTAAGTTCAAACACATTCACACAGGAGACGTGGAAGACTCGTGGGCACTGGTTTTGTGAGAGAGGTTAGGACGGTGGTAGACGTCCCTGGGAGTGTGTTAGTGTTCAGTGTGGCATTAAGTGTGTATAATTCTGCTTCTAATACCTAATTATAAGACTGAGGGTGAATTTGGTTACTTTACATTATGATTTTGTTTGCATCTGTCTTTTGTTTTTAGTAAAGGAAGAGTTATCTTGTTTTCTGTAACATTGGTTTCTTACAATTATGTTCTATTGTAAGGATCATGGTGTCAGGAACCAGTTGGTTAATTCTTCACATATCTCAGGATGCCTAGTTTAGTACCTTGACCATAGTAGGCATTTTATAACATATTTAATTACAAATGTCTAGACAATGTCTCAGTTAATGAGCTTTCTACCAAAATTACTACATTATATGATATTAAAGCTGTAATTATTGTATCCTGGAAAGACTGAAACTTAGGCAAACTCTGAGGTATTATTTTTACCAGTCTTCTGTGCCCCCCTCCACCCCCATGTCTCTCTTCATCTGCCTTGCCCGGAGGGCTGCTGCTGTTCCGCATGTTGTAGCTACAACAGAGAATGTGATCGTTTTGTTCGACGCCTTTAGACATGTCCCAGCCCTCAGTCTGCGATCGTGAGTGGGATCATCCTAGACCCTGGGTTGCTTGTGATGGTTGAGATTTGTGCCACCGGCCCGGGCAGAGTCGGTAACAGCGCCCTCAGTCACTCCCAAGGTGCTCACTGGTGGAAGCACCCTTGAACCCTGGGGCCGGCCAAATCACTGGTTGGCAAATTGAGTTCTTGCTTTCACTTGTCCTTAAAGGCCCTCTCAGACTCTGCAAGCTCATCTTTTGTTGGGCTAATGCTTGGCCTGTGTCTGGGTTTTGGTTTCTAATGCATGGATTTCTAAACCCCCAAGTCTGGGGGTACCAGGCAGGATTCTTACAGGGAGGTGGCCCTCTCTTGCTCTTCGGCTGCCCTGTCATGCAGTTGACCCTCGAACCGGACAGGTTCAACTGTGCGGGTCCACTTATACACAGGTTTTCCCCAATAAGTGCTATAAATGTATTTCCTCTCTCTCATGATTGTCTTAATAATGTTTTCTTTTCCCTAGCTTTATTTAAGAACACAGTACAGGGTAGGCAAGAGTAGGTTTACAGTTGTTCGTAAGAATGACATTGCAGGTTATGATTATTACAATAGCTTTATTAACTCAAGAGAATGTCACAGTGGCACAGTGTTCTTAAGTACAATCTCGTAAATGCTCAAGTAAGTAATACATAGTTAACGAGCAAATAATACAAGAGCAGACTGTGTTTCATGTGCTCACAACTGGAAACCTCCTCTTGCCCACCCCTGTATGTAATACATACCACATGCGATGTGTGCACTAATCACTAATCGATGGTTCATGTGATTGGTAAAGCTTCCGATCAACAGCAGGCTGTTACTAGTGGTATTAAGTTTTGGGGGAGGCAAAAGTTAAATGCTTTTTTCCTACAGCGGAGGTGAGGGATTGGTTGGCACCCCAGTATTGTTCACTAGTCAAGTGTATTATGTATTTACCAAGCTTGGCTCTGAGAAGTGGAGAATATGTTTTTGTAGAAAATAGAGTTGTCGAAATATATTCCAGAGGTGCGGATTGTCAGAACCCTTAATGACTCTGCCAGCTGCTTTCCTAGGTGGGCATTAAGTCTCCTTTTGAAGATCAAGATGTGTGTGTGTGTGTGCACGCGCACTAGAGTTTTTGTTAGATTGTGTTTTAAGTAGGTCTTTTATAACCCATTAGTGCTTAGTATCTTACGTTCTCAGTTCCACTTTAAATTCTACATAGCAGTCTGTTTGCCTTTGCCCCTCCTCTGGTTTTCTCCCTGTTAATCATGACACTTAAATCTATCTTCGGTTACTACATCATTCTC
The DNA here is from genome assembly GCF_014824575.4 of Sturnira hondurensis. Lineage (NCBI taxonomy): Eukaryota > Metazoa > Chordata > Mammalia > Chiroptera > Phyllostomidae > Sturnira > Sturnira hondurensis. The sequence goes on from NW_028079044.1 coordinate 48,094,626, forward strand.
CCCTCCCCAAAACATATCAGTTATGCAAGGTGAATCTCAATATAGTAGTACAATGGTTTGGATTCAAAAGGAAAGTTTTGGCTCACATACTTAAAAAAATTATACTATATGGAGAGAATGTTACTCCTTTTGTAGTCCTTTATAGTACTACTGACATCATCATAAAGGACATTTAGTTAATATTTTATATATTAGATTTAAAAGGGCATCACACACCATTTCAGTTTTCAGTTCTGGTTCATCCAATTACTCACCTCTGGCAACTGGGACACAGGAGAGTTGCACTCCCCTTCCGAGAGAGACCTTGGCCACCTGAGCTGTTTGAAGGCCTCCGGGACACAGTGGCCTCACTGGCCCCGGGACACAGTCTGAGAAGGAGGAATGATCCCCACGCTCTGTCCCAGCGTCCCAGCATCAGAGGGACAGAGATGGGAGTGCTTGTCCTTCCCGGTTGCAGCTCTTGTTTCTGTGTCAGCCACTGGCTGGCTTGTTCGGCACACTGAGCCGACATCAGATGAAATGAGTGGAGAATTGTGTGTTCTGATTTTGATATTTTTTGTAATTTTTTTCATAGGACAATCCCAGAAGGTTTTTCACATACAATCCTTTGGGAATATAGTTGCTAAAAGCCAGATTATTCTACATTTTATTGCTCTTGCCCTTGGGTATTTCTGCTGAATAATATTTAATGTTTTTCAGTTAAATGTGATAGTATACAGTCAAGTGAAGGTATAAAATCTACAAGTTGACTTTGTAAGTAGGAGACTAATACCTATTCTTGTATTACAAGTTGTATGGGGGGTGGAAACAGACGCTGAGTGCAGACCACACACCAGGGCTGTGCAGCACCAGGCCGCCTTTCTCTAAAGACAGAGACTTGGAGCGGTTTGGAAAAGTGCCCTGTATGCCTGTCGTGGAGCCGGGAGTTGCGGGGCAGAGGCAGCGCCATCCTTGGAAACAGCCCTGGAGCTGAGCACTTGGGTCCCTTCGTTGCCTCTGCTGGTCGCCCTCCTCTTTTCCACAAGGTGCGTGTGCCTGGGAATAAAGAACAAGCAGTGAAACTGAGAATGAAAGGAGAGGAGGGATAGAATTACACATGGAAAGAATCGTGTAATAAAACCCTCCTCTGATGGATTAAAATCTTTTTAAAAGGAACACTTTCCCCAAGATAAGACTGTTTTGTTCCTGTTTCTTTGACCCCCTGTCCAGTTAGCTCCTGAACCCCTGTGGCCAGGTGTGCGCAGCCTCCCGCACTCATTCCCGTCCAAGCCTGGTCATTAGAAAATGTGCTTCGGCTTTGCCGCCTGCCGCTCTCTGTTGTGATGCTTGCGTTGTTCCATCTGACTGTAGTTGTCCTTCACTGTCCCCAGCTTATCCTCATAGTTCAGTCTGCTGGGTCTCCGCTGTGGTCTGCACTGCCATGGCCCTTGTGGCCGTGCGGTCCCATTGGATAGCCCTTGCCTTCAGATATCGTCCCTCCATTAACACAGATGTACCAGAGTCCGGTACTTGGGAAGGCCGTGTGCGCGGGGCTGTAATGCTGCTAAGGCTTTTCATGGTGTGACGTGAGCGTGTTGTTCTGGCACCGACTGCACGGGTAACTGGCAGGGAACGTGTGTGGTGCAGACTCTCAGGGGGCTTTGGACACCACAGACCTAGATGGGGGCTTGAGGTGATGAATTTTTGAGTCTAATAGAAGAAGCAGTCTGTCTCTTTCGCCTAGATTATTGATGTCCTCTCCCAGGCCTAAAACTAAACCATTAAATGTTTCAAGTGATTCATTGGCATTGTCATCTGTGCGTCAGAGAAATCATACTGTTCTGGCGTGTATTTAGTGGGCAGTGTACTATCTTTGTCATTATTTTGATTCCTATAGCACGTATTACAGCAGATCTGAAGTTCATTTTATCAGCTCACTTTGAGATTGCTTAGTAAAAAAACACTGTCTGTGAGAATCTGCCCTATTCAGACATGTACAGACAGCAATGACGAAGATACAGGCTTTGCGTTGGAGTGACTTATGCTCTGGTTATAAAGACAGATATGTGTATAAGTAAGTGCAGTGAATTGATACAGGCGCTATGATAGAAATGTACATAAAAGACCAAAACCCAGTAATCATAGCCATTCACTCTTGAAAGCATGACATTAGCGAGCCCTGACTACTCCAGTTAGTTCCTAATACGTTACAGCTGAGAATGAGTTGAGGAAGAACCGCTATGTGGAAGGTGTAGGCACTGGTGTTTTCTGCTTTTGCAGCTCAGCCTGATGCGGAGTCACACAGTTGATCCCACAGTGGGGTCTCAGAGTCCCTCGACTCCAGCACCAGCGATAGAGGACAGTTTCATCCCCAGTGCTCAGTGCTGTGGTGGTACTTAATATTAGAGACATCCATAGATTAATGGTAGTTTAACAATGGAGGTGTTACTATTTCTAGTTAGATTTAAATGATCATTGAGTAATATAGTGAGTCAAAAGTATAAGTGGTTTATTTTAAAAGGGCTCTTTATTAATCACCCAAACCCCCAAACTTACTTTGTAGGGAAGCTTCACAGGAAAGCAAATGTTGTCACAAGCTGCAACTATGCCCTGGCAGACGATCCACTTAGAAACAAGCAGAATCCTTCCAGAACCTTTGTGTGCCCACGTGCCTGACCCGCGCTGTGGGGATTTCTGTGCTGCTCCTCAAGTCTTCCTGTGAATAGGCCAGGACAGGCTGGAAAGCAATTCTCAACCCCACCATCGCAGGAGGAAGGTGCTAGGGGTCGAGGCCTCTTGCTCAGTGTGAGGGGGGGACTAGGGCACATAGGTGAGTCCATGTGAGAATGGTGTTGGGGCGAGAGAAGAAGAGCTGGTTTGGGGTGTCTTTAAAGAAGGAATGGTGCTATGTTACATGTTTTTAAGTGACTTCTACATTTCAGGGAACTTTTACATTGATTTAGTGTTCCTGAGCACTGAGAGGCAGGTAGGAGGATGTTCCTACCTGCCTAGTCTGTTGAACAGACTGCCGCGTGAGCCCGACACTTTTTGGTGGGGTCATCATTTTTCTCTTTCCAACTCTTCCCCTGTTCCATTTTCTCGTAGACTTTGGTTCTCGCCCTAAGTGTGTCATTAGCAGGGTTCTGAATTCCACAGGCTGTGGGAGAATAGTGGGTCACTTTCTTTATAAGCTGGGACTAAAGTTAAAGCAGAATGCATATTGCTCAGACTTGCTGGTTGCTTAACACTTTTGGTATACTCGTAGCCCATTTTTTTTCTTTGGAAAAGAGACCAGAAAGTGAGGAGCTTGTTGGAAAAGATCAGAAGCAGGGATGAGGAGGAACGAAAGGAATGCTTTAAGGAAAACAGGTATAAGTATGTTTATTTTTCGTATTTGAGCTATATGAAGATCTACTTTTATTAAGCTAGCAGTGCAGGTACCTTAATGGTATCTTGTTTAAGCTATTTGACCCTGCCGGCAGAATTTGATACGGATATTATCAAGTGCTTGATAGCTTTATATTTGATGTCAACAGTGAGTTGGATAAGTTACATGACATTAGTGCCCTCTGCTATTGATTACAAGTGAAGGGGACTCAGCACTTCCCCGACAGTAGGCGACAGGGTCTGGAAGCAGGAACATCGACAAGCAGACGGTCTCTGGCAGCATGAGAGACTATGTCCCGGTCCCTGCCGCTGAACTGGAAAAGCCTTACGAACTGACCTCGACAAGGGAGCCGGCCACGCTTCTGTGCCTGAGTAGGTCCAGGGATTCCACCGTGATGGCGCTCACAATGCTTTTAAGTTCGGTGTGCTCTCGTTTACGATAGTGGGTAATTAGTTCTGTTATGATTACTGTTGCCACAGTCTTTTTAACCTTGTGTTATCTTTAATATGTTCTCATTTTAAAGAACCTGAGTAAACTTAACGTCTTAAACCTGGCTCTATGTACCTTTATAGTTGGTGGCTTTTCATTTCAGTAAGTGGTCAAGAGGATGTTTTTGTTCTGTTTCATCTGGGCGTCGTGGAGGAACTCAATGCGATCGCTTATTTTCCTGCATGGAATTGCATTCCTCCTCGGTCACGTACTCCTGTGGCCACGTTCACTGGTCATGGAGTGTGGAAGGCTAAAATGTTTCATTTAGAGTTTGTTGGATAGGTACGTGAGTTTGGTGTGGCAGTTGCCCAGCCATCAGATATGGTCGAACTCTCAGCTCCTCTGCTCACCAGCTGTGTGATGGGACCCAGGGCCCCCGGGCCGTTCCCTCGTTTCTCAGACAGGATAGCGCCGCCTGCGCGAGGACGAGTTTGGCGAGTGAGTGAGTGCGGCACCATGCACACATCGAGTCCAGAAATGGCAGCTCCCCTGCGAGGCTGATGTCCTTACTGAAAGCGCATTGCGAGCCACCCGTAATAATTGCTGTGACTTTAGATGATGAGTTTACAGCAAAGATTTCACACTGTTGGGGGTGTTGTCTCAAAGGCCCCACCCCCCTGCGGACCCCTCCTGTGGTACTTCTGTCACCGCACTGCTAACAACAGCCACCATCTTATTCCGTGCTTGCCATGTGTTAGACCCTTAGTAAGAACTGTGCACACAGTTGTGTGTGATTTCCCAATAAGCATGAAAAAGGCATGGTCGTACCTATTTGACCATTGAGGAAATGCACGTGAAGGAAGAGAAAGCCCCCAGGTGGACAGTGAGGGGCCTCGGGCTCGCCCCAGGTCCGTCTGACCCAGACCCCTGCCCTTCGCCCCTTGCTGCCTGCTTGGCTCTTCGCCCTGTTCTTCCCCCTTCTCCCCGGTAGACCTCAGCTTTCTGAGAGTTGGGACCGGCTAGTGCGTGTATCCTAAGGTCACAGTTGTTGCAGGCTCTTTACAATAAAAGCAGTATGGAATATCAGACAGGGTCAATGTAAGTGCAATTTAGCAGCTTGCTAAGAATCCTTAACTGCTGAAAATAACAATTCACCATCCCAGCAAGGAGCTCAGGGCACTGAGACTCGTTTCCGGTCCCGTGGCCGGCCTCTTTGCCATGATGCTTGTCTGCATTTGCCATTCCTTTGGCCTGGCGTTCGTGTTGGCACAGTATTCATTTTAATCTTCCTAATGGTTATCAGCTTCTTTCATCACAAGTATCACGTACTAGCTTAGTGCCCTGTATGAGTTAATCGCTCCATACAGATTTGATTTTAACCTATTTCAGTGTACTGACATTTTAGCTGAGGTATATTTGTATCATGTACAGTGAACACAGAAATCTGACTTTTGCTTATTTGGCTGTTACCCTTGTTTTTCTTTCTAATAATCAGATTTGTGTTTTGATTAACTCTAAAAAGAATTCAGGATTTTGGTGTTACTATGAAACAATCTCCTAATGGATTCTTTAGCATTGTTTTTGTTCTATTAAAGTAAAAAACATGCTGAACAGTGGACAGCATTTTATATTATCAGCCTAAGTACAGACTGCTGAGTTATTACTACTTTTTATAACAGTGTATAGACTCCCCAAGGCCATAGATCGTGTGTCCTTCATACCTTCTTGCATCTGTGGCATCTCCCATGATACCACGTCGTAGGTGCAAATGCAATATTTGGAGGTTGATGGATTCGACCGCTAATATGCACTGCGACTCTGGATCAGTCATACGTGTTTTGGCCCGTGCTGGGCACTCGGTTGAGAGCTGGTGTGTGGCCGAGTGTGTGACTGGTGCTATGTACTTCATGGGCAAAGGGGGGTCTGAGGGAGTCTCTTGCGTGACGATAAGAAGTAGCAGATATCTGCTTAGATCTGAGCTCTTTTCACTTCTAGCTCAAGTGTCCCTCCTTCTCTATTTTGGTTTTCAAATGTATGCAAATGCACGCTTACACAGTGACTCGTATACCCCAGTCTCCTAAATCGTGAGAATAATTTTACAATGGCTCAAGACCAGTGTTCCTATTAAGTTACTGGTTTGCGGGGCAAGAGAACTGATTCTTCCCACTTACACAGTTCTTTCCATGGAGCTGAGGTCATGTAGGAACTTAAATAACTGGAGTGAGCTCTGGTCTTCTGGATCCAAGTCCATTGCTCTTTCCAAGACACCAGTAACTGAGAATATATACAGCAACCTGTGAGCATTTAAAAATAATTCCTGGACTTTCCTTTCGGTGTGTTTCCCCATCTATTGTAGTTTCTTATATGATTATCATCTAAATAAAAGTGTTAACTGTTTTCACCAGCGAGGAATAAACAGTCATTTTAAGACCCCTGCAGCTGGAGCTGAGTGGATTGGGTCCAGCAGAGGGCGGGGGAGTAGGGCGGTGTGCAGAGAGTAGTGTGAGATCAGAGAGGAGGTAAGGGGGGCAGCGATTATGCACTCGCTTTATAGGGCGGAATTCTGCAGGGTTCTGTGTGTGTGTGTGTGTGTGTGTGTGTGTGTGTGTGTGCGTGCGCACGCATTCTCACACATGCCCCCAGACAATTTGGTTTTGGACTTTGGAATCACTCATTAGTACCTGGTATCTTTGGGGAGTAAGAAGAAATTTAACTTTTTCATTTTTTTTTATCCTTACCTGGAGACGTGTTTATTGATTTTAGAGGGAGGGACTAAGGGGGTGGGAGAGAGGGAATTGGGGGAGAGAGAGAGAGAGACATCCATTGGCTCTCTTCTTTACGTACCCTGACTGGGGATTGAACCCGCAACCCTTTTGGCATACAGGGCGACACTCCAACCAACTGAGCCACCTGGCCAGGGCAAACATTGTCATTCTTAATCAGTACCTAAATTTGTATGTGTTTTTCTGCTTGTGGCAGTTTGAATTTTTCCCCTTTATTTTAAATAACCCTTAAAATTTAGAAACTTGAATTTTGGGGTCCACTTACAGTATACATGACCTCTGTACTTTGTGATTTTATTCTCTTTTAAACAGGAGTGTGTTGCTGCTGTTCCGCTTTGCGACCTCGCTACAAGCGCCTGGTGGACAACATATTCCCGGAAGATCCAAAAGTAATTTGATCTACATCTACTGACCCTTCTCTTTGCTGACCCGCCCTCCCCTGCTGACCCCCTAAGGTTTCCCTCGTTTCGTTTCTCTACTTTTACCCCTGAATCTCACCGTGTGCTCTGCTATGTGTATACTTCTCTTTGTTTTGCTTTTAAATGACCAATGCTTGCTCGTCTAATTTTCAGATCTTTTTCATAGATTGGGCATAAATTTGGAATGATGGACAGGTGATATTCTGTCTGCATAGTTCCTCAATTTAAGTAATACTCACTCATCAAAATTCATGACCTGCTGCCAGATTATTTGTGCGAGATGCTAAGAATGCCTCTGTGAGCACAGACCTGGCTTTCCGACCTCACCCTCTCCTAGACAAGTGAACGGGCAGTTGTGATCCGTGTTGTGTGAAAGGTGCTGTGACAGAGAGGTGACAGAGAGGTGACAGAAAGAGGAAGTGCCGCAGCTCCTGGGCTCCGTTGGAGTGACGTCTGATTTGGGTTGGAGAGGAGAAAGAATGAATAGGACTGGCCACAGGTTTTAGAGGAGAACCTTGAAATGTAAAGTAAGAGTTCTCCAGGCAGAGTTTGTTCTCTTTTGACTTAAATTCTTATAAATTTGTTATAAAAGCTACTTTACTATGGAAGATTACTGGTTTCAAAGCAACTGGGTTTAGTTTCAAAGGTTTTGTTTTGACATTCCTAAATTTTCTAATATTCCTTTGGTCTATGTGTGTGGATATGAATAAAAATGATTAACGGGTTCGATTTCCAGAATTTTCTTTATTTTAAAATGTAGCCATCAATAGAAGCCTTCTGGCTATCTTAACATTCACTTACATATCTCATGATCTATACCTCATTTTAATCAAATCTGAGTTAAACTGCAGCTATTAGAGGAGGCTCGTCAGTTACATACTGCTGGCTGCCAGATGCCCTGCGTACTTTGTGGCATACGAAAAACCCGGAGGTCTGGTCCTGCCTTTAAGGAGCTTTCCATCCATTGGCTATTTTAAAGCGAAAGCCCATTAAACCTTAAATCACAGAGCGTAGACCAGTGAGTGGAACCTGGGGCGAAGCAGGAGGTGAAGTTCTTCTCCTATAAAGCAGGGAGGTGCCCCTGCGGATTGGCAGTCTCTGGGAAGCCTTCTCCGAGAAAGACTTGCCGAGCTTTGAAAGAGGCACACTGCTTGGAGAAGCAGAGATTCGTCTCCTTGCTGCAGGTCATAGGCCAGGCAGGGGAAAGGTTTGGAAAGCAAGAGGTATGTTTGAGACCAAGAGCCTTCAGATTGCAGAGTGTAATGCGTGCCAGTCACGCTGGCCGCGATTTCTGATGTACAATTTCAGAAGCATTATTAGCAGACTCACTATTTAGGTACTTTCCCCCAGTGGTCTGGGATAGCCAGCTACTGAAGATGGGGCGAGGCCACATCACGGAGGAACGTGTTGACAGTCCAGGTGTTTCCTGTATGCACTTCAGTTGCAGGTGGTGAGGGAGCTCTGACCATGGAAACAAACGATGGCAGGTAAATTAGAGAATGATCACAGAAAGAATATTGTACCGGGTACTTAGATAGGATTTATTTAAATAGCAGTCTGTACAGTAAGACTAAAAAAGAGATTTACATGAACCTTGCTGCATAGCTCAGTCGACCACATTTCTTATTTTTAATTCATAAAACAAAAAGGTAATCTTGTATATCCAAAATGGTCAGACAGCAGGTGCCCAGAGTGCAGAGGTTCAGTCGTGGGTCCTGCCTTCAAAGAGCTGTCCAGTGAGGGGACAGATGACCTTAAATTGACTAGGAGTGTGATCTTGGTTTTCCATTGTGAGATAAAAATAATAAATAGTACTTACTTCATAAGGGTCTCGTGAAGATTAAATGAGTTCTTTGTTTACGGTAGTTCCCTCATGTCCATCACAAGTTAGCACGTGACCGGCATTTGTTTGAGGTTATAAAAACATGACAACAGGTGACAGTAGAGGTAAGCACCATGAGCAAAAAAAGCAGGTAGGAGGAACCCCTCCCTCCGACTGGGGGGGGGGGTTGTTGTGAGCTGCAGTGACAGCTTGTTGGATGATGCCGGGACCTGCAGGACAAGCAGGAGTTGCCCAGACGAACTGTCCAAGGAAGGGTCAGCCCTGCGGCTGCATCTGCACGCTGGTTGATGGCAACAAGAGGCAGAGCAGTGGTCACCTGGAGACGGAAGGTCACGAGGGGTTTGTGGCAAACGATGGGAGTATTTGCGTCTTGTTTGTTACTGGTGGTTCCACAGGTGTACGCAGTGGTTACATGTCAAATTACAAATATTTGGGTTATTGTGTAAATTATTCCTCATTAAAATTAGTAAGGGGCAAAAAAGTGGGTGAGATGTCATCATGTTTAAATGATGATGTTAAAGTAATTCGTTCTTATGAAGGTGTATTTCAGTGCTTTGCCTAAATGGGACAGTTCTTTAACCTTTTAAAAATTCCGCGTATCCAGAGTAGTGAACATTAGCACTGAGGAAGCTATACCCAGAAAGGCTCAGCATAGATACAGCTTCATCACCAATCTGGAAGGGGAATAAGCAGCAAGTAGTACTTAGAAATACAAAAAGAAGCGTGAAAATACAGATAACCTACTTACCTTGTTATTTTTAGGATGGCCTTGTTAAAGCCGATATGGAGAAACTGACGTTTTACGCAGTGTCTGCCCCAGAGAAACTGGATCGAATTGGTTCTTACCTGGCGGAAAGGTTGAGCCGGGATGTTGTCAGGCATCGTTCTGGGTAAGGAAAGACCTTGTGGCTAATACTGTATCTTTGGGAAGTGCTCCCTAGGCTAAATCACCCTGTAAATTATTTTGCCATCGGGCAAAAGCCCTTTATAGAGGATAAAACGTACAAGGAATTGTGTGATACCACGTAGATGCCGCAGCTTTTATTGCTTTCACCGGACTCAGATTTTAAGCATACACTCCTGTGAGTTGATGGAGTTGCCTTTAGCTTAAGTATCCATTAATTTCTGAGACTTCTCTAATGGAAATAGTAGAAATTGACTCCCTCAGTCTATTAGTCTGGTCCAGTAATTTAAAAAACAGTCTCTAAATAGAAAACAAAGATCCCATTAACCAGCTGATTTTTAACACAGCTCCATTGTTACCTGTCAGCAGAGTAATGAAAGAGAACTGTGCGAGGCTTAGGTGTTAGGGTTCGGAGGTTGTGAGCATGGTGCTTTGAAATGACGCTTGCTGTAGAACTCCCTGTGAATAGAGCCCTTCCACCTTAATCCCTCTTCGAGCTTGAACAGTAGTAATTTGTGTGATTCGGATGAACTGCTTTCCCATTTTGTCATTTCGTGACCCTGGCTTCTTAGAGTAGTCTGTCCTGCAAGTGGTGTGCATTGGCTTTCTCTGCTTCCACGTTGCTGTCCCACAGGACGTCTGTGTGAGTCTCGACACAGACAGTGTTACAGTTGATTACTGAAGCAAAGTTAACTGAAGTCTGAATATTAATTTTTACTGTAAGCTTTAAAACTCAATAAATTTATAAGATAAACTTATGGGACACTTCCTTATAATCTGTTGTTGCTGATGTTTTATATATTCAAGTTTACAAATATTAGTAGATTATGTTGAAAATTTAGGCACACTGCTTATAATATTATTTTGGGTCAGATGCAAAAATATGGCTAACAGTCTGGAAAAGAGAAAATGTCCTTGTTTACGGAGACGGGTGTCCCACAGGTCCTGTGACAGAGCTCCGACAGAGCTCTGGGGAGGAGTGGGTGGTGCAGTCCCGTTTCCGTCCCACTCCCCTGAGGGCTGGTTTGCATCTAAGACCGTCCGTGCTCAGGAGAACCAGGGGTTAGAAACTGCCGAATCCGCCTTCCTACGTTTTGTGCACTTAAATAAACGTTTTACTTCTTCAGTGAGAAGCACTCAGAGTTAGACAGCTGGAAATGCTCTGACATCATCACTGTCTTCCACATAGGTACGTTTTAATTGCTATGGAGGCTTTGGACCAACTGCTTATGGCCTGCCACTCCCAAAGCATCAAGCCATTTGTAGAAAGCTTTCTTCACATGGTGGCAAAGCTTCTGGAATCAGGGGAACCAAAGCTTCAAGTCCTGGGAACAAATTCCGTGAGTAAAACTGTTTGCTTACTAATTTTAAGTTTTATTAGCATTATCATCTCAAGAATTACTCCCGTCTGAGAATGTCTTCACCTGGGAAAGGTAAATAAATGCTCCGGACAACCAGTCCAGATGTAGACAATTAGATCCCTTTGCCTCCAGCTTTTTTTGTCGTTCCTTGTGAAATCTGTGACATTCGTCCAGCATGAGGCAACAGAATGTCACTTGGCCATACAACTACGGGTGTGCTCCCCTGTGCCTTCCTACATGACGCCTGAACCATTTCTGCTTGCCGTGTGCTGGGCTGCTTGCCATGTTCCTTCTGTCCTGAACCATACTTTGTTAAGCATGTGCTGGGTTGGAGAAGGCATATCTGAAAAGGAAAATAAAATACAGTGATAATCTTCTCTTTCCTCTAGTTTCGTTGTATCATGTTCAATCTTCCAGTTCCACCTTCGTCTCTGAGGAAGCTTTCAGGGATCCCAACCAATCTGTATGTCTCCATCCAGGTTTTTATAACGACAGATGAGGAACTGGAGCTACACAGCTTGTCCAAAGACACAGTGGAGCACTGCTGTGTAGAACAGAGATTCGATACCAGGTCCTTCCTAGGCAAGACCTGATGTTTTGCGTATGAATACACTGTCATTGCAGATTAAGATCTAGGGAAAGCATGGGTTACTTTCCCTTTTCTTCCGCCTGTATTCAGTAGACTCATCTCACTTTTCTCAAGCCTCATGACTCTTCTCACCCTTCTTTGAATGTGGTTGCCAGTGGCCCGGCCTGTAGGGACCAGTCGCAGAGGCCACTCACTTCACAAACGAACACAGTGATTCTCAGGCAGGGCGGTTCCCCGACCCTTGCCCGTCCCAATCACTTGATTTCAGTGCAGGGTAGGGGGTGTTAGTGGTGTCACGGGTGCTGCTGAACATGCTGTAAATAACACAGGATGTGTACTACACAAAAAATGAGGGTTTTTTTGTAGAAAATGTACTACACACACCAAAAAAAAAAAAAAACCCTAAAAATGTTCTGGGTCCAAAATTTTAATAGTACTCAGTGCAAGAAAATCAACTTCTAAAGAATTTCATGGCTGATGCTTTTTATTGAACTTTTTGAAACATAATCTAATTCTCCAATTACATTTTTAAGTGAAAAAAATTAGGACATATTTTTTATTGAGTATATACTATGTGCAAGGCATTTTTTTAACTTTGATTCTCATTTGAACCTCTCAACAACCTTATAAGTTAAGTATTTCATTTCACAGGTCACACGTTTTGTTAACTCGGGATTCAAATCCAGGGCCCTCGGACTGTTCATAATCTCTGCACCTTGTCCTGTGCCTCACTTACCTCCTCTTCTCTGTCTGATAACAAGTCCTTTCTATTTACTGGCATATTTTAGCACAGAGTGTGTGTGTTCCCAGCTTGTTGGCAAGCCCCCAGAGCTACGGGAATTTGAGGAGCTTTTCCACAAAGAGGTCAGGCAGGAGGATGTGCTAGTGTGTCCACCCGCTGGACTGGTCTCAGGCCCCCAGGGCAGCGGGGGCTGCTTCTGGCAGGGGACACTCGGACCACACTGCTGTCTGGGGCTCCCCCTGGGTGAAGAGGGAATCACGTTTTCCTCCTAAAATGTCTGCAGTACTTTTAACATTGTAATGGTCAAATTTTATTTCTGATGAATTTTTTCTTAATTTTTAAAAGTAATACATGTTTATTGTAGCAAATTTGGAAAATGCTAGAAAATGTAAAACAAGACATCTGTAATTCTAATATTCAGAAGTAATCATTTAATATTTTTGTTCTTAAAGTATGCATTAGAAAATGAGAAACATATTGTATATAGACTTTGGTGTGTATGTTTTTTATTTATGTTATCAAGCATTTTCACTTAAAAAGCTTGTCACTTAAGGTTTATTTTTATGAAAGGTATAAATATTTTCCCAGACTATTCACGTGGTCAGTGTGTAGTTACGGGAATCTTGAAAATTAGCGTCTAACCTCAGGACTAGTGCCGCCAATTTCACTGTTTGCTATGTCACTTCGGGCAAATGATTTAACCTGTGAATTTCAGTGTTTCAATCTGTAAAATGGGTATAAAACACATTCTTTCCAGGGTTATTAGAATAATTGAATAAGAACTCATGTGCAAGGGCCTAGCGCAGTGTATGATACAAAACAAGTAATGAATTCACTCCAGTTTACTCTCAAGCAGCTGTATTATTTGTAGCTTTTTCTAGATCACATGAATCATATAAGAACATAATTTAAAACATATGACTTAGCGTGGCTGAATCAGTTTAAACTGCTGGTTCAGTCTTGTTTCCTCGAGAGCATCAGTACACCTGGCTGAGTAACCCTTTGAGACGCAGCCTTTTAACACCATCAGTCAGTATCCCAGCAGGTTGGCTACGTATGCACCGTGTGCAGATTTACAACTAAACGAGAGTTTATTGCTTTAGTCTGTTTGTAGACAGAATCACCAAACCACTGAGAGAGCAAGAGAGCGAACGAGAAGAGGTGGGGTCTGTGATTCATGTAGGAGATTTAAAATTCCCTGAACACGGAGGTCTCCTTAGTTTTCCTGTCATTAGAAAGGAGGCAGAATGATGCCACCTGTCTCAGGAACTTTCTCCTCTACAGAGGTTATGAGACTGCAGTGCTGTTACTGGCCAGCGCTTAGCCAGGAAACGCCTTTTACCAATTAGGTAGAATGGATAGTAAACCGAGGCAGGGAGGAGGGAGGAGACAAGCCTCACACACTAACTCCCCAGTCCTGAGCCTGCTCTGATCATATTGCCAGGTGTTCCAGCATCACGAGAAACACTATGTTAGCAAGAAAGAAGGGAAGTCCTTGAAATTCTGTGTAGCGTTTCCACTATCCGGAAAAGAAAGCCTTGAAACTGTGCTTCCATCCCAAGGCCTGAATGTGTGAGAGGGTCCCCGGTGCCCAAAGAAAGCGCCCATAAAACAGCTTTGGTGAATTGCCTGCCTCTGGTCACTCTCTGTTTTACCAGGGAGTCCCTGATGCTCACACAAAGAGCCCAGAAATAACTTTGGGAAGTGCCCCAATTTTAATTAACTGCCTCCTGTCACGTGTTTGTTTTACAACAAGATGAACAAATGGGGTCTGGAGCAAGATAAGGATTTGGGCTAACAGACCCCCACACATACCTAAGTTTGGGGAGTCACATTCCCCCAGGAAAGCTGGCACCGCATCCACTCATTAGTCAATACGTAACTTTTTTTCTTCCTATCCCACCAACTGTATGAGTCCTGAGAGCAAAGGACTCCCTCTCTTGCTCGGGGGCTCGGGGTGCTCTTGGCTCTCAGGCTGCCCAGGGGCTCGCCACCCTGGTCTTCAGCTGCTCTTGCTTTTGTCTCCCTGCTTTGCCCTCAAACTTTGCCTTTCACCCCCTACTCTACCCAGTCCTGTTCTCTTCCATGGGAACGGGCCACTAATAAACTGACTACATACTACTAGATTTGCTGATCTGTAATACTTAACATTCATCAGCAAGAAGAACCAGGTCTCTCCTGTCAACAGTTATGCCCCCTTTCTCATGTGCTGTGTAACAGCTGTCAAGCAGTTGTTCCTGCCCACAGTCAAGAAATGGAAGGCCCTCAGGTTTGAACCTGAGATGAGAGCCCACCACTGGAGCCAGTGCCCAGGATGTGCCGGCAGCGTTAGCACCAGGCCTCTCCTCCTGCAAAGAGCCAGCTCACTCGCTCAAGGGAACTGGATTAGCAAGTTGTAGTTAGTGTTTAATACATTATATCCTTGATTTTCTGCAGTTTATTATTAAAAAATTATTTTATATGTTGGTGGTATGTATGATATTTTATACATTTTATTTGCTTCTTGGATATTTTTTGCTAATGTAGCAAGGATTGAATGAAAGTAAATGTGTTTTGTCTACACTTTCAAAAAGGTGATTAACACATTTATATTGTTTATTTTCTTTTAGTTTGTCAAGTTTGCAAACATTGAGGAGGACACGCCATCCTATCACAGACGTTACGACTTCTTTGTGTCCCGCTTCAGTGCCATGTGCCATTCCTGCCACGGCGACCCAGAAACACGGACAGAGTGCGTATCGTTTACCGCTGTGATTCGCAGAGCGACTCGCTGATGAGTCCCATGTTTATACATTACACGCCAGTTACCGAGGGAAACGTGAAAACACGTGCTTTGTTCCTGAAATGCGACTTCCCATTGCTGTTACTGTACTAGCAAATGGAGTGTGGTGTTTCGACTCATTGCAAATAAAATTTGAAGCCCTGACAGTAACCCGGCGCCCCTCTATGCCCCCGCCTCCCCCCCACCCAGGGTCCGAGCCTGTCATCTCATCTGTCCCCCTCCTTTTACTCTGACCCAGCCACTCGGCTCCCCCTACTGTTTCTGGAACACGTCAGGCACCCTTCTCCCCAAGGCCTTTGGACTGAGTGGTCTCTCTGCATAGAACTCGCAGATACCCACATGGTTTCTCGCCTCACTTTGTTCAGACTTCTGCAGATGTCATCTTGTCGTGAGAGCCTGCCCTGGGCACCGTTTATTTTCTAAATATCCATCTTCCCACCCCATCCCAGTCGCTCTTTCTCTTCTGCTCATAGCTGTACCTGTTCTGGCCTATCAGGGGAGCATGAGCTCCAGGAGGCCACAGGTTTACTTTGAGGCCTGCTGTGTCGCTGACACTTTGGACACTGCTGGGCCACGGGACGCTCTCAGGACGTGCTGGTTGAGTAAATATGTGGGTGGAATGTATGTCACTGAGTCCTTGTCAGTCTTGGGTCTCATAACAGTTAACCTGAGTATTTTTAAACATTTTTTGCGCATGCAACCCACTAGTAACCGAATCAAATGCTTGTCTGGAAACAGTCCGTAGATTGAAAGTTAAGAATTAAAGTCAAAATGACTGCGGTAAATACAGAAAGTAATTTGAACTTTACCATAAAACACTAAAAAGAAAGAAACTAACCCTAATTCAGAGTTATTGGGAGCAGTTTAGCAAGATTTAGCAGGCTTTGTAATTTTTATTTTTCTTTGAAAATAAATAAGGAAATGTACAGAAATAGAACTAGTTTTTACTGTGTAAGCTACAGTGTTGGTTTGTACAAACAAAAATGAATGTAAAAGTTATTTTAACTTGGAGAAAGAGAGCTGAGAGATGATTCAAGAGAATCATTTCATTTCTAGATATAAAATCTCTTTCTGTCTGAGAAGCCCTTAAATGATTTGTCCTCAGGGTCAGTTGGAGCCCTGGTGTTTTTGCTTGGTTATGAGGGTAAAGCTGTAGAAAGGTGAAGATAACTATACCCATCTTACAGTAATTAAGTTCCTGTTTCCCCCAGGTGCCACCAAAATCTCTTTGTTTCCCCCCTGAAGGACATTAAAAAATATTTTATAGAACCATTTCCTGTTCTCAGGGGCTGATATTAAAATGTTAATGGAGCAAAAAAGTATAAAGATTACCTAAATAAAATGGGAATTTTTTCAATATTGTAACAAATTTGCTTTTTTTAAAAATGTATAGAAAATATCCAGAATGTTTTTATTTTCAGTGTAGTATTATACGATCCATAAACGACGCAAACACATTTGTCAAATTTTGGTTGTGGTGAGTTTCATATATAGGCCAACGTGGGTGAAAAGTGTTGATGGCATCCATCAAATTAATGAAAAGGGTGCATTTTAAGAAATACAAAAATGTATTACATAGTTATCTTATTTTAGGTACTTAGCGCCCTCTAGTGAAAGAAGTTCTTTTGAACATACAAGTATTTTCCTGTGAAATTTTTTGTTATTGTTTACAAAAAGAAACTTGAAAAAAGTTTTTTTTTAAGATTTTATTTATTTATCTTTAGAGGGGAAGGGAAGGAGAGAGGGAGAGAAATATCAATGTATGGTTGCCTTTCATGGGTCCCCTGCTGGCCTGCAACCCAGGCATGTGCCCTGACTGGGGATCGAACCACAATCGTCTGGTTCTCAGGTCTGCGCTCAATCCACTGAGCTACACCAGCCAGGGCGAGAAAAGTTTTTATTAAAAAAAAACTTGACATTTTCTGGACACAAATGAAAGGTCTTGTAATACTTTTTCCTAAATCTTGGTCTTTCTGGTATTATATGATATTCAAAATTTCAAAATTCCAACGTTTCATTTGAATCGCTGTAAAGCAAGTGAGTAAATGAAAATGCTTTACTGTACTTAGAGGGTTGGATTTTTTTTCCCTGCTCTGCCTTAAGTAAAAGTCCTTCTGGTTGTCTTCAGGCATATTTAGATTCCTTTTGGTTTCCCTTTTAGATTTAGATATTTGCTATCAATCCCTTTAATTTTAGCAAAACTCTCTCAGGTGGAACTTGGGGGGTGGAGAGCATGCACAGTAGGAAGTGGGGAATGGTGTGATCACTGTTAAGATTTTCTCGACATATTTGCCTTGCAGAAGCAGTTCCCACAGGCAAAGTCATGCATCACAGTCTTAGGCTCTGTTTCCAGAGCACCCTTCAGCTCTGGTAGAATTCATCATGGTCATCATCGTCTTCATGCTGAACAGCATGAGCAGACTAATTATTGAGCGCTTACTGTGTGCCAGTTTGTTTAACCCTTTATTGGATAAGCACCTTACACGAATTAACTTATTTAAACTGTACAACATTCCTATGCTTTAGGTAAGATAGTTGGTCTAGTTTACTGATAAGGGAACCACGAATGTTTTTTGAGGTCGTGGCTAGAGTAATTGGTGAGGCCGGACACTAGATCAGAACGGGATGCCGGCTGTGTAGCTCCAGGAGCCCCGCCTCCCCCAGACAGGGGCAGTGCCCGCCCTGTCCATGCAGGACCCTGTGTTGCAAGGCATGAGCCACCATTCTGATGTCATCTTGTCTGCTCCACCTTGTCATCTCCCAAGGAGCAGCCACAGGTGCCTAACACAAACACCTTTGTAGTAGCACCAGGCTTACCCGCTTGTGGCAGCGGAAGACCTCTCACCCCCGCAATGCTTTAGAAAGCAGCGCGCCTAGACACATCTCCAAAGTAGGCAGGATTCGTCTCTGGGCTCCCTGTCCACTTTCTGCCCTGTTCAGCACCCTGTTACAGCCCCTTTCTGTTCTCCCTCTGCTACCCCTGAAGGCTTGGGTCGTCTCCCCATGGGCCAGGAGAGAGGATTGTCCCCTTCCCCATAGCTGCCATTCTGTAGCCCTATTCATGGGCTCCGTGTTGGAAGACAGTACTGGATAAGCTGAATAGACCTTTACTGGTGACCATGTCCAGTAGTAGCAAAAAGAAAGTAACAGTCACATTTGGCCAGAAGGAATGTTTTAGGGAGGTTGGGTTACCAGTTTACCTCTGCTTTTATATGCTGTTTTCTAGTCCTTTTCATTCTGGAACCTATAAATTGATAATATGGAGTGAGGAAGTTGGGGCTGTGGGTTGGAGTGGGAGGGTGGGGCAGCATTATCTCACTGTGGGATAAATTGTAAGTCACAGATACGAGTGACAACATATATGTCAGTACACACAGATACATATGTGTGTGTGTATGTGGCCGAGGTTATCTGCACTCTGTTTGGTTAGTTCTCCTGTGTCACACCCTTAAAGGAGCCAGCTCAGCTTCTCGGTCTCCCTCTAGGCAGGCTCAGGGAGGCGAGAGCCTGTCGGGAGGAGGCGGCAGCAGAAGCCGAGCGGGCACTGAAGGGCATTCAGAGGGCGACATCCCGTGTTCGCTCAGCGTCAGAGCATGAGGGAAGGAATGCAGAGAGCCTGGCGTGTTACTCCGAACTACTGTCATTTTCTCAAGGAGAGCCTAGAGCTTTTGATTAAGTTCTCATTAAAAATTATACTTCGACTGGATATTACCATGTTTTACAGTCCTTTTAGCTTTTAAATGCTGATTTTAAAAAGATGGTATTGAAAGTAAGCCTTTTTTGGAGCTGACTCATCTTTTGGCTGTTTTAGATGATTGAAATTTTAATTTCTCAGACTTGTGTTATTTTCATTTTCTTAACTTGAGGTAACAATATTTACTTGAGATTCATTCTTCTAGCTAAACAAGCAGACTTGTTTAAATCACTTTTTCATGGCTCACTTTTTTTTTCCCCCTAGAATTCGAATTGCTGGAATCAGGGGTATTCAAGGCGTGGTTCGCAAAACAGTTAACGACGAACTCCGGGCGACAATTTGGGAACCCCAGCATATGGATAAAATTGTGCCATCTCTGCTGTTTAACATGCAGAAGATAGAGGAGGTTGACAGGTACCGCTCGAGGACTCTGGGGCCGGGGCCGCGTTGCCTCTGCACAAACGGACATGTGCTTGCTCACCGGGCGGAGAAAGTTTCGTCTTCAGTGCGCTGAAACTAAGTGGTCTCATAGATTTGAGTGGGTTTAAGTATGTGCCCTTTCTGAAAAAGTGTTCGTCTTTTGTGGTCACATCAGGCTTAGGAGAGCACAGGGTTTTACTCGTGCACTTACGGTTTTGTTTGTTTTAAGATAGTTTTACATTTTACATGCTGTTTATTATTGAGCCTCCAAACTGGTATTTGAACTGATATTGCTTCAAGTTGCAAGTGTGAGAAATAAAAATTTTAGCTAAATTGTTACTCTTTAGTGATCCAGCATGCTTCTTCATGGAGCTAGAAATAACCACAATAGTAACAGTAGTAATAATAATAGCTGTTTACTTTATAATGTTTTCCAACGAAGGAGTTAAACTGTGTATTTCTTGCTCATTGTTCTAAGATACTTTGGGATAAAAAGAGTTATTTTACCTTCTCTGGGAAGTCACTGCATGTTTGGTTTGACCAGTGGAACTAGGGCCAGGACTCCCACGGTCATGTTTGTTTACTATTCCCTGTGTTCCCAGCCGCATAGGCCCTCCCGCCTCTCCCTCCGCTGCGGACAAAGAGGAGAATCCTGCTGTGCTGGCCGAGAACTGTTTCCGTGAGCTGCTGGGCCGCGCAACCTTCGGAAACATGAATAACGCCGTTAGGCCGGTGTTTGCGTGAGTAGCTGGCGTGTTCATGGCTGTTTGTGCCTGCTCACCATCAGTTCTGTGTTAACTCACTCACAGAGGGCAGTGCCTTGTCTTGTAAGAGAGAATGGATAATGGAGCCTGGGGCCTCATGGGGCAGTGTAGGACCGAGTTAGACACGAGTATCTCAGCACTGGTCCAGCTGGCCAGGTGCGTTATTTATCCTGAACTTCTACACACAGACTTTGAAATACATGTGTTACTGTATTTCAGATGTTTTTACATGTGCATAGTGAAGGATTAAAACAGTGCCACATGTAGATCTCCTGGTTTGTTGACATCTGTGGTCAACAAAACAATCAGTCGGCTGCCCCCTGCCCACCCGACTTGGGGACCTAACCTGCAACCCAGGTGTGTGCCCTGATTGAGAATCGAACAAGCGACCTTTCAGTTTGCAGGCCAGCACTCAATTCACCGAGCCACACCGGTCAGGGCTAGACATGCTGGTTTGAGAATTCCAGGTTTATCTTAATACTTTTGTGAAGTATTATTTATTGAGAGGTACTCTATAAAGCCTTAAAATTCTACAGAGCTTTCCTGGAAGAACGAAGTTACTGAGTTAACTGTCCTTGTGCACTTGAGTAACTTGAAAGTGGGCTGTATTCATTCCATGTAGAGT
Organism: Sturnira hondurensis; assembly: GCF_014824575.4. Classification (NCBI taxonomy): domain Eukaryota; kingdom Metazoa; phylum Chordata; class Mammalia; order Chiroptera; family Phyllostomidae; genus Sturnira; species Sturnira hondurensis. Next base: position 48,115,348 of record NW_028079044.1, read on the forward strand.
TTAATGAACTTAAATCCTGACTATCTGTTAATTAATTTAATGTAAATGAAATAGTTAATTGTGTATTGGCTATTTAGTTAATTAAATACGAAGTGTCCTCTGCAGGTGAAGTCTCAGGTATTTGGGGGAATAAGAACCAGTGCGTGAAACTGTCCCCATCCTTAACAGACTTCATGGCTGATTGACGGGCACTGCTAATGAAATGTGTTGGTTATGAGAAAAGGCCAACGACTGCTGTTCAAAACACAGAATTCAAGCTGAATTTGGGGTGTTGCAGGGTTATCTTTTTTTTTCAAGGTAGGCCTAGGTGGTAAGTAGGTTTTAGAAGGATGGGATGCATGAGAAGAGGCAAAGGTAGTGTGGGCTTTGGGTGAGGAGCAGAGATGAGGTGAAAGCACTGTTTGGAATGTTGGCGATCGTGAGAGGGTAAGAGAGAGAAGATCGAAAACAAGAAAAAGATAGTTTAGGCTACACTGTAGAGATCTTGCATTTTTATATTTAAGTCTGTAGGTAATGGATTTGCTCTTTGTCAGTTACTTTTGAATCTAGTACATTTCTTTTAGAAGGGAGTTGTTTTTCTTCTTAGACCATTGACCTTCGCTCTACCCCTAGTGGACTCCTACACCCAAAGATCGGGGTTCCTCTCGGCCTCTGGTTGCTTTTAATGAGCAGAAGCCCGGTCACTGGCCCCTCAAATACAGCCTGTGTGCCTCCTGCCATTGGTCTCCTGGGGCTCTGATGGAAAGTGTCTGCTAGGCCTCCCCCCTTTCCACCCTTCCCTTCACGCCTCTTAAACTCGCTGGCGCATGTCTGCTCCTTTTCTTCTGTGTGCCCCATCCCAGGACATTTCTGCAGGTTCAGTCCCTGACTCTTTTTTTTTCTTTTTTTTTTAAATATATTTTATTGATTATACCATTACAGTTGTTCTATTCCCCCCTTCATTCCCCTCCACCCGCACACTCCCTCTTCCACTATTCTCCCCCCCTTAGTTTATAACCACGTGTCTCAATTTCTTTAGGTTCTATATTTCCCCCACTATTCTCACCCTCCCCCCTATCTATTTTCTACCTACCATCTATGCTATTTTCTGTACCTTCTTCCCCCTTCTCCTCCTCCCACTCCCCTGTTGCTAACCCTCCATGTGTTCTTCATTTCTATGGTTCCACTCCTGATCTAGCTGTCCTCTTGGTTTGCTTTTGTTTTAGGTGTGGTTGTTAATAACTGTGTGTTTGCTGTCCTTTCACTGTTCATATTTTTCATCTTCTTTTTCTTATATAAGTCCCTTTAGCATTTCATATAATAAGGGCTTGGTGATGATGAACTCCTTGAACTTGACCTTATCTGAGAAGCACTTTATCTGTCCTTCCATTCTAAATGAAAGCTTTGCTGGATAAAGCAATCTTGGCTGTAGGTCTTTGGATCTCATGACTTGGAATACTTCTTTCCAGCCCCTTCTTGCCTGTAAGGTCTCTTTTGAGAAATCCGCTGACAGTCTGATGGGTACTCCTTTGTAGGTGACTGTCCCCTTATCCCTTGCTGCTTCTAGGATTCTCTCCTTCATTTTAGTCTTGGCTAATGTAATTATGATGTGCCTTGGTGTGTTCCTTCTTGGGTCCAACTTTTTTGGCGCTCTCTGAGCTTCCTGAATTTCCTGGAAGTCTATTTCCTTTGCCAGACTGGGGAAGTTCTCCTTTATTATTTGTTCAAATACATTTTCCACTCGTGGCTGTTTCCTTCCCCCTTCTGGTACCCCTATAATCCGGATGTTGGAACGTTTAAAGATGTCCTGGAGGTTCCTAAGCCTCTCCTCATTTTTTTGAATTCTCATTTCTTCATTCCTTTCTGGTTGGATGTTTTGTTCTTCCTTCTGGTCCATTCCATTGATTTGAGTCCCAGTTTCCTTTCCATCGCTATTGGTTTCCTGGACATCTCCCTTCATTTCAATTAGTTTAGCCTTCATATGTTCCTCCAATTTGTGACTGTACTCTACCAATTCTGTGAGCATCCTGATAAATAGTGTCTTAAATTGGGCTTCTGAGAGCCTGGCAATCTGTTGGTCGCTTAGAGTTATTGGCTCTGGGACTTTGAGTTCTTCTTGTGCCATCTTTTGGGCTGTTCGTGCCTGTTCCGTAGCCGGATCAGAGCCCTAGGTTTTCACCAGAGCAGGGCAATTCAGTCGCTGGGTTGTGATGTTGTATGTGGGGGCGGGGTCAAAGAGGGACAATGGCTTCCCTCCGGCGCCCGCCTCCGCGACCCCCACCAGCACCGCAGCCACCACCGTCACCAGGCCCACGCGCCTCGCTCCACGGCACGCGAGTGTGCCACCGCTGTCAGCCCTCCCACCACTGGGTTCGCCCCCTGGGGCCTGTGTGGTCCGTTTCACTGCGTGCAAATGTGTGACCTTGGTCAGTCTGCCCCGCACCCCGACTAGTTCCGGGCTGCCTGCACTCCTAGGTCTGTCCTGCCCGACCCAGCTCCGCCGCTGGCTCCACCTCTTACCGTCCTCGTTGAACGGTTCGTAGCTGTCGGACTTCCGTATAATTCTGTTTTCTGGTCTCTGGGTGTGTGTTAGTTCTCCAAAACTTTTGTTGTATCCAAACTTGGTTGTGGGAGAAGGCACAGTGTTTCCACCTATGCCTCCATCTTGGCGGAAGTCCAGTCCCTGACTCTTTATGCTGGGTTTGCTGTTTGCACTGGTGGTGTTCCGCCTCACTGTGCCTTCATGTATGAAAGTTGTAGTAGTTATTTTTCAGATCTGCCTGTTATCTTTGATGGGCTTTTATTCAGGTGTCAAATTTTTAACACCCTGTTTCTCCATTCAAGCAAACAAACTCATTTTGAATTTTGAATCCATTCATTCCAACAGTATCTCCAGGGCTGGCGGATTGGACTCCACTGCCCCTCATCCCTAGTGGCTCTTTCATTGGTGTTCTGTGAGTTTGGGCTTGAGCTCACGCGGACTGTAGCTTCGCTTGTGGGGATTCTCCCAGTCCTGGTGCCTCTTCCAGAGGAGGCCTCACCTTGCTCCCACTGAAGGCGTGGCCCCAGGGCCCTCCAGGCACCCCTTTGAACTTCCAGTGCGTTCTTGTCTTCAGGTTTTTGAGCTGCACGTTTTGCAAACTGTCAGACTGAGGTAAGAGCCTAGGTGCTGGGTGTGTGGACTTCTGTTCTCTTGTGGTTCCCCTCAGGGCCAAGGCTGACACAGGCAGCTAGCTTCTTAATGGTCTTCCACAACAGAGCGTTCTCCCAGCTTCACTGATGGGGGCCTCCATTAGCGGGTCCTGGATTGGTATAAGAACTTCTGATCGGATAGCCTGCCTTTCCCGGGTGGGCTCTGAGCTTTGTCTCTAGTCTTTGTCTCTAGTCTCCCACGCGCATATACAGCCCCTTCCCTTTTCACCCTGCCGGCCACTCAGTGCCCGAAGCTCTGCCTGGGACCGCTGCTGCTTCAGTGTGTACTTGACTTTCAGATGCTTGCCTTTTTGTGGGGTTCAATGTGAGCAACTTTTGTTTCTTACCAGGTTATGTAGGTATTTAAAAGTCTTACATGGTATATAGTCTGGTCTTTTATTGTTGGTGTTTTATGAAAGAATCTGGCAATTGGGGGAAATATATATCATATTTCTGGAATTGGAACATTGACTTTCTTTTAGATAACCTTGATCTCAAAGCTTTGCATATCGTCGAGGGTTCTAGAGGGGAAAAAGTGTAATAAAAATAAGGGATGATTGAAGTAATTTTCTCATTGTTTAATTATAGGCATTTAGATCATCACAAACTATGGGATCCTAATGAATTTGCAGTTCACTGCTTTAAAATTATAATGTATTCCATTCAGGTAAGTAATTTTGGTTCTATATTGATAAGCATAACATTAACGATATAAGATACTACAGAACAGCCAGTTTCAACCCGGGTGCCACCACACCCAGATGTGCCACAGGAGTTTTTAGAACGCACAGCACCTGGCTGTTTAGTCAGGGGCACCGACCTCTTTTCCCTTAGGGGGTCAAATTAAAAAATGAGAACAGGCAACACAACAGCTGTGTGAATGAATCAAAATCATACCCAAACTGTTTTGTCAAACTGGCAAAAAATGTATTTTTGGTGTGCTGCAGAATTTTAGTAATTAGTTTATGTGTGCTCTGAGATGAAAAAGGTTCGTGATCACTGCTGGAGCATACAAAACTTGTTCTTATTTACTTACTTATTTTTATTTACCACTTAATGGTTTTTATTTGCCAACATGGAAAAATATCTTATAAGAATGAAATGATTTTATGATGGTGCTATTATTTTACGTTTATTCAATGTAAGTACTGTGTATTTATATTTCACTGATAAACTGGTATTGGAATTGGTATTTCTTTCGGCAGCATAGAGCTGATAATAGTAACTACCGTTTATTGAGTGTTTACTGTGCTATATTGCATATATGAACTCCTCCTGACTTTATAGCACCCTCTACATAGTATTTTGTAATTTATTTTTTTCACTCAGGGTATTGTAAATACTTCCCAGTATTCACATTTATTCTTTAAAAGAGTGATTTTTAATGGCCACGTGCTGTTCTGTAATGTAGTTCCCGTCTCCCACAATCAGATGTCTGAGTGTCTGTGGTCTCTCACCTCATGGGCTCTGCTGGATGCGAGTGACGCTCACCCACCTTTGCCTCATTTTCTCTCTTAGGCTCAGTATTCTCACCATGTGATCCAGGAGATTCTCGGGCACCTTGATGCCCGCAAGAAAGACCCCCCCCGGGTTCGAGCCGGCATTATTCAGGTACTGCTGGAGGCAGTCGCCATTGCTGCGAAAGGTTCCATAGGTGAGTGGAGGACCAGCAGAGCGTCGCCGCCTCAGCCTGGTACAGAACGTGCTCAGTAGCTGCTGCAGTGTGTGGGAGACTCCTGGAAAATGGTTCTAACTTTTTTAAAGTGCTGTTTTTTTTTGTTGATGCTCATTCTCAGAGTTCTTTGTGTACAGTTCAACATTTTCCTTCAAAGCAATCTCTCCCTCCCTCCCTCCTCTTTGCTTTTAAAGATTTTTGGACACCAATTACATGCGAAAGATTTGGGAGGATACAGAGATGAGAAACTTGTCATTTGCTTGGAGTTAAACAACTCTCCCTAATACTTTGATGGCAGGCAGAATTTGATCACACACAGGAAAACCACGGTTCAGAGAAGAGAGGGAAAGTGGGTTAGCAAGAGCGGCATCCTTTGTGTAGCCTGTGTGGCTGCGATGGTGGTGGTGGTGCAGAGGAGCTCAGGTCGTGGCCGGCCGTGGCGCCGATTCTACAGTTGATGGTACTCTGTGAAGATTTCCTGTAGTCTTCATCAGGCGTTACAGATAAGTGCTGTAGGATGATCCATCTGGCTGCAAAGTGGAGGGCACATTGAAAGTAATAGGTAGTTGTCATTGTGGTAGGCATCGGGGAAGGAACTTGACATTGGATGTCAGTGACAGGAATGTAAAGTCCACAAGATTGGAGAGCTGACTGACGATTGGGATAAGGAGAGGGACAGGCGAGAGACCGTGGTTTTTCACCTACATGTGATTATGAGAATTAAAGGGTCCTTCACAATGTTACTTTTTGGGCGGAGATTTTGGTTATATTTTTTTACTTCAAAATTAAAATGGAAATATCCTACTGATCTATACTCACATTCATTGTCAAGTGAGAGTAGGCATTTAGGATACAGACTTTTCATTACCTATCTTGTTATTAAAGAGCTGGAAGCAGGTCGTACCACCGGAAAGTTATTTATTTTGAAATACGAAATGAAATGCAGACAATAAATTGAATCATCACACTTACTAATGTCCATTCTGTGTGAGATTCCATGTCCTAGGCTTTGCACACTCCACAAAGTGTTTAAATGGGCCTGTCTGTCTAAAGATTGAGGTGAATTCTTTTTTCTTCAGCCTCCAAAGGCGCAAAATAAATTCCCTGTGCTACAACGAGCTATAGTATCATAATTTTATGGATTCTGACCCAACAGGTTAAATGTCGTCCTTGTACACATTATTTTGAGTGGATAAACTTATAGAGAGGTGGAGAGCATTTGGTAATCTTTATAGGCATACACACATTTCCTGTGGGTCAGACCGTGATTCAAACAGTGAGCTGCTTAGAGGTGCCAGGAAATGTGTGCTGGAGTAACTGGGAGGTGTTTCTCATTTACTTTTTTAATGTATCCGTTTGCTCATGCATTAGTAAGGCTTCCCAAGCACTTAGAACATCCCCAGCAGCCTCTGTTGCGGAACGGGAGCGCTGGTCTGGAGCGCGGCACCAGGGGGAGTGGGTCTGCTCACCTCGGGGGCCGCTCACAGGGCCCACGGTGCTGGAGGTGTTCAACACCCTGCTGAAGCATCTGCGCCTCAGCGTGGAGCTGGAAGCCAGCGACTTGCAGGAGGGGACCGCGGGCAGTGCCGGCTTAAACACGGGCTCCAGGGACAGCGAAGAGAAGATTGTGCAGAACGCCATCATCCAAACCATAGGTGAGCGCCTTTCCCCTCTCCAGACTGTTACGTGTGTAAAACAGTGGTTAAAACGCTCTCGCAGGAGGCACTGGGCTGGTGCATCTGCCAAAGGTGAGTGACGGCCTCGATTCTTGAAATTCATATTCAGAAAATAAACCTAAGAATAGGACACAGAACACTGTATACCCTCCACCCAGACTCATCTACTAATATTTTATGCCATTTATGTGATCATTTACTCTCTCTCTGTGTCCTTCCATTTCTCTGTGTGTGCACATATGTCTGTATCTACATATATGTGCTTGTGTAAGTACACACACAGTTAGAGCATGCGCACACACATACATTCATACATTGACATTTTTTTTCCATGAACCACTGCATAGTGAGTGAAAATCATCATGGCTGTGTACCACAGAGAACTTTTCCTAAAGACAGACATTTTCTTATATAACCAGACTATAGTTATCAACACGGGGAAATTTAACATTGATACAGTTCTGTAATCCAGTTTTCATATTTTCATTTTTTCACTTGACCTAGTAATGCCCTTTATAGTAGCATGTTTGTGTTACCATAGGTCTTGGGTCCAGTCTGGGGTTGTATATCGCATTTAGCTGTAACGGTTCTTTAGTTCCTTTAGTCTGGAATATTTCGTTATGATATGGGCATTATTTTAAGAGTACAGCCCCCCACCCCTTTTTTAATTTCCTCATTTGGGTTAGTCTGGTGTTTCCTGGAGGTTAAAGTCAGGCTGCACATTCCTGGCTGGATAACGTTCTTCTCAGAGGACCCCGTAGAGAGGACTATAGCACAATGTGCATTTGCTTCTCGTCGTCGGTCTTAATTTTGATCACTCAGAGTGTGGTTCTGTTTCTCTGCTGTACAGTGTCCATTTTTCCTTTGTAAATAATAAGCAGTCTCTGAGAAGGTACCTTTTGAGCAAGCAGATAATTCTGCTCCTCATCCAGACTTCCCCTAGATTTAGCGACCATTTGTCATTCTTGCCCAAACCCGTCTTCCCCAGGATGATGGCAGAGTGACGATTTTCAGACTCGGCACCCCCTCGTCCCTCCCTCGCCGTCAGGCAGCACCCAGTGCCCTGCTGTGAACAGGGCCCCTTCCTGCCCTCTGTGTGGGTGTAGGCCGCCTGCGCTCATCCGTTGTTGTTGGATGCGCTCGTGGGTTTATGTTTTCATGCTTCACAGTTCATTCTATACTCACTGTCTTTTGGTGCTCAAATTGTCCCAGCCACGGCCAGTGGGAGCCCTTGCAAGCTGTCTCCTACGTCTTTGTAACACCACACCACACCCCCCACCCCCGCCCTTTGGAGCAGAGCCTCGTGTGTAAGCTGCCCCAGGCTGGCTTCCTGCTCCCTGCGCAGCCTGGAGCCAGGCCTTTCTCCAGGGCCCGGGTTCCTGTCAGTGGGGGCGGTGGTGGAGACCAGGATCTGGGGACGGATCCCTTGTGCTTTAATGTCATAGGCCTTTTTTTCAATGCAGTGATCAAAATATAAAGGTGTAAAAGGGTAAAATGGTGAAGAGCTTCCTTAAAGAAAAAACCATGAGAGAGTTTTGGGAAACACAACACTCTGGCTGTGCACAAACAAACGGAAGCAAGCAGACCCTTCTCCTACACTAACCCTGCCCTCCCAGCGTGTCTTCACTGTATCCAGATCATACGCTATGAGGATTTCAAAATGAAGTTGTCTTCCTGGGGCGTGGTACCTAATTTCTAACGGTTACCAATAGTTTCTCTGGTGATAGAGTCATGTATCTATCACTTTATTCTGGTGCTCAGCTTTAATTACCTTTATCTGGGTAATTTTCTGACCTGTGAGCTCCTTATTTATAATAATCCTTTGGACCATGTAATACATAGTTTTTCTTTGTCATCTTATTTCTAAAGCTCCATGGATACGCGTACAAGCATTGTGCATTCCACAGCTATTTATTGAATGTGTGTATCTACCGGGCCCCCAGCCAGGGCTCTGACACTCAGGGCTGTTACCTTGTGGAGGCATTTGGTTGATGCAGTACCTCTGTTCTACCTGGTTACAGCCTCGTCACATGCATAGCAATTGTCCTCATGCAGCAGACATCCACGTGTGCCTTACTCAACACAGATAGGAGGTGGTTAAGATTTTTGGAGTGACTGAAAAGGGAACCATGATAAAATCCAATATTACCACGGAGTCTCAATAAAGCAGGACACTCTAGTTACTGCTTACAACAGTTATTATCAATGTATGGTAAACCTAGCTTTTAAGGTGGCTGTTAATTTTCCTTTTTTAATTTGAGAGAAACATCGATCTGTTGTTCTGCCTATTTATGCATTCATTGTTTGCTTCTTGTATGTGCCCTGACTGGGCATTGAACCTGTGACCTTGGGGTATTGGGACGATGCTCTAACCAACTGAGCTACCCAGCCAGGGCATGACTCTTAAATTTATTTGCATTCTTTATGGATTTTCAGTGATATTTTAATATGGTATGCCAAATCATCTCATCATGTTTTAACGCAGTTGATATAAATTGCTTTGCGACTTTTAATTAATGCAGTGTTACTGTTTTACTTTAGAGGGTTTAATTTATTGTGTCTCAACTATCTAATTATAAGACATATATACAACAGACTCAAGCAGTATTTATGTGATGTAACACATTCAGAAATAACATGTGAAAATTAAAACATGACCAAAAAGAAATGCAGTGTAGTACAGAGAGTAAGACTTTTATTTAAATCACACTGCTGATTTTCTCCATATCGTCTTGTAGAAGGTCTCAGTGTTCGGGCAGTTATCACATCAGATGGGTGTTTCCGTTGGTGGGCCGTGGAGCGGGGTTGCTGTGGCTTTTGCCCTTTAGTTACACAGCTGTTGACCAAGTTTCTTGTTTTAAAATAACAGAGCCCATAGCTCCTTGCTGGGATTTTGTTGTCGTTGTCATTGTCGTTGCGGGGCTGAGGGCTCGGTCATTAGCATTTTTAGTTAAGTTCCACTACAAACAGTGGGTACAGAGAGTGAGTTACTTTCAGGACTGTCCCCACGATGGTTGTGTGGGAGACTTTATGTCTGTGTGGTAACGACGGACTTGCGTGGAAGAGAAAGTCAGTGTCCGGTTTCGTATGGTGATGAGTTTCTAACTGGGTTCCTGAACAGTTAAAAGTATCTTGGAAGGAGGAAGTAGAGAGTAATGATGGCACAGGCTTTGGAAACGAGTAGTAGCCCTCATCTCGAGCCTTGACACTAGTTTCCTGTGTGAGTTCTCACCCTCTCTTATCCTCACTTCCACGAGAGGAGACTGAGACTAAATAGCACCTAGTCTCAGAAGGTGGTTGTGGGTCCAAGTACGAAGTAGTGTATTACCCCAGAAATGTGTGCTCCGTGAGCATTAGCTGGAGTAGTACACGTTATGCAGATTGAGTACTAGTAAGATCATGAGATTTTCTTATTGCTAAAGTATGTGATAATGGGAAATTATTTTTAACCAGTGGGATATTATTTTTGACCTCATGTCCAGCCAAAATCACGAGTAGAATAATTTGAGTTTGTATAAGTAGATTATTAACTAACTGTAATAATAGAAGCTGAAAAGTTATTCTTAGAGAAATATTATAAATCAGAATTTTTCTGTAATGATTATGTTATATTTTAAGATATGAACAAAAACAGCCATGATTCGGTATCTGTTTGATCTTTCAGAGAAACAACAAAGTCTGATGTTTGAGTAAATGTTAATTTAGTATCGTAAATCTTTTATGACCAGGAAGTAAATATTTAAAAGCTATGGCAGGCAAATTAAAATACCCACAAAACCCAAGAATGCATGAGAAAAATGACAGGTGAACATAAGTTATTATTTCTTAACATCAGCTGAATTGTCTATGTTGGAATAACTCACAGGGTTAAACTGTAATCTCGGTCCATGATAATGATGTTTTAAACATTTCACAATCCTAGGAGACCAAAGTAGTGACCTAATTATTGGCTTCTTTACCGGAATAAGAATCTAGGCTCACAGTGTACGAGCAAGACTTTCATCAGAAGTACTGCCAGAAGGCTTTTTTCCTTTTTCAAAAACTCCAACTCAAATTGATGGTGGTTTGCCGCTGGTAGCTACAAGCAAAAGACTTTTAGACATTTATTTTGTCTTAGTCTATTATATAAGTCTCACATGGTATATGATTAAATGATTTTAGTTACATTAAATTATAATATCATTAGAGTTTAAAGACATTGTTTTACCCTGTAGTGAAAGCTTTGGTTAAAAACATAATTTTTTACTATATGGAAAAGTAGACGTTTTAATTTGTAAAATGTATCTCGACTTTTTGTAGGATTTTTTGGAAGCAACCTGCCAGACTACCAGAGGTCGGAAATCATGATGTTCGTCATGGGGAAGGTGCCGGTTTGGGGGGCCTCCACCCACACTCTGGACGTCGGTCAGCTCGGGTGCGCAGACGCCGTTTCCCGCATTTTCAAACTCTGAATGTCAGCCGAATGGTGGTTTCATTTCCTTTTCAAGAAATCCAGAAGATGTATTTTTTTTAATTACTAGAAATAACCCTATGGGAAGTAGTATTTTCATGGTTCTAGCTTAGAATTCAGTCAGCACTGTGTGCTTTTAGAGTCGGTGTTTGGTGTGTCATAAACTCTCTGATTTTCTTACACTGACCAGGTGGAAAGTTTGTCCAGCCTGGACGTTGTCTGCATACGTAGGTGTTGAGGATAAAGCTTCACGTTTCCTGTAAAAAAAATAATAATTAATGTCAGTGCGGCAGGAATATTGACTTACTCCTAGAATTCTGGAACTGAAAGTGATTCCAAAGATCATGTGCTTTGCTCCTCTCGTTCTATAGATTTGACTTGACTTTACAATATGCTAAAGCTTTAGTTTGTGATTATTTTTGTGTTTTTTGCTATTTTAGTAATGAAATAATAGTCTTACTTGATTTATATTTCTTTGACTGATAATTAGATAACCCGTTTCCACTTGTTAATTGATTTTGAATCACTAGTTTTTACCTATTAGGCATGTTAGCTACATTTACAGTGAGTATATCCCCCACTTACAGTATCTTTTAATTCGGGTTGTTTCATTGTGTGCTCATATGGTTTAATTTTCATGTCATTGCGTGAACAGATCTCCCCTTTGAGAGCTGGTAACTTCTTATTTTTTGTCTGAATTTGATTTTTTTACATATAACTCTCTAATTCGTATGAAATTTAGAGCATAAAATGAGCCATGACTTAGATATTATTAAAGTAAAATCTACTTAGCCAATATGAATCGAGTTTTAGAATCAGTGACCAGTACGTAAGGAAGGGACGTGACTGTTAATTACTGTCAGTGGGTAATGCTAGTGTGCTGTGTGTTCCAGGGATTTGGGGACCAGGAGGATTCAGATCATGTTGCTGAGATCTCTCCTGATGGTGAGTCATTCCAGACAGGTGACGAGCACACTTATCCTTTAGTTACTGAACAGGTTCAAAGGGCAGTTTCACAGTATTAGCTTCCTTTTCTTATTTAACCTGCTATTTAGGGTTAGTTCTTTTCTGTGGTTTATGTAATTAGCTATTCTTGAATTTTATTTTACTTTAGTGTACTTTTGCTGTCTTTCCCTACTTCTCCTATTATCTTATTTGACATTTATAGTGATGAAACACACCAGGAAATATTGCCGTTTCAGAGATGAGGATGCCCGGGCAAGCAGGGGAGGAGGTCCCCAAGGGTCACAGAGCTAAATAGAACTTGGACTTGAAATGCAACGTTCTGTCTAAATACCATGTTTTTCTTCCACATACTGACCGAATAATGGCTTGCTGTTGGAAAATAAGTCAGCTATAAAGAGCGGCGGAGGAAAGCACCCCCAAAGTGGGAGGTTCTGGGTTTGTTCCGTCACGAGTGTGTTCGCCGTTGGTTCCGCTCCATCTGGCATAACACCGGAGCTGAGCCGGAGCGCGTGCTGGGAGTGTGTCCTCTCCAAGTCAGGACTTTCAGAGTTTATTCTCAGCATCTCTATGAGACACGGTCCCAGTTTTTAAAAGCAATGTTTCATACCAAGGAGAAGTATGAAAATATGTAATTTTATATTCGAACCTGTGAATGGTGTCTATGATAAAGAAATTTTAAATCCTGATATCTCCAGATTGATCAGTCCATTTCTCTGTGCTTCATGCTTTTTTATTTATATCTTGTTTAAGAACTCCTTGCCTCTTCTGATGATGTAAACACATTTGTTTATATTTTCTCCCCAAAGTTTTTAAAGTGTGGCATTCTATATTTAGAACTTTGGTCTGAAGATTATTCTTATATGTGGTGTGAGACATGGATATAGTTTTATTTTTTAGGTGGGTAGCAATTGTCCCACAAAGTTCTTTACTCAGTCACCTCCACCCTGTGTATATAATGCATGCACAGTGTAAATTTTAGATGTTCCAAATATGCTTGCAAACGTAAATATAAATTGAAATTAGCAACTAAAATTTCCTCTGGTCCCAAGTGTTTTCTTAAACAAATCCCCTGAGTAAATCATCTCGACTGAACCCCAGTTGCGCTGCCTGGGCAACGCTGTGTGGTGTGGTTCACGGTGTTTAAGTACATGCTCTTGAAAAGCTTTAAATTTAGAACCTAGCGATTCACTCAGAAATGTCGAATCAAATACCTAAAAGTACAGCTTTCCAAACTGAATATGTATTCCTATTAACCTAAACTGCTTAGTTTAAAATAAAAGTAACTTACAAGTTTAAATGAAACATTCTCAGCTCTTGTACCGTTTGCTACCTAATCTCCTTATGTCCGTTTAGGGCTGACTGCCTGTCCCATATGTGCTTAACCCCGGACCCCAGTTTTCTCATATAAAGTGGGGGTGCATGTGCACCCACCTTGTGGGGACACAGTTGGTGCACGTGTAGTCCTAGATGTGTGGCTGGCACGTGGGAGATGTGACTTGTTACTAAGTTTACTCTCTTTCTGAGTGATGATTTGTGAACTCGGTAAAATCCTCATCTTACAAAATTCTTTTTTGTTTTTTCTTCAGCCTTATGTCCATACTTGTTCTCCTTAGTCTGTGATAATTGTAAACAGTTTGGGAATTTTACCAAAGGAAGACTCATGCCAAAGGTTTTTGTTTCTTTGACTTTGCTCCCTGTAATCAGGTCACCTCTGGCTACAAAGCCAAGACGATTGTTACCGCGCTGCCTGGGTCTTTTCTGGACCCTCTGTTATCCGCATCCCTCATGGAAGACTATGAGCTGCGACAGTTAGTCTTGGAAGTGATGCATAATCTCATGGATCGCCATGACAACAGGGCGAAGCTTCGAGGCATCAGGTACTGCACCGTCTTGAAACAGGCTTAATGAGGATGTTTTTCCGTTTCAACATTCATATGTTTAAGTGTTGTGATTGGTAGGTTTTCTGCATCCAATTTTATTATTAATATAGTTTAAGACAGCAATGTTTGGAGGTCTTTTCAGAAATCTTAACTATTAGTAGTCTCTGGTTACATGAGTTTTATTTTAGTTTTGCTTTAAACTTAGAAATGGCATTAGGAGTCAAGATCTCTTTATGAAATTCCTAAACTTTCTAATTCAGCGGTGTCGTTACATAAAGTGAGTAACATGCTCATAGAAATGAGTGTTATGCAGCTCAGACTCCTAAGTGTAACTTTTGATTCGTCTTACAAGACGTGCTATTATAACTAAATGGGCTATTCATTAAAAATGATGCATTGATTACCTCTAGAATAATACCCGATGTAGCTGACCTGAAGATCAAAAGAGAAAAAATTTGTAGACAAGACACAAGTTTCATGAAAAAGGTAAGACTGTCCTCTAAAAAATAACACATGCTATTGTTAAAGCCATTTGAATTGTTAGGTAGTTTTATATTGCTCTATGGCCTAAATGAAGCCACGCTTCGTTAGTATATTTACTTGGATTGGTTTGGTTTAGGGGAAACCTCTGTGCAGTCCCTGGGAAGTTTCTGTCACCTCTCCCCTACACACTTGCCTGTAGACTTCCCTCTGGGGGCTTCGTGCCAATGTGGCAGAAACTACAGAGGCCCTCCTGGACGTGTCCTAACGGCCTCACAGGCGAGAACGCCTGAGCACAGCCCCGCTCCACCACATGTCCTCCACTGTCGCCGCGACCCCTGTGACTCTGTCGTCCATTCTAATTGTTTCTCAGAGCGGTGTACAGTTTGCTTTTGTCTTTGCAGATTATTAGTAAAGACATTTTCAATGTTGACATGAAAACCGTTTCTTACTTGCTGTTTTTATTTAAGGCTTAATCTTCCACACTAATGTCAGTTTGTGGTCCTATGCTAGTATCTGTGTAGACGTCAGTGATGGGGACACAGTTAGACCACCTAATTATCGGTTTAAACCTCTCTTGCATGGTAATAAGGGAGCCACTTCGCAGGTGGTTGTATGCGTATGAAATCTGCCTTTACTACCTTTCAAGCAAACTTACTTTTTCCTCTGTCACTGTGCTTTACAGAACGGCCAGCAACTCTACCGACACATATATTTGGGCTGTAAAGAGGAAGACAATGTTCAGAAAAACTATGAGTTACTCTATACTTCTCTCGCGCTCATAACTATTGAATTGGCCAACGAAGAAGTGGTTATTGATCTCATTCGCTTAGCCATTGCTTTGCAGGTATGCTCTCGTGATCTTTTGTTGAAGAAAACATTTTCCTTCAGATGAAATAGACACCATCTTTAAAGCGTTGTTGCCTTTACCCCAAAACGTGCATTTTCTAAAGGGATATGTCTATTTTAAATCTAAAATACTCAAGAAAAGGGTTGTAGTCATGTATTTTTTTTAAACAAATGTCAAGTGAGCATTTGACTGTGTACTAAATATTTTTCAAGGCCCCAGGAAAATGGAAGACAACGCAGCCCCTGTGCTTATGCTTGGAGTTTAGTGGGGAAGGTAGTCATTAAATAATACCTATGTACTGTTTGGTGGGGCTCTACGTATTATGTAGTAAATGGACAGTAGGTAACAAGAATATGAATAATATGTGTATATCAGGGTGATGTATTATTATATATATTTAATATACGTGTACTTTTTTTCTTATGAAAAGCTGTTTGAGAGATTTTACTCTCCTTAAATGGGCATGTATTCTCCTTTCAGAATTAGGAAAAAAAGTCACTTCTTATAAGATGACATTTTTGGTTAGCATCCCAAAGCACCTGCATGTTTCAGAGCAATCAGAGGGAACACTCAGGGAGCCTGAGACCTTGTGCTGTGCTTGTTTTGATTCAAGGACAGCGCGATCGCCAACGAGGACAACCTGCCGATGTTCCACCGCTGCGGGATCATGGCGCTGGTCGCCGCGTACCTCAACTTCGTGAGTCAGATGATCGCCATCCCTGCCTTTTGCCAGCACGTTTCCAAGGTGAGGGACTTAGAAGGTTCAGCTTGCTTTGTATGCAAAGTGGCTGGTTCTCTTTCTGTGATGGTTAGTTCTAATCTTGCCATTCATGTATCAAATGAAGATAATTCTGTAAAAATACACAGTGACTAAATTGAAACTACAGCTAAAACTATAGGTGATTTGTATATTTTCTTCGGTGCCTGTTGGAATTTTTTACGCAGTGGTTGAATAGAATACTTGGTTTACTTCTAGACTGCTTCATGTGATTTCTTAGATAAGTTTTTTTCTCTTAAACAGTGTGAATCTTGGTATCTAAATTTTCTTAAATTATACCATTTTTGTTGTTGTTATTGTTTTAAACCAATCTACTTGAGCCACATCTTAGAAGTTGGATAATTAATGTGCCTCTCGGAGATTTCTTCTTTGTCATTGAACTATATTAGTTTTTTTTTTTCAGTAGTAACTCATTGAATAATTACTTGCATGATTTAATAGCATTTTAGTAGAACTTCATTTTATGGACCTTGGAGCATATCTCTCAGTCCTGGCTAAAGGCTAAAATGTAGGACTTTAGGGTATTTGGAAAAGGAAAACTCATTTGTGCACTAAACAAGTGTTTGGGTGAATATGAGCCGCCCACAGTTAGAGACAGAAAAACTAGGAGAGCAGGGCGCGCCCTGCGAGCAGCTCATGGTTGAGCGGAGGAGCCAGACTTCTCCGAGCACTGACACCTTCTCCCGCAGGGGCTGCAGTGGGAGGGGCGTGGCATGGGCCCAGGGCTTCGTGGAGGGGTTTCCAGAACAGTGGCCGCTGTGAAAGTGGGTTCTTACCCCTCTGTGGCAGGTTCAACCAGATGTAACGTATTACTGTTTTCTGCTACATGTATCACTACGCGGTTTTGTCATCTGATGAATGTTGAAAATAATAAATATAAAGCAAAATGAACTCTGGATTTGAGCTATAAATGTAGACTAAATTCCACAATTAGAAATGTTTACTTTTCGTTTCTGCTTTTTTATTTTTCCACATTTTAATAGCAAGCTCCTGAGAAGTGAGGTTTTTGATTTTTTTGTTTTGTTTTTGGATATATTTCAGGTTATTGAAATTCGAACTATGGAAGCCCCTTACTTTCTGCCAGAGCACATTTTCAGAGATAAGTGCATGTATGTTAATTCATTACATTTTAAGAAAGGGGCAGTCAGTGACGATATAAAGGAATACACTGTTGTTAGAATGATTTTCTGGTGTTTTATAGTCATGTTTTGTGTTTCTGTCAATTCATCTAAGTTCTTTCTCTTGCTATGAAATTCTTGTACATGATGAATATTTGCTTAGGCGTACATAGATCAATCGTGGATAAAAATTTATCTTTTTAATATGGAGATATAGCTCCTAAATATAGCATGTTCTCATATAAAGGAACATTCCTTTAAGGGAATGTAATATCCTGTTCAAAACTTTCAATAAGAGATAAAAATACTCATAAAATTGTGGGAGAAAGAATGTATCAAGGAAAATTAGTAATTTACACCCTGCATTCTTTCTTACTCTCCAAACCAAAAAAAAAAAAAAAAAAAAGAACAGTGTATTCTTCACACTTTTGGGCTGTGAAGTGGTTTAATATCAAAAGCATCAGCGTAAGACCAAGCCAAGGCGTTTCAAAGGAAACTGAAAGTTTGTGTGGTTGGGCAAGTGTGTCCTGTCACGTGGCTAGCTAATACTGTTTTCATTAACTACCAGTAAACTGCAGCTTCAGTTTCTCCTTGGGGTAGATTTGTAGTGAGTCTGACAGGGAAGGCTGCACGCAGTCCTCTCCACCATTTCACCTGGGACCACCTACAGGACAGCGCACGAGGCCACCCTCGCCGCTGGCCGGTGCTGGGGAAGGAGCCAGCCCCCAGTGGTTTCTCTGAGGACCGATCCCTGTGCTTGTACAGAGCTCGGGCCAGTCCTCTGAGATGCACTGTCCCTGCCCAGTTTTCATCTGTCGTATCGAGGCTCAGACGTCCAGTGTTTGCGAGTTGACTTGTTTTTGCTTGGTAATTTAAGTACCACTGACGGGCTCTTGTTTGGCCAACCTGACAGGCTTCCCAAGTCCTGGGAGAAGCACGACAAAAGCCTGTACTTCCTGGCCAACAAGATTGCAGAGTCTCTCGGGGGGAGCGGCTACAGCGTGGAAAGGCTGTCGGTGCCCTACGTGCCGCAAGTCACAGGTGAGGGGCTGCTGCGGGTGTTTTCCCACACCCTGTCCACAAGGGAACGTGGTTGTTTGCACGCTTACTGCACCACAGCTTTGTCAGATGCCGAAGAGGGCTTCCTTGTATTTTTAAGTTTTCCTCTTGAAAACCGTTAGTGAACCTCTAGAGACACGTGCAGGAGTGGGCAACAGTTGGTTTGCAGTTGTGAGTACACAAAATAGTTTGTACTCAGGTTATTAATTATTAATTACTATATTATTCACCTACTTTTGCCCACCCTTGTGTATGATTTTGTCATGAACTGATGGAGCCATCAAGTGATTATTGTTATACTAAATAATATTATACTTCAAATGGCAAAGGAAAATGAAAGCTTCCCTCGTTAATCAATGTTGAATTTAACTCAAGGAAATTGGCAAAAATTGTTTAATCTGTTATTTGTATTTATTGAGCTTAATGAGTTAGGCAAACTTCTGTCACTTGAAAGAGAACAGATCATTTGCTATGCAAAGAAACTTTTTAACTTTCTAGGTTAAGAATAGGTGTCCCTCTGTGCACTGTACATTTCCTTCTGTCCTTTTCTTTGAACGCAGCGGTTCTCGCGTTTCGAGGCCGAGCTGCGTGATGTCGGTACATCCAGGTTTACTGTGGAAATTAAAATCAAACAGTGTCTGTCTTCCACTTTCATTTTCACTTGGTGATTGTGTAAATATTAAATTTGTTAGAACTAGTTCTTCCTGGATGCTTTTGATGTTAAGAGGGCTATTTGGTTTTAGTTAGGTGGCTTTATGGAATAAAATGCAGACCCAAAATATATACATTCATTATAATGATACTTCATAGTAGTGAGAGATATTAATGAATTCTTTTGCATTTTCTAATTCTATACTGTAAAAGATTTTATTCTTCATGAACTCCATGAGGAAATGAAAATGGTAAGAATGAAAACATTAGAACATTGTAATATAAAAGACTTTTAAAATATTTTATTCTTATAATTTGTATTTAGCTCTCTTTTCTTCCGGCAAAAAAACCCCTCATAAGCCCAGACACAAGCACAAAGGTAAACCCAGGGTCTCTTTGGCCTGCCTTTTGTCACCTGTCCTGTAGCAAAGTAGCTCAGTAGAACCTACCTTTTAGAAAGTGGAGCCAGTGCCTGTGTGTTTTATGTCCTTGCGAGCTCGGTTAGCCTTCCGCCCTCCCTTCCCCACAGCTGTACTTTCTTCCCACTGCTTCTTCCCTTTACCTTGACCCTTCCACGAGTAACAGTTTTTGGCAAATGCTGGTGCTTCTCCTCAACAGGTGGTGTGCTCTTTCCCGTTTCCTTCCACCCCCCAAAAGAGATGTGTTCCCTTTCTCAGCGCCTCTTTGTCCCTGACTGGAAGAATTCTGAATAGTTCAGTATGTAATTATGTAACTGCCAAGAAGTTGCTCAGTCAGAATAAGACTTTCTCTGACTTATAAAGACTTTGGTGGTTCAGAGTGGCCTGTGGTGTATGTGCCCTGCGTTAACGTAGAAGCAGGCAGTGATACTTCACGGGACAGTCAGTCCGGTATTACGTTTTTCTTCGCCTGCATAACTGTCAGGTATTCACTTTGAAAACTGAGGGATTTAAGAAGATTATACCAGAAGGAAAAGGGAAACATACTTAGTTTTTTTCGTGTTGTGAACGTGGGTGGGTGGACAGGTCGATAGGTGCAGATGCAGACGCAGATGCACAGATACAGGTGCGCCGCCTTCATCAGGAGAGCAGCGGCCTTTACTGTGTGGTGTAGACGCAGATGCAAATGCAGGTGCAGAAACAAGCCCTGTGATGTGCACTTTGTATCCACTTCCTCATTTAACCTCTAAAATAGTTTAAGGAGGAAGACAGCATTATCTTTGTTTACAGATGAGGATAGTGGGTATGAAGTTAAATAATTTCATTATTACCTTTGACGCCGTGATTTGCAGTTTGTTTTTATTCCATAAATATGCGTTCATTCTCAGTGGAATTGTGTGTTTTTCTATAGGACCAAAGAAGTGCACCGCTGTGAGTGCTATCAGCATTAAACGATGACATTTTTAAATTTGTGTAGATAAGTTACTTCTGAAACTCTACTTGGCCCCAGCTAGCTTTCTAATGAAATCTGTGTGGTATTGTAGCCCTAATTACATTTGTGATTTATTATATGCAGTTAAGTCACTTTCTTTTTTTTTAAATTTATTTATCCTTACAAGGGAAAGGAAGGAGAGAGGGAGAGAAATATCATGTATGGTTGCTTCTCGTGCATCCCATGCTGGGAACTGTCCTGCAACCCAGGCATGTGCCCTGACTGGGAATTGAACCGCGATCTTTTGGTTCACAGGCCCATGCTCAATCTGCTGAGCTACACCAGCCAGGAAGTCACTTTCTATATCTTATTTTTAAATATCCATGGACAATTCACTGAGAGAAACAGAATGTAGCTTGGCACTACCCTCACACTCAGAACGTTTCCCCTACTCCTTAGCCATCTGAATGCAGTTGCGTGCATCGCGCACATAGACGCACCAGGTGGTAGCACAGTGTCGCCGGAGGAACTTAGGGCTGCTCTAAGGATTGCTTCTGAAACCCAGGTGCCAGTTAAAGTCAGGAGAGCGAGGATTACCATTACAAACAGCAGAAGTAGGGAGGAGGAAGGCAGGTGGAAAAGGAAAGGACACAGGTGGTGGTGTCCGGGACCACCCCAGCCCCACTGGGGGAGGGAAGCGAGGGTCTCCCCAGGCGTGTACACACCGGACACTGAGTTGGTGACAGGGCGTTCTCTGGGCCAGCGGGCAGGGTAGCCCACGGGGCCGCAGCACTGCCTCAGTTGGTAGGCCTGCAGGGCTGCCCAGGCACCAACACCGATGGCTCGTGGGGACCGGGGTTATCGCCCAGAAGCTCTGTTGTAGGGACTTTGTGCATGTGTGTAAGAGGCTGATTGTAGCTGTGCCTTGGCTTTTCTGTGGGCACCTGGGAAGATCAGGCATAGCTGATGGTAAATGTTTGTGCCTAGAAGAAAGAGGATAAGTAGAAATAACTGGTGTAATAGTTAAGCTTTTTGAGGAAGTGATATATTTGTTTAGGCCTTGAGAGATAGGAATCTTTATAGTTAGGAGGGTGTAAGGAAGGACAGGTAGTACAGTGTGTCCAGTGGAGGTTTGTGTGTGTAGGAGAGTGCGGAAGACAGGTGTGGCGGAGCACGCTCAGAGGCTGGAGAAGAGGCTCGACTCAGACGGCAGAAAGTGACCGTGTCTTACCCGTGTAACATTCTCCTGTGTATAATGAGCACCCGTGGTTTTGGCCCGAACTTTCGGGGGAAAAATTCTTTCATTTTAATTTCTTCAATTTTTTATGTATTTATATTTAGATACCTGTGTTTTGTATTATAAAGGGATTTTAGCATTTATTTTTGAACATATTATGATACAAGAAATTTATGTGACAAATAATTACAAACAAAAGAACAGATATATAAGGTATTTTAGGTACTACCCATGTATAATGTGCATCTTTATTTTTCTCAAAAATGTGGGCACAAAAGTGCACATTGTACGTGGCGAAATACGGGCAGGAGCGATTGAAGTCACTGTTGGTATTGATGAGCTGACGAGAGAGCCCAGGATGCCCGTTCAGCTCAGCAGGCAGTGGGGGAGCCGCGTGGGGGAGCGGTGTGGCCAGGGCTCAAAGAGGCTTGTGACGAGGTGGTGGCACATCGGGACGTTGCAGAATGGTCTGTCACCCGTTGAGGTGGACTAGGGTGGTGGTTCTCAACTGTGGGTGATTTTGCCCATTCCAGGGGACGTGTCAATCCTGGGGACATATTTAGTTATCAGCACTGGGACAGGCCTGCTGGCATCTAAGGGGTAGAAGCTAGGGATGCTGTGAAGGCTCCTGCAGTACACACAACAGCTTCCTACCACCACAGTGATCCAGCCTAAAGTGTCTGTAGTGCCAAGGTTAAGAAGGCTGCCTTGGTTATGCTGTGGTAACAAGCAGTCGCAGGTTTAGTGGTTTAAAGCAGTAAAGATTTATTTGTGCTCCATCGAACTGTGCGTATCTTCCTATCATCCGTATCTGGAATCCAAGCTGATGGAGCAGCACGCTCGGAGACTTCGCTCACACGTCGTTGGCCAGAACTAGTTACGTGTCCCTCCTAACCACAGGCAGGCCAGGAACTGCAGCCTTACTGTGTGTCCAGGAGAAGGGTAAACTGCCAGATTCCATTGGTAGCATTAGTTACTACCATGGAAGGCTGCCCTGGAGGGGAGAAGTGGGCAGTGAGAGAGAAACTGGGTTCTCTGTCCTCACCTTCTTCGCTCTAGTTCGTCAGTGGACTGAAACCACAGTGCACACAGACCAGGATCGGAAGGTAGAGCAGTGCGGGGCTGCCCGGCGCATTTGTAAGTCTGAGGACACAGCACTCGGTTTGTTTAGAAAGAGCAGAAATGACTGTCTTAATTTTCTGAAATGTTTTGAAACCTGAATTACGCAGTGTATAAATGACATTTCTAACTGACATATAATGGGGACAATTTTTTATTTTAGATGAAGATCGACTTTCTAGAAGGAAAAGCATTGTGGACACAGTATCCATTCAAGTGGACATCCTACCCAGCGGCGGCCCATCTGATGATGTGGTGAGTGGCTGAGAGCTCTCAGCACAGCACTTCCCTGAGACAGACACGGCGTGAAAGAGCCCCCCCCAACAGGAGCAAGTGCAACCCGACATTATCCCTGAGTCACCAAGTTCTATTGGTAGTCGGAATTAATCTGATTTAGCCTTGAATTTACTTTTAATTTACTTTAGTAAACTAATTTTAGCTATCTGTAAAGATACATAAATGTAACCTGTTTTATGATATTATTAGATTTCATGCTGTAATTTAGTTTAATAACAGGAACTGTAAGAACCGAGTAAGATTTTTTCTGTAAGTAAGAAATTTCACATAAGGCCTGATATTAAATTAGGAGAGCCCTAGATTCTATTTTTAAAGATTTATGAAACACAAATTACAAAATAAATGGAATTAGACACTTCACTTGAAGGCAGGTGCTCACGACCTTTAGAAAGTTTCAAAATGTCACCCGTGAGGGAAATTTTTTGTCATTTTAGAGGGTAACTAACAAGTCTAACGTAGGCGAAGCTGTCTCAATCGCCTGTGTACTCTTTAGGGGCTGTGACTTACCTGAAACGTCACAGACTTAATGCTCTCCTCCTGTTTCACTAGAGCACGAGAGAACCCTCCTGAGTTATAGGAAGAAAGAGCAGTCGGCCCCCTCTGGGACTTATTCCGCACAAATCACAAGAGAATTTTTTGATAGTCAAGTAAAAATGACGAAATACCTGCCTGTCGAGTCAGCCTCCTCCTTGTGACTTACTCAGTATTTGCCTTCCTAGGTACTTCATTATTTCTCGTTTGGTACAATATAAATAATTAAAAGACTATCCATCTAAGAAAAGGGGAAGGAAGTTGTCTGAATTCATGCTTTCCTGGCCTCCTCTCTCCTACCCCTCCTAATCCCCACCAGGTGATTTGTCCGTAGGAAGTAAAACGGTTGGTGGCCAGGCACAGCTGACCGGCGCCTGTGCTGCCCAACTCCCCGTGCTGTGGAGGTGGTCAGTTCTGCTAGGAAATTGTCAGCAGAGCATCGAGAGGCAGCCAATGCTCATTTGAGGATTCAGTGTGTTGAGATCTGTGGACAGTTTCTTGCCAGTTTAAGGCTCCAGAAACATCATCTTCCCCAATTCACCCCTTCTAAGCCATTTTAATTTCTGTGCTCCTTACTAGTAAGGAGGAGATCTTACTAGCTCTGTCTTGTAATGATTTG
This sequence comes from Sturnira hondurensis, assembly GCF_014824575.4. Lineage (NCBI taxonomy): Eukaryota > Metazoa > Chordata > Mammalia > Chiroptera > Phyllostomidae > Sturnira > Sturnira hondurensis. The sequence continues at coordinate 48,139,255 of NW_028079044.1, forward strand.
CACTTGGTGCAGTTACATTTTGAGGGAAGAAAATCATCTCTAAAGCCTTCGTGCACACACTTTGTCTTATCAGGAGTGCACTGCACTGTGCGGCCTGGCCTGACTCCATTGTCCTCTCTTTTAAAGAAATGTGCAAAGCACTTCAGACTTGCTAACACTTTATTTTGATAAAATGAACTGAAGAGACATTTGCATAAAGATAAAGTAGGAGGAAGATTCTTGAACATGAACTTTACATTAAAAGTCCATTAATACATGTGTTAGCTTGTCAGAGATCCTTTCTCTTTGCTGTAAGTCCAAAGGCAAATATGCCTCGCACCGAGCGTTTGAAAAGTTAAGTAAATGGTTTGCTAGAAGATTCCCTTAAGCACACTGGATTTCAAACCCATTTACCATTATGGAATTTGATTTTGGAAATTGGGAATGATTGCTCAAATGCCAGAAGACAAAATAAACTACCATCTAGGCTAGGAAACTGATTAATTGCATGATGCGGACGGAAGTGTGGTCAGTCAGGCATTCACCAGCTAACGGTGTGCCCGAGTGTCAGGCGGTGGGTAAGTGCATTAGCTGGCAATGAACGGGGTAAGAAAGGTGCCCACTGAAAACATTACTCTTATATTTGATCAGAATTAGTTGAAATTTTGCATATATCATCCCAGTCAGTCTTCATATATATCTGATATCTGCTTTTAGGGCTTATAACTAAAACACAGAGTCAGAAGATCGTTTAGCTGGAGATCATAGCAGACTTGTGCTTTCTCTAGATACAACTCAAACTGTCATTATAGTCTGTTGAAAAGGTATGTCAGTTTCAACATTTGCGATTCAAACCTTAGCTGCCTGTGACTTGCCTAGTAATTTTTTTAAACAATTGCCATATGTGTTACCTTTGTGTATGTGAACTTTTCCTGAAAATCTTTATAAATATACCCATACTTAATTAACTCAAGACCGTAAATGGCTAAAATGATCTGCCTCCCCAGATTAGAAGGTCAGCTTGAATGGTCGAGTGCCGCACAGTGGGCGTGCTCTTGGTCCCTCGTGCCCGCCTTCAGCCTCGTGGGCACGGCTGCTGCGCATCACGGGCATGAGGGAAGTCTGAGATCACCACCCAGTCCTCCTCTCTAAAAGGTGTAATAGTCCGTGCTTAATTATTTGGGGGAGTGGATGGAAGGCGATGGAAGTTTATGCGTATTCAATTTTTCTTTGTACAAAATTAAGCAACAGTCGGCTAGAAAGGATTGTTGTTTGTGCAAGGACAAATAACAGATATTTTTATACCTACATATATCCCTACCTTTTTCCCCAGTGTAAGTGAAGATACTGGCATGTGTGCTAACAAAACAATAATTTTAACGTAAGTGAATATTAGTCAGAACCTGCTGGGCTGGGTGCAGTACAGTTATGGTATCCGTGGGGGGCAGTGACGTTATATCTGGTCTCATTGGGAAAAGGTGAGCAGCAGATTTTAGGCAGGTCCAAGGGTGTCTCACAGTCTAGGCTGGAGCTATAGATGGCAAGCGAGGCGGAGGTCAGAAAGAGGAAGGGAGGCTGAAACCCTTTGGAGGTGATGCCTTTGCACCGTTTTCCCATAACTCCAGCCCAACCAGCTCAAGAGTTGGCGCAGATTCTGGTTTGATAAACATTTTATTTTACTTTTGATTTTAGAGAGGGGCAGGGAGGGAGAAAGATGCAAAACATCAGTGTGAGAGAGAAGCACCAGTTGGTTGCCTCCTGTACACACCTCAGGGGACCAAGCCTGCAGCTGAGGGCTGTGCCCTGACAACAGTCGGACCAGTGGTATTTCGGTTCACAGGACAACACCTCGACAACTGAGCCACACTGGCTGGGGAGGAACCTATTCTAGTGTAGTTGAGCACCATCTCAAATATGTGGCTTGTATTTAGTAGCTGCATTGAAGGTAAAATATTAATCATTAAGCACTATTATGAAGCAATTTTTTAAAAATAGCTTCCACAAAAAGGGAATCTTGGGAAACAAGATTGAAGACAAATTACAGAGGGGTTTCTCACCAGCCTTGGGGCTTGGTTTGTAACTGGTAGGAAGTGGGGGACACCGAGATGGGGGTAGCGTCATTTCAGAGCTGTGCTTTCACAAAGGAGTGGGAGAAGCATGACTAGGTGGAATTGGAAAGAGAAGACTGGAAGCGAGAGGCCAGCACGAGGACCCAGAGCAGCCAGGCCGGAGATGAGAAAGAGGGATGGGAGCAGGAGTGCCCTAGTCTGAAGGCAAGAGTGGGTAGGACCAGCAAGTGACTGAAAGCAAGTTAGATAAAAGGAGGTTTAAAAAAAAAGGACAGAATGACTTGGTTTTGATGCTCAGAAACTGAATCACAGTTACCGGAATCGAGGAGAACAAGACCAAATGGGGAAGAAGAGTTACTAGGTAAAGCTCGTTAGCTTCCCACTTACCCACACTGAACAGGTGATAGTCGAAGTCTCCAGTGCCCTTTCTCCGGCGCTGCGTAGGTTCCTCGGGAGTTTGGTTTCTCCCTGTTCTTCACCAGCTGTGAGGACAAGAGTGTTTGGGGGTTGTTTTTTTTTCACTGAGGCATTAGGTTGCTTCTAGTACAAATAATTGACCAGTCAGAGCCTAATCTTGTATATCTGCCACAAATGTCTAGAAAAAAGCCACTGAAGATTTCCAGTTTCCGTCTGGCTTCAACTAGAAATACGAACCCTCAGTAGAAAAACCGGGGCAGTAGGACTGTTCATGGCCACTTGGTTTCCAGCCAAACTCTGCCTCCGGGGGAAGCCACCGTGCGAAGCATGAAGTCTCCTGCTGTCATTAGTCTTGTGGCTTAGATTTAGCAAAGAAGCTCATGAGCTAAAATTAGGGGTGACCAGAGCCCCAGGCAAGTACTGCTATGTCGTTTCTTAATTTTTATTCAGAGACAAGGTAGTAGCTGGACATACTCCTGAAAATGTGCTGGTGCCACAACAGGTATCACTGGTTTTATCATTGAGCAGTAGACGTCACACCTTTTACGTATCTGAGAGCAGTAGAGATTTGAAAACCCACGTGGAAGGCCGTTCTGGAGAGTAAGACCAGGGTAGGTTGACCTTACAAGACCCAGAGTAGGATTAGTTTAAGCTGTTAACTATGCTCATCAAACACTTCTCAAAGCAGTGATTCTTGCTTTTAAACCATTTACAGTTTTAGGTTATTTCGTTTTTTATCTGCAAGCTGCATGGGGTACCAGAATCTTAGAGGCTATAGAGTACTTAGTTTTTATTTGCTACATGGCAAACAGAAATCATCTGTGTGCAGTCTCCGCCTTGAATATTGGCAGGCGGCGTCGCCTGATGGGGCAGTTCCGGCGGTGGACCCAAGTCTTGCTGCACATCACGCAGCTGGAGATGGCTCTAATCCAGCACGGGCCGGGTTGTTGGGAGGGCACGAGCTTGGCCAGCCAAGCAGTGGTGTGTAGACTTGTTGGAAACCGCTGCACTAGGCCATTGTCACAACCATGGGAAGAGTGGAGGTTATAGGACACTGTGGAGGGTCATCACAAATCAAGGCAACACAAAGGGAAAAGTTTGTAGAAGTTCTTATATGACTGCCCTGGCCGGGTGGCTCAGTTGGTTGGAGCATCATCCTGCACATCAAACAGGCTGCAGGTTCGATCCCTCACCCCTCTCACCAGTCTAGGTGCATACGGGAGGCAACCTATTGCTGTATCTCTCTCACCCCAATGTTTCTGTCTGTCTGTCTGTCTGTCTCTCTCTAGAATCAGTAAACATATCCTTGGGTGAGGTTAGAAAAAAGTTTTTGTATGACTTGCACTAGGTGAAAGTATTATTTGTATTGACCTTTCTTAATTATTTTACTTAAAATCACTTTTCTCCAGGTTAGTAACACTGAAGAAATCACCTTTGAAACATTAAAGAAAGCAATTGGTGAGATTTTTTATACTCATTAACTCTCCTAATATTTTTATAGTGTGTCTTTATCTTAGTGCATGTTTATATGCCAAAATAAATAAAGGCAACATGGCTACACACACACACATACATATATGTATATACACATATATACACACATGTATGTATATACGTATATACATATACGTATATGTATATGTACGGAAGTCAACAATGCACATATATATACACACATATATGTGTATATATATGTGCATTGTTGACTTCTGTATAAATACATAATTGATTTACTTAGCTATGTTCTTCAGGCTTCTACAGATGTAAAAAGAATCAGAGTAGTGTTTTATACAAGGATAACAGAAGAGTGCAGAGTTAGTCCAACTGGTGTGATCTCAGAAGAACTCGTTAATGTCCCTGCCTCAGGGTTTTCATTGGCGAAACAGCAAGGGTTAGTGTGACGCTGTCTCGGCCTCCTGCCACTCAGCCAGCTCCTCTCTCACCCCGTGACAAACACACTGCTCATGACGCTACTCTGTGTCGGGTAAAGACCACTCAGTCCACCTGACCCAGCGCTTCTGAGAGTTTCCAGCCTGACTCGCGCGTGGGTCCATGCAGCCTGCGTGCGGGCACCCACCACGGGCGGCACGGAAACCTGCTGTGCCTGACGTGCCTGCGCAGCCTCCCAGAGCCTGTTCAAGGGAAGGGGCTGCCTGTGACCAGGCAGAGCTCACGTCCTCCTCAGATAAAGCGTCGCCCTTCAGATGGTGGCAAACAGACGGGGAGGGCTAAAAAGTCGGTCCAGAACAACCTCGTGACCTTGTCTGTTGCGCCATTCGATACCGAGTTTGGAGGACTTCGAATGCAGTGCCAGTTCTGTGCAAGGGGCTGATTGTTGATGAAAGAATCACCCTCCAGGGAGGAAGCCAGCACGCTCGGCCTGTTTGGTGGAGAAACGGGGAGGTAGTCTGTAAAAAGGGGTCTCATGTAGTTTTAACCCTTAGATTTAAAAAAATTCCATGTGTGTGTTGCTTTCTAGCTTTAGGATATTTCAAGCATGTTACACGTTTGCTTTTTTTCATGTAAAAGTAGTCCTGTAAATATTGCTTCTTTTTGGCTTTGAGATCATTTACTTTTATGGACATTGGCAAGGTTCTGTGAAATTCTGTGTTCCTTTTAACGGGTCTTTGTAAACATATACATAGATACCAATGGAATGGAAGAACAGGAGAAGGAAAAGAGGCGTCTGGTCATTGAGAAATTCCAGAAAGCACCTTTTGAAGAAATAGCAGCACAGTGTGAATCCAAAGTGAGTGAAAACGTGTTGAAGGGGCGGGGCGGGGTGTGATCTGGGGCAACCGTGTAAGTGGTTAGCTGGCAGATTCCATGTTTGGGCAGGTCAGCAGAGCACAGCGTAATGTGTCAACTCTGAAAACTCTGAGGGCACAGACACCAATGGTGCCTGAGTCATTTACTCTCGTAATATAAGCTGATGGAAATGAGAGGCCCCAAACTACGCGTGAATGATTGTTATTGTTTTGATACTTTTTTTTCAGTGGTTTTCAGAGATTTTGCTGTGGGTAGTTTATGTTGTGTATCTGTTGGTTTGTTTTTACATGTGAGGTTGGAAAGGATCAATAGAGAAGCTTTATATCATGTGGGACGGACAGAACGAAAACATTAAAGCGTTCTGTGCTGTCGGCACAGCAGTTACAGTTATGCTTTATCTTTTAAGTTGCATTCGCATTATTGCATGTGGGCATTTGGAAAATAGTGAGTTTGCTCTTAACATGTTTTCTCTTTCGTAGGCACATTTACTCCATGACAGACTCACTCAGATACTGGAGCTCACCATACGGTAAGGGCGCTGTGAGTCGGTACTGCCACCGCGGTAGAACTCAGCAGAGTGGGGGCTGTCCGCCCCTGGTGCATTCGTGGCCAATTGTGTTTCGGTGCCTGCGTTTTTCATTTAGGATGAACACGAGCTCATGTAGGTACCTCTGTACAGTGGTCAGTCTCCTCACTGGACAGAGTCTGATGCTGTTTCTCGTCCAGGTGTCTTCTGGCTTTTCTCGCTGTCTTTTACAATGTGTTCATAAGGCTATTTGGGTAATTTGGGAGACTCCCATTCTAGTGATGTGTTGAACCAGGTGGTTTCTCCTGTTTAACCTCTTTGACCTGTAAAGCTCAAAGAGGTCATGGTTTGACCTTTATGGTTTGACCTCGTCGTCCTTTCCAGCAGCGTTTCTCGTAATGACCAAGTGCTCCTCACCGGGAGAGTGGGTGGACGAATAGTGAGATGCTCTTCAGCAATAAAAAGAAATACATTTTTTTGGATAACTATAAAAACATACTGAGCAAAAGAAATCAGACGTAACAGAGAGTAGTGCCTACGGACCGTTCCTGTAGGCTGTGTAGACCGTTGGGATGAAGTTTAAGCAGCACTGATGTCCCTCAGAGACTCAGACCTTGTTGCTGGACCTGGGTGTGTTGGGGATACACGGGCGGAGGAGGAGTGACTGGCGAGGGACACAAAGGGACTCTTCTTTGAATGATGAAACTTACTGAGGGACTCCGTATCTTTATTAGGCTGTTCTTTACATGGGTTTATATATTGGTCAAGCAGCGTATTTAATATCTACATTTCACTCAATGAAAATTATCCCTCAATAAAAACATAAAGGATGTTATAAATACTGGAACAATAATTGCAAAATAATTATTAGTTGCTATAAATGGGATAATACATCAAGAAAATATAAGATAGCCAACTGAATAACTTAATTAAGAAAAGTTTACAGTTAGGCAATTATATGAAGTTAATGTTTATACATAATTAATGTAAACTTATTACTGTATATAATTCAGTACAATGAGTTATATTCGTAACTATAAAATAATAACAGAGAGCCATGTGTGACCTGCAGCGCCTGTAAGTCTCTGAAGTCCACATAAGACACGCACGGGAGGAGAGATGTGCACCTTGTCGTTGGGTGGGCAGTCGCCGTCTCAGGGGCCTCCGTTCTCTGCGGATTACTCTGTGGGTATGGCCCAGACCTTCACGGTTCATTTTATATCTGAACAAATGATGCTGAAGACAGTGTGGACGAACTCATAGCAAAGCAGTCAGGAAAACACTGTGTGAGGAAAAAACGGGAGCGTTTGCCTTGCTAGGTAGGAAAATGTGATAGTCGTTTGGTCCTTCCAACAGGTTGGGCTTGGGTGCGGGTAAGTAGAATAGGGTAGATCTCAGATTTGGGGGGAAGGGAACAGATGTTATGTAAATCTTGTTTGGACAGCTGCTTCTGACTATTGCCCAGCAAAGGGGGGCGGGATCTCCACCTTTACCGAAATAGAAAGTTTTAACTGTTTAGAAAAATACATAGAAATACTTGAGTTTATATTTATAATCTTGGCATGGAAAAGTTTTCCTTAGCATAATACAACAAGTTAGAAATCATTAAAAAATCATTGAGCTTTTGTCAGGTTTTGAAGCATTTGGCAAAAAAAAGAAAAAGAAAAGGTTTGAGAGGAATTAACTAATGAATTATGGAAAGGCATTTGGATCTTAGGACAGAAGATTAGTTTCCCGAATTGATACGAGAAAGATATCTGAGTAGAAACACAGGCAGTAGACTCAGGTAGATGAGTTATTTTAAAGAAACATAAGATGAATACTGAATCTACAAGGATATTTAGCGTTAATGGTAGCCCAAAATCGAAAATAAAAGTAAGAATGAATTCCCTTTGCTTATCAAATTGGCTCAATTTAAACACAAAATGGTGGATTACACCCAAGATTTACAGTGGTGGAAGAGTGGGCACACTCAAATGTTGGGAGTTTAAATGACTGGTGTTCTGGCAGAATACACCCAAGTCAGAATTCTGAGGACACATACACTTTGATCCAGGAATTCTGTGTATGTGACAATACACCAAGGAGACAATCAGGGTAAAGCTATGTGTGTATAAGAATAGACCTGTGAGCATTAATTAAAATAATGAACAGTGGATATCAACCTGCATTTATCCACTGGATTAAAGCAATTACGATATGTCCACATAATGCAATACTGTGCTATCATCAAAAAAGAGTAGTAAATTTATATTTGAGGGATTTCATCCCAGTGAAACAGCGAGCTTACAAGACTTGTAAGTTACAGTTGTAAATTGTAATAAGACGTGTAAGGTGTTATCTCACTACTGAAGTTATGTGTGTGTATATTCAAAGGAACGTCTCTGGTTTAGACTTAAATACAGCCCGACGCCAGCATGGTCTCTTTTCCGCGTAGCCTGCCCGCTGGCCAGCAGCACAGGAGTCCCACCTGCGGCGGGCAGCGGGACCTGTAATACTATACCTATCAAAATTGTGCTCTCGGAGGAGCACCTGCTGATGATGTCCTGTTCTTCTTTTCCAGTCCTCCTCCGAGCCCATCGGGAACACTGACCATCACTTCTGGGCATGCCCAGTACCAGTCTGTCCCCGTCTATGAGATGAAGTTTCCAGATCTATGTGTATACTGAGTCGCTCAGGAAGACCTCAGCATAGGATTTTAGAGGCTGAAATTCAAGGCCAGGCGGTTTGTTTCCAAGGTTTACTTAGTGCGTATCAGCGTACTTCTTGAAAATAACGATGGAACTTATCTTTGACCAAATGCTTGGCATACCATATTAGAAATTTTGCATCTGTATGTGATTTAGAGTACTTTTGAAGGTAGATTTATGCCATGTTAATTTCTTCTGAAGTTCCTGTTGTCTTTTAAAGTTGAACATGTATTGGTCTCAACATTATTTCATTGTTAAACAGTGTATTTTAAACTTTTCAAAAACATGTAGTTTTTTCTTAAAGTAGCCTTCGGAGGGTTGAAAGATGTACAAAGTGTCTACTCTATTCCTTTAACATCTGCATAACTGCTTAAAGCAGCATTGCCTTTGGTTTTGGCCAGCTGCAAAAGCAGACACGCACAAGTACAGCCGGGGCTGCGGAGCTGCCTGGCAGGTGCTCGGCCCACGCGGCAAGCGCTGCGGCAGGCGGCCCCGTAGTCGCTGGCCGTGGTGGTGCGTGATGGGCATTCCTCAGCTTGTTGACGGTAGTGAATGGCATTGAAAATTCTCATGGAGTGGGACCCTAAGTCGCCATGCTCTACAGTGTCGTGTGCCTGTCATTCTGTATCTTCTGCCGAGAGTCTGATCCTTGGACCTGAGGGACGGCAAGCTTGCTCCGGGGCAGCGGGCCGTGCAGCACTGTTTACGTCCTCCGGTGCGCCCGTTCACTGACTGTGCTTCGAAACTAGAGCCCTGTTTCGCTTCCGCTCCATTAGTTCAATGAGCTGTCTATTTAAAGTAGCTACTAGTTCACCTGTGAAGAGTATACATTTTGATTTTTATTGAGAGCACATTAATTTACACTTTTATATATTGTGCATTGTGTAAGTCTCATAGTCAGAAAACTACCAAAACGGACTTTAAATTTGTTGGATTTGAACTGTAGCTTGTATGCATTTCTGTTGGGGGTTTGTTGTATGGCCTTTGGAAGGGCGCCCGTGGTCTTCGCAGTCGGGTGTGCTGAGGACTGGCAGAAGGGACTGGCAGAGGGAGCCCCCGTTGACCAAAGCCGCCGAGCGGACCGGTGCTGACACCCCATCGTGTGTGGACGCACTCACAGTGTTTTCTTAGAACAGTGTGCACTGTGGTGAGTCCTGTCACTTGGCGGAATGAACAACTTTCTCTGAAGTCTTACCACATTCTCTTTGAGCATTTTTATAAAATAACCTGTTTATAGTTCTTCCTTTTCAGAATTTATTTCTTTGTAATTAAAGAATATACCTATCAAAATTGTAGCTCAGAAAAAAAATTCAGTTTTCGGCTTTTGTTTTTGTTTGGAAAATTGTGGGGAAGCATGGACTGTTATACCTTTGGTTTGAGGGTTGTATGGGCACCTGTAGCGGAAACAGAGAAACATAATGAACATACTCAGAAAATTTTGGATATTTAAACTGAAGTCCAGTATCTTGAAACAACTTGCGAAAAACTCCAGTCCTGTGCGCCTGTCAAGGACACGCGGACAGACATGCTGGGCACCCAGTAAATGGCGGGGAGGGAGGCCTTGCCTCCCGGGTCTGGTGCCATCCCCGCTGGGGCGCGACCCCATCGCCACCGCCACCGCATTTGCCTCTGGATCAGCTGATTTCATGTTTCACCATCTAATAGGCCACATGTGATGGGCTTCTTTTTTATTTCCCTTTTTTTCTGCATTTTTGAGAAGGATATTCATTTTTGACAGTGCATTTAAAAAATCAAAGCAGGGGGACATGCAGAAACTATCATCCACTCGGATGTCATTTTATAGATGAACACTGTGTGCTTTTGTATGAACAAATGTATAGTTTAATAGTACAAGAAAAGAAGATATATATCTGTTTGCACTCCTGCAGAACAGACGGGGCTGCACAGACGCTCACGTTTCTCTGTGACGTTCAGTGTGTGTGCCACACGTGAAGGACCCCTGTTTCAACCGCCATCTCTCACCCCTTCCCCTGGGTCTGTGCAAACCGTTGCCTGGCGTTCTGTGGGGGCAGCGCTGTTCTTAAATCTCATAGACCTCTGCACGCTAGGTCATGGGACTGGTCTTATTACCAGTGATTCCCAAGCAGTGGGTCTTTTGGTTTGTCCCTTCCTGGAGACCCTGCAGGGAGTGGGCGCGCATACTGTATCGTATCCGGTTTTGAGACTGAAAGCGTAGGATTTGTTGAAGTTCACTGTATTGCTATATTTTTGTAGATATGTAAAATTCTTAATAAACTGTTAAATCACTTTCTTTTGGCAGTATGCAGATGCTTATATCATTCTGTTTTTTCTGGACTCTGAACAGTTAACATTTAAGTGTTCTCCTATACTGGTGTTGTCTTGGCTGGTACAGTTTCATTGTCAGTGGAGTCAGCCTGAACACACACACACACACACACACACACACACACACACACACACTTACTTCCTTAACACTTCTGAACTCACGCTTTTCTAGAGTAATGGAACACTTTACCAGCAGTTAACTTCCGCTCCTCAAAGTATCGCTTGTCTTTTTGTCTGAAACTGATTTGTGGCAATATATGTAATAAATGTAACGAAGTGAGCTTTTGGAAATGTGAAAATTCACTGTGCAATTCATATATAAGCAATAAAAAATCAAAATACTTGTGCACAGGTACATTTTTCTAATAGCTGTTACTACAGTCATTAAATAGATTTATTGACTATTTTGCTGTTGTTAAACATGAAAAATTTTAGTGAACAATCAGGTTGCCAAATGGGTCTATCTTTGCATCCCCTGGGGTGTCAGGCCCGTGGCTACTGGTTGTGTGAGGTGTGGCTCAGGGAAAGTCCCCTGGGAGCTTGGGGAGCACAGCTGCCCCTCCCATCCCCACCCGCTGGCATCCGGCTCCACATGGGGTCCCTAACCCACCTCCTTGCTGTGTGAACTACAGGAATCCTCCCTCCAAACCAGGGGCTGGTCTGGAGCTGTCTGCCACCTGCACAGGTGCCCGATGGCCCTGGGGACTTCCTCAGGCAGTGATTCTTCATCGTGGTGGTTATAGCATGTGGTCACACCCCTGGTAACTAGGGAGAGCTGCCGTCTTCGTCCTTGGCGTGCGTCTTTGATGGGTTATTGGTGACTGATAGGTGATTTCGTCCCACCAACCGTACATACTCCTTTTTCTTTTAATAGAAGATTAGCTTCCTGTGATTAGAGAGCAGAGGCATTTTTCTCCTTCTCTGTCTCTGTCATGTCACCTTTGTAATCTGTTCACATACCAGTACCACAACTTCCCTTAAACACACACAAAGCAGAGGAAAACACGGAAACGTTGGCTGGAGTATTTATTGAGCCTCCATAGTGCACTACACAAAGCACAGAACCTCCCCCGGTCTGCCCGCCCCCCACACACGTGCAAGTGTGAGCTGACAGGCATCCCCACGCCTCTGCAGAGGCCTCGCTGCGTGTCCTCCCTTGGAACATCTGCCCAGAGGAGGACTGGGGAGGAGACCGCGGCTCAAAGACGGCACCAGAACGAGAGAAGCAGGACAACAGGGTGCTCCTCATCCGGGGCTCTATCTGGGGCCGTGGGGTGGCCTGGCCCTCAGGGGACCGAGTGACTTCCCCAGAAACCTTCTGGCTCTTGTCAGGGGTGCTGTGTGGGGCTCAGCCTCCTCGCTGCTCTCCTCGGATCTGGAGCCCAGGGAGGAAGCAGAAGGCCCGCCCTGCACCCCGTCCTCGCAGAGGGGCGGGCCGCCCTGGCACTCCAGCCTGCCGGCCAACGAGGCCAAACTCTGGTTAAAGAAGGCAGCGGCCATGCACTGGGCCGCCGTCTGGTCGCAGGTGCAAAGCAGCTTCGCGCACAGGCTCTGCCCCACGCCTTCGAGGGAGAGAGCGGAGAGCAGGTGTGAGACATGGCACCACGGGAAGGGAAGGCCTCCAGGGTGGCCCGACCACCCCCGATACCGAACCTCTTGGTACCCAGCACACCCTGACTCACCACTGGAAACATGCCCAGCTTTGTTCTCCCAACTAACTCACACTTGGTGAAGGGCCCCCTTAGCATCCCCGGATGAGCTTCCTTGAGGCCCCGGGCTCAGGGGAGCATCTTCCCTGCAGGCTAACCTCGAAGGAATCCCCACTACATTTCTTTTTTTTTCCCTGCCGTATTTCTTGAATGTTTTCATCGCATGCAGCTGGCGTGGGGGTGACAGCGTGCATGGCCTGTGCAGAGGGTGTTTCAAGGTGCTTAGACATAGATAAGTTCTCTGCAAATACCCTTGTTTCCTGTACTTTTCAAAGATGTATCTGGTCTGTGGCATTTTTTTCATCTGATCCTGCCAGGAAGTATTCGTCCACCGGATCAGCCAGGTGTGTTCTCACTCCGCCCCTCCAAGCCTCACACACTGACCCTTGCATCAGCCCCTGTGTGTGTTTGAGCGGCAGGAAGGGACATGTAGAGGAGACACACACATAAGCCTGCTCCCTGGAGCCACCAAGCCCTTCTGCCCTGTGCCCAGTGTCAGGACAGCACCGAGCAGGCTTCGAGACCCCCATAGGCCTTATCACCTGTTGCTGCACCAGGAACAGGACCCTGAGCTCAGAGTTCACAGGGTTCATGCTACAAATGTGTGTTCTGGATTCTCTGAGACCAGAGGAACAGGGGGGCCTTCAGCTGGGCGGGAGAGACCTCTAATCTGATCCTGTCACTCGTGGGCTCTCAGCCCACCCTGGCATGGCCCCTTGTCCCCTATAGTACAGAATGTCCCATGTTCCGGTCTTGTGTTCATGACCTGGTACCTGTCCATCTCCCCAGCCTCACCTTGCACTTCAACAGCCTCCCTGACACCCACTTCCCCCGCCAGCAACGCAGAACCACACGTTGGCCCCACACTGCCAGGTGTCCCCAGCATGCCGCGATTTTTCTCTTTTCCCTCTTGAGACACCCATCCACCACCAGCATGGCCATCCTGGTGAGATCTCACCTCGCTGCCTCTCCTGGCTTCTCCCTAATGTTCTGTCCCCCCCATACTTGGCGGGCTCCAGCCCGCTTTACCCACATTCCCAGACACCTGTCCTACCTGTTAGCACTTCGGACATGGGGTTAGAAAGTCACTGGCTTATCTCTTCCTCCAGGCTCTGAGGGATTGGTGGCAGGGACTGTGCATGCTCACTGTTTTCCTAGCTCCTGATGAAGGTTTGCTGGGTAAGTAGGTAATTGAGGGGATGAATGGATGGTTGGATGGATGATTAGTGACATGGAAGAATGGAGCTTTGGGGAAGTGAGAGGCACACATGATCCTAGAAGGCGGGACAGATGGCCTGGAGGTGCATGCAATGTTCAGAGGAAGAAAGGGGGGAGGGGCACTGACTGCCCGCCAGGTCCTCCCCAGACGAAAATACAGATGAGAACAAACCCTCGTGGAGCATTTCCCTTTAAAACTACAACACATCTGGGAAACGCACCCACTGATGAGGAGGAAATGGAGAGGGTTAGACAGGCCCGTGCTGAAAGGAAGCCTGGATTTGCACTAAGATTGATGAGGCGCACGGGGCTGTGCCTCATCCCCATGCTGTCCCCATCTGAGGCCCTGAGTGGTGACAGAAGAGCCTCCAGCTTCCAGGATAGACAGGGATTGCACTGCAGGCCCACCTGTCCCTTCGGCCAGAGCCACTGTCCCCCTTTATGAGGGTCCCCAGAAAAGCTCACTCGGGAAAGAAAGGGCTCTGCTGCTTAGGAAAAAAGAGCCACCGGCATGGTTCAAGGTCTAAGGCAGCATGGTGTTACCATCTGTCACTGACTTCTACCTGAGGGACCTGGAACCTCGGCCCCCACCTCTGCCATCTGGGGAGCCTCCTAGTGCTGTGTCCCGAGGGTCGTGAGGGTGAACTCCGCTAACACACAGCAGGGGCTTAGAACCACACAGTGAGCGCTCCCTGCACAGGGGCTTCAACATCTGTTCCCGGCCTGCGCCTCACCAGCTCTGTGACTTCAGGTAGCCAACTTAGTCTCTCAAATGTGAGTCTGCTCCTCAGGGCAATAGGGGGTCTAGGATGTGCCTCGAGGTTAAGAAGAGTTATTAGGTCTCAGGATGAAACCCGTGATGAAGAAGTGCCAGGGGAAAGTGTGTATGTGCACCCACTGTGGTCATGGCCTTGACCTGAGTGAAGACATGACTCACTGCGCAGGCCCACGGCACTTACACGTGGGGGCGCCGTCCATGCAGCCCACCGGGGACTGAGGAAGCCTCTCGAGCCGGCAGCCCAGCCTTCTCACCTGCTGCAGGCAGCAGTGGTGGGACCAGCAGCACCTACGACCGAGGAAAGCCCCTCAGTGCTCAGAGCTCTGGAGCCCCTGACACCCACCTCTGCCACACGCCCTGCCGCAGTGGGAGGCGCCGGTGCCCCCTTTCTGGGGTGCGTGGGGCCACCACGCACAGTTGCTCGGGGTGTACACTGCACCAAATGCCACATCCGGGATACACATCTTAATTCTAAAAGTTCTTTTTTTTTCAATTTTACACTCCTGTTGACTGCAGAGATGTGTGATGGGCATAATTATTACAACAATTTTTCCAACAGATGGAAATAAGGGCCTTGAGGATGGGCACCAGTTTTAGTTTGCACAGAGGTACGACACACGCTCACCGCAGCCCCACGCCCTGCAGGCTTGTACAGAACACAGCAGTTAGTCCCACACCCACAGGACACCCCACTGGGTCCCCAGCCTTGAAAGAGAGTGGAGTGGCTACCTTGGGCATAAACCAAGAACTGTGTCTAGGAAAGTGTCCGGCATAGAGCAAGACCTCAGTAAGCACATGGGAAGGAGTCGGTGCCTTGCTCTGAGACCCGTGCACTGGCGGGGACGGGGCAGTGTCCACCTGCCGTCAGTCTTTAAGCCTTATCAGCTACTCTCAGCACATTCCTCAAACTCATCTGCCGGTTGAGTTCTCCGTCACTTCCTCTGTTTCTCCCAACACACCGATTGTACTGGGTGGGCTTTTTAGAAAATTGTCCTCCTCTTCCACTGTGCAAGCTCCTGCTGGGCACAGGTAGTGTGGTCTCCGTTTAGGCTGCATTGTTTCTGTGTCTCCACCGCTGAGCCCAGTGGCTGGCAGAGCCAAAGCCCAAGAAATGTGGGTTGAATGCACAGATGCATGAATGAATAAATCAATGAATGCATGTGGTCTGAAAATCCTCCCAAGAGTGGCAAATGTAAACTTCAGATACAAAACTCACCAGCTACACTTCCAAGTCACTGAGACTCTAATTTCACTGTGGCCTCTGGTGGAACAAAGCAACCAAAGACCCTGGTTGTATATGTCAGTCATTGCAGAATAGGCAGAGTCGGGGTCCTCTGCAATGTCTTTGCAGAGTGACCCCCCCTGGGGTGGCTGGAAACTTTGTAGTACAGCTCCAGACCCCCACCTCAAATGACCTGACTCTGTCTGGTTGCCCCTTTGTAAGTGGATGACCTCAGAGAAGTGACACTCAGCCAGTCATAGGGAAGACGGGCCTCTGGTGGGGATGAGCCCCCCTGAGTGAGACAGTCGGGCACCATTTCTTTGTGAGGCTGAAGGTGACAGCCAAGACAGAGGAGGGCTATGACCATGCACTGCAGCATCCGTGTCACTGGTCTGCCACCCTTGCATGGCCCTACCTGTCCAGGGCGTCCACTGGTTCGCCTTGTCCTCCTCGCCCACAGTGACAGCCGTAAGATTCAAACTCCTCCGGGCACCGCGATGTCAGACAGAAGAGCATCTCTCCCAGCTGCGGCATCGCCTGTGTGTTGGCCCCACTCCCCAGATGCAGGAAGGTGACCCTGTCACAAGCTGATGAGAAACGAGGACTCAGGAGAGCCAGGAGCCCCAGGACAGCATTCACAGAATGGGGGGCAGGACTCGCCATGGCCACTGACCCTCCTAGGAGCCCTGTGCCCTCCACCTCAAGCCACCACTCCTCTGGGAGACTGTTTTGTGACTGGTCCCCTGTCTAGGATGAGCTGTCATTCAGCCTAGACACTCACTGGGCTCCTGCTGGGCTCACTGGGCTGCTGCTCTGCCCAGACTCCTCGTGACATCCCCTTGGGCATGGGGACTCGTTGGGAACAAAGATGCTCTTCGGGTGATATTTTACTACTGAGTAGAGGGACTGGCAGGACCCAGCCTCCTGGGGGACTCCTGGTGGTCCCCTTAGGCTGCCTGACGTCATCAGGTTAGCACAGCCTGATGGGGCTTGTCTTCAGAACCCTGATGTTCTGACTCCCTCTCTGTCTTCCTCTCTCCCTGCCCCACCCCCACCCTATTCCCCTCCTGCTCTGCTGTGCAAACCTGGTCTTCCCAGGATTGGTGGGGAAGAACTAAAAAGGTGGAGCACCCTGGGCCCGGCCTCGCTCTCCGTGCAGCGGCCCCCATAGCTCTGCGTCACGCACGTGGAAGACTGCCCGAGCAGCACCGAAGTCGTCCTCCGTGTCCAGTGGCCTGTGGCCCAGGGCAGGTGCAGGACCTTAGGTAAGGCACCGAGGAAGGAGCGCAGAGCGGGGGGTCACCAAGACCCAGTGCTCCATTCTTTCCAAGAAACCATGGCATGGATGATGCCAGGCCCTTTCCCTCTGGGCCAGTGAGAGGGTGAGAGCCCTCAGTCAGGAGCCTTCTTCCCCAGCCCAGCCTCCTGGCAGCTGTGCCAACAGAAGCCCATCATCCTCTCTGAGTCTCACTGGCAAGGGGCTGGCACCTTCGAATCGCACCAGCATGACAAGGTCACAGTGTGATACGGCGGCTTTTTAACCAGCTGCCCAGATCCCAAGGCTGGGAGAGGACAGACACTCCTCTGCCTGGTTCTGCTCACCTTTTCCAGTTGTCAGCTCAGGACCGCGTTTGACAGGTGACAGAGCCAGCCCCGGAGACCCAATGCTGGTGGGGACAACGGTTCCCCCTCTAGCTGTGGCGGCAATCTCTGCAGACCCTGAAAATGCACAGCTTTACAGTCTGTGTTCAAAGAGTGACCCGAGCAGAGCAGATGGGCTCGAGGTCCAGCCCAAGGCAGACAGGTGTTTGGGAACAGCGAAGCCCCAGTGTCCTCAGACTGGGTTTGCAGATGTCGGAGCAGACCCTCGGGGATCCAGGGATGCTACAGGGATCCTGGGTTTTCTGTGATAGCCTTACATCTGACGGGAGGTTGTGCTAGACCCTCAGGACGACATCGCGTGGATGAGAACCGTCACCATCAGGCCCATGTGTGTGTCGTGCTCACGCTCACGTACCTCCAAACTAAAGCCCCATCACAGTGTTAATAAGAGACTAGAATGATGGGGAATTGCGCCAACTCCTGGTCCACAGTCATGCAGGTGAGCAAGACTGTTCAAACCCTGCAAACACCACAACAGCGGCTCAGCGCAGGGTCCCCACCGCGGCCAGCAAGGCTGCCGCGACCTGGCTCTGCCTACCTCGGACAGGCTCGCTGGCCCCATCGGGATCCCCCAGGCTCTCCTGTCACTCAGCCCCACCTGCGTTCCCAGCTGAAGGCAGCCAGGTGTCCAGCCCGGTCTGGCCCAGACAAAGGGGACGGCAGGAGCTGGGCCCCACCCATTCGCTGACCCACTCAGTTCTGAGCACCAATTGAGGCCTGAGCAGAGTCGCTGTAGAGATGCCTGGTGGAGACTGGAAGAAAGTATTTTCAAATATTAAAAGTGGCTGTCTTTACAATGAGCACTTGTAGGTGATGTAAATAGAAAATGAAATAGAGCTTTCTGTATTTTTTTTAAAGGCCTCGCTATAGCAGGCAAGCTTCCATTTCTTTCTATGAGTGGATCGATCTTCTCATTACATTTGTCTTTTTCAGGTGCGCTAAAAGTGAACTGGCTTCCTGCTTTCTCCCATTTTGAGTCTGGTGTCTTTTCTCCAAGGCTTCCTTGGAGCACACCGGACTTAATAAACATGTAGGAGGCAACAACGCAGTCAAAAGGGGGAGGAGCCAAGTGTGCTTACCTGGAGGGGTGGTGGTCCTCACCGCTTCTGTGCCTCCCTGGTCTTGGAGCAGTTCTGCTTGAAAGAAAGAAGCACAGGGTGAGTGTCAAACCCAGTCTGTCCCACCTCCTTCTCCAGGGCAGCTCCCACCCACTGGGCCTGGGAGGCAACGTGGCCTTTGCTCTGCTTCTGGGCGCCTCACAGGGGAGCTGATCTTGGCGAAGGCACCACTGAACCGAAAAGAGACACCCCTCCCCTCACCCCAACACACAGACTTTCTGGGAAACTCAGCTGCAGTTGAGTCTGTTGAAATTACATTTAAATAGATAAATAGATAGATAGATAGATAGATAGATAGATAGATAGGCAGCTGAGCCTCTATTTCCCTGTAAAATTAGTTTATTTACTTTTTATCAGTAATTAAGCTCATACTATGCTACAGACTAAATGTCTGTGTCCCCTCAGGTCCACATGTCAGAATCTTAGCCCCTAATGAGTAGGTATGAGGAGGTGGGGCCTTTGGGGTGATTGGGTCATGAGGATAGACCCTCATGAATGGAGTTAATGCCCTATAATAGGACCCTAGAGAGCTCCCTGGTCCCTTCCACCACATGGGGACACAGCAGGAAGACCTGCTACAGATCAGGAGGGCCCTTGCCAGACACTGGACTTCCAGCCTCCATGACTGTGAAAAGTACATTTCTGCTGCTTACAAGCCATGCAGTCTGTGCTACTTTGTCACAGCAGCCTGGAGAGACTAAAGCTTACTAAAGCCAGCTACAGCTCCCAGGGAGTTGCTCGTACTAACTTAGTAGCAACCCCACAGGTGAGCACAGTTCTCGCCCCCTTTCAGTGACAAGAAAGATGACGCACAAGAAAAGGGAGGTCCCTTGCTCAAGGTCATGGGGCTAGGAAGTGGCAGAATGCAAATCCAGGTCACCTGCTAAAGTTGACCCTCTGAACCACTGTCTAGGCTACTGTTTTACTGCTGGCTGGCCCACAGAGGGCTAGAGATAGTCACTCCAAAGATGTTGCGGAGGGGAAGGAGCTGCGTTAAGTTCTGTGTGCCAGAGATCAAGATTAGGGTGGTATTATGTGAGCATCGGGTGAAGGCATTTACTAAGGTGACAAAGAATCTGACTCATTCTGAGCTGGGGCAGAGAGTTCTCTTCAAAGACAAAACATACGGATTCAGAAGTAACAGAATATGGCCCTGGACCACCCCAGGCAAATGACCCTGCCTCTTGGGGATTCTTTAGCTGTAAAGTGGGGGTGATCAGGGCTTCCCAGGACCAGGGAAGAATAACTCACAGAATGTTGTATGTAAAGGCTTAGAAACACCCTGACACATTGAGGTCCTCAACAATGTCACCACCCTGTAACCATTCTTAGTAATTAGTAAGCAGTTATTATCCGTGATTTATACTCATTAATACAGTATTCGTGGTTATTCATTGCTACAAACAAAGTAAATGGTTAGGTTAACCCTTCCAATGACTTCCTGGCTTAGATATTTTTAGGTAAGGGGTTGTTCTCCATGAGTTACTGTCACATAACGCAGAGAAAGCAAGTCTTGCAGCCCCCAGTCTGGGGTGAGGGGCCAGCCCAGCAAACCACTTGGCTGAATGATTTTTAACTTTTAACCGCCCAGAGCCTCCATTCCCTACGTTATCTACAAAATGTTACAGTAATGTTTTTCCAGGGTCCTAATGAAAAGTGGTCACCAAACTGAACACAAATATTTATTTAGATGTCCTTTGTCCTCTGCTGTCTCCTGAAGTCCCCTTGGCTTACTTGTCCTGAGGAGAGTGGTCAGTTGGTCGCCTCTGGTCTCAGCAGACACTGTGAAGAGAACCCACCCCATCAGCCATCAGTTATCCAGTCACCCTTGGGCAGGGCATCTGGGGAAGCTCTGGTGGGGCACAGGCACCATGTCATCTCTTTTCTAGACCTGGACCCAAAGGCACAGGCTGTCCTGGAGCTGCTGAGGATGCGATACCCTTGGACGTGGACATGGCCGGGGGCGAATCACACCACAGGCCTCTGCTTCTCTCCTTCTGCAGCAGCAGCAGCCGCAGGGAGGAGAAACAAACCTACTTCTAGGGAGACATCGGGCACCGTGAGCCCCTGAGGTACAGGGTAGCCAGATCAACACCTAAAGATACAGGGTGCCCAGCTGAACTGGGATTTCAGATGAGTAACAAATACTTTCTTAATCAAAGTACGTCCCAGAATTTGCATGGGACATGCTTATACTTAAAAGTTGTTTGCTGTCCATCCACAGTTCAACTTCAGATGGTCGAGGGTGGGCGTTCTGCACTTTATCTGACAACCCTACTGAGCTGGAGTCTGAGTGTGGGCGGAAGCTGGACAAATAGAGAATTGGGGTCAGGTGGACGGAGGAGTGGTTCTGGAATGCACTGAAGCTGACCCACTGTGGGCCCAGGCAGGGGGGTTTGAGGGGAGGTAATTCCAGCAAGTAGTCTGATGTTATAATCAAAAAAGGTGCTTGGGTCACACACCCGTCCCTCCGAGCTCACCTTCTCCTGAGAGGGCCAGCAGGCTGCTGTCTGTGGGCTCCACAGGTTCCACTGAAAATAGATAGCCCCCAACAGCAATGAGTGGTGGATGCAGGGTCAACACCAAGGGTCTCAACCAAGAACAGACTGGGCAGGGACCAGGACAGAAGGGGTGCCGTTCCTCTATCTTAGGGTTCCCTGCCTCTCAGACACCGCCCAGAATGCAGGGGTGCCCAGAAGCCCCCAGCTCAGGAGGGACTCCAAGGCTCCTGACTGGAGAAGAGCGCTGTTCTATGGGGAGGCAGGATGGCAGAGAGAAAGGATGTTGGGCTCGGAGAATACCTGGAGATGCTGCACATACCCACAAGCATGCACATGCACATACATGTACATGTACTGTGCACATGCCATATCACATGTGCACACACCCAGAAGTCCACCACACACACCCACATCAGCTCCTTCTTCACCAAACACTGCAGAACTATTTCTGGGAAAGAGACCCCAGCTCAGGATGCTCTGCGAAGGCGCACCTTGAACTTCCCACCCCAGGTCCCCTTGGTGTTGGACTGAGAGATCGTGGGAACTTGGGTGAATGAGGAATAGCAGGCATATGATGCATGCAGGTCCACCAGCTCCCATCAGGTCCGAGTGAGAACAGCCTCCCTGGGGGGCCTTACCTCCGGGCAGAAGGGTCGCCAGCTCCTTCCTGCTGGTTGTCTCTGCAAAGGAAACCCACAGAGAGCGGTGGGTGTGTGGACTGTGAGAAGGGGCTGGCCTTGGCAGCTGGAGATACACAGCACCCGCACCGGGGTCCTACAGCAGCTCCTGCCCCCACTGTCAACCCCACCAAGGATGCAGGGCCAGGCTCTTCCTACCTGGAAGCTGAGCCAGGCAGAAGGAGGGGTCCAGCAGGTTCAGGGAGGAGTTGATCACAGACTGGGCCAAGCACTCAATGGCAGCCTTGTCGCAGGTACACAGCAGGCGCTCACAGGGGTCCCTGGACTCTGTGCATGGAGCAAGGGCAGAGCCAGCTGGAAGAGCTCACTTGGAATTCCAAGAGGTAATGCAAACTCCGAAGCTGAACCCCCACTCTGCCTGGCCCGTACCCCATGCCTCCCGTGGTCTCCTCATGTGTCTGCTCCACCTCTTCTGGGGTTGGGTGGGTCGGGTCTGGACCCCTACACCCTCCTGTTCTCACACACTCACACACGGCCCATCGAGCCATGCTATGGGCTCTGCTTTCAACCTATTTTAGAGTCTGCCGTGTCTCCCCACCTCCGCTCCACTGTCCTGGCCACTCCATCACCTGCTGTGTGGGCCACGTCAGTGGCCTCCTGACAATTCCCACCTCCTCCCTGACTTCTCAGTCCATTCTCACCAAGGAGCCAAGCAATCAATTCTTTGGAAACTCAAGTTACATCATCACGTCATGTTTTCTGTGTTCAGAACCTCCCAACTCAAAGTCAAAGCCACTGATCCCGCTCCTTCTCAGGCCTCATCTCCTCCTCCCACCCCACCCCATTCCTGACTCACTGGCCCCCCATTTCTCAAACACACCAGGCACCTCGAGCCTCGGGGTGCACCTGTGCTGTTGCATCCATCTGCACCGCCGTTCTCCCCGATACGCCTTGTCTCGGCCTTTGCTCAACTGTCATCCCCCCTGGGATGCTGCTCTTGACCTTCCTACTTAAACAGGTGCCCCACCCCAGCCTCCCCGTGCCTTTCCCTGGTGGACTGTCCTCCGCAGCTCTTGTCACTCTCTAGCAGACTGGATTATTTGTTCTGGGCATTTTCGGTATCGGACAACGATGATGAAATTACAAAACGTCAGGATGTCCCCAGTGCCTGGACACTTGTCTTGGACTTGGTGTGGGAGCTCAGCACATTTCTGATGAATGAATGAGTGAGTGAGTGGAGTGAATGAATGAATGATAGTGCCTTCAGTGTTCACTGTGTGCCCCACCTAGTGACTTAACACCCATGCGTCTCCTCACATCTTTCTGGAAGCTCCTTACTCCAGCTCGTCCTCGTCACCTGGCCTGTGACTCCGTCTCACCTGGATTTAAGCCCTGACTCTGCCACTTAGCAGCTGTGTGACTCTGAACAAGCTATTTAACTTCTCTGCGCTCTCTTCTCCTTGTCTGAAAGCGGGGAATAATGACCCCCGTGTAACAGGGTCTAGAAGATCAGAGTGGGGTGGGTCAGGCGCATGGCACAGAGCAGGCACTTCTAGAGGGTGGCTCCACGATGGTACCCCCAGTGTGCCATGCTCCTCCTCCCTCTCTGCCTTTGTCTGTTCTGCTTCTGCCCAGAGACATGAAACAAAATTCCCGGAGTCGCACAGCGAGCACGGCGCACAGCTGATTCCTACAAGCCACCACCAGAGCCGCCTTCACACATTACAGCTTCTCTCTCCGCTTCCACCATTGCTTTCTTAATATCCTCTGGTCACCATGCGAACTCTTTCACGAGCATTATTTATCTATTTATCTTTCATTACACGTCTCTGAGACAGATTTTCCCCTCCCCATTTGAGGTTCATAGGAGGTAATAATTTCCCCCTATGTCACATGACAGGTGAGTGGCAAACTATTTGCCCTTCCCCAGTTCCCAGGGTTGCTACAAATAGGAAAACTGTAAATCAAATAATCTGCTGATTAGCTGTTGTGTCAACTCAGAAAAGCATGCATTGCACATCTACTGAGGAAGGTATAGGTGCCATAGAACCAGCTCTCATGGGTCCCTACATATAGATGACCATGACGTCAGTGGTGATGATGATGAACTCGAACTCTGGGAGCCCTTGGCCTGGTTCTATCTGGGGCCTCCGAATGGTCTTCCCTCACCCAGCACCCCGAGGACACCTGGGGGTGCTCACCACATGTGATCTTCTTGCTGACGCAGTTGACATCCATACTGATCTTGGTGGGGTCCTGGAGACAGTCCATCTCAGCAGCCTCCTCGTAGCACCTGCGGTGCTGGAAGCAGCAGCTGTGGCGGGAAGGGGAGGGCTCAGGAGGGAGGCAGGCAGCCTGCGATCACCCGGTCCCTGGCGGCGGTCTCTTTCAAACAGTGCACTCTCACACAGACACACACTCACACAATATTTAATTCTATTGCCTACGCAGCAGGTGCCGTTATTATTGTGAGCCCTTACATATGTGAGGGCTGAGACACATGGGGCTCCATAACTTGCCAAGGCCAAGGTTGATCACAGAGCATAGCCAGCATTCAATGTGGTCAGCTGGCAGCAGCACAGAGGAGGCCAGTGGAGACCAATGCAAAGAAGAAAAAATATACAGGCAGCTGATGACCTTGGGCAAGTTACCAAATTTCTCTCATGACCTAAGAATTTTGAGAGGGGCCGTTCAAGAAATCATCCATATAAATCCCGCCATGTGGTAGGTGCTCAAAAAATGGCAGTAATTACTTTTGCAATGTGGTGTGCAAGTTCAAGGTGGCAATACCCTGTCCTCCAGGAGTTTGGAAATCCCCATCCCCATCCACTGAACAGTGTAACGTAATTGAAGTTGAGCATGACCCACAATCCTTCCAGTTGCTCACCATCAGCACTTTGATCATTCTTTTAGGGCTGGAGACAGTGATGAATTACTGCTTCATCGCTTTGACTTCTAGGTTTTTAAGGTGTTTTAATAATTAAAGGAAGTGGTAAGGGAAGACCCGAAAGAACCATGTGCCCGCAGAACCAGCCTCTCCCTTTCTCCAGGTCAGCAAGCTGGCTCCAGGGGCCAGTTTGCTCAAGGTCCCGGAAATGGGACACTGCACTTTCCGCCCAGAGGTGACCTGTACCTTCTCTGGGAGATTTGGCAATGGGACAGATCTGTGTTTTAATTCCAAAGCCGTTAGTCCTTGTCAGTCAAGGACATATCACTTTCTAATCAATTCATTTATTTCTTTTTCATCTCTGAAAAGCAATTAGAAGTTGACCACCCGGTCAGTCAGTTAATTTATTGAGCTCCCCGTGCCAGCTGCTGGGGTCCGTGCTGGGGCTACAAAGCGATACTGCTGTGCAGACCCTCCTCAGAGGATGTTGAGTGGGAGACACGCATGTCCACAGAGGCTCCCACATGGTAGGAGCAAGAAAGGGGAGCCCAGATGTTTGGGAACCCGGAGGTTGCCCTGGTGCATTCACAGAGGGGTCCTAGGGGAGACACACCAGGGAGACCACAGGCTGCCCCGTGGATTCCAAAGAGGAGTCCCTGCCACTTCTGTGAGTCTGTGTGGATGAGAACACACACGCCCTCACACCGGATCTGGGTACCAGTGGGGTGGGGACGTGGTTCCGGGAGCAGGTCCAGACCTGCATCCCATTTCTGGCTTCCACACTACTGCTGCTACTGCTGTTGCTATGGTTACAACTGCTGTGACTACCACAGCAGCTTTACTGCAGTACGTAGTAAATAGTAATAGTAACGGTTACTATTAATGCTGCAGCAGATACTGTGCCTGCTGGTACTACTAGCGGGTTCCTACCAGCACTTTGCTATTGTACCACCACCGCTCCCCGGCCCCTGCAGCTCTGCGAGGCTATTACTGCTGCTGCACTCAGGCTGCTGGTAACCCTGCTGTCGTTCGTCACCATCGCTACTCCTGCCCCAGC
Source organism: Sturnira hondurensis (assembly GCF_014824575.4). NCBI lineage: Eukaryota > Metazoa > Chordata > Mammalia > Chiroptera > Phyllostomidae > Sturnira > Sturnira hondurensis. Next base: position 48,164,802 of record NW_028079044.1, read on the forward strand.
CCTGCTACGGCTTACTCTCACCTACTCACTTGTACTCTCTAATACTGGATAAGCCAGGCAGAATCCCGACCTCTTTAACTTGTACTTGGCCATTTAATCTTAAATCGTATCTCTCTAAGTTTGGCATTATTATTACCACGTCTATTTTATAGGTAAGAAACTGGAGCACAAAGAGGTTCAGTAACCTGCCTCAGGTGTGTTACTCAGGTATGTTAGCATGCCTCATGCCTCAGAACCCATAGGAACAGAGGACTGCAATTACTGGGCCGTAGGTGATATGTCAAAAAACCCTAACAGAGTCCATCGATTTTTCCTAAAGGACCCTCCAGCTGCCAGTGTCTGGCTGGCGCATCCTTGCTAACACTTGGTGCCTCTGAGATTACAGATTCAATTGCCAGTCTGAGGGTACCTGGTTCTAATTCACTCCCCTTGTTTGCGAGGAGGGAGGACATCCTTGTGGGGCACTTATTTATATTTTCTCTGGGTTTCTCACTAGACACGTACCTCTCTGAGGCAGGGATGGCATTCTGTTTATGTTAAGCATGGTGTTCACATATTATTGGCATTTGATACATGTCTATGGAAAATTGAGCAGAAGCTCATCCTGAATTAAAGGTAGTTCTCAGGACTTAGTATGCTTAGGAGCCGCCTGGACAGATGGTTTAAAGTCCAGACTCCCAGGTTCTCCCTAAAGGTCATCTGAGTCACTAGATCTGGGCGGGGTCTCTGGAACCTGCATTTTAGCATGCCTCTGGGTGGTGGACCCCAACTCTGAGAAACTAAAATCAAGTTTAGCATACTGTACATAACGTAGGATCCTGACAACTTCCTAGGAGGGGAGCAGATCACAGACTGACTGCAATTTAAAGGTAAGGAGAGCAATCACCCAGCAGGGAGTTGTCTGTGTCCCTGTTCGGCTACGAACCAGCCGACCCGCCACAGCCTCCCCTGGGCTCCTGCTCACCTGTCAGATGCATCCACGGGGAGCCCTTCCATCTCAAACCTGCAGGCGCAGCCGTAGTCTTCCAAGTCCCGGGGGCAGAGGCCAGCCACACACCTCATGCCACTGACGAACTGGAGCAGCGCGGGGAAGTTGGTGAAGACAGCCTGCAGCCAGGTGAAGTGGGAGCCCAGGCAGTCTGAAGGAGGGAGAGCAGGCCGGGCACTGGCAGCCAGAGCCCAGGAGGAGCCCTGACCCGTGGCTTCCTACAGCTTGAGTGGCTGGTGCCTCGTCAACCTACTAACCACCTGCTGTGTACTCAGGACTGTGTTGGACTATTAAAGTAGAGTAGGTTTATAAGCCAGGGTCCCTGCTGGTTGCCCACCTAATAGCCATTATCCTTTCTTTTTTGCCAACAAACATGACAGTACTCAAGGAAGATGAGCCTTCTCTCCAAGGCCCTGGGGAGGTCACATGATCGCTCTCAGCTGGTCATGGTCATCCCATGCTTCCATGATGGTCTAGGGCTGAGCACCTGAGTGATGTGAACCCAGATGTGAAAAAACAACTTAACGGAAAGTCTGTGAGAGGCTTTGGAAAATCCTTTTTCTCCTAATAAAGAATAAAGGCATCTAGGGAGATCTTTTTGATCTATACCATTCTCCTCCCTTGAATGTGGGTGAGGATATGCTGGCTGGAACTGCAGCAACCACCTTGCAGCCATGAGGTCCCACACCTAACACTGGAAAACCAGTATGTTCAGGGGAGCAGTGGGCCAAGACAGAGTGAGCCTGCTGGGTCTCAGACCATCGTTGAGCTACTTACTACGCCAGTCCTGGAGCCTGCAGATGGCTTATGTGAGATGCTTAGAGAGCTTTATTGTTTAAGCCACGGCCAGTTTGCTGAATGGATCCCAAATGATAGACGACAGACACTAGAGAACTGCAAGTAAGTGCAGGAAGAGAAGGGGTACAGGCAGTAGTGATTTGGGGGGCACCTACTATGCTCCTGACACTGTACTTGAAACAGCACAACAGAGCAACGGATGCTTTAGAAAGCATTCACTTTTTCTCTTGTCCTGTAAGCCTCATGTTAATCCCACGAGGCAGGTGCTATTCCGTCACCTTTGTTTCACAGGTAAGATGCTGAATGTCAGAGCCATGCCCGAGGCATCCACCAGCGACAATAACTTGCCCTAAGCAAAAATGCTCTTGAGAACAAAATGGGCATGAAAAGAGTGTCCAGTGCTTTGGCTTTAACCCTCATGCCCTCCCTGCCTCCACACCTGCCTTTCTGACCCCTGAGGGACAGTGAGGGCTAAGTGTGGGACTGAAGGGCATGAGGTCACAAGAAGGAGCGCGGGGCATCCAGAGTAGCCTGTGAGGACCCACTGCACCCACGGGACCCAGCCCAGACGGTTCCAGTTTCTTCCTTCCTTACAGAAACTTATTTCGGCATGCTCTAATCAAAAACATGAAGAAATGCCTCTATGCTAATGAGAAGGGTCATGCTAGGATGTGTGTGTATGTAAACACGTCTGCATTCAAAAACTTACAGGCACCTACCCCCAGTCACGTGTGCAGTTAGATGCAGCCTACATCCCGTATTGTCTAACTGAAGAGCAGTTCAGAGTCTTTGGAATCATTTCCATCATAACAGTCTTATACTTTGAGTAATTGAAGCAATCAATGACAGAAACCACTATGGTAATTAATAGTGGCTTGATAGATACATTATTGGTAATGGAATGCTTGGTGCCCATTGGAGTTCTTGGGCCTCATGCACAGCTATTAGTTGGGGAGAGAAAATAAAATCACTTTGGTGTGGGGAGACTAAGCTCTGGATGCAGGGGAGAACGTCTTTCTTTCAGCAGAGCAGCCTTAGGAGAGTCCCTTAACGCCCCTAGCCTCACTTTCCTCCCCCCGTAGGATGGGTTACCGGGCAACTCAGTGAGGCCCTCCGCACTAAAGGCGCCACCTGTCTGCTCAAAGCCTGGGTCACATTGTTTGGAGCTGGCTGGGGTGGCCATGGATGTGCAGAGGGCAGAGACCAAGGTCATTTCCTGAGAGTTGCACCCCCACCGCGCGCCACCTCTGGGGGATACAGTATCATTCAGGCCGAACTTACCGAAAATTTCGGTCGCACTTTCCACATTTTTAAACATGCCATTGAAGAGCGTGACATCTAAGTGGAAGGAAGAGACAACAAATTACAGAGTGTGGTCTCTCCCCTTCCCTGTCTACTCCTCCCTGGGTGAAAAGTAAGTAAAAACCCTTTCTCTTTCTCTAAGGATACACTTGACCTGGGGCTAATGTTCCAGTAACACGGTAACCATAGAGACTGGTAAAATATAACAACACCTGTGTTACTAGGCAACATTGCTCAATGGTTAAAAACACAAACTCGAACAATAACCCTGGGTGGTAAGGGGTACCTAGACTGGTGGGAACTGTAGGTGAACTGTAAATACCAGGTGGGGTGACTCCTGGGCAGACCCTGGACACCCCAAAACCTGCAGCTGTGAAGTTGTTACTAGAGACACTGATTTCTATGGAGAAGAAAGCTTCTAGGCCAAGGAGGGTCCCGGGGCTGCCCCACCTGGGGCTCCTGGACTCTGTATTGTCACTGCCAGGCCACTGTCACTGAAGAGGGATGGCTGCCCTGACCAGCTGGCACACTGTTTCCTTGTCTAGATTTTTTAAGTGCCAAGTGTGGCCTGTGAGTTTAAAGGTCTACTCAGGACGTCCTGTGGGCGTTGGCCTCCCCTTGGGGGTCATGCCACTCGGAGAGAGGCCACCTGTCACTTGGGGGTCTGGGTGGGACCAATCACTGACAGCAGGAACTATACAGAAATAATTTGGCCAACTCAGCTCACCTCCCTGAGAGGTGGGACATGAGCCTTGAACTTGGGGCTGACAGGCAGCCAGTCTAGTGTGCCCTAAGTTCTTCAGTGATGTCCCTGTAAGAACCCACCCGGGAAGTCCTTGTAATCCTCCCCTATGAGAGTGTCCCCCTCCCCTGGGGACCTTGCGGGTCCTCTGATAACTGCAGGACATCCTCTGTCTATCGTCCCCCTCCCTGCAGAAGCTTAGCGCTCGGGTGGAAGCTAACATGCCAGTTACCTCTGACCCTTTCGATCAGACTGTTCACTTCCTTTCGGTTTCCCCTTCCAGCTGCCATTTCTCTTTTGAGGGGAATTTTTAGTATTTTGTCTCAAAGGAGAGATGGGTGGAGGGTCAGACTGTTGAGGGAGAGGCTTTTGAATCCCTTTACTTACAGATGTCGCCACAGTAAGTGGTTTTCGGGTATATTAAAAAGAGGACATTCATTCTACACAGCGAGGTCTCCTAAGAAAAGTTCAAAGAACACTTACTGATGTGCTTTGAGAGTCCTGGAAGCAGCTCCTGCGGCCGTTGGGGGGTGTCCAGAGGGTGGCTCCCTGAGCAGGAGGAGGTGGGATCGGTATGAGCTCGGCCACCACCTGCCGGCTGGGCCAAGGCCAGGGTGACAGCTGGGGTGGTGGCCAATGCTCATCAGTTCAGTCCTACATACATCTTTCCATCACCTGCCGTGTGCTAGGTCTCGGAGGCAGCTCTTAAAAATAGCAACGCAGACTTTCCAAGCAGGAGGGGGCTTCAGTTCCATTTGTGATCTCATCCCAGAGTCCAGGGGATTGCTCGGGCGCATTTGGCCTCCCTGCCCAGAAACTATTTCATAGCACACCTGCCAACAGCTGAGAATACTTCGGCAGCAACTGTAAACTATTTCCCTCTCCTAGGTAATGACTTCCCAGGTATTCCTGGTGCAGCAGGTCATTAAGTTCCTGCACTGGAGGTGGGAGATGGTCCCGTGGCTGAGATGTGCTAACAGGGGATGCTGGGCCCCCACACACTCCTCTCTACGTTCCGATATTGACGCCCACACACTTTCATTAGCAGCCAACAAAGTCACCCTGGCTTTGAAATTGCTTATCTCAGAGGACTGCATTAGCTCACTCACATAGTCCAGAGGGGATTGGGGATTGGGGGTCAGAAGAAATGCAGGGATGAACTTCACCAGCACAAAGCTGATTCTGATTCCGTGAGAGAGGAAGGTGACCAGCATTCGTACTGTTCTTGCTTCGGTTGGCGTGTGTCCCCACCTCTCACCCTCCGCCCGACACTGTGAGTACTGTCACAGCATTTTACGGAAAATGAAACTGAGACTCACTGATTGACGAAGCTCGGCAGCTTCTGACCAGGCACCCAGGCTTTCCTTGCCCTGGTCCCCACCTAGCTCGGCCGAACCACCTCCTACCTTGACCCTTATCTCCTGTGATGCTGAAAAGCTTATGTTTTCTACCCCTTGTCACCCTGCCTTTGCTGTGCCCTAGGCCTGGGGTGCCCGCTCTTTTGTCTGCTCCACTTTGCCTTGCCGACTCTTTTTAACATTTTAGGGCTCCACATGAAGTTCAAGGAGCTGCACCTGGCCCCCACCTGGGTGCATTGGGAACATTTCCCTATGCTCCCCTGATGCCAGGGTTCCTTCTCTCATTGTGCTTATGACCTTGTGTGGCAATGATCTGTCTGTGCACCTGTTTCCCCTCTAGACCTGGGACTCACTGAGGGTAAGCACGCTGACAATGGACATGCATCGCTGTCTGTTCAACAAACAAATGCGTGTACCATGGTTGACCAGCCAGCACAGGGCTAATGAGTGATGCCCAGGAGGGTCCCAGACTCTCAGTCCAGTAAACAGTTAGCAAATTTAGTAGACATTATCTCTAGATAGCAGAAAGATAAGGTCTATTAGAGGTTACCAGTGGGATGTCCTAGTATTGAGTACTGTACCTTGAAGATCCATCAGGAATGCACTCAACCTGCTTTTGCCTGCACCCCTGCCAGGGGTTCTAGAAGGAGAGGGCCCCTCACAGGACGATGGGAAGTGGGCACCTACATCTTCGTATGCCGTGGGGTTGGCGCAATAGACTCCATCTCAAAGCTCCCTGAGGTGAGGAGCTCATGGTGCACGTGGGAGGTCTGAGGGAACCTCCCTCGCCCAACATAGATCTACCGCCATCCCACCAGCCGACTCCTGCCTTCACAGTCAGGAGAAGAGGGAGACCAGCACCTGCCTGCTGTGTGGAGGGGCAGACACGCTGGCTGCACCCAGCCTTGGCTCAGGGATGGCAAACACCCCGCAGAGAGGCCCTCCTCTCAGTGCGGCACTGAGACCCTCCCTATGACACACACACCTGATGCCTTGTCTCGAAATCGGACTCAGACCGCACTGGGGGCAGCCATGAGAAGGCACAGAAAGCTGTAGAGTACTTCACGATTTTGTCACCAAAAACGAGGCAGGTCAAGATCATGCCTGGAACTTGATCCAGTTGGGCTGGAGTCTTGGTCAAGTTTGAGTGGCTGACATACAAGCCCCAGTCCCACTAACAGGTCCCGATTCATGATAAAAATGATTTCATAAGGGAAAAAATGACACACGGAAGCAGTAATGAATGAATAGGAGTCCAGCAACTTCTAGAGGTGGCTGGTCTGCTCTGCCCTAGAAAGAAGGTCTAGGATGGTGTCTGGAAGCATTTGGACCTGGTGGTAGACTCTGAGTCTTACATGAAAAGGTTATACTGTAATTTCGACTTCCAAGCTCCTGGGTAACAAGCAAACCTCCTGTACTGTCTGCTAACGTGGGTCATAGTCAAGATTAGTGGTCAGTCACCTTGTGGACCCATTTTGCCTCACTCTTACTATTGTGTTTGTGGGGGAAGCTTATAGGGGGAGAGTCCAGCGTGTTGGTCCAGAGTTCACCTGGATATGAGAAGGGAAGAGGCCAACACCCGGGCAGCTCATGACCCCAGGGCCCAACCCTCTACGGGAAGGAGAGCAGTGAGCTGGGGCTTTGGAGAGCTGCACAGACGTACAAACAAGGAAGAAAAGCGGACAGAGCCAGGAGACTCCGGGTTGAAATCGAGACGCCAAGGAACCTTGAAATGACTATTTCAGGCTGCCAGGAAGTGTGCTTCCGTGACCAGGTTTTGGTGGCGTGGGACCCAAGTTTAGAATGTGGGGGTTTTGTGTTCACCCTTCGTACTGGCCACACGTACAAAGGAGACAAGAGCTGTTGCCTGTCAGGAAGGCCACTCCAGGGTCACTAGCAAAACAAGGGACAGCAGCCGGTGAGCAAAGGGGCAGGGGTGCTACCAGGTGGAGACAAGACTGCTCACCTTGCCTCTGTTCTTCGGGCGCCCCACCTCATCTGTCATGCATTCTATAGCACGCTCAGAGATATCCGCTGGATTAAACTTACAGCTTACCATTAATGTGTGACTTCCATCACTCATCAGGCGAGGGGGTGGAGCAGTCACGAGCAAATCAGATAAAGCCTGGCAATAGGTCCCAGTGCTCAGGTTAAGTAATTATATACTAAGCCAGAAGCACAGTGTGAAATACCAGTACTCACCCACACCTGGGGCCACCAGCATCCCTATGAGGAGAAGTACAGACATCACCGAAGAGCCCAGAGTGGGTCTGAGGCGTCAACTGGAGCACCCTTCTGGGAGAGAAGCCAGTGGAGTATGACAGGTATGCTTTTGGAAATGCCATGGAACCCCTTGTCCCACCAGGCAGTGAGCTCAAGGAGAATGCCTACAAGGTTTTCTGTCCCAGCTTTGCCCCTAACCAACACTATGCCATCAAAGAGACTCAGTTTATCCATCTGTAAAATGGAAACTTCACTGGGTGCTTCCCTGAGGGCATGATTCTTTCTTCATTCATTCCTTCATTCATGCATTTATTCATCAGGCACATTACAGGGATCTGGGAATGCATGGTGAGTAGTAGCACACACTCTTCACCTGTGAGTCATTCACAGACTAATGGGGAAGAGAGGCAATTTAGCAAATGACCCACTTTGACTTTGGCCAATTGAATTTCAAATAACCCGTGCTGGTGACACAGCAGCATTCTGAATACCTATTTAGCAGCTGACTTTGACCCTTTGTACCATCACTCGATGTGAGTAAATTTGGCCACAGTGTGCGGGCGCTGCCTGCTAGCAAATTATGCTTCATCTTGCTTCCTTTCCTTGGCTTTTCAGCAATTGGAACACTTTGTGGCTATCCCAGGGGTTAGAGAGACGTGTCTCAGGGGCGGTCAGGGCAAGGTGGGCAGCATCCAGGAACCCACCACATTTCAAGGCAGCTGCCCTGTGCTCAGATCAGCCGTGTTAACTGCAGCAGGCACTTCCTGTGCCCAACTGTGTGTTCCATAGGAAAGGAAAAAATTTCAAGACCAGAGGGATTTTGGAAGGACGTTAGCTTCCTGGGAATGTCCCTCCTTAAGGAATGCTAGACGGGTGGTTGACAGCGACTCTCCTGCTTTTGAGCATGTTTTTAGGACAAAGTGTGAGTGATAACGCAGTGGGACCACATTACCCCAGTGGCACACTCAGGGCTGCTTGGTAAGGTTGTACATGTTGTGCAACATGCAAATTATTGCACTGAGCAAGGAAGCAGGGGCTGAAATGCAGCCAGGGCTCCACCCGTGAGCTTGCCCTTTGCAGGGCTGCAGCAATCTGCAATATGCCCTTCCCCAGGCAAAGGCTGCCCCGTGCCCTGATGGCTGTGCATAGGTACCCAGGGCTGCCATGGGCATGCTGCTGGTGGGCAGGGCCTGGCGTTAAGGAGGGTGTTCCAGAGGAGAGGATGCATGTGAGGATGCATGTGAGGATGTGAGGTCACTGCTCTGTGAACCTCCCCCAGGGTCTAGCACAGCCTGTGGTGGTTGTGAACCACACGTTCGTTGAATGAATGCAAAAAAGTAGGGTGGGAGTTCTTTGGGATTCTCACTCAGCTCAAGCATTCTCTAATATTCTGGTTATGATCTGATTTTTCTCAGGCCAAATGCTCTGCCTATAACCTTTTTGAGCCACACAAATTCTTGCAGCAGGTCCACTTTCAAGGTTAGGCAGGATCTCTGTTCTGCAGAGGTTCAGATGTGATGAGTGACTCTATGTCACGACCACGAACCCCGACTAGAAACTAGGGATGAGGCCTGGCACGTCTCTAGACAGAAAGTGACATGCCCTGGAAAGCCTGTGCACGGGTGAGCAGCCGGTGGCCTTTCAGAAGACCCCACTGAAGCTACACCCACCTGCCTGAGGCTGATGTCCCTAGCTTGTACTTCCTGAGTCTGGCTTCATCTTGTTACCAGCACACAGTGAGGGAAGCCGGGCTGTCTGAGCTCAGGAGAAGCACTAGAATCATTGAGTCCAAACTCCCATTTCACTAAGGAGGTCATCGGGCCCAGAGAATGGTGATTTAGGGGGGAAATATCCCCCTTCTCACGTCCGGGGCTCATTATAACGAAGGCACCACCCTAGTAGTTCGTCGTGAGAAAGGAATGAGTGAATCTAAGCAGGACATTTACAGCAGAGCCTGATGGACAGAAATGGCTCAAAAAACGTTCGCAATGACAACCGCCATGTCTGGCACTCAGTAAAGGTTCAATGGATAGCAGTTCTTACAAGAAAACCCCCCATTCCTTGCGGACGTTGAAGCCCCTGGTGGGCGACGTGGGGGAGGTGGTCAGTTCAGCACAGTGCCTATGGTTTTTTCTTTCTCATGAGACTCTCATTTCAGGGGACATTCCCCTGGTTTGTCCCGATGCTCAGAGAAGACAGGCTGGGGGTAGTGTTTATTAGAATTGCAAATACGTTTATTGGATTTTCAGGTATATATTTATTAGAATGCAAATGAGGAAAAGTAACCTTATTACAGACGTACCCTTGCCTCAGCTCTAATATGTTTTTTTTTTTTAAATAGGTCATGGGGAGGGAGAGTGGGGAGTTCATGCTGGATGGCACAGAGTCTCATTCGGGAGGATGGAAAAGGCCTGGAGGTGGATGCTGGGGACGGTTGCACAGCCGTGTGAGTGTGCTTACTGCCACTGAGATGTACGCTTAAAAGTGCCTACAATGGTCAGTCTCATGTTATGCATATTTTCCCACACAGAAACAAAGTAGTTCAAACCCTGTTTCTTTAAACACCCCCTTTCATTCATCGGGCTCTTCTTTGTGCCGGGTGCTGCACCAAGCTTTCTCCCTGTGCCAGCTGGTGAAGAAACCTAGAACCTTGACGATCTCATGCCCCACTTTCTAGGTGGGAAACTGAGGCTCGGAGAGGTCCAGTAGCTGGCCAAGGCTGCCTTTGTGAAGAGGCGCCACGGTAGGGGCACCATGGCGCCCCAGACGCAGCGTTCGAGCTGAGATCTCCCATCCACAGGTGTCACCCTGCACTGCCACGCTGACCATCCAATCCCAAAGCAGCAGCCTAGCCATACTGCACTGAACTAGTACCATTCTGGGTGACACTTGCTTGGGAGGCCCCTCAGGGTGGCCTGCCGCTCTCTGGGCCGTACTGTGACCCTGTGGTTGACAATCCCCAGCTAAGAGCTAAGAAAAGGGAAATGCGGGTGCAGTCCTGAGCAGTGGCGAGGGACACCCCTGTTGGGGACATTAGGGTCTGGGGGAGAGACGGCCACGAGCAGCTGCTGAAATCTAGTGCCTTCTGTTGGTCAAGTCAGGGGCCCTCGGGGGTGGGGCTGTATCCACCTGGAGGAAGGACCTCCTTGTCCTCATTTGCCTAAGGAAGCTACTGGGCTGTCAGTGGCCCTGGGTGGGGCTCAGGGTGGGCAGTGCTGTCCTGTGGGGCTGAGGGGTCCCCAAGTCCCACATACACTGGGGCCCTGGTTCACCAAGCTCTGCCTGATGACCGACCTGACACAGTGCAGGCACTGCCTGAGAGCAAGGCCTTTCTAGCTGGGCAGACCTGGGGTGCGGTGGAATTGGGGGGCTCAGGCTCTGCCTTTCCCTTGAGGGCCCTCGCTAGGCACTGAGGCTGCCTGGAACTCACTTTATGGGCAGTAAAATTCCCACGGGCTGGCTCTCCATCAGGGCGTCATGAGGGTTAAATTGGGCAATCCTTGAACATGGGGGCTGGGGTACCATGCTCAGTAAGGCTGGCCATCATTAGTGATGACTCTGTTTCCACACAGGCACCCTGGGGAGAGTCACTGGCCCACACAGGTCCACAGGAGCCCCACTGGTGATGTTTTCCCAGGTAAAGGCACCCAGTGTCATTTTTCTGGCATTGCCTCTCCTTGCACAAGGGCCTTGGGTTTCTAGATACATCCTAGAGTTGTAGCCAGGTCTCAGAGCATCCCCTCTCTCCTTCTTTCTCTGTCCATTCCTCCTCCCTTCCCTTCCTCTCTCTGTCCCTCCCTCTCTCCCAACTCCCTCACTTCTTTCACTCATTTCTACCCTTGTTCTCCCTCCCTGTCCTTCCCTTCACTCCATCCTTGCCCCCTCCCTCTGTCCTGCCCTCTCTTTTCGGCTCCCCACCCCATCAGGAGAAGGGGTGCCTACCGTGCAGGTTCCACTGGAACGCAGTTGGATGTAGGGTCCTCAGCTTTAACCAAGATGGATGCTGAGTCCTTTATACCCCAAGGAAAGACCCTTGGTCATGTGACCCCGCCCCCTCTCTCCTCGACAGGACAGCCTTTCATGCACACTGGCAGGTGGGCTGCCTCTGCGGGGGAGGAGGCTTCAGAAAGCTGTGGCTACGAGCAGGAGCAGGCTCCATTGTGAGGCCCCGTTTTGAGCCTCAGGGAGACCCAGGCTCTAATTAGAGAACAAGGGCTCCCTGTTCTGCACCCCCACCGCACCTCAAAGGCTTGGAGGCCCAGGGGTTTTGTCTCGGGGTCGTCCTGGGGGATGAAAGACAGCTGAAAGCCACACAGGCTCTCCCGAAGGGAAAGAGGGCTGCCTTTGTCTGGTCTAGTTAATTCTCCAGCGAGATCTCTGGGCTGACCGGTCCACCTTCTTGGCCTCAGGCCTGGGAATTGGATGCCTCTCTCCTTCAGGGATTTTCTGTCCCAGTTCTGGGGTGGGGAGACCTGGGGCTTCATAATCAGACATCTTCCGTTCTGGTGCCAGGTCTCGTTACTCATTAGCAGTGACGCTCAGTACCAGTCCCGAGTCCGTTACACGGGGACAGTGCCCCTCCCAGGGGGAGAATGAGAGAGTCAGGTAAAGTGTGTGGAATGGTAGGGGGCCCACCGGATCGTAGTCCCTCCTCTTCTCTCCACAGCCCGCGTGAAAATGGCGTCCTTTCACAGAACACGCAGGTGTCAATCCCACAGCACGAATGTTTTTGTAAGGTTTTGTCCATGCCATCCCTGCAGCAGCAGGAGGGGACCTCAGCTCCATTTACCAGGAGGACAAGTGGGGGCATCGTGGTTGAGGCGTCTGTTCCAGTGCGTGTGTGATGGGACCATCTGCAGCTCAGAGGCTGGCCTGGCTGCGAACCCCGGGAGTCGTTTGGTCCCCTCGGCTTCCTGGACAGCGGTGGAACCTGGGGAGAGTGAGCCTTGATGGAGGCCACTGAAGGGTTTCCCTGAATCGTCCGTTGTCCCTGTGCACTGAAGCTTTTGTTTATAGATCACCAAGTGTTGTCCAGTACCCCACGTGCATTGGGGAATGAAGCTGCGCTGCCCCAGTCCTCCCTCACCAGCACAGAAGACACGCCGTCTCCAAAACCGTTAACTCGATGGGCATTACGGCCCCAGGAGCAAAGTCCGTCCCTCCAGCGTTTTCAGAGCGGGACTCCCACTCCACGCCGAGGCATAATAACACGCTGCACCGTTATGTGGCTCCAGACATTTCACGGGATTTGTGAAGGCTCGCTTTCTCCCCCTAGTCTCCAACAGGGTATTTCAGCCTCGCCACTATGGACATCGGGCCCTGTGACAGTTTGTTGTGGGGGCCGCCTGTTGTCACGGGGCATTTAGTGGCATCCTAGCCCTTTACCCACCAGATGCTGGCAGCAGTCTCCCTCCCCAGGTTGTGACAAGCTAAACTGTCTCTAGAAATTGCCAAACATCCTTTAGGGTTCAAATAACCCCTGAGTGAGAACCGCGGGCCTGTGACATCCCTGGGGCTTCGGCCTTTCTCTTCTCTGCAGGTGGAATAGGGTGAGAGTGAAGGTCTTACCAGAACATGAGAGAGAAAAGGCTGCTGCGTGAGAGTTCAAAATTGCAAATGGCATCAGGACAGCACCTGGATTCTCACTTACACACCACCCACACACAAGTTTCCTGTTTCCTGCTCAGAAACAAGAAGACATAGCCGTGTGTGCACCAGAACTCGCAGGCAGAAATGGGAAGATGCAGCCATGTGTGCACTCAGACACACAGGAACTCTGGGCCCCACCAGAGAAGCTACGCTGACTGTGTGATTTGTCGTGGGGACCTTGGGCCACACCGTGTCAGCCTGACCTGTATAGCAGCTGGAGGCTGAGTAACCAAGGTCAGCCACGTGGGCCCTTCACACCGACAGGGCTGACCCCCAATAAAAACCCAGCACCTGTGGCTCGGAGGAGTTTTCTGGCCAAGGCTGTTCCGTACACATGGTCACACATCACTGCAGGGAGACTACATCCTGTCAGTGAAACTCCGCTAGGAGAGGACAACTGGAAGCTGGTGCCTGGGCTCCAGGAGAGCCTTCCGTCTACACCTGTTCCCTTTCTTGATCTTAATCCGTGTTCTTTTGCTGCATAAATGGAAAATGTGAATACAGCAACTGTTCTGAGTTCTGTGAGCCCTGTTTGTGCATCGTTGAAGCCGAGGGTACTGATGGGGACCCCCAATCACAGATGAGGAATCAAGGTGAGACATCAGCATAAACAGCTCTCTCCACCTCCTCCTGAGGGAAGGTTTCCACCACCACCAACTCTGGGGTTTGGAAGGTCGTCTGGGTGCCATGGTACTGCAGGTCTGATTAGTGGTACATAGCCAAGTCTGAATTGGTTGTGTAGAGAAACCCCACGTAAATCTCTCCAGGGTACAGGCTCGGTTTCCTCATTTAGTTTTTGTTGTCTTCCTCAGGTCCCAGGTTCAACTCACACCCTGCACTGTGTCAGCCCAGGGCCCAGACTGGCTTGTTTGTGCCCGTGTGTCCCCTTCTGTTGTGTCTCGAGTCTCAGAATTGCTGCAAGCATCACGGGAGTTTCTTGAGCACAGGTATTAGGTTTCTATGACCTCGGGCAGGCAGGAGAGTTGGCATGACTCGTACCTGTGAGTCTTTTAACATGTGGCCGTTCACCTTCACTCTCTTCCACAGATTCACAGGAGAGAAAGAAACGCTACTTCCAAAAAGAACTGCTTTCAATGAGCTGATAATCTAGCTGAAGCTTGGTGGATTCTGCAAGTGCAGCCAACTTGAGCTGGGGCCAGGGTGAAGCGATGCTGCCCAATTTATTGTTAGGTCTCATTGTGTTTATCAAGGCCTCACACAGACTTGCAGATATTCTCAAGGCATCTTTGTTTTAAGGCTGAAAAAAAGAAGAAGAGGGAGCTCAAGTACTGAGAAGGAAGTACCACCAAAGCATTATTAGTTCGGACCGCACCAGGCTCTTTCGGAGGGCAGGTATGGGCAGTCCTCGGAACAGGGAGCACCCCAGGCCCTGTTCCTTCCACTTGCACGGTGAGGAAGAACTGGTGCAGGATCCCCCTCGCCAGGTAGCGGCAGAGTCAAGTCGAAAGCAGCCTTCGTTTTTCCATGCTCTGTTCAGTGCTGTTTTCTAATACCCAGCTGTACCTGCATCATCTCCCCAGTTCACAAAAAACCAATCTAAACTCATTACAGTGTCATTCAGTAAATGTACTATGTTGTTTGTGTGGTGATTTTAATGTGAGAAGAATAAAAGAAGAGCTACTGAATCATGAGTAGTTGGCAAGATTTCTCAGTCCTTCTACCTATACCAGGCAAAGGGAGTTCTCTGACTGCTGAACATCCTATGCCCCACCCCCAAGGCCTGGCTTCTGTGTTGCAAGAAAAAAAGAAGGATGATGGTAGGAAGAGAAGACAGGAGAAGTGAGAGGGTAGATCTGCATGAGAAATAAGGGAACGAGTCCCTGGCTGGGTAGCAGCTCAGTTGCTTAAATTGTTGTCCCCAAATGCCAAGGTTGCAGGTTCGATCCCTGGTCACAACACATGCAAGAATCAACCAATGAAGGCGTAAATGATTGGAACAAGTTGATGTTTCTCTCCCTCCCTCTCTCTCTAGTCAATTAATTAAAATATTTTTAAATGAAATAAGGGAATGTGTTTCAGAGGAAAGAAAGTATGAGGCAAAAAGAAATGAAAATAAACCGAGGATGCATCTGGACACCAAGGAGGGAACCAGGAAGCTCGATTTTAGGAGAGTTATTGAGTGGTAAGTTGGGAAACGAAGCTCAGATAAAGGCTCTGGGGTGGTAGCTGTGGGAGGTAAGAAATCACGGGCAGCAAAAGAATAAGAAGAGGAGTCTCTAGGAAGTGTTGTCATGGCGTTCATTTGTTGTTCCGTAAGGGCCACAGGGAAGGAGCTGGTAGCTGAACTGTTTGTTTGTGTGAAACGTGGCCAGGTCTGGGCCATGTGAGTGAGCACCTGGCTTATACCTGGGTTACAGTGAGGAGTCATTCTTCAGAGCTCAAAACTGTACCATGGTTTTAGAAGGGCTGAGTCCCTTGACCAGAGAGGCTGGGTGGATGGCACAATGAAATGGCCACGTGTTAGTTTTAGGCCCCGATAGACTACGTCAGCCCCTGTGTCTGGAGGAGGGGGAGGAAAACAAGCCAGCGCTGGGCATCTCCGAGGGCACATGGGCTTTGATGCCATGGGGACGAGTGGAGAGGGACCACAGACCCCACTTCCAGCAACTCACGCTGCCTCTGTTGCTTGAATTACTTGTCCACACTAGCTTTGGTCAGGAATTGGAGCATCTCTGTGGGCATCATCTTCCATTTGATTCTCTGTTGCTTATTTGTGTTTCTAGCTCAGGTGAGACTCAGGAAGGACAAAGTCACACATGGAAAATGACAGTGCTAGTTCTGTCTGCCTCCTGCTTTCATTTTTTAAACACCTTGTTGCTAACATCGAACTGTTAGGCGAAGGGGACTCTGTGATACCCTAGGCTCTTTTCGTCTAGATTCATGATGACTGGACGAGCATTGGACCCTGACTCAGGCATAAAAGTCCCTCGGAGTTCTGCACCCTTTTCACAGACGCATTTTCCTGCCGAGTCCCAACATAGCCACTCTGCGTACTCACTGGGAGAGTGGGGCACCCTCTTCGCCTTCTGACAGATGTACGTGGCATTCTTCAGAAACCAGGCGTAGGAGTCAAGACAGAACCTGAAACGTTAAAGCAGAGGAGAGAGCCATCACTACTCTCTGTTGCTGTTGGAAGACAAGAGGAAATTTAAAAAGTCACACTGGACAATTCTTCACAGCAAAGACCCCCCTCCATCTTTACAGGGTGTGGGAGGGGAGGTGCAGAATGAGCAGGAAAAAGCGTACACTTCAGAGTCACAGAGGCTTCTTTTTCGTCCTCTCATCACTGCTCACGAGGGTGCGTAACTTGGGCTGATTTCCTGATTCTCTGGGCCTCAGCTTCTTCATCTCTAAAGGAAAGGCAGTAACAGGACCTACACTTTGGAGGATTAAACGAGAGAACTTTTGCAAAATTCCTGAACAGAGCCAGGCTTGTGATAGGTGCTCAGTAAATGATGATGTCCATTTATTTTTGTGTGTGTGAGATGGAGAGAGCGTACAGGGCATGACGGTTAAAGATGCAGCGAAATATTCTGCAAAATAACATCCTGCCCTTGGCTGGTGCCCGCACAACCGCTTCAAAGGGCCATGGGAAGACGGCACCAATTATATCGACAGGAGGAAGGGCTTGCAGGGCCGGCCACATGGCCCGCTCACTGTGGACTCGGAATCCACTTCCCTCTCAATCCCTCACCTGAAATGGGAGGAGGGTGAGCCCAACCTTCCCCAATTTCTCTTCCCTCTGCATCATGCTGTGATTCTAGCTCACTCTGGGGAGCACTAACCACGCAAGCAAGTCAGCTGTACAGATTCCCCAGGTCTATCACCCTCAGTTTAACACTGAGGCTCAGAGGTAAGTGGGTTTGCCCAAGGACACATTGCTTTCCAGGGGGCGAGCTGGATTTTAACCCAGGGAGCCGCTCCACGCTGGAGTGCACTCCTGTTCTGTAACTGGGCAGTAAAGACCCAAGTGGGTCAGGACCCAGCTAGGAAAAAACAGAACCCAAGTGGTTCTAGAGAGGGAATTTAACACTGGGAATTAGTTATAAAGGGGTTAGAAGGATGCTAAAAAGGTTAGAAAAAACTGAAATGGCAATATTGTTTAGTGTAGAAGTAACGGGGGAGAAAATCCTTGGCCTCTTCCCTCTGCTGTCCTCCCATCTCCTGCCAGGATCTCCCACCGAATGAACTTGCAGGGGCGGGCTGCAAAGGTTTCCTGGGACAGGTGGAATGCACCAGTCAGCATGCCTGCCCCTCCACCGCCTTGAGGAGCAGACTGGAGAAAACGCAGAGTGGACCTGAGAGTCAAGTGTATGATGACCATCGCCAGGGCTAGTTTGGAGGTGAGTGTGTGACCTGGGACTCTCAACAGGACATCTCAGACCTTTGACATATCAAGCATGGTCGACCGCTAACATGGCCGCTGGGTATTTGTCTACTACATTTCTAGGATGCTGGAGGTGGGGTTCAAACTCGGCTACGAGAGTGGATAAGGGTGCAAGACGCCAACAACCACACGCGTATCTTCATCAATCAGCAACTGCTGCGTGCAGCCTCCCAGGCGACCGTGCAGGAACGATGAACAGGTGATTCCATTTCAGCTCGCCCTCACACCAATCTGGCAATGTGGCAAGAATGCCGCTACCCTTCTACATGAACGGAATGCCTCCACCTTGCTTGCTAACACCCTTGGGTCTGTGGATCTTGCTTATTTCCCTTTTTGGGTGGAGGAAACAGCCACAGTCATTAAGGGACCCAAGACCCAGACCAGAAAGCAGGGATGGAGAAAAGCTGCAAACCTGAACTTGAGGCTTAGAGCCAGTGGTGAATGGAGACTGGAAAAGCTGAAGGATAAAATGGGTAGACTTTGACAATAACATTGAAGATCTGAGAGACTGGCCTTATACCATGGGGCAGGACCCTCGATCCATGTTGTTCAGTTCTGAGTTTATAGCCAAGAATAAGGATGTGTGACATGAGTAAGGATCCGGAAGACAGACTCACGTACCAGCATTCCAGAGCAGGAAAGTGCCCACGCCCAGACCTTCCTAATAGAAGATGAGGTCTGCCTTTTCATTTCCTTCTTATCAACCTTCTCATATGGCCTGAAAATGACTGCCAGGGGTTATGAAAGAGCTGCCATCTAGATGGACACATCCTCTGATTGTTACCTTCCCGCCAGTTGCACCAGGCTCTGGGCATTTGGGTTGAAGAGCCACTCAGAGTCCTCTGTTACCATTCCACCAGATGGGACACAGTGACCCCACCATACTTGCTGTGTCAGGCTCTGCTCTTGGTTCTGGGGACCCAGAGTGAATGAGGTTCCATCCTGGCTCTCCAGAAGGTGACGGTCTAGTGAAGAAATCGGCAGAGAGTCTTATTCCCTGAGGGACCCCTGTCACCTGTCTGTGGATTAGGTAAGGCCTGGCTACCTCTGGCCTACAGAGAAGCCATGCAGAAGAGGACGCATGTAAATACCAGGAAAGCAACCTGGAGCCCAGCTTACCTCATGGCCTGCATCCTGGGGTCCCTCCTCTGGCTCACGCAGAGGCATTGCTGGAAAAATCGGCACAGCTCCATCAGGCAAGGGTTGAGCTTCTGGATGGTCAGGGTGACAGGGACAGTTGTCACGGCCCCCTCTCTGAGGAGCTGCCGAGGACACCCTAGAAGACACAGTCACAGTCCTAGACCCCTCAAATCAACACAAACGCAACAGCCATCTTCCCTTTAATTGATACTATGCTAAGTGAATAGAGTCTTGCCCCTGATCTCAGGTGGCTCTGAGACAGGCAGGTAGACATGGTGTTGCTTCGCTGCTGCCCAGTAAAGCTGCAGGTCTGAGAGACAGGTGGGAGGAAACGTGGGGATCCAGCTCCTGGAGGAAACCAGAGACAGTTTCACCGAGGAGTAAATATTAACAAGGATCTTGAATATTGAATGGGCTTTGGGTTTAGATAGAGCTGGGCTCAAAACTGAGTCACTTTTAATATGTAGGACTCACTCAAATTGCTTAATGAAGATCACATTATCTATTGTGAAGAATCATTGCACAGAAAACATAAAAATAGGCATAACTCAGTGCCTGGCACACAGTTTTGGAGCCCAATAAATATTTATTGAGTGAAAGAATGCGTGAATGCTAAAAATTTTGTGGCATACTGTGTTTGTGAATGGGCAGAACATTTACTGAAAGATGCCAGAACTCCTTATTTTATATTTATATTTCCCATTAGATGGATGGATGGAGCTGTATAAGTAAATATACACATATAGATATAGATTCAAATAAAGATATACTCATATAGGTACAGGTAAGTTTAGGGTTGGGGTTAGGAAGGCAGGGTTCTTTGGAAAAGACAGTAATGCTGGGAAAAATTGAAGGCAGCTGGAAAAGAGGATGACCAAATAGGAGCTGGCCCGACTCCATCAGCATGCGTCTGCAGGAGTGGAGTAGGCCACCAGGGCAGGATGCGTGGCCATCGCTCATTCACGGGGTTGCCAGGAGTCAGAGCCAACTCAACGGCACATAACAGCAAAGACACGGATCAGAAAACTCGTTTTCTCAAAGTCAGTCTGACGACCTCTGCCATCTGCACCGCGGCTGGGTTTCTTTAGAATCCCTGGGGGAAGGAAGGGCTATCATTTCGGACGGTAGCATAATCGTGTCTTTGTGTCTACAAGGCCCTCTCGCTGCAGCTGAGAGTGGGTGGAGGCAGATCTGTGGTGATATGAAAAGGGAGGCTGTGTGCAGGCTCCAGCGATTTAATAATGCCTGTTGACACACGACTGGATGGTCGGGGGACATTGGGGAAAGCAGGATAGAAAGGCATCCAGGCCTGGGAGGGGCCTGAGGGCCCATCCAGCTTTGAAGACCTCACTTCATGTCAGTTTCTCCCTTATGGAAACAGAAGGGAGGAGAGTGAGACATCTAAAAACTGGGAAAATGCAGCCCAAACTACAGAAATGGGGCACCCTGAGCCTCTGATGACCCAGATCCAGGCTTGGGAAAGCGATTCCTCTAGAATTTCAGGAACACATGCAAGGATGGGGAAGGCAGGGTGTCCTTTAAAATAGAAAAAAAATAAACTGCACCCAGAAAATGGGCATTGGGATTTGGAGTCATTCAGCACCCCTCCTTCTCCTTCTGCTAACAACACGCTCATGAGAAAAACAACTTTTATCCACAAAGCACACAACACATTCTCAACAGGCATTCACTTAATACAGGTTGACTGAATTAAATTACACGGAGCTCTTTAGTTCCAAATCACTTCCACCCACATTATCTCACTTCAGACAAAACCCTGTGGGGGAAAAAGGACACGTTCAGTGCCCATGCAATTGGTATTCTTGCTCTACAGCCCATGGCACTGAATTCTGGAAGCTGGGTGCTGGGAGCCACCTTACCAGTAAATGGGAGACCTAGGATTTGAGTCCCAGCAGTCAGACTCTGAGTTAATCAAACAAACCTATTTTTATTATACTGCGCAATCTCGTCCAAAACAAACAAAAGCAACAGGAGTGACAGGGTGCTGGTACGTACTTGAAACTTGAACTTGGTGGAGTCCAAGGACCAGGGCTGGCTCTTCTCCAAGGGTAAATGGCCACAGGAAATCACCTGCAATGAGCAAGAATGACCTCAGAAAATCCAAATGAAATGGCCTTAGGTTATACATACAAGCAGAGAGTCATAGCACCTTAAGGGTAAAGCATTTTTGCAACCTATAGGAAAATTGTGGCCAAGAGAGAGGAAGTGATTTATCCAAGACCAGAGGGCAACGTAACAGACAGCAAGGCTCACTTCTCCTGCTAGAACCAGTAAAGTACAATCACCAGCTTAGTCTGCCTTCTGGCACCCCCAGCCCACTGCACCCCTGCCCCACAGCTGTGTCTCCTGATTGTGGTGTTGTGTTGCTTTTTCCAGCGTATATTCTTACCTGTCTCTGGGTACCTGGGGGCCGGGGCCTTGGTCGGACTTGAAGTCTGTGTGCCAGGGGTGAATGTTCCTGGAAGGAGACGAGACAGAGGTAAGCCTGCACTTCTCAGGGTGCCTGATGGGGAGCAGAGGCCCCAGGCCATAGTCCTGCCCTGTGCATCCCATGTTGGTTATCAAGCTGGGTTCCAGGCAGAGCACTGAGGATGCAGAATTAAGTGAGAAACAGGTCCCACAGGGGAGGCAAGTCCCAGCAGTAACTGCAACCAAGTGTGCTAGTGCCACAGGAGATCCACTAATGCCGGGCACTGCTGGGTGTGTCCCGGTGCCGCCCAAGCAGGGTCCAAGCACCAGTGTTTCCGGGCAAAGGGAAGGTGACACGCTTTTCATTCACCTGAGTCTTGGGTACACACGCACTCCATCCCCACCCTATAAGTGGCCTGCACTCTTCATGGTGGAGCAAGGGCTCATCCTTTCTGTCACAAAGTCCTGGTTTAACAGCCACAGGGCCATGACCCTTGCTGTCAAGATTCTGGCCTTTGGATAAACCAGCCAAGCAGCCTCCTTACAGGAAGCGGCACCTGAAGAAGAACCTCCTCTGTTTCAAAGATGACAAAACCAAGACTCAGAGAGATGGAGAGAACTTCATCAGGACACAGAGCCTCAGCCGAGTGAGGCCTTCAACACGCTGTGTCAGAAATACAGACCAGCGCTCGTAGGCTGTGCTGGCTGCTGCCACCCAGCTGGCCGGGCCCAAGCATGTTAGTCCTTCTTTGTCCCCATGCAGTTGTGTCATTCACCAATGAAGGCCATCACATTTGTTTTTCCAGGTCTGTTTGTGTAATCGACTTTATTAGCATAAAGCCCAGGCTTTGTGTTTATGCCCATAAAAATTCATCTACTCCTTCCCCTCCGTTTCTTAAGAAATTTCAGAAATTCAAAAACTCTTAAAGAGAGCCTACTGTGTTTCAGGGGAACTGGAGATGAAGGACACAGGTCCTTGAGGAGAGTGTTGTCCACAGGGGAGAGGGCTCAAGTTCAGGGACATTGACAGCCCAGGAATGATAACTGGTACTGTCTATTGACTGGGGAGCAGTGTGGCAGGAGGCCCTCTGGCTGCAGGATCAGAGGAAGTGATTTTTAAAATAAAAAAAACATTTTTGTATAATTATAGGGTTAGAAAGTATGGAAAATTCATAGCTTTGGAGTGAAGAAAAGTAAAAATCTTATCTACTTCCCAGATAGAGTCCAGGTTAATATATTCTGAATTTCTTTTCAGCCTATTTGGTTTTGTGTTCTATTATCTCTGTATTTTTATTACACACACATGCACACACACATAAATACATATACATATTAGAGTTGGAATCACACTTGATAATTTTTAAGTGCCTTTAAGAGCCCAACCCTTCCCCATATTACATATTACATATTATATATTACATACTATTACTCTAATTATATTTACATATGTAATTGATGTATATGCTGTATTATACTGCATGTACATGACGTATATATCATAATAGAATAACTTTAATGTATAGTAATACTATGCCAGAAAAGCAGTTGAATTATCTGAAGAGAGCAATGCTAGCTTCTTGTGGTCTCTTGGTTAATGGACGGTGAAAAGGGGAGGGGGAGAAAAAACTGGCAAGAGGGCGCATAAAAGAGGTGGGGTGAGAAATTCCTGTGAGGTGGGAGTTTTCCTTCCTTCCCTCAAAGGTGGGAAGGAAGAGATGTGGTAAAGAAAAGGAGAAGAGAGCATTTGCGCTGTAATTTGTAATTGTGTTATGTGTATTATAGTTCAAAAATTTAGAAAAGGTTTTTAAAAACAGAGGCTAAATGTAGTTTAGAAGCGGGGGACTTGGGAAAGAACATCCTCTCTTACCTGAGGTTGGGCTGGCCTGGGACAGGCTGCCCTGCGTCCTAGCAGGAGGCCCAGGAAGGCTCCCTAAGGTCCCGGTCTGCGCACTCTGCTGGGCCTCTGCAGGCGACACTGCTCCGGAGGGAAGCGGTTTCCAGGGAGGCCCTCCAGGTGCTTCCTCATGGGTGGTCTGAGCCCAGGGCACAGGCAGTCTGGAAGCCCAGGCCTGCCTGTTGGCTGTCACCCTCCTGGTAGCTGCACAAGCGACAGTAACAGGGCATTTATATGCTTCACCACTTAGATTCGGATATAAAATTGATAAGGCACCGGAATGTAACTATAGGGTCAAATGCAATGTGCATGTTTAATACAAACAATCTAGGGACTTAAATGCTACCAAGAACTGGTATAAAGGGACCAAACTAAACAATATTTTCCTAACTACCAACTTTAAAATAATTCTCCAAATCCCTGGGACACCTAAGCGATCAGCTGGGGTGTGTATTTTGGGGAGAGTGGGCTTTTGCGATGTGACTTCCAATCCTGTGGCGCAGTGGAAAGGTTACGGGGTTTGAGGTGAGAGACCTGGGGGGTAAATCCTGCTCCTACTTCTTCCACATTGTAAACTTTGGCACAAGTTACTGAACTCTTTCTGGTTTTTTCATTGAAATGGAGATGATGATAATAATACCCTGCAGTATTGCAGGACCGTTATTAAGACAACTCCTCCTTCGTTGGTCTTTTAAAGCACAGCTGGAGTCTCCCTTCTTCATTCCCATGGTGAGAATTAAAATTCATTTTTTCGAGTTTTGCAAATCCAATCCCCTTGGAAATTTTAAACCTCTAAGTTAAGTTGAGAACAGTTGCCATCGTCGAAATATTCGGATATCTTTTCCAGAAAATGCTGTACTGTTTCATTGATTTACATATTCTTTTATACTTTCATTAAAGTTCTGTAGTTGTTTTTGTTTTTTTTTGTTTTTGTTTTTTTTACATAAAACCAGCACTTCTGTCAGGAATCTCGCTGGGCATTCTGTCTCTTCTCTTGCCGTTTAGCAATCACGTCTTGCTTATCCCGTAAAGCTTTCTAATCGCGTGTGTCTGGATGCTGGCTATTGTACGAAGGACATTTCTATGTAATGAAGTTGAATCCTTCTCCTTATTCTTGGGTCCCTGTTGCCTCTTCTTTTTTCCCCATTGGAAACCTTATTGTATTTCCCCCTTTATTAGTCCAGCCCCCTGTAGCTGCCTCTCGCGAGAGGCAGCTACTCTCGCGAGAGTACCTGGCCAGCAAACTCCCTCTCGCGAGAGTAGCTGCTTGTCACCACGGGTCTCGCTCAGAAGCAGCCTCTGGCCGTAATGGCTGCATGTTGTGTTGTTGTCTGGACCAGTAAGTGCCTGTCCTGTTATCGTCCAGTTGTGTATCTGCATGTCATCAGATTTAGGGGATTCTAATGTAATAAGTGTGCGCGTGCATGTGTTTTAATTTGTTATTGAATTTATTTAGGTTACATTGGTCAATAAGATACAGGTTTCAGGTGTACAATTCTGTAATATATCTTCCACATATCGACCACCCCAAGTCAAGGCTCTTTTCATCACTATTTATGCCCCCTTTACGCTCTCCTACCT
Source organism: Sturnira hondurensis (assembly GCF_014824575.4). Taxonomy (NCBI): domain Eukaryota; kingdom Metazoa; phylum Chordata; class Mammalia; order Chiroptera; family Phyllostomidae; genus Sturnira; species Sturnira hondurensis. The sequence continues at coordinate 48,189,315 of NW_028079044.1, forward strand.
CCCCAAATCCCCTTTCCCCTGGTAATCACCGTGCTAGTCTGTGTCTATGAAGATTTTCTGTTTTATTTTATTTTATTTTTTTGGTTAATCCCTTCACCTTTTTCACCCAGCCCCTCTCTCCGCTCCCCTTTGACAACTGTCAGCTGTCAGTCTGTTTTCTGTAAGTATGAGCCTCTGTTTTGTTAGTTTATTCTGTTCGTTAGGTTCCACATAAAAGCGAAATCACACGACACCTGCCTGTCTGCCTCTGGCTGGCTCACTCCGCCCAGCATAACACTCTGTTGGTCCATCCACGCCTCTGCAAAAGACTTCTTTCTTTTTATAGCTGTGTAGTATTCCACTGTGTAAACGCACCACAGCTTTGTACCCACTCATCCACCGAGGGGCACTGGGGCCGCTTCCAGATCTTCATTATAAATAATGCTGCAGTGAACGTGGGGTGCTTTTGCTGTTTTGAATTGGTGTTTCAGGTTTCTTCCAATAAACTCTCAGAAGTGGAGTTGCTGGGTCGCGAGGCAGTTCTATTTTTAACTTTCTGAGATACCTTCATACTGTTTTCCACAGTGGCTGCGCCAGTCTGCATTCCCACCAATAGAGAAGAAGGGTTCCCCTTTCCCCACATTCTCGCCAGCACTTGTTTGTTGATTTATTAGTGATGGCCTTTCTGACAGGTGTGAGGTGGTATCTCGCTGTGGTTTTAATTGGCAATTCTCTGATGATCAGTGATGTTGAGCATCTTTCCATATATCTATTGGCCATTTGTATTGTCCTCTTTGGAGAAGTATCTGTTCAAGTGCTTTGCTCATTTTTTAATTGGATTGTCTGTTTTGTTTTTTTGGTGTTGTGTTTTATAAATTCTTTGGATATTAACCTCTTATCAGATGTATCAGCAAGTGTGTTCTCCCATTCAGTGGTTTGTCTTTTCATTTTGTTGATGATTTCCTTTGCTGTGCAAAAATGTTATAGTTTGATGTAATCCCATTTGTTTATTTTTTCTTCTGTTTCTCTTGCCCCAGGAGATATATCAGAAAAAAATATTGCTGCAAGAAATGTCTGAGATTTTACTGCATATGTCTTCTTCTAGGCCTGCTGCCTAATTCTTATCAATTCTTACCTCCACAGGGAAGCCCCCTCTCTGGGCTCTCCAGGATAATAACTCTGTGTAGGCAGGATTATAACTACCTGTTTACTTGCCTATGTCTCTTTCCCTGGTCTCTGAGCTCAGGAAGGAAAGGGGACATGGACAGAGTTGTGTTGTTAACAGCTACCCTGGTGTCTGATATTAAATACATGTCTTGATAAGTGAATGAATGAGTGAATGAATTCTGATGATTCTGGTCCATGGCTGGGGCTCACTGAGACAGTCCTGACTCTTACCAAAAGAGCTAGCCCAATTGTATCTAATTTCCAAGTCAGTAAGCATGCCTTTTATGTCTTCAGTAAAAACACCACTGATCATGTCCTCAGAGATGGTGGGGAAGGAGGAACCTCCTGGCCCACCATGAGCGGTAGCTTTTCACGCTGGCATTGTCATGCACGTATTCTTGGCACCATTATCCAGCCAGCTACAAACTGACCTACCCCTGCCATGAACTGTTGAGTTCGTTTCACCCTTTCGTGTGAATGTCAGGAGAGACATTGCTGAATGCTTTGCTGAAACAAAAATACCCTTTTTCTACTACAATATAGTAAAGTATGTAAGATATTTTCATTGGAAGATGCTGGGTGAAGGGCCCTAGGAAACTCTCTGTACTGTACTTGCAACTTCTTGTGACTGTAAAACTATTTCAAAATTTAAAAAATGATACAAATGAATGTCAGAAGGATGTATGTCAATGACACTTGTCTTGGCTTGTCCTGTGGAACCATACTGGTTCGTGTTGATGTCTTATTTAAGGGAGACTGAAGAAGAAAGGTGTCAGTAAAGAGAGGGAAAGGGGAAGGATTTCACTTACTTGGGTGAGCCTAGAGGGAACAGGAGGGCAAAACGGGACAGGAGATGAAAGGGTGAGAAAGCCTCTTACCCAACCCCGGGAGGGTGGAAGAGATGCTGCCCAGCGTGGCCGTGGCCTTGGCGAGAAGTTCGGGCAGGCTGTCTGTGTTCACAGTCTGCTCTCCCTGTGAAGGACGCGTCGTCTCTGTCCTGGGAGAGGTTCTCAGAGCAGACCTGCTGGTGCTCTGGGCTATGTGTGGAGGGCTTGTCCGTGGTAGCATTTGCTGGCTAGTGGGTGTGAGGTTGGAAGCCACAGCTGTGCCCCTGGTAGCTGCACATTCAAGGAGACAGTCAATGACAGCTTGAAAGCATTCGTCACTTTGGATGTAAGGAAGTGTTGTGTCACTGGAAGCTCATCCCTCACACAGAAAATATTTAGAACACAGCGATTCAAGCCTTACTTGGACCAGCACCAATTGTCACCAAAAAGAGGGTTTCTCCTTGAATGACAAATCAATCCAAAATATCAGTCTCTGAAAAAGCCATGTAGAAGCACAGTGAACAGAATGCAGAGTTGTCAGGAAAAAAGTACAAGGCAATAGGGAGCAGAGAGGACTACGAAAAAACAGGAGAAAGGTGTCCGGCCTACTAGGGGGAATCAATGGGGGCAGTAGCTACTCAACACAAGTAGCTTGTTGCTGTGGCTGAGGAGAGGATCCAAAGTTCCCCGATCTTTTGCAAATATATATATATGTATATATATACATATATATACACATACATATATACATATATATATGTATATATATATGTGTATATGTGTATATACATATATATATATATATATTCAAACATTTTTTAAATGGCAGGATCCTCCAATTTTAACACAGCAGAGCTAAATAAAATACTTGCGGGCAGCCTCCAGCCTTCAGTTTGCTTGGAGCGACCCTGGCCTGGAGACTCCAGAGCAGGAGTTCAGGAGGTTCACGCTCACCTGGGACACCAGACAGGCTGCTGGTGAATGTGTAATTGACAACTGGAGACTCCTCTGCCACCTCCCAGAAGTCAGAAAGGTTCCTTCCTGCAAAAACCCCGCCCGCAGGTTCAGTCCTGGGCATGTGGGAGAGTGGGCGTGCTTAACTCTGAGCCCAGAGAGCTTGTCAAAGACTGGCGGGGGGCTCACCCGACTTTCCGGTCATCACGCAGACGAAGATGCAGTCGGATTCATTGGTCTGACTCACTGTAAGACAGGAGCGCACAGCCAGACTTAGCCCTGGGTCTGCAGCTGTGAAGGCTTTGGTCGAAATGAAAGTTAAGCTGGAAGTGCCTAGCTCAGGATGCTGTCAGGAAGTAAAGCTAACTTTTTACTTGGAAGTCAGCCTTGATCATCTGGGCACTCTGGGGGCTGGGCTGCAGTGTAATGCCATGGCTAAGGGCACAGATTCTGGGGTCAGCTTCCTCACTCACAACATCGGCCAGCCACCTCCCAGCTACGTGAGCAAGAGTGAACTACTTGACTTCTCTAGGACTCGGTTTACCCATCTTTAAAATGGTGAACATTTTAATCCTAAAGTCTTTTATTCACAATTTCCAAATTCCCAAATCTCTGTAAGGTGGAAGGCATTGTGTTATTTTGGTTACCAAAACTCATTTGGTGGCCAAAGCTGACTTGACAGGTGTGAAGTGATTTGTAGTCTCTATCCCACGCAGTGCAAAGGGCCAGTCCTTCTGCTAAATGAGTCCAGGTGTCCTTGATGGCGGCAGGCTGTCCTGGGTGCTGCCAGAGGTCAGGGAGGGTGCAGACACCCTACCAGACCTTCAAAAGTCTTAAAGCTTCTGAGTCCCCCATTGTATTTTTCCCTTTGGGACATGGACGTATGGTCACGTCCCTTGTCAGATGGCTGTGACGATCCAATAAGATGTGTGTGAAGCTCTATGTTCAATGTGGGACAGATAGAAAAGCTCAGTGACGAGTCATAATAATTACTGTTGTTGCTAAGTTGCTACTATTATTATATGAATTGCATAGTCACCAAGAGCATGAACTTCAGACCCAGATCGCCTGGGTTAGAGTTCTGTCTCGGCAGAATGATCTTGGGCAGGTTCCCCAATGTCTCTGTCCCAAAGAGACAGAGACAGTTTCCTCACTCGTCAAGTGAGGAGGAATTGGAGGTCAGTATGGCAGTGCCCTGGCAAGGGTGTAGTGAGGATCCAGAGAGGGAGTATGTGGTAAGCCCTTGGAAGACTCCCTGAAGCCAGATGATCTCTATTATCATTATTTCTCTCTGTCTCCCCTCCCCTAAAACAAGAGTTTCTCCATTGCAGAGCAAACTGTCCTTCTGGTGAAACCGAGTGTTGGGCTGTTAAATACATCTGTGCTTTGCAAAGTGGGTTCCCGGGGGAATGTCAGTTGCCTGCAGGTTATATGAGGTCACCTTATAAATGAGGAACGTCTCTCTAAGTTGTCCATCAGACATGGGCTTAGGCTCCGTATAGATCTAAATCTGAATTCTGAACAACCTTGAGCAAAGCAGCCGACCTCTCTGAACCTCAGTTATCTCATCTTTAAAATGGGAACACAGCTGACCCACAGACACTGACTTCTTGAGGCTGACTCAGTTTCCCCCAGCTTTGAGCCCTGGATTCTTCTTCTGGTTTGCACACCAGGAACAGCTCTGATGGGCAGATGGAACCTTCGGATACTGGTGGCTGAAACTGGGCACACTGATTGTCTAAAGAGAACTTACACACTGATGTTCCTGGCAGCCTGGCCTGTGGCAGGGTTGGGCTATTCCACTGGCTCTGATACCCTCCGTGACGGATGCCAGATCTCGTATTTGCCAAGGGTTTTTGAGATAGACGCACCTGAGAGGATGGAGGTCGACTTAAAAATCTCTGTCAGGTAGCTGGTCGAGTTTCCAATGAAGTCCACCAGCAGGGCCGTGAAATCTGTAGGACAGATTGAGGAGGTGTCCATTTCTGAGACTTGGTTTCAACTTCAGAGACTTGATGGGGAGAGGTGATCGTACTTGGATATTTCAGAGCAGTTTTACAAGTTGGATTCGGTTCAGCAATTTGAGGAATATTAACAATCATAGACAGAAATACCACTAATTATTTTTTAAAAACTCTTAATTTCAGGCAGGCAGAACACTTTGGGATCCACCATTTTAATCCCCTCTCTCCTCCATTGCCCTGTTTCCCCAGACCCCTCTCTGCTAACCCCAAAGAGCTGTGTAGGGCCCATTGTTGCCTAGTGGCTTTTCCGACATGTGCCCTCACCCCTCGTCCCCCTACACACTTGTATGTGATCTGCAACGCCCTTCCAGTCTCACGCGTCAATTCCTAGCTCATTTCCCGTGACCATCTGCTCTGGCCTGCGGCAGCACACGGGCCTCTCCAGTTCTCACTCTGCTGCCTGGGATTTTGCCTGAAACGCTCTGTCCCCAGGTATCACAGGGCTGTCTCCCCACTTCCCACAGGTCACCCCTGAATCGTCATCTCATTAGAGAAGACTTCCCTGACCACACGCAGCAGCCCTGCCACTACCATGTCCCTGCTCACCATGTCCCTGTTTTATTGTCCTCACGGCCACACTATCAGCCAACGTACGGTGTGTTTGCACTTTAGTCCTCTACTTTCTGTCCCTCCTATGGAACCTAAGTTCCGTGGGAGCAGGGGGTGCCCTCTTTGCTCAGTGTGGCACCCCCACCCCCCAGAAGAGTGTCTCGAGCTCAATAAAGAATCATGGAATGAAGGAATTAGTGGCAAGAGAGTAGTTTTCAGTCTATTTTTAAGGCTTGTCTAAACATAAGGACCATGTAATACTTCCAACTTTCAATTAGAAAACTAATACATGAATAACTCATTAAAACATCAGATAATACAAGACCCCCCCTACTCAGTACTTCTCCACTTCAGAACACGCACTCCCGCCCTCTTCTCAGGGTACTTGCCCGCCCACCTGGTGCCCACATATGTATGTGGGCACCCACCGATTTTTTCAGTGGTGACATTGTGTTCTGCACATTATTTTGTAACTCCTTTTTCTAATTAAGAATGTCATGGCAATTTTTCCATATGGAGGCCAAACCTGGCCACCCCCATTCACTTGTATCATCTCTGATTGTTTCCAGAGGTTTATACTGTGGACTGTTGGACCATTTTCCTAAGGACAGGTACTTAGCATGTTCTCGGATTTTGCTATTAAAATAATGCTGCACAGACATCATGTTCTTGCTGCTCTGTGCAGGCATAACTTTCTCTGGGGGAAGAAAACAAGAACTTTCTGGGACAAATTATTTAAGCATAATAGATATTTCTTCATTTCTGTATCATGCTCTAAGAAGAAAAAATTGGTTCAGACTTCTCTAGAAGAGCATAAGCAACGTCAGGAGAGCAGCGAGCTTCGTGGGCCATCCCTCCCACCTGACAGGTCATTGGTCCGATTGTTCACACAGTAGCAGTGCCGCGTGGGGAACTTGGCCGGGTCCACCGTCTTCAGGTGGGAAACTGGGAAGAGAAGCAGCCCACACAGCAGTCCTGGCACATGGCCTGTGCCCGCCCACCCACTGCCCACCACCCACCACCGTGGCCGCCCAGAGGCGCTTACTGTTGTAAATGGCCACAGAAACCTTGTGGAAGGCGAAGGAGCTGTAGGAAGTGATGCTCAGCAGGGAGAAGAATTTCTTGCTCTCTGCCAACGATATTGAAAGAAGGAAACAGGCAAATGCCTGCTCATAAGAACAAGTAAGTAGGAAATATATAAACAGATAAGAGAAATTAATAGTACAATGAACGCATAATAAAATAACTACCAAAAATGACAAAACCTGAAAATAATAAAATCAAATACAAGCAAATTAAAAAAATGCAGAAACACATGCCTTGGCCAGGCTCCCTGACCCCTCCTCCCCAGGCTCCAGCAGCTCTCTCTCAAGCCAGCTCTGCTCAGAAATGCCGGTGCCTGCGCCCTGCTTGGAGCACAGCTCGCTCTCAAAGTGCTGGCGAGCCCACTTCTTCACTCTGGGCGTGAGTCGGGCAGACAGCACAGTCTCCACTCTGACCATGGAGGTGCTGGGGTGTGGAGGCCTGGCATGTCTGACCCAGGTCCCAGAGGGTCTAGAAGTGAAGCTGGCCTGAGACCCGACTGGGCCCGGACTGTGCTTTGAAGAAAAGGTTACCTTTCAGAGCTCTGCTCAGCATCCCGTTCACCACCTGCGTCAGGTTGAGTGCCGACAGATCGACCGACCTTGCAGGCAGCTCTGGAAGAGAAAGGGCCCGGTTTCCAACATCTGGGCAGATAGATGTGCTTCCGCTTTGGATATTTTCTGAACTCCCCACCCTCCACCCTGTTGTCCCTCATGCTGGGCACCAGGAGTGGGAAGAGGAAAGGCAGCTCATGTCCTCAGCAGGGGACAGCCAGCAGAGTACACTGGGACAAGTTAGAGTAGAGAGGGGAAGTCTGGGTGCAGCGGAGGAATGCTTATTTGAGGGAATGCTTTGTCCCCGCCCCGGAGAGAGGCTGGGGGACATGCTTCTACACGTATACGGAAGCCCAAGGGAATGGCCCGGACTCTGGATTTGGAAATCGCCGCCTGTTTGACAGAGGTGCTCAGACCTTGCTAGGCACTGGCATCCCTGGAAAGATATATATTTTTTCAGACCACAAGCCGGTGCTTGGGTTCCATCCTCAGAGGTCTGTGTTGAATACATCTGGGATGTGACCCAGATATCAGGACTAAAACCAGTGGATCAGTCAATCAGTCACTCATTGGTAGTGTGCAGCTGGGTGGAGAGAGGCTGCTGGGTTAAAATCTGCCTTCTCCCAGCTCCTCCCTGAAGCTTTGGCGACAGCTTTTACTTAATGTTCACATAAGCACGTGGGTAAAGCAATGTGAAGGTTGGAGAGATGCCGTTGTCTCTCTTGGGGGTGGAGTGGGGTCCGGAGATGTGGGGGAATTCCCATGGAGCCCTGGGTGGGGTCGGGAACTCATTATCGTATCCAGAAAGCAACGCCCTTTCCTGCCTCCCCTCTCCTCTAAGACAAGACTCTGGGAAGAGAAAAGGCTTCAGGAGAGAAATGGGAGCCTCCCCCCATTCCTCAAGCCCCACATCACTGGAGGAGCCTGGGAGACCTCTACTGTGTGGTCCATAGGCCAGTGACCATGAGAATCGTGAGGGACCATGTGAAAAAGCAGAGTCCAAGTCCCTGCTGGAGATTCCAGTGTCCCTGGGCTGCCTGTGGCCTTGAAATGCACATCTTCACAAATAGGCCAGGTGACTCCAATCCAGGGGCTAATGCACCCCGCCCCTTCAGTAAGTTAGGAAACCAAGCTCGGAGAAGAAAAACAACTGGCCTAAATTTGCACAACTGAGGGGTAATGAAGGGGTCAGGACCCATTTCCTAGAGCTACAGAGCAGCAGCCTTTCTGAAATATCAGGCCACTTGCCCGCTCGGCAAAGTTCATGGTGTCGAAGAATAAAATGTCAAAGGAAATTCTTAAATGCCAAAGGCATTCTGCCGTTCTTCATTCATTCAACAAACACCCACCAAGAACCAAGTAGAGTCCTAGGTGCTGGCTGTACAGAGGTCAAGGAAAAGGACCAGGTCTCCTCCTCCGAGGGCTTCCTGTCTGTGGCTCGGGAAGGAGGAAGCAGAGTCCTGAGGACCTGCATGTGAGGAGCGTCGAACAGGGAAGCATGGAAGGCTGTGGCCGCCTCTACTGGGGCACCCCACCTGGTCAAAGGCTCCCATGGAAGGACGGGAAGTCGAGACCTGAAAGACTCACTGTTTGGACGAGAGGCTGTTTACTCCTACAGCATTTGTTACTATTATAATTGCAATGATTATTTTTCATGTTGCATTCCCATGGGGAATGTGCCTTATACCCATTTTATAGATGGACAAGCCAAGACCCAGAGGCTGAAAACATCTTCCCTAGTTACAGTGTCACCATCAGTGTTTAAGGCTGCCAGTTACCTGTTGCACCGAGGAAAGCGCCGGCCTTCTCCTTCTTAACTTCTTTATTTCCCGCTGAAATACAGGTTCTTGTGAATAAAACAACATCATGGAAGCACAGCCTCACACAACTTATGACATCCTGACAAGTCACCTTCTCCAGTAGTCCCTCTGAAGGGTGAGGAAATCGAGGCCCAGAAAAGGGAAGGGATGTTCCTAATTCCCACATCTGGCCAGTGGCTTGCTTCCCCCTCCCCAAACCCAGGGCAGTTCCCTTCTTTCTGCTTCTGTGAGTCTATTTTAGATCCCACATATAAGTGACGTCATGCAGTATTTGTCCTTCTGTGTCTTCCTTATTTCACTTAGCATAATGTCCTCCAGGACCACCCACACTGTTGCACATGGCTGGGTGGTCTTGTTAGGGCTGAATAGCTGGATACTATCCCACAGTGTGTAAATACCACACTTCCTCGATCCATTCAGCTGTGAGTGGACACACTCAGGTGGCCGCGCCCTGCTTTTCCAGCACCCTGTTGAGAGTCAAGCCCAATCAGTTTGGCCTTTCACAGATTACCAGGCTTTTGGGTTAAATATTGGAGCTTTGGGGTTAGAGGTAGGTGGGGGCCATGGATCCCCTCCTCTACAGTGTGGCTGTGGGGGTGCTGGCTACAACAGAAGGGAGTCTGAGACACGCATTTATGGACAAGCAGCAGGGCTGACGCTGCAAACAAGCTGTGCCCTGGGGTGGGAGTGTTCACTCTCCCCTCTCAGGGGCTCTGAGTGGCACTCCGCCTGCGCAGTCCAGGCTAGAGCAGCCACACTGAGGTCTCTGGGGGGGCACTGAGCACCCTTGCTAGTGCCCTGGCCAGAGTCCTCCGTGCAGGTGAGGGACTAGGGTCGTCTGGGTTCAGGATCCCCGGGCTACTGGGAGGCTAGAGGCTACTGGGCCTGCAGTGTGGCTGTGCCCGTCGAGCTAGATGACGGGCTGTGTGCCATCTTCCTCATTGGGAGCTTTTCTTAAACACCATTTTTTTCCCAGAAAAAATTGTTTCCACCACTCCATTTTTATAATTACAAACCTGTGGGCAGATTTTGATAATAAAATTTGAAGTGTAAATTAAACAGCCCTGAAGCAGGTATTTTTGAACAGGATGCTATACAGAAGCATTTTTCAAATAAATTTCCAGACAGAGCACCTAAAATTATTCTCTTTTTGGGTAAAAAGACCACCATTGTAGTATCTTTAAAATAGAAGGTATTGGCACTTTCCGTACTTATTCACGCTTCGTGTTTGTATTGCCTTTCATCCTTTGCTCCCCTGTAGAGCAGAATTGTTAGCATTTAAAGAGGAGAAAATTGGAGGCTCAAGCAGAGAAAATATTTATTGAAAATTACTCTCCGTAGGCACAAGAAATCAGTGTAACTGGTGTCCTATGGGGCAGGGCAGTGGTGGGCTGGGAGCCATTTTAACTTCATACGCTTTGTGCCAGTTGCACTGTGGACCACGTAAATGTATGAATTAAAAATAAATAAAAGTTTTAAAGTACAGAGTAATTCCGTCTCACGTCCCAAAAGCAAAAGCATGCAAAAAAATGATTCTGCGTGTTTAGCGAAAAGCTGGGAGCAGAAGCCCTGCCCCTGAATCCTCAGTGTCCTTTACATTGGAACGCGTTCCTGCCTTGCTGCCCGCCCATTCCAGACCAATCGAAAAAGTGGGGGGGGGGGGGCAAAGAAAGATGAAATTGTTACAAAGGTGATGATGGCATATAACAATACCTCCCATTATGAACTCTTCCATTGCTGATAGAATGTCAAGGTCTTTGTGGATAAAATAAGATCATGAAAATCCAGGAATTCCATGAACCCTAATGCAATGACCAACCCATAGAAACAGTAACTACGACTGTGAGAGCTTGAGACGTAGATACCATCCCCCTTCTACAGGTAAAGAAAGTGAGGCTCGGAGAAGCCAAGGAGTTCACCCAAGACAGTGTGAGCAGGGGAGGAACGCCTGCCCATTTACCTGTTGCAGGTAAGAAGGTCATCATGTTTTCCTTCTTGGCTTCTTCTTTAATAGCAGTCACTAAAATAAAGGAAGTTTTCACCAGAACAATTATAACCCAGACATGACCTTAGAAAGAACTAATCCAAAATACTCATGTTAAAGAGAGAAAATTAGGGAATGGTGAAGCACCTTGCTGAAAATCCCATACATAGTTTGTTCATTCGTCCAGTCATCCAATATGTATTGGCAACCTGTAATGGTACTAGCAACTGATAATGTAATTCAGCAGCTGGACTTGAGCAGGCACTGCGTGTGTTAGACACCAAGGCAGTACGGTGAGAAATGGACGTGGACTCCATCCTCACGGAGCTCATATTCTGCTCGGGAAGGCAGACATCAAGGAAATGAAGACCCGGGATACTATTACAAACAAGGCTAGATACTCTGAAGGGCACTTTGTGGGTGTATAACAGGGACCCTGCTCTAACCTCAGCGATCTGAAAGCTCTCCCCAGGAGGTGACGTTCAGCTGAGGTCTGTGGGTTGAACAGTATTTGAGTAGGTTAACTGGCTGAGGGGTTACTCAGCGTACAGCTAGCATGTGCCCAGGGTCTGGGATGGGCAAGAGTGTGACTTGAAGGAAGTGTGAGAGGCCCACAGTGACAGAACACAGAGAACGAGGCGGGGGGTGCTGTAGGAAGTGGCCATGGCCAGGTGGGCAGGGTCATGTAGAACACGTAAAGGGCTGAGGACACTATCCAAAAAGAAGTAGGAAGCCATTGGGTAATTTGGGAAGAGGGTAGAAATGAGGGAGGCACTGGAAGGTGACCTACTAAGATTTATGAAAAGATCGGGCAGGCTGGTGAGTGGAGGACAGATCATGGAGAAACAAGACGAGAAGCAGGAAAGTGAAGATGATGGTTTGGACAAGAATGGTAACAGTGGAGGTGAAGATGACTGTTGTGTAAGTGACACTCAACTGCAAAAAGTTCAGGGACAAAACCAGAATAATGGAGACGACTATTGCCATTTCGATCAAGCTCATTTAGGATTCTGACTTGAAATGTTAGCTGCTGCCAGCATTTATAAAGAACAGACACTTCTCAAACTCCGACCGGACCCACCTGTGTTCCAAAGGGACAGGACACACGCAAGGCCCACGCACAGCCTCACTGGAGCACCGTGAACCAGGAAGCCTGGCATGTTTGTGATGGTCTAGACCACCTGGAAACAAGCAAGCAAGCAGCTTGAAGAAACAGGGTAGATGACTATTCATGCAGATGCAGAGTATTCTTGAGAACACTGTATGGGGAGTCATTAGCAATCTGTTCTGAAAAGGTTCTGTGTCACTAGGATAGGTTGGGTCATGCAAAAGTAATGAATTAACCCCACCGTCTCCTGGCTTAATTCAACAGCAAAAGTTGATTTCTCGTTTATAGTCCACAGTTGCTGCATACTGGTGGGAAACCCTGCTCCATGCAGTGACTCAGGGACCCTGACTAAGGAAGCCTCCCCTGTCTCGTGTGTGGTCCTTCATCTGGTCCCTGCGGCCTCCTTAGTCGCTGATTTACCACGCAGCGGGAGGGAGAGAGCTGGAGGGCCACGTATCCCCTCTTAAATGCTCTGGCAGGGAGTGACATGCTCCCTTTGATTTACGGCCCGTGCCAGAATTACCGAGGCAGCCCCGCATACTGGCAGATCTGGGAACAAGAGGGAGGTGCGTCTGCCTGCTTGGGGAGAATCGGTGTCTCTCCCATGGTTTTTCTGGCTGGTTAGATGGGAAACACCCTTCGAGCAGCACGTCGCAGCTGCTTATAAATGGAAAAAAATTAATAACACGACTGTCTGCTAGCGTTCGCACTTCCTTCTCGGCAGTGCTGTGTCCCAGCAAATCTCCTGGGCATGTGCTGTGCAGAATCAGCGTGACAGTCAAAGCGGCAGAGCTCAGACTAATGAGACTAATGGTGACAATTTACTGAGTGCTTTCGGAGTGCCAGACGCCACACAGAATGCTGTCTGGCGCGTATTATCACTTAAGAACCACAAAATCTCTCTGTGTCAGTATTAACGTAATTCCCGTTTAACATACAGGCTGCACAGGCTTGATTCGCAACAGCAGGAATTGGCCCCTGGAAGAGAGTGAAATAGATCTGGAAGGTGAATGGGGGAAGGGAGAAAAGTCGAGAGAAAGTGGCCTTGAGGAAAATGTCATGGCCAATTATGTTTGTGCTGCCCATTTGAGATGGACTCGCCTTTGGAATTTTATTGAAAGATCCTAGTAAACATTTAAATTGCTTTTTAATTATTGGTGGGTTGTAAGTGGTGTCTTTTCTGGATGCCACCCTGGCCAGAGACAGGCCTTACAAGGGAGCAAGCATTTTAAATGTTTTTGTCTTGTAAACCTGTCTCTTGTCGGTTGAACTTGCAGGGCCCTTGTCCCTGAACCTGAGAGTGTAGAGGAAACTCCACAGCAGTATGCGGTACAGCCTTCATTTTTAGACCTCATCTGTTATTTCCTTTCTTTAAAAAAAAATCCATCTCATGTTCATTCGCAGTGCTGGCATTTTGTGGGTTTGGTAAGCTCCAGATATTTCTATTTCTTGTGCTTTTATCAGAATTATGTTAAACTGGTGGCTCATGAAATACACAGAACTTTTAACTCGCCTTTATTAAAATAAATATGTAAAATAACTGTAGAAAAAATGAAAAATTCATCTTATTTTACTTTCTCAGTCATCTTCTGGAGAGAGACACGGACTTTCTGATTTCATGAGAGCAGGGCCCAGGACCAGAGGTGGAGTCCCCCTGCTTATGGTCACATGGCCCCTAAGGGACAGCTGGGATTTGAGCTGTGGTCCCTCAGACACCGAAGTCTGTGTCCTTTTCCGCCACGCGGTACTCTAGTCCCCTGCCCGCTGAAACACCATCCGGGACTGCCGCAAATGGGGCTGATGTTGAAAACAAACAGGACCCATTATTGCAAAGCACTTCGGTGGGTGGAAGGGGCTACAAATCCGGTCACACTCCCGGAAGAAGGGCTGTGCACACAGCGCTGTTGTGACCGACGAGCCAAGAATCTTCCCAAGAGTCTTATGAAATGAATTCACAGCACGTCCCTGTTACGCTGGCAACAGCCCTGGGGCTGGGAATGTGACTGGTAAGAGCAAAGCCTCTGGAACCTTCCTTAAACATCGTGTCACTTCCAATTAACAAGGATCACCAGCCACGGTTAGGTTAGCCAGCTGAGTAAGCCTGCCTTTCTCACTGTACTTCTCAGCCGAAGGAAAGGTGCCTGACCAAACCAGAGTAATCACAGTGCCCAGTGGAGAGGTGAACACTCGCCCTGAAGTCCCATCCCGTGTGGACCAGCTGCAGGGAGAGCTACACGTGCTCAGGATGGTCCGTTCATTCAGCAGCCTTCGTCATCACCATCGCTCCCTCTCCCTGAGAAGAACCTCAGGGGTGTGGGCCCCAGGAATACCCAACCCCTTGTCCAAGGTCCTCAAACAGACCTCACCCCAGGCAGTGGGCTTCCGTGCTTGAGGGACAACACGGAGAGGGGAGGCCCTGCCTTTCCAACAACAGTTAGTGCAGAAAAAGAGGTGAAGAGTCTAGAATTTGTGGACTGTCTGACGTGCCAGCAGTTTTCCCTGTGGTCACCCACTGGTCCTCTAAATGGCCCTATTTATCGGCAATTATCCTTACTTTACAGTATGAGGAAACTAAGGCTCAGATGAGTGAGGTCTCAGCCTCCATCCATGTAGATACCGGGTAATAGAAATGCCCAGACTCCTCCTTTCAGCGTCCAGGGGCCCAAAGCTTGGGAGCAACGGCAGGCGCGCTCTTTGCTGGCTCCACGACGCTTGGGGGAGGAGAGGAAGCCAAAGGGTTTTTAAGTATCCACAGCATTAGACTTACCTGTCTCCTGAGCAGGATAACGACTTCAAAGGGTTTAAGCAGCCAGAAGGATTAACAGCTAAATTCGAACTGAGCTGTGGAGTTTATATGAGTTCTTAGTGAAAGATACAGGGGGTGGGGGTGGGACAGGCTTGATCACGCTACCTTAAATCCTCTGGGGGGCAAAAATGGAATAATAATCCTACCCAGACCTCGGGGCAGTGAAACAGGATCAAGTCCAGTAGAGAAGAACACCCCTGCTAGGTGCTGAGTGGAATCGTGAGCAGAATGACAAAGCGGTGATTCAGCGCGGATGGGAGCTCTCTTCTGACAGTAATTATGGGTGTTGAAGGAACAGAGGGAGATCACGAAGTGATGAGTTCCCCTTCCTGTTGTAAAGGTCTGGGAGCCAAGCATCACCTGCTGTGCGGGCCCATGGTCACTCTGCTCGTTCCTTTTAGCAGGTGCCCAGAGCAGACGAGGCAAGCCTGGCCCACGCTGCCTGTTTCCGTAAGGACTCAAAGGGGTTTGCGTTGTTAAACAGTCAAAAAAAAAATCAAAAGAATAGTGTGTAGTGACACGTTGAAATAATGTGAAATTCAAATTTCAGTGTCTATAAATAAAGTTTTATTGGCACATTCCACGCTCGCCCATTTGCGTTCTCTCCAAGGCTGCTTGTGCTGCCTCAGCAGACTGGACTGGAGCAGCTGTGCCAGGGGCCCTGTGGCCCACAAAGCCAGAGACACCGAGGCTCTAGGCCTTTACAGAAAGAGTTTGCCAACTCCTGGCCCAGAGATCCTGTGCAGTCAGACTCCTTCTGCTTGTGCCACCCAAGTTCAAGGTTGGTTTTTCTTGTCTGGGCTTCTGGAATTTTTGCTAACTTGCCACCTGCTACCACCCTTGGTTCCTTGAATGAATGTCCCTTGTATCAGCCACAGAGGTCTTTTTTTAAGCAACTTTGTTGAGGAATCACATGTACTCTCAAAGTTACCCTTTTGAAGTGTACAGTTCAGTGACTTTTACAATTTGACAAGTGGCATAACCATCACCACAATCTAGTTTCAGAATATTTTGACCAGCCCCAGGCACCCATCTGCTCTCCATCTCCGTAGGTTTGTGGGAGACAGTATCCCTCCTAAGCTCCTGCTTCTGCCCATGCCCCCTTCAGCGTTCTCCATGCAGAAGCCAGAGACCCCCTTTTTGTCACAAATCAGATCTTGTCACCCCTCTCCTCAAAGCCTCGCAGGGACTTCCCATCTGACTAACAGTAAAAGCAAAGGTCCTCATCATGGCCCAGGAGGCCCTTCCTGACCTACCCCCTGTTACTTCCCTGGTTTTGTCTCCTGCTCCTCTGGGCCACCCCCACTGGCCTGAGGCTGACCCACCCGGGGCCAGACAGTAGAGTGCAGGCGTGTTTCCCTACTCGATGTGGAGGCAGGGTACAAGGACAATTGGACTTCTCTCAGGGGGACCTCACCTTACACGTCTTCAGTGTGGGGAAGCCACTGGGTCCCAGGTCCACTGGAATTTCGGGCTCATTGTAGGAAAGAGATGTTATTAGGAACAATAGCTGCTCCCAGGAGTGTCTGTGATGTGACACTGTGAGCAGATTTGCCTTCTTTGTGTGAATGGAAAGGGATTTTCTCAGGGATATAAGTTTTAGGCTCTTTCTCGATCAGTCAGGCCAAGACTGGGGGTGGGGAAGTTCTGTGGGGGGAGGAGTAAGTGCTTGCAGAGTGGGTGCTATTCTTGTTACTGCAAAGTCAGCCACAGGCCTTGGCAGTGACAGATGTGGACCTCAGAGCTGGATCATGACCTTGAATCAGAAGAGCAGCCACCTACTCGGGGTCCTAGAGGTTACAAGCACTGTTTATGCAATGAATCCTGCCCGTGGGCATTATGATTCGCCTGCTGGCCAACTTTGTCCTTTGAACTAGAGCGTGCACTGGGGCAGCCTGGCTGGGGTTTTGTTTACTTCATGTACGTAGGGATTTTGAATGGGCCCAGGTAGCAGGTGCTGGTGATTCCCACCCCCAAATGTCCTCCGCCCACCTGCGCCCACCTGCAGTTGCACTAGACAGGTCTCAGTATGCTGACAGCCCCCCACCTCTATTGGCCATGTCTTCCTGACCCTCTGCCTTAGGGCTTTGGCACCTTGGAGTTTGCTCAGTTGTCTCACAGAGAAACCTGATGGAGAAAGACATTTACAGCCCTGGGGCCACACTCAACCCCAGAGGATCAGGGGTGAGTGGGTGAATGGCCCAGAAGACATTAGAGGGTTCCGGGTGGACTGAACCCCATCACCACATGGATTAGCTTACCCTGTACTGGCTTTCCCCCTCCCCAACCAACTCGTCTTACTATCTCAGTGCATCCTGAGATCATTTTCCAAATAAACTATCTGCACCCAACTTCTCATCTCTATTCTTGTGGCAACCCAATCAAGGCAGCCTGGCACGTGGGTACAAGATAGAGTCCAAACCTGTCACGGAAACTTTGCTCTGCGTTGGGTCCCAAGTTGTCTCTGCAAGGCAATCCGGATAATGACCTTTCAGGGTAGATAGTGTCCTCCCCACTTTACCGATGATAACTTAAGGCACAAAGATGTTAAGGGCCTCTCCGAGGCTCCCCACCCCGACTCCCTCTTCTTACGGGAAAACATCCCTTCCTGCTGTACTGATGATGGAGAGGAATCTGATGTGAGCTGCACTAGCCTCCACCCCGTCGACTCACAGTTACTCCGTGAGTCTTTCTTCCTAGTTGGTTTAGGAGATGCAGCATCTCCTAAGGAAGTCACGTGAGGACCGGGGACAGGGGGGCTTGGGCTCTGTTTGTGGCTTTTCCACTTACTAGTGTCTGATGGTGGGCAGGCCTCTGTGTTTCTGGACCTGGGTTTCCTCATCTATAAAATGAAAGCAATAATGTCTTAAAACTGTAATACCTGCATAACTGTGGCTGTTTCCCAGGAAATGTGCAACCCTTTGTGTTCGATTCTTTTCTTCCTCTGGTCTTTGCTCCGGCAACGTTTTCTTTCCTGCTCATGGTCTCCCTCTCCGCTGCTGCTTTTCCCGAATTTTACGGATGTATCCGCCTTCCTGCCACCAACAACAAACTGTCTTTTCTCACCACTCCAGGTCACCATCCAAGCACATAACACGCTACCACATAATCATTGAAATGTCTGTTTATTAATAAGTGGTGCAGTATTTACTTGTTTTAAGAGAGAACATAAAAAATCAAGTAAGAATTATTTGCATAATATATGGAAATCAACCTATTAAAGTTGTTCAAATATTGGACAGAGCCAGAATATAAAGGACACGTACAATTTAAAAATTACAGGAAATGATATTATAAAGAACACTAAAGGCCACTTGTGGAATGTTCCCATGGAAGCCGGAATGTGAAGAAAGCCTGCTTAGAGCATGGAGACAAATTCAGGGAGCGAGGCGCCAGAATTCTATGCCGTCAAAGGGGGTTAAAGAAATTACAATCCAAAACCAAATACAGTGGGTTTGTTTTCCATCGCTGCTACATTAGAAAGAGGATCAAGAAAAAGAAGAGCCATATCCTGTCGAAAGCAACACAGAGAGCACTTTTCTCATTAAACCAGGGAATGACTGACAAATCGGAGGAAGGTGGCCCAGCCTCCTACGGCGATTTTCAAGATAGCGCAGAGCCTGCTTCCTGTCTCCAGCAGCAAAATCTTTGACACTTGACAAAAATGGATCCACCAGTCATGGAACTTGGCCTCTAACCTGGGCTCATAACCTTCACAGGCAGAGAGTGGAGCTGCTCTCCCCTCCCTTGAAAAAGGGTTCAGTGGGGAAGAAGCACCCCATTGCCAGACCAGGTTGGCCTCCCCTGGAAACCTCCGTCTTTTACACCGAGAAAGAGAAACACAGCTGTTCTGAGAGTTCGGCCTCGCACAGTGTTTTGAAGACTCACCTGTTTCCGCAGCTTTTCAAAGACCTGAAATAAAGGTACAACCTAGAGACAAAAGTGATCCGAGTCACGAGGGACATTTGAACTTGTTTGCTTAGAGCAATGACAGATCTGTCAGGGCTGAGAACAAGGGGTGCTTATGGGGTTACCTGCAGCTACACAGAACTCCAAGAGCTCATGGCGCCAACATAAACCAGATAATTTAGGTGGATTCTTTTCTGCCACGGACAGCTGGAGTGTGGAACCACTCAGAGGGACAGACAGGACCCGCTGGACAGCCAAGTGGAGCGGCCATCGCCAGAATCTCTCTCATCTCCCGGGAAGCAAGGGGTCTGTGATCGCTGTACTGTAAAGCTGACTAGGCAGAGGGGGGCAGGGGAGAATGAGCTTTGGAGGTTGGCAGGCTTTGGTTATGATTCCATCTCTACTCTTCTACTGAGTGAGCTCTGGCGAATTATCCTCCCTCTCAGCTTCAGTTTCCTTACCTACAGGATGGCGACAATGCCCCTCCCCCAGGGGGTTGCCATGAGGATTGCATGAAATCGAGAGAGAGAACTATGGCACTGCAGAACTATGACACTCATAACGGCAGCTTAGGGTCTGTCTCTCTGCCCTTCCCCGGCCTCCATCTTGTGGGCAGAGAAGAGCGAAATACTGAAAACAAAACAGGCTCAGCTCTCAGGACTCTGAGGCACCAAATTTTTGTTCACTTGACAAATCTAAGAGGAATTACAAATGTATCCCTAAGCGTTGGGCTAGGCTTTCGACTGCTTAATTATGTTACACTCAGGTTATTTGTATATAGAGCTCATTTTGACTTATTTCACCCTGGAACTTGTTTTAACCCCATAGCAGTGCTATGTGGAGGCTAAGAAGACTTCGGTAGGAACCTGTCTTTAAAATCAGAGGGTCAACAACCACTGTCTGAAAAACTGACCGCTTTTCTGTGTCTTCGGAGCTTCTGGTTCAGTCTGATTCAGGAGAACTGGACTTCCTGCTACTGGGGTGTTAACAAGGGCTGTTGGGGAGCTGGCCACATTCCAGCAAATCTCTTCCAAGAGCAAGATAAGGGGAAACTACTATGGAAATCCACATTTGAGCCAACAGAGGCCTGTTTGCGTCCTAAAGCAATTTTCTAATTACCCCAAAGTAAAATGTCTTACACTGAACTCCGTTTGCTTCTTTGCAGCTTTTGGTGAAGACCTTAGAGATCCCGGCTGTGACCTGCACAAAACGGGCCTTCTCTGGGACAGTGCAGGAACCTAGCTGTGTTCAGGCGAGACCCGAGATCCCAGCACAAAAGCAGAACTGACAACTTGGGGTCACATGCACCTCAAAAAATCACATCCCGTATTCTAAATCAAACCCACCAATATTTTTAAAAGGAAAAATCCTATTAAATTGGCTTATAGAAGAGGATACCACCTGAGGCATGATTCTGGAGCTGAGTGAGCCCAAATAACAGGCCAAAGAGCTGAACAAGTCCAAACTTGGCGGGGCAAGGAGGGGACAAAGTAAAGGGGTCAGAAGAGTGGAGGGAAGGGGGAGAAGAAATGCTGTCATCTTGTAAGCATAAGATTATCAATTATATTCCAGAAGAGTCCAAAAGAAGTCCCAACAAATGTGTCTGAGTTAGCAGTGTCCAGAGTGGGCAGCAAGGTTTCCCTCATCTCCTGGGCCCGACAGCAATACTTGGTTCTCACTGTTATTTTAGTTTCGTTCTCCCTGTTATTTTAGTTTCGTTCTCCAATGTCTGGACCAGATGCCAGGAGGCCTGGGTTCTCTAGTCACTCTGCGACCCCAGTCACGCTGTCCTCACCAAGTGTGATTCTCGGTGCTCGAGCCTCTGCTTCTGCGTGATCAGGGTTTCCTCTTGCTCTGAGCATTCAAGAGTCTATGAAGTTCTATCTCCCTGCATCTGTGCTAATGAAGCACACTAGTCACAGCTTTCCCACAGGCATGCTGAAGTGGAGGCTGTTAAAGCCTGTGAACAAAAGCCCCTGGGGACAGTTGGAACAAGCTTGAATACTTCTTCTGGGAGTCCTCTAGCCCCTGGAGGGTGGTGTCTGACAGACGTCATGGCCCGGCCTGATTTTCCTAAAGGAAGCCACCAGTGCCTTTACATTGAATGGTTTCTGTCACTCGGCCTTTCCCTTTTGCAAATCACCCTCCAACAGAACAGTGCAATCCCTGGTATTGTATGTCCAGTGGGACGGCTACGACCCCGCCTCTGAGATCCAAGAGGCCTTCTCTTCATTCCGGCATCCCCAGTCTCATTTTGATGGAAAAGTAAACATTTTTATTTGTAAAGATGTACTTATTCGAAAAGCAATGGTGTAAGTGCCTGATTTTGTTATGTTATAATTCGGATTGTATCTCCGCCACTTTTTATGAAAACAAACAAACAAACCAACAATGGTGTAAATTTAGAGTTCAAAATTAATACCAAAGATGGAGGCAGTGGAGTCCCCACTATAGTAGAGGAACATGTTTGACAGTCCCCAGTATATGGCTGTCACTGTACTAGGTGCTTCCTATATATTGATTGTCTCATGGAAAAATCCAAACTGGTCGGAAAAGTCCGACACTTTTCAATGTCTTGAAACTCAAGTTACTTCCAGGTCACCTCTAGATCCTTCCTGCCTCTCTGACACTTCCATTACAGTTTTCCAAAACTGCTAAAGCTATGCAGGTAGCCCGGTTTCCAACACGTTCTAACCTCGGGCATCAGTGAGTTGCTACCTGCCGCCTTGTTTAGGGGACTGTTGGCTCAGTTTTGAATAGTATAATATCAGTAAGACAAGAAATTGGGATTGATTGGGATACAAAGAACGGACTTATAGTCCTTTAAAAAGTTCCTCTTGAAATAAGCAAGCCTTCAGGGACTAATAAAGATATGAGGAAATTCTTAAGGATACTGGAGTTCAGAAAGCGAAGAAAGTCCCCATGGTTCTAGACGCCTTGGAAGCATTCTCACAGAAAACAAAGACCAGCTACATGGCATCTTCCTGGGAAGGCCTGGCGCGTCGCTCTCCAAGGTGCAATCCACTTTCCAGAGCACTGGATGGATTTCTCCTCTGCCCCAGGGGAATCAGATCAGCTCCTCCTCCTGTGCAGAGTCACACCTTTCTCTTGAGATAGAGGCTGTGTCTTGGCTGGTACAAGCTGCTCTTGGTCAACATGCTGAGATGAAAAGCAGCTCAGCTGTTTGCCTGAACTCAGCCCTAGTAGGGATTGAGAGAGGAGGCGTTCCCCCACCCCACACCCAAGAACCTTCCCAGGTCTCCAGAACCTTCTTCTTGTACATCTTATCTGAAGCTATCAAGTCCAAAGCATTGAACCCAAACTCAAAGTCCCCACTCAATCCACTCATTCTTCCCTTGGTTGTACTGTTTTGATGCAGAAGTTTTGCTCTCAATTTCTTCCATGCTCAGTCTTCCAATGATTCCAAGCGAGAAAGCATTCCTGTCTGTATAGAGTTGTCTTCAGTGATGAAATCAGATTACTTGCCATTCTAGGCAGACATTATTAGAAGGAAGCTCTGATATCTGCAGCCACCAAATTCCTAGTTTTTTGATGGCAGGAACTGTGGTTTTCTTAGTTCTGGATTTCAAGTGCATTGCTCAGTGCCTTGCAGCTTCATATATCTTGTAAATGAATAAGTGAATGTTTTTATTACATTGTCCTTACAGTGGCATCGAATTATGAAAATGGTCTCGGCGAACTATGAATGGATCCTGTTATATTAGGATTTTCTACAAGTAATTTTTCTTTCAATTTACAGTGCCTAAGAGCTGCCTTGCACAAAATAGGCACAGCGTAATGCGTAGCTGTCGATCAATTAGCTCATTTTGAACTGTATGTAGTATACCTTGGGCCTTTTTAGATATGTTTTAATGAAAACCAGAGCTTCGTGATATCAATGTCATGTCTAATAAGTTTAACTCAGTTTTCAGAGTTATGGAGTAGGACTTTTTCAATTGGGGGGGGGTTTCTCTCACAATTTTTAAAGCCTTTTGAGTGTGTGTGTTTCCTCGTGTGCTGGTGTGTGACATCAGAACGTGCACTTGGTCTCAAGTACTTCCTGCTCAGCCCAATAAAACCCCCTTCACTACCCTTTGGAAAGTAGATTTAACTCATTCTTCTTGATCCCGCTAAAACATGACCTCTCAAAATTTTCATATTACTTGGGACACACAGAGACTGAAGCCATAGAGTGAGATCATAGTTTCCCTGAAGAAAATCATTCCTAGTTTTTATGATGGAATTAACTTGTCACCATTTCAGGGGATTCTGGCCAAACTGCAGTGTCCTGGGCAAACTTCAGAACCACGGGCATTTACCTGAAGTGGCATAATCTTCATGTCATTAACCAGTTCTGTTGGATTATCGCAACAGACCATGCTGTTCTTTTGTCTGACAAAAAGATTGTTGTAGAAGCACGCCCTTTCTCCCCAGAACTCAGGTTCAATCCTAGACCTTGAACTTCTTCATCAGTGCCAGCCACATTGGTGATGTTGTCCAGGGGCAGGCAAAGGGAGCAGGTTTGGTTTGCTTCTCTGGAATATCTATATGTATTTTTAATTTTTACTGCATTGATATAAAATATTATTATCATAGTATCCAGAAAATTACATACATATATTTTTAAAGGGGATATCAAAGCAAACTATTCCAGGTCCTTTTCTTCTTTTTTGTGTTCTTAGATGGGGAAAAATAGCTCTTAAGAGTCTTATCACTTATTCATTCATGAAAAATGTACTTGGCCTTTGCATTGACAATGACAACATACTACATGGCAGAGACATGGTGGTAAGAAACACAAGCCAACCCCTGCCATCCTGGCCTTAGGCTCCCACAGGGAAGCTACCTGCCACCTGTGGCTTGGGAAATAATTGCATCTCCCATCCTTTTAGGTTGTTAGAAGAACCTAAGGCAGTCCTGTGACTCTGGGTCCCTGGTAACTATTGTTAGCTTGAGGATGAGAAAGCCTCACTTTGAGGTCCTGGAGAATGCATCTTTTTGTAAGATGCTAAGGCTACTAGGTCCTGCAAGAATATTTGTAAGTTAGGGAAAATAAGGGGTGCCTGTGTGGAGTGTGTGATTCATTCTCTGTTTTTGTTGTTGCTATTTCAAAGAACTCGTGTGTGTAAAGAAGAACATAATGACATATCAGGGGTGTCCAACCTTTTGGCATTTCTGGGCCACACTGGAAGAAGAAGGTCTGTCTTGGGGCACACACTCAATACACTGCGACACATAAGCACAAAATAATCTCAGTGTTTTAAGTAAATTTAGGATTTTGTGTTGGGCCACAGTCATAGCCAACCTGAACTGCATGCGGGCCAGTGGCTGCAGGTTGGACACCTCGGTATGGTAGGTGGCTCAGTCATTTCTGGTAAAAGATTCTAGGAAGGTCAGAATCAAGAACCAAGGCCTAGGGAAGGGGCACAGGATTTCTTAGGTTAGTAACCCAAATGGCACTTTCAGGCGTACTGCAGGGAGCTGTGAGGAGGACCAAGTGACCCATGCCCTTTGCCCTTCAGATGGCTGGAAGCCACTGGCAAACCACAGGGGCGGGGGGTTTCACGTCCGAAGTGCTTGATCATTCTGGTGTACTTCCCACCACAGACTTCAGGGTCCACACCCATCCATTCACAGGACTCTCTGTGTAAAACACCCTTTCTACCTCTCATACTGCCTGCCCTTGGCCAAGGACTCAAGGCTTTGGTTGCAAATGCCAAAGGTCAGGGACTAACCCTTCATTATCACTGTGTTCTAAGCCTTTTGTATGGTACCTGTTGACTTATAGGAAGTGGTTCCTCTCCCCCTCAGAGTACAAGGCCACTGCATTAGGTAGTGATGAAACCGTCAACCAGGTCTGTCAGAGCTGTGATGACAAGACTCTGGGGATGCACATCAGTGCACCTATATGGAGACATTTGTTTAGACCACTTCAATCATCTTGATGGTTACCATGGTGACCATCCACAACCAGTGCTGGGAGATGTGTGCCAAGGGTGAGATAATCACACTGCAGAGGAGTCATTTGGCTAATCAAGCCCGAACCTAATAGAAACCTTCCCTACCAAAGTATTTCAGAGAGTAGCATCATCTCCTAAGGGGCCACAGCTTGTTAGCTCATTAAACTTGTGCCTTGTAGAGCAGTGTCTTCCAGGCCGTGTGCTCATGCCTCAGCTAGTCTTATGGTTACGTGCGGCTTAAAGATCTAGAAGAGTAGAAATAGATGGTTCTGGAAATTCTGCCCATGTGCATGTTAATAATGTTGTAGCTTTCTTGTATTTTTTTCTGGGTCCCAAATACACTGCATCAGTAAGCACATTTTGCAAATAAAAGCTGGCAACCCCTCCCCCTGGATAAGTTGTGCGGTCAGTGCTTTCTACACAGCGTAGAGTACAGGTGTCTTGGCACCATTTCAGGGACCCGTTGCATAATGGGGAGGAGTGGTGTGGTCAGAGGAGACCAGGTAATGGCGTGAGTCAGATGACTGGGCTCAGAGTTCCAGCTCTCCCGGGGACAATGGAGTAGTCCCCAGCATGTCACTCTACCTGAGCCAAAGGTTTCTCAGCTTTACAAAGAGGGATACAGACCAGATAAGTCCTGTGCCCTTTGATGCCAATTTCTAGTTGAGATGGATCTTTTGTCTAAGTATCACGGCAGGGATAGGAGTTGGAACCTCATTTTGAAGGCACTAAAACTTAGCTGCTGCACAGAGGGGCACCCCACTTCTGATAAGTTTCACAATCCTTGGCTACATGAATTGGGAACTTTTCAAACCTGTGCGTGTGAGTGTTTTCTCCCTGCCAATTCATAACTCATCCAAAATGCTACACTGGGAATATCACCACTTTTTTACAGGTGAGGAAACTGAGGCATTACAGTAGCCAAGGGCAGACCAGCTGAGGTCGTTTGAGGGCTTTTAGAAGGTTTTGTCAGTTTTTGCCTTAATAAAATAATTTCTAAGATTCTTGGTTTTGGAGACATGAGAATACCTCACTCCTAACATCTTAGCTCAGGAGGCAGCCTCATTGGTATGCAATGTGTTTCTGTTGACAGCATTATTTGCTTGCTTTGTAAAACAATTGATCAATCATTGGCATGTGTTACAGAAAGATGTGGTGATCCGGGAAATAAGTGAAACTACTTCCCTGCTTCCCTAACCAAAACCCAAACCCGCCAACCAGACAGACAAACAGAACAGTGCATCATTAATTTCTCCCTGTACTGGCCCAATCGGGAGTAAGAGTGAGAATGGCAGGTAAGTGTGCGTCCTAGAAGACGTTAGCAGTGCCATTTATATAGTGTAGAGTCATGCAAACCATGCGTCAGAGGAAGCGGCTTCACTGTGGTGACAGGGGGGACAGGCCATGACAAGGCCCTGCCTGGGGGGCCATCACGCACATGCACGTGTTGATGCAGCCACCGGTGACCTCACTGGTAGGTGACGGGTGTGAGAGCAAGTGAGTTATACAAAGTCTGTCTACATTACAAGGAGGAGTCAGCCCATGACCCCCTTTACATGGGCTTGTTGGAAGGGGTCCACATGGAATCAGAAATCCCGTCCCCCGTGGACGACGGTGGCATGGAGCCACTGGGGGTGAAGGGGTCTGTGTCGGTGTCTGTCTCACCCTCGGCGAGGTACCGTTTCTCCCTCATCCAGCTCGAGCCCCCACTCGGGCCAAACACGTCATCTCTGTCTTGGGAGATGCTGAAGCCACTTGGAGACCGTTCCAGCTCCTCGTGGTTGACCGACATCAGGGACAGGGGTGTGTCGCTGTCCCTCGTGATGCTGCGTCTCTGCCGAGGGGAGACCCGGTCCGAGCAGGGGTCAGCCGGGGACGGGTGGCTCCCCCGGGAGTCGAGAAGAGTCAAGATGGGCAGGACAGTGGGCCTTTCCATAGACGGTGCTGTTGAGGAGTGGAGGGCTGCTTGAACCTTCCCAGAGCTGGGTCCCCCTCGGGGCAGGTTCACGGGGCCATGGGCAAGGAACCCACAGGGGCTGACTCTATCGATGGGCACCTGCTGGAAGCTGTAGGGGGCCTCGGCGGGGCCAGTTTCGGAGTAACTGCAAAGGATGGTTTTCAAGTCAGGATCCCTGTTGTCCCCTTTCTTCTCCCCCTCGGCCGGTGAGGGTGTCCCCTTGGTGGGGTCGTACTCCGTGACATGCACCTGCAGCCGCTCCACGTGTTGCATGTGCATGTCCACGAGGAAGTCCAGTTTCTTCCCCATGTCGTGAACCTGGAAAACATGAGGAAGCAGGAATCACTGCTTTGTCTGCGGGCGGGAACACTATCATTATCTCTGTTTTGCAGGTGAGGAAACTGAGGCACTAACGGACGAAGGAACTTGTCAAAAGTCACAGCTGGTAAATGGAAAGGCTGAGATTTTTTAAAATATAAATTAAATTTTAAAATGAAAAATGATATTCTTGATAGGCCAAAAAATAATAATCACAGAACTTTCTCTCCCCTCTCCTGTACAGATCCAAGCTGGGGTTGAATGAAGTGAAGGGGCGGACGGGCATCCTAGTGGAACTCGGCGGCACCGTTTAGCCAGTATAAAGTCTGGCAGGCCAGGCCGCAGGATCCAGGGGATGGGGGGAGAGGACGAACAGTTTCTAAGGGACCACCACGAAGCACATGAGAATAGCGGTGACCATCGGTTGAGGGCCGACTGTATGGCAGCTACTACTCCTTATGTAATAAGGAGTAATAAGTAATTCTGTAATTCCCAGATGCCCACTCATTTGATTTCCACGGCAGCCTGAGGAAGTATTCAAATCCCCCCCTTACAGATGAGGACACCGAGGCTCAGGACCGTCCACTCCTGTGCATGTGATCACCCAGCCAGTAAGTGTGAAATCGGGGACTGAACCTCCACATCTGTTTTTGGAAAGGTAGCTACTCCTGTACATCACTGACCTCCAGGGAAGAAATGACTTTGGGACACACATTTTCTGTACGGGTCCCTTAGTGAGGGAAAGGGACGTCTTACCTGTCTTTCGACTTTCACAAACTTCCCCATCATGCTTTGGTCTTCAGTTTCTGACGTGGATGCCCTGGCCACATAGGGTTCGTTCCTAGGAAAGAGCCAACGGTCCTGTGAGATTGCTCCCCTACTTTTGCTTTGCAAGGTCGTTGCGGCTCGGCTGGCCGTGTTCCCTGGAGCCAGTATCCCCACGCTCGTCCTTGTGCCCCCACCCCCAATTCTGGAGGCCAGTTTATGGTGATGGAGGGAGCCTAGACTTTGGGTGGTGAGCACACATGCAATACACAGGTGATGTAGCATAGAATTGTCCACTTGAAACAGATAATGTTATTGACCAATGTCACCCCAATCAATTTAATAAACAAAGGAAGCGTAAACTCGGGTGGAGGGCTTTCTGAGAGATGCTCCTAGCTCATCAGGGCCTATAAAAGGAAAACCTTCAACCTGGAGAGAGCAAAGCTGCTTTGCGGGGGGAGCGAGCTCTGAGCTCAGCCTGGAACAATGGTGTGGGGGCCCCGCCAGCTGATTTCCTTCCCCAGCTTCCTTCGGGGGTGACAGTCCACCCCTCACAGTGACTATGCAGGAAAAACCAACACAGCCGACCAGGAACGCCTCGGGTCCTCCTAACATGAAGTATTCTTTTGGATCCAATAAAACCCACAAATGTCCTCACGTTTTATCAAAGAGAAACCATCATTTTCACATTCAATAACCATGAAAAATGCGTCCCCCCACATGGTATGGGTAAGGGAGCAGGAAGTCTCTTGCTCAGAAAATGGCCACAAATCAGAACAGCCTTCGGACTCTTTCTATTTTATCTGGGGGACTGGAGACCTCACCCAACCACAGAGGAACCACTGAGATCTGGGGCGGGGACACTCCTCGGACCGTGGCCCCGCGTGGCCTGTCCGTAAGTACCCACAGACCCCACCTGGGAGACTGCTGGGATGGGTAGGTGAACGCTGTCCCTTTCTGAGACTTCTTGTGTTTTGGAGTAGAGGGCGGTCCAGGGGTGAAAATCATATCTATTCTGGAAGAGAGAACACAAGGAGGAACATTAAATGACAAAGATCCACACTACAGAGAGGAAAGCCATTCATTCTGATCCCTCTTGAGTCAGGTATGGACTTGGAATATAGAACTAAGGAGACAAAGGAGGGCGGGGACAAAGAGAGAAAGGAAAAAAGAATTTATCACCTCAATACATTATTTTTGGCCCAGTGGTGCAGAGGGGGACAGAGAGCTAAACCGCTGAGACGAGGAGAGGGTGCACTTCCTTATTTCTTACAGGAAATGTCATGTGTGCGGCAAGCCCATCTGGTCTTCCAGCTTGTTTACGCCTCCCCAAAACACCCAAGTCGGCGTTTTTTCCCACGAAACCCTGGGCTCTGTTCTCAGCTCCGCAGATCTCTGCTGCTCAGCAGGCTTCTCGGCCACTAGGGGCTTGGCTCTGACCCTGGCGCCACACCCTGCTTCCTCTGCTTCGTGGGGCAGCGGCTCCCTATCAGTGCTGCTCTGAATGCAACAAGAGACGGATGTCCCCATGGGCTGCAGAGCTGAGAAGGGCCAGGACGTGAGAGCAGCCCTGAAGGCTCATCACAGGCCCAGGACCACGAAGACTACGCACCCAGAAGCAGCCATGGCTTGCTCGCTGTCTGTAGACCCAGTTGTCCCTCTCCTGACTCCACCGGGGACTGGGTGTCCTTTCCTTTCTCTCTCGCCTCTCAGTGCCAGTATCGGTGGCACTGGGGCCATGCAATTTGTCATCCAGGCAGTCAGCCTTCAGCCAGGGCTCACAGAAACTCATTTGCCAGATAAAGATCTAAAGGTGTAAAGGTCCACTTGACATTCAGAAGGGCCAATATTCTGCAGTGGGTGCACCCTGGACGTCATGTTCCTCTGGTCTCTCCGAGAGCCATATGCACACAAGTAACTGTTAGGCTCAGAGCTTGTTCACACGCCCATTCGTTAAAAAGGCACTGGGCACTGACTGTGTGCCCGCCACCACGCTGGGTGGTCACAGCTGGTATTTCAGTTGGAGGTAAAACAAGGTCACCAATAAGCATTCCTGCAACCCGTCGGCATTGTTAGCTTCCGACCCGTTATATGTGATGGTCCTAGTAACCCTGCGGGACACCCCAGTGAGGAAATATTATTCAAATATTATTCGGGTGAAGAGACCAAGGTCCAGAGGGGACCTGACTCATGTCCATTGGAAATTGCAGAGAAGGAGCTTCGAGTAGGGCTTCGTTTTCCAACTTCGGTTCTAGGATTCCTGGCGGCATATTCTCCTTTATTTTTTAAATGGTTTTCCTTTAAAAAAACATGTTACAATTCATGAAAGATTCACTAAATCTAAGAAGTAGGAAAACACCACACGTGGACTCATCATGTGCTTTACAGCCCCAGGGATCCATCGGGGGCCACCCCGCTCCTGTCTCTGGGCCCCTAAGGGGACAGTGTGTGTCGTGTATTTCTGAGTAAATGTCTGTGTGTGTGTGTTTGTGGTCATATTGTACATTGTATTAATATTCCTGCGAGATCTAGTAGGCAGAGTATGTGTGTATGTATACACATAATGATGTATAAATGTAAATATAATTTATATATTTATACTCATACATCTATGTATGCACATGTATAGTATGTATATCTGTCTCTGAGTGTATTATTAGTTTGTCGTCATGAACAGATTCCCAGATCATACAATTTTTTCACCTGTCTATATTTTGTAAAGGTCATGTGATGGCTACATAACCTTAATGAGAGCAGGCACTGTTCTTTCCTTCACCATTATTTTATAACTGAGGAGGTGCGGCTGTTAAAAAGAACACGAGCTTTGCAACAAGCGAACCTGTTTGAACATTCCAGCTGTATCACCTGCTAGCTGGGTAACAAATTTTGGGTGAGTCCTTTGCCCTCCGAGCTTTGATTTTCTCCATGGTAAAATGGTGCCTGTAATGCACCACCTTACGGGGTTATGAGGAATTAGACACACGTAGGCAGAGCACCCAGTGGTCAAGAAAAATGGTGGCAACTAGTTGGGTATTGATGCTGTTTCCCTATTTTTGCTATTAGAAATAAGACCTGATGCATGTTTTTTCAATATGTTGAAAAATTTATATTTAGAAATAGCCAGCTGGACGCTTATTTAGGTGGTTCCAATTTTGCTGACAACCTCCAAAGCATCGTAGTCAGGGGCCAGTGGGACATATGCTTTCTGGCCATGAGGCCTCATTGGGGTGTTGACCTTGGCCGCACCAATGTCACAGAGCTTTCTCCCAGCTGGTCTGATCTGGAGCTGGTTGGCTCTGACATGCACAAGGTTGGATGGACATACTTGTTCTTAAAATTTCTCCTCTGTGTTTTGGATTCTTTCTGAATGCCTTTCGCTCTCCGTTCTCAGGGTCAGCAGGTGGATTCCTTAGCAGTCTGGGAGCACAGTCCTTCTGAATGTGACTGTCTTACCTCGTCTGAAGGTACTTTATCCTGGAAAGCATGTCAAGGTGTCCTGCAGAATACTGCTCAATCACATCTTTCACATCGTAAGGCCTCAAGGTCTCCTTGAATTTTTTTTTGTAGAGACGGAATTGTAAAATTCTGTAAGGTGAAGTAGAGACATTTGAGTGTTGTGCATAGAGACTGGAGGAAACTATAATCCAAGACAAGCAAACTCAGGGGCGGCAGGGGAGAAAAGAACCAAAGAGAAAAGGACTTGAAGTTCTGGTTCCTGGTCCTGCTCTAGCCTTTCAAACCACACAGCATAGGCTGGGTAGAACCTCTCCTGCGGGACCACCTCCCTTCAGTCATTTGCGGAAGAAACAAAATCACAGTAACCCCAAGAGCTAACGTTGACTGAGGATTCATTTCAGACACTGAGCTAAGCATTTCATGAACAATCTGCTGATAGACTCCTTTGTGGATGGGGACACTGTGGCTCCGAGAGCTTCAGCGGCTGCCCAGGGTCGTTTGCTCATCACGTCAGAGCCATCCTCACACTCTGGGCTGCATCTGCCGAGGCCGTGCCCTGCATTACAGTGTGGCGCTGCCTGCTGTCCATTTGAGGATAGATGATGTCTCTCTTTCTGAATAGTCTCTTCAATGCTTTGGCTTGTAAGCTCCTAATAAAAAAGAGAAGCTAGCTTCTGTTCCCCAAGTTCCCCAAGTTCCCCAGAACTCATAGATGGCAAACCCTCACCTCCATCTTCCTGGGAACCAATAACATCATCCCAGATGGCTAATGCTCCTTGCCAACCCCATCCTGAGATCAACTCCCATTGCCACGGCATCAACGAAACCCCCTAACCCCAAGTCAGTGCTGGGAACCACTACAGACCCAGGCCTCCCCGGACCCCCATCTAGTGCATTCAAAGTGCATTTTCTTTGTCGTAGCTCATGGCTCCAGCCTCTAAACACTATTTGACATATTGATCAAACTATCCAGTCACCTTGCCATCCTTTCCAACCTCGTGCCATTTAATGAGCCTGCCCTTTGCATCACTCCATCTAACTTAGGCGTCAGAGCTACGGCTGGGAGGCCCGGCCTGGCCCACTGCCTGTGTTTGAAATTAAAGTTATGCCGAAACACAGCCACAGCCAATCTCTTACATACTGTCTACGGCGCCACAAAGTCAGAGTTGGGTACATGCGACACAGACCTGTGGACCACAAAGCCAAAAATATTGATTATCTGGCTCTTCACAGAAGAAGTCTGCCCACCCTGGACTAAGACACCAGTGAAGATGCCACAAAGGACAGGGCAGAAGCCAGACCGCGGAGCGTCCCAGGGGAGGGAGAGACCCCTCCAGGGTGTCACACACTCATCCCCAGGACTCTGAACAAGGCCATTCACCCAGCTGCCGGCAGTCATGTCCTGTCCAGCCGTGTCTCGGTCATAGTGCACGTGATGGTGTCATGAGAAAGCAGGGCCGCCCGAGGCTTAGCCGAGGCCACATAGTGTAACGCTCCTGTGTTTCCCCATCAGTCGCACTGGGAACCTTGCTGGACACACCACGGCTACTTCTGAGAGACCCAGCGTATTTCTAGAACTCACTGCCGCCATTGTGGGGTTCTTAAAAGCCCATATCCTGATCAAAGTTTTCTTTCAGGAGTGGCATATTTTTATTTTCTTATGGAATTCTAAAGCAAAACAAATGAACATAGCCACGGGGGATTACAGTCTCGTCCGATACAGACAAAAAAATCCAAAATTGATTATCTTGTTAAAAATTCTGTATCAAACGAAGTAGATGGATGAAGAGAGATGAAAAGCCATTTTGAGTAAGAGGCCTACCCAGGAAGAAACCCCCATGTCATGACACGCACCCCCCCATCCACAACACCCTTTAAAATAAATGGAGGCCAAAGCCAGACAGAAGCATGACAGCTGGAAATACTGTCCGGAGCCCGTGAGGGCGCTTTTGTGCACAGGTGAGCATTGGGTCACCCACGATGGCTTGCTCATGTACAAATCACTTTTCCTGAGGCAGCGCCCTCCGTGGGGTACTGACATCCTGTTACACTTGCCACAGGGGCTTCCCCTCCACCTTTCCAAAGCCAAGGGCACTTTACAAATGTCCTATGGCCCGGAGCTGGGACCACAGGTGAAGAGGTGGGGGGTGGCCTTACCTGACAGCTCGGATAACGACCTTCAGGGTGGGGATCATGTCTTCGACAAGGAAGTCACTCCCGTAGTCCCTGTCTTCTGCCGCGGGGTCGCCCGTCCCGGCATCTGGGAGGGAGACGCACGTATCAGGGGCAGGCCACAGCACTTGGGAAGGCAC
The DNA here is from genome assembly GCF_014824575.4 of Sturnira hondurensis. Classification (NCBI taxonomy): domain Eukaryota; kingdom Metazoa; phylum Chordata; class Mammalia; order Chiroptera; family Phyllostomidae; genus Sturnira; species Sturnira hondurensis. The sequence goes on from NW_028079044.1 coordinate 48,222,847, forward strand.
AGGGACCCTGCAGCTTCTCCAATGGTGACATCACCCAGTTCTTCTCAGCACCCCTCATCTATAACTCAGAAGCCCTAGTCCGAGGGGCCTGCAGTTCAGGACTGGTGGGTGGGGAGAACCTTGGAGGGAGGCGACGTGAGTCCTGGGGTTCCAGAGGGGCCCCTTGAAGGCAGCCAAGGGTGCACACGCAGTGCTGGTTCAGATTCTTGCTCTTGCAAGTCATTATTAGCCTTGTGACCTTGGGGAGGCCATTTTCTGATCCCTGCTTACCTCCCGCAGCCCTCGAAGGTTTCTCTTCCAACACATCGTCCCACCCCCGTCTCCAGATCACCCTGCACCTGGCCCCTCCCCATCCTTCAGATGGACCTCCATGCCAGCACACTGATCACTGCCACCCTAGGCACCTGGGTGAGAGGTCCCTGAGCTCCCTGCAGGTCTGCACAGAGGCATGGGGCTGACTACAGCCAGGAGGACAGCCACCTGGGAGTCACCTGCCCTGTGGGTTGTGGGGTTAAGTCACAGATGCCTCTAGCCCAGGGATATAAATGAGATGAAATGGGGAGCTGGTTCAGGGAGGGTCGGGAACGAGCTACTTTACAGACTGCGGGGTCCTTTGATGGGGGATGGAGGGAAGGAGGGGCGGGGGCTGGGGGAGGAAGGCCTTACCTTCGGAACTCTGCCAGAAAGCGTAGGCTTTCATGCGGAAGGCGGTGCGGAAACGTTCTTTATTGTTTAAGCCAACGGGCTTTGGCTCTTTAGAGGGACTTTCTTCTATGGCATCTACATTCAGAGGGGTAAATAGCTTTCCTTTAGTATTGCTACCACGAGGATTAGAAAGGCGAACCCGATCCAAGAGACCCAGCTTTTGGCTACAAAATAAGCAAAAGTGAACAATTTTCCTCCTTGAGTGCAGGCTTTCGGAACTCCCCATCCCTCTCCATAAAGACTCAAACACTCTCCTCCACGCGTGAGTGGGACGGGCGCCCTCCATGCCACACCTGATGGAGAGGCTTGGGTGGGGCAGGGCTGGGTCTGCACCCCAGCTCGACAACGTACTAGCTATCACACCCGGGACACGTTTGTTAACTCCTCTGCACTTCCGTTCTCTCCTCTGCTTCCGTGGAGCTTCACTGAAAAATGCTAGCTCATCTTCATACGCAGCAATGCCTCATCCTTTTTCCATTCCCATCTCCTCGGCCCCAGTAACTTCCTTTGGACCACTCCATGTTGCCCAGACAGCGGCTTGCACGGGAAAAGCCTGATCGATCAAATGTCTCTCGAGCAGAATTAAGTAACATAAATGGCATGAGGCTGGTACCCTAATCTGGTGTCCACAGACACCCCTCCATGCATAGAATTTAGGGATGTCCATGAGCTTGGATGGGGAAAACACGGCTCCTTCAATTTGCTAACATTTAGCTGAAATTTAGCATATCTTTCTATATTACGACTGTAGGTAACACACCCCACTAAGATCCTGAATGTCCCTATCACATGCCTCAACTTCCCACCACAGAAAGCACAGGTCATTTTATACTCTGTGCTTGTCACGGTTCCAAAGTGATGGTAGCATTCAACCTGCCACCAGGTCCTATCACCAGATTTGTCACAGAGAAGCATGGACAAGACCCATCTCAAATGTTTAAATATTTGGATGGCTGTGTTTCAATACAGTGTTGACCCTTGGACAACATGGGCTTAAATGTGCAGGTTCACTTAGAGTGGATTTTAAAGAATAAATATACCGTTAGCCCTCTGTATCCCCTGGTTTCACAGCTAGACACTGAACTAACTGAGGATCCAAACAGTATTTTTGATCTGCATGTGGGACTCCATGGATCCAGGGGGCCAACCGTAGGCATTATTGGTCTCTGCCATTTCATAAGGGACTTGACCATTTGTGGATTGTGGTGTCCGTGGGGGTCCTGGAACCCATCCCCATGGATACCAGGGATGGCTGTAGTTCTTCTGGGGGAGTCAAAAGTCGTATGTGGATTTTTGACCATCGGGGTCAGCCCCCAAACTCCCATTCTATTCAAGGGTCCACTGTATCAAGTTTCTTTTTAACTGCGTGCATTTTATTTATGGATTCAAAATCATTATTCTGAAAAAGCGTCCCTGGATATTATCCTACTGCCCAAAGCATTTTTGACGCAGGAAAAAAAAAACTATTAAGTCCAGCATAAAGTCCTGGTGCAAACCAGCTACACCTGGACTTGAAGTCCAGCTCTGCCCGTCAGCCTCTGGATGACCCTGGGCATGTCTGTGACCTGGGCACATCCCTGAGCCTCAGTTACCTTATTTTGAAAACAGGGAGAAGCATTTCTGCTCCACCTGATGGCTAGGTAATGTTGGTCAGGATGTGGCATAGAGCACGCACATAGTAGGTACTCAATAAATACGAATTTCTTCCATTTCTCAGCCCTTTCTGTGCACTTGGTACACAGCAGAGAGAAGCCAAACTGCATGTTTTCACACATTGACATACTCAGCTCAGTGGCTTCCTCCCCATCACCCACACGGGGCTTGTCACACAGTAGGTATGCCATGCACTTGTGGAATAATTGCACAAGTGAATGGATGTGGGCTGTCAAATCAGATAATTTAGTATTTCTAAAGGGGTATCTGGTTATCACAGCCACATGCTTGGTGCCAGAGCGGCTGACGTCTTTCTGCTGTGGTATGGAGAGGAGGTCATGGGTGTCGAAGCTGCAGAGGAGGCTGGGACGCCCCCCCAACCAAGCAGGAGACTGATGCTGACTGAGCACCAGGTCCCTGAGGGTTCAGTGAGTCTAACGGCGTTTACTTCCTAGAGGCCTGGGGAGCGTTACACATAATAATATCTGCTGTTTCTGCCTTCAGCCTGGCTCTGAGAACACACACACAAATGAGTGAACACACGTCTGAACCTTTGTGGTTCCTCAGTCCCTCTGCACCGTCCTCTCTCACCCTGCACTGCTACCTGAGTGACCTGCCCAGGGTCAATTCAGAGAACCTCCAACACATGGATGCGACACACTTTCCCTGACTCGAAGTCACGGTTTGCTAACTTGCTTCCCCCACCTGAACTGGATGAACGACTGAGAGGATGAAGAATAATGTATCAGGGTCCATGGGCTGAAAAGACTGGACTGGGCGGGAAAGCAACTTGACATGCATGGAAGACCTTCCTACTTATGAATGAGTAAAGGGGGCCATAGACCAGTCACTTCTCAGGCCCCCTTCTTCCTGGCCCCTGGTACATATCTTGAGGATCTGTCATTCTCTGGTCACCATGCCCCTCGCCAGCCCCCAAGTCTCCTCCTGCATGGCTGGGTACCCACAGGTCCTACAGCTTGTCACGCCCTTTCTTGCCTTTTCAGTGACCTCATTTCCATCTGCCCTTTAAAACTGCCTACACACTCTACCTTGGAAATTACATGCTCATTTCTGCTCCAAAGACACGCTGTGCTTTTCTCTGTCTCAGAGTGTAACCTACTGTGTGGAGATGTCTGTCCTCCCCACTGGCTTGTGCAGGCCGAGCAAAGCAAGGACTCTGCCTGGTCACCTCTGAACCCGACACACACCCCTGCTGAGCAAATCCCAGGGTGCAGGGTCACGGCAAGAATCACGGGCTTTAGGGCAATAGTAGCTTGGGTGGAAAAGTCCTGAGAAGGATGTGCCCCAGGACACCAGGCTCATCCTCTCTGGTCCCCTGCCTTCTCTCCTGCAGGAGGGTGACAACCAGCCCTCCCCGCAGACAGCTGATCAAGGGTTAAGTGCAGAGTGCACAGACTACTAAGCCACTGTCTGGGATGAGAGAAGCCTTCCAGAAATGCTGGCTGTCATCGTTATCTCCGGAAAGCATCCTCCTCCCACCTCAGTAGGAGAGGGCTAATGATGTGTAAAAAGGGTGGATAAAATTTCCCCTGGCCACAAAGAAAAAAAAAGAAGTCATAAATAAATAAATTGAAATAAGTTCTTTTAAATTTCTTTTTATCTTCCTATTAGACTAGACATTTTATATATTACTTTATAGCATTTCTTCACTCTAGTCTCAAACATCCTCCATTGCCACTGAACTTGACCTTCCAGATAAACAAAGCAAGACAAAAGCAACGGCAGCCACTCTGTCCTGATGTGAAACCTCAGCGTAAGTGCTGACTACTGGAAAGAGAATGAGAAGACTCTGTGGGTTCCATCCAGGCTGAATTTTGGTTTCGCTTGTTGGGCATTTCGATGGCTCATTGCAACCGCTAACAGTCAGAATGGCTGTGACTACACTCACTGAATACCCCACTGGCCACAGAGTAGGGTTTTTATGAGATAGATTTCATAAGCACCAGGAATCTGGATGTGCCAGGCACCAGTCAGAAACCTGTGCTCTGAATTGCTCAGAGCCATTGCATCTGGGAGGCGTACGGAATTCTCCCTCCAGCAAAGTGGGTCATCAGTTTACTTCTGCATTGTGTTGCCTGAACTCCAAAGCTCCACAGGATGGTCAAGGGCAAGGCACAGTGCACCCCTGAAATTCAAAACCTGTCTCTGCCTCTCCCCACATGCATTTGCAGTCCCGATTCAGGCCTGGGCTTGGAGGTACTGTGGGCCTGGCAGGAAAAGCCCTCCCCAGAGCTGACATCAGGTTTCCTCAGAAAGCCGGGGTCCCTGACTAGTTAGGCGCAGACAGACTATTTCGAAACATGTACTGGAAAAGCTGGAACTAAATGAATTGGGGACAGAAAAGGAAAATCAAGGTGTTCTGTCCCAGCAGAGGTAGCCCGTGTCCTGGGCTCCTAGCTCACGTCCCAGCCCCAGGGAAGTCCAGCCACAGCTCCGGGCAGGTCCCTGACTTCACCCCTCCCAGCCTGTGCATCGGTTGTGACCCGCACCTAAACCCTAAAGGAATCTGACTTTTTATCTGAAGCTCGGCCAGACTTAGTAGTAGAAAGCGTTACGAAGCTCATTGTCCCCCCCAGAGCCAACCTGCTTCACCCAGTACGCACACCCTATATTTTGATCCTTTGCAGAAAACTCCTATGTCTGTTTTCCAATTGGTTCATAATTCAGAGGGAACGGGGTGCTACGGGTCGACACTCCCCCATGTCCCAAAAGGGAACACTGAGACTAAGCCCTGGGACGTGTTGGGAATGACTCTGAGGTTAAACAAAACTGGTCCGCGTCCCATCTCCGCATGTCAGGTACTCACGGCCTGGCACCAGTGTCGGGGGGTCTGGGTGGCAGGAAATACTAAGAGCGATGGGATTGGGTCCAAGGCTCTTATTTTGCTCTGGGTAACAATTTTCTCATCAGTAAAATGAGGGGCTTGGCTTAATTGAGCTTTCCATTCCTGTGCACCTTTGGTAAAGTTGTTGATTCTAGGGCACAGAGGAGATTTATTGCCATGTGAGAGGAATTTCGTGGCGCTGATGTTGCAGGGAGAAGGCCAAGTGTGAATCACAGCATCCGACCATGTGCTCCTTCACTCCATCGTATTCCCTGGCTCGGAGCCTTTCCCTGCCTGCACGGACCCCTCTCACGGCAGGGACTCCAGCTCCAGGAGCCAAGAGAAGGCAGGAGGAAACAGAACAATGGATTAGGCTAACTGTTCCCAAAGGCCGCGAGGACCAGCGGAGTGGCTGGGACCACGAACTACAGAGATCCGAGTCCTACTCTTGCTGCGTTCTTAGCTACATGATTTTGTGCAAGTCACTGGCCTCTTTGAACCTCAGTTTCTCCTGCAAAATGAGAATTAAAAGTAGTGTCTATTCATGGGCTCTCTGTGGGGGCTAGATGTGTTTAGAACCATACCTGGCAAACAGTAAGCATTCTTTCTAAATGATTGGTATTATGCCTCAATTCTCTGATCCATTCGCCTACTGAACTTGACAGCTTTGCACTGGGAAGGACACAATCCAGACAGAAAATAAAGAAGCCGCCTGAACACAGCTCTCTCTCCAAAGACGGATGCAGAGAAGAGTCCTGGGGGCTGCTGTTCAGACCGAATTGCGTGAAAATGCAAAGTGCGCCATTGGGCTCAAGCAAACAGTTATCGTCAACAGTTACCTGTTTTAAAAATCCAAAAATGCTAGTTTCCATCAGACCAGTGCCCCTAATCACCAGCAGTGCTGCACATGCAATGAATAGTATGACTGATGTTGAAAATAATGCCCCAGCACAAAAGCAGTCTTTTCTGGTGTCATCTATAGAATAAATGAGGCTTGGTGTGGTTTATTGTTGATGTTGCTTAATGCAATACTATTTCAAGGGATCTGAGGATTCATGAGTAGAATTGATGCCTGTCACGGGCAACTGTCATTTTGTCCACTCTGTGTTTCATCCCTATGCTTCAGGAAGAAGGACCGTCTCCTGTTCAGGAGCCGGTGCCTCTAACTTCAACCCAGTGACTGTAACGGGCTGCGAATCACAGCATTGCAAACTCACACCCGTTCACTCCAACAGGCGAACACATGACCCAGAGCTGGGATGGCAGTAGCTTCTCCCTGAGCCACAGAGATTGTTCAAAGTGTGCACACATGACACGAAGTGGGCCGATCTAAGTGCCCCCCGGGGGACTTTCAGACTGGAGCTGAGCAGAGACAAAGGGGAAAACACGGGGTGTCCTGCAGCTGCCTGCACCCACACGTCATCAGGATGGCAGAAGTCAGCTGAGAGAGTGAGGCCAAAAAGAGAGGCAAAGACAAGAGAAGAGAGAAACCCCAGAAGGTCCCACTCCTTATTTCCCAGGGGTTCCCCTTGTGTCTGATGGAGGACCCTCAAGCCATTACATATTCCTCCTAGTCCAGGCCACAGTAAGTTGGGCTTACGACACTGGTAGAATAGTTTGTCCGTGCGTGCATGCATCCATCATCCATTCGTCCATCCATCCATCCATCTACCCACCCACCCACTTTTTCAGTAAGCCTTGCAAGACATCTATCTGGGGCTTCGTGAACCCAGGCACAGTGATACTTTGCGTGTATGCTCCAGGTTGGCTGACTTCTGTCCCCGTCTGTATAGAAAAGGCTCTAAAAGTAGATTTCATAATTGGCAGTGTCCACACCTGCCTGCTTTAAAGCCCGGTTGGTCATGAGAGAAGGAGGGGGAAGAGCACCCACTGGGGGTCCCGAGACCTGGGCTGTGTAACCCCTGGAACTGGTGGGCTCTGCAACATAGGGTGAACCTGCCTTCCTGGGGGTGGAGGGAGCTCGGTTTCTGTAAGAACACCTGGAAGAGGGTCTCTGAGGTGCCCTCTCGCTCTGCCTCAGTAAGCCATGGGCTGCTGCAGGCTCTCTAGCTGATGTCCCCAGATACGGCCATGGTCAGTCCCCCAGTCCCCTCTAGTCCCCCGCGATGGCCCTACATCCAAACAGCATCCAGGAGAGAAACACGCATTCATTTGAAACAGGCGCAAAGAAGGCAGAGGCTGACCTGTGTTTCCATGTGCGAGTTAACCAGCACTGTCTGTAACTCTCCTCAGGTGGAATTACGGAGGGGATGGGGCACCATGGGCCCCATTTGGAAGGACCTGACCCAGTTTCCCAAAGACTATTGTCCTCAGTGCCTCCCCTACAAGTTGGTCCGGGGTCCTGCCACCTCCTCAGCCCAAATCCCATCAGATCTAGGACAGCAGCTGAACTTAATGTCTAGGAGAGTCAGTGCAAGGTCCCTAAGTAGTTTCCACAATAATAGATCGTAAGTATATACTTTAAATGGACATTTGCAAGAGATAGTCTTGCTTTACAATCTCGAGCAGGGCCTATGGTCTCCCTGACATCCTGGCGTCTCCTTGAGAAGGACAGAGAGGGAGGGACAGAGAAGCGCTCAGAGCCCAGAGGACCCCTGCACCTGCAGCGAGCGTGCTCCCCGGGGAGACGTGGGCCGCGGTGGGGCTCGTCAAGTAGAGTCTTGACGCACTTTCTGAAGGGCCACCTGTGAGCCCAAGAAGCAAATGAAGTGACACACAATGAAATGTCATGGCCTTGATACTCAGACCTGAGTCTGAACGTTGGTCTTGCCACTCAGTGAGCCGGGTCACCCAGTAACTCAACCTCGCTGAGCCCTGATCTCTCCAATCCAAAAATGAGGACAGGAGGATACACTGTGGTTGGGAGGACCCAATGAGATAAGGACCCAATGAGTGTGCAGGACTCCGGGCACAAAGTCCCGCCCCAAGGGGACATTCAGGAGGTGGCTGTTGCTATGGTTACCACTAGGGTGGCTTTGAGTGGATTTACATGAGGAGGACACAGGGAAGAGTAGTCCCCAAACTCTACGTGTGACTGGCATGGCCTCCCGGGGCCCTGAACCAAATGGAACTGGACCCTCGCTCTCAACACAGTGGTGGAAAAAAGAAATTCATAGTCAGAAACGTACCTGGCTGCGGACTCCAGCTGTTCTTTCCTACAAGGAGAGGAGGAGAGAGAAAATAAAACGCTGATGACTTGGAAGCCTCCCCCCAAAGCTGCCCCAAAGCTTCCCTTTGGCGAAGATATAGGAGGAGAGCAGAACTCAAGGACAGGATGGGGAGTCTGGAGGGGCCACTGAGTGAGAGGGGCTTCCCCTCCTGGACCCCAGCCCCCCACTGCTCTGAGTTCCAAGGCTCCCAGGCCTTCATTCACTTACTCATCCAGAAAATAGTGGCTGAGCACCTTCTCTGCCCCAGGCCTTGTGCTGGGCTCGGGGGATGTGTGTAGCACCGGGGGCAGAGCAGGGAACCAGGAGTTTCATCACCAAGCAGCTATATACCCATGACTCTGTCATCACCATCATCACTGCAAGTATTACTGCGCAATCATTAACAGCCAGGTACTGTTTAAAGTGCCTTTATGGATCAACTCATTAGTCCTCGTAACAGCCTTATGAAGTATTAGTATCATCCCTGCTTTCCCGATGAGAAAACCAAGGCACAGAGAAAGGAAAATTTTCAAGGTCTCACAGTTAGGAAGCAGCAAAGTCAGGACTCGAACCCAGGTGACCTGGCTCCCGAGCCCACGCTGCAACCACGAGGCCGCACGTGCGATGCCCAGAATTCCCTGCCTGGAACAGCTGTGCTCGTCCTTCGAGTTCCAGCTGAAAGGGCCCCTTTGTTGCATTTCTTATCTTATTCCCCAGGGTCTACACTGAGATAATCTCTTCATATGTGGGGCTGTACACTGATCACATTGCGTTATAATCATGTGTCAGTCCATGAACTGCTTTGCAGGAAGATCCTGTTTTTTTAAGCCCTAAAATCTAAGCATCCCATCCCCTGGCACGTGGTAAGTGCACAGTGAAAATTGAATGAGTCCCTGGGACCTGGGTGGCAGGGGAGAAGAGAGGCATCATGGGAGCGGAGTGAAGGGACCGACTGGAGAGTCAGGAATTTCTAGCTCAAGGGTCACCTCAACACCCAGTTCCAGTGGGGCCTTGGGCTGGTCACACAGCCGCTGGCCCACTTCCTCTCTTGAAGCATGTGGACAGAAAATGCTCTGACGTCCTTGAATTCTCTGGGGTGCTGACTCCAGGAGGAGTAGAGAAGGAAGGGGTGAGGGGGCAGGCTGGGGGAAGGTGGGAACAGAAGGACTAGGGAGCCATGTTAAAGAATCAGGGGCATCACTCTCCATGCCCCCTCCAACTTAATTCCGTTACTGAATGATTCCAGAGCTACACCTTTCAATATGGTAGGCACGAGTCACAGATGGCTACTAAGATCAAAATTAAGTAACATTAAAAAATCAGTTCCTCAGTTGCACCAGTAACAGTCAGACGTTCGACAGCCACATGTGGCTAAGGGGGTAGCACCCCAGGCAGCACAGCCGAAGGTCGTTCTACTCCCACTTTTGGGGAACCGATCAGTGTGCACGCTCTTCTGCTGATGGAAAACAGTATCCGGTTTTTCCCATCTGCACTCACTTCTGCTTGCGTAAAGGAAGGGTCAGCTATCAGCCCCAGGGTCTTCCGGTGCCTTCTCAGACCCTGACCACCTAATTGCACCCAGTCCACCAAAAGTCTCCACTGGCCAGCGGATCAGGAGACCTGGGTTTGGTCTCAGCCATGCCCAACACAGTGTGTGGCCTTGAACTAGGTCTTGAACTTCTGGGGTCCTCAGTTTCTTCTCATAGAAAATGGGATTTGAACTTGAAACTTTCTGAGATTCTTTGCAATTCAAAAACAGTGAGTTTGTTCTTTGAAGTGGTAAGAAAAGAAAAATAAAAAGGGACGCCCGTCATCCATCACCTCCAGTCCCAGCCACACAGACACTTGCGAACTAACAAAGGACGACCCTGAGCCGGAAACTTCGATGTGGCACCGCTCCTGGAAGCGGGCCATCGGGCCCCACCATCGGAAATCCGGGGGAGGAATGTGAAATGGGGCTGCCACCGTGGGAAAGAGTCAGGCAGTTTTGCAGAAAGTTAAACACAGAGAAACCAACTCCAGTCCTAGAGGTGTCTGCCCCAGGGCACTGCAAACACACGTCCACATGACAAACACCCAAACGCTCAAGGCAGCGTCACCGCCAGGGGGCGCCTACGACCCAAATGTCCCTCCACTGGTAGGTGGTCAACAATGGGCCACATAAAGTGGAATGCCACTCAGCCGCAGAAAGGAATTAAGGTCTGATACACAGGACAACAGGGGTGAAACTTGAAAACGTCACACTCCGTGAAATACGTCACACAAAAAAGGACACATATTGCGTGGCTCCATCTTTGTCTGAAATACCCAGAATGGGCAGAAGACCCAGAAAATTGCTCTGTGGCTGCAGGGGCGGGGGAAGGGGGACCCAGGAGGAGCCAGGAGGAGCCCAAGTGCACACACTAACCACCACTGAATCGTCTGCTCTGTAGAGTAACTTTTGTAGTCTGTAACATATATCTCCAGAAAGTCGTTATTAAAAACAAAAAGAAATAAAAACAGAAAACAAACCAGAGGAAGCAAGACACCTCGGTGTATTATCAACACCATCATTGCCATTAAACATGCGGGGTGTGCTGGAAGTTAGGGGCACTCTTTTCAAAGGGCCTGCCTTGTTTCGGGGTGGTTGCTAAGTGAATTTCTCTAGCGGCTTTACCCTTTTGTCCTTGAAAAGCAAACAAAGAAAGAAACGTTCTCTCTCAGTCTCCCAGACGTTCCCAGATCACAGCAGCTGTCCACCGCACACCGCATCCCTCCGAGTCGCTGACAGCCAGGACAATGCCTTTTTCACAGCAAGTCAACCCAAAAGAGCGGGCCTGTCGCCAAGAGCTGGGGATGCACAGCAAATGGAAATCATCTTGGTTCTGTGTTCCGTGTGCTTACACATGTTGGTTTGGAGTTCAAGGTCACTCTGTTCTCTTAAGGGGAAGCCACCTGCCATCCTAAGAAGACCATCGCTACCCAAAAGACTGATTCTATGCCAAACCTGAAACAATGACAGCAATGACGGAATTTCGGAATCAAAAGGAATCACGGAGAGTATTTTTCTGAACAAGCAAGTCTAATGACAAGTAAGAAGACACAGTCAACTCAGACTTCATTGCTTCTTTACTGACGCCTCGTTTCTCCTCATCTCCTTAACTCTTACAAGTCATCGCTCCCTGAGTTGTTTTCCCCCTTGGTTATTCCCGTCCAGGTCCCCTCCCTACCGGCTTCCTACTGCTCTCCCTTGGGTCCAAGTCCTTATTCCCTCCTGCTCTGGACCCTGCACTCATTTGCTCGCTGGCCTCCTTGCCTAGAACTTTGAGCCTGTCCGATCGAGCCCCACACTCCTTCCTGTCATCTTCCTGAAACACAGACTGGATCATGTCATCCTGTGCTCTTGTGGCTTCCTTCACCTTCAGGATCAAGGTTAGATTCACATGTCCCCTGGGACCTCCCAGGGTCTGGCCTAGTGCTTAGCATACACAGGGGCTCAAACATGTTGGCCGACTGGATGCTCGCATACAAAGAGTCATGTGTCACTGGAACTTCTGGGGAGTGACGGAATGATAGGAGGGGAGGTGGGAGATGTCAGCTTGGACCTGACCTTTCAGGCCATGTAGGTCACGGCCAGTAGTGGAATCTTTTTCTCTTTGTCATGGTCATTCACTGGAAGGTTTTACGCAGGGAAACCTTGAGTCAACAGAATCCAGATCTCTTGGGTTCCCTTAAATCTTGACCACAACCTGGTGATGGGGGTGAAGGGGTGACTAAGGTCAAGTTCAGCCACTGTTCTCAGGTTCTGTAATGAGTAAGTGGGAGGGTGGGATGAGAATGGAGGGAGCCACCTGCCAGTACCAGGCCACGAGATGGTCCAGGAGACCAAAGATGCACAGCAGAAATGCACTTCAGAGCAGGCCCAGCTCAGCCGTGAAGCTGAGGGTCCCTCTACCTTCCCTCCGAACTCAAGCACTCAAGCAGCCCCGCCCTCCACCCACATGGCACACACCCCAGCCCAGGACCACAGGGTCTAAGACCCAGAAACGGACGGTCTGTTTTGGTGACAGTGAAAAACCGTGGGCTCAGGGCCCTCAGGGTGTGGCTGACTTTGGCCAAGATGTCCAAAGTTCCTGAGCCCCAGTCCCCTCATCTGTGCCAGGTGACACCCACCATGGAACCTGTCTCCAGGTATGCACACTGGGCCACTGTGTTGGAATCCCCTGGGAACTCATACCCCGCTGACATTGTCTGCATTCACACGACCTCCCACTTAAAGGTCAGGGCACCTCACATGTGAGAACCTCTGACTGACTCTGCGGGTGCCTGTGAGAACAAGGAGGCCTGGAACATACTAGACACCCAGTAAGTGTCCATTTCGCCCTTTCACAGGCACTGGCCATGCAAAGAGGTATTTCCTTTTCTTTCTCATCTCCCTCTTCTGGGGACACAAAACGACACCCCCCCCACCCCCGGTCACCACAGGGTCCCTCCTGCCGCTCCTCCCGCCTGGCCGTTCCCAGCGTGCCCTGCGGCAGCTGGTGCAGGCTGTGACAGGTGGTGGGGGCATTCAGAATCGGGAGGGTGGCCCCTCACACCAGCTCCCCACTTCGTCAGCCACTGATCCTGCTCCAACACTGACGGGACCTTCCCTCGCCCACCGCCCCATGTCGTCTAGCTGATGACCCCAAGTGGCCCCTGCAGCACCCAGGGTTTTTAAACATGCTTTGATGCCGAGTCCCCTCCCTGGGGTTCTGATGAATCGCCCTGGAGTGCAGCCTGGGCACTGGGACGTGGTAAGCTCCCCAGTGATTCTACCAGCATAGACCCTCAGGGGGGTGGTCGGTCACACTCTGAGTGCCTGGTGGCATGGGGGGGGGGGTCACCACTTGCCTGAAGAATGGAAAAGAGACGACAGACTCATAGAACCTCCATGTCGCCACGAGGTCAATCCTGTTGGGGTTGGTAGCATAGTACCTCCAGGCAGCCTGTGGGGGGAGAATGGAGGGAGCTGGTGTCACCCAAAGCCTTCCCACGGAGTCCCTCAGCTGCAGGACGCTGTGTAAGCCCTTGACTCCTAAGCATTTAAATGAGCGCCAGGGCCACTCCTAGGGGTAGCTCCTCCGGGAAGACACACTTCCTCAGCCCCACCCTCTCAGAGCTGCCCCTGGGGCTACGGGGTGTGGGGTGGGGGTGAGCTGCAGTGGGTGGCGGTGGGGGGGGGGCGGAGTGCTGGGTAGGAAATCCCCGAGAGGGCAGGGACCACTCTTGTCCTTGTCGCAGGTTCCCTGAGACACTCACACTGGGAGGAAGACGAATATTGTCGGTTGTGCCATTTCTGGGTTCAAGAAACAGAAGGAAATGGGATTTTGATTCTAACACACTGGAGCCACAGGGATGCTGGGATGGTCTGGGGTTTGGCGAATAAGGGGGCAGACTCTGGGAGACTGTGACTGGCCGGGAAATGACAGTGTATAGGGTTATACCACGTCCCACCCAGGATCAGATCCACAGAGACACTCACTGCAGTGGGCACACGTTCAGGAGGGGGTGGTCATACAGACATTCAGTCCCATGTGGCTGTACCCAGGACACTCTACTGTCCTGTCTTCTGTGCTCTCAATGGCCCATAAAGCCATGAAGGAGAAAGTCCCTCTGAAGAGGGACTACTTCGGCCTTTGTCACCACCTCTGGCTACTATCCCCAACCCCCAGCCCATGGTGGGCTGATGGAGGTGGAGAGCAGGCAGGCACCCAGCAGGCCGAATGGTGAAGTGTTAGGGCCTGTGCGCGTGTAGGGCATCTCTTCCTGTTTTGCCTTATGGGCTCCCCAACTTTGGCAGATGTGAGAGGCCCCCGCTCTTCGGAGGTGACTGGCTAAGCCCCTGGACTCTACTAGGCTGCCTCTTCCCTGCGGGTCCCCAGGCCAGGACTGGGGCGAGGAGCAGAAAGATCTAAATTCTCCACTGCAGATGAAAATGTAAAATAGCAGACAGGCTGGTGTCTATGCGAGTTCTGTGTCTATTTTCTGATTGGCTTACAACATGATAGAAGAATAATAGGATTGTCGCTACGTAACCCCCAGAAAGAGGCCACGTCAGTAACCACAGAAATGCCCACAATTACCCACAAGCACGCATGGTCCTGGGTCCCATCCTAGTTCCCAGGCATTCCCTCTCCCGTACACACTGACATGCATGCAAACACACGTGCACACATGTATGTACACACATGCAGACTCCATGCACCAGTGCACACATGCATGCGCACGCGTACGGCTCGTGCACACACACCACAGATCTTAATCCAGCCGGCTCGCCCCAGGCCCAGACACAGACCTGAATGAGCTCAGCGGCCGGCTTCCTCCTCTTCTCAAAGTGCTTCTGACGGTGCTGTTCCTGCACCTTCAGGGCCAGCCCAGAGCCCAGGATGCCCTGGAGGGAGAGGTCCAGCTCCCAGTCAGCCCCAGGGGACTCTCTGAGCCCCAGGCCCCCAGTGACGACACTGAGTGACGGGGAGAGGGAAAGACCCCTCCTTCTCTGGCAGGGAGCAGGTTGCTGGGTGAAGTGGAGCCTTGAAGTGAGGAAGGCCTGACTCTGACACTTCCTCGGCCCTTTGCTCAGCCATGTCGGCCCCTCTGCCACGTGAGCCCCTGCGCAAGTGTCCTCTGTGCTGACCCTCTGCGTCCTGCACGGGGAAGGGGGTAACAGGGCCTCCCTCATGACGGCAAGGCACCGAGGGACAAGTGGGAGGGCACACAGGAGCTGCCGGGGGAGGGCCTGACACAGAATCCCTGTCTGTAAGTGTGAGTGGAATTTAAAATCACTTTAACCGCTGGAATCACCGCCTGGGGCTTTTGTTAAGAGCTGGAGGTTCCCCGAAGTGCGCTGTTTTGATTTCCAGGTCAGACCCGAGAGTGGAATAAACGGATAAGAGCGCATCCTTTTCGACCTGAGAGAGAACTGAGTGTCACTCCCCCAGCCCCTCACCGGGACAGGTGAGGAAGAGGATTCAGAAAGGTCACATGTCCGAGGTCAAGCAGCCCAAGGGAGGGCTGCAATAGAGAAAGAGCACCCCCAACCTCGGGATGGGCGGTGAACGGGGAGGAAGCGAACTGTTAGATCGGAAGGCTCTTCTCAGCCTTCGTGAGGAAGAGCCAGGCTACGGAACCGCCAGCCCGGGCAGGCCTGGCCCGCGACCCGGGAACTCCACAACTGCGGGGGCCTTACCAGCCCAATGAGACCTCGGGTTTCTCCCCTGGAAAAGGGGGGTGCGCACAGCACCAGACTCCTGACGTTGTCATGGAGATTAAATGTGATGGCAGAAGGGAAAGCATTTGGCGTGATTCCAGCACACACGACGTTCAACGAGTGCTGTTGCCGTCTAGTATCATGTTACTGTTACAGTTACGGGCTCTGGGCTCGGGGAATTACCGGGTCGGGAGTCAGGACTCGCTTGTGAAGGAAATGCATTTTTTTAACATAAACACGCAGATGACGGGCAAGGGAAGGAGCTCCCACATGTGAAGGACCTGCAGTGTGCGAGGAAGACAAACTACAAACTATGCACGCTGCCACGTGGGCACTAGACCAGCAGGGTGGTCACTTGAATGTCTAGTCACTATGTTGTCCTCCTGGCACTAACATAATAACGTAGGGTGATGGTAGCCGAAACATTTTTAAAAAATTGAAATAGGTAGGCGAAAGGCATCATTTCAGCTCCCAGGTTGCTCACAGTGTCCCAGGGAGACACTGTGTGGAACCCAGCAATTCGGCGTGGGGTCAGAGACGCCTTTCCAGGTTACGCGCCCCCCCACCCCCACCCCGAGGAGTGAGCGAGGGGCCAGTCTACAGAAGGCAGCACTAACACTGGGACTTGGGGGAGATGCTTGGAGGCGTCACTCCCAGCAGAGGGGCCAGCACAGCCCATGGCAAAGGGGCGGACACCATGTGCTGGGGGTGGCTAGTGAGCAGACAGAGCTGGAATTCGGGTCATGACAGGGTGGAAGATGAAGCCGGGAGGAGGACCTGGGGCCAGGGGGGGAGGGGGCCTGCATGTTGCACTGGGGTGAACGTTGAAGGCACTTACTGCGGGAAGGGCGAAAAAGGAGACGCCAATCAAGGAGAAGGTGGCCGCGATCAGACGGCCCTCCCACGTCTTGGGTGTCTTATCTCCGTAGCCGATGGTGGCCAGTGTGATCTGAAGCAAGAAGGGTTCAGACATGGGGCTCCCTGGGCAGAGGGAGGCTGGGGATGTGCCCCGAGTCCCCCCATCGGCCTCTGCACTGAGCCGGGCTGGGCGGGCGCTGGTACCACCAAGAACAAGTCCCAGGGGGAGAAAAGCTGCCGAGGAACAAGGAACTTCTGTGCAGACCTTGAGGCCTGTGTCTGAGTTCAGGTCCCCTACCCGCAGTCAGTCACTCGGCAGACACTTCAGTGACTGCAAACGTGTTTTCGCACATGCACATGTATACTTGTGTGTGCTGGTGAGTGCATGTACATGTATGGTGGGCATGTCTAATGTCTGCCGTGTGCTGTGTATTCCAGTGGGCTTTGAACTTCTGAACACAGAAGGCAGGCTGTCAGAGCAGTTAGCGGTGTGTAGCCCGACTGCCCGAGTTCAAATCTCAGGTCAGCGACCACCTGGCTCAGCTGTCTTCCTCGAATTAATTACTTAACTGCGTCATGCCTCAGTTTCCCCATTTTTAAAAATGGTCTCATAATAGTTGTTTGAGTTTCAATATGTTAATAAAGGTAAAGGGCTTAGAGCCAGGCTCTGGAGCCAAGTAAGCCTTCAGGGGGTGCTACGCTTGGTGGCCCGTGTCCTTGCGGCTGTGGGGTTGTGTTTGAAGGTCAGTGTCATGTGTGTCTCTGTCACTGTGTCTGTACATGTGTGGCTGCTAACAGCCTACAGCTAATGAGGTGAGGTCCCTAGTTTCCGTGGGTCCAGACTATTCCGAGCCCTGACTTCTTACAAACACCATGGAAAGCCTTGTGTTCCATGTGCATCGTCGGCAGGGGCATCTCCCACAGGCAGGTCAGAAAAGGGAGGAGGTCCAGCTCTCCCCTGTGGCTGCAGAATGCAGCTGCCCAGGCCCACCCCCACCTCTCTCTGCTATAACAGTCCACCCCCCCAGCGAGGGGAGGACACAGGGCTTTACTCACCAGGCCCCACCAGAGGGCGTCTGCGTAGGTCTCAAACTCCTCCTTCATCTCTCCTCCTTGGGCATCTACCTCCGGCACGTCTTTCTCAACCAGGTAGACCAGAAATGAAGAAAGGATGAGCGTCAGGAACCCGATGTACCAGGCGGTGATGAGCTCCTGGGGGAGCAAGCAGAGACCAGGGAAGGGCTCATGGGAGGCCCTGGGGTGGACACAGGAGGCAGATACACTGGAACAGGGCGGAGCCTAGCAGCTCTGTGGCTGTGGGCAAGTGACTCCTCCTCCGGCCCTCACCTCCCATCCCTGTAACATGGGCTCAGGCCTCTCTCTATACCAGGCACACAAGGAACTCGTGGCTGTGGGAAGAGAGGACGCTCTCCTCCTGCGGGGGGCTCGCTACCACAGCTCCCGAGGCTTCACTGAGAGGTGAGAGGGCCCGGCTGCTGCCTCAGAAACAAGGCTTGGGACCCTGGAGACTTTTGTCAGTGCAGGGCTAGGCAGGATCGAGCTCGCTTCTCCTGGGAAGCCAACAGCAAGGGGGAGCCACTGTGGCCCAGTGGACAGAGCTGTGGACAGGGCCCCAGCATGCCACCAAGTGACTGCGTGACCCTGGGCCAACGACCCCTCCTCCCCAGCCTCAATTTCCTCAATTTTTAAAATGAAGGACTGGACCACAGAGTTCCAGGAAGCGACGTGCATCACTGGTGGAATGCACAAACAGTTTCTATGTACTTAGACACCTACTGATTGAAGCCATATTAAAAACAAGCATAAAATACACAAAACCTGTCATGTCCTGCATGTTATCACCTGATAGACTAGGACACACGAGTAAGGAAACACAAGAAAGCTGGCTGCAAAAAAAAAAAAAAACGATGGAGGGGGATAACGGGGAGAACAAAACGGAACGATTGTAACAGCACAATCAATAAAATATACTTTAAAAAACGTTCAGGCGCAGTAAGGAGGCAGGCATAGCAAGGGGATGACAAAGATGGTATCACTGTGGTTCCTGACACCCGCCTGTGACACTCTCTAAGGCCGTTTCTCTCATTCTGTCCCAGTGTCAAGCTTAGCATGGCAGCTTGGGCGGGAAGAAGGTCAAGGTTATTGGCACACCGTGTAGAGATTAAGCCTGTCATTCTTGTTGAGTCACCCACCAGAGAACAAAGTTGTTCATATCAATGTACGTGATCCACCTGACCTTCCGCGGCCAGTCTGCTGGCCTGCTGGGTCTCTGGGATCTTGCTGACAGGTTGCTTCCCGTCTCCCCATGCCTTTGCAGACACTGAGCTACTGCTGTCTGGACTACCCTCTCCAAGAGACCACCCAGAGCATCGTCAGGCCGTCTTCAGACTCCCGTCACCTCCACTGTGACACTTCCTTGGATGTTGGCTCTCCCAACTAGACAGAGGGCTTACCCCATGCTCCTTCATGCCTCTGCTCTTTTCCAAGCCATCTTCTCTCAATGTCTCACACTTCATTACGCTCAGGTGCCATTCGGTCTGGCTTCCCCCAGGGCCTCCCACACACAGTGCACGGGTGTGAGCCCCCCACCCCCTCACAGCACAAACAAGTTGGTGTAGAGGCTGCGTGCAGTCCAGCCAGCCATTCTTCTCTTCCGGGGCCTGCCCTGCAGAGCGTTCGAGAAGGCAAGCAGGAATTGGGTCATCCCTCCACACGCTCATGTCTGGGTGCGAGCCGTCAGCCTCACTGCAGGTGGTTCTCCTGTTCCTATGTGTTTTCATACCTTCTGACCCCAAATGTGAGTCAGAAGTTTCATCTGGTGCTTAACTTACAAGGAAATATCGCATGTGCAGAAAAACCGGCTGCGTTGGATTATTAAAGGGTGGTGTAATGGTACTGATGAGGAGCGAAAATGGGTCTCAACTCTGTGCTTCGCAGTCTTGAAAAGGCTGTTCAGGGTAATTCTGCCTTTATGTGATTTTCACCAGTAGCTCCGTGGCTGCGTCTGCAGCTGGTGCCCGATGACTGGCCTGTGCCCGAGCCCCCTGCAGTCAGGTTGGGGCTGGAGGACTAGGGTCCAGCCACGGTGAGGAGTGACGGGTATGAACTCCATCCTGCAGGATGCTCCAGGCCCCCCTTCCCCTGCCTCAGTGACTCTTGTGTTGAAGACAGACGGGGGCACCCAGCCCACGTCAGACCCTGTGCATGCCTGAAGATGTCAACACTGTCGAGCTCGGTCGTGGCGATGCCTGGGCTTCTTCGTTCTGGGAGCAGAGCCTGCCTCTCCTGTCCTTAAAACTCGGGCTCTGTGTCACACAGGCCTTGCGCACTTGTCATCTCTGAGCTCCCTGGACACCAGCGCCCTCCCACCTGAGGTCCTTCGCTGACTTCGCCTGTGCTGGCCTGCGGAGGGAGGGCTTCCCTGCCTGAGCTGGGGCACGGGGCTCTCCTTCACTCTCCAGGGCCCAGCCGAGACCGGGGCGTTAAACCCAAGTGGTCCCTGAGGCTTGGGCGACCAGAGGGCACCACAGCTCCAGGTGCAGGACTCTGTCTGCCTCAGTTTCCACACCTGCTCGAGGACATGGGACTCTGGGAGGGGATCAGACTGAGTCCCACCGTCCCAGCTCCTGCTGTCGCTCGGAGAGCTGCGCTCCATGGTGACCAGCAGCAAACCACTGAACATGGGCTCTGGGCCGGGCTGCCTGGGGTGCGTCCCACCCCATGACTGTGGGCAGGTCGCTGCCTCCTTCTGCCCCTGCTTCCTTGTGGGTGTAATGAGGAGACAATCGTGCCCGACTCCTGGGGCGAGCCAACCCGCATTCTAGGCACTGACCAAAGCAATGGTGCTGTCTCCACGAGCTGGGTGTGGTCTGAGTACTTTTCGTGGGAGGTGAGTGTGTTATTATTCTCATTTCCCACATGCAGGACCAAGGTCTGGGGAGGTTACAGAAAATCTCCGAGGTCACACCAGTGGGGTTTGGATTCCCACCAGACTGCATTGACTCTGGAACCTTCTCCTCCCATCCCACGTTACCTCGCATTAGCTCTTTTCACCCCAGAGGCAGAGGCATTACGATCCCTGTTTTAGAAACGAGGAAACTGCAGGTCAAACAGGGCTGACTGGCCGGCCGTTTGTATCTGGTGGCGCGAAGACGGGAGCCCAGGCCTACCTGCTTCTGCTCACTTTAGCGCGCTGCTTATGCCCCGCCCCCCCTCCTGCTCCTCACTGTCATCCTCGTCAGTGTGGCCACACACCGGCCCCCGCTGGGAAAACCGTATCGGAGGGGACGCCGTGGAAGGGCACAGCAGGGAGAAGAGCACGTGGTCTCGTGGCCTCTCCGTGGCACCTACTTTGCTGTGGGCGCAGATGGCCGAGCCCAGGAGCTTCCAGGTGCCGCCCCTCCGGTCCATCCGCAGCATGCGCAGGATCTGCAGGAAGCGCAGGCTCCGCAGGGACGTGGCCAGGACGTTGCCCTGGTTGCCTACGGCGACCACGGGCACAGAGGCAATCAACACGAAGATGTCTGGGAGAGAGGACAAAGGGCCAGTGACTGGAGCTGTCCGGGCTACAGCGGGGACACCACAGGCACTGTCTGCCAGCACATGTGCATGTGGCGAGCATGGCTGTGTTAAATGGCGACGTCAACCACACCCGGTAAGCAGGATGACTCTCCCGTGACAGAGGGGGGCACGCAAGGAGTAAGGTGCAGTTGGAGTCACTCAGCACGTTTTCCTGATAAAAGGAGAATCTGCTAGAATGGAGAGGAGGGCCAGAGTGGCTGAGCCGAAATACTTGGAGGGAGTCAGAGGAGTTAAGATGATGTAACTACCTGGAAAGGTAGTGAGCACCCCATGATTAGAGGTATTCGAGCAGTCTGCATGACCGGCTGCAGACTGCTGTGAAGGGGACTGGAGCATCAGACAGGAGGGCTGTTGGACTAAAGGCCTGTGGAGGGTCGGTCCAGCCCTGACGTTCTATGGCCCTGCACCTCTAGCCACCCCTGGGATCCAATGCTCTAAGTCCCCAAGCATCTCTGCAGCAGACTCTGTCAAGTCGCTCTGCAATTTCAGTAGGACCTCCGCACATGGGCCCACACGGCGCCAACAGAGTGAGTGGGCTACCAGAATGCCTGCACCCGCACGGGGGGCTCAGTGACACCTCTGCAAAGCACCTTTGGGTGGAGACACAGCAGCACGGTGGCGGGGGAGGGCACAGGGACCAGGTTCGTCCAGACCTGGGTGTTAGGAGGGAATATGCTAGTCCCTCCCTATGTGCCTGTTACATGACTCAGCTCCGGGAGCCTCAGTTTCCACCTCTGGAAAATGGGCATAATGCGGTCCTACAGAGGCAATTCTCAACCTGCAATGGTGTCACGTCTGCCGCCCCCACCGCAGCCAGTCTGGAGATGCATGGGCCTTGGGGCTGTCACTGTGACGGGCGTGCTGCGAGGGACCGAGCTGCTCAACGCCCTACAACAGACTGGCTTTTCCACAGCCCAGGCGCCAAGTGCACTCCCTGCCCCATGAAGGACCCCTGCCCCGTGTGCTCATTGTGAGGAGCAGGCACAACTAGGGGCCTCCAGCTCACAGGGATGGGGGGACAGGTTGGCCTGGCCGCCACAGAGCCCCGGGAATTCCCAGAAGTAAGAGTGTCTGCTGAAAATGTCCCCAGAGAAAAAAGGCACCAACGGAAGGGGACTCAGCCTTGGCGGACTGGGGTACGGGGCTTACCCAACATGCACAGGGGCTTCCTGGCGAACTTCAGCCGCCCCCGCCAGCCTTTGTACCGGCAGCAGCACCCAGCGGCCCAGACCCTCAAGGCAAACTCGGCTCCGAAGACGAAAATCGCGAACGTTTCCTGTGTGTTGAAGACGAACGAAGAGACGAGGATTAACCGCGGGTTTCCATGGGGGTCGCTGCTCTGCTGGTGGAAGGAAGAGAGCAGGTGCCCTCCAGCTGGGAGGCAGCTCCCATCCAAACATTCAGACTTGCAAAGTGATTGCTTGTTCTTCTTCCTCTGTGTTCCAATGGATCCTTTTTTAAAATCCCTCTAATGTATTAAAAGTCCCTAAGAAGTGCAGTTGGGGTGAAAGAGGTTTCAGTGAAACCAGCTATTAATCCCACGCAGCACCTGGCCCTGGCACGGCTGACCGTGGCCAATGCAACTCAGCGGGGATTCTGGGCCAGGTGCCGCCCCGATGGAGTGTTTCATCAGATTAGCCTCCTTTCACGTTTCGAGAAACCGAGGCAAGGAGCAGCTCAACAATTTCTTAGGGCTATGAAGTGACAAAGAGTAAACCCCAGGCTGGGGCCGAGGCTCACACCCCATAGCGTGAGCGCCACGCTGCTTCCTGGGTTGCTGGGTCAGCCCCACCTCCCTCTCTCCTTGGTGGTCTCCCTGGGAGCCTGGGGAGTTTCTGTTCCGCAGACATCAGAAACCTAGTTCCTGGGAAGTAGATTCACGTGCTCAGGTCTCAGCTCAGGGCTGTGAGGATCAGATGGTAAACACCTGTCCTCAGGAGGAACCTGCTGCTGCTGGAGCCAAGGATGGCATGTCAGCGTGAGGCACAGGTTCTGCTGTTTCGTGAACCCTAACTGAGGGGAGGGGCTGGCACCTCTTCCCTGAGGAGGCTGGTGGGCTGCGGGGGCTGCAGGGGCTGCAGGAAGAGCCAGCCCTTCCTGGGGTCTTTGCCTGCCGCAGAGGAGGCTGCATCCAGCCCGTCTGCATGCGCTGCTCCCCTGGCATTTCCACATATTTCAGGCGAGGATATGAGGAGAGGAGAGGCAAGGGTGTCAGGTGACTGGCTGAGGATGCTGGCCCCTCTCTGTCTCCACCACCCCCGAGGTGGGGGGGAGAGAACAGAAAGTACAAACAGGCAGAGGCCCTGGGGGAGGACTGAAAGTTTTATGTCAAAACGGAATTTTCACCTGGCCTTGAATGGAGTTAAGGGATCCCTGGGGTTTAGGAAGGAAAAGCGAAGGTGGGCTTCCAAATGGAACATGCCTCTGCCAGCTTTCAGAGGACCAGGAAGCTGTGTTCGGGAATTTAACGAAGGTGTATTGGTTTTGGCCCTGACCTTCTCTCTGACCTGAAATAAGAAATGACGCACCCCACTTCCCCTGCACCCCCCCCCCGCCCCGAAGACCTGACCGTCTGACCCCAGCGTTGCTTCCTCTGGGCCCTGCCCTTGGTCAGAGACTCCAGGGGGCCAGAAGCAACTGGGCGGAGCTGCACCCAGGAGCAGCCTCCTTGCCTGCACCGTGCAGGTCCAGCCAGAAGCGTCTACCCCAGGCACACAGCACACGGCAGGTCCGCGATCTCACCAGTAACAGAAGCCAGTCTCCCGAAACAGTCTCGTACTCCTTGAATGTGGTCAGGACGGCCAGAATCAAGCACCCCAGGACGATCAGGAACCTGGAAGGGAAAGAAGGAGACTAAGGAAGCGTCCAGTCCTGGCTTGCTCCACGGCTGGGCCGGGGGCGGTAACAGGCAGCGGGTAAAGCCAGAACCCGCATCGGATGTGGGCATGTGTTTGTGGCGTTCCCTTTCACCTCGCAGCAAACTCCAAGGCAGGCAGGGTGACTGTTCCAGCTGGAGAAAGCAAGGCTGGCAGGGGCTAGACACTGTGCATGCTTCCACTGTCCCAGCGAGTGGAATCCATCAGTCAGTCGGAATCCGAACTAGACTGCCTGGTCCCAGCCCTAGGGGAGGCAGAACAGCCCCGCCCAGACCAGAACTTAACACGCGCTTCAGTAAATCATCAGGAATGCAAATTAATTAATAACATATCCTGCACATACAGGACTATGATTTTAAAATATAGAAAAAAAGTTCTCCGTTAAAGAAAACAAAAACTCCAAAAATTGATCAATTCAGTGAAGACCTCTATCACCTGAGTATGTTTGGTTTTGTTTTGTTCTTTACAGTCAACAGGTAGCCAAGGAAATAACCTCTTTCAATTGGGGAACCTTCAGAACTGTGTGTAACATTACAAAGCATTCTTGAAGCTAGAAGGAATAGGAGCCACCACACTGCATGGCGCAGAACGCTGGTCCTTGGAGAGTCTTAGAGGGTCTGCTGGTTCACACGCCTGCCCCAGGCAGGAGCAAACTGCAAACAATCCTTTGAGACTCATCTTTGCAAACTGTGTGCGGGGTGGCGGGATGGTGCACACCTGCCCACGACTCGTTGTTTCGACAACAAGAAAGGGCTCTTCTTCCCTCTGGATGGAGAGTCTTTGGTTCAATGGTCGTGATCGGGTTCTCCGGGTGTCGAAGAGGGAATTTACAAGCTGGGGCCCATGAGTGGGGCTTGGTACCACGTACTGAGGCTCTCCTGCTCCACAGAATCTGGCTCTTCGCCCCACTGGGTTCCAGTCCGTGCTTTTTTGGCCTGCTCGTGTAAGTGGGTACCCTGTTCATTTAATACTTCATTCGTTTAATACTTACATGGCACACAGTGGGGACACGGAGCTGTAGTTCAGTGACGGACGAGCTGGACCTGTCCTCGTGAGCTCACGGTCCCAACAAATGGGCAGCTCTCTCATGGGTAATGGGCAGGACCACGAGGGAAGGAGGTCTGGACACTCCCAGCCTCGACTGGGGGCCTGAGTCCCCGACTCTGAGCCTTGGCGATCCTGACCACACTTTCTGATCAGGACAGCTGCTGATCAGCAGACCTGAAGCTCAATGTTTGCAACCCCACCTCAGAACCCGAGCAAGATTTTCGACTCCTTCCTGCATTTGGCTGTTTTACTTTAAATTCATGACCCCTGCCCGGAATCGGCTGACCCTGAATCCCCGGGTCATCTTTGCAGGTGATGAGGATGAGGATGACAAAGACCAGGATGGTAACCACACCCACCATGAACTACCCTTTGGTGAGCACTGACCCCCCCCCCACTTCACAACTGCCTCCCACTGTCAAGACGGCCACACCCACCTTAGAGACAAAGGAACTCATCAGAAGGAATGATTAACATCACGATAATTGTGTTGTCAGTAACAACACCACAGAGTCTGCAGTCCAAAGTCTCAGGCTCACAGGAGGCTCCGGTACTCCCCGTGATACTCTCCAGTAGCTCAGGGACTTTGGGAACACCACTGAGCCCAGAGGAATGACACATCTTCCTGGAGGTCACTGCTCTTGTAAGGACCACGGGGAAACAATGGGTGGGAACCGGACGGCTTCTCCCAGACAAAGGCCCCTCATCCATCTGCCAGGCCCTGGGGACCCTGCAGGGAGCTGAATCCATCTCTCAAGATCCTGCAAGTGCCAACCCTGGTTCCCTCGGGGTTTTATTCACTTCATCCACAGGCTCAGGAGATCAGCCCTAGATTAGAATCTTCTTCCTATTACACTCTGGCACCTTAGGCAAAGTATGCAACTCTTCCACCTCTCGAGTACCTCATCGGCAAAATGAATCCAACAAAAACACCCACCCCTTCAACTGTTCAACAATGAAATCCAGGCCAGGCGCCTCGAACACGCCTGGTGGAGAGTTAGCCTTCAGTAGGTGTCAGCTGCCATTCTGCTGTCCCAATGTCCACCATGTGCCTTGGGAGCACAGAATGGGAAGCATCCAAGGGGCTGCAGCCAAGGGATTGGAAGGATATTTGAGGCTTAGTTAGCGTTGGCCACATGTCCCAGTGTCCCCAGGACACTCCCCACGCTATGCACGTTGACCTGGGCCATGGCCCCCAGGGTGTCGTGCCCATAAACCGTGCAAAAGTTCACAGGCACAGAAGCTGGTTACATCTCCTCCTTTAGCCAGGGTGTAGACCTTTCATGACTTGGCCTTGCCCTCCCCACAGCCTCGTCTGCTGCTTCCATATCCCAGGCCAGCTGCACCAAACGGTGGCATCTCCACCAACTCTTTGGGCCCACGGGCTTCCCTGCCCACTGCCCCTACAATTCCCTTCCCTCGCTCACTAATGCCTGGGCAGTGCCAGGCATGTTTGCATCTAGGTCTTTTCACGACCCAGCTGCTCAGCGCGCATTCCTCCGGGGAAGCCCTCCCTTGAGATCAGAGAAGCCCTGAGGCATTTCCATCCCAGTCCTGACCACTACAGGGATCATTTTATAACCCTTTGCTCACACTGTGTAGTAAACAAAACCTACTCCCCTAACACCAGGCACTACAGCCCCTCTCAGGGTAAGACGGCCTTTGTCTAGAGAAGTAGTTTACGGCTCCAGCTGAGGCTGATAAACTTCTCAGCAATAACAATTAAGAAATCAGAGATGGGAGTTGACCTTGAGGGCTGGGAATGATAAGAAGATATGGCCTAGTCAGAAGGATTTTTAAGAACGAGATTGTCTAAAATTTCAAGTTGGTGGCCCTGGACGCAAACCATCAACCACAGCCCTGGGGGAGTGGCTTTGCCTTGAGTTGGCTTCAAACACGGAGCTGAAGCCCACGGCTGGGGAGGGAGAACAGCTCGGGGGCCTGCAGCTGACTGATTCAGAGAGAACCGAAGCCAGACTCTGAGACTCCACCGACACCCCGTCTGGAATGTGTGTAAGTCTTGGAAGACTGAGGAGTACGCATGGTGGGTACACCCTACGGCGGCTCCCGGTGAGGAACGCCCTTGTACCAACACGATCCCCGTCCTTGAGTGCAGGTGGCACTTTTGGTTTGCTTCTAGCAACAGAACAAGGCAAAGACGATGGGCTGCCATTCCTCAGTTAGGTTTTGTGATGCGGCGAAGGCAGGGAGATAAGACGCCTGTGGCTGCGTTCCTTTATGTAAGACTCAACCTTAGCAGATGGATCCAGAGTCCTGCTGGCCTTGGAATGAGCTGCTGTGCTGTGAAGGGGGCCACAACACAAGACACTCTGGTGGATTCTAGGGCCCTAGGGAAGCCCCCAGCTGACGGCCAGCATGTAAGTGGGATCTCAGTCCTACAACCACAAGGACCAACGAATCAGGTGAGCCTGGAGGAGAACTCCCAAGCTCCAGAAAGGAGCACAGCCCAGCCTGAAACTGCTTTGTGAGACCCCAAACTGAGGACTCAGGGAAGCTGTGCCCAGACACCCAACCCACAGAAAGTGGGAGACAATAAACCATGCAATCAGCAACCATCCAATAAACCATGCAACCTTCCAATCAGCCATGGATGCATCCGGTTTTGTAGAGCAGGGTAACCCCCGCACCCCCAGCCCATCCATCAGATCTCGTCTGGCCTGCACTTGTGTGTCTGGTCTATGAGACTCCACTCCCTGAGGGCGGAGACTGTCCTGCTTCTCTCTGTACCCCAGCGCCGATCTCCAAGTCTGGCACTTATTAAGAACCCCCATCTGTTCACAGGATGGATAAGAGCCATTCAGAGATGAGCCACTGCTTTTTTGTTGCAATAAAATGCCAAGGATATAAAGTGGTTTGGAGAGACAAGGCAGAAGGGATACAGAAGGGCTTTTCTGGGTACATGAAGGGCTTGGACTTTATTCTCCAGAAGACCTAAAATACATAGTATATATACATAGCTCTATACCCATACCCATTTCATCTTATCTCTACTTACACCCATATCTGTGTCGATCTCCATGTCCACAGCTGCATTGTGTACATCTGTATCCTTATGTCCATTATCATTGTCATCGCTGTCTTCATATCTCATCATCTATGTCTGTGTCCATGTCTATACCTGCATCGTCCACCTCTGTGTCTCGGACCCACAGCATGGTCTCTGTTACCTGTATCTTGATGGACAAAGGCTGCCCTGTGACAGGACAGAGGTCAGGAGGCTGTTGTCGCCGGCTGATGAGAGAGGAGGGAGGCTGCTCCGGCAAGATGACAAAGGTCCCCTGAGAGTGGACAAGGACCCTGGTGGTCTTGGCAGGATTTGTGACCCATGGGATGTGGAGGCCCAGTAAGAGGGACCTCTGCAGGGTCCCCAGGGTGGGGGACAAGTGGACACAGGCTGGTGGCAGACATTAGGACTGACACACCAGGCAGGGGACCTGCTGAGCTTGAGGTCCACGTGGTAAGAGTCAGGAGGCTGATTGAAATTTAAGCCTCAAGGTTAGGGCAGAGGAAGGGATTGGGGTCCTCCACCCGGTTCCTTTCGGCAGGGAGGGTGCAGGACCAGGCTTCTGCCAGCGGGGGGCAGCAAAGGCCCAGTGAGCTCTGTGTTTCCTCCTCCTCATCAGGTGAAGGAAAGAGAAGCACCAGCAACCTCTGGCCTTCACTTTCTGAGATTTGACAACAATCATTGATTTATACCACCCAATGCACCAAGGAAGTTCCTTCACCTGAGAGGAGAAAAAGTTTTTTGGCCTATTGCATATTGCAATTTACTCTTAAAGCATGAACTTGATTTCAGGGCAGGAAGCAGACATGGGTGGCTAGACACAGTCGCCCCTTCTCCTGCTGTCCTGGCTCCCGTGCCTCCCTCATCACTCCCTTCCTCCTCTGGCACGTCGGTTTCCTTCTCTGTGCCTTGACTGCTTGCTTCAGCCCCCTTTTCTGTCACTGCCCCCGTTCCCTAACTTCTTCTCGGCCCCTCTCTGTCTCCTTCCTCTCTCCTCCTTCTCCTCTTCCTCCTCCCCCCTGGGCTCCATGCCCAGCACCTCCCTCCTCCCACCCCACCCACCAGAGCCAGACCTGCAGAAATAAGCCAGGGTTTGTGGCTGAGTCTTGGGCAGAGCCAACAGCTGCCCTTCTGTCTGCAGGGTCCTACCTGTCTTTGCAAACGAGCCAGCCAGTCAGGGTCAAGGGTCTCAGACATGCCTTTAAACCAGACACGGTCTCCTATAGGCATCCACCCAGGCTGGGAGGAGGGCAGGACATGGCGGCAGGGTGCAAAGGGCAGGAGGAAACAGACATTGGAGAAGCTGCTTTGTAGCTGAACTTGGAGTCTCCAGTGTTAGATCCAGGGCCCAGGACGAGAACCAGCGGTCCTAAATCTCTGTGTGAAAGGGACATGTAGAAACTGCCTAGTCAGGTGACAGCAGAGCCAAGCCCTCTAAGGAGCAGTTGTTGCTGACATCATAGCCCACCTGGTCCTGATCCTCAGCCACCATCACTGGTCCTTGCTCTCGAACAGAAGATGAAACCTACATACAGCTCCATATCAGAGATGCCTCAGAGCACCCACTGTGCGCCAGGCATTTCCTTATTCCCCGTGTCAGCCCGAGGGCTTCTGGAAATCACAGTGTCTGGCCCCAGGGATGCGCTGCAGAAGCTCCAGGCCCAGATCTGCCTCCAGCTCCACTGTTTACTCAGGCAGGAGCCCGGGAAGTCTCCCTTCCTCTTCCTGGGCCTCAGTGTCTGCATCTGTGACCAGAGGGGATGGAGAAAGATGACCCCAAAGGCCCCAGGACAGTTGCTGGGGGTCCAGGCTGGGAGGCCTGGAAGAGCTTTCAAAGACAAACAGGCTCCAGTTCCCATCTCACAAGCCCAAGTCCATGGTCACTCGCCACCTCAGGGGTGGTTTCCTCCTCCTGAGTGGGAATGACAGCCTCCTGAGACTGCTGTGAGGAGTGAAGGGGACGACAACACTCAGAGAGGCCATGGCAGTACAGTTGGCACAGCACAGGGGCCAACACCTGCCAGCAATCGCGGGAGCGAATTTCAGCTCAGATGGGCCCGGCCGACGGAACGTTTTGCCATTGCCTCAGACCCGGGGTTCCTTATTTAGAGTGAGTAAATCAACTCAGAATTGGAAGACGCGGTAGCTGCCGGCTGTCTGAGTCCCATGATGCACTGCGCCATCGACACCGTCTGAGTCACCATTTGGCTACTTGTCACTATTCTCAGATCCGTCCAGCCTCCAAAAGAAGACCATGGTCATTTTTGGGGGGGAGCGACTTCTGCCTGAGGACGGGGCTACCAGCCTTCCCCAGAGGAGCAGCTCGGTCCCAGACCTCTGACCTCCCCCACACCAGCGATAGCATCAGCTGAAATAAGCAGCAGTCCCATTAACACTGTTGCCAACACGCCCCCTCCAGCACCCGTGTTCATGTGACATTTCCAGATAAAGGTGATGCTATCCAAGCTCTGGCAGGTCACATCCTTCCTCCTGGAGGGCTGAGCCAAGAGCCATTAGGTCCATAGTGCCTATGCCAGCAGGACACGTGGGCCAGGCTGAGTGGCAGATGCGGGGGGCGGGGGGGTGGATCTGAGCCAAGCAGGTGGACAGACACAAGCCATCTCTGGGTGTTTCCTTTTTTCCCCTCCAGAACAGGCCAAATCTCTGATACATCTGAGATAGTAAGGTCAGTCTGGTCCCCAACCATCTCTCCCCATGAATTCAGGCACTCAGCTCATCCCGGGCAGGGGGCTCCCCATGTACCAGGACCTGCCGTATCTGCAAAGCCTGCTTACCAAGACAGCCTTTTTACTCAACATGTAAAAGCTGCATTCTAAGATAGTCGGTGCTGTAAGTGCCGTGAGGCTGTATTTTGAGCATCTTCTTTATGTTGCAAGCATCTGCTGTGCTCTTCCGGTAACCAGTGCCAAAAAGGAAAAAAGGAAAGGTTTCAGTACCTAACTGTACTGAGCAGACTTCAAGATGTTCTCCAGGGACCCGTGCCTCCTGCCGTTCCCACACGTGGTTAATTCCCACTGCTGGAAGGTGGGTCGGACCTGGGATGAGTTCCTAGCCAGCAGAACACAGTGAGATGTCATTTCTGTGATCAGTTATGAGAGTTGTGACTGTCATCTTGCTGGGGGCCGTCTCTTGCTGGCTTTCCTGAAGCTGGCTGCCACCACGTGGTCCTGAACAAAAAAACCTGGCTTCCAGCCAACAGCCAGCAGGGAACGGAATTCTTCCAACAACCACAAGGGGGAGTTTGGGAGAGAATCCTTCCTCAGTCACACCTTCAGATGCACCCCAGCCCTGGCTGCCACCTGTGCTGTCGCCTTTGGGAGACACCCTGAGCTGAAGACCCAGGTAAGCTGTGGCTGCCTTCTTGATATACGTACACCCAGGTCACGAATGCCTGCTGCATTCTACCACTGAGTGTGGCGGTGGTCTGCACACAGTAGCAGAAGACTCACCCCCTAGACACAGCATGACCTTGGGCAGATTTACTTTTCTGAACCTCAGTGTTTCCTCTACAACACAGGAGTGACAATTCAAAGGATTTCCGCTAGCCTCGTCTTCACCTCAGTCCTTGTAGCGAAGACACTGCCCAGCACAGCAAGACTCCTTGCACCCGAAAACCACTTCTCTGAAGAGGTTTCCTTGCCAACAGCCTTGACGGTTGCACAGCAGCCTGTACGTTCGGGGCGCACAGCCCTGCAGGTCAGCCTCTGCCTCCCCATTGGGCACGGCATGTCCAACAGTGCGATGCGAACCATTTGCAAAGCCGAATGGAACTTACAATGGATTCAGGGTTTCATGAAGCGGATGGATATGAAGATGGAGGGTTGTTCTCAGCACAGGAAAACCATTAACAAGCGGCAATCCTGCTGGAACGACCGAAGACGTATCAATCACAATAAAAGGATGAAAGACCTCATGTATTCCCTCCTCCCGAATGCTGAGAAAATAAAATGTGAAGTCATACTGAATTATCATGTCATTTTGGCATAAAACATATCCCCGAATCAACATTTGGTTCCGTCTTTGTTCAGGCTCACAATCGGAGCGTTGTTGCAATTATAACCAAAATTCTGTTGTCTAGGAGATACGATACACATTTTTCATGACACTTTTGTGATAAAGCATGAATAAGGTATTTCTCCTCCCTGTGCGGATGAAGTTTGGCTCCCGTTCTCAGCAGAGTCTCTCCAGTAGATAGCCACTGGTTCCCGTGAACTGTGCGGTAAAGGGACCCTCTGAACCGCCCCCTGGGATGGTCACGTGGATGAAAAGAGAGCCATGCGTGCGAGCTGCCTAGAATTCTGGCCAAGAGGAGGCATTCGTTAGATGCTATTTCTTACCTCTTTCCTTCTCACCTTATGCTTCGAGAGGAGAGTGAGAACACTGCCTTGGAGTCACCCTCTGTGCCCCCGGGGTCCCCATCCACAAATTCAACCAACCGTGAATCCAAAGTATGTGAACAATAAGTGTTAGGTTGCTGCCGGCGTGCACTACAAGTAGTTAGGGTTCCATTCGCCGTGTCTTTTTTAGACATTTTCTTAAAAAGGTCTACGTTCTTGAAATAGGTTAAGAAAGCATCAACAGTGCTCATAAATAAGCATACACAAAGAACCTCTGTCTGCATCTTCATCTACATCTATCTCAGTCCGATCCACATCACCTTACAGATCCACAGGTGTGTGATGGGGACGCAGGTGTGGCCGTCTAGACCAGGAGTCGGCAGCCTTCAGCCCTCGGGCTGACCGGCCAGCTGCCTGTGTTTGTCAGTAAATTGCCAGGTGCCACAGCCACATCGCTTTGATCACATTCAGTCTGTGGCTGCTTCCGTGACCTGGGCAGCATGGTTGCCACAGAAACCACCTGGCCCACAAGCCTGAAATATTTATAATCCATTGGTTCTTTAAGAAAAAGTTCCCTAACTCCTGATCTAAACTGAGAGCCAAGGGCGATTTAACTCCGTTGGTGCCACTGAAGGCGTGGTGCACGTCTAACGTGGTGCAGAAAAAATATTTCAAACCTAAGAGACTCCCTCTTAACAACACCTGTGTTGATTGGATAACAGATCATTTAACACAATTAGAGGAACGAAACAGGGCCATGCTGATGCTCGCAGAGGAAAAGAAATACAAATTTAGGGGAAAGGATACAAATCACGAATAAAAATTAACGCAGGGCCTGCAGCTTCAGCTTTGTTCGTTTCATGGTGAATCACCCTCTGGAAACATCTGTGTGAGTTTCACGGTATAACGTTTCCACGCATTTCATCTTGAGTTTCCTGTCCTGTCATTAATGGCTTTTAAACAAGTCAACTGCCCTCTTTGAGCTCACTGTTGCTCCCTGGGGAGCCTATTTGTGAATGACACTGTGTTGCTTTGGGCTGCAAGGCACACTTCACGACCTCTCCAGTCCGGGAACAGCCCGGGCCCTGGGGCCGGACACCACAGGCTCTCAAGTCCAGGCTCACTGCTGGGTTTCTGCTTCCTCCTCTGCAGAGCAGGAGTAACAAGAGGATTCAGTGAGACGAGAGATGGAAAATGCTATAGGCAGGCAGTGGGCACTCAGCTGTCGGTCCTTTCCCTCTCGTTGGCTGACACGCATGTCTGTTTACAAAATATTTTAATTGGGAGCATAAATTTAGAAACAAGGTTAAATTTGGACTGCACTGTTTACTGCTGCGTGACCTTGGGTCAGTAACTTAACCTCTGATCCTCCAATCCCTTGTGTTCATTATGGGGAAAAGTATTCAACCTCACAGAGTTGCTGTGAAGTCTACGTGTGCCTTAGTTTCTGTAAAATGGGGATAATAAGATGCTTAGGCTAGTGCTTAATAAATGTGAGCAATCATTATGATTAATATGACTTACATTTTATTCCCTAAAACACAGTGCCTGGGAAATTTGTAATCTCTCAATAACCAGAAGCAACTGTCATGACTACAACACACTCGGAGTTCAACAAACGTATCGTTCTTGGGTAACTCTACCCAGAAACATCACATCATTTCATCATCCATCAGACACATCTAATTGTAAGACTCATAACTGTGTAGACTATGAAGAAAGCGAAACTGCCGATTAAGTCATTGCCGTCACTGACTGTATTTCACCACCCTCACTTAAGAGATGTTAATTTAAAATGGGTGGAGATATGCATTTAGCATTGATAGAACAGAGGCAGATAAAATGCCTTATGACCAAGTCCTTGAGGACAAAGCCTTTCACAGGATGGGGTATTAGGATGACTCTGGGCGTGTGGGAGGGGCTGGAGGCGGCGGCTGCTGCGTCTGGGCACCAGCAGGGCCCCAACATTCAAGTGTGGTCCCGAGTTCATCTGGCCCACACCCATCTACTCCTAAGGAAGATGTCATAGCTCTGAACTTGTTTGAATCTCCACACACTTCACATCTTCCATTTCACAGGGACGCACAGGCCCATGTTCTCATGGAACTAAGCTTCTGGGGCTCACCTGGGCGAGCAGAATGATGCGAGTCAAGCACTGGGATTCGGGGCCCCTGAAGGTGCTCCCCGGGGCCACAGGCATCCCTCTGTCCCCGGACTAACCCTAACAGCAGCCCCGTTCATGGTGACCTGGCTCCGAATTCAGATTCTCCTTCTTGTGAGCTGTCTGACTTCCAGCAAGATGCTCCATCTTTTAGAAGGGAATGGATCCTTGCACCAAAGGACTGAGGCGC
Source organism: Sturnira hondurensis (assembly GCF_014824575.4). Lineage (NCBI taxonomy): Eukaryota > Metazoa > Chordata > Mammalia > Chiroptera > Phyllostomidae > Sturnira > Sturnira hondurensis. The sequence continues at coordinate 48,257,565 of NW_028079044.1, forward strand.
TTCACCTGGGACCTCTAGCTGAGGGACAGAGGTCCTGGGAGAAAAGGGAGCAAGTCTTCCCAGCAGCTCTGAAATCATTCCAAGGAGGCATTCATCTTCACCTCCACATAGTGGGCAGTCTTTCCAGCCGCCTTTGGGCTGCAGACTGGGAAGAACGCCAGTGTGTAAGTGGTGGATTACCGACTTTTCTTCCCATGCCCTGGAGACTTTGCACATTCCAGGCCCAGCCCAAAAGGTGGAAACACCTCCTGTTTTCTGACCCCATTAGCACCTTCCCACACACGGCTCCACTGTTTCTTCAGAGAGCCAAACACAGAAGCAAAATAATATCTGGGTGTCCTGCAGCTTTTCCCCCTCAGATTTTTTCCCCCTCTCTCCTTTTGGAAATCTCATTAGAATGGAAACATTTAGTGGCTTCAAGTTTCCAAAATGAGAGTGATTAAAAAAAAAAGCCCCCGTGTGCCTCTCGCTACTTACGGCATGGTAGGCGCACATCTGTGTGCCCAGCTGCTGGGCGCAAACAATAGCCATCAGGGCTGCTTGTGTTTAGCAATTTCCCTGTCTCCCCGAGTCTCACATTCCTATTTAAATGCTCCTGGATTTTGATTTTATACACGTGCACTCCATCCTTCCTTCGGTACACGTGTACTGAGCAATCACTCTGTACCCAGGCTGTGTCAAGGTACAGAGTGGACTAAAAGCTCGGTTCCGCCTGCGAGAAACTTCTGGCACTTGAGGACATAATTATTCCAGGGGAGAGGGCCCAGCACTCAGGTGGACGTGGCCAACCATGGTCAAGAGCGCCCTCCTTAACGAGTTCTCACAGGTACCAGCCCTTAGCAACAATTATCAAAACTCACAGCTCCCTGGGCCTTTGAGACACCCTTCTTGTTACTTGTTGCTAAGGTCAGTCGCTTGGGGGGGAAATGCAAGATCATTCACCAGCCAAGGGTGTTGGGAGTCACCTAACGCTTGGGTTCACCTGGCTGTACTCTTCCCAACTCTCAGGACCAGGGCCCAACTTTGTAAACTGAGGCACAATATTTACCCTGGGTGGGGGTGCTGAGAAAGCCAGGCAAGGTGGGGCACCTGTGTCGATAAGCATCAAAGGAGGGACGGGGCGGGAAAGGAGTAGTAGGATCAGGAAATTTGGTCCCAAGTCCTTGCCACCAGCTCCCTGAGCGAGTTGGGCAAGTTGACTCTGGGCCTCTGTTTCCCCCTCTGCCAAACGGCTCTGATCAATTTGGAAGATGGCCTCAGCCACCTTCCCCAAGGGCTCTGAGAAGTGCTGCCGGGCAAGAAAAAGGAAGGACGGAAGGGAAGGGCGCTGTACTGTCAGAGAGGGAGGCGGACGCCTCCCAGAGAGGTCACAGGGTTACTGACGAGTGAGCCAGTCCAGGCCCATGAGTGTGAAAGCCCCGCCTGCCATCCGCAGAGGAAGTGGCCGGGCAGAATCGCTCCCACCAGCGGCCTGTCTGCCTTTCCCCACAGGCAGCCCGTTGGCCTCTCTGCCCTGCCCACCGCCGCTGCCCGGCCCCCGAGTCCCCAGGGCCTGCGCCAAGCTGTGCTCCGGCCCCTCCGCCTCCTCCCCAGTGCTGAAGCCCCCGGTGCCCCTGCTGGCCTTCATCTAAGTCGCCAAGATCCAGAAAGCAGGGAGAGATTGGACGAACTTGAGCTGAAGACCTACTACGAGCCGGACGCTGTGCTAGAGCTGTGCGTGATGCTCTCCTCGACTCCCACCAGGCCCCTAAATCTCTCTCACAATGACGTTCTTTAAACCCGGCCTCGAGCGTCTTTGCCATCCCAGTCCTTCTCTGTGGGACATGTTCCACCCTCCGTGTACTTACTCAGGGACGCTTAGGTCCACACATACACACGAGGGTGGTCTGACCCCGTAAAGTGAAGGCCACACGCCCACTTCTGTGTCCAGGCATGACGGTCCCTTTTAGAAGAAGACTCCTCTTGGGGGAAGACTCGCCCGGAGACCTGCTCAGGCTGCCGTCCCCAGGCCGCACACAAGCCCTCCTCTCCTTACTCCACTTTGTCTCCCCAGATGTCCCCATCCACCCCCCCGGGCTGTGACATTGGCTTTTCCCAGGTAGGAACGAACTACTAGGGGAACCTCCCTCTGGGCCTGAGCCACATCTGGGACCTTCTTCTCCACACACAACCCTGCAGGCAGCCCTGCAGGACTTCCTGGGGCTGGGGACAGCGGGCGAGTGCTCCCTCTGGTCACACCACTCTGAGAGCCTCTGTGTTCAATGGGGCTTGGCACCCGTGCATGACACCGGTGACTTTTCAGGGTGAGCTCATGGAATACTGACACAGATGTTCATCACACTTATGAAATTATGAGTCACTTACCAGTGCTTATATAAGTGACTTCTTACTGGACCTACTCACAGGCCTTTACAGTTATCGAAGCTCAGCTTCATCTGCTCACATCTGGCCCCCAACTTGGCCACTGCCGTCATTGTGGAAACAGACAAGCTGTGGGGGCATGAGCTGTCCCGTCCAGCATGGCCATCTGAACGTCTGATGGTCTTCCCAGCGGATCGTGGACTCCACTGACCGAGGAGCCACTCTCCTTCCCTGACATCCCCTTCCTGCCTACCCCACCCCTCCCAGGAGGGAGGCAGACTCTGGCCTAGGTTTCTTCCTCTCCTCGGTCCCCCCGAGCCTGTCTCCTGGAGACCGCTTGCCAGTTTGGCAGAACTGGCTTCTTCATCTTTCCACGTCTGAGAGTGGCTGCTGGTCACACACCAGGACAGGGCTCAAAGACCCAAACCAATGCCAATCACGCTCTCTTGGCTCCTGCAAGGCGCACATCGTCCCCTGGACTCGGGTGGTGGTGGCAAAGCTGGCCCTTGGTCTGTCTCTCTCTCCCTTCCGGGCCACAGGCTCAGAGGATGTGGACAGAGAGTTTCCCGAGTGGGCCCCTCTGAAGGCCAGCCACCCGCCCCGCAGGCTGTCTCGAGCTCTGGTGTGAAGCCACCCTCTACCCACAGTAACGAAGACCCCGGCCCACTTGTCAAGGTCCCCGAGACCTCACAGGGCTCTGATAGGCCCTGCGTGATCAGTGTTTCTGGAGGCTGCGTGACAGGGCTGCACGGGAAATGTGTCAGGAGTCCAGCATTTCAAGTAGAATTTTTCTTCTCTTTAGAGATGAGGACACTAAGTTTTCTCCTTGAACTGAGGACAAGAAAACACACACAGAGAGAAGGAAGATACGCAGAGTGACTCGCTAACTAAGGTGCCTCACTAAGGCACTGAATGTGGGTACACTCGTCCTCGCCGTGAATGTGAAGTGAGGTGTGGAGGGGGGGCAGTGAAAAGCCCCCGGAGGGGAGGCAGAGACCTGTGTCCTAGTCCTGGTTCTGCCCCGATGACCTGGGTGACCCAGGGTAAGTCATTTCACCTGTGTGAGCTCCAATTTCCTCCCAGCAACTAGATAATGTCTATAGACCCTTTCTGGCCCTAATACTAATACACAGTTAAGTAAGAGCTGTGCTCCCAAAAATGTGGGTAAACTTTTTCCCCAACTGAAGTCGACTTTAAGTAAACCTCTTCTCTCTCTCCCCTCTTCTCCATTTCCTTCCCTCCTTTCTTCTCTCCTTTACTTCCTTCTTTCAGGAGCAAACTCCTTTCTTCGAGGTTTTTGCACCCACAAACACACACTTGGTGAAGCAGATTTATAACGGAAACAAGACTGAAGATTTAACCTCCTTGGGGGAACAAACTGCTTCCCAAGGGGCCCGGGAAGGCCATTTGCATGCGAACACTCCATGGGCTGCTCTTGAATGACCCTGATCTATCTACTGACGCCTGGCCAGGCCCCTCCTTGGCAGCTCCTTGTGAGCTGCGAGCTGGAGCCAGAGATGCGTATGAGCTGGAAAATGATCAAAATGTACTGACTGAAGATGCTCAGTAGTTGGAATGTTCAGGGTTCTATGTGGGCTTCTTTCCCAATTGGCCCAACCAGTAAGCTTTGAGCTATGGCCAGCTACGAAAACGTCTTGACTACACATCCTCATACGTTGCACATAGTAAGTTGTCAGTAGTTGTGTTGGATGAGCAAATGACATCATTTTATTTATTTCCTCTGGACCCTGTCTGGATACTCCTTTAGGACTCTCATCCAATCCTATGCTGGTAAATGGCTAAAAACTCTCTCTGAGCAGGGTCGTGATAAAGCCCCAGTTGGCAGCATGTGCTAATTTCTGTGGCATAAATAATCCCGCCATGGTCAATTTCAAATTACCAGCATGACGTCACGGAGCACGGGGAAGAAATATGCACCATTATATTTCTGTCACACTGATACCCAGAGACATAAATAACCCCAGTGGCATAAAGCACAGTGAAATATAAGATAATTAGGTAGTGATGAGTTTTGAGCCTTTATCACCTTTGTTTTAATACAATTATTTTATTGTAAGTTTATATAATTTAGTTTTTAATACCAACTGTGTTTAACTATAGCCCCAAAATGCCTGAGGGTTTAGCAATAGGCTCTCGGGGGTCCTGTGAACGGGATCCTGCTCCCCACTGCTTCTTCCCCAATCAACGCAGCGCATTCTGGAGCAGCCCCACCCGCACGCTCCCCGTCTTCCCTCTCCGTGCTTTCTGGGGGGACTGGGAGCCACTAAGGGCTTCCTAAGATGCTAACACCCAAATGATAGGCCGTGCTCTCTCACTCCAAGAAGCTCTGTCTGTACCCCATTAAGAGTTATTTGTGCACTTGTCCCTTCCACTGGGGTCTTTGTAATCAAGATGGTGAAACCCAGATGTCAACTGAAGTTCCCTGTCATTTGAGATCCAAGTGGAATTCGTTCCAACCCTGTGGCCCCGCTGGTGGGAACCTGCTTCCCTTCACCCAAGCTCCTCAAGGATGGGGTGGAGTTTGGTCATGTTCGCCTGGTATCCTCTGGCTGAGAGGTCCTGCACAGGACCTTGCAAAATGGGCCTTTTTCTTGAAGCCTAAATGAGGGAGGTTTTATGAATCTTATCGAAAGGACCATCTGTTTCGCCAGTATCCCAAGGGGACTGTCTCCCTGCCCCACTCAGGTCAGATGGCCCTGGTATAACCTACATGATGGGGGATGAAACAGAAAAATGGATAAATGCCAGGCGTGCTGCGCACCTGGAGGTACCCAGCACAGGTGTAACCCAGAGGATGGGGCTTACAATAAGAAACGAACAGACCCAGTCACGGGGCATCCTTATTACCGGGCATCGCCCCTGCATAGGCTGGGTGCCCAGCACCATTGCTGAATGACTCCTGTGCCATAATTCTAACCACACTTTTGACGGAAAAGGGTCTTCTCATAGTAGCAGACAGAAGACAATCATAAAAGAAGAGGAGGGAGGAAGGGGGGTTTGTGAGAGCCGTTAGACTCTTTTCATATCATGTCTCATTTAATCCTCACAAAATCAGGCCAGTTTTATTAGCCCCATTTTACAGGGAGGAAAACTAAGGTTAATCAACCTTCCCAGTACCTCACGGGTAGGAAAGGCAGAGGGCAGTCAAAATCTGGTCTGCTTCACTTCGAAATCCATGTTCCTTCCACGTACCGTGAAACAGGGAGCTCGTCCTGGAAATACAATGTGAAATTTAAAAAGAAAATGTTTCCTCACCCCCCAGGAAATACGAATTTCCTTACCGGGGAAGACAGAGTATTAAAAACACATGCCAGCAACACAGTTAATGGCCCGGCGACCCCTCCTCACTTCCCTCCTCTTTCCTGGACCACAAAGGCATGGTGGGTGGGTGTGTGTGAGTGTGTGCGTGTTATCACCAACCTTTATTTTCTTAAACACTGACTTTTGCTTCAGAAGTAATCTTGGCGCTAAACTCTTCTTAAAGCAGCTCTCGCATAAAACTCTCTGTAGGGTGAGTCATACGGCCTCTACATTCAGATGAGAAAATTCCGGAGAGAAAGTGATTTGGCCAAGGTCAATGCCAGCAAACGGAACAACAGGGAATTGAGTGCAGACTGTCGTCTGTCTCCAAGCATTTTTCCTCTAATGGTTTTCTGGAGCTCCAATGGGCAGGGCAGCTATATGGGAACCACACAAAATGCAGATCTGATTCAGCAGGTCTGGGGCGAGGCCTGACCAGCCGCCAGGCGATGCCAAGGTCTCAGGTAATAATGGATCCTTAGTCATGCCCAGGGGAACTGGCGAGTCAGTTTCCCAGGGCTCCTCCCACTGGGAGGGGCAATTCTCAGTTCTTGCCCTTGCCTTGGTGAAATCCCCAGCTCAGCAGCCACACTGGGGCCCACCTGGCTGTTGGTACCCCGGGGGTCTGACCAGATGCCCCTCCGGGCCTCCTCTCTGTCTCTGGAGCCGCACGGCTTCCCTGCCCTCCTCTCAGCCCCCACACAGCAGCTACTTCTCTGTGTGTAAATAGTCCCTGAGCCTGCAGTCCTAGCTCCCAAATCCAGTTGGTAAGCAGTCACAGTGAGCTGTTTAAATGTAAATCTGATGACATCACTCTAGTTCAGTAAAGGGGGAGGCAGCAAGCCCCTCACCAGGCCCCAAAGCCTCTTTAACCGGAGAGTTTTTATCTGCTGCGGGTAGGGTGGCTCAACCCAAGATTTAATTTAGAAGAAAATAAAAGATTCTGTTGTTAAAAAGAAGTCAGAACGCCCCTGACTGGGCTGGATGGAACAGCAGGCGCCCCAAGCCTCTGCAGATGATTTCCCTCGGGGCCTCTGCTTCTCTCTCTGCTGCACACGGCTCCTTCCCCACAAACCTCGTTCTTTCCATCCCCACACCTCCCCCGCCCCACACTGCTTTCCTGAGACCCACGAAACGAGTCCCTTTCCTGGCCGAGAGCAAAACACTCAGGTCTGCAGGTTCCTCCAAACCTGCTCCCTGCGATTCCAAGCACCAAGAAAGGCCGAGAGACGTGCAGACTCTGGGTGTGTGTTCATAAGCAGCCTGTCCAAGATGAGGCCGGTGGCCTGGCCATGAGACCCTGAGGGTGGGGACAGTCAGGCCTAAATACACAACAACAGCCACAGCCCCCACTTCCTGCCTCCGACTGGAGGGAGAATCTTGAAGGCTTTGAAGAGGCACCACGGTGAAGGTAGGCTGATTCTTAGGAGAAAGGGGGAGCAGAAGCCGAGAGAAATTAGTACTCTGGGCGTGGAGCTGATGATTTTTCCCCCCAAAGTATTATTCTTTTCAAAAAGATCAAGAGTATTTTATGACGAGGGAAATCTCTCCTTTAATCGCAGAGTCCAGCAAAGCAAGCCTCTGTTTACAGATGAATGAGAATCCCCCAAATTGGCTAATTCCCACAGTGGCCCGCTGCTCTCAAAACCACCCAGGATGCGCAAATTCACAGTGTTCTTGGAGTGAACACGCATGTGGTGAAGCCTACTGTTTGCAAGGCAAGCAAGAGCTACTTGGCATATAATTGGCTGGCTAAGTTGAATGGTCTACTTAGATCTAGAGAAGGGAGACCTGGGGTGGCCGCCTTAGATGAGGGGAGGTGCTCTGCCTGGGCTCCGGGTTGGTGGAGAACCCAACACTGGCGGAGCCCCAAGAGGAGCAAGGTCTGGGGGCAGGGAGACGTGTCTCCTTGGCTAGAAGCAGTAAAGAGAAAGCTGGAAGGGAAAGCCAAGGGCCACGTGTGGGACAGCTTCCAATCTGAACCAAGAACTTGAACGCTAGTGCACTCGGCCAGGGGAAGGCTGAGGCCAGTGGCTTTCCCATGGTGTGGGACATCCAGGTGGGTGGTGAGCAAGGGGACTGGGGGAGTGTTCATATCACTATGTGTTTAATGCGGGTTTGAAAAAACATATCATGGAGCACATCTGATACGTGACTTCGAAGACAGGGCTGCTCAGGATCAGGCTGAGGTTATGAAAATAAGAACCAGTGAGCCCACCCATAGAGAGAAGGATTAAATCAGCACCAGCTGGGAGGTGGCAAAGATCATGAAGATGAACAGGAGCGACCGGTCACTGACGACCTTGCCAAAGGGCGTACTGCGTGTGCGGGTGATCTGCTAATTCTGCCTGTCCATCCACAGTGGGGAGTCCTACAGTCAGCAACGCAGACGGAGGAGAGACTGTGGACAGCAATGACTGACTGACTTCTCACGGGAGGGAGGGAGGGAGGGTTTTTAAGGACCTACTAAGCACCAGGTGTGGCAGCCCGGGGATTCAGAGCATGGTGAGTGGCACAGTGTTCCTTCTCAGGGAGCTTGCGGCCCAGAGGGGCCGGCAGCTCTGCACACGGCTGTGATCACTTGTCAGAAGCCTCATTATGGGAAAGTCTCCAAAGCACAGGGACACATGGGAGCCCTTGCCAGTGAGGACACCCAGAGGTACAGCTGTTTGAGTTTAGCCCCTTGGGCCAGATGGGACCATCATTTGTATTAATTGCAGCGAAGGTGTTTAAGGAATGCTAGTGTGTGATTCCCAAGATTCTGTGATCATTGAGAAAGCCTAAAGGCCACCTAGGACAATTACATTTTCTTCAGTGAATGACATCAGCCTTCAGGGCGCATGACAATGCCCTGTAGAACTTCTTTTAAAATGGCCCATTCTGGGACAACACCTCTCCCCCACCAACCCGCCACACTGGACTCTGATATTGTACCCTAGGAAGGTAGGTGTTGGGCTGAATTTGAACTTCTAGTAAGCCCGGGGGTTCTGATGCGGCACGTATGCACTTTGAGAGACAAACTACGGAGGACCGGGATCCTATTCTGATACCTCAGTGCGGAGCACAGTGCCTGCCAGGTGCTGAGTGAATGTTGCTGAACATAAAAATAAATAAATTATTAAAATGCAATAACAAATCTCATCTCCAGAATAGTATTTTGTCTACAAATGGATTTAACTTATTTTTTGAAGATTTTATTTATTTATCTTTAGAGGGGAAGGAGAGGGAGAGAAACATCAATGCATGGTTGCCTTTCATGCGTCCCCTGCTGAGAGTTGGCCTGCAGGGAACCGGCCTGCAACCCAGGCATGTGCCCTGACTGGGAATCGAACCGCGATCCTCTGGTTCACAGGCCCGCACTCAATCCACTGAGCTACACCAGCCAGGGTTAACTTATTGATTTAAAATTTAACTAGCATTCTTCCAGAAAGCAATGGAGACAGTCCATAATTAAAATCCGAACACACACAGGTACAAACAGAATGAACTGCTTTTTAAACTTTCATGTTATGGATTGAGTAGCCCAGGCTCAGGTTGATGGCTGGTGGGCCTGCCTCCTGGCCGCAGACACTCTAAGGGCCTATGTGTCCTTGCAAGTGAGGCAATGTCCCTTGAAGGGCAGTCGACCTTGCCCCTCCCTGACTCTGCCCTGGCCCCCTGCATACTGGTCTCAGTCAAGTGGAGTCTGACACACGGACCTGTCAACCAGCAGGGGCACAGTGCACCCTCAAGGACCACACCCGAGGCATGCCTTCCCATTTTGCCCTTCCATCTCGGAAAGCTGTTAGAATTATTGCGGCTATTTGTGCCGAAGGGAACAGGATAATCCTTTTTGTAAGTGGCTGGAAAATGAACTAATCTCCAGTCCAAGCTCAGCTCAAAGACCTGGATCCAGATGCTTTCTGAGCTTTCAACAACGCCCTGTCCTAACTTTCCGTTCTGTCCATTAGAATCTGCTTTGCCTAGCTTCAGCTACATACTGGTCATTCAATGAGCTGGAATGAGGATGGAAGAATGGGAGGAAGGAAAGAAAGAAGGAAGGAAGGGAGGGAGGGTTAGGTCCCATTATTGAGTGTCTACTACTGTTCCAGGCATTATGCTAGACGCCAATAGGCTGGTGGAGCGAGCAGACACGGTCCCTGCCCTGCCTGGGCTTACAACTTACAGGACAAGGCCGCATGAGTCCAGTATTTACGGTAAAGATAGAAACAGAATGGACCCACTAGTCTGTTCCCTGTTTGCCAGGCAGGAAGTGACTGGATGTGACTCCCAGTAGCACTTGCTCTGTGTGAGCCCCCAAAGGAAAAACTGCATTCTGTAGGTAGAATCAGTGGTGAGGAATATTGTGCGTACATGAAAAGAACTTTAAAAACATGTTCACACTTCTAATGGGGATGGGATGAATCAAATACTACAGCAGCAAGTGCCGCGTGCCATGGTGGGAGGATTGACACCACAGAAAGGGCTGATGCTACACGTCAGAGTCTTTCCTGGCAAGCAGTTATTACATATCTGCCTGCACACCACTGGTTAGAGTCCAGGCTAACAGCCTGAGGGACGGGCATGCATCCAGAATCTCGAACCAGAGCTGTGCTCAGGACGTCACACACCTCCTCCCGCCTGACCTCAGTGGGGAGATGCAACGATCACGCGGGGCCCTGGGAAGGATGATCTTGAATGCCGCTGCCAGCGGTCTGGGGGGAGACTTCAGTGCCACGTGCATGGGTTAGCTTCCCATTTCTGTTTATCATGGGCCCACGAGAACGCTCCATACTGACTGACTCCCACTGCCCTGTGTCTTCCTTGCCCCAGGAGCTTCAGATATTGCTTAGACTCAGAGAAGTTCAGAAGGAGCGTGACCAAATTCACCCAGAAGTTAAAAACAAGACAAAACCCAATAGGATTGTGTTTAGTTTCTTCGACAGTGAATAAGCTGCATTTGATGAAAACTCCGCCCCCGCATGCATAATCAACCACACATAATCACGTTGACAACATCAAAGCTACTGCAATTAGCCAGAGGAAGTGCCTGTTAACTTGACTTACCTTTAGTTAGGACCCTGGCAGTTTTGCCTCTGGGTAAACTTCTTTGATTTACACAAATTAAGTTCACCTGACTTCTCAACTAGTGGGCCTTTTTTTTTTTTAAGAGTCCAAAATACTCAGGTCTCAAAGGGACAGATGAATACTTTTATTGAGAAATGTGGACACAGGGGTACTATACTACACTGAACAATTCGCTTATCCATCCATCTGGGCATTCATTTATTAAGGCAAAATATTTATTAAGCACCTACTATATGTCTGGTATAGAATTAGCCACAAAACAGAGATGATTGCAAGAGAAATAGCCCTTTCTCTCAGGAACCTTACAATCCAATACCCGTCTCGGGGAGCTGTTGGGGTTTAAATTGGATTCCTTCATGGAAACCCTTAGAAAACTGTAAAACACAGTGAACACCCCAAGATGCAGCTCATACTTTTAATGTGTTCTCACCAAAAATGAGACAAGAAAACGTGTTCAGTTCCCCGTGGTCAAAGTCAGGACAGGGGTAATCTTGGGGCAGAGCTGGGAGAGGGCCCTGTCCCTGCCTGGGCATGTCTGGAAGTCCAAGGGCACCCCCTCGGCTAACCTTGAAAGAAGAGAGGCAGAAGCAGACCAAGAGGAAAGAAATGGAGTTTTGTGAAATGACGTCCAGGAGATGGAGGCCAAGTCCTAAGGAGCTTGGTGTGTCCTGCGAAGGAGCTGAGCCTTCATCTTGCAGGTAACAGGAAGCCACTGAAGGTGAAGGCATCCAGCATGCATCGCGGTGACATCAGAAGTCACTCTGAGCTGAAGGCATCTGACAAGGGAAAGCTGAACTCTCCCCACCCACCAAACCCCATCTGCCTATGAACGGGGCCTTCCAAACGAATCCCACCAACATAAACCCGCTTCAAGATAAGCTTCCTGTTGCGGGGGGACGAGGGGGGAGATGAACTCCCATTGCGAGACATTAGAAGGCAGAATTGAGAGGAGAAATCACTGAGACAAACATCGTCACAAAACTATCTAGTCTCCTAAGGGCCCATATATCTCCCCCCGGAGTCATTCCTTTTTCCACATGGGCCCTTCCCTGCTCTCCCTTTCTCCCATTAAGATGGCAGATACGCCCCATCTTCTTGGAGCTACACTCTCTGCAAGCTTCTGCAGAACACATGGATGAAGCTTGTCTTCTCTCCCACTCATCTGTCTCTTGTCAGTTTAATTTGCAGGTCCCAGGTACAGAACCTCAGAGGGCCCAGGGAAGGTGCGCCCTCCCCGACGAGGGATTTGAAACAGGGAGCAGGAGTGCCCTGGGGATGCTATTTGTGTTTCCTACCTCCTTTTTGGACGTGGGATTGAGCTCGGCACAGAGGTTGCTGCTAGGGGCAGCCTTTCCCAGGCGCCGGGCTGGAACTCCTAAGAGAGCCTGACCTGGAGCTAGAAATTTGGGAGTCCTAAGCTCATCGGGGGTCAGTAAATCATGGGCATGGATAGGACCACGCAGGGCATTCCGGAAGAGCAGAGGCTGATGGAGAGACACTTCTAGACCTTCCAAGAGGTTTGTTCTTGTCATTAAATATGCTGAGAAGTTGAGCAAATATACTATTGCCTCCGGGCAAAACATGACTGGGTAGAGAGGAACCCCAGGCAGAATGCATTAAGACTAAGAATATGCCACCTTCCCCTACAAGGAGATGGGGGGAGGGAGCTTGTAACTGTACAACTCACATAATTGGCATCTTTCACAGACAACTTCGGTGCAAGAATGCTGCCATGCTGCCGGGTCTGGGAGGGCAGGATGTGGTCTGATCACTTGCTTCCCCCTGGCAGGCCAGCTCTGTCATTAACGCGTTTGTTTCTCTGCCTCAGGGTCATGTCGGAACTAGCTCACCTGTTTACAGGTGAGGGGACCAAACACCCTTCCCCAGCTTCCCCTTCAGGCTGCCTCCCCAGGGGGAGCTCCAATCAGCCTTCCAACAGGTCCCCTTCCAGGGTTCAAGGTCCTCCTCATTTGCACACTGACAGCTTCCCGGGTCAGGATGAAAACAGCTTCCTGCCTTCCCAGATGAACCCTCTGCCAGCGAACAGAGAAATCACACCCACGCCCAGCCCAAATTCATCTGTTTTCTCAGGCTGTCACTGCTGAGCAAGAGACAGCTGGCGATGCCACCGCAGGCAGACTGAGAAGAAAGAAAACCTCCAACTGCTCCCAGTATCAAGTCATAGGAATTTTCTCACAGGGTATCTTGCTGCCACTCACTCGGGAGGGTCCCTGGGAGATGGTTTTGAAAGTTTCTACAGAGAGTAGGGAGATGAGAATTCATTCGGATCTGCGGGCAACTGAGCAATAGAAAAACATAATCCTTAAAAGTCATGCCTGTGCTGGTTTTGGAGAGAAAGCACTAGAAAGCATCTCTCTCTCTCTCTCTCTCTCTCTTTCTCTCCCCGCCTCCCTCTCTCGCTGTGGCCATATATGCCACAGCAGTTTCTCTCATAGCTTCAGCCACCTCAGTCCTTCAGGAATTACATTCGCTGTTCACCAAGAACACTGGTAGGTGTATGATAGGTGTAATTTTGTCCCCTTTCTCTCCAAGATATGCTGAAGTCCTAAACACACGTGGCCCTTTCGGAAATGGGGTCTTCATAGAGTTAACCAAGTTAGAGTGAAGTCATTCATCTGGTCTGACTGGGGTCCTTCCAAAAAGTGCACGCACAGAAGGAGAAGGGTGTGAGGATGCACAAGGAGCAGATGGTCTTGAGATTGCAGGGATGTAGCTGCAAGCCGAGGATCATCATAAACGCCAGGAGCTGGAAGAGGCACAGAAGGAGTCTCTCCTAGAACCTTCTGAGAGAGTGCAGCGGGGCCCACACCTTGAATTTGGACTTCTGGCCTCCAGGACCATGTGAAAACGCATTGCTGCTGTTCTACACCCAGTTTACGGTGCTTCATTATGGAAACCAACCACGTAGATAAGCAGGCGCCCTTGAAGGTGCCTTTCAGTGTTTCCTTGCACTTGTGACATCCAGCCTGATTCTCTGCCATGTTCCAGGCCATGGTCCTGCTTTGCATCATGGTCCCAGGTCTATGTTCTCTAGCTCTGTCCCCCGGTCCTCAGCAGTAGAGATCCCAAAGGCTGCATAATCGTTCTAACTGTAAATATTCTCAGAAAGGAAATTTGCAAGTTGCTGTCCCTCACCACCTCCCTGTGGGGAACAGCCACACTGTCTGTCATTTCCAGCAGAGCTGACCGGGCACCTGAGACCAGGTAGTTAATGAAGGTCACCCAGCCAGGAAATGGAGGGAGCTACATTTCAATCACAGACAAATGACTTCTGAGCATATGCTCCGTCCCCCATCCCACGGGAAAATCTACGTTTTCCTGCCCACGTCTTTGCTCCTGTTTCTGCAGATGTGATCAAGTCCCATCAAGCATTTCGGTAACAGCAATGCTTCTCAGCACGCAGTGTGCACACCAGTCACTGATTCAGCGGGACTGAGGTGGGCACGAAAGGCTGCCTTTCTGACCAGCTCCCACGTGATGCCGGCCTATGGACCACACCTGGATGGGGCTCTATCTACACCACAGGACTCCAGGGCCAACAGGGCCGAGCTTTCTCTCCTCTCGAGTGGATAAATCCTTCACTGCACACCTCAGGGTTTACTATGCTTCTGGCACTGTGTTAGGTAATGTGGACACAAAACAAATTAAGAACTTAATTTTAAATGCCTTAAGGGCATTGGCTACTGTTCAGTTGGCCAAAACGTCCATATAGTATTTTCCATAAAATAAAAAAAATGACACATTTTTTCATTTTCACCAGTAACTTTATTGAACTGGATATTCTGAGTGCGTCAGCTGCCTTCCGCATGGTGGAACATCAACTGTTCTCACTTAATGTCTCCATTCGATCGCCATCAGCTTCAACTGCTCTCCCCAACCACGGAGCATCATCACCCAGAGACAACTCCAACAGGAAACTTCACCATCCACTTTCGACACATTTGATTGGTCACAGCACCTTCTCTATACACCGCACGAGGCTTCTGTGTGTGTGTTTCAGTTGCGCTATTACCTTTCTTGAAATACTAAAGCATAACATGCTGAGAATGTTGCATATTTTCTTCCATCTTCAATATTAAAATGGCTACACACAAATTCACCAAGTTTGACACTTTTTAAAAATGCATGCTGATATGACGGCTGTCAGAATACCATCCAACAAACGTGTTTCCAGTGAAGTTAAAGACGACTAAGCGCTACTAGAGGCAACTTGCGGAAAAAAAACAAACGAAATTTGCCCCCATCCCAATGTGCTGACTTAGGTTCCTTTGAACAACCAACACAGTGGGCCATGGGAAGCACCTGGTCAGCACAGGTCACATGCCTGCCTTCTAAAACGCAGCACTCAAATCACCAAATCATTACTGGAATTCACCCCGGCAACAGCTGTTCCTTGTCAACAATGGACATTTATTCTACCTTCTCCCCACCCGTGATGGCCAGCTAATTTCATGAAGAACAGCCCCAAACACTAACGCCCACACCTACCCTTGCAGATCGGGCAGCTGGGCGATGTTGTTCTGGTCAGTGAGATGTGGCAAGGAAGGGCTTTTCCTTTTTCCTTATAAAAGCTTTCCTGTATCTTCCCTCTTCTGTGCTGTACACGGGTTTAATGAATAGAGACACGGCGTCTTATCGCAATGAGGCAAAAAACATCAGGGAGAAGCCAACATACTCATTCAGACATTGGCTCCTGCACTGCTGTGCTGCTGAACAAATTTTAGCAGCTGCCTGCCTCATACACCTTGTTATGTGAGAAAAATAAACCCACTCCTTCAAGCCAGTCTTTTTGGTGACCTAAATTACAGCCCGAAGTACTCCTAACTAATACCGCCCCCAACCCAAAGGAGGACAGGTCGGGCACGACACCGGCCGAGGTAAGACTAGTCTATTTAAAAACTAGAGGCAACGCTGTATCCAACATGAAAAACTCATGTTTCCCAAATCAGTTCCAGCCAACACCAACACTAGAAGCATGTTCATGATTTGCCTTGGATTCCCTCGGAAGCAAATCTCCTGTCCTGTTTTCCATTCCCCTTGCTTTCTCAGCCAGAGTCTATCCACCCATTTCATCGAATGATTTCGATTCAAATGCTGGGAGGAAAAATGCAGAACTCTGGGTCCAGGGGGAGTTGCCCGCCCCACCTGGATGTCCTGCCAGGGCACGTGGGAAGCCCCGTGCATTTAGGATGTATTCCGGGTTATCTTCGAGCTGTAGCCTCGACGTCAGCGTTGGCTCAGAGCTCATAAATCACCTGGACGCCGACTCCCAGAGCCTCAGTGGGAGCCTGGTCTCCCCGGCGGACTTTTCTCTCTGACGGGAGGACAAAGCAGAGGCCGCCATCCTGACGTCTTCCGTTCATTCACACACAAACGTGTCATCACCCTAATTCACTGCTTCCAAAAGACCCCGGCTCACAGAGGCCCCCATCTCCCTCTGTCTCAGCCTGAGAGCACAGAAAAAGCATTTGCCTTTGTGACAGAATTTAAGTACAGATGTGTAAGGTAAAGTAGCAATTGAGGCACGTACAGTGGCTCGCATCGTATGACTGGATTCTAATGACGGAGAAGCAGGCGAAGGTTCCCTTAATGATGATAATAAATAATAAACCACCTATGAACTTCCCCCAAATTGCTTTTAAATTTTTAGGATGTGGCACTTTCAGTATCTCAGCGGAAGCAACAACGAAAAAGGTCTAATCTGACCTGTGGGAAAAGTGACAGAGGGGATAAAGTGAGTGACCAAGTTCATTATTGTCCAAAGCAGAACGTGTCGACACTCAAAGGTGGAGCTGTAATAACCGTGCTGAGACAGCAGGTGTCAATGAGAACAGACCCGGACACCCCGGCACCTGCAGTCACACTGTAAATGTGGACTGTTGTCTTCAGTTTGCCCCCGAGCGTACACAGGTGACTGCTCATCACAGACATGCATGGAGGAGTTGATCTCACCCTATACTTGCAGAAATAGAAAACTACGAATGAATCATTGCCTTTTTATAGCCCCTTGTAATTCCTATAGCACCTCACATCCAGATTTTGCTTGGCCTTCACTTCCTAAGGTGGGGACACCAGGTCTCACGAGGTGTGAACTTGTCCACGACCACATAGCTTGGTGTGCAGGAGTCAGAACTCTGCACAGACCTCTCATCGCCACGCACAGTGGCTTTTCCTTGGTGGTAGAAGGCCAAACATTTCTCCGTTCCAGGTTTGGGAAACAAACTGTAATGACAGGGGAGAGTGTGAGCAGAGTTCTTGAGAGCCAGTGCCAAGGTAGGGCTTCCTTCCGGTGGTGGATGGGGGTGGGGAACAGGAAGACTCAACCTGGAAGACCTGCAAACAGAAGAATGCACACTACATCCTGGGCAGTGTGATGGGACATTTCTGTGTTTTATCTTGTCTGGTTTCACAGCAAACACATGAGCTAGTCATAGTCATGTTCCATTCCTGAGATGGGGAAATCGAGGCTCAGCTCAGGGAATCTGCCCATGGCAAGGCAGGCAGCAGGTGGCGGATCTAAAGCTGGAGAGTTCAGCCCCAGCCTTGTGCTCCCCTCCCCACACCAGGTTGCCCGATTTGGGAAACTGGAGGCCTCGGGAGTGCCTGCGTCTCTCCATCATCACCACTGCTCCGGTCCAGCCACTGATCCAGACCACGGCCGGAGCATGCGTGCCTCAGCCCACGGAATCTGTTCTCCACACAACAAGCAGAACCATCGTGTAAAAAGGAAAACAGGTCCAATGGTGATAATCGCACAGTCCTGCAAATATACTATAAATCACGAAATTGCATACTTACAATGGTAAGTTTTGTGGTATGTGAACTGTATCTAAAAAAATAGATGCTGAGCAGTCAACAAAACAAGTACATATACAATATATATTCTATTTATAATAGGTCCTGCCACTCTCCCGTGCCTTCCCACCCGCTGCATTTGGAGAAACACACAGCACTCGGCATGCTGGGAAGCCCCAGGTGATCGGCCCCTCCTGGCCGTCTACCTCCTGCAGCAGCCTGCTCTGCTCCACTCGCCATGCCAGTCATTCCTCGAACGCCTCCTACAAACTCCAGGTTCAGGATGTCTGCCTCTACTCCACACGGTGCCTGAGACGCTCCGCTCAGCTCTGCAGGGCTGGCTCCTTTGCATCGTTCCGATCTCAGCCAAATGCCATTCCTTGGATTGGCCTCCTCCATCTAGAATAAGCTGGCACCTCCCTCAGCCACTTCCCATGGCTTCACTCTGTTCACTTGTACATGGCATGTACCGTCTGAAATCATCTGACGTGCGGGTTTACGTGTCCAGGTCCACTGACCCTGATTGGCCTGGGCTCCGTGTGCGTGGGGTGCGTGGCGGACTTCTTCACAGCTGTGTCTCTGTGGCCCAGCACACAGCCCAGTGGGAAACAGCAGGCGAGCAGGATTCTGCTCTGGGTGAGTCCACTGCAAAAGCCTGATTCTCCTCTGCGTTGCCACGTTACGGCCACGGGACCGGGTGAAATTACAAAGAGTGTGGTTCCCTATTTGGCTCTTCTTTTTTTTTCTTTAAATATATTTTATTGATTATGCTATCAGAGTTGTCCCATTTCCCCTCCTTCACTCCCCTCCATCCTGCACACCCCTCCCACCCACATTCCCCCCTTTAGTTCATGTCCATATGTCATACTTGTACGTTCTTTAGCTTCTACTTGGCTCTTCTTAACACCACTACTACTGGCTAATTTTCTGAGCCCGGGTACGGAATCACAATCACAGAGGGAAGACCATTTTCATTTAGAAAATATTTGACTCTGCCTGAGTGGGTACATTCTGAAAACTCTTTCCTAAGGGACAACTGTTTCCCAAATAGTTCCAGCTTAACCGTGGCCTCCATCAAGTCATTCAACCTCAACAGGGGAAAGAACCGACAAATCTTCGATGCTTGCTGAGATTCAAATGTCCTCTCATAACTTAAAAAATAAGAGGCAGTGTTGACGCTGAGAAAACAGAAGCCTGGTTGTGAAAGAGACAGGAACACCAAGGGCAGCGTGCTGGCAGGCTTGTTCACATCACCTTACAGGCCAGGAGGGAGGGCAGAGTTCTCAGGTGGCCATGAGACCTCCTGGCCCCTGTATAATCCCAGGACTGTGAATACGAAGGCTTTCACCCCTGTGACTGGGTTCTCTCATATGGCATGAGTGGCTTTGAGAATGGAGATCTTCTGGCCTGGCCTCCTCGTACAAGGTCAGAGGGAGTGGGAAATTTGATGCAGGAGAAGCATTCAGCACAAGTAAGGTGCTCTATTGCTGGCTGTGAAGAGGAAGGGGGCGTGTGGC
Source organism: Sturnira hondurensis (assembly GCF_014824575.4). Lineage (NCBI taxonomy): Eukaryota > Metazoa > Chordata > Mammalia > Chiroptera > Phyllostomidae > Sturnira > Sturnira hondurensis. The sequence continues at coordinate 48,276,647 of NW_028079044.1, forward strand.
AAGGAATGTGGGTGGCCTCTGAGAGTCCTGGGTGGCCCCTGGCTGACAGCCAGCAAAGAGGACAGAGACCTCTGTCCTACAACCACAGAATTCTGCCAATAGCAGGAAAAGGCTTTGAAGAAGACCCTGAGGTCCAGGTGAGAAAGAAGCTGGTGAAAACCTTGATTTCAGCCTTTGTGAGCTAATAAATGGGTCTGTCTTGTTGAAGCCCCTACGTTTGTGAGCACTCGTTCATTACACAGCAACTGAAAACGAATTCACTCCCAGAGAGCACTCCGCCAGATTACAAGGGGGAGTGGATAGGGTACCGAGGATGAGGAGGACGATGGTGATGGGGTGATGCGCATCTGCTGAGGACTTTGCTGTGTGCTCAGTGCTCGGCACAGAGGGCCTCACACCAAGTTTTACAAGACTTTGAAAATGCTAGAAAAACCAAGGCTGCCCCAGGCTCTACTTCAGTCCACCCTCCTACTTAATTTGATTCCATGGACTGATCGCTTCTGCAAACACAACCTGCTCTTGGCAAACTACTGAATCCCAGGAGATATAATCAGCCCCGTTGTTGCACATGAATAAATAAAGGCCATGTGAGACTCTGAGGGAATTTAATACGTCTGTAAGTACCTCTAAGGTTACAGTTTGGAGAATTAAAGCACATTTCATGAAAGGCACTGATTACAAAGCCGGTGATGTAGGGGAAGACAAAATGCAACTCAAAGTAATTTGAGGAAGGTGGAGGCTGCAGAGCTAGTCCTCCAGGAAGCCATGGATATTCCCCCGGAAACGGACAGATCGCAAGGACTGAGGACCGTGCCCAGTGCCACACTGTGCCCGTGCCATGGGTGGCTCAAGCAATGGCTTCCAGTGAAATATACCATTTAAGACAGGCTCAAGTGACTGAAGGAGACCCTACAGAAGGCCAATTACAAATCAATTGTAGACAAACTCTCGGTTAAAGATAACACAGAAATACCTGCGGCGTGAATATTGAAAGTCCTGATGTCGTAACACAAAGAACCATCTTTGACACAAAGGAGGTGACAAATCCGTGCCCACTTTCCCACCTCTCACTGTGGCCTGTGGACTGGTGTTTAAATCCTAGCTGTCACTAATTTCATGACTCTGGGAAGGACCTAGGTCTAAAGGAAAGTTTGCAGCCTGAGCCGAATGCACCATTTCCAGGTGGGCTGGGGAACACTCAGGAATGCTGTCTCCACTACCAACTCCTCGTGCCACTAAACATTGACACAAATTGACAGAAGGAAACCAGCAGCCACACGGCGTAAGATTTAAATCCACTCACCTCCATCCTGCACCAAGCTCACCTCCCCTGTGTACTGATCCCAGAAAATAAAGCAGACTGCCCTCCAGACAGGCATCCAATAGCTGCTTGATGCCAAGACCATCATGGGCCGCCCACGGGCCCTGGACTAGTGATAGTGCCCTGGCCCTACCTCCCCACAAGGGCAGAGACTTTTGTGGGTTTTCTTCAGTGATGTATCCTGAGCACCTACTTATCCTTGTGCCTGGCACATAGTAGTCTCTCAATAAAAATCTGGTGGATAAATGAATCAGTTGATGAGCGTCTACTAAGTGCCAGAGGCTTTATTAGGGATTTTACATGTATTAATTTCTGTAGCTCCCGTAAGAACCCCACAAAATAGCTATGATTAGTATAAATATTTAACAAATGAGGATACAGACTTGGTGATTTCATAAGCTGACCAAGGTCACAGAGCTAGACACTGCCACAGTTCACATCTTACCTGCTTCTAAGCACTACGCAAAATTTTTCTTACTTTAGAAAGACCTTATGAAATGATATTACTTTAAATAATCGTTTTGTTATGATAGTTATTACCCAGGACCGCCCTTTGTCTTTAGATAAACACTGAGAAGTTGAAGGAAGAAGGGAAAATCCCATATTTTATAGAAGTGGAGGGAAGTGAAATAAGCTGCTCAAGATTATGCCAAGCATTATGTAGTCACGGGCATCGGGACAGAATAAGGACACTTCAGTGTGCCTAGGAACTTAGTCTTCTCTGCACAGCCACTCAGCAGCACCAAGTTTGTTCTGCTGCAAGAGGTGAACTCAGCTCATCTCCTTCTGATGAATTAGTGGGAAAGAAATATCTGTGCAAGCCATGTAGAACGGCAGATACCGTGTATGTGGGTGCAGCAGAGCTGCTGAACTTAGAGGCGGATAGCGCATTTGCTTGTTTCTGCCCAGTAACTTTCCACTAGCAACCAACAGGCACTTATTGAACACCTACTGCGTGTAGGATGCTGTGCAAGGAATTATGGGGTGGGTGGCAGAAGGCACTCTCACCCTGTGTAGGGATCGGGAGGGGTGCTGACACCCATGGACTACCCACTTTGCCAGCAACTTGCATACCTTGTCTCACCTGACCACCAAAACAATGTCATGACACTGGCCCTGTTTATACCCAGACATATCAAGGGACCTACCCAAGGCCAAGCAGCCGGTGAGTGGAAGAGGTGGGATTTGAACCTAGATCTCTCTGATTCAGAGCTGCAAGTATGACTTCTGTACTACCACAGCATCTAATTTTATAATGACCAGTTTTCCTGTGTGTTGTTGTGACAAGAGGGATGGTAGAAAACACAAGTGGATTTATACGACAAAAATTCCACAACTATTTTGTTTAGGGCAGGATCTCCAGCACCTTGGACAACACCACACACACACATTGCAGTACAAAAGGAAGAATGCATGAATGAATATTTGACTAGTTTTTAGCATGAGAATACCCAGGGCTTATCATATTACCTGCCATTGCATTTTGGGGGGGACAAAACAATGTTTCCACTTATTTATAGGCACTTTGTTTTCCCAAGTCCTAGCACTTCACTGTCCTAGTTTTATAGACAAGAAGATATATCTCAGAGAGAACAGGAGCTTGCTCTGGGAGAGTCTCTGGCCTACCATGATGTTTTACACAGGAAACAGGCAGGCTATGAATATTTTTGAGGAGGCATGAGATCATCAAATCTCTGCTGCAGAAGGAACTCTGTCCATGATGGATAAAAAAAATATCAGGGTGGGGAGCTACGAGACAGGAGAAGAGCCATCTCATTAGCACACCGGTTCAGTTCGGACATGCAACATGAGGTCTGGCTTTCGCGATCCCGAGCCCATTCTACAGATGATCAACCTGAGGCTCAGAAAGGGAAGGTGACTTGTCTCGACCGACAAAGCTAGAATGCGGTAGAGCCCGGATTCGCATGGATGCCCACCTGTGAGATGGGACACAGCCTCACAAGTCTGATGAGCCTCTGGTCTCCCACTGGCGCCCTTCAAGGGGGAGAGAACAGTGTGAGCTGGAGCTGCGGCTGGGTGACTTCGGTTTGGAGCAGCAGGTTCGAGCGGGCAGGGAGGGATTCTACCCAGAGGAACCGCAAGGGTTTGGCGGGTCCGAAAGGAAAGACACGAAGGATTCTGAGAAGTTGCCGCCTGATGGGAGCCCAGCAAAAACAGTCAGTAAAGAGTAAACTTTGTTCTTGCTCTTGTTTGAAGATTATATCAGAATCCTCACCCAGTGAGAGAAGAGTTGTGTCATGGAAGGAGCGAGATAACTCTGGGGTTGGAGACGGGGTGTCACATCCTGCGTCCCAACTTAGAGTTGCGTGTCCCTGGCTCCATGGCGTCACCTTCCTGAGCCTCAGTTTGAAAACAAAATAAAGCTACTACAATAAGCGCTCCACAAACGTTCATTTCCCTTCCCTTCCCTGATGAACGTGGAAGTGTAAAAATGCCCAGCTGTGGTCCTTGTACCCAGATTCTAAGCTCTTAGCATAATGTATTGCTCTCCCCACCTAGTCTGATCGCTGCGCCGTGCCCGGGTGCCCATCCCTAACTGGACATAGGAGGGACATCAGCAGCAAACACACTTCCTGAGCCTCGGGGGCCAGCTCCTGAGAGGAAAGCCGCAGCCTCATGTAGAAGGCGGGGGTCCTGGATGTCACCGAGCACGTGCCAGTACTGACATGGGGCAGAGGTTCCCGATCTTCCCACACGCCCTGGAATCTCGGGACCGGACCAGCGAGAGCAGACCGCGCGGGGTTCCCACGCGTTAGGGGGAACGCTTTCTCCAAATGTGTTCGCCACCTGGACCATCCAGGGTTTCTTCTTCTTGAGCTTGAGTTTTTCACATAAAAGATGTTTCCATGTTTATTTTTATAAAAGGACATTTTATATTATCACCTGCCATAAGTAGAAGGCAACTGTAAAAATAAGTACTTTTTAAAAAGACTGTGACTAAATCACAGCTAGATACTGTTGCTTGGCTGAAATTCTGAGCCCAGGGCTTGCTCCTTTTTTTCGGTTTAAGAAAAGGGAGGAGGGAAGAGAGGGAGAAAGGGAGGGAAGGAGGAAGGAAAGAAAAGGGAAAGTAGCTAGGAAGTGACAAAGAAGTGTTAAAATATAGACTACAGTAGACCCTCCCCCTTATCTGCAGTTTTGCTTTCTGTGCCTTCAGTGATATGTGGACACACACAGTGCAAATAAGTGAAATGGAAAATTCCAGAGGTAAACGTTAATAAGTTTCAAACTGCGGCTATTCTGCGTGGCAGGATGCAATCCCACAGCACCCCACTCCACCCTGCCCGGGGCGCGGCTAGCCCCTTTGCCCAGTGATCAGATCCACACACTGTTGTGGTCCCCCAGTGCTTGCGTGTTCAAGCCATTCTCATTCCACACAGCAATGGCCTCAAAGCACTGGGAGAGTGATGCCGGCCATTCAAGCATGCCACAAGGAGGCGTACTGCGCTCTCTTTCAGCGAAAGGGTGCGTATACACAGGGCTCAGTAGTATCCGTGGTTTCGGGCATCCTCTGGGGGGTCTCAGAATGTACCCCCAGAGGATTAGGGGAGACTGCTGTATCCCTTACATGAAATGTCCTCCTTTTAACCAGAAAGATTGGAAGATCAAAGGGTAAAACCTCTTACACTGTGTGATTCAATGTTACCTATTTCCCCACTGACTTTCTGAAACCATCTCATGGACAAAACCCATGTTTGGGAAATGTGGAGCCAGCCCCTGGACGTGCAGTGGGAGCCGGGGGCCTGGTCTGAGGGCCTGGAGTTCCTGTCCCCCCGGCCCCGCAGTGAGTCGGGGTTCCTCTGCCGCCTCCTCCAGTCGCACAGAAGCCTGGGACACGGTGCTGCTCTCGTTTCTGCCTGTGTCAGCCCATCACCATTTATGAGGAACTCGGGAGCCTTGAGCTAAAAGTCTTTTCATTATTTATAGAAGCATGGATTTTATCGTAAAAGTAACAACCACAGCCCCAAACACAACCAATGGAGAGAGATAAAAAAGCTACCCACAATCCCACTACCCTATCACTTGGGAACCGTTTCGGTCAGCACTTCATTTTTGCATTTATTTACATAACTGCAATCACAATATGCATACATTTATTTTCTAGCATCTTGAATGGTCCTGTCATATCTCCTGAGGGATGTAAGGTGTCACCTCCAGCTATGGAACATGTGCCTGCCCATGCCCAAAGCCTTGGGAAAGAACTGAGTTTCCTCTGCGATTATTTTCAAGTGTTATCTGTCCCTCAGTGTCCTCATTTGCAAAATGGGTGTGTAATGCTAACATACCGACTTGGGGGCAGGTCCGAGGATTCAGAGGTGATGTATGTAAAATACTCAGAGCCAGGGCTTGCAGGTGGAAAGAGCAGTGAGTTTTTCCTGGGTTATTCTCACGCAGTGGACCTGCTCCAGGCCAAGGCTGGAGCTAGGCAGGCCCCTGCAGAAACCGAGGGTTGACTTTGAAAGTTGAGATGGATTCAGCTCTGCTCCAGGTCCGTTAGCGCTTCTCTCTGCGGGGCAGCTCACGTCGGCCCCCCAGGTCCTCCAGGATCTAATTTGTGCCCAGTGTTGTCCTGCCATCTTCTGCAGTCTGTTTCTATTTGTGAGCATGGTGCTTAGTGTCAACGGCCTGGAGAACTCCTACCCGTACATCAAAGACCCACCAGATGTGCTCTCCTACGGGAAAATGTCCCTTCTCCCTGAAACTCTCTCCTTTTGTATTATGTCTGTAGCCTATACGTGCATCTAATGTTGCATTTAGCAACTGAACTCTAAATATACAAGTGTCCTATGAAGACAATTTATTGGTTTTAAAAATTACAGATCAGGTTAGAATAGTAACCACCCCTGTGTCTCCACACCCACCAAGAAAGTAACTCAGTTGCTTCTTCCACCACTCATCTCCGAGTCAGTCATGGAAGTGACACAGGTTTCTACTGTCTCTTACATAATTGAATCACACTTGATGTACTGTTTTCCTACACGGCCTGTCTCTGACAGTTCAGCATATTGGAACACACAGCTGACCTCTTCCTTTCTAACTACACCGGACTTCAAGGCATACACTTGTCACAATGTATTTTGCTCTTCCCCAGCACACCTGCGGCCACATCCTTACACATGTTTTCCGGGGCATATACCATTTATTTGTTTGTCTGTTAGCCTGCGTTTCTCGGACACTGGGTCTATATTTGACTAATGTCACCAGTCCTTTTAACCCAAACAGGGTCTGTTACAAAATGTTCAGTGAGTTGTTGGCGAATGAATGAAGGAATGAACAAATGAAAGAAGAGAAAATCTAAGGATCGCTTTCGAATCCAATCTGCGGACCTTGAGAATTCAGAGCATGGGCAGTTTTCCACATGGGCCCCCCCATTATTTTAGGGGAGGCCAGTGGCTTACAGTAAAAAAACTCCTGTCACCATTTTTGATTCTTGTGCAAATGTACGGAGCCTTTGGGGTCAGGCAAAGGGGATTTAAACAAACCCGGGAAATAAATAAATCATTGCTTTGAAACAGCCAAGTGGATACTTCCCATAAACCATTTTCCTACAGGAGAGAAGAAACATAGGTAGAAAAAAAGTGTCCGAAGCAGCAAATTTATGAAGAAGCTATAAATGTAATGGCCACTGGAGATCTACGGAGAAATGAGTTTCTTTAGTACCCCGTCTTCAGGGTAATGAAGGTGGGGTGCTGGTTTCTTTTATGAGACGTCATGGAGTTGCCAATATAAACAACAATTTATTTTGAATTTTTTTCATTTTTGTTGAATTTATTGGGGAGACATTGGTTAGTAAAATTACATAGGTCCCAGGTGTACAATTCCTTAATACATCATCTGTATACTGTTTTGTGCATTTACCACGCCAAGTCATTTAGCAAGAGCAGAGTAATTTCTTTGCTTAGGCAATCCTGCTCACTGCCCTGATAATGCCCAGTTGCTCATTTGCTCTTTCTCTCCAAGAAGCTGGAAGTATTTGATAGATTGTTACAGCCTGTACGTTTCCCATTACATCAGATTATTTAATGGAGTGCTCCCTTTCAGAGTTGAGACAGCACGTCCTTTCCTCTTCCCTGCCGTTACCCAGGCCGGCCCTTCCATCCTGGAATGCCTCCCCGCTCCCGCCTCCCTGGCTACCGGCTCCGACCCCAGGCCGCGCCCAAGCACTCTCTTCTCCTGAGAGGACTCAGTGCCTGGGAGAAGTACGTTGTAGCGAGAGAAGCAGGAGCGGAAGGCTCTGATGTGTGACTGCATGTGCTTTCAGCACTCGGAGTCCCACCCACTTCCACATTTTATAAAAACAGAGGTTATTGGTATCTGCCTCATAAAGTTCTTGCGGGCAATGAGATGTTTATGAATTACTTGCCCACAACCACCATCCAAGAAACTACAGTCATTGTACTAATACCTGTTATTAGTCTTTTGGTCACCTGGTGTTCCATCCTTCAAGGCTGAGTTGGGGTGCCTCCTCCGTTTCCTCAGCATCCTGCGGTCCCCCCTGTGGTGGATCTTACGACACTGTCCTGGGGGCATCTGTTTACCCGCCTTTCCCCCCCCAGCTGTGGTCCCTGGAGAGTCGAGGTTTTCCACGAACTCCGACACATTCTAACCCCCACTGCTGTGCATGCATTTTCTCTCTTCTGCCTCATTTTATCCGCACCATATAGCCAGAGATTAAACGGGGTAAGTTTTGTATTTTCTTGGGGCAGCAGAGCAAATGAGGTTCAAAGAGGCTGAGTGTCTTCCCCAGGGTTCCCCGGGCAGGAAAACCTCCAAGTGCACAGTGAGACTGTGTCATTGTCACTTCGCTCCGTTGGCCATCCCAACTCCCTGTTTGCTCAGGGACAAGGGAAACACCCCTGAAAAGCTAAGAATGTTCCGTCCACATTATTGTTTGAACAGGAGGAAGGAACGAAAACAGTAGTAACAAACACTTACCTGCCACCAACCTCGTGCCAGACACTGGCCCAAGCACTTCCCAAGCATGAACGTGTTTCGTCCTAACCCAAACCCTGCAGTGAGAACTATTATGGCCATGCTACAGAGGTAAAAGTGAGACAGTGTACAGTTTACCAAAGGCTGCTCAGTTGGTAAATGTCGGCATTTCCTACTCTTCCCATACCGGACTCCACCTTAGTGGCTTCCAAAAGCTGATCTGCAGACCTTCTCCGGTCTCTGCATCTCCATACGCAGGGACAGCCATAACACAGGGTGGACAGTGTTCACGAACATCACCTCCCAACTAAAAACAGCCAAGGGGCTAGAGCGCTGATTCCCGCATATTGGCCTCTAGGGGGAGCTCTGCCCTGTTCAGAGCTCACCTATCCGACACCATGCATGAGCAAGGGGAGGACAGCTGGGGTTCCAACAAGATTTGTTGGTCCATTTCTTCTAATAGCGGCACTCCAATACTCTGCTTGTCCTTCCACTCCCATGTGAGTCACGTGCAGCTGCCCCGCCCCCAACACACTCGGGCTCAGGCCCCAGATCCAGGCAGTCAGTGGGGTGACTGCAAGTGAGTTCCACGAGGGGCAGGCAGACATGGGTGTTCGAGGGAACTATGGAGAAAGACATCTGTCTCCTGGCTGGGGCAGCCATTTGCTAGGATGGCATCCTGGGCTGGTGGTTGTGGTCTTGCTTCCAGGAGGAGAGCGTCTGAGAGAGAATGGAGCTGACGCAGAGCAGAGCTGAGAGACGGAGAAACACAGGGGTTCCGGACACAGCATTTGAGCCCCTGGACTGCGCCCGGCTGGCTTTGGGTAAGGAAGCGAGATAGAAAGGCCAAGCCCATGGAATACTGTCTGTGAAGGGGGCCTGTGTTTGGGCTGAAGTTAACCACACAGTGAACAGTCTGTGACTGTCACTTATACGAATGGGCGTCCCATAACGTCCTAAATTTCAGGAGTGGGCCTCAGGAGGGTCACACCTATGTTAAAATACACAGTAGACACCCGAGGGATTCAACAGCACCATCATACATGAACATGAACAAATTATAGGAGCGATCTCTGAGGAGACTTTTGGCCCATCCATGGGGCACTGCACCATCTCCAAGAGGAGGGTGGACCTCGAGTTGGGCCCAGTCCCTTTGAGAGACCTGCTGTCTCGCAGAAGGACACCAGCTCCTCCCCCAGATCAGTGCACCCCGTCCACCAGCCACCCTTACCTGGCGACATGCCACAGATGCCCCCAGGCACCCAGGAAGGCAACTCGGCCTCACTCCTGCCCACTCCCTACCAAAATTCTGGCAGAGGGAAGCATTATCGAGGGAGGACTTTGTGCAGGGTATCAGTTGCCCCAGGTATTCTAAACCCAACCCTTGGACCACAGAAGTCCAGCAGAAAGATGTGCAGCTGTGCTGCCCCCTGAAAATCTGCTTCCTCTGACTGGTGCGGGGGCGACTATGCACATGGTTTTCTCCTGGTGGGGAGACCCCCCCAAAGCTGCTGCACAGGGTTCCAGTGGCCACCAGCTGCCCTCTGTTTCCAGGCCCTGGGAAGGCTCTAATCTGAGCTCTAAGTTGACGGATCATGACGGGCCTCCTCCCAGGGCACAACGCTGCTCTGGGGGAGACCCAGGCTTCTCCCTCTCCCCTTCGCCTGGTTTCAGAGTGCTCTGCGAGCCACTGGAACGTCCTCAGCAGTAGGTCGTCTAAACCGTCTCTGGAAGAGCTGCTTTCCTCTTCTCCAGGGGCAGATTCACTGAGGCTCCTCCGCTTCTCTTTCCGGAACTCAACCCCTCATCTGGCCGAGCGGGAGCACATATTTATGAATGGTGTTCCGTGCACGAATGCTGTGCTGGAGGGTGAGACCCCACCCCCAGAAGTTTGCATTCATGCAGACTGTGGGGGTTCACTCCCAAGAAGCATGACAGCCTGTTCTGGAAGTGGGCCATGGTCACCACTCCCGGCTCTGATCCTAGCTGCTGACTTTGCACAGGTCACCCTCTCAAGGCTTTTAAAAATTTTTTATTTATTTTTAGAGAGGGGAAAGGGAGGGAGAAAGTAAGGGAGAGACACATCAGTGGGTGGTTGCCTCTCTCGTGCCCCCTACTGGGTCGTGGCCTGCAACCCAGGCGTGTGCCCTGACTGGGGATCAAACCGGTGACCCTTTGGTTTGCAGGCCGGCACTCAGTCCACTGAGGCATACCAGCCAGGGTCCCCCTCTCTTGGCTTCAGTGACCTAGTCTGGAACTGGGGGTCCCAATGCCTCCCTCACAGAATTAGGAGCATTAAATGACATAATGGATAGCGAGAGCCTAGCAAAGTGCCTCGAGATAAAAAGAACTAACATGACTAAGCACCTGCTGCAGGGCAGGGATCTGCAAGTGTCGTAGGTTCTGCTGTTACCCCTACCATACAGCAGAGGCGCTGGGGCCCAGAGGACGCGGCCCGGAGTCACAACACCACTAAAGGCAGCTGCTGGGCTGGAGCCTGGGCGGTGTGGCTCCAGCCCCGCGGGCTCTCCTGCAGCTCCTGAACCACAGTGGCCCTCAAGCGTTTGCATTCTCCTCTCTCCCTTTGCTCCACGTGACACACTTTCTCTCTTCTCCCCTCCATGGGCTTACAGAAGAGATGCCTGGCCTGGGTGTGACCGCTCAGTTTCTCCTGCCTTCCCCTTCACCGGGACTCACAATGCAATGCACAGCCCCCGGAGAACCCAGCCGTGATTGACTGCGCAGTGACCTGCAAACCCCATCTGTTCCCGGCCTTCAAGCAGAACCTCACAGAAATTCACGGCAGAGGAGGAAGGCTTTTTCCACTCTAAAGGCCACGAAGAATATCCAGCAGGCTCCCTCTGGAAACCACGTTCTGAAGCTCAAGTTCATAAACAGTCCAGGTGGACAAAGCAGACAGGAGCCATTTTCCATCGAGGAGATGCACAGGGCAGGTTCTGGAAGGCCACAGCTGCTAACTCTTTAGGACCACATGACACAGAGTGCGGCCACGAACCAGCACTGCCTGAGACCTTGTTCAAATGACGAGTCTTCGGTATCGCCCCAGACCTGCTGAATCAGAATCCCCATTTTAATCCCATTCACGGGCCCGCTGCCATGGGAGCAGTGCAGGTTTCGGGAGAATGGTTGCCGTCCCCACCTCCTGGTGATGGGAGCAGACGCATTCTGGGTGAGCACAGTGACTGGTGAGCAAGAAGGACAGCAAAGACAGGGGTCTTTCAGGAAAAGTGAACAATTAAAAAAACTTGCACAGCCAAATTAGGTTTATAGACAATGCAAAAGTGCGATGCACTGGCCTATCTCCTGAGGACACCAGCGTGATCACAGAACTCTTAGCTGTATCTCCCCAGTACACGCCTCCACTGATGGCTTTGTCACAGCGTGTTAACGTCACATGTGTCTCTCTCCCGTGGACTGTGAGCTTCTCGAAGATAAGGAGTGCATACGAATGATCTTCCGGGGGACAGGCCTTTTGCAGGACGGGCTTCCCCTGCCAGGTGAGCGTTCCAGGAACCCATCTGGATCAGTGCGCCAGTGGGCGTTGTTGTGAGAGGCTGTGTTTGGCTTCAGTGAATTTTTTTTTTTGAAGACTCTTTCAATCCATTTGCCCATTTCACCATGGGAGATTTATGTGTGCACCTGCCCATGCCACGCTGAGTGTTCAGCTGGTTTTGACCAAAAACAGCATGACCCCCGTGTCTCTCCCTCCCTATTCACCGGATCTTGCGCAGAGCGAGTTACTTTTGTTTCCCCGGATAAAAAAAGTCCTTGGAGGGAAATGTTTTGCTATGTGGAAGAGGCGAAACAGAAAACCACGGAGGCACTGAAAGGCACCCACATTGAGGAGTTCAAAACTGTTTCGAACAGTGGAAAAAACATCTCAATAGGCGTACTGCATTAAATGGAGAGTACTCTGAAGGTGACTGCAGTTTAAACATGTAAGAACAAATACACAATTTTTAATAAATAAATTCTGGTCTATTCAGGTCGCCCCTCATATTAACTCCCATTGCATTCCCAAAGGCAGGTAGAGAATGACCTAAAGAAATGAGTGGAGGACACTGCTCGGAAATGACAAGATAAGGACCCTCGGAAGTCCTCTCTTCAATAAAGGCAGTAGAAACGAGTCAACTTTTTCAGAGCTCTGGAAATTAACCAAAGTCTTAGAATAACCCTGGAGTATTCATTCAAGGGAAACTGCTGAATCTCAGCAGCAATAGCAATCATTGCCGCCTTTTAACTTGCCGCTGTCCCATTTCCCCTTCCCAGCCCATGACAGTCTTGAAAACTAATGGTCCTGCAAATCCGAGTGAGAACCGGCAGGCGTCAGCCTCTGGAGGGCACACAGCGGGGTCGCAACGCCTTCCAAACCCAGTTCCCGGAGAGCTGCCATTTCTCCATCTGTTCAGCAGCTCCCTAGAAAACCCCCCTTTCGGGGTCTGTCTCCATGGGCCCGAACTCAAAGCCTGGCCAGTGAAAGCAGATTTTTTTCTGAGAGGATTCTGTTGACAACGGTCAGTGGATATCGTTAAACATTGCAGCTGACCACGGTGGCAGTAACAGTCGGGGAAAACGATAAGCCAGACAAAGGCCTTAAAGAAAAATCTGGGCCCAAGGGGCTCCTGGGAATCGGGAGCCGAGCATACACGCAGGATGGACTAAGGCAGAGGACAGAGTGCCCGCTTCCACATGAAGGCGTACCCCCTAACTCACACAGGGAGCCCCTCTCTGCTGAGGCAGAGACAGGGAGACTTAGGGCCCCGAGGGTTGAAGGAAACCCCTGCCCAATCATTAACTGACTTCTAAGCTACCTGAAGACGAAAGTAGCCACTCATAAAAAACCTGATTTTACAGAATTAATTCAGAAAACTCACTAAAATAACATACACCACCACCACCAATAATAAATCTGCAAAAAATGAACGCTGGTGGCCTCTGTTATCTGGAGTTGCCACATTCTATTATTGAAAACGTCTAGTGTCGAGTAAAAAAAAAATAGGAACCATGCAAAGAAAGAAAGCATTGCTCACATACGGAAACAAACAAGCAAACAAAAATAGTCGATCGAAATTGCCCTTGTGGAAGGCCAGTGCCACGATCACAGAACTGTTGGCTACACCTTCACAGTGGATGCCTCTACTGAGGGGGCCCAGATGTGAGACTTACTAGACCAAGACATTGAGTCTGCTATTTTAAATATACCCTAAGAACTAACAGAAACCACCTGTAAAGAAATAAAGGAAAATATGGGAACAATGTCTCACCATATAGAGAATACCAAAAGAGAATACATGTACCCAAACCAGGTAAAGGCATCAAAAGAAAACTGTAGATCAATATCCACCATGAACATGAATACAAAATACCTCACCAAAACAGTAGTGGGCTGAACCCAGTGACAAATGGAAGAAATCATACTCTGTGACCCAGTGGGACCTATTTTAGTAACAGAGTTGGTTCAGCATAAGTGATCAGCCAACAACATACACAATACTGATAAAATAAAGGAGAAAAAAAACCTCTGTGTGATCATCTCAATAGACACAGAAAAAATGTTTGGCAAAATCTAACACCTCTGGGGGAAAAAATTAAACAAACTAGAAATAGAAGGGAACTTCCTTAATCTGATAAAAGGTATCCACACAAAAAACCCCACAAAACAGCTAACAACATACGTAATGTACAGCAAAAAAATAAATTCCTCCCCACCCAAAGTAAGCAACCAGATGTCGTCTCTTTACTGCTTTTACCAACACGACTGAACATTCTACCTGGGATGGTCAGGGGAGGAAGAGAAAGAGAAGGCATTGGAGTTGAAAGGAAGAATTAAACTGTTTGCAAATGACATGATCTTACATATAGAAAACCCCAAAGAAACCACTAAAAAACCAATCAGAACTAATAAATGAGTTCAGCACAATTAGAGAGTACAGCTCAATATCCAAAAATCAATTATATTTCTATGTGAAAAATAAATGGACAATCTGAAAATTAAATTAAGAACAGAATTCTATTTACATTATCATCAGAAAGAATAAAACACTTAGAAATAAGTTTAATAGAATAAGTTCAATACATGTGCATGGAGAACTCTTGCACATGATTGAAGTTATTTTTTAAAAATTTAAATAAATGTTAAGACATCCATGCCCCTGGACTAGGAGACAACATTATTAAGATTAAAAATACCCTCCAGACTAATTCACAGATGCAGTACAATCCCTACCGAATTTCTAGCTGCCTTTTTTTTTTTTTGCAGAAATTGACAAGCTAACAAGCCGAGACCACCTCGCTCCGAGCTGACCTGTTTTCTCCTTTCTTCTCCAATTTCTCAGGTGGGCTCCAAATATAATGAGCAGGTCACACCCAGCGCATGCTGACACACACTATAGATTTTCTCCCATCTGAACTGTGGGAAGAGAAGCGCTCCGTCACCCTTTCCCACAGGAGTGAGAATATTCACTCACTTAACAATCATTATTTACTGAACGTGCCCTGTGCGTCAAGCATTGCTCTTGCAGCTATACAGCCACAAACAGAGCAGGCAGAAGTTCCCTCCTCTTAGGGAGCTTCCATTTCGGTGGGAAGGTAAGCCATTAAATAAGAAGCAATCAATGCACATTGTGTCAGACTGGGAGAAGTGCTAACGAGCATTGTTAGGCCAGATAAGAGGGAAAGGGTGTGAGCACCTGGCCGGGGAGGGGGCATGAAGTGTGCTCGAGAGTCAGTGGCTGGTATGCACTACCAGGAAAATTGTTTCTAATGATGAGGAAGACTTTTAATCGGTGATAGTTTCTTGCTTCTCACCACGGGATGCCCCCCAGCCAACTCCCATCCTCGCTAAACCGGCAGCTAAAATGAAATGTTATTTCCTTGGGGGCTTCACAGTTCTTCGTGAGTCCATTTCTGCCCTGATCCATCAATGCGCCATCCAACCCTCCATCCACCCATCGAATTTTATATTCAGCCTCTCACTCATTATTTCATTCCTTTATTATTGAGACAAAATTCACAGACCATAAAAAGCCACTTTCATTGGTTTTTAATATATTCTCAAAGTTAAGCAACCGTGGCTACTATCTATTTCCAGCACATTCCATTACCCCCCAAAGAAAACCCATATGAACTCACCATTCCCAACAGCCCTAAAATGTAAATCTCTCCTAAGGGGGTGAGAGGCAGACAAGGGACCTAGGAGTATGCACGCAATCCAGCTCTGAACCTGGGTGGAGATAAATAACTAGGGACGGGAGCTGGGCCATCCTGAAACTACTGATCCTGCTGACGCATTTATCTGTCTTCTCCCTGAAGACGGAGTCACCCTCTCCTTTTCATTTCTGTGCTCCCTAGAGCAGCCATCTTCACACACGGCTGCCTCTCTGCCCCAGTCAAGGCTGCCCCGCCTGCCCTCCCCAGCAGGGCTCGGCTTTGCTAATGACCTGCACAGTCCCATCAGACCCAGCTGTCTCCTTCTCGCTGTGCAGACAGGCCTGTGCCCCCGCAAGCATCCTCGGTCCCGGCGGCCCACATCCGCACCCTGGGCTCTGCAGCAGGCTTCCCAAATGGCGGTGGATGTTCTGAAGCTTGGAGAGAAAGGCAACGTGCGGATCCTTCTGCTTCCTGCAGAGGAGAGGCGAGTGGCAGGATGTGTGGGTGGCCAGCACAGCGGGGACCCAGCTGGCAGGAGCTGCTGTGACTGGGGGAACAGGGAAGAGTACATCGGCCATGGTCTTGGGGGTGGGGGGCGGGGTCAAAGCAGACCTCACCACCTCACTGCGCAGCTTCCTGTTCCCAGCCTTCACCTGCACGACCCCTGGAGGCCAGTGTCAACACTCTGCTTCAGGAATGAGGCTGCTCCACTTTGCTGCACTTCAGCCACAGAATCAAGCTCCTCGCCTGTAGCACCAGGGCTGGGACTAGAAGCTTCTCTATGCCATGCCCCGAGCGAAGGACAGAACTCACGCAGCAGGTGGAAAAGCACCAGCATACAGGGAGCTAACTGTCTCACCTGGCATGTGAGACAGTGTACAGGTAGACAGATCGATACACTCACACAAGTCTGAGTCCTCAATGGTGATGTCAACGAAGGCTTCTTTGGGGAGTGTAACCTCTGAACCGAGGGGTTCGGGATGACCAGGAGGGGGCGGGCATCCAGGCAGTGGGCGCAGTGCAAGCACAGAGGAAGGGGCCAGCAGGCTG
The DNA here is from genome assembly GCF_014824575.4 of Sturnira hondurensis. NCBI lineage: Eukaryota > Metazoa > Chordata > Mammalia > Chiroptera > Phyllostomidae > Sturnira > Sturnira hondurensis. Next base: position 48,293,142 of record NW_028079044.1, read on the forward strand.
CATCCAGCAATGGGGCGTCTTGCAGCCCTCTTGTATAATGATCTGCTCTTGAGCTTGGAGACAGGTACTAGGGAGCATGGAGGCAAAGAACAGAAGGCACTGTGGCCCCCCTGACCCCCTGGAGCTGTCACACCAGCCTTGGACAGGCTATGTCCACACTTCCTGCACACGGGGTGGGGGAGGGGGGAACACACACATCTCATTTCGTTGTCCGGGTTTTCTGTTTTACACAGCAGAACCTAACCCTAGCTGAGAAACACCAGCGCTCAGCATTTATTGAGTTCTTACTACGGATGACTGGCTAAGTCCTTGAAATAAACTGACCCATTTAACTCAGTAAGGACCCTGTGAGTGGGTAGAATCATTGTCCCCATTTTAGTCAAGGGACCCGAAGTGCTGAGGTCTGAGTAATGGCCCCAGACTCCAGAATTACTAGGAGGAACATCTGGCATGAATCCTCTAGGTGACCCCAAACCCGAAGCTGATGCTCCCTCACTCTCCCGTCTCACTGAGCCGGAGCTGAGCTGGCTTCGTGCCCTCATCCCGAGGGTCTGGTGCTGACCCTCCTGCCACTTTAGGTGGTGACCGGGGACCGCTCGGCCTGGCTGCTCCAGCTCTCACAGCTGGGTCCTGGGCTTGGCACCTGCCTGGGAACCGTTTGCTTGTAGGCAGTGACTTTAGGGTGTTCTCGCTGGGCCCTCCCAAGGGCTGCCTTCCGGGGGCTGGAACCCCACCTCCAGGCCCAGGGCTCTGATTCCTACAGAAGGGCTCATCTGATGCTGACCCACTGATGGCCAGTGCCCTGAAGAGGGACCGCCCCAAGGGCACTGACCCAGCGAGCTGCTGCTAACGATGACTCCCAGAGCTGGGGCTGGTTGAACCAGCCAATTACCCCAAATGGCCAGAGGCATTTGGAGCCAGAAGTCCACCTAAGTAGACTATAAATGTTAAATCACCATTCGGTTTAAAGAAAATTTTGTTGATGAAACCAAAAAAGACAAGTGACCGCAGAGGCCAAGAACAGAGAGGGAAGTGCAGCAGGAAGGAGGAAGTGGCCCCAGGAACCTTGCAGGAAACAGTTTGTGTCTCCCTTTTATTGGGTCCTGGGGACGTGGTGGCCCTCTTGATGGCGCAGGTGAGAGCAGCAGCCTCGGAGCTCAGCTGGCCTAGAGGGACACCTGTGACTTCATCTTGGCCTTCTAGTGCAGACTGACAGCTGGCTCTGCCTGTGCCCAGAGACCATCATGCCTTGGACATTAAGAATGATCTCTTTTCCCTGAGGTTAGAGGTTTGATGGGCACCTTGTACAAACAATCAGATCAATATAGACCTGCCTGAGACGGTTTCAATGGAGGCGGGGAGCGTGGATGTTTCGGAAACAGAGAGATGGGCCATCCTGAAGAAGGTAGTGGGGTCGGGGGCTAAGGTCAGGGTGTGGGGACAGAAGGTACCTGGAGGGAAATTGTGTACCAGGCAGAGGGAACAGTGCATGCTAGTTCACGGAGGCCAGAAGGAACATGGCTCATTTGGAGAACTGCAAACAGTGAAGGATGGCTAACGTATTAAATTTGAGGTTGAGGGGCGGGGTACCCAAACACACTGATTCAGAACGTCTGAAAGGGAAGTCTGCAGACTTTGAACATTTTACTTACTTTTTATTTTCATTAAAATTATTTTCAAATGAAAAAATACATTTATGTGGCCCAGAGTCCACTCCCCATCACAACAGGCAACCATTGCTTCTAGTTCTTACACCTTCCTTCAGACACATTTTATGCAAGCACAAGAAAAATGTGCGCACGGTTTTTTTTCCTCCCCAAATTGTTTCCCACATAAATGTTACCCACTGCACACCGTCCTGCAGTTCACTTTTGTCCCATGGAAAGGTCCCCTGCCGGTGGTTCCAGAGCGTTCCTATTCCCATGGAAGCCAGACCCTGAGGGATTCTGGGGGAAGTCCAGGGTTCAAGCCCCCTTGGGGAAGGCTGGTTACTTTATCTGTCCACTGGGCCAGCAGGCATTCCTGGCGAATTCCGATTGGATGGACCAAGGGAATGAATAAATAAAAAATGAGGTGGGAGAAGAAAAACACACATCTTGAAACGTGACAAGGATGAAAAGAGGAAGGGGGGGTGCCTATTAATATCTACCCTGGGAGGCATCTTGCTCCGAGATCTGAGAAACGGCACCTCCTCGCTCAGGGAAATGGAATGTAATTAGGGAGGGGCCGTGGCGTTCCCCTGCAGGTGCCCGTGGCCTCCTCCAGAGTCGGGCACACAAGTTTTTAAAAGTCTCAGCCCAACAATACTTTCCTGCCTCTCTGAGAAATGAAGCCATTTAAATTGTTTACAAGGTCATGGAACAGAGCCCCAAGGCCAGGCCATGATGGAGACACTTTCTCTGTTGGCAGAGGGGACGCTGGCTGAGAAAGGCCAAGTGCCTTCTTCCTCTGCCTCCTCAGATCTCCCTCCGTCCCAGCACCTACAAGCCCCAGATTGTCTACCGTCGTGTCTGCTTCCCCAGCTGGCGGGAAGCCCTCTGCGGGCAGGGACCACATCGCATCCGTCATCTCCTCTGCACACCGGCGACCTGTTCACACATGGGCTGACCAGAGTCCTACTACAAGGTGTGTGTGTGGGAGTGGGGGGGCAACTTGAAAGAACATCTCTATGAAGGGAAGGGAAGAAAGGAAAAACAAAGGAAAGATGAGAACAGACTGTGGTTTGTTCCACCACAGAGAAAGTGACACAGTTTCCTGCGTTTTTCCTTCCCAACAGGGAAAGCCCTTTGGTGCCGGTTCACGTGGCGGAATGTTGGAAGCAGCGGCTACCCACAGGACAGAGCGCCCTGCTGGGAGATAAGAATACATAGCTCTGTGCCACGATTTCTATTTTTGTGCCCAGTAGGAAGGGCTATTTCTGTCTCAACTTGGTGGGGTTGCGGGAGGCGGGCACACTGTACACCTCGGTCCGTCAGAGAGTGGCAGGTTTTAAAAATGGATACCTGCTGAGAGGTGTCCCAAAAAGCCATTCAGGGGCTTAAGATGGCAGCAGGGAGACAGAAACTCGGAACACATCAGCGCTTGGCATTGTGACCCTATGGCTGTAAGATAACCCACCTTACGTCCAGGCAGGCAGGGGAGCGCTGTGGTTTCCGGAACTACCCGGGGGATCAGTCCCACTCACTCTGCACACAGACAGATCTCCTGGGGACCCCACCCCCGACACTGTGTTTTAAGCTGAAGCTCCAGAGAAAACAGCCATCGTTGGTGGGGGCTCAGGATTGGCAGCACCTCTGACCTAGTGCGGGAATCAAAGGGACGGGAGCAAGCACTTCGTCACCTGGAAAGCACCGGGCGGTGATAATGATTCTCATTTACTTGCTGCTACAACAAGGGATTAAGCAGCCAAAGAAAAGTGAGCACCATTGCCAGCTTAGCCCTTTTCCCACCCAACACTGCTAGAGAGAGGGCTCACAGGCCACCCAGTGCTTAGCAGGTCAGGCTGAAAGGGGATGGGCTTCCTTGGTCTCCCCTTCTTTCTACACACTTCGTGCCGCTCTGATAGCCAAACTCTCCCTCCAGACACACCCCCTGCTGTCCAGGTACCCAGTGGCTGCCCCAATTTCTAGTGAACCCCAAGCCCACGGCCCAGGCTTTCAGCCTTCCCACCCACCATCCTGTGCTTGTCTCACACCCGCTGCTTCCTACCAGGGCAGGTAAACACAGACCTTCTGCTTAAGCACCAGCAAAGCCTCCCTATCTCAGAATGTCCGAATTTCCTCTCCAGGCTCCAGGCCTCCAAAACCAACCCTCTGAATCAGTCTACCCACCCCCAAAATACTCCACTCCAGTGTGGCCAGCACCCCCTCCTTGCTACAAAATGGTCCCTGTTCCTTCCAGCCTCCATTCCACCCTCCCTAGCAGTCACACCTTCTTTTGCCCTTTCCCGGGCCCCCAGGTCCCCAGCCAGTACGATCCAGCTCAATTCCATTTTCACCGGAGCCTTCCCTGGTGGCTGAGTCCTCACTGTGCAATTTACTCTGAACTCTTACATGGTGACAGGCCCATAATTAAGCAATTCATGAAAGAAGCATTTCCTGGCCACCTGGTACTAAGGGACAAAAGGACCAACTGGGAGAGATGGCAATTACATGGGAATGTTGAATGGAGGTCTTGCTTGGTGACTGACAGGACTAGGAAGGTAAGGAGAATGAAGGAATTGAAGCGGATGCCCCGGTTTCTGGCCTGATACATGAGAACAGGGTATTCCAGAGGCGGTGAGCTGGACAAAGTGGTGGGACAGGGGTGTGTGTGAAGGAACCTCCAGCAGTGGAGCCAGGGCAGGTGAAGGGCTGCAAAATAGCCCGTGGGCCAAATCCAGCCCAGAGATGTGCTTGACTCAGTCTCCAAAGTAAGAAGCTGGGTGTCGTACACCAAAATCCAGGTTTCCCTCTTCTACTGAAAGGGAATGGAGGACCTGACTCCCATTTGTGCACGAGCCTATGGTCAGTGGGGCGTGGGCTCCCTTTTCACAGCCATGGGTTTTCTGGCTAACCACATTCCTCATGCTGCTGCTCTTGATCTCGTCCACCTGGTCCTGGTTGGCATTTGAGACTGGACCCACTGCCATGGCTGGAAAACAATGCCAAGGACTTTGGACTGCTTTCTGAGAGCAATGCAAAGCTGCTGAAGGCAAGAATGGTCGTGGTGGGCAAACAACGAAGACACAGAGACAAGGTCATTTGCTCTGATGCCCTTCTCCTGAAAGGGTTGACCACAGGCTGGTCCTCAATAGACATATCAGAACATTCTCTGGACTTCCAGTTTGCCAGGACACAGCTTACCTCCCTCTCCTGCCCCGCCAAATCCATTTGTAATGACGCTGTGCTCCTGGTACGGAGTCAGGATGCCTCTGTTTAATTAGACGAGGGAATTCTCCTGCTCCAAGACCCTCAGCATAGCAGTACTTTGGCCCGTGGCTGCCTGGACATCTAGATATGCATGTCTCTGTCCAGAAGGCAGTGGACCATGCTGCTCGGGAGAACGTATTGAATTATGTATCACAACCTTCAGGCGCCCTGCTGGGAAGTCATGCTGGGAAATGTATGATGGCTGGAAGAAGAAAAAGACTCAGACTCAAAATATTCCATGCCTGAGCTATCCATCACCCAAAGCCAGCAGTGTGAGAAAGCCCCAGAGTGAGGCAGGCAGGCCCGAGTGTTCTCTGGTCGACCCATGGAATTCAAACGTAGGGCGGGACCAGGTGAGATGGGCCCCTGCAGCCCCCATGCGGCATCTTCATGCTTATGGCCTCCACGGAGCCAACAATGCCCAAGCCCTCCCTGACTCCACTTTTCCTTGGTACCTACTCTGTGTCTCCTGTAAGTGCCTCCGTTCCTGTCCTCAAAGACCCCACACTCGATGAAGACCCTAAACAAGTAAGTGCAGCACGATGTGAAGGAATGCTGACTGAGATATTTACTAGGCATCATGGTGGCACGTGTTTGGAATTTTGCTGGAGGATTACGGGGACTTCCTGGAGGAAGACACAGTTGAGCTGAATCTTGAAGGATGAGTGGGAAGCAGCTAAGAAGCTGAGAGGAGGAGCATTCAGGAAGGAGGAGCAATTGTGTCAGAAAGTGGAGTGTCTTTGGGGCCACTGAGAATTGGGCTCCTGTCCTCCACCCATCCTTTGCCAGCTAGGGGGTCATGCATATGTTCCCTAGCCTCTCCAGGCTGCAGTTTTCTGCAGTCTAAAGTGAGGGTGATATGAGCATCCCTACAGGGCTAGTGAGAGTGGCACTGACCAATACAGTTGCCCTGTGGCCCCTTGTGTCTGGTTAAATATTAATTAACTAACACTGAAGAAAATTCAAAATCCAGCTTACTATTCAAAATAGTCACAATACAAATGATCAATAGCCATATGGGCAAATGGCAATACAGATTATAAAACTTTGCCAGAAAGTGTACAGTACTGACTTAGAAGATACAACTTCTGGGTATAAAAGACACCTGGCAATAGAGATGGCACACAAAAGTGTTCGATAACAAAATATATAATAATACTATTACATTATTATAATACACATATGATCATAATTTTTACAGGCTGAGAGCAGTGTTTCTGAAAGTGTGAAATGGAGAAAAGAGAGATAGGTCGTTGTGATACAGATCAGGAAGAATTAACACCGGCTGGGAAATAAAGCCATGGGGGAGGGAGAGGCGAGAGAAACGGGGGCGGGCAGGCGGGCAGGCGGGGGTGCTGGGTGTCTACCTTTGTTCCCCAAACCACGTCTCCTCTCACAGTGCCCGGGAGGCTCACCTCTGCAGACCAGACATTCTCCTCCAGGCTCCCTGGCCGCCTGCCTTCTGGGGAGGTCTGGCTAATGGGAGTGAGACATAAACCAGAAGCCAATTTGCACAATTGAACAATGGTCATTGCTCTGAACAATGACCAGAGCAAGGGATAAATGGAACCCGCTGTGACATGCAACAAAGATTAAATTCTAAAAAGACACCAGCTCCTTCAGCCCCACATGTCCCAGATAAGACCACAAACTAATGCACAACAACCCCTATGAACTTCTCTGTTCCTCAGATAAGGCCACTGGCCCAGGTCACAAGCTCCAGCCAGTCCCTGCCCAGACTAGGCTTACTAACTTCTGCCCTAAACCCCTCCTCCAACTGGCCCCGGCCGAAAACCTGACGAGTGCCTTCCCTAAGGTCTCGCCTTTGAGATCATTTTGAAATTCTGATTCGGGGCTATTGTTCCTTGCTCCTCACATTTAATAAACCCAACGTGGTTTATTACACCAGTCCTCGCTGCTGGAGGGGGCCTCAGCGGGAGGCAATGGCAGGAGCCAGGCGGGCAGATGGGGCCACGACCTCCCCACTCTGTACCCGGTTTCAACCCTGACTGTCGCAGCAGCTGTACCCCCAACCCAACTATAGCTTCTGCTGGGTGGCCCCCACTTTACAAGCTCCACTAACACACTACCCTCCTCCTCTGTCCCTTCAGCTGGGAGTGCTGATGGCTTTTGAAGCTACTGGCCTCTGGGTGACTCATTATCCCTAATTTGTCCCCTTAACCCTGCCTGTGATCTACACAATATCCTTTCATTAAACAGTATTTTCAGGCTGAGTTTCCTGAGGACAGAGACTACAAGGTGCTATTTGTTGTCAAACCACGTGCTAAGCTCCCTTCGCTGGGTGGATTCCTTAAACGCTCGCAACAGACACCCAACCCCATTTTACAGATGAGGAAACCGTCACTTGAAGTTGAGTGACGTACGCAGGCCACACCAATCAAAGTGCAGACCAGAAACAGCCACCTTTCCAGTTCCAGTCTCTGTGTTCTTCCTACTACTTTACATGCAACGCAGGTGTGGGCGATTGAAAAATGGCTCTTTCTTCCCCTCAGCTGAGTGTTTTGTTGGCTGCTGGAGTTGTTCTCAGCGTGCTGGGTTTTGTTTTTGGTTTCCTCTCTCTCTCTCCCAATCCGGGTAATACTTTCCATTAAGCTTTCACAGCTTCCCCTCAGGAACTGACATATTTCTCTTGCTGCCTCTAAGCAGCAGCCAGGCAAAGGGATCGTTTCTTCTCCTTGCAGATCCCTGACCGCCCATCTCAACGCCAGCCAGGCCCCGGCAGAGGCTAGTGCCCTGGGACCCAGAGCCGCAGAGGCCTCGTGGGGACTCCCAGGAGGGTGGAGCGCCACCTGGGAGCCTCGAGTGGGTCTTTCTATCCTATACACAAATCTGCTTCCAGCTGAGTGTACACAGATCTGGCACAGCGAAATAACAACTGTACAAGCACACTGGAACGTATGCCAAAGAGAAATTACTATAGGAATCAGACAAGCAAGAAAGAGCGTGAATTTGAAGTTAGCGTAAAGGGTAACAAAATCTTCCTAGCTAGATGGAATGGGTGACTTTAGAAGGATGGAGCCGGGGTGGGGGCGGGTCTCATGAATGACATCCCTTAGTTACGTACACACACAATGGAATATTACCTGGCTTAACCAAGGCAGATCCTTGACACCGTCCCTTTATATTTTGAGCTGGGAGGTGGTAGAAGAATCTGCAGAGTCCATGTAATTCTAGATGGACACAAACCAAGACAGGACACAAAGTGGCTTGGAGATTGTGGAAACCTTGGTCGGCAACACTGATTTAATACATGGGCCACAGAACGTGACCCATGCGTGGGGGAAGGTTGGATCCTGTTGTAGGCGTAGCTAAAGCTGATCCAGACACCTTGCCACAAATTATTCCTTACCAATCAATGTCTGAGAATACAAGCATGGAATTAAAGAGGCAAAACAATGGGACCCAAGCCTGTGGCACCTTGGAAGCCAATACAGGATTTGGGCTGACGATAACTTCTCAGCAGGGTAGGCAAGCAGCCACGGGACTCTGGAGTGCGCAGGGCGTGTGTTGAACAGTGACACCATGTGGCAATGGGAAGTTACAGCAAGAGGGGACTGAGCAGACTCCTTTCCCCACCCATGCCAGCCCCAACCCCTCTCCTGCCACCCCCAGCGCGAATTAAGAGGACAGATTCCTCTTTGAACTACGTAAACCACTTGAGATTGTAGCAAATTCCAGAGGGGGCTTCCTGTCTTCCTGCTAATGAGCAACAAACTGGGGGCGGGGGGGGGGGGGGGGGGTAAANGGGGGGGGGGGGTAGACGTGAAGTAGGCTGTAGCAATCACTTCGGGAAACCAGGGCCTAGTTCTAGGCATATCACCCACTGTGTGTGACCTGGACTAGATCCCTTTACTTCTCTGGGTTTGTGCATCTCATCTTTGAAACATCCTTTCCACATCCAACACGCCCCAGGGGACTGTAAGCTCCGTAACAACAGGGCCAATGTTTTGCTGAGTCCCCGGAGTCTAGTGGAAGGCACAAAGCACTCGCTTATAAATACTTGTTTAATTGAATTGAATTAATGATCTCAAGCATGATCTAATTCTTAATAAGCTTAGCCTTGAGGTAAATGCAAGAGAAGGAAAATCAGCTCCCAGCCAGGATACTGGGCACTAAACGAATCACAATAGTGCTGAGTGTAAGGGAGACGGCTGATACACGTCCATCCTCTCAGCTTCTCCTCCTTCCTCACTTAGTTAAACCTTTAGGGGAATTTCAGTGTCAGACATTCATGGGCATGGAAAGAGACAAATACATAATCTCATTCAAAAGTATTTTAAACTATTGAAAAGCCAAATAATTCTATCATCTAAAAGTACAGAGGGAATCTCAATATGTAAAACACTTTTAGTCAAAGCTATTCTGATTGGTGGTGTAAGAAGGGAGAAGCCTCTGCAATTGGTGGCAGGAGAAGGCATGGGCCTCTGTGGTTCACAATGGGAAGAGAGAGGTCTTTGTGATTGGCAGATTAAGAAGGGGAGGAGCCTCTGTGATTGGCAGGGTACAAAGGGAGGGGCCTCTTCCTTCCTCCCAGCCGGGGAGGCTGAATCAGCCTGGATCATGGTTTGGACTCTGCTGAACACAGCCGGAACACTGTTCTTTTAAAGCAAGCCTCAAGTCTTACAGCTAAGGAAATGGAAGATCAGAGAGATGATGTGACTCTTGGGGCATCACAAAGCTCCCTTAGGGTTCTCTTTGTGCTCCCTGATGACAGGAAAGCCACAGCCCGCCTCTTTTCTTCCTGGGCCAGCTAGTTCTTCCCATGGGAGCCTGTGTCCTTCCCTGTCTCCTTGAGGATGGCGACATCTACTTCCTGTCCCACAAACATGCGCTAAGGCTGCCTGAGGCTCCCTGGGAGTTTTCAGGCCCACAGGGAGCCCCAGGCAGGAGGGCAAAAGAATGAGGAAAGGCAAGACATCTCTAGGGAACTCAACAGACGCAGGTCCAGGTTTCTGGTTGAATAAAAATACAGCTGAGCTCTGTGGCTGCACTTGGCTTTCAGCCCGGGTCCTTCCCCTCCTCTATGGTCTCCTGGGTCTCTGGGCTTTCTGTTTGATCAGTAGCTCCCACTGCAGTCGGCCCTGGACCAGACACTCCCGTGAGGAAGACGGCAGACAAGAGGTGACTCAGCGTCCACAGTGACGAGCACCCTGGGAGGGAGAGGGGGTGCATGAGGGCCGTGGGACCACAGGGAAGGGGATGATGGACTCACCCCGTGGAAGGACTGGATAAGGGACCTGGCCCTGGAGGCACAGTAACCAGGGACGGGTGAGAAGGCAGGTCCGTGGACAACGCAGTAACAGGGAGAGAAGTAGAGTTCTTAAAGCTATCCACTCAGGATTCCTGTGGGGGCATGCAGGGGCAGGCGTGCAACACAGGCGCTGCAGTTCAGCAACCGCCCTTGTGTATTTTCACGGTCACTGCTATTTACCATCGATGAGAGTATGATAACCACTAGTGACATTGACTCGGTGCTGGCAATGGGGCGGGCTCAGTGATGGATGTGGTCTCCTCGCTCACGTGAGTCACTTAAGTTTCACCATAACCCCATGACATAAGCATGTTATTGTCCCCACTTTACAGAGAGACAGAGGCCCACTGCTAGTAAGGGGCAGAACCAGGATTCTAGACCAGGTTTGTCAATCTCATTAGCTGCATCGTCTCCTGTTGCTCATCCATTCATTCCACAAATCTATATGACTCCAAGCAAGGCACTGTTTTCTTAGGTGGATTCCCGATAGTTGACTCAGAGGCGAATTTCCAGGGCACAGCCACTGTATGGGGCCGCGTGCACACCGGCCGAGCCGTGTGAGCTGCAGTGAGCAATTCGTCTTCCCTTCAGGACTGGCACCCCAAACCTGCCTGCCTCGCAGCTGTGCCCCCAGAAAGCAAAACCAATTTCTAGTATCATTGCCACGCAAACTGCAACACCAGATAGCAAGAACCACACACAAGACATCTGACTCTCACCGTTTTCCAGCTAAAGGCATGAATTGGTAACTGTATAATAAGGATTTTGCAAAGAAGTGAACCGAAGGGGTCTAAGACAGCAGCACAAACCCACGTTCTTTCTGGCCGCCAAGTCTTGAAGCAGGCCCTCCGTCTGCCAGAACACTCTGGGCTGTGAAATATTGACCTTGGAACGGTCCCAGGAACTTTCCAGGCCTTCCCAAATGCCGGCTGGTCAGATACCCCATCACTATCTCTGCCTTACCCAGGTATGACCCCTACTAATAATGACCTGAAATTTTCTAAATCAACTTTCTTTTCCACTTAAATCTAATTACAGCATAAGAAAAGGAAACTTGATATCACAACCTTTATTAGGAAAGCCAGACCCCCTCACATAAATGAGTTACTATATAAAAAAAATGTGCTGGCCGCAGAGTGTTATTAGGTTCAAAGCAATTTGAAAACCGAGGCAATAAATCTGCATGGCCCCCAGTGTGGGGGCAGGGCGGTGCGAGTGGCCGGGCCTGGCCACTGGACCTCCTGTGCTCACCAAGGATTCCTCGTCCTGCAGACCCTCTGCTTGGTGGCTGACTGTCCTCATTTACTGGCTGCCTCTCTGTCCGCACAGCTGTGCACCCTGAGGCTCGGCTCGGTCCAACCTAGCAACCCTCCAGCGCCCACTCATTGCGGGCTTCTCCATGTCCGAGCAGGACCTCGCCTCCGGGGGTTCCAACGGCCCTTTCTCTCTGGTCTCCACAGGGCTGAGGGGCAAAGTCACCACGGTGAACGGATGGGATAGAGGCATTTATGTGAAGACCAGGGGTGCTGGGAGGTGAACCCCTCTGCCTGGACTGGACATGTGTTCCTGCAACTGACTGGTGTGAGGAGGGGCACCTCCCTCCACGCCCACCCCCACAAAGGACGGGGAGGTGGGTTGGGCCTCAGAGGCTTCACAGCTGAACATCAAGCCCCTGAGGAGGCAGCGAGTTTGGGTGACTCAGGCAGAGGGGGCCTGGAAAGGGCATCCAGAAAGCCCATCTAAAGGGAAGACCCCCCTCCCCAGAGTACCGAAAGTAGCCTTGTCCTCCAACAAAGCTAGCTCTTGGGTACCTTTAGTAATCAAAACAGAACGGTACAAGAATTGTGACCCGTATAACAGGAAATGCTGGGGGAAGAGCAACAGAAAACGATACATGAGGAAAAGCCCCAGTCACATGAAATTTACTTTACGCAAAAGGAGCATCAGAAACCAGCGAGAAAAAGCCTAACCCAATAAACATATTCCAAAGTGATTACCAACCTTAGATATTTCCTCCAATCTCAACACCAACATAATACTGATGTTGGATGTTCGAGAGAAGTCTTGAAGTACGAGCAGATGGATTACGTCAGATGAACAAGTCAGGTAACAACAAATCCACGGCAGGCAAAGGAGATGAGGGCGCTATGCAAGGCTCGATAGAAAAAAACATGCTAAGACATTTGCAAGAAATAAGAGAGACTGAGGACAGGATCCCAGGAGAGCGGGCGGAAGGGAAGAGGCCCGTGAAGGTAAATTGGGGTTAGTTAGGGATTTTCGATGCTATCCTACCAGCTGTCGCGAGCCAACTGTGGAATGACTTTAAGCAGATGACAGATGTGGCCAGGGTAGTCATTTAAGAAGCTCGTTTAGTTGGCAACGTAGAGGAGAGATGGAGAAATGGAGAAAGTGCATGCCCTTAGTTGGAATGTAGTGGAAGTGGGGGGGAGGGCAATGAGCGCGTGGGGCAGGAGGGGCCCAGGGCTGGAGGGCGGCTTGGGCGGGGGCACCAGCCAGACTCACGGTTACGTGGAGGAGGTAGGGTGTGAGCAAGAAGGATGACGTCTTGGTTTCTGGTCGGTGGCAGTAAAGGGCCACCAATGGGGACGAGGGATTCAGGAGGCAGAAGGGATCCTGGTTAGGAAACGTTTATGTGACACACGGCTGAAGGAGCTAAGCAGTGACCCCGGTCAGGGAGTAAAAGCTCATATACTCAAGGGGGTTGACCGGTCCAATGTATATCTTTAAAAAAAAGGTTGTTTTTTTTTTTTCCTGGCTCACTTTGCTTTGGGGTCTTTTGTGTTGTTGTAACACAGGTTCTCTCCTGTAAAGAAGTGTCTTCCGGTTTCCTCGGGTTGGAGGACAACTTATGACTCACAACATCTCAGCTCCTGTTTGTTTTTCCTTTCACAAGGGCACACGTCCTTCCTTTTCCTTATACGCAAACTGTTCCTGTGCAATTAGCTAATTTCTCCCCGCAGTCACATCCTTCACTTTAATAAGAGGAAAATGAGGCCGCGCTATGTATTATCAAACTCCATTGCAGGCTGAGATTGAATTAAAGCTAACAGAAGTCCCTCTCATGTATCAGAGATCATTGGTCGATGATTCATGCTTCTGGACGGCCTTCTATCTTCTGGAGGCAGCGGGGGGAACTGTCTTAAAATAGCCTAACAGTAGCTTGACGAAATTTTGGAAAGTCTATAATTTTGGGAACTCTTATAGAAGCAGTTTTACCAACAACAACCCTGGAACAGGACCTGCTCCAGGCTCTGAGCATGTGAATTACTCTGTGTTTCTTGCTCACTTTCTTGTCCCGGATGTTGGTGGCATTTTAAAAGACTTCGTTTATCCCCAGATGAGGCACAGCGATTAATAGGTCCTTTTTACCCAAACTTCATGACTTCAGCAGTTCATTCTGAAATAAACTCTGTCAGCCTCATCTGCTCCTGGAAGGATTATATTTAAACGCTCAGCTCACTGTGTCTGCCTTGAAAGTCTCTAACTTTTCTCCTGAATCACTCTGACTGTTAAACTACTCACCACCTCAAAGAGTCGGTTGTTAGGAAGGATCTGAGGAACAGGTTACGACAGAGGTTCTACAGTCAGGACAGGTTTGAACCCTGGCTCTGGCCACTCCCGAGCTCTGTGATTTGGGGGCCCGTTCCCGATGTCCTCAGGAGTCTGATTCCTCATTTGCAAAGTGGGGAATTCAAAGTTGCCTTCAACAGAGACCACTGGGAGGTTAGGCACGTGATCCTGGGGGAAGACGAGTGCAGTATCCAGCCCGGAGGCAATGTTCAGTATCACACATGGACACATGGCGTTGTGCAGCCCGGGACCACGCACTGCCGCAGGCTAGCTGTGTGACCTCAGGTAAGTCAGCCGCCCTCTCTGAACCTCAGCTACCACCATCTACCACCATATTAAAGTAGCAAAAGGAGAATAGATGTGATGCATGCAGTCACTGACCCAAGTTGCTGAGGGCCTGTGTTGTGTGGGATGCGGTGGTGGGCGCTATGGAAGCATCTGATGACCCTGAGTTGATGGCCCCCAGGAATCCTGGGCCCTTGTCTTTAAGGATATCTAGACCCCATGACCTTGGAGACGGGCCTTGGATTGGCAGGAGGAACATCAGGGTGTGAGTGCAGGAGGCGGCCGAGGGCTGGAGGTGCAAACAGAGAGGAATGCTAACGACAAGGAGGAAGGTTTCGGGAAGACTGAACTATAACAAGATAGGAGCCCTCGAATGCCCCTGAGAAGTCAAGGTCTGGGGTTGTCCCAGGCCATCCAGAACCAGGGAAATGAGAGAAAGGGACACGTTAAGGGGGTGACGTGACTTCTCCCTTTAAGCCAGTATTGGGAAGTGTGATAGAAGCCTGAGTCACTTCTGCAGCTCAGGCTGCCCAGGCTACAGACTGTGGGGTAAACGGAGGCTCAGAGAGATGGGTTGCGTGTTCAAGTTCAAGACCACAGAGCTGACATGATGGAAATGGGTCCCTGGGTCTAACTTTTTTTATTAGACATTTTTCTCCCCAAACCCAGGATACTAAAAATATGAAATCACAGAGTAAGGCCCCCTCATGGGGGAGAGTCTTGCACATCCCATCAAATTGCAGGGGTCAGGGGCTTCCTTCTGAAGCCATGGCTACATGTGACGTCTGTGTATTGGTGGGCTTGTTTTTATCCGGCGCCACGGACTCCCTGAGGACAGGGCCCTTGTTCTCATTCATCTTGTGTCCCAGCGCCCAGCAGGCTCAGTACTTATTTGTCCAGGGAGCTGAAAGAACAAATCAACACAGGTGCCTTAAAAACATGCCTGCAATCCGAGCAGAGAACGGGCAGCTTTATCACCGATCTGAGACAGGCTGCTCGGGACTGCGAGGCCCTGTGGGTGGTCTGACCCTGGTCCGGCGGCCCGCCAAGCGCCCACCACGAAGCAGCTGCCCTGCCCGGAGGTGACGGATGACGGCTCCAGGTCTCTCTGGACTCCAGCGTCCTCTCCTGCTCATCTATAATCCGTGGATCACTGACACAGCATGATGTAATGGGCTTTCCATCGCTCCAATGGTCTGGCCTGTCCAAGTGGATTTATCACGACACACACAGGGACACGGGGCCTGCTCAGGACTCTGAGATGCAGATTTGCAGCGAACGAAGAGCTCACTCGGGCCAACCTCAGTCTCACCTTTGGAGGTCCCCGGAAATGACCATGCGCCACCCCCACTGCACCCACGGTGGTCCGACGTACACCTTGAATTGGGTGTTGAGTGAATGAACAAAATAAAAAATGAATAAATGCCTGCTGTGATTGCTAATGAACTTCCAATGAACAGGAAAGCTGTCCATTTTGAAAGGACAACCCTTTAAAAAATTAATATACTGGGTGGGGCAAAAGAAAGTTTACCATTGTGAGTATGCAAAACAGACTTTATTCCTGTATTGTTATGTATCGATTATTGTATTATTTTCCATACAAACAACTGTAAACCTACGATGTCCCCACCCTGAGTGGTTGGATTTGTATCGTTCTCATGGTCAGTCGCTAAGAACATGGGCTCCTAAGTCTGAATGCTAAGGTGCTGTTCCTGGCACTGCCACTACATGCGACCTTGGACAAGTTGTGGAATTCTCAGACCTCAGTTTAGCGTCTGCTAAAATGGGGGTGGCAGTGCCTACATGCACAGAGCTGATGTGAGGGACCCCTGCCATGCAGGGAGGTCAGGAGCATCAGCCTCGCCTCTCCCCTGAATGTCTACAGGAAGGGCATTCCCCACCTGCGTGTTTCACAGATGAAGCAACTGAGGTTCTGGGAGGTCGCGTGATCTGCCCAAGGTCACTGTGCCACCCAAAGCCAGGCCATCTGGCTCACCACTGTCCACCAGTCAGAGCCGCTCTCCAGTCTGAAATTTACCCACATTCTTGGCCATCCAGGTCACTCTGCCCTTCTTGCCCACCAAATTCTGAGGGCAAATCGCACACTCTACCAGGAGGAGTAGTTGGCACTAGATCTTCCAGAAGGAAATCGGACATATCCTGACAGCCCCAGATGCTTGGAGTCACTGAAGCTGTGTTTGGCACCGAGCACGAGAGGTGAGCCTTGGTGAACCCACACGCTGGGGCTGCTTATAGTGGGTGAGGAAAGGGATCAGTGCTGGTGCCTGGTGAAGCCGCGAAACCTTCACCACCCACGGGCACCCCCACTGCCTCCATCCACTTGGAACTGTGAGAACTACCTCTTCACCCACATTCCCTCTTGTCAGTGGTTCAGCCTTAACCCTGACACTAACCTGGGCAGCGTTTAAAAGATGAATAAATAAGTAGATGTGCGTGAGTCCTACACTGAGGTCAGATTCAAGTGCTCTAAGTTGGGGCCTGGTCTTAGAGTTCTGAAAGCTCCCAGTCAATGTAAACATGCAGCCCAGGTTGAAAAGCCCTGGTGTAGGTTGTAGCTTTTAAGTGGTCGGTTGTCTTCCGACTTACACTTGTCTTATTTTCTAGAGCAGAGATACGCAGGGCCAGCCACAGAAACTCGGGGTGCCTGATACGTATTCTATCATTTTCCAAACTGGTTCCCCACCCACTCCTAGGTCTTGTCCGGTTCTTAGTAGAGCGCCCCCCATCCTCCCATGCTAAACCCTCACTGGGGTACCGCCGTCTTGTTCTGCTACAACCCTGAACACGGACCACCACCACGCCCTACAGAAGCCGAGCTTTGGCACCACCACCTTGCCTATCAAATCTTGACCACGATACCACCAGCCCGGACAAGTCCCAGGTCTGCCATTCTCCCTCTGCTACTCCTCCTGAAGGCCTCACCACCCCTTCCCCGTGCCATGGTGGCTCTCCCTGCTTCGGTCAGCTCTCCCTCCACCCAGACCCAAGTGTGCAGAAAACCTGACTGTGCCTCTTCCCAGCGGGACACTGATTCCTACAGGATAAAATGCAAACTTCTCGGCACTTCCCCCGGGCTCCACAGGCCTTCACAATCCCTCCCCGCCCCCATTTCCTCATCACATTTTTTGTGTGCGTGTGAGTGGCTTGTCCACACTGACACACAAGCCAAACTCAACTATCTACGCTCCATTTCTGGACCACACTCAGCATCACACCTCTGCGCTTCGGCCCAGGCTCTTCTTGTCACCAAGAACGTCCTCCACACCAGAGGACCAGGTGAGATTCTACTCGCTCCTTAGGGTCTATAACACATAGAGAAAGAACCTAGCATGACGAAAAGTGTCCCGGGCAGGTATTCCCCAACTCGTCTCACCTTCCTCCCTCCCCACCCCGGGCCAGCCAAGCCCTGGGCCAGCCAAGCCCTGGGCCAAGTCTCTTCAAGGCTGTACGGGCCCCTGCAGCGCTATGGATAGGAGCTGTCACCATGTCCTGCACACGACAGGTGCAGGGACAGGCACAGAGGGGCCGTGGTTTTGGTTTTTTTCCAGCACATTTTCAGGTTAAAGGCTTAGATGTGGCCTCAGGGCATGCTTTGGAATATGTGAAAGAGAGAGAGAGGGGCACTAAAAATCAGAGTCCTGTGATGTGCCTTGGGAAGGAGGGACTAACAAAGACATATGGCTGATGAACAAACAATTCTTGGGGATGTATTAATCAAACAACAGAGATTTCCAATACCCAGTTCTAATCGTTTGAATGTGTTTCTACAGTCACGTGCTCGGCTCAGGCACACGTGCGTGGGAATCTGCGGGCAGAAGACTTCTTCCTCGTCCCTCAGACGCCAGCTCCCGACCTGTGTGGGTTTCCAGACCTCCACACAAGCAGTTACAAACAGGCATGTCGCAAGGGCCTTTGGACACAGTCGGTGATGGCCCCTCTGAGGGAGTGGAGCGTCCCCAAATAATTCTGTGTCTCTAGGCAGCCCACAGACAAGCGCAGTCCGTACCATTAGGTGGACACCAAGTCAAGTACCCTGAGGCCCCTCATTTCACAGAGCAGTGACTATGTCCACAGGACACACAGTGCCCCGCAGTGTCCCTCTGCCAGGTGTGTCTGTCCCCACGGATCCCAGGTCAGTGTAGCTCCCCCTCCCCCCAGGAAGCAAAGAAGCCCCTTCCTGGGAGTCCGAGGCCCACGCTCTCAGCTGACCTGACCACTCAGACAGCTGCTCGCTTCCTCCCAGACGGAACCCGACTGTGTTCACGCCCAGAGGGCAGGAAGGCAGCGAACAGGTGGCGTGGCCTCAGCTAAGGGGGTGTTAGGCTGGCTGGTCCCAGTTAGGGGTCTAGGAGTCTAGGTGTCTATGGCCTAGGGGCCAAATCCCGCAGACCCTTTGCCAGCCCCATGTTTTTGTAAATAAGCTGCAATGGAAGACAGCCACGCCCACTCGGTTCCGGACTGTCTGCGGCTGTTCTCCGGCTGCGATGGCATAGCTGGGCGGCTGTGACAGAGATCGTGTGTGACCCACAAAGCCTGGAGGGTCACATTTACTTACGTCCTGACCGGACCTCTGGTCAGGTGCAAACATCCTGACCTACAGAGACTTCTCATTTAATCCTCACAGCCACCGATGGTAAGCACTGCTGTCCCCATCATAGAGTCAAGGTTAAGTAACGTGCCCGAAGTCATACGGGTACCAAGAGTGAAGTCAGGGTTTAAGCCAGGGTCACCACTGGAGTTACAAAGACAACCAAGCCTGCCCTCAAGGCAATCCCAACCCCCTTAGCAAAAAGAGAACGGAGGGGCTATCCAAAGTTGGAGCTGCAAGAGGCCTTTGGGAGCACCTTGGGCAAACCCCACACTTTATGACCAAGACACCAAGGCTGGGGCTGAGCTTGGCTTCTGCTGCAGGCTGGTCCTTCCCAACTCCTAAGCCAATCCCAGCCAGGACCCTGAGCAGTCCAGAGCTCCCCGGCCCAGCAGCCAGAAGGGTCTAGAGTTAAGTTAGGGTGGTCATTGGCTACCTGGAGTCTGAGATGAGCTGCGGGCTGCCACAGATCTCTGACCCTGCTGTGGGGCCCCTCCCTCAAGGATTTACGCAGCCTTCTAGTTGTCCGCCTCTGCTATGACTCCAGCTTGGTAGGGTCTGATGTTCCAGCTGGAGCCAGGCTCCTCATCCTTACAAATTGCAATTGCTACCAGGGTCCTGGCACTTGAGGAACAGGCCACCTGCAACCATGGCATCCAGTATGGCCCACCCAGCTGAGGCCCTGCAGCATGTCCCGCCCTCAGAATGGACTCCCTGAAACATCAACAACCCCCGAACCAGGAATCTCTCACTTCCAACACTCTCTGCGTAGCTGGGTTTCCTGCAATCCTCTTCTCAGACACCATGACCCTGAACAACTTCTTTCTCTCCCCGCCATCAGTTACAGTCCATACATCGGTGACTTCCAATCTCTCTTCTTAGTCTGGATCACTGCTAAGCTCCAGACTCATAAACTCAACTGGCTACTGGACTTCCCCGCTTAGATATTCCACTGGCACCAAAGCCGAGTATGTACCTGCCTGAGCTCACCAAATCAGATCCATGATTCCTTCTTTCTGGGTTCTGCATCCTGTGGTAGGTTCTACCCATAGGTTCTCTCTACCTTGGAAGTCTCATAAACCTACCAACCTTGGCATGTCCCAAACTTTATTGTTTGCATCCACAACCCCGCTCCTAGTCTGTTTTAGGAGGTGGCGACATCATTGACCTTGTCATCTGAGTCAAACACTGGGCTTGTTCCCCAGTTCCCTAACTCCTCTCTCTCCCTCACTTCTCACTTCCCCCGAGTCACTGTGTCTTCTGGTTGTGTCTCCGCGTTGCTAGTATTTTCCCTTTCTCACGTCCCTGCACCGGCTGAGTTGAATTCCACAACCAAGCTCCGCTGGACCATCGAGACAACCTCTGTCGCAGCCTCGCCCAGCTCCAACCCTACCACCACTCTGCGGCACAAGTCAAGAATGAAAACGCACCCGACTGTGTCATTTCCTCCTTGCCACTCACTATGGAAGCACAAGCTCCAGGCCTCAGCACCCGGGGCTCCCGCGCCCTCGGCCCCGATGATCTCTCCAGCCACCTCTCCCAAGGCTACTCTGCATCAGCACTTAGTCTCTGGCCACCGCACCGTGCTGGGGCTTCTCCGGGGATGCCGTAGCGCTTCATGCCTCTGCAGCTCGGCTCTTCGGGCTTCTCCTTCATCCTGCAATGCACTGGTGGGCATTTTCCATTTGAAGTATGCTACGCACCTTTCCATGCCATGTTTATAGGTCAGTCCAACCCCAGGCAGCCCTCCTCGATGTCTTGTATGTCCCCATCCGCATGACCAATTAACTTACCCTCCCTCCATCCCTGCAGTTGGCATGTGCTTCAGTCTTTGTACTTGGACTTCACTATATTCTTCATTGTATTTTGTCTTCTCAGAGACACTATACAATTCTTGAGAGCACAGACCCAATCTACTTATTTCTCTATCCCTAACCTCTAAATACAGTATCTCAAAATCAGTGGACAGTTGTTAATCGCATTAAGTGAGCAAAATGCATGAATGAGCAAATGAACAAACGCAGATGCCTCTTTAGCCCTCACCTTCCCATCTAAGAGAACTCTGTCCCCTCCTCCCCTTCCCTTAGCCTGTTACCGTGTCTCTATAGAAGGACCATCCTTGAGAAAAGGGGAGGGAACAGAGTTTAATGTGAGGACTGATTTCCCTTTGTATTAAGGAACCATTTATTCAGCACCTACTGGGTGCCAATATTGTGCCAAGTTCGTATGTCATCTCACATCATCACACTGGCAGGATAAGGACGAGGGGGCATCAGCTCCATTTTTACAGGATGAGAAAACCGAGGCAAGATGTTGACCTCCTCAGGGTCTCCCAGCTGGCAAGTGACAGCAGAGAGGGAGGGGCCCCAGTCTCCCGGCCCCAGAGCGCAGCTGCTGTCGTGACAACGCGTCACCCTCCGAGCCTCCCTGTGGCTGAGCTCCACTGTCATGTCATTGTTCTGTGAAGCAGAGTCAGAGACTTCCCCGCCTGAACCACCCAGATTGGAGTGCTCTTCACCGTCCTAGATAAATGTTTTTAAACTAAATCAGGCCAGCGTGTTCCCTGGCCGGGATCCCACTGCTTCTAGGATCGCCACGCACCACAGCTGGGCAGGCGCAGGCCGACGCCCCACTGTGACGGGCAGGCTTTCTCAGCCTTTTCCAGGGCCCTGGAGGGATGGATGGGGGAACAGGGGTGCTCAGGCAGTAAAGGGACGAAGCCCAATAACTTCAAGAGTGACAGACAGGTTTCAAAAAACACCTGCCACGCGGGTGGAGAGGGGTAAGTGTCGGGGTGAGAAAAATGGGTCCTTTTTAGGCAGACCTGGGGTGCTGGTCAAGACCCCTCCCCACTCAGGGCCTCAGTTTCCCCATCTGAGAAAGGAGGTGGTCGGCTGGCTGTATGAGCTGAATTATGTCCCTGCCCCAATTCATATGTTGACGTCCTACCCCCAGGACCTCAGAATTTGGAGACAGGGTCATAACAGAGGTCATTAATTACAATGAAACTGCTAGTGGGCACTGACTGGGGTCCTTATGAGAAGAGATCAGGACACAGAGCCATAAAGAGGGATGACCCTGTGAGGACAAAGGAGATGACCGTCTACAAGACAAGGAGAGGGGCCTCAGAGGGAACCACCCCTTCCATCGCTTGGTCACAAATTTGTAGCCTCCGGAACCGTGAGCAAATCCATTTCTGATTTGTAAGCCACCAAGTCCATGGCGCTCTTATCAGGCAGCCTGAGCTGACAGAAGCAGCTGGACACCACCAACACCCGTGTCTGCTCCAGCTGTGACCCTGGGGCAGCCATGTCCTACAATGTGGTCCCAGCACAGGACAGCAGGATTATGAGAGGCCCGGGAGAACTGTTAAGACAATGAGTATGTGTTGTTGTTGTTTTTAAAGATTTTATGTATTTATTTTTATAGAGAGGGGAAGGGAGGGAGAGAAACATCAATCAAGTTAGTTGCCTCTCGCCTGTCCCAACCAGGTCCCAGCCCACAAGCCTAGGCAAGTGCCTGGACCAAGAATCAAACCTGTGACCTTTTCTTTGCAGGATGACACTCAACCAACCGGGGCAGAGACCTCAGAAGCCGTCCACAGAACGACCAGGGGCAGAACAGGTGGTTCCTCAGGTCAAGCACTGCAGTCAGCTCTCGCCTTATGAACGACAGGCTGGTACCAACAGGGCCGTGCCGGTCAGCCTTCTGGGACACAGAGCACACGTCTGTAGACACACGGTTCACAGTGGGTCTGGGGCTCAGCGCCACCCTGGGAGCTGCTGACTCAGGAGTCTCAGAGTGGGCTTCATGGCTATGCATACACGCATTCAGACTCCACGTGGGGACTCAGCCCAACACGCCTAGGCCCATGCCTGACATATGACAAACACGCAACCCACACTCCCCTCTGCCTGTTTGGGGGCTGATTCTGGGCCACAAAGCTGAACTCAGAAACAGGACAGTGTAGAAGCGAGCTCTGCAAAAACACTCACCAAGAGAGAAAACTTATCAACTGGATGTTTTCAGCATCCAAAAATGCTCCTGAACCACCCTCACAGGGGAGGAGGTGAAGCATCTCAGGACTCCTGGGGTGCAGCCGGGTAGGGGACAGTGTCTGGGCAAACCTCGGGGGGTCGCGGGGTTAGAGAAACAAAGGGCTCCTGTAAACTTCCTTCTTTTCAGATCTACTGGGAACCTTCAGGGCACTGGCAGAATGCAGGAGAAGCATTTTGCACCTGCTCCCATGCCCTGTGAGGCAGGGGATGACCCTGCCAAGGACACCCTGAAGGGGTGGGGTGAGCATGACCCCAAGGCCACGTGCCAACGTGTGAGACAGAACTGAGACTGACGCCCAGACCCCTGGCTCCCCACTTCCGTCTCCAGGACCGCGTTTAAACCCCAGCTCTGCCATTTCCTAACCACGTGAGTCTGGACGAGTCCGTGCCTTCTTTGAAAACAATAAAACGGGGGTCATCGTGGCCCCTACACCAGAGGGTTGCTGGTGGAGGGTTTCGGCTCTGAAAGCACTTAGCAGCGTCCTGACACGTACGCACTGTTCATCTCACCAGTGTTGCCGTCATTTGTACCGTGGCCCTTGGAGAGCCGGTGGTGTGACAGCAGTGAGCGGGCGAAGCCCGGGGGGTGGGGAGCACGAGCGAGCCTCAGCCCAGAGGGAGGCCGCCCATCCAGAACTCCCATCTGTGCACCCAGGAACATGCCGGTAGCTTGTCAGCCAGTGCCCTTTCCTGTGGAGGGGACGATGACGCAGAGAAACCCAGCTGCTTCTGGCAGGAAATGGCCAGGCAGAAACTGGCTCGGGGTTGAGTGGGGGGTGGCCCGAGGGGGATGGCTGGTGCTGAGACCTCACAGCGGCGTGGACTCCAAGGCCTTCATCCTCTCCTCCCGGAGCTCCTAACAGGGCTTATGTAATGTTGGGGGAGGCCAGCTCAGCAAATCTCAGCAGGAGCCAGAGCTGGACATGGGGTGGGGCCACAGGACCCATTATTACAGGAGACGCACACTGATCTCCTACATTACAAGAGTGCCTGGCATGTGATGGAGAGGCATCAGAATCAGGGAAGAAGGTTCTAGATGCCAGCTCCCCTCCCATCATTAATCAGGCAGCTGTGTGGCCTTGGGCCAGTCTCATCCCTTCTCTGGGTTCCAGGAGCCTCCTCTGAACAGGGTATGGGCTGGACCAGAGCCTGGACCACGGCCCTTCCAGATACGAAATGATAAATTTTTCAAGACAACAAGAATCTAGGTTTTTATTATCTTTCAACTCTTCCCCTTCATTTGCCCATTGGCTCATTTATCTATTCATTCTACCAGTATAAACTGGGCAACATAGAGGACACTTCACCCCTTACAAATCCTAATTGAACAAGCTTGTCCCCAGAAATGGCGGGTGCCTAGGAATTCCACAAGCTCCCTCAGAGACCTGCTGTGTGGTCTGAATGGGTGTGTCCCCAAATTCACATGCTGGAATCCTAACACACCATGTGACGGTATCTGAATGCGAGACGTTGGCAGGTGTTTAGGTCAGGAGGGTGTAGACCTCAGGAATGGGGTTAGTGCCCTTATCAGAGGCCCCAGAGAGCTGCCTCGCCCCTTTGGCCCTGTGAGGGCACAGGGAGAAGTCTGCAGCCTGGAAGAGGGCCATCAGCCCCGCATGCCGGCTCTCTGACCGCGGACTTCCAGGCTCCAAATGGTGAGAAACACGCTTCTGTTGTCGATCACCCGTGGAGTCTGGTACTTGGTTACAGCGGCCCGAAAGGAGGAGGACACCTGCTGATCCCCTTCCTGCTGGGTGGGCTCTTCTGCACCCCAGGCCCAGTGGTCGCCCCTTCACTGGTTTCTTTAAAAAATCCACTGGCATCAAACCCTGGGTCAGTGTGGACATTTAAGACTGGGGGGAGGGAGGAATAAGGTTACATGACAAGCAAAGGGGCCCGTGTCCCGGCTGCCCTCCGTCACCACTTCCAGTGCTTCCACGTCACCACTTGTTTCTCTGCCATTTAGGCAGAGAAGCTTCGTCCCCCGTCCCCAAAGCCCGGGCCTCCAGCTGCACCCACACTTTGGAAACCTGAAAGGGGCACCTTCCACAGGCAAACTGGTGAAGACAAATGCACAGAAAGGGGTGCTCGGCAGAACAGTCTTCTCTGTACAGACATTCGCTCTTCTTTAGGAGCAGCCGAGATTTTAAGGCACAAAACATCGTCTGCTTCACTGCGCCTGCACGGAGCACCTACCGAGTGCCAGGAACCAAGAAGTTCTTACTCTAGAGCTGCTCTGTCCAACCCCGTAGTCACCGGCCGCCTGTGGTTATCTGAACTTGAATTAGTTACCGTTGCATCAAACGTAACATCCACTTCCTCTGTCACGCTAGCCCCGCTGCTAGTGGCCAACAGTCCCATGCAGCCAGTGGCTACAATACTGCATAGCACGGACACGGAAGACGTCCTTCACCGCAGAAGCTCTACTGGGCAGCTCTGGTCTAGAGGAGCAAAGACAAAGGGAAGGGAAAGCTCTGCCAACCCAGAGGCGACGCAGCAAATGGGGTGATGGTGTCTCCGCGTCTGAGCTCCGCGAGAATACCTAGCTGCCCAATGGGCAGGGGCCACTGAAAGACCTGAATGGGAGAGGAATCTACTGGGGGGCTGGCATGGTCAGCCTCTTTCAGCCTTCACGTGAGAGGGGGGACCATCTCCACAGCTGGAGGCGACTCTTCTCCATCTCGAGAGGTTCAACCCAAATTCCTCCTCTTCCGGATGCGTCGCCCCTGAACCCCTGTGCTGTTCATCTTTTGGCTCAGGCCACACCCATAAACATGTGACCTTGGGTCACAATCAGGCATGTACGTGTCCTGTGGTCCCTTCCAGCTGTGAGTTCCTTCTCTATCCTCAGTCCCTTCTATGGAAGTTTGAAAACTGAATGAATGAATGAGTCAGTGAGAAATAAGCAAGTGACTGAAGAAATGGACGAAAGCGCACACGCACCAGCCGCTTCGACTGTGGGCTGAATTCAGACCTGGCCTCCCTGTTGTAAGCCTTCCCATTCTCTGTTGAACTTGGAGAGTCTAAGGCTCTACATCAACTGCCTGATCACCATCTCTCTCATCTTAGAAATCTGTGCACGAAGAGACACACAAGGCTGATCTACCTCCAACCCCTCCGAGACACGCCCGCACCAACTCTCACATAAACCCTGCAGTCTTCACTAAACAAAAATAACACCATGAGTCACATCTCCTTCTATAAATGGCAGGGTTTTTCATGCGCAGAGACATCCCGGCTCTTCCACCGGCCCCTCTTCCTCTTCTGGTTCCTTCCAGACTTAAAGGAGAAGTGTCCTTCTTGCTGTTGAAGCAAAACTCTCCATGTGTCCTGGATCCAATCAACAACCTCCCTCTATCGCTGTCGCCCCGCCCCCCGCCCCCACCCCATCCAATCTCGTGTCCTCTCTTGTCCAGCGTTGGTTTTGCCAGAAATTCAGATGGAGGGTGCTGATCCTTGAGCATCTTTCTAACACGCCCTACACTCCTCTGATTGCCCCTAGTTCAGACCCAAATCATGACCTTTCTCTCTTTCTTTTCTCCATCCAGTCTTTTAAAAGAGGCACCATGCCTTTGCCACCCGCTCACCCTGAAATCTGACTCTATCCTTCTTCCACCGCCACCCCCCCACCCCCCACCCCCCGCAGCACCACAAAGACAAAGGGAAGGAAAGAGGTACCATGGAGTCATTCTTCCCGTCCTCATTACCTAACCAACTCTTTGTCAAATTTCTTAAATTCTCTCCTTCTTAAGTGTTGTTTCAGATTTGGGGTGTGGGGGACACAGAGGACAAAAGGTGGCCACAAGCATCCTGCAGGCAGAATTTGGCCTGTGAATAAATATGTTTTGTTTGGTTAGTAAGGTATTTTAGAATGAAGAAAGTTAACATAAAGATCCAAATTTGCACCCTCTTGTGTCAAATAAGATCTGGTGATACTAGGATTTCATTCCCACCTGGCAGTAATTAGCAGAAGCAGTGACTTCTCTGTTAAGAGAAACTAGAGCTCGCCAGTTACCCGCAAGCCCCACTACTCCCTATTGCTCATACTAGTCACGTCACTCATTTGCACTATCTGCCAGGGCCCTGCAGACATGTGGGTTTGTAACTGCTGGAATACAAAATTTCAACTTTTTTTTCCTGTGGTCATTTTACAATAAAAGTGTTTTGATGGTTTTGAAGACAGAGGCACAAAAATCTAAACATCATTCAACAAACATGACCGTGGACTATCTGTCATTCTTGCTCCTGAGTGATGGTTTTTCTCCGCCCCCCCCACCACCAGTTGCCTTCTCCACCTGGAGAAGGACACCATCAGGGTGTTGCTTGTGGCTCTCTCAGGACTTTCCACTGAAAGGCTGGTTTTCTAGCTGTTCCTACCACACAAGAGAGACTTTCCCCATGATTTCTGAAGCCAGGGGTGACATTCCTGGGGGACCACCACACGGCGCCCGGGGTGACTTTGCTTGTGCTTCTCCCGATCTCACCGCATGCAGCTCTCAGTTCCACAGGTTCCTTCCCCCCGCGCCCCGCCCCAGAGTGAATGGCCGCCGGTGCAGATCTGCTCAGTGTGGAGGACAGGAAATGAAACGAGATTTGAAGCTGAGATGCCATCCCCATTTTCGCTGAACGAGGAAAGATATTCCGAGATGTTGCACACACTCTCAGTGCTTCAGTCACGCCTGCTGCCGGCCAGTAACTGGCCTGGGCATGCGATGCTTCTGGTGGGCTCTCCAGGCCTCTCTTGGGGCGTGATCTGAGTAAGTGGGCAAGTATATTATGGGAGACACCCAGGGAGAAGAGGGTGTTCTCTCATAATACACTGAACCCCAATCGGTCATGTCAAGGCAGGGAGGAAACCGCCACCGTCAGGGAACTGTACGTCAGTACTTTATTCTCTAGTAACATAAACTTAGAATTGCCCCTCACATTTGCTAACCACATAACAAACAGCATTCCTAGTAACCGGTAAGTGTTCAGCAAATGTGAGGGTCACGAGTGCATCTTGTTCAAATGCACCACCAAAGCGGGGTCCCGCCTAGGAAGCTGCCTGCCAGGTGTCATGGGAGGAAAAGGCGGGGCCGCCCTCGCTCTTTCTGCGCACCAGGCGCATCTGTCTGCTCCGTCAGCAGCTCCGGGGCCTAGAATTTTCATCCACAGATCCTCTTTTGAAAGCCCTTCCTTAGAAGAGGAATTGATGAGTCCATTTTTTACAGGCTCGTGACATTATACGGCAGGAAAAAACAGGCATCCTAAATGAATTAATGAATTCATTACCGAATATGATGGAAAAGGCCTGGTACTGGCAGGAGACAGATCCGGATCTGAATACAGATAATTATAACTCTCTCACTTAGCTGACATGTGCACTAAATGAGACCATGTGTGCAGAACACTCATCATATTTTTGGAGCTGAAATAAGCAGCCATTTACGGAACTTGCTGTAGGTGCCGAGCACTGTCCCGGGCACTTGCATACTGACCTACTGACTCCTCGGGATAAGCCCCTGAAGGGCTTACCAGCCCCAGCAAGCAGATGAAGAAACCGAGGCCCACAGGGGCTGGGAGATGTACTCAGCATCCTGGAGCCCACCAGAGGGGAAACCAGAGTTTGAGTCCCCAGAGCCTGGGTAACCCACACACAGCAAGCGACTTTGTTACAAGACGACACAGCATAGGCTCGAGTGCAGGAAGGAGATAACCAATGGGGTCACTCGCATGGAGGTGAAGGATGAAGTCAAGTTCAGCGGAGCAGGAGCAAAGGAGAGCGGGGAAGAACAGGTTGCAGAGTCCAGTGGTGAGCAGGGGCCGGGCATGTGGGGGCTAACTTGACAGTAGTGGGTTCCTGGAGGCTGAGGAGCGGGGAAGAGAAAATGTCCAGACACAGAGGATGTGAGGTAACCAGAGAAAGGGCGAGGTGTGGTGTGCAGCGATCCGTCTCTCAGGGTCGGCCTGGCAGGCAAAACATGCAGCTCCACGTTCCCTCAGGCCCTATTCCCATGGGTGGGGTGAGCGAGGGGCACAGCGCGGTGACTCTGCCTTGCCCCAAGCCTTTGGGTGAACCCCTGTTCCTCTCTGGAGCTCAGGACACTGATGTTCATGACCCTGAGGAGATTCAGACCAGCACTGAGCCAGAGGCGAGAGACAGACACCAGGGTTCTGGTTGAACCCCAGAGTAGCTTCTCTCATGAGTTTACAGGAGGCACTTGTACCTAGGCTGCCTCCCTGCCTCAGATATGCCTTCAGGATTAAGAATTTCATGCATAGGGCTCCTGGGAGGCCCAGCCTGGAAGGCAAGCAGGTACCCAAGCAGCTGAGAAGTCTCCCACTGGCCAGCCTTACTCAACACGCACACCGGAGCTCTCGAGATAAGATCAGGAAGCTGCTCCCTCCAGCTCTCTGGGCCCGTGGCCCAGNGTTCATGACCCTGAGGAGATTCAGACCAGCACTGAGCCAGAGGCGAGAGACAGACACCAGGGTTCTGGTTGAACCCCAGAGTAGCTTCTCTCATGAGTTTACAGGAGGCACTTGTACCCAGGCTGCCTCCCTGCCTCAGATATGCCTTCAGGATTAAGAATTTCATGCATAGAGCTCCTGGGAGGCCCAGCCTGGAAGGCAAACAGGTACCCAAGCAGCTGAGAAGTCTCCCACTGGCCAGCCTTACTCAACACGCACACCGGAGCTCTCGAGATAAGATCAGGAAGCTGCTCCCTCCAGCTCTCTGGGCCCGTGGCCCAGAGAGTCTGTAGCTGCCCCCAGTACAAAACAGCTTCTTCTTGAGAAGGGAAGTGGGTTACACTTATGGAGATGCTGGGGAGGGAAAGTCTAGCACAGGGCAGGCGGGACTAATGGGGAGGTCAGCAGTCCAGGTCAATTGGCCAGTCTGGTTTATACACGGTTGAACTGAGTCCCTCTAGGTGGCGGTGCTGGCAGTTTCGCCCTCATCCCCAACTGTCCTCTGCTGGCTTGTGCACATGTGGATGGCACCTGCCTGGCCTTCGTAGACGTCTGAGTTTGCAGCCCCTACAGGCAGCAGATTTTAGGGATCCCTTCTGTCCCCCGAGTCCGTGGTTCTCAGAAACGAGGTGTGGTGGGAAAAGCACCTGCAAATCAAGAGGCTTCTAATCTGGACTTGGCCCCGGCAAACAGTGTGATCCCCCCGAGTCCCTGACCCTCCATGTATTCACAAATTATTTCGAGAGCCTGGTAAGTTCCCTTCATTGGCGCTCCAGGCTGCCCCACGGTGGTACAATCCTGCAGTAGCGTGTCTGTCTGCTTGGCTCTTTGTCCCCATGGTCGTTAGTGTTCTCGTGCTGGAAGAACCACAGTGAGCAGCGTGGCTGTGCTCTCTCTCCCTGGGAATTATCTGCTAGTGGGGCAGGAACAGGGAGAAACACACACTAGAGCCGAGGCACAACCTATTGGTCAAAGGTGACGAGCGCTGTGAGCTGAAAGGGCCCTTGGCATCCTCTTCATTATCCACGTCATCGTCACCATCATGGGCACCATCATCATTATCACCACCATCGTCACCACCATCGTCACTGCCCCCATTACTGTCACCATCATCATCACCATTGTCAGTGTCATTGATGTCAAAGATGGGCACAGCAAGAAAGATCTTTTTCAAAGAAACGATACTTAAACAGAGACAGGAAGGAGTGGGTAAGAGTTATCCAAGTAAAAACACAGGGCAAGGATTCCAGCCTAGGGGAACAGCCCATGAGGACGCTCAGAGGCAAGGAACAGCCCAGGGCTTCCCGAGCCTCTGCTTCATTTCCTACATTGTAATTTACCTGAAAATACTGCGTGGTAAGGACTGTGATCTGTTCCTACAAGTTAACTTCACTCACCCCTAGGAGAAGTGAGTCGCTATTTGCAGCCCCGCAGCAGGAAGCAAGGCTTTGGGTACGCTAAGCCAGGGTGTGAACCGCTCCACTTTGAAATCGACACCTGGAGAGGTGGTTACTCGGTACTTAAAATATCCCTGTGTAAATTTGCACCCGCGGATTTGCTGGTTGATTTGCTGGTTCGCGTGAGGGCTGTGGAAACCGTTTTCTGTG
This sequence comes from Sturnira hondurensis, assembly GCF_014824575.4. NCBI lineage: Eukaryota > Metazoa > Chordata > Mammalia > Chiroptera > Phyllostomidae > Sturnira > Sturnira hondurensis. Next base: position 48,323,927 of record NW_028079044.1, read on the forward strand.
GGTGGTATTTGCATTGGAACCCAGCAAGCCCTACAATCTAGGGTCGCTGGGCTGCAGGGAAGCCCAGGGAGATCCTGTCCAGCGGAATTCCTGCAACAAGGGAAACATTCTCCGGCTGTGAGGGCGGTGTCACCAGCTACACTGGACCTGAGAGCCCTTGGGATGTGGCTAGCATAACGCAGAAACAACATTTTTAATTGTATTCCATTTTAATTCATTTAAATGTAAGTAGCCACATGTGGCTAGCGGCTACCCTACCGGACAGCGTAGGTCTAGAGCTGACTAATGCATCTTCCCCACCCCCTTCGTGAAAGGCCATCTGATTGGACCACAAGGCTGGCAGGTTCTGCTTCAACATATCATTGTGTCCACCTCAATGTGACCTTTTCTTGACTTTCCAAACCATGAAACAGCTTGCAACACCATTCAACTGTTTGCTTTGTTTTGTACATGTGTGCAGGTAATGTTCCCACGTTGGAAGAATTTGTTCCTTGGGTTGCTTTCACGGTGACATATCACATGTTAATGAGGTTGTAGGGAGGGGACACATAGCCCTACCCCCCAGGTCACACCTATCACTAACCACCAGAGGCCATTAATCTTCACCAAAGAAGTCTGACACTTGCGGAAGAGCCTGACTGGGCTAGGTCTGTTTGAGACAGTCTCAGTTTCCTCACCTGTACAGCCAGCAGGGGGAGCTAGACGGCCCTGAGAGCCCTTCTGCTCTCCCACCCCAAGAACGCACCCCAGAAACAGCCTGACAAGGCTGGAAGAGGCTCAGGGAGCCCTTGTATTTTATGATGAGCCGATGCCCACAGAGGGGAAGTGGCCTGCCCAGGGTCAGCAAGCTGAGACTCCAGTGGCACGAGCCCAAGTTGACTGGTTCCCATTTCACACTCAGGGGGAGATGGTGAAGCCAACTTTACATCAGATGAGTATCTAATGAGGGGCAACCCACTCCATCATAAACATGGAAAAGAGATGAGGTACGTGTCTCCTCATCTCACAGACGGCCGGTGGCGGAGCAGAGAAGGCAGAGAGACAGAAGTCAGCCATGCCTAGGGCCTAGTCGTGGACCAAGTGGGCTGCCCCAACCCTTTAATCTGGGTTGTCACAGGACTTGCTTTGGGTCACATGCGATGTGATGCACACAGAGGCTTGGGATGTGCGTGCACGTTTGGGCACCTCCTCTCACGCCTCCGGACCCCTTGAGAAGAGCGAGCCCTGACAAGGCCACCGGTCAGAGGAGAACGAAGGATCCACCCTGGCCAGCCCACCACCCATACTCTGAAGCGGATTCCCCAGCTGAGCCCAGTCTTGATTAGCCAACCCTACCGCACCTGCAGAGTGAGACCCAGCCCAGCGAGGCCAGCAGGACCCCTTTCGCCACCTGCATGTTCACGAGAAGAAAAGGTTGTCCTGAGCCCCTGGAGGTTGGAGACAGCTTGTCATGCAGCACTGGTGTGGCGGCAGCTGACTGATGTCCTCAGAGGTGAAGGGACTTGCCCAAGGCCACTCTGCAAGCCTGTGTGTACCTGGAAGTTTGCCTGAAATGAGACCATACTTCCCAGATGGGGCGACTACACCACTAATCCTTGAGTGGACCCTTGCTGGAGAGTGAAGGGGATGCTGAGCCCCACATTGGAATGTAACGGTTCCGACTGTGACAGATGTGGATTTAAATGCCAGATCCATCAGCTGGCAGTGGGCACCGGGCTTCTATCCTCTGCAGCTCCAATCTCTCGCTTCTACCCTGTGGGGGCTCCAAGTGACCTAAACCCCACCCTCTCCGCAGAGGAAGGAAGTCAGCAGTTTTAGAGTCACCATAATGGCCCGTAATTATTCAGAAGTGAATAATAAAACACTTAAAAAACAATTATTTGCCCTGCAGTGGTTTAGGTCTGCTTTCTGAATTAAGTCATTTAGTCCTAACCAAACTCCCGTGCACTATACGAACCCAGTTGTAGTTGCCCAAGTCACGGGGCAAGAAAGGAAGTAATCTGGGATTGTCTCCCAAGCAGTGCTTCAAAGCCGTGGTTCTCCCCAGGGACAGGGGGAGGGGAGTGGGGGTGTGGGCGAAGGGAACATTACGCCCTCCCCAAGGGACATTTAGCAAAGTCCGGAAACATTTTTAGTTGACACAGCTGAGGGGAAGGTGCCACTGGCATCCAGCAGGTGGAGGGGAGGGATGCTGCCAACGCGCCTACAACGCACAGGGCGGCCCCTCCACGAGGAATGATCCAGCTCCAGCCATCGACAGTGCTGAGGCTGGAACACCTTGGCGATTTAAGGAACACAGAGCAAGACCCAACAAGGTGTCCAGGGCTGCTGTGATGATTAGGTCTCATGCTGCCCACGGGCACCGTCAGCTCTAGGGGGATGCAAAGGGCTGGGGTGATACTTAGCTCTGGAAGTGACAGCTCTAACCACATGATGGCGCTAGTAAGTAACGGCACCAGTTACATCACATCCATGTGCTCATCTTCTCTCTTCGACTTTATTTTTCATTTTGATGGAGATGATGCTATTTTAACCTGTTAGGGTAGAAATATTCAGTGACTCATGCATATGATTTGCATAGCTGAGTTTACAAGTTTTTGACAGCTCTACCTTTAGGACTGTTTTCTATCTTTGGAAAGTCTGGAGCCCTGTGTCAGCTCCCCACACCCTGACCCCAGCTGCACACTTGGCACGATGTCTGAAAAATGCTGGTTTGGATTCGTGGGAGGTGCGGCGGGAGAGCTGAGTACGAGAAGCAGGATTCTGACCGGCAGACCTGGAGGATGCAGAGGGCAGGCAGCAAGTATGGGAGGAGAAGGAAGGAAAGGAGTAAGGGGAAAGATTTTCAGGCAGAAGGACTACCAGGAAAAACAAATTTACTGGCCAGCTAGGGGCAGCTACTGGCACATGAAAAAGGTCAAAACTGGGGAGGTGGACAAATGGGTGTTCGAATTTTGCTTTTTTCAATGACAAGGCACCTTGGGCAGAGCTGCACATGTTTTGCAGTCTCATTTACTCCTATGATTTGATTTAACAACATTATCAACTTTGGATTTTCATAGCAATACAATGATATCATAAGCAAGAGAGAACCCTGTGAACACCACAACACAACCTACAGATGGTGCATTATAGAATTGTACACTTGATACTTACATAACTTTATTAACCAAGGTCACCCAATGAATTCAACAATAAATAAATAAATGAATAGTTACAGGTGGGGGTTAGCACCACCTGCGATCATGAGTGGGTGTTCTCTGTCTGTCTACTAGTACCCTGGGGACTGCGACCACGTTCTCCTTGTCTCTGCATTCCCTGCAGCACCTGCCTCAGGGCTTCAAACAAGAGAGGGCTTGAAGTTCTGGGAGATGCAGGGACTTGCCTGGTTTCCCTCCTAATGCCTTGCCTGTGCTGAGCACGCACTGAACTCTACACAAGTCCGAAGAAAAGCTAAGAAGGTTCTCTACAGGAGACGCAGCTGGCTGCCCTGTGCCCTCACAGGAGGGAACTCAGCATTCGGGAATTTGCCATTTTCAGGGCCTCCCCTCCCACAGGTAGACTCACATTAACCAAATGCAAGGAGACTGATGTATAAACCAGCATGCCAAATGATGACTATATAGCAAGAACAACTGCCCGGGAAACCAGACAATAAGTTCCTTAGGTTAGGAAAGTCTATGACTGCAGATTAGCTATAACCTGGAAATTGGCTCAGTGAGACCGGGGTCAAACCAGGAGGCATTAGTTACATGATTTGGGTGTTTCCTGGCACTGGGCTTCTAGCCAGCCCGACATTTCCATCTCTCCCACTCCTCTGGGCCCCTAGAGTGGGTGGGGCACCCCCCTCACTGCCCAGCAGCCTCCGAAACACCACTTCCTGGCAGGCAGCCTTCTGACCTGGGGATGTGCTGGGGTGCAGGGGTTCGGCATNAGACCGGGGTCAAACCAGGAGGCATTAGTTACATGATTTGGGTGTTTCCTGGCACTGGGCTTCTAGCCAGCCCAACATTTCCATCTCTCCCACTCCTCTGGGCCCCTAGAGTGGGTGGGGCACCCCCCTCACTGCCCGGCAGCCTCCGAAACACCACTTCCTGGCAGGCAGCCTTCTGACCTGGGGATGTGCTGGGGTGCAGGGGTTCGGCATCCCGCGGCATGCCTAGGACATCACCCCGACAGTCACTGCTACCGTCTCAGGGGACAGCCCCAAAGGGCGAGTGGCAGCAATGGCCGTTCTGAAACGGCCCCATCGTAGTGAGAAGCTCTAGGGGACGAGAGAACGGACCTTTCTTTACGTTATTTAAGAGCCGATCTATTTGTGGAAATGGCACCAAGTACCTCTAGAAACCAGACTGAGGTCAGGGTGGTTTAGAATGCTTCCCTTCCCCTCACTGCAGAGCTGTGGGCTTGGTGAGCATGAATTACTGCTATAAGAAACCTTCAAGGCCCTGTGCTGCCCCTGGTGCAAGGATCACACATCTGGTAACTCCCATATCCATCAGGGCCTGGGACGTCAGCCACCTCAGCGTGCCCCACCACCCCGCACCAGGGCAGACTGGAGAGCTGCTGCTACCCTGACAGAACTGCCAGGCCAGTCCAGAGTCTTCCGTTAAGAGAGAGGCCCCTAAGCAGGCTGGGCCATTCATAATGCCCCACCCCTCAGCCACAGTGATTGGGCCAGAGATTGGCATGTGACTACAAGCCTGCCAATCAGAACACTTCTCTGGGAATTTTTCAAATAAGAGTTGAAAAGGAAGCACCCAAAGCAATTAGGAGGTGAGTCTCGAGCTGGAACCGGCAGCCACAGTGTTTCCACGTTTGTGGGGAAGCTGGTCTGAAAGAGTGAAGCGGGCAGGCAGGGCATGGTCGGGGGCCAAGAGGGAATGCCGACAGGTCCTGAGTGTGTCTCTGGTTTCAGCTGAGCCTGCGCATCACGTGGCCCATCATGCTGACACGAGCTAACACACTCCCTTTTGTAATGAAGCTGGTGCAAGTGAAGTTTCTGTCACTTGCAACCAAAGAGCCTGGGCTCATGGTACTCCTCAGAAACATCCGGCAAATGTGAGAATCAGAGTCCTCTGACTGCCCTGGTCCTGAATCTGCCTTCAGAAACCAAAGACTTCACAGATTCAGGTGGTCCTCTTGGCTCAGGGGGGAAGGGAACAGCGAAAGGCAGACATTGCCTGGATCCCGGGAAGTCAAGAGAACAGGGTTTTGAGGGCTGGCCGCCTTTGAATGGCTCTGGATCCTGTTATGAAGGTGATAACTCAGCACTTCTTCTCTGAACCTCGGTTTTCTCATCTGTAAAATGGGACATCACAGGGCCACTTCTCTACCAGGCAGGCAGGATGTTTTACAGACCACACACACACACACACACACACACAGCTTCCTACATTCAGCGTCTGGTCCTCCGCACCTGAGAGCAGTCCAGTGAGCCCCAACCCCCCACAAACTTGGCCAGATATGAGTCTGTGCTGCAGAGTGCTCCCTTGCCTTAGGCCTGTCCCATGGTCTGTGTTTGAAAAGAAACACATTAGGAAGCTCGGAAGGCTCAGGACACAGCCCCGTTTCCTAGTGACTGCCGCCAGAAACAAAGTGGACACGAGCCCCGCTCTGACTTCTGTGCTTTTTCTCAAATGCTGCAGCCTAAAGGAAGCTGCTCCATAGATATTTGTTGAGTTGATTTGTTTGTTGAGTGACGGTTAGGGAACAGGATGAACTATCTGTGAGTTCCCCGTCACAGGAGGAAACACCAAAGAGAACAATGGCCACATAACAGAAATGATACAGACAGGCAATTTAAATATGAGTTGTAGATTGGACTGGATGTGTTTTAGAATACGATTCAGGTCTGAGGTTCTATAATCCTGTTGCTCAGGTGAAAATGAAGTAAATCCCAAACAATGTTGTCAATAATAACAGTGATAAAAGGCCCTGGGATTCTGGGAGTTGAGTCACTTGCCCAGGGAAGACCAAGAACATCTTGAAGAGCATCCCTTTTTAAACCAGCAAAGAATACAGTGTTACTCACCCAGTCAGACCAGCTGGCATTAGCTTCACTTGACTTTAAACAAAAACAGCACCTACTTTTCTAAATGTCCCTGTCTTAGAGTGGGTTTCCCCACAGGAGAGCCAGAAAAACAGGCCTGGGTGGGCGGCTCATCTGAGCAGTGACTCCGGGAAGCCAGAGTGGGGGAGGGAGTGGGCAGAGTTGGGGGGGCTCTGAGCTCTGTGGCGGGGCACAGGGCTGCGTTCCCCCAACCACACTGCAGGCAGGATCTGCCGGAACTCTGAGTGAGGGACAGAGGGCGGGAGCACTTCTCCACATCTCCTCTTCCCTGCTACTGCGGTGGGCCCAGGGTCGTTCGCGGCCCTGTACTGTGGACTGAGCTGGCTGCAGGCCACACAAGGTCCAGCTGCAGGTGCGAGCTGGCATCGGGCTGCCAGCAGCCACAGCTGCACGGACTGCTGAGACATGGGATGCGGGGAAGGGATGTGGGCACCACAGATGGCCACAGCCTCAAGGCCACTGCCCCGCCTCCAGCTTCTAACCAGTTTCGGTGCCTCGAACTCACAGCCCTGCACGCTTGCTGAGTTGCATTGTCATTTGTGTAAGTGGCAATGCCCCCACAAAAAAAAGGAGTTTCTTGAGGTCAAGGACAAGCTCTTGCTCCACGTGCAGCACCTGGTGTGAAGCAGAGAGTGACCTCGCGTGATGAAAGGATGACTGACGAGCTGCCGTCTCCAGCGGCTCCAGAACTCAGTTCCTTGCGCTTCAGAATGAGGAAGGGGGCTGCATTGAGTCTGAGTCTCCTGAGAAGCATTACACGTGCAAGGTGCTTCTAAAGAACCTACTCTGAGGCTGACTAGTTGGGGGGAGGCTGCAGCCTCAGGCTCCCCCTTTGGGAGACACTCTGTCTCTACCGAGAACCCTGGTCAGGTCTGTTTGAATCAGCAACGTCCCAGCTTCCGCAGCCACAGCAAGCCTTTACTTCACAACCTCATCACCGCTACAGGAAGCGGACTCTCCAAGAAGGCCCATGGGGTCAAGTCAGCCCACAGCTGCCTTTGGTTCCTTCCAGCTCAAGAACTCTATAATCACCACCAACTTGTAACTAAATTGAACACTCCAGACTTACTGGGTTCAGGGGAAAGAGTTACCCCAGAGCTCTCTGAAGGTGAGAAGGTAGTAAGCTTGCAGCCATGACTGGGGTTGTTCAAAAGAGCGGATACGCCCCGGCAAATGTGGGCAGTATGGACGTGGAGTTCAAATGCGGGATCTGGAGGGGATCAGAGGATCCTCGTTTGGGATCCACTGGGAGCCTGTGGGTGGCTATGAGCCCCTGGGAGAGATACTAATATGTGTAGATGCACACTTTTCCTGCATAAGAATGCAGCACTTTCACGTATTCTCAAGGGGTTGTGAGACACCCCAAGCTAAGGCCCCCCACCCCAGACTCTGGATGGTCCAGAGTGGAGGTGACACCTCCCTAGAAAACCCGCAGCCAGACAGCATCAGGCCCACGGCGAGGGGGGGGGGATGCAGAATAAGGGGGCTGGGCCATCCCTGTACATTGCTGGAATTCTGCCTCCAGTACGCTCATTAAAGAATTCTCTGCACTACTCCCCATGCGCCTGTTATCTCTTTGGCCTTGCCCTTGTACATGACCTCTGCAAACCCCTATTTCTTTATCTGCCATTGGGAACAGCAGTGTATAACCGTGCAGGTTAAAGACCATGCCAGTTTGATAGCAGTGGAGACTCAACAAGACTACCCACCATAAAAACAAGAAAATCCTCAGCCTTTGGTTTAAACCTAAGAGGGAGACATGTTTCATCTGCGATTCTGATCAGGGAGACCCTACCAGGCAGCCCGTTGCTAATATTGTAGGGCTAGACCCTTGACGGTTTTTGGAATTGCTTCCAGCTCGGTGCATGGCTCGTTGTCCTTTATCTCAGATGGGCTTATCATTCTTGGGGTTCTGCCAGACTGTCCTGCTCGGGGCTCTGGGGAAAGGGTCTGCTCTTCTCTCGGCCTCCTCTACCTGGGCCGTCAGCAACACCTTTACGTCGTAGCTTTACCATGACCCTTGAACACAGGGGTCTTTGGGCAAGTGAGAGGGTTAGCGGTCTGGGAGCAGCAGAATGCTAAATCTCTGCTTCAGGAAGAGGGTTACCCACTGGATCGATCACACCCTCTGGAAAGGGGCCTTGGGACCAGTCCAGCTACCCCCATGCGACGAGGTGGACAAGTGCCTTGGTGCTTCCTAATCACATTAGAGGTCATTAGAGAAATTAGTGATGGTGACGTCACATCACAAACTATTTCGTGGCAGTATACAAAGCACCTTTATAGTTATTTCTTTTTGTGGGGGTTCTCCTTGGCAAACCCAGGGCAAGACACTTACTGGCAGAGAACGAGGTCTGATTTCCCCCGTCCTTCCACGTATGTCTGTGTGACCCCCTGCCTCTCCAGGTGGAGCGCTGCACAGCCCACACCTGCAAGACCCGCCTCGTCATCACCCCGTGGTGGGACAAGGCCTTCTCTTCACACAGGCCTATGAAAAGGCTGGGGACCTGGGTGTGAAACTTGATGGTAGGACGTAAAGTCTTTTCCAGTCCTCCAGCCCCACGGGCAGAGCAAAGGCATTCACATCCATCCAACCCACAAAGAATTCCTGAACCCTTCTGGTGGCCTTTTACGTGGACCGCCCATTCAATCCAGACGGGTGTCTTTGCTTAGTGCTTTCATCAAATGCTCATTGACCACTGTGCTACAAGAAAAAAGCAAGACAAACACGGCACTGATGTCAAAGGGATGAAAAAGGCCACAGGGAAAGGGACCAAACTTATGTGGGGGGCGGGGAGAGAAGGTCCACAGGACAGGGGTGTTGAACCTGAGTCCTGAGGGCATAAGATGGGGTTAAGGGCAGGAAGTGGGGCTCCAGAGAGACGCTGCCACTCCCAAGATGCCCTGGCTAGAAAATGCAAGAATAAAACTACAAGTGATAGCCAGGGCACCTGACTTAACGTTGGCATGAAGACGGGACAAAATGACAGGTATGAAAGCAAAGCCTTCCTGAAATGTCAGGGATTACTCCTGGGCCCTCACAGGCATTTGGGGTCCTCTGTGAGGGACCCTTAGCTGAAAGATTGCTCCAGAAGTAGAACAGTCAGCTCCGAAACCAAGTCAGGAAACAACGAGTCCAAGTTCATGGTCAGAGATTGCCTGCTGCCTTTGGACACGTGCACTGTAACTGCTTTAACCCCAACCACAGCCCACTTCACAGATAAGGAAACTGAGGGAGGTGTGGTCCCTGCTGTAGGTCACACAGCTGATAAGCGGGGACGCTGGGCTCTGAAGTCCAGGCCCTAGCCACTCTCCAGGGGCCTCTCTAAAGCCAAGTGGTTTGGTTATAAACAGAAATGCTCAGAGAACACCCCCTTCAAAGCAGAACTCTTGGCCTCGCCTGCTATTTCACTGGATACACCGCCACAGCCTCTTTTTCCCGGGGTCCCTGAGCAAAACTCCCCCAACCTCCATGGCTGGCAGCTCCGAAGCAGAGGTCTTTCGGGTCTAATATGGTTTTTTATGCGTATATCTTTTAAAAAATCAAGAGAAGACTGTCCATACTCTGAAGTTCTCGGGGTGCTGACTTTCTGATCACGGTTGTGTGGATTGTGTCTCAGACCAGCAACTCTGCTTATCTGACGGAAACGTCTGTTGGCAGGAAATCTCTCTAATACGTAAGTTAGTAGAGGCCTTAACAGGAAACAAAATATTTAAATGGCCAACATGAATAGTAATCAAAGGAAATTTTTAAAACTTCCTTTTTCACCCAGAAAGTCAGATAAGAGGGCAGTAAAACAGGATTCCCGATGACTGATGAAGGAAGTATATGCTGGTAATTACATTTCGTAAGTTAATTCAGGTAAAATACACATAGACCTTTAAACCGTCCGTGTGTGTCTAAAACTAAGCCAGGATTATAGCCCAGTAAAGTCCTTTACTATTATTTACAATAATGTAATTGAGGAAAACAGTACCCTCTCATACTAAATGGAAGGAATGTTATGCAACCATTAAAATTTTATTAACAAAATTATGTTAGCAAATATTAATAACGTTGTAAAAGACTGATGTTTTATGTAAATGAAATGAGTAGAATTCTAAATTATGTGATGAAAACTTGATCAAAGAAAAATGCAAAAAACCTTCTAAAGTGTTAACAGTGTTTTTTCTCTTTTGGGTGTGGCTTGGGTGATTTTCTTCATCAATTTTTTTAAATTAAAAAATTGCTAAGACTTCAAAAGAGACTAGTATTAATTGCATACTGGAACAATAAGTGTAATTTAAAAAACCCTAAAAATGTACTTACAAGTACACAACAAGATCCTTCAATGATGTAGTTCAAGTCTACCAGAGATTCTATATACAAGGTCTGCGATTTTCTAAGAATGTCGCCTTTTTTTTACCTGTGACAAACCTTCAGTTCTTACCACTCATCCAAATGCAAATCCCACTGGAAGGACCTGCCAAAATCCCACATTGCCGAGTTATTTGGTGACATCCACTGAGCACTTGTAACTCCTTATGGAAACAGAAAGGAATCAGCAAAAACCACACCTCTAAGAAGTTCCAGTCAGTTGGAGGAAGGGGACACCTAAACGAGAAATGGCAGCATGCCGGGACAGGTGGTGGGCCAGGCGTCTGCACCGCGGGCTTACTTCTGAGCAAGGCTCAGAAGGTACCACTGGACGGATCCATTACCGGAGTACCCCGATGCCAGAGGCAGGACAGGTGAAGCGGGTTGTGAAGGGGACATGGGATTAGCTGGGTAAAGAAGAGACAGCACGACTGAAGAAGACCCCAGGTAAGTGCCAAGGTGAGCAGGTTTAAAGGGCCTGTGGTCTTCAGGTTCACAGCTGCAGGAGAATGGAGGCATTGAGACGAGAAATGACCAGAAGGGCTGGGGGCCTGTCACCATGGCGATGAGACTTGCAATGAGGAGTGTGAAAGCGAGGCGGGGCACAGGGTCGATGTGAGGTGTAGAGGCTACAGTGAAAGAGAGACAAGCGGTAGGGAATCCCATCAGGCAGAGACCTGAACAGGGGACGGGAGGCTGCAAACCCATGAACCACAGCAATGCCAGGGCAACATCTGGCAGCTGGTAGCCTCACCAATGCCGCGACGAAGTCAAGCAAAGCAGCGCCCTGGGTGAGGATCAATTCTGAAGCCAGCCCGTCCAGCAGAAGCTGGCCGCTTGCAGGAGAGCTGACAGGTAACAGGATGTGCTGAGCATCTTATTCAAATCTCTCAAACAGTACCAAATAGAACACTAATTTTAAAGGATATTTTTAGATAAGACCCCCAAAACACAAAAAGTTTCCATGAGGTAAATGAGTTTGGGAAAGGCCAGATGAAAGGCTAAAGGTCACTGGGCTTCTCCAAGCCTTTCAGAAGCCACTGTGTAGTATGTGACTCTCGAATGATGGGCAAATGTTTCCCCAAATATCTTGCTGTTAAACTCTTACCTTCAAAATTGATTAGTGCCCTTTGAAACCCACTTTGGAAAATGTTACCAGTCCAGGTAACGTGTGTGTGTATAGGATGTGGTTTTGATAGATCCATATATTCGCGTTAAAGAAAACAAAGACCCCAGAATCCTTGTAATACAACATGTCAAGGAGAGTTCATCAGTGCAAGCCAATCCTAAAAAGCCACATCTCCAAAGGTGCTCACCCAGAGTGACCTTCTGATTCCACTGCCCACTGCCACCATTTATCTGAGATGGCCTCTTTCCGCCCGCAGACTCAGCCCAGGGCCGACTGCAGCACCCCCAGCGCCTGGCTCCAGTGCGTCCACACCATTCACTCTTGCTCTTTCCAAACCAAGTTCCAGCTCTGACCCATTTCAACCTCCACATCCCACGGACTCCCACTGACTCCCACTGCTTCTGCCCGTCTTCCTTCTTTCCACCCACTCAGTGTCAAGTCAAGGGCTGCTGAGTCAGTCCCGGTCCAGTGCTGTGCCACTTCACCCCTAGTTGGTCTTCCATTTAAAACCAGAATCTCTCAAAGAATCCAAACGCAGACGTAATTCACTCTCTTCTTCCAAAAGTCCTCGTGTGTCACTGAAGTTTGTGTACTGTGCTTGGCTGCAACAGAATTTACTTCTTCATTTGTGACTCTGATATTTACGGAAAAAATACTGTCCCCAAATGCCATTAGTTTCAACTCCTCAATCCATCTTTCCTGACACTTTGTCAATGATTCACTGGCTCTAATTCATCATATTGGACAGAACGAAAAAATTGAATTAAAATGTTTCAGGGCAGGTAGAATACAGATTATGACACAGGATGGAGTGAACACTGTGAAAGGCAATACTGAGCAGACATAATTGGAAAACACTTAAGGAGAAAATTACTTTAAAAGGAAAAGAAGAAGAAAAAAACATCCCACGGTAGGTCTCTTCTCTAAGTGTTGGCGACACATTTACATAACAGATAACTTCTCTTTCTGGGCCGAGCATTTCACATTAGGTAGCTATACTGGGCTCCCTAGGGCTTCTCCATTGAACCTGCCTCTTCACTATGAAAAAGTTCCCTATCATCCCAATGGGAAGCCAACTATGTTTATCATCTGAGAGGGTTCTGGAAATAAAGTGATGACAGTGTCGGCTGGAGGGACTGCCACTCTCCTTAACTCTAAATTCCAGAGGGAAGCTACGGGTGGGTTTGTCTTATCATTGTGTGTCTAGGACCCAGCATGGGCCTGCTACAAAGCAGGCACTTAATATTTTATTAACGAATCCAGTAAATGGATGGGTAGGTGGGTGGGTAGATGGATGGATGGATAGCATACAGGGTCAGCATGAACTCACTACAATACTACCACAATAACAACAAATAATAACCATATAATAGTCAACACCGATAAGTAGCCTAGCCATCTTTGAGGGTATAGATTATTCCATTGTGTAGTAAGTACTATTATTAGCCTACTTACTTTATAGACAAAGAGACTAAGACTTGGGCTAGTAACATGGTAAAGGTCACAGAGCGGGCAAGTGATGATTTCCTATTCTCCACCTTTATCTGGTGATCGAGATCACCAATTAAAGTCAATGTCAACACCAACATGGTAAAGAGAAGGCCGACAGGAGGGTGGCAAAGTCTATTCTTGCAGTCCTCTGCTGATTCTGCCTTACTTTTTGTTTTTCGTTTCTTTTCTGTACTCATTCATTTAATATTCATTCCTTTTTATATTCGCAGCCAAACACAAAGACCACACAGAGCATGAGCGCAATAAAGCCCACCCAGCACTTTCATGGGTGAGTGAGACCTGTTCTCCATTAAACCCCATCCTTGCTGCAAAGGGGCTAACATTTACTGGGTGGCCACTCTGCACCAAACTGGGTGCACTGCATGTGTGAAATCACTTAATTCTTACAATAATCCCACAAAGCAGTCATATTTTCCTACATTTATCCATAAAAAAGACAATGAGTTGGATGTCTATTCATGTCTTTGCTATCACAATATCTGTTTCCCATTACTTCACAGTGCAGCCCCAGGGTTGCATGGGGGAAGCTGCTAGAGGTCAATGCCATGGGTTTTCGGGGTGGCTCTGCCATTTGCCAGCTGTGCATAACCTTGAGCAAGTTACTCAACCTGTATGTGCCTCGGCTTCCTTGGCTGTAACATAGACATGATGACAATCATAGTGCATGACTCACGGTTTGTCAATGGATTACTTAAGGAAACACTGGTAAAGAATGTAAACAGAATCTGGAACAAATTAAGCATTCAATGTCTGAATCCATCTGTCTAGTTAAATGAGTAGCAGCCTGTTTACCTTGGGATTAATTTTATAGATAAATATAGAAAGAATCAGTATCTTTATGCCAAAGCCTTTTTAATTCAAGAGCACATCAAACCTTCCCATTTGTTTTGAGTTTTTGTTAATTACCTTCATAGTAGCTTAAAGTTCTTTTCCAATAACTGCTGCACATTTCTTGTTAAAACTCTCCTTAGAAATTTTATCTTTTTATGACTATGGCAAATAGGTATATGATTTTATTTTAATGTGTATATCCATTTCTGTATATTACTTTTTGCTTTGTCACCTTAATGAATCTCTTAGTATATTTGATTTGATTTTTTCAAGTGTTCCAGGCATTAGTCACATTATTAGAAAACAGTGACAACTTTACCTCCTCTTTCTATTTTTCAGACTTCCAATTCTTTTCTCTTGTAGAATCACATTGGCTAGTATCTCTAGTAGTGTTCAATAATAGCATTGATAGTTCTTTACTCTGAATGCTTCCAGTGTTTTCTCAGTAGGTACAATGCTGGCTTTTGAATTAAAATAAGCTATTTTCCCAGGTAAAAAGTATGCATCAATTCTAACTTTACTAAGAAAACTTTCAAGTAACATATGTTGAATTCTCCAAGTGTCTTTTAAGCATCTATCAAGATGATCATGTGTTTGCTCTCCTTAGATCAATCTACTAAGACAAAAATGTTACATCCCAAACAAATCCCATTTGATTGTGGAATAGTTTTTAAATGTACCACTGAACTGGGCTAATATTTTACTAAAGATATTTGCCTTTATATTCATAAGTGAGAGTGGACTATAGTTTTCTATTTCTATTTGTACAGTCTTCATTGTGTTTTGGCATCATTGCTATGATTGCATTTTAAAAAGAATTTGGAAGTTCTTCTTCCTTTTCTTTCTGAGCTGCACATCTTAAAGGATGAGTAGAAATTAGCCAAGGGGAAGATATTTGTGGGGATGAAAGAAAGAGATTACACTGAAGGCACAAATGTAAGAAATCCAGGTGGGTATGTACAGGGAACTCTGAGCCTGAGGCCACTTCCCACGACGCCCACCACCTTCTCCCACTCAACAACTAGTGCTTGTTCAGAAGCAGCTGTATACAATTGTTTCTCCTATATATTGATCACAATTATTTCCTGTATTAGTAGGTTTTTCCTTCTTCAGCAAAATCATGAGATCCTTTGTTTACCCCAGAGAAGTTCTTCAACTCCAGAAGCACACCAGTGCATAAAGAACTGAACTAAGGTATCGCTAATGAAGTCATTTACATGTTCATTCAGCCACTCATTTGCCTAACAATGATCAAGCCTGGTAAAATGGGCAAGTCCTGGAAAAATGAGACATAGCCCCTGAGCTGAAGATCTGAGTCTGAAAAGAAAAGAACGAGGGTGATCTAGTCCTGGTCGGCATGGCAAATTAAGCTACTGGATGGATTTTTTCCCCACTGAAAAACAATTTCTCCACACATTTTTCTTAAACTCCTAGCGCCCATCAGCCAAAACTCAAAGATAAAAGCCAACAAATAAGACGCATAGCTGAGGTCGGCTGGAGGAGGGAGCACTCTCTGGGTCTCACTCTGCTTCTGGCAGACCTCGTGCTGTGGGGTCGTCTTATGCCTTCGGCTAATACCGTTCCCTCAGATAACCGGTCACAATGAAAC
Source organism: Sturnira hondurensis (assembly GCF_014824575.4). Classification (NCBI taxonomy): domain Eukaryota; kingdom Metazoa; phylum Chordata; class Mammalia; order Chiroptera; family Phyllostomidae; genus Sturnira; species Sturnira hondurensis. Next base: position 48,339,438 of record NW_028079044.1, read on the forward strand.
ATGCTCACAGGTCATGCTCACAGGTCCATCAGAACAATGCAGCTCCCAGGAGCTCTGCCCCTCCCAGACATATCTGAGAATGAGAGTGGCAACTTTCTAGCACCATGTTTAAGCAATAGCAGGCCCTTAATGTATGACGGATGGATGGATGGTGGATGGATGGATGGATGGATGGATGGGTGGATGGGGGAATGAATGAATGAATGAGTGTATCTTGCAGAAATCTGACCCAAAGAAGGAACAGGCACACTGAAGGGTGTCCTGTAAAGCTCTCTGATGCCTGGCTGAAGCAGCAAGTCCCCAGGGCCGCAGTGGGCCTCAGCTAGGAGGGGCGTCTCTGCCAATCACTAGCCTGCCCACTCTGGCAGGCTCTCTGAACCATTAGAGCCCCATGTTTTCTCTCTCGCCTCAGACAGACACAGTGGATCAACGGAGAGCAAAGGTGTTTGGCTGAAATAGCAGCAGAGCAATGGGGGATCCAGTTACACGGTTGGCAAGGTTGAGAACCAGCCACCCCAAACCAGGCCAGACACGGAGGAGCGGAGCCCTGCCGGGAATGCCCTTCTTACTGGCAAAGCTGCCAATAGCCACTGTGCTAATAATAAGAGACAGAGTTTCTGGAAAACTCAGCAACATCCCAGGTGCTGGGCAGAGTGCTTTTCACTGCCCAACAAGATCGGAGTCCCCATCTCCATTCTCCAGGTCAGGAAACCGAGGCACGAAAGAGATCGTGTAAATTCTCCAAGATCACGAAGCCAGCAATTTGCTAAGCAGGGATCTGTGCTCTGGCGTTCAAACCCTCAGACTGTTTACCGCTGCAGGTCTCTGCCCTTCCTGCTCTGCTTCTCAGTGCAGCCCCTTGTTCCCCAGGGGCCATCACAAAGCTCGGGCCACAGAGAGGCTTGTGAGGACTGCCATCTCCCAACTGGCCTTATCTCCCCACTCCCCCACCCTCAGTCCGACTCTCCTTGAGGGCAGCACTGAATGACCAGGACACTCAGCAGGGCCCTCGCACATCTGCTGATGGGTCATTTTTCTGGGCTCTCGTCATGTCCTGAGCCCCTGGTGCCTCCGGAGTCTTTGGCCACTGTGTGGAATTGCAGTGTGACCTGAGGGAAATGGCACTGAATTCCACAGTAGGCACTTAACCTGGATAAGTGACTTAATCCCTCAGAAAACTTCTCCTCACTCTAAATGGGACAAACACTCTCCCTATCTCCCAGGGTTGGAGAATTTGGGCCGACAGCCCAGTGCAGAAGGCAGGTGTGTGAGCCAAAGGCTTCAACAAAGTACGGTGAAGGCAAGAAGTACAGGCAGGTAGCTGAAAGGAAGCACAGGAGGGATGCACCAAATTAGCTTGGGCAATCAGAGAAGACTTCCTGGAGGAGGAGACGACTGTGCAGGGTCTTTAATGATGAGCTGGAAATGGCTGGTGGGAAACAAGTACGTTTATGGGTACCTTCAGGACACAGGCCCCCACAAAGAGCAGGATTTGTCACAGCCTAGGCCCTCTCTGAGAGCTTGCCTTGCTTTAAAGCAAGGAGAACTGTCTCCGGAAATACAATGGGTGGCAATAGTCTGTGTTGAAAAACCAAGGCCACCCCCCCGCCCCCCGTGAAGAAAATAAGGCCCTGCTCCTTTAAGACTGGAGGCGTGCAGGCTGATCCTCTGCAAGCAGGGCCTCCAATGTGCAGAGTCAGTAATTCTGGAGTAAATACCAGCCCAGGAAGCCTGGCGATTCTTCCATCTCCCTCCGCACACAGCAAACTCATTATGCCACTGCCCTTTGGTGACACTGGCCTGTACTCTGGTCTTGAGGGCCACTGCAGTGGGGATGGGGTGGGGTGGTGACTGACATTTAAGGAATCATTCTGCACTTGGTAGGTACAGAGGTAGGCACACATCCGGAGTCAAGCCCTAGAGGAATGGGCGGCCAGTCTTCCAGGAGCATTTAGTCCCAGGTCTGCCCCCTGCAGCCAGCTCCTGCCAAGCCTCACCTGCCCGCCCCGGGCTGAGCCTCCTTGCTTATCCTGCATCCTGCCTTCAACAAAGGGCACGTCCTAAGCCCTGGACTGGCTGAGGCTGAGCTGCGGGAATCCCCTCTACATCCACCCCTCAAATGGAAAATTCCCTTTTTTGCTTACCCCACCCAGGAAGGCCCAAGACTGTAGGTTAACAGTGGGCCCCCAACTCAGACTGTCTTTGCACTGTCCCCCCTGACTCTCACTAAATGTCCTTGGGCGCTCTTCTCCACCTCCCCCGGCCTCCAGCCCCTCATCTGTAGGATGGGTACCCATCAGCCTCTACTTCCCCAGGGCCGTTCGGGACCAGAGTGAGTGAAAGCACCCAGGCATTCAGCACAGAGCTGGCAGGGCGGGCTCAGAGACACAGGCCGCTCCCCTGTGCATGGCCTCAGGGCTGCTGGTGGACATTCCAGGCAGAAAGGCACACAAACCAGGGAGCCCTGCTCCTGGGAAGAGTCGCTCTGTTTACATTAATGGTTTTTGAAAATTTTTATTTATTTATCTTTAGAGGGGAAGGGAAGGAGAGAGGGAGAAAAATACCAATGTATGGTTGCTTCTTGTGCATCCCCTGCTGGGAACTGGCCTGCAACCCAGGCATGTGCCCCCTGACTGGGAATCGAACTGTGATCCTTTGGTTTGCAGGCTGGCACTCAATCCACTGAGCTGCACCAGCCAGAGTACATTAATGGTTTTTAAAGAGGAGGAAAAGAGATGAAGGCAAGCACAGAAAAAGAAGCAAAGAGGCAGATCTCATGGAGTTGCTGTTGGTTGGGGTTCTGGGTCTCTCTTTGAGGTGGGGGGCCCTGCGGGTCAGCAAACGCCCACTTTCCAGGGACACTCGCACCCCAGTGCAGTCCTCTTCCACTGGAAAGGCTCCTCTCAATGTGAGTGCAAGAACGTGAGGCCCAGGCCGGGCCGACACACAGGCCCTCCAGCATCAGAGCCGGGCACCGAAATGTGAGCTCTCTGCAGAGTGAATGGATCTGGGGGGACAGCCCTGGAGACCCACAGCTGGGGCGAGTCACTTACCCTGTCTGAGCCTCCGTGTACTCATCAAATCACTGGGGCAGTAATGAAACTCCTCACGTCCAGGGCTATGGTGCAGACGCCATGGCCAGATGTACCTTAAGTGGCTAAATAGTACATACGAGTCTTAGCATGTTAAGAATTATAGCCCTGGCCAGGCCATTCAGCCGATTGGCACGTCGTCCTATACGCCAAAGTGTTGAAGGCTCGATCCTGGGTCAGGGAACATACCTGGGCTGTGGGTTCAGTCCTCAGACAGGGCACATGACGGAGGTGACAGATTGATGTTCCTCTCTCACATCGGTATTTCTCTCTCCTCTCCGTTCCCCTCCCTTCCCCTCCTTTCCTCTCCTCTTCTCTTCTCTCCTTTCTTTTCTCCTCCCTCTCCCCCTCCTAAAAATCAATAAACATATCCTCAAGTGAGAATGAAAAAGAAGGATTGTATAATAAAATGCCAGGAGTGACATTTGTTAAGTGTTTTCTATCCACCCGGCCGAGACCTGACTGCTGTGGCTGTCCCCAGGCCACACTGGGAGAACAGGGGCTGGAAACCCATTGCTTGCACACCGGCTGCCAGGGCGATGAGGCGCCCCGCTGACCGCCTCTCCACCACACTGAGGGTAAGGAAGGCCCAGCTCTCATGTGGGGCATCAGATGCCCTCTCACGGGCTGGGCACTGCGCCCCCTGCTGGGTCCTTCCTGGAAACAACAGCCACACCTGCCACCTGTATGCCTTTGCCTGGATCAGTCCCCTTCCCTGTTCAGCCTCCCCCTGCCCACTCCCTGCCCTGGGAATACTGCCGCAGGTACCACTTCCCTTAGGAATTTTCCTCTGACCCCTCCCACCCCGGTCCAGGAAGGTGCTCACCTGGCCCTCGAGCTCACCACAGTGGAGTGGGTTCTCCTGCTCAGGAATCGGTCTCCTTCACTGACTGTGAGAGCTCTGAGGGCGGGGTGTGAATCGAAACACAGCCCAAACTCCCCTCAGGTTCGACCCTCATGGACCGACCACCTGTCAATCAGTATTTTAATCTGACTTGACCTTGCCTCGCAAGCCAAACATATTTTCCCTCTACTTAATTTCCCCCGTTCAAATTCCCATTCCCACAGCTACTATCCTAACTCCTCAGTTCTAAGAGACACTTCTTTCTCTCACATTATCATGTTTCTGAAATCAGAACGTGTTAAATCTGTGTGTCCCTTCAACGTGTCTGATTTCTTGTCCCGAAACACCGGAGCTCGGTTGGTGGCCGACATTACAAGCAGCAGCCCTTCATTTCGCACGGGGTGGAAGGACCCTGTTCCACAGGATGCCGGCGAGCCACAGCTGTGCGTTTACCTAAGTCGTTCCCCACGGTCCTCACGTCCTCCTACGGCTAAGCCACCGTGCCTGGGCACACCCGCATGGCCTCGTCACCTGGGGGAGTTCTGTGTCGGGGAGAGAGGGATGGAAGAGCTTCAGGTGTTGAAGACTAAATGCAGATAACTGGTGAAGAGGGGGGAACCATCTGGCCTCAAAGCACTTGATCTAGAAAAAATCGTTGCTTTTGTAGACGTGCCTGCACAGATGCCAGTGAGATGGGTCCCGACCCCTCTGGGGTTTTTTGGAGAAGTTGCTACGGTTTGGGGTTTCGTTTTGGCCCACGAGATATGCTTGTTTGTTATTAAATTTTGTTTTATTGCAGTAAGAACACTCAACATGAATGAACAGAGTTTGAGGGTACAGTAAGCACGGCACTGTTGACTGCAGGTGACCCGGTGTAACTGGAACTTCCTGCTCACTGATGGGTGACTCTCCACTTCTGCCCCCCTGGCCCTGGTGATCACTGTTCGGCGCTTTGGTTCTTTGAGTTGGACCATTACAGATACTTCATACAAGGTGTTCTGGGTACCGTGTTTGTCCTGCTGTGGCCGGCGCCGTTTGTTTAGCATAACTTCCAAAAGGTTCATTCACGGACTGCAGGACTGCCTTCTCTTTCAAGGCTGAGTAATATACTCCAGGGTGCAGGTGGACCACACTTCCTTCACCGTGTTGATGGACATGTGGGCCGTTCCCACATCTTGGCCACTGGGAACTGCGCTTCGAGACATAGGGGAGCGCACCGATCTCTCCAGGATCCTGATCTTGATTCTTTTGGGTAGATACCCAATAGTGGGACTGCTGGATTCTACTGTAGTTCTACTTTCAATTTCACATTTGCATATCTCTTGCCATTGGGTCAACCGCTTTTATATTCATTAGGGCATGTGATCGTCCTAGCAATCCTGCCTGGAAATCAGAGTGGATTCAACTTCTCATTTCACAAAAGAGGAATGTGAGTCTCAGAGGGATAAAGAACAAGGGCTGAACCCCCGATATCAGGGCCCCAGTCCTGCGCTCGCTCCTCTGCCACACACTTGGGAGGAGCAGTGAAAGGAGAGGCAGAGAAAGAGGCAAAGCTACTGAAAAGGAGGGAGGAGAAAGGGGAGCGAAGGCGAGAGGGCAGGAGAAACCAGGAACGGTGATGGGGAGGCAGAGGGCAGGGCATGGCTGGGACCGCGAGTCTGCAGGCTTCCCTCAGACCCCGCCCTGGAATTTGGTGCATGCCTCTGAAATCGCTGGTTTGCTTGTTTCTGCCTTTGGCTGGGACGACCAAATCCACAGGGATGGAGATTTAGTCGGCCTCATTCATGACTTCAATCTATCCTCAGAGCAGAGCACAGCGTGAAGCAAGGAGCGGGTATTCAATCGAGACTCATGGTATAATCTCCGTATGTGGTCCAGCACCTCTTACAGCCAGAGTACCGGACCATTTATTCACCTCTGCGAACTCCGTTTCCTCATCTACAAAGTGGGGATAATAAGGTGAGTCGCAGAGAGTTGTGTCGAGGATTAAATGAAACCACTTTTCAAAAGTGCCTGGGACGCGGTAACGGGTGCTGCCGTCGGCCTCTGGTTCATGGCTTTCCATCGCCCTCCCTGGGAGCAACTCCCAGGGGCAGAGCGTGACCCAGCACTTGATACAGATGAGAAGGCAACGGAAGCTGGGAAGGGAAGGCTAACACGGCGCCCACCCAGAGGGGCTGGAATGGGAACCCGGGTCACGCTGCCTGAGGGTCTTCTCCACATCCGCGGCCCCCATGATGCACCCCATCATTCCCAACAGCTGACAGGTCCCCTGTGTTCTCTACGTGACACAACCGTGCCCAGAGACGGCCCAGGCCCGGCAGGTGGGGCCCTCCTCCCCCCAACCCTCCTCATATCCTTCCCAGCCTGCCCTAGCCCTGGGTGTTTGCGGTCTCCTAATTACCCTGATTCCTCAGCATGGGAAACTGTAACATCCACAGGCTGCTTCCTCCTATAATTTCATGTGACAGGTCCCCTCAAACAGCAAGTGCTTGCTTTTAATTGCATATTATGTCCCCTTTCTGAGGGCAGACAGCGATTTTTTCATCCAGCTAATTGTCTGAGAGACAAAGACAGGGAACGCATTGCTCCAAATTAAGTATTTGCTGGTCGCTGTTACTACTGAGGCTACATTGCATCCCCTCGATTTCCTTTATAGGAGCTCCTGAGGAAATCTTGGCTTTTTTTATTATTATTTTTTGGCTTAGCCTACCTGTGATTATATAAAGGCCAACAAATCCTGGAGCTGTTTTATTACTGGCTCTGACAACAGCCATTAAAACAATGTAAAGATGTACAGCCAAATGTTCTACTTGATAAAAAGAGGAAAAAATATATACGAACAGTGTTTATTAAATGCCTACTGTGCTGGACATCAGGGAAAATCCACCCATTTCCTCTTTCTCACCCCAGAACTACCTAAGAGGCGATGATGATGACCCCCCTCTTCCCTGGAAGAGAACTGCAGGTCAGAGAAGGAAAACGTTTTGTGGGTGCCGGGTACACGCTGCGTATCAGGAGAGGGGTGTCTGTAGTCCAAGGCAGTGGACGCCTGAAGCATGGGCTGTGTCCTGGCTGCCACTTCCAGCCTCCTTACTCACTCCAGGGAAACGAGACAAGCATCTCGATTTCTACTTTGTACACTCAAGGAGGGGGCCCCCCCCAAAAAAAACCAGAATTATCTTCTGGAGGGCAGGACCCTTGTAGGACAGGCTTCCCCTGCTAGGTGAGTGTCCTAGGAACCCATCTGGATCAGTGCGCCAGCTGGTGTTGTTGTGAGAGGCTGTGCTCAGTTCCAGTGAATTTTTTTTAAAGACTCACTGCATTGGTCCATTTCATGACAGGTGATTTATAAGCGCACCTGCCCACACTGCTCTGTGTGTTGGGCAGTTTTTGATAAAAAATGGCATGACCCCTGTGTCCCACCCTCCCTATTCTCCCCATCTCTCTCCACGTGACTTTTCTTTGTTTCCCCGGATGAAAAAAAGCCCTCAAAGGGAAGCATTTTGCTGACGTGGAAGAGGTGAAACAAAACACAGCAGAAGGCCCCCAAATCGACGCATTCAAGAAGCGTTCTGAGCGGTGGAAAAACTTCCCAGTAGGTGCATGGCATCCAATGGAGAGTACCTGAAGGTGACTGAAGTTCAAACATGTGAGATTAATACACATTTTTATGAATAAATTCCAGGGAGTTTTTTGCCCCCCCTTCTGTGGGCACCTTCTAAGACAAGAAGTGACCTTCCGACCCTGGGGGACCGAGCCATGTGTCACAAGCCCAACAAAGCTGCCAGAACCACCCCCTCGAAGCAGCCCTGAGACGAAGAGGCCCACCTCTTCGTCTGGCCCTCTGCCTGGCCCTCTTCCCACGCTGCCCCACCTGACAGCCTCACACTGTGCCCACCCTCTGCATGGGCCCACCCTGGGTATCCCCTCACACACACACACTCACTCATACACTTACACATGAATACACTCTTACACACTCGCAATACACACATTCACATACACATACACACACACTTGAGCCCAAGGCTGAAGGAATCTAAGCCACATTCACCAGACTTCGGGCTCTGGCTTTTTCCCCGGGGAGTTAGTTCTACAGCCGAGTGAGAAAAATGCCCAGAGCGGGACTGCAGGCCCCCTGAGGACTCACGGCCTGTTTGGGGTACTAGGACCCCAGAACGTGGAGAGAGGGCCAGGACTGTGATGCATGGTTTTCAGGCTTTGCAGGTTTTTATAAAATGACAGCTTTACTGAGATATTATTCACATACCATAATATTTACAGGATGGAGACCCAGCTCATTGTGAAGGTCAGGCTGTAGGGAGTGAGGTGAGGAGACTGGAGGCAAGGCCCCAGGGGCAAGACATGCCTTTGGCCCCAAGAGAGTAAGTACATGCTCAAGCCTGAGCTGTTGAGGAACTGGGGGCAGGGGGAGAAGGTGGGGTGCATGCCACCCTCGGCAGGGTGACACTCTGGAACGCTGGGACCACAGGGTCAGATGGACAGCATGCAGGCCCTGTCCCTGCCGCTTCTCAGCTCTGTCCACCTGGGTAAGCCACTGACCCTCTCTGGACCTCAGCATGCCCACCTGTAAAATGGGGCTGAGGCAAGTGCCTGCCTCGGAGAGCTGTTTCGGGGACAGACTGAGGGTCTCCACAGAGCCAAACCTGGCTCCGGGCCCAGAGCATCATCATTCTCCCCAAAACTCTCACTCAAAACAGACAAAACCCCGTCCCCTAGTCTTCTAAGAGCCCACAACCGAAAACGCCCATGCCCAAACCATTCTTGCCTTCTTTCCCCACAAATCCAGCAACCTTCCTTCGAAGACCAGCCATTGCCCTGTCCATGAGGACACGAGGCGGGTGGGCTGGGGTGGGGAGGGGAGGGGGCGTTATGGAGGAATGCCTCCAGCTGCTGCCAAGGCAACATGGCACGCAGGGGCTGGGAAATCATACATTTTCTAATAAAAAGCAGCTTGTGCAGTGTGTTTTATTGGCAGAGTGCAGATTGTCATGGTGACAGGGCCAGGGCGGCGGGTGGCGGGGGGGCACTGCCAGCCTGCGGGAAGCAGGGAGTGTAGGGTGCCTAGCAGAGGTCAGAGAGAGCCTCAGGCTGTAGGAGGGGCAATGAGCCCAAGAGAAGGGAACAGCAGTTTTGGCCAGGCATCAGGCCCACTCGCTTAGCGCTGTGGTGGTCGGTGTCCCGGCTCTCACACAGTCCTGCATGAACCTTGGGTCACATGACAGCAGCTAGCGACAGAGACTCTGTCCTTGAACAGACCACAGTCAGGCTCCTCGGAGTCCTCTTTCCTACCAGGCTTGGACCTTGGTCCCTGTCCTGTCTTTGGCCTGCCCAGCCTGGTCTTAGCAAAGAATGCTACTCAGTCTGTTTAGCAAGAGCCCCCACCCTAGATATCTGACCAAGTTCCGCACCGCCCACCTTTGATGTCTTAAATCCTCGGTCCACTTAGAGTAAGAATCCTGTTGGGTCGGTTTAGCAAAAATCCCCTTCCCTTGGTTTCTCCTCTTAGTAATTTTCCATCCCCTGACTACCCACTCTGGCCATAAATCCCTACTCGTCTTGGTGTATTCATTTGGCGCTGGGCCCAGTCTCTCTCCCCTATTGCGATAGTATTGATAAGGTTTTCCCTACTGTTTTATCAAATGTCGGAAGGGCCCACACATTGTTCAGCTCAATAGCACACAGTCGCTATGTGCTGCTGATACAACGCATAGGCAGAGGATGCAAAGAGGGTGGACGGGGCAGGGTGGGGTAGAGAAGGAAGGGCGGCCCGTCCCTAGTTCCCAACACGGGCCAGGTCGACTTCTGAGCCTCTGCTACTTCCTGGCTGTGTGACTTTGGGGGAGCTAGATAGCCTCTCTGAGCTCAGTTTCTCCTCTGAAAAATAAGAATGGAACAAGTGAATAGAGGGAAAGCTTCTAGAGAGTTTCGGAGTTAGGCACGAGGTGCGATTGGCCATGGGGAGCTCTGCCAAGCCCCCGTGACTGAGGGAAGACGCCATCTGGGGAGACTGGGAGTCACTAAGTCACTTAGTCACTAAGTCACTAAGTGCTTCAGCCTGTCGCCTGACAAACTCCTACGCATACTTCAAACCCCAAATCAGAGCTCGCCTTCTACAAGAAGGCTTCCCTTCCCTAAGGCCCCCTCCCCAGATTCCGGGGTCTTTGTAAGACTGTTGCCCAGCATGCATCTACCCCAAAGCATCGTGTTTTATTTCCTCGTCCCTCCCCAGCCCTGCGGACCGCTGTGCCTGGCTTATCTCCGTGTACCCATCACCCAGCATTGTGTCTGGCAGGGACTGAACACCCACAGGTTTTGAAAAACAAATGAATGCAGCAATAAATGAGGGGCCTCCCCAAGTGGAGAGCAAACACAAAGAGAGTGAACACCTTGGAGTAATGTAATGGCATTTTTGAGGTGCCAGGGTGGAAATAGACTCCTACAAGCATATGAGCCAAAACAAAAAGGTCATGTCCGACGGGAGAATGAAAGGACCAGGGCCCCAGGACCCTTTGGCCCAGCGCACTAAACTGTAACAGGGAATAAAGACTTGACACTGCTCTGGCCAACCGTAAAATAGAATGCAATGCACAATGAACATATTTTAAAAACGCATACACTAACAGTTTCCTTGTAAGCATGCTGTAGGCACCAGCAGTTCCAGTTGGTACAAGAAACAGCCCTGGCCACAAGGCTTTGGCCAACACAGATCACCGAACTGCAGGAATTTGGCTGACACTGACTGGTTCCAGTACGCTTACGTTAAAGATCAATACCGGGGCCAGCAAAGTGCTGCTTGCACAACCCCTTCCCCAGACCTCTTTGTTCCGCTTTCCCTCTCCTTCCCTGTCAAGCCCCTGCCTGCACTGAGATGTGAAGATGGTCTCTGGGTCGGGAGTCTGCCATCTTCTTGGGTCACCGGCCCCGGAATAAATCTCCTTCCTTTTCCACCAGTACTTGTCTCTTAATAGAAAAAGGTTGCAACCCCAAAGCTCTATACCTGTCAGCTGGTCATTCATGTGTAAACAGCAACACGAAGCCATAACGAGAGAGTCACTGAAGAAGTCTAGATCCAAGGAACTTTTTTAATACTTACAAGTAACTGCTAGGAAAATCGAGAGCAGCGGTTGTACCTCATAAGTCAGCAGAGGCAGAATATCTCAGGTAGACGGGGTGTGAGTGCCAATTCTGCTTTTGGCACTCAAAACAGGGCGAGATCTTTGATCTCCTGGCACTTCTCTTAACCGTCCATACAATGGGAACACTTCCAGTGCCTGCTTCCCCGGGCATCTGTGAGAGTTAAACAGGATAATCCATATCCCGTGTTTGGCCCGGTGACTGGCATGGGTGGGCTGAAGTGGACACTGCAGTGTGCCACCCAGATTCTGCGTCAGGAACAAAGGACCCCTCCGCCCTCTGCAGGTGCTAGAATGCAGCCAGGACACCTCAGCCAGCAGGTGGGCTGCCTTAGAGGCTGCCGCGGCTGAAGGCAACTCCTCACCTAGGATCACACTTCTTTCCAGTGGGGGTGGTTCACAGCCAGCGGCCGACCAACACAGAGGGACCAAGGCTCGGTCCCCTTGCCCTAACTGGGGATAATTCCAAGAGCTCATTCCAGCTTGAAAGACTTAATGGTGTTGGCTAAGGTCTTTGTAGCAGCTGGATAGCCACTCCATCCCCTCTGCTGGGTTCTGCATCCTTCTCTTCCTCTGCCCAGGTGTGAATTTCGGGACCTCTCCCTAACGAACATCCTGCAGGCTAATACCCCTCTCAGAGTCTGCTTTCTGCAGAACCCAACCTACCAGTGAAGAAGCCTACATAGAGAGTCCGTAACCACCATCACTTGAGAAGACCAGCCAGCCACTGGGAGGCATGTGGGCACTTTGTAGCCATCCATCCAGAAAGAGCAGCCATTCCACTTGACACCCATTCTGAGTTTGGGGACCCCCCTCCTGCCTTGAATACATCAGCCGGCACCATCATTTAAGAATTTGCAGTGTGTTTGGGTGACCAGTGTCAGATTTCCACATACCATCATGGCAGACCAAGAATTTCTACCTTGGACTAAAAGAGGTGCAGAGTAGGCCCATGGCAAAAAAAAAAGGGATACCAGAAAACAACAAGGAAGCATAAGGTACAGAGCACAAGGTAAAACGAGATGGAGACGATGACAGAGGAGCAAACTGATGAGATACACAACTAGGTTAAAGTCTCCATAAAACACTCTGAGAGGGTAAAAAAAACTAAAAGTCTAACGATTTGCTATCCATCAGGAACACAGCTAAAACAAAATTACAAAAATAAATACATAAAATAAAGGTCTTAGGGGTGGGATTGGGGGTGGCGCAGGGAAGACATCAGACTTCTAGGGGTTTCTATGTTGTTCGAAACGATCCTTCTGGTGACTTTGAGCCATACCTTGCTGGGGGAACATATTCTCCAGACTGAAATGCAAATGCAAGTGAACTCTTTTTATCACAATTTAGGGGTGGTTTTCAAAGCTGTTCTCTGAGGAAAATGTATAGCCTTAATGCCATCAATATTGAAGGAGGCTAGATAAAAATAGAGTGAGCTCTCAGTTCGATATAATTTTTAAAAACATAAGAAACAGTTTAATCAATTAAAAATATACAAGCACAAATAAAGAGTACATTTTAAGAATAAATGCTAGAGCTGGCTAAATATAAACAGATAAAATTTTAATAGGAAGCTTTTATAACCACTGATATAGATATATATTTAAATTCAAAATATGTTTTGTGGTTAGCTCTGTGCTAGGGCTTTTAAAAAGTTGATAAATAGGTGATTTTAAAGAAAAATATAAAATACCAAAATAGTTTTTAAAAAAAGTTCAACATAGCAGAGAGATACAATAAAAAATTAGTTATTTTAAACCATCAGAAATGGACCATGAATCATTCCTCTTGTTCTCAGGAAAAAATAAAAGTTCTCCTAATACATCTGGGGAAGAACAGCATCATGCTGAAAGGCTAGCAAAAATAAGATTAAAAAAAAGAAAGAAAGAGCATTCTGTCAAATAGTTACAGAAGAAAAATTCCAAAATAACGTCCAAGGAGGAGAATCTAACAGCACATTAAAATATTAAAAGAACAAAACTTATTATGTCCAAGGAGGACATTATGTCCAGTAAGGCTGAAAATAGTAAGGCATTTATGCCCAGAACATAAAAGACAGTCTGCCATTAGAAAAGTAATTTATGGGAGTCATCGCATTAATAAGTCAAAGGGAAAACTCCGTATCATGACCTCAAAAGATGCCCGGTGGTGACTGACCAAGTTTGATGTCTGCTCCTGATATTTTTAAATTAGTAGCATTGAGAGAAACCCTTCACATGGCAAAATTACTTGAAATCAATAGGAAACATCTTACCTCCTATTAAAAACCTGGAGATGGTCCGACTAAGACAACAGAGGGGAGGCTCAAGAGGGCAGAAACCCAAAGGTAAAGTCACAGGTACAGAGCTTGATAGGATAGATTTTGCATATATAACAATGTGAAGCTTTTGAAGAAGGGAAACACAGACAATAGAACTTTAAGGACAAGTGAGAGACTGAGGAAGATATTTGAGATAGATCCGATAATTATATAGTTATTTATTCTTTATTTCTTTCAAAAAATAGGATCAAGCATCACTGAGTGCCAGGTTGGGTTCCAGGCATTGTCAGATGAAACAGCCAGAATTCCTGTCTTCATGAAATAAACCAATGTGACTGTTTCTGTGTGCCGGGATTTGGTGGTATCCGTGTTTTTCTTTGAGATTTCATACTTTTCCCCAAATGCCCTCTATGATTTTCAGCACGGTGCAGTTCTCATTCTAGGCTATAATTTGGGTTTTGCTGGGTGGCTTAAACAAATACACACATTTTTTAAAAAAATAAAAAATAAAGGAAACTGACCTCTATCTCATACTATAAATGAAAAACAATTCCAGGTTGATGGCAGAGCTCCACAGAAAAGATAAGACGATGAAACTTCTAGAAGAAAATAACAGAGTTGATATGCACGGCTTTTTCATAAGGGAGATACCTCGGTCAATTTCACTGCACTCAAATCAAGACCGTTTGTTCATAGAACAGTAGCAACAAAACCATTGAGAGAGAGAAACGTGAAGCCACTGTGTGAACTAAGATACTAGACACACAAGTAATGACAGGCGTTTCCCCAGAATATTAAGGAAAACGAGGCAACCTAATGGAACAGTGACGTGGAGACTGCAGGGCCCACTTCGCAAAATGGCTTCCCACCAAATAAAAAGTGAGCGACCCCCTAGGCCATCAGGGAAATGCAAGTGGAGGCCACAGTGACCTGCGTCCACACATCCAACCGAATGGCTAGCATGAAAATGGTCGACCGAATGAAGGGCTGCTGGGACCGGGTGTGGAGGGTCATGTCTCCCACCTGACGGTTGGGACTCTGAAGAGGGACAACCAGGTGGGAAAGCAGACGTGTCCTGTACTTGAAGGTGAACATCCCCACAGCTGAACTCCTGGGTGTGGACCTTGCAAAACACGTATGTACATGAATCAAAAAGCACATACAAGAAAGTCCCCAACATTATCTGTAGTGAGTGACCCAACACCGGGACCAACTCAAATGCCCACCCACAGTGACACCCTGGAATTCTGCAGTGACGAAAATGGGTGAGCTACAGCGACGTTCATGAATGTGGGTAAAGCTCTCAAACAGGAGCCTGAAGGCGACACCCTGGACACAGAATAACACCTTCGCTCTGGTTCCAATGACATCAAGTCCAAAGGCAGGCAAAGGCTAACTCCAGTGCCTGGCAGTGAATACTTAAAGGAGACACAGGAAAATGACTACTGTCAAACTCAGGGTGGTGGCTACTTTCTGTGGGGGTGTGGGGGAGTCTGGGCTGTGAATGCAAAGGGACAGGGCAGCAGCTTCCAAGTCCTGGCAGTGTCCCTACTTGGGGAGGTGACGCGGCTCTCCCCTGTCTGTGAATTCACGAGGCTGTACATTTGTGTTATGCGTTTTCCTTCCTGAGTGTCGTAATCACAATGACAAAGATGTGAAAGTGACCAGGACAAAAACACTGATGCCTGGACCCCGCCACAGACCCGTGCAACAGAATCGAAGTGCCAGGGGTGCTGCCTGCGTTTTTCAAAGCCTCCCAAGGGGACCTGACTCGGGGCGAGGGCCAGGAAGGTGCAGCCTGTGGCCAAGAAGTGGCCCTGGGGCAACAAGCTCTCCATGTGTAAGAGCTCTCTGTGTGCCTAAATGTGACGGCCACCTCCATTTCGCCTCAGCTCTGTGACTGCAAGCACTTCTCTGTGCCTCCACTTCCCCTCTGTGAAGTGGGTGCGAAAACATCGTATCCAGGTGTGCTCTAAAGAGGTCACAAATGTCCGCACCCATGAAGAGTTTAGGGTGCTGTCTGGCACCCTGTAAGTCCCCAGTAAGTACAGGGCTGGTATCTTTAAAATAACAAAGCAGCAATATGTATTTTGTAATGAGATAATGCAAATGAAGGGGTCAACATAACTCCATACACTTAGTAGCCTCTTTAAAAAGTGTGATTCCTGTTACCTGTCTGGTTTCCACAACCTCAGAACAACTTAAGACCATCCCCAGTTGGGGGAAAAGCCTTTATCCCCGGGGGCGGAGGAGAAGTGGAAGAGGTGGGATTTAACTTCAGAAAATACCAAATGTCATTTGGAATCCAGAGACATGAAGTAGTTGGGGGAGTTCTGTAGGTCCCCCAGAGACGAAGCCTGGATCCTTTTCCTGATGAGTCCAGCAGTGGTGGCAGCATCCCCTGGGAGTGGTGACAGGCATGGGTGCCTGGCTGCAGCGACACTCATTTGCTCTGCTGCTCAGAAGGCAAGCCTGCAGACTCTGGACCAGAAGGCCAGATCTTAGGCATTCCTGCCACCTTTCCCTGGCTGGGGGTCTGGGGGCCAGGCACCTACCCTCTGCAAGCCTCAGTGTCCGCGTCTGTGAAATGGAGAGGCGACAAAAGTAGCCCTGTCACCTGTCCTCGAGATGTTTTGGGGAGGCCGCGGTGAGATCAAGGATACAAAGCCCCAGACACACACTATGTGCTCAGCTAAAAAGTGCTTTACACCCACTGTGGCTGGCAGGTGGCTGGGGAATGACGATGGGACAAAACAAATTCTGCAGGCTGACCTGGATTTCAGGAGCCTGTGGAGCTAAAACGAACACCACCCAACTGCTCGCTGAGGGATAACAGAGTTAGAAACATCCTTCCCCACTGGCCTACAGCAGCCAGAAGACAGAAAACGTCTTCCCCTCACACAGCAGGAGACTCGCAAGCAGCTGCCCCAGACCCCTGCTCTCCAAGCCCCTGGAGACTCCATCTCAGCCCAAGGCCAGCCAGCCTCAGGGACCACGCTGTGCGCCGGAGCGGCAGCCCGCAGCCCGCCCTCGTCCAGATGATCCTAACTGCTTCCCCTACAGATGCTCACAGCGCCGTCTTGAAAACCTCCTCCTGTGCTCGAGAGGGTGGGTGGGCACATGGTGTGCTTTCCTGAGCCAGAAAGGGGAAGATAATAATCCAGTCTAAAGCCCCCACCACACACATTCTCTGACAGGGACCTGTGAACAAGGTGTGTGTCCGCATATCACACCAGTGCGGGGGCGGGGGGCGTGGCTTTTGTGTGCCCCTCTGGCCACTGCGGACTTAAGCTACCCAGCTGTTCCAAGCCTGATCCTTCGAATGCCCTCAGTTCCCCCACCCCTGGAGAAACATAGCTAGTTCCAGCACAATTCCTCAGACCTGAATCGAGTCCCTTCTCTCCATGGAGAACAGTGGCTCTTCAGTGCGTGGGTCAATCTTATCGTCCTGTTTCCGGTGCAAACTCTCTGGCACTCATCCCTTGTTCCTGAGAGGGGTTAAATTTTTCCAGAGGAGAATTCACCATTTTCCGGCGATCTTCAAAACAGAGGCTCCCAGCTGGCCCCCCAGGCCTGTCCATGGTCCACCCCCTTTTTGACCTTGACTGCTGCCACTCAACCTCCAGCTGACTCTGCTGTCCCTCAACAGCACGGGGCACGTTGCCACCCCAGGGCCTTTGCGCCAGCTGTCCCCTGGGCCCAGAGGTTCTCATTTCACGGGGCCCACCCCTTCATCTCCCTTGACTCCTTATTCCAATGCCGCTTTCCCACTGATGCCTGTGCTTCTCCCCCTCAAACCTACAACACTCTCCCCACCCCGCTTTGACCAACCCTATACCCTGCTCTACCTCAGTCCACAGCACTTTTCACATTATAACGTAAGATGCAGGTTTTTAAAACTTCTGTTTCGGAGTTCTTTATTGTCTCTGAGCCCCCACAGATCCTAGAACATCAATTCCAGGACACTAGGAGTTTTCCCGGTTTGCTCATTGCTAGATCCCCACACGAAGCACGCAGGGGGCACTTAATAAATATTCCTGGAGTTTTTGTCACTAGCCCACCTTTTCCCCACGGAAGTCTTCTGTCTGTGAAGAAGCGTATGGCTTTCTAGGTGGACTGCTCTCTTCACATGTCACATCGAGAGAGAGGGGCCCCCCTATTTCCACAGCCCACCAGCCCTTTATCCTCTTCCCAGAATGCATCACCCTCCGACGCCTCGCCATGTCAGAAGTACCGAGTTTCGCCTTTCTTGTTGTGTCTATTCCCATCACACAGAACTGAGCTCAGCAAACTTTTTCCTCGCAGAAAAGACCTGGAAAGGAAAAACTTTGGGCTCTACAAGGCACAATGCCCTTGTCTTAATTACCCAGCTCTGCCTTGTAGCGCAGAGGCTGCCATAGGCAGTATATGAGCAAAGGGTTACTGCTGTGACCCAAAATGACACTTCCTCTACTAAAACAGGTCATGGGCCAGATGGGGCCTGCAGGCCCCAGTTTGCCGACCCGGGTCTTGAACAACACCTGGCACACAGTAGGTGTTCAATAAGCATTTGCTGAATAGATGAATGAATAATTCATCGACTGCCTACTCTGTACCAGGCACCACAGAACCACCCATTGAAGAGGGTGCTCAGCCCCACTTCAGAGGTCAAAGGACAGAGGCTAAGGGTGGTCCTGTGATTTTTCCTAAGGCCCTCAGGAGTAAGGGACCGAGTGGGGACTGTAACTCAGATCTTTCAGGCCCCAGCTCACCCCCACTAGACGTGCGTCCTCCATTCTCATCACACATTCCGTGAAAATGCCAGGTCATGCTGAAGACGATGTGTCTTCATTCTCCATTGCTCCCTACGTGTACCTCTTCCACTGTCTGCCGAGCCAGGGTGTCCTACGTGCCTGCCACACCCCTGCATCTGCTCAGGGTGAAATAGCTCCCGGTCAGACTCAGGTCTAAGTTCAAGCAAAGAAGCTGCCAGCATGGGGCAAGTGTGGAGCACGGGCCAGGCACCGGGCTGAGGGCACATGGAACCCTGACTCTGACTCAGGGGTCTGCCTTTGGGAGGAAAGGCAGGAAGGGCCAGGACTCTGAGGGCCTTCCCTGTGCCAGCCACTCCGTAGCATCCTTCTCGCTACACGTGGAAGGTGATGGGCACCGTTAGAAAATCCAGACAAAGGTCAGGGGAGCTCTGAGGACAGAGGTAGCCTTTGACCTTGAAGCTCAGGAAAGGCTTTAGCAGGCAGTCCCAGTTGAGCCAGGAGTGCTGGGGAGTCCAAATTTGGGGAATAAATTCCTTTCCTGCCACTTAATGGAGACCCTGGGTTCAGGACTGTTTCTCTGGGTCTCCAAACAGCGATGAAAGCAGCACAAAGCCCAGCACCAATTCAACCGGCCAATACATCTTAAGGGATTGCCGGATCCAGAGTTAAGTCCTTAAAATGTGGCCAGCACTATGGTCCCTGTCATCATGATTCGATGGGTCCCCTCAGTGTGGTGTGATGAGTGGGGGGTGGAGGAGAAGCTTTGGGTCTGCCCAGATCGTGAGGCCCCTGCAAATGAGGCAGAAGGTCCCCAAACCGGAGCATTTGCTTATTGGAGCACCACAGAGAAACCAGCATGAAGCACCACAGAGAAACTGTCTATTGCAAAGAGGTGGTGACGGGCACCTTGGCCAGGGCTGTCTGGGTATCTTAGGAAGACAAGCCGTGCTTTGGCCCAGAGATGCAATGTACACCATACCCACGGACTGGCTCCAATCGCTCAGGGTATGAAAACTAGGCGGCCGGTACCCGGCCTGCCTCCCTGGCCACCAACCCGAACTCGATTAGTCAGCCCAAGCGTCAGTCATTCAGAGCGCACAGATGGCAGTGCCGTGCGAAGGGGTGTTCCACTGATGTTCCCTTCCAGTCCCTGCTGTTTTTCCTGCAACCCTCCATCCACGCCATGTCCTAGCAGAAGCCTCGGAGTCCAACCCAACAGCCAAGAGATGCCTGAGAGTGTGATTCCACATAACACAGCTTAAATCAAAGCGGTCCCTACCTCACCCAGTACATCTTTACAACCGGTTGTTAACTCGCCTCAGGCAATTCAGAAACATAAACACAAACCCAAGAAAGTGGAGAGGCTTTTAATCACAGAGTAATAGCACCTTGTGTTTATCTAGCATCTCGTCCTAAGGAGAGTTCCCGTTCACCAAGCACGATGGGACTGTGTCAATGTGTCGGGGGCTTTGATGGATGCTCGTTATTGATTCCCCTCAGTAACCTCCTGGTAGGCTCTGATAGGCGCTGGCCCCGTCCTTGCAGGGGCTGAGGCTCAGGGAGCTTAGAGACTTAACTCCAGCCACACAAAGGAATCCGAGGCGACTCCTAGGGGGATACACATCTCACCAGACACCAGGAATATTCATGAGGACAAGAGCTGACATTTAGCGATGACCTAAGTTAGCATGCTCATTTCACAGATGCTAGTCCCTGGTGGGGTCCCGGACCTCTGCCACTATGGTCGGTCTGGGCTTCAGGATGGAACCTAATTCTGGTCATTTCAATCTCCTCCTCTGCTCCTGAGGCTAATTCCAGACTCTGGACCTGAGACTGTGGTGGGGGGTGAATGAGAGCGTCCCGAGAAGCCCTGGGCACACCGGTCTCACCTGCACGAGCTCACCCATGCCCACGGGTCCTGGCTGCAAATGGCTCCCAAGTCCAAGGCTGAGGTCTGGCCCACTCCTCTGAGCGCTGGGCTCACACATGCATCTGCCCACCTGACATCTCCGCGTGGGAATTTCGATGGCACATGTGACATGTTCGAAATCAAAACCTCGATTCCCTTCCAAAGCCTTCCATCCCCAGACGTCCACCCCAGGAAAGGCCACCAGCTTCCTCGTTGCTGTGACAGCTGGAATCGAGGAAATCGGTCTCAACTCTTCCCTCCACATGTGATGGAGATCACTCTGTCACAGACTCCTTGTACACCATCAGTGACATGTCTAGGCGGCTGGTGTGCCCTGAGCTGGGGCAAGTCTGAGGGCCGAGGGCCGAGGAGGTACCAAGGGTGAGGCTTAACCGCTGCTGTGGCTCATAGAATATTGAGCTTGAACGGTCCTTCCCTCCTACTCAATCATTATAATTTTAAATTTAATTTACACATAATTTTATTAGTAATTAAAAGTTTAATTATTTTATAATAATTACCATATTTTGCCATGTATAATGTGCGCTTCTCACCCAAATTTTTGAGGGAAAAATAAAACTGTGCATTATCCATGGCTAGAGCTAATTTGTTATCAGTACACAACATTTTTGGTACCTTGTGTAATCTGTTCTTGTGTAATTATTTGTTATCTAAAATTTCTTGAACCATATTTGTTCAAAAATAAATGCGGAAATTCCTTGTAATACAAAAAACAAGTATCTGAATATAAATAAATAATTGAATTAAAAATTAAAATGAAAGACTTCTTCCCTGAAAGTTTGGGCCAAAACCGTGAGTGCACGTTCTACACAGCAAAACTATGGTATGCAAATCATGTAAACTTATAATAGGATAAAGAAATATAAAGGTTAAAGACATAATTCCCGAAGAAGGCAACTTGTTCAAGGGCACACAGAAGACACAGGTTTCAAAATCGTTATCCCCTAACTCCAAGTTCAAGAATTTGTTTTCCTTATGTGTAGGGAAATGTCAACTATCTACCCATCTGTCTGTCTATCTACCTACCTACCTGTCATCTTAGGATTGTCTTTTAAGAAAAAGTATATCTACTATAAGAAATCAAACAAAACATTCACTCCCTGTGCATCAGCCTCAGGAGGGGACTGGGATGGGGGGCAGGGCACGTGCATTTGGGCGGTTACTCAGGGAGAGAGGGGGAGACAGATGGTGTCAAAGGCAAACACTAAGACTCAACCCCCCCGAGTTACACCAACAGTCAAAAACCCATCAGATTTCTGGAGAAACCATTTGTCACCAAAGGCAAGCACAAGTCCCAGCGCCCAGCCTGGGCTCTGTGAGCGGCGTGCCAACCCAGCAGCGGTGAGCTTCAGGTCTCTGCGGCTCTTTGAGTCTCTGCCTCACTCGTTCACTTTTATTTTCTCTTTTTTGTGTGCAACACAGTCCCCCCTGACTTTTGGAGCTTCTTGGTTTTGCTTTTTGCATTTTATGCATTTTCCGAAAATGTGTCAAAATCAAATAGGAGGGGAAGAAACAAAATACAGTGACTTTTTAGGCAGCATTCTCTAATATAAAATGATTTACTCATTTTTCACATTTTCTAAATTCTCTATGTATTTTCCTCTGCAAAAAAAAAGAGGTTTCAAATATCAGAATCTTATTTGGGGAGACCCAAGAACTCAACATTTTATTGAAGGTTACTTGCATAAGCCTTTTCCCTGATTAAAATGCCATTTTAATTTTTCGAGAGCTGTGTCGATAATATAAACAGCACAGGTCAAGTGGCTGGGTATGAGACCAGAGCAGACCTGCGGTGCTAAGAAAGCAGAGGTGCGGGGGGAGGAGGGGGAGAGAGGCTGGGAAGACGAGCTGGGAGGAAATAAACTACACGGTCTCCCAGGGACCCACAGGCTGTCTCAGAGCCCCAGGGGACGCCAGCTGTTCCCCACCAGGGAAAGGACATCAGCCTGCATCCCCTGGCAGCTCTCGCCCTGGCTCACACCACCTGACCACAAGGTGAAGCCCCCGTGCCCTCAACACCCGAAGCCACATCCAGGGCCCCCAGGTGCCAAGTGCCCTTTAAGCTGGGCCACCTTATCAACCCACCAACGAAATGGGGCAGCTCCTCTCCTCCAGGTTCCTGTCCCAACCACGCAAGGTGTCCGCACAATGCTGGAACACACACGAATGGCATGATATGACATGTGATTTATGTTTATCCATGGGCGATGTCTCTGTATATGCAGTAGAAATCAACCTGCCTCGTGGGTTTTTATTAACAACTATGCACGAAAAGCCCCGTTAAAGAGCTACAGAAATAGCTCTCACCCCGGTGCACCACAGCGCAGCCGGAGCCTCAGCTTCTCCTTGGCACTTTTCCTTCCCCTGCATCTGAACGTTTTTGCATCTCATAGAAGCTGTTATATTAGCAAGAAAGCAACAAGCTGCCAGCCTCTCGGGAAGATGTCTCTCCCGATGCTCCCAGTCCCCGTCTCTACTTTCCTGTATCCCACCCCCGGGCTGTCCTGGCCTTCAAAAGCCACTTTGTATCTGTCACCAGCAGAGCTAGGAGACAGGAGAGAAGAGGGGACAAACTCCTCCTAATATTTCAATAACCCCTTACATTGTCCAAAATATCAAGTGTCCATAAAGTTGGAAGACCCTTTGCGGCACTCCATCGGGGTCACCATAGCCACGCACCATCGCAGACGTGACTGTGTCCACAGTAGATGGTGAGACACCCAAGGACAGGATACTCCTCCTCAGTCCCTTGGTCCCCAGTGCCCAGCCCAGTGTCTGCTCCTTTACCAGCTATTTGACTGCAGATGAACACTCTCTGAGCCTCAGTTTTCTCTTCTGTAAATGGGAACATTCTCACCTCTGGTCTCTTTTCAACAGAGGGACCAGAGAGATGCTATTAAACCCAAGTCAGCGCACATCACTCCTCAGAACCTCACACCATCCAGGAGCTTCTGAAATTCTGCAGCATAAAGGTCCAGCGGCCTCCCCACTCCACGGGGGCAGAGAGCTCTCCGACCTGCCTGGTGGTGAATTTCCAGCCCAGCATCTCACAGATGCTCAACAAATATTTGCTAGAGAGGAAGTACATGAAGGTCCCAATCTCAGAGCTGGTGTCAAGGGGGAAACTTCACTGTGTAATTCAGCACTTTCGAGTCTACTTTGTTTCGTGGTGTTCCTAATTCTTCTCCTTAGTAAATAAGTCATCACGAGCTTACAGCAAAATTGTGTTTTCCATCTCTCTTAGGTCCACTGGAAAAAATTGTCATAGTTTCGAGAGATTGAGTTGCTCAGCCCAGTTTGGCTTTAACCAACCAATCACTCATCTGTTCATTCATTCATTCATCCATTGGCACCCAGTTTCATGTCATCCACACTATGATTTCTAACAGGTGTAGCACAGGGGACATGGGGCAGTGAAACTCTTCCACATGGTGACACTGTATGGTGACAGTGGACACAGGATGTTGTGGATTTAGCAAAACCCATAGAACTGTGGAACGCCAAGAGTGAACCATAATGCAAACTAAGGACTTCATTAGATAATAATGTATCCATATTGGTTCATCAGTTATAACAAATGTGCCGCCCAAATGCAAGAAGTTAATAACAGGGGAAAGTGTGTGGAGGGGGGTTGGGGTATAAGGCAACTCTGCGCTCTCTGCTCCGCTTCTCTATGAAACTGAAACTGCACCAAGGGAGTCTACTCATGAAGAAGTTGTATTTTTCCTTCCCAAGAAAATGTCCAAATGAGGAACGGCCTCAAATACAGCCATGACTCAGAGCCCCTCTGTGGGTCCCAGGAACCCCTAGGACCCAAGCAGGCCCAGTGGCCACCCGGGGACATCCGAGGCCCGGTGGCTGACAGTCTCGTTCGTGTAGCTGGTCCTTCGTTCTCCCCGAGGCCCACTCCAGGCCCCTGGGAGCAGCCTGCTCCAAATGCTGCGTCTGGCACATTCAAGCAGCAGCAGCTCTGGGTTCATTAATTAGCAGGTGGGGTGTTGAGCAGAATGCAGACAGGGCTGCCAGCCTGGATCTCATCTCCCTTGCATCCTTATAAGAAGCACCCATGATGCACCCCAGGCCACATAGAGGGCAACTTTAAATGCCCCAAGGAAAAAAAATATAATTCCTTTCTCACTGGCCAACATCTGTGAAGCCTTCAGAACTCGGTTGGGACGTCACCTCCCCTGGAAGCTCCTGCCGACCCACGTGAGGTGGGGCTCAATGCCCTCCGGCTCCATGACCTCAAAGGCTGCATTCTCTTGCCACTCTGAGGGCCGGAGTAAGGTCAGGGGAGACAGGTCACGGGCAAAGAGAGGGGTGATGTAGCAAGGTGACATTGTGGAGCAGGTGGTATGCGCCCCCGGTTAATTTTCCACTCCTGGACCATTGGCCACGGAGCTGCCAGTGGAGGGAGTTTCAAGATGCAACCAGAGAAGAAACAGCGGCCAGTCCTGAATGTAGACGAGGAGGCATAGGCAGGAGCCAGGCCCCACCCGCAAGCAGCCCGTCTCCACACAGCGGCATGAACCTGCCCTTCCCACAAAGAACAGCTCTGAGAGTCCGTGTCACGAGGCCCCCACGTCCTTCTCCCCGCGCCTCCCCGTGGCGCCTAACAATACAGATCGCTCCCAATGAGCCCTCCCTGCGCTGGGTCTCAGTGAGCTCAGGCTCCCTGTCCCACTGCACGGAAGGTGAACTTCCCGACGTGGCTGACAGGCCGCTCCCCCAAAGAACTCCGGTGAGGCAGGCCCTCACTGCCAGGGCTGTGCTGGGGCAACAGGGCAGGGTGCAAGGGTGAGCAGACAGCGGTCCTGACGTCCGGAGGTGTGTAACCTGTCCGGGTGGAGACTGACAAGTTCAAAAATAACTCCGGCTGGCTCCAGGCAAGATCAGTGCCACAGCAGCAGGGGCCGGTCATGCCGGTTCCACCCGAAGTTCCTGATGCAGCAAACGCTATGGGCTTGGCGTCACGATGCGTCTGCCACGCCGCAGGCTATGACGGATGGCACAGTGAGGGCAGAGGAGGGTGTCCGAAAGGGCACCGTGGTAGGGCGTCTTCAAGGGAACATCACTGCTACTTCTGGGAACTTGACTCCCAAACAGCCTCCAGAGCAGGAGAGGTGACACTGAGCTGAGCATGGAACCGCAGGGAACAAAAACCAAGCAGCAATGTCCCAGGTGGGTGGCCATGTGTGGGTGACTTCAATTCTCTGGGCAATATTTCATCACGTGCAGATTGGGGCTGGTCAGGCCAAATCCTCCCATTTCACAAGCTGTGGGGAAGATTCAGTCTTCTCAATGAAGGGACTTCATCTCAAAACATCTAACCCCAGGTACTGTGTGGGTGCGGACTAGTCAGAACAGGCGGTGGCCTGTGGGGCGTGCACAGGTGCCAACTGTCCACACTGTCCTTGCTGGGCCAGGTGGTGCTTGGGACAGAAGGGGTGGAGGGTGACAGGAGGAGCTGGGGACTCATGGGCTGGGGCAGTGACCACTCCCCAAGCTGCACAGAAGCACAGCAGGACGTCACTGGTTTAAGAACTGCGGTCACCTCCAACTCTCGGTCCTGTTTCAAGGGCTTAAAAGCATTAACAAGTTTTAGGCGGCCACGGAGCCCTGGCCCTGCCTGCCTCTCGGGTGTCAGCTCCTCCGAGGCTCTGTTCCTGAGCGCCAATCACCCAACACACAGGCACAAAACTCACATGTGACACACACACATGAACACACAGGTGCAGACACACTCACAGGGGCACGTGTGTGTCCCTGTGATACACCTGCATGCACAGAGACACACATACGCACATGTACAGGCAGACACACCCAGGGACACGCACCAGCAATACTGAGCCAGTGGGCTCAACTCAGGACACCCGCCAGTGAACGTGAGACACAGCACCGACCCACCAGGGGGTTCGAACACGGGGGTGGTGTGGAAAGGCCGACGCTACAGCCAATGTGCAGATCGATTTCAGGGGTCAACTTGGATTCGCACGTAGCCCAGTGCTTCCCAACTTTAGTAGGCTTACAGGTTTTTAAGAAAATGTGTGCGTGTGTAGTGAGAGAGGACAGGATAATCTAATGTGTGTGGGACGATAATTGAATGAGATAACTTCTGGGAAGAATGTCGAACCGAGGGGTCATGTCTCCTCCCCTTGTACAAACCAAGCCGGCCTCCTGTGCTCCCAGGCCAGGCACTGAGCTCCCCACACCAGGAGTAGCACGCCGGGAAGGCCTCACAACCCCTCATGTGGCTCGCACACAATCCCTTGCTGATCCCAGAAAAAGAGCTTTGCACTTTAAGGTGGTGCTTCTCAGACACAAAAGAGCTTCAGAATCACCAGGGCAGGGATTACAAATGCAAACTCCCGTCTTCGCTCCAGGAAATTCTAATGCAGTCTGTGCAGAGGCTCAGGTTCCTGCTGTTTCGCCCTCATCTCCGGGGACTCTGTCAGGCGACGCATGAAGTACACCCTTTTGAGCAAAAGATGCTCAGGAAAGAGACCGGGAGAAAGTGGATTAGACTTTTCTGCCTCAGTGGAGTACCAAGGCATCTCCAACCAGAGTTCACCAGGGCCTCGGGGTTCTGGAAATGTTTTAGGCATGAAAGAAAAATGCTTTTGCCAGTGTCCCTGGCCACCAGAGCTATCTAAAGGTACAAGGCATTTACATGGAAGCATTTCACACTGCAGCCCTCAGCCACAGCAATACTACAGGAAAGACATCCAGCAGCTCACGGAAGAGAGTCCCACGGACTCTGGGAGCAAGAGGAGGACAGCAGGGCCGCCTCCCCTGCCCCAGGACAGCACTTTGAGGACCACCAGTCGCCGTCCAGCACCACTGCTGGGGTGGCAGCAGCATGGATGGGGGGTTCTGCAATCAGAACCCTGATGCAGGTTCCAACTGGACCAAGAGCTTAGCTTTGTGGACCTCACTCACTGAAAGCAAAAGGATACTGATCTGACCCAACAGGCAGACATGGCTTCCCCAGCCCTCACCTCTCAGCACTGGAGCCAGGCGGCTGCCTCGCCCCACCAGCCCACCAGTGCCTCAACGTGCAGCACACACGAGTCACTCGAGAAATACTTGCTGTGCAAATAAAAGGCCAAGTGGATGAGTGAATGAGTGAATGAATGAATGAATGCACAAACATAACCTCCCATCTCCAAATGTCCTTTGCTCAACCCCTTCTGCACTAGGCAGCCGGAGTACTTTTGCCATAATGCAAATAACACCAGGTGCCACTCCTACCGACACCCACCGGTGGCTCCCACCTGACCCTACGTAAACCCATCACGGTGAACCTGCACCTGGTTCATGCCTGCCCTTTAGACGTCCCTCTACTTAGAGTTTCCTGAGAATACCACTCTTTCTCATTCGATCCTCAAAACCCTCCCCCAGCTAGAAACTCCAGGTCACCCTCCAAACATCCACTGAATTGTCTTCTCCCCCAAGAAGCCTTCCCTGACTGCTACAGAATGCAGTAAGTAGCTTCCAGCAGCAGTTATTAATTCAGAGTAGGTTGATCCACTACCTAGGCTATGTCAGCGACCCCCTCCTTCAAGGTTCCGTGACATTCTGTGGGTCTCCATTTGTCCGTTCTCCCGTGCCTAACGCAGGGCCCAGATGCCCATGGGAATGAGAAGCGTGACTGTGGAATGAGTTAAACAAATCGATCCTAGGATTCCAGAAGCCGTGTGTGCCCCAACAGCGAACGAACACCACCAGACATTGTCGAGGATGCGGCGAGATGGAAAACACCCGCTTTCTCCCAGAACAGAACAAAGCTTTGCCACATATGGCACGGGCGGCAGATTCCCTGCATCCATTTTCAGAAGCTGAGGTCCCTGCTTGTCTCCTCGGAGAAGCAGGGCTTCCTCCGCGTGTGTGCCGCGCTGTCTGCAGGAGCACGTGACTGGGGAATCCCATCTGCTCTCCCGCACGCCCACCCATGACAAGTGAAATCGTCTGCAGCGTTTGCCAGAGGCTGCTGCTTCAGAGCGAAGGAGATGGCGATGAATTATTCATTCCGAAGGGGTGCTGGCCCCAGCCTCCCGGACTGGGAGCGGCCAGGAGGAGTGCCTCCCGCGACAACCAGGCGCAGGTCCCATTACACCCAATAACAAGCATTAATCACAGTAGCATCTACCTCGTATTGAGTTCCTATAACACGCGCTGTTGGGAGCTTAGCCTGTATTATTTCGTTTCATTTTCACAACAGCCCCGCAGAGCATGAAATAACATCACCCCCACTTATAGATAAGGAATCGGCACCACAGAGGGTAAGGTAACCAGCCCCAGGTCCCAACGGCTTCCCTGGTGTCTGGAAGGTGTGCTCTCCCCTGCAAGAGGGAGGAGCTTCCGGCGGGGATCGGGGAGCCGGGAAAGCCCAGGGAAGGATCCCCACGGGCAGAGCTGGGAGCCGCCTGGCCTCCCACCCCCTCTGGATTTAACATTCAGAGCATCACCTGCAGCCAGGAAGGCTCTGAGCCCTCACCAGCCCCAGCGGGGTCAAATGCAGCTGCTATTTCCAGCAGCTTCTCGGCCAGAGAGGGCCTGCCGCATTTTATGTGGCCGGATCGATGGCTCTGGAGGACGGACAGCGAGGTGCTGCAGAGCTGGGGAGGAAGGGGCAGAAGGGGCGCCTTAGGAGTTCGACCCCCTGATACAGACCAACCCCAGGGGCCGACTGGGGGAAAGGAGAAGGGACAATCGGCACGGTCCTCTTAGGAGAGGAGTACACGTGAAAGTGGGCACGAAGCAGAAGAATGTGTCAAGGAAACCGACAGACATTTTTGCTTGTCATGAATTTATGACCCTCTGTGTCTCACAAAGGGCTTGGAGTCACAGGATTCCATGCAGCATGGCAAAGCAGGAGTGCACGAACGAGAAACGAGAGGAATGCTAAATCGTGAATGATAAGCAGCGAGTGCGGAGGAAGGGGGGTCAGGAAGTGGGCCCAGCTTGGGCTCCAGGCCCCAAACCACGGCTTGGGAGAGGCTGCACCCCTTCTGTTAAAGACTCGTGGCACAGCCACAGCACCAGTCTGGCGCTCTCTGGCCGGACTGTGCCACCTCACCAGCGCAAACCAGAATAGAGGTCCCCAAAGCCAGAGCAGGTGCTGCTTCCCCTCTTCCTCCTTTTCCAGCCTCTGCAGAGTGTCCCAGCAGCCCGGATCCTCAGCCTGGGTGAGGAGGGTCTCTGCAGCCTCCCTTCCAGGCACTGGTCCAGAGCAGGGAGCATGAGGCCCCCCACAGAGGAGGGTCACTGACACCCACAAAGGGTGAGCCCTGCCCAAGGCAGTCCTCTACCATGACCCCTGGAATGCAGGCCCCTGCTGCTCACCCTGTCGCCCTCCCCATGAGCCCAAGAGCCCCTGACTGCAGGGACTGAGTCCTGTCCTCTTCTGGATTCCTGGAGCCTGGTCGCCAGCTGCTGGACCGACAGGCGATGGCCGGCCCCTGCTGCTCTGCAGACTGACCACAGCAGGCTCGGAGGGGACCCCATTTCTGTCTGTCCTCCTCCGAGGCAGCAGCAGCCAGGCTCTGGTGCTTACTACCTGGTCCTCAGCTCTCCTGTTGGCCATCAAAGAGGGAAGGGCCACCAAAACCATGCATTCTCCATGGAGCAAACCCTGGTTCTTAGGGATGAGAAGTATCTTAGCTACTGCAATGGTCTGTGACCCCTCGAATGCAGCATTTCTGTAATAATACAATTCTGTGAAATCAGGAAAAAAAGGCCAAAAATCTCCTCAGGGGAGTGATAATGAACGAAAGGTTGAGAACCACTGACCCATACAATCCACATACTGCCACCAAACCACCGTTCACATCCCCAGTACCTCAACAGGCCAAAAGTTAACACGTCAGAGTCTGACGTCAGGAGAGGTTTATTCATTGAGAAGGTGCCACCGAGAAGGTGGAGGGAGTCATGGTGCCTCGAACACATCTTGCTCGCTGAACTGGGTTAAGGGATTTTAAGGGTCTGCGGGAGCAGGCAAGGAGACGTGCAGGGGGGTGAGGTTTAACTGAAGGACCCTGGGACTTGCCCTCTGCGTCAACACTGCATCTTCCTGGACAACAGATCCTCGGCCTCAGAAAGGGTTCCGGTGTTCAAGTTCCAACCGTGTCCTAGTCCTTTGGCTCCCTGGGCGGAGGTCAGGGGACCGACTCTGGCTGCAGGTATAGCTGCAGGTACGAGGTCTCTGCTCTGCTCATGCTTCGGCTGGGAGACTGGTGGTTTTCTGGTCTGCCATCTCGGGAGAAACTCAGTGTCTCATTCAACAGGACAGGACTATTTTGCTCTGGTTCCGTGGTTAGCACATGAGGGTCCAGCAGCCGGAGGCCTCCCAGCCATACTTCTCATGTCCCAGAAGAGGGAGCAGAGGTTTGGCAGGTCAGGTGACCCAGCCAAATCACCATGAAACGGGCGGGGAGGACGCTGGTTCCACGTCAAGACACCTTCCACCCAAGTTGGCTCAGTTTTTTGAATTCGATGTTTCTAAACCAGAAAGGATTTTCCTATTTTTAAGAAAGAAATTAAGACCTATACTCCTGGCTGAGATGGTATTTCTTGCAATATATTTTGCCTTCTCTCTAAGATTCCAAACTGGACCTTACAGTGCAATTCTAAGATTGGCCTTGCCCTTGGAATTCCAAACTTACCAGCAAGTTCATTCGACAGAGATGTTCATAGAGTCGCTACTGAGCCTCAGGCTCTGAGGCTGTGGAGGAAAACAAGACCAAGAACCTGCGCTCAAGGGGCTCCCAGTCCAGGGGGGCAGAGGTGTCCTGGGCTGGGCCCACTCTGAGGAGAGGTGAGCTGGAAAAGCTACAGGCGCACCAAGGAAGGCTGGGAACCGAAGGAGACTTCACAGAGGGAGCCCTCTGCCAACAGAAACTTAAAGAAAGGGTAGGGCTCTCTGCTGAACGAGGCAGAGAGGAAAACCCTGGGGCGGGGGAGAGGATGAGCACAGCTGTAAGTGCAAGGGATCATGGGGGGATGGGGAGAGAAGCTCCCAGTTCCCAGGGGAAAACCCATGTCTTAGCAGCCACCACCATGTCTGGTGCCCCCTGTGCCCAGAGAAGAAATCCGTGAGTGACGCAGCAGGCAGCGTGAACGCAGGTCCCACACACTCAAATGCAGAAGCCGGAGAAAATTCAGTCAAAGAACTTCGCAGCAAGGTGGGGCAGTGTTGAGGGAAATCTGCTGGAGATGGTAAGGCTCTCTGGGACCGGCCGCAGCAGAAAGCAGGCAGCACCCCTGGGCCCCAGAGGCAGGGGGGCAACCAGGGAAGCTGTGGCTGGGCGGGGGCTCCTGGCAGGACCTGTGACCCCCACCAGCCCAGCAGGAGGGGAC
This sequence comes from Sturnira hondurensis, assembly GCF_014824575.4. Classification (NCBI taxonomy): domain Eukaryota; kingdom Metazoa; phylum Chordata; class Mammalia; order Chiroptera; family Phyllostomidae; genus Sturnira; species Sturnira hondurensis. The sequence continues at coordinate 48,370,836 of NW_028079044.1, forward strand.
GGAGCCCCCTCCCCCAGCTCCCATCACAATCTTCTCCTGATGCCCCCATCGGCTGCCCTTGGCCAGGAGTCAGCAGTGAGGGAGTCCTAGTGAAATCCAGGACATTAGTCTCCTGTGGGGGCAGAGCAGGAGGAGAATGGAACTGGAGAGACAAAGAGAAAGCGCGTAGCACACACGGCCCCAGCGCACACGCACCCGGTTACCCATTCACACCTGACATCTTTCCTGGTGATGTACACACACTCCCTGTGGTTGGGGAGGGAGGAGCTCGCCCCTCGGGGATGGTCACGTCACGGGGACCTGCGCATCTGTCATCCAGTGGTTCATTCATTCCTTCATTCCAGGCGCTGCGCTGGGTGAGAAGGACACCCCTGCGAAACAAACCCACGCGCTTCCCAGTGGAACCAAGGCCTCCCGGCACGTGGGTAAGCCAGGCCATCCCGAAACTGAATTCTGGAACCTCTGTGGGTAGCAGTGGGAAAGAGACACTCCCCGTCTGTTGCCCTGGCGTTGAGAGGAGGGGTCTGGAGATCTGTGAGCCGGCCCCGGAGGGAAGCAGTGAGGACTGGAGGCCCAGGGATGGGCCCTGAGCCCCCAGGGTCAGTGAGGCAAAAATGCTCCTAGTTCGTGGTCCAAGCGGCTGTGTCTCCACTGAACCATCCTGCTTCTCCCTCCAGGGGGAATTCCTGCCAGAGCCCGAGACCCAGGACGAGCCTTTGATCTCTAAGGATTTTCATGAAGGCAGCAGCACTGAGCAGCGCTGGCAGCTGGGGGTTCAAAGTAAGAACGCGGATGTCGGGTTTTCTCTGAGTCAGAGCATCATTACCCACATCGAGTGTCCCACAGGGAAACGAGGAGACAAACAATTACTTCGAGGCGCCCCTGGACAAGATAAATAGATCTTGGAAAGCTCAGATCATAGGCTTTCTGGAGAAGACTGGCAAGACTGGCATAACTGGCCACCGGAAGGAAGGGATCCCTGATGGCACTTCTGTGGGGTTTTAACGAGGGGTGCTCGGGCAGGCAAGACCAGACAGGGCAGGAAAAAGCCGACCTGGAGTCAGGAGTTCTGGGCCTTAACCTGGGTCTGTTCTGCCCTACGGGTGGAGGATAAGGCATTTATTCCCTACTCTCAGTTTCCGCCTCCACATTTGCTAAATTTAAAAAAGTAAATAGCTATGAGGGGCAGGTAAGGAAAATGACAGCACCGTGGAAGAAGTGCCTTTGGAGGCAGCCCTCGGTTCAAGTTCAGATTCAACCTTTAAAGGCCATGTGACATAAGGCTAGTTAGTCTTCAAGCCTCAGTTTTCCTGCGTGCACAGGGAGCGTGAGGGCGCCTACGTTAGAGCACCCTCTGAGGGTTAATGGATAAACCAAGGCCATCTCGCACCAGAAACAAAAGAAGGGGGGTCAGCATGACAAAGAAGGGATCGGTCTAGACAGGTCTGCAAGATGCTTCCTGGTCCAAACCCCTCAAACTGTGGGGGCTCAGGCTCTGGGGCAAGCTTGGAACAGGGAGGGAATTCCTGCCCCCCCCCCGCCCCCCAGGCCCAGGTGTTGTATCAGCTCTATTCCTGATTCGCATAACAAATCTGCGGTGGTCAATATTACAAGCTCACTTTACAGATGAGAAAACGGAGCCTCACACCCCCTTCAGGGGCGTGCCCAAGGCAACACAGTGACACAGCCCCCATATCGCCAGCTGCTGAGGCCTGCATTTGAGCTCGGGAACGTCTGACTGGGGAGACTGTGTTCTTCCCCAACATGCTATTCTCTGGGGCGGGGGGTGGGGGGGGCAGCGCAAACAGAGCTGCGGAGTTGGACTATGTGAGTACCCACCCAGGGAGACGAGAATTTGGCTGAGTAATTCCCATGTGTCTAAGAAAACATCACTCTTCTCACCGCAGTGTCATGGGCACAGAGGATGGGCCAAGCTGGTGACATCTGCAGCTTGTCCCTTCCACTTGAGCTGGACTCATCCAGAGCTGGGACTGGTGTCTCCTGGGCTGACACCCGAAAGCACGTGGGCTGTGTTCTTTATTCAGGAAGAGAGAGATTAACCAGCTCCTAGGCAACCCATGAGGAGGTCACTGTGGTCAGAACAAACTCGCGGATGGAAGGGCGCGCTGGGCCCGCACAAGTGTTTATTTAACTGCTTCATGCTTGATGAATAACTAATTTGCACGAAGCCACAGTGTACCGGAGATGCGGTGATAAATGATGCCGCAGAGGCACCAAGTTCCTGAGCTTTCAGCGTGCGCTGCACTCCTCACAGCTGCAGGAAGAACACCTGCTTCTGACAGTGGATTCGGAGGCTGGCGAGCCCGGCACGGAAGGCCTCTGTGTCTCTCCAGGGCAAGAATCACACCTCATTTCCTTCCGTAACTCCACCCCCCAACCAGCGCGTAGTAGGTGCTCAAAAGAACGCTGCTTGGGTTAGCATAGAATAAATTTGCATTTTAACCCAAACCGTAAATATGATGTTTGAAAGGTAAAGTAGAAGGCAGGGTATGTTCTGATGGAGGTTTGAACAGACAAAGATAAAAGCGAACGTTTCAAAGGTTTATACAGTAACGTGTACATGGAGGAGGGTCTCGCCAATTTCTGATTAGGTACGTGCATAGGCTTGGATATAATATAGCGTGTTCACTGTATCTGTAGATATGCATAACAATATATTTTAAGCTATCTGATCACTAAATATAGTCATGCTTGTGATTGGCACATGAGATACTCTCAGTAAAATGCTACTTTTGCTCCGGTCCAAAAAAAGCTCTAAGAAAATGAAATTCCGACACCTTAGTCACAGACTGCGCAATGAGGAGCCTCCAGAAACCAGTGTTGGCAACTGGGAGGTGCTCTCTGATAACCACCACTTACAAAAGGGCAAGTGAGTAAAAAAGAGAACAGGAGACACGAGCCGCGGGAGGCACATTTAAAAGTGTCAAATCGGTAGGAAGAGCGGGAGGAGATTGCTAACCCAGAAGGAGCTGCGGAGAGACAGCAGGGAGGACCAGGTTCGTGCCACACCACCTCGTGCAGGGTGGGAACCCAAAGGGGGGCTGGCTGGGGGCAGATGGTGGCCCCGTCACCCAGGAAAGGGGAAAAGCGGTCCTTGTCACCTCCGTGGGTGATCTGTCTCCAGCCAAAAGACTGTGTTCCAAGCTGGAAAGTGAGGGAACAGCTGGAACACAGGAGAGACAATACCTTGGTAAGAGACGCTGGCCAAGGCCTCCGCCTAGACCTGACTGCAGAATCTCCAATGGAATCTGATTTTGAGAACGGGGGGCAGGAGAGGCAGGCCCTCATGACGGGCAGATGCCAGGCCACTTCCCGAAGGGGAACCAGGACGAGCCGGTCACTTACCCTCCACCCAGACCTGCAGCCCACGCTACCCAGCTGCCTCCTCAGGCCTCCACCAGCTGACCCCCTGCGGACAAGGAACACCCACCACCTACCTCATCCAAATGGGACCCTGGATCTGACCTCCAAATGGCTCTTCTCAGGACATGGCTCCACCCCCCCCATCAGAGACCGAGAGACATGCTTGACCATAATGGGTCCTTCGTCTTCCCGTCTGCTTCCAGAAAAAATCTAGAAAGCTCCCAATTCCCTTCTCTTCCACACCCTAGTGTAACCCACTGTCACCTGCCGCTGACAGCTGTGCCACGGTGCCCACCCGGCCACCACCCAAGTCTGTTCCCAACACAGCGGCCAGGGGGACCCCCACAGCACCAGCTACGCCTTTACGTTTCACCTACGCTCCCTACGCCGCAGGTGTCTCTCCCTAAACTCACCCCCATGGCTGCGCCCTCCAGCACCACACTCCACTCCCTTCCTTCCTGAGACACCCCAGCTCTCCCGCCCAGGGCCTCAGCACCCGGCTCCCTCCGAGAACCCGGTTCTTCCCACCAGCCGCTCTGCCTACCTCCAGCCGGAGCATGAGGGGGTTCACACCCAACAGCTCCATCTCAGGGACGCCCCCCTCTCACTCTCCTCTTTGTCTCCAAGTCTAAAGCCTGATGACTTATGTGTTTACTTGTCCGTTTGTCCCTGTTACTAGAATCTCAGTTGGCTGACGTAAGGAGGAGTACATCTTGAAGCCGAGATCTGAGGAAGCAAGGGCAGCCCCAGGGTAGATGGAGGAGAGAGACAGGGAAGGGGGTTCCAGGTGGAAGGAACAGTATGAGCAAAGGCACAGAGTCAGGAAAGGGTCATACTGGGAGGAGCCAGTCCTGGAGGGAGGTGGGAGGGAGACAGACTACATATACAGGGAGGGGGCTGAGGGGGCCTCCCTCGGTCAATCTGGGAGCCCCTTCCCAGGATTCGAGCACTTTAGCTGCCCCATCAGTAAAATGCCGGCCACTCCTCCGGGGCGGGGAGAAGCCAGAAGTCGTCGCTGGATGCCGTCTGATGGCATGAGGCACTCGCACGCTCCTGCCTCTCTGCCTCTCTGTGTGGGCTCGGTGGACACAGCGCGCGTGCTCCGGAAGGACGCAGAGCTGCCAGGACCGGTCACCACTTCTGCTTCTGGGAAAGGTTGGCAAAGAAGCCCACTCGGCATGACCGACATTCCAGGACTTTATCCCAATTCCATGGAATCAGTCTACCGCCCACCCACCTCTCTCCCCTGGAGCCTGCAAGGCTTAGCTTCTTCCCCCAGATGGCCACCTCACAGCCAAACACCCCTCAGGAAACGCAGGGAGGTCAGTGGTTGAGAGTGTGGACTCAGGCCAAGCTCATGGTTTTGCCATTCCATGGCCGAGATATGACCTTGAGACAGTTGTCTAACTGCCCCCAGGTGCCATGTCTTCATCTGTCACAGGAGGTCAACAGCTCCATCCCCCAGGGCGTTGTGAGGATTAAATACAAAGGCCTCTGAGGAAGACAAATACATACCCATTTTGCAGCTGAGTAAACTGGGGCTCAGAGAGGTGCGTCACTTCCCCACAATCTCACAGCAGCAAGGGGCAGAGCCAGAATCTCCTTCAGAGGCCTTGTCCCTGACCTCAGAGCCATGTGACCTTCTCAGGTTTCAGAGGACACCTACGCTGACCCACCCTGTCCATCCCACCTGGGCAGGCTCACAAGCAGCTCCAAAGGTGACTCGGGGACACTGGAAAACCGTGTTGTACTTCGGCTCGGTTCACTACAACCACATCCTGAGCACAACTAAAACTAGGTCAAAAGAATTATTTCTGGGGTTTCAAAAAAAACAAAGAACCTTACAGGAATATCCTAAATGTGTCTCATCATTTGCAGCCAAGTGATGTCAAATGGAAGGTTTGTTATTATGCATTTTCTTTTTCCAACATGTCAAATCCTTGCTCCTGACTGGAATGAGCCTGTTCCAATTAGCAGTTCACCCCACCCCCCACCAGCTGTCTCCTGGCTCAGCGGAGTGGGAAGAAGGGGCAGGATGAGCCGCTGAGTCAGTGGTTCTGCCCAGGTGGCACACTCAAAAGGGGCAGCCTTGACCGTGGCCTCGAACCCTTCTTCCCAGGTCCACTGTGCTCCAGCCTCCACCCCCTTTCTGGGTGCTGCAGCTACTTGAAGACTCAGTCACTCGCAATACCTCCAAGGACTAACCACGACCTGCCCCCTTATCGCATAACCCCCTCCCCGCCCCTCCCCTTACAGGTGAGGAAACCGAGGTGCAAGTTTTTCAAGGCCCACAGCCCATTGGTGGCAGACCAGGGCGAGAGCCCAGGGCTCCTGGCACTTGGATGATCGATCACCTTCCCGCCCAGCAGGAGCAGGGGTCTCCAGACACGGTGGGTGTGCAGTAGTGTCCCTTCTCTGCGGGGACACGCTCGCTCCAAGACCCCAGCCTAAAATCGCAGATAACACTGAACCCTATAGATTCTATAGGGTTTGTGTTTTTTTCCGATACATAAAGATTCTGTTTTTTTCCAATACATATGTACCTATGCTAAAGTTTAATTTCCAAATGAGGCACAGGAAGAAATAAACAATAACTAACAATAAAATGGAACAAGTATAACAATATATTGTAACAAAAGTTACATGAATGCGGTCTCTCTCCCTCTCTCCAAATATCTGGAGTTTTCCAATTAATCCTCATGGGCACCTGTCATTGCACTCCGAGCCAATCCAGGTAATCCAGGATGATCTCATCTGAAGATCCTTCATTGCATCTGCCAAGACCCTTTTGCCAAACAACGTCCCATTCACAGGCTCCAGGGGTGAGGACCTATGTGTTGGGGACCACCCTTCGACCCACCACGACGAAGTTCTACCCGGGGGTTCCAGGGACCTTCGGAAATCAGGGACTGTAAGCACAGCTTACAATTGGGGTGAGGACCCCTGATCCGCCCACAAAGCAGAGCAGCCCGTGAGTCTGCAGCGAGGACTTGCCCTCCTCTGGACAGCAGCGTGCTGGCCATGTAGTGGCCAGAGAGACATGCCACAGACAGTGACACAGCGACCAGCCTGCTGCACAGAAGGCCAGCTGCAGCCCAGGCACGGTGCTGAGTCCTTCCGCACGTCCTTCCCCCCTGCAGGGAAGCAGAATATAAGCTCCACCACTTGCTAGATGGGTGACTTCGGACAATTAAATTCTGCAGGTTTCCCTTTCCTCCTCTTAAAACTGGCAATAATAATACCTGTGTTGAGCCCTAGCTGGTGTGACTCAGTGGATTGAGAACCGAAGGGTCACCAGTTTGATTCCCAGTCAGGGTGCATGCCTGGGTTGTGGGCCAGGTCCCTGGTGGGGTTGTGTAAGAAGCAACCACACGTCGGTGTTTCTCTCCCTCCCTTCTCCTCTGTGTAGAAGTGGGTAAATAAAATCTTTAAAAAAAAACGATAACAATATCTGCTTTGAGAGGAAGGGAAAGGAGAATATGGAAGAGGAATAAATGCTTAGACAGAGGCCCACGCAACCGAAGCTGCCATCATCATCGTCATCATCATCATCCCCCTCTTTATTCCACGTCCACACCTGATTATTTTTGACAAACCCACACTCTATCTACTTTCCTGATAGCTGGGACCCCCACGCCCCCATGCAGTGCTCACAGAGCTGGAGTGTCACTTTAAATGCACCAGGAAGTTGGCTATTTAAAGGACCCCGGGGGGACCCCACCTGTAAAGGCTTAACACCCTCGGGCAGCTGAATGCTGAAGGCAAGGTTATCTGTTCCAGCCCCTGTGTGTGTGGTCACGTTCCAGGAATGTCTGTGGGGCATGGCCTGCCTACTCCATGGTTGCACTCAGCTCTGCTGGCCGCTTACCTCCTTCGCCGCTGCCTAGACGACGCCTGAGCTCGTTTAGAGCCTCTGCTTCCCCCGCCACCCCAGTGTGACGAGCACAGAGAGAGACGGAGAAGAAAGTGAGTGCTATCACCACACAGTGCCCCGGTGTGAGGAGACACAAACCCAGAAGCAGCCACTGGAGTGACGGGCCGGACTAGGAAATGGCAAGAACCATTCACTCTGATCCCACAGCTCAGGAGCCCGCATGGGGCATGGGCAAGGCCACAGGCTCTGGAGTCTGCAGATGGGGGTTCAAATCCCAGCCCTGCCTGTCCCTGCTGTGGTGGAAGGCCTGAAATTAGGGCCTGATATTGTGTGCTGCCATGACACCTGGAGAAATCAAAGGGCTCGGAGCAGACTAACCTCAAGGTCCCCTCTCTGCCCTGTTTCCTGCACACGAGGTCTCATAACGGCCCCTGAATAGACAACCCTACTTGTTGGGGGGACCTGGCCCAGTCCCCACTTACCCCTGAAGAGTGGGGTTTCGTGTCCTGCCAGCCCATAGAGTTATTCAGACAAGCCAATGACATCTTCCTGCAGGAACCAGGGGTGCCCTTGCCCTCTCGTCACTAGAGACAGCCCTCCTCCCACTGCCCATTGTTCATGGACACGGCCCCCCTGCAGCCCACGTGGCGTGTGGTGTCCTTCTCTCCAGCTGCTAGCATGTGTGAATGATAAACTACTGAACTCCGCCTGCCCAGTGCTGGGTGTTGTGCTCAGCCTTTTCTCGACCCGGGGTCCAGGCTCCCTCCTTCACCAACAGGGTGATGGAAAAACCCAGCTGTGTGAGCTTGGCCAAGCTCTCCAACCAGTGGTTTTCTCATCTAACAGGAGAGAAAATCTTCCTTGCAAAAGACCTGCACACAAATTCCTACTATGTGACTGCAGGGGGTCCCCTACCCCACCAAATAAAATAAACGGAAAGCAAAGAGACAAGTAACCGTGGAGGCTGGACCACACATTCCCTATCACTTGCCCGCTTTCACACAAACTACACTTGGATTCTCGAGAAGGGACCGATTAGACTTCTTCTAACTCTAACATCATAGGCGCTTTTATTAATCAGTGGGCAGGGGGCCACCGATGAAAACTAGAAAGCTATCTACACAAGAAAGATAACTACGCTCCCGCAGGGAGTACCGTGCAGTGCAGGCAGGCAAGGAGGACCCACTGCCCCACGTGCAGAATCTAAATGATTGCCGGTGCTCCCCAAGCACTGCCTGCACAGGCTCTGGTAGCAGAGATCAGGATTGATCAGTGATGCTGTGATTGACCAGTGATGTCTGCCATGGGCAAGAAGTGGGTCAGGCAGTAGGTGATGATGTATAGGCACCCTCCTTCTCTCCCCGACAGGAGAAAGAACCTGGGCCTCTGGTCAATCCCCTGCTCAGGGCCTATGCCTCTCTGTGAAATAAAAAGAACCGACGGAGTGATCTGCAAGGTCCCACCTCTTCTTCTTTCTGGTTCCTTCAGTCAAACTAATCACATCAGAGTGACGGTCCAGGATGGGGTCCCTGATCTCAGGATGGGACAGAAGGAAACCATTCTGACTACACTTCTGGGTAATTGTACCATTTCCTGATTAACCCTTGTAATCCCACCAGGTGTGACTCCATGGGAGCTTCTTCAGAAGTAAAGGAATTTCCGCAAACTGTACTTGCTGCCTGCAGTGGCAGCTTACAGTGCAGAAACTGTGCCCTGTTCCAGCCAGACTCGGGATCTGGGCACCAAAGCCATTGCTGGGCCCTGTGCACACTGCCCTCTGAGTTACCCAGGAGGGGTGGCCCTGGCCAGGCCACTGGCAGGAGGGGGAAAGGGGGCAAACCCACAGGTGCCCCCAGCCCACCTCACACACGGTCTGCTGAGGCAGCCAGTGAGCACAGGGGCAGACAAAGGCCCAGGCTGGTCTCGCTTCCCCAAAGAGGCCCAGATCTCTTTTCAATAGAATGGCCTTTAATCACTTTAAAGATTTTATTTAAAATTCCCCACAGACCAATTATAGCCAGTGCTTCCTGGCCATGATCTGTCTTGCCATCACGCCCAAGGCTTCTTACGTCTCAGCTTGCGAACGCTCCCTGGACCCGCTCTCTCTCCTTCGGTCTGTCCTGAGGCATCTGCCTCTTTGTCCCTGCCCCCAGTGGGTGTGTCCAAACCTCTGGCTGCCCCACTACACCTGTCCCCAGCTCTGCCTCCGGGCCCTCTCAGCATGTCTCCCAGTCCGTGCTTTGCTTCTCCTTTTCTCCATCTGCCCCTCTCTCTCCCCCACCCCCTTTTTCTCTGTGATCCTCTCTCTTCCTCTGAAGCAGAGTCCTCGCCATCTAGGGCCTCTTTTAATTCTTTCTGCCTTCAGGGAAGTCTTCTCCAACGTGGGATGACTGCCACAGCCAGTCAAGGGTTCCCTGGAAACACGCCCTGCGAGAGGGTGCTCATGGAGCAACAAGGAGACAGGAGACCTGAGCCTGGACGAGAGCCAAGCAGGGGGAGAAAAATGGCAGGCGGCACCGCAGAAACCCGGGAGGCTTTGGAAAGGAGGCAATCCGGGAAAGGCCCTGGCCCGCAGAGACCGGGTGCCGGTCATTCTCACATGGAACCAGCATAAACCTCTGTCAGCCTTTCTGGGTCTGAAAAGTTTCTGCTCTCCAGATCGACAGCCTCAGATGGGTGGGACTCATTAGTTCCACACATATTAATAACTACCCACCACGCTCCAGGGGACAGGGCAGAGGGTGCAAGGACAAACTAGCATGGGGCCGGTGGGTCACAGGCCTGTAAGGCAATAATTAAGAAGGGATGTGAGGAGTTGGAGGACCAACTCAAGGGCATCCCAAACACTGATCCGATGATCATGCGCGTGTGAACTTGCTGCTCAAGAACTTGCCGCTCTCTGCCTCCTTCACCGGACATTGGGGCTCAAAGTCACATGGCCTTTCCCCGACCACAGGGGGTGCTCACACCCACCTCTGCCACTCACCCAGCTCAAGACTGGAGTTGGGGGGGCGCGGTTCGTCCAGGCTCTCCTGCCTCAGCTCCCTCCTCCCCACCGCAGAGAGGATGGCGCTCTCAAGCGACATTAACCCGAGCAGGAGCCTATAGGGATAGTGCCCAACCCAACGAAGCCCTATGAGGGTGACTGTGTACTTACCGGGGATCGGGAATGACATCCCGACCAGAGTGACACCAACCCGCCCTGCTGAAAGAAAACGGATTTCTCGTCTCACCTGCGAAAGGCTTCCTTCTGCCCGGCCAACCCCCCAGGGCTCTGCCCGCTCCATCCCTTAGAGCCACTGCTGAGGGGTCGGACAACGGCCGCTGTCAGGGGGGTGACCGGCCCTCAGTCCTGACTACCTGCACTGCAGCCCAGGCTGACAGCGAGGGCCTCTGCCCGGCACCCTCCACCCCATTCCTAGCACCCCAAGACCTCACAAAGGGAGCCACATTCTTTCTCCCCGTCCGGGCCCCGATGTCTGCAAAGCCCACTGAGTTCCCCTCGGAGCTTCTTGCGTCAGGCGTCTCCTCTCTGGAGCACGTACGGTGGTAACTTTGCATTTATTTTCAGGCTTCCTTGAGTGGCATCTGTCTTCCCAGTAACTATAAGCTCCCTGGAGTCAGAGCACCATCGGGACGGGGTTCCCTATTGGCTCTGCTGGCGCCCACCTCAGAGCCTGGCACACAGTAGGGGCTAAATATATTTGTGGAATGAACAAATGGCTGCGAGACCAGGCTCTCTGACCTCCAACACCGAATTTCTCAAATGCCAGCTTCAACCAAGATGGGCTAGATTTTCTCTCCATTCATTCCCACAACAAGCCACCTGAAAGCCCACTCTCTCTCTCAACCTGGGGGGGAGCCACATGTGCTCCCAACAAGGCCAGCGAGTCTTCAAGTGACCTCACGAAGCCAAAGCAGTCTCCATCCCCCAGTCAACATCCAGGGCAGGAAGACTGCTGAGCTGTGCTGAAAGCATTTCACTCTTGTAAACATCATCGTCCTGCCTATTTTATTCATAACCAGGCAACTGGAAGTTTAAACAGGGTATGATTTTCTTTCCTCTCGATGTAGAGAAAAAAATATATTTTAGGGTGCTTTTCTTTTTGACCGAGAACACCCAGCCCCAGCCCACCCCCACTGTCTTCTCCTGAATCTGTGCTCAGATATGGGATCCGGCCCGAGATAGGCCTCTGCCTTTGGAGGCAGAATCGGCTCAGGCCATAAATCTCATCTGGGGCTCAAACCATAAATCCTCATCTTTGGCTGCTAATCCACATGGAGAGGAATGACAAATGCTCTATTTAGCCCTATTTCCAAGGAAATTAGAATTACAAATTGGAGCCATCACTGAGACCTGCTTTGAGCACAACCTTTGGAAATGAAGGTGGAGATGGGGCTGGAACGGGCTGGCATTTGACTCGTTCGGTTCATTGTCAGGTTCGCCTTTGTAGAAATGCTCCCCACCAAGGAATCGCTCCCCTTGCTCTCTGGCCCACCAGACAGCCAGCCGCCCTGCAGTGTTTCCCCAGCTTTGTTCTCTGCTAAGCACCACCAAACCCCGTAGGTAGGCAATCACTTCCAGGGTAAGGACAGAAAATTGCTTCTTTAATTGGGTAGATGCTGGGACAAGGATGATTTCATTGAAAAATGGCATCAATGAGGATGAAAGGGATTTGAAAAGGGACCAGGCCAGAAAGGCCCACAGGTCAGAAATGGGTGAGAGCTGGGGTCTCCGAAGGCTCTCGTCTCAAACCACAGACGGCCCCGGAGAAGAGGGGGTCTGTTCCCTTTCATTCTGTTTTCTTGACTTTGCAGCCAGGAGTGAAATGTGAGGGAAGAAGGTTGGACTCATACGGAGCGGTGCTGAGAGTGCTGGGTTCAGGTCCTATGTCCGCCCCATTAGGCCCCAGTGCGGTCATCACCCCCATGAGACTCTTTCCCCTAATTACTTGTTAGCTTTATTTCCGTAACACCTAAGCTTTCATTGCTAAACGGGCCAGCCAATGTTCTCACTGCTTTGTAAATAAATACCAAGAAATGGGATCCTCACACCACCCCTGATTCGTGTCCCCTTTCTTCAGATCCGGAACCCGAGAGGCCCAGAGAGAGTAAGTAAGTTGCCCAAAGTGACACAGGGGGCAAGCCACGGGGTTGGGATTCGAGCCCAGGCTGCCTGGCTCCAGAGCCCACCCTCTGATTATAACATGGAGATGACACTATTGCTCCAGCAACTCCAGCTCCCAGTGGGGGGTGAGGGTTGAAAAAGTGAGGGCAGGGCACTAAGCCACTGTTTCTCCACTTGGGCTGGCCCCTGCCCCTTCCGGTGCTTTCTCTTTGGCTCCTGTGTATTCCGTCCTGCCCGAACTAGCCGCCACGACCTGCTCCTAACATTAGGAACTGTTTCCACACAGGGAATTTGATGTGTCATCATGCTATAAACAGGGTCATGCGTCCTGTACCCCACGGAGAGTGTCTACACTGAATATCGTGGCAGCATTAATGTTATTCCAAATAGTTGGGAATAGATTCATAATGAAAAGACAGCGTGTGCACAGGCTAAGCCTAGCAGCCTGGGTTTGAGCTGGCACGAGTCATGTCACTTTTCTGGGCCTCGATGTCTTATTTGTAAAATAAAGAAATAAAATAACAAAATCCATGTTGCAGGGCTGTACCCACTCAAAGTTAAAATCAGGGAGGCAGCGAGGTAGCAGGCAAACGTGTGGCAAGACCAGCAGGACCAGCAGGACCACGAGTGTTGGTGAAGCCCAGCCGATGACAGGCCACCGCTCGCCAACCCGCAGCCCCCAACCAGCAAGGCTTTAACCGTGGCCAATGACTTTAGTGCCCAATTAATACCTAATTTGGGACGTGCTGTGCGAAACTGCTTGGCACACTGCATCAGGCCACACGTCAGCTTGACCTAAGAGCCCCATGATTAGCAGGGTATAGAGCCAAGGGTATGACACGACAGAGCTCAGCAGACTCGGGTCTCCTTTGCCAAGAGCACGCTGTGTGTCCTTAGGCAAACCCCCTCCCCTCTCTGGGCTCAGGTTCTTCATCCAAAAGCCCTCCTGCGGTTCCAAAACCCTACAGCTCTGGGGCACCACGGAAACCACGTGTCCACGTGTCAGCGGAAATTCCCTGAGAGCGTGTAATTACTGGCAGGCAACCAACCTGTAGTTAACTCCAGGTAATTTCCAGAGGATTTACTGCAACTCTGAAAGCTATTTGGTAAGGGAAGCGATGTATATTCAATATTGACAGTGAGGGAGCTGGGTTCTCTGTCTCTAAGCCCATAAATTATCCGGGGTGTCGGGAGGACAAAGACCACCAATGGCTTGTTACAAGTGGCCTCCCTCCCAAATAGAAATCAGGATTTATAGAAAGCTATTAAAAAAAAACGCAGGACATGAACCGAGAGCCACACTCCTGTGAGTGATGTGTGTGAATTGACCACGTGTCTGTGTGCACACAGGGCCTCAAGCAACAAGAATGTGATAAACACACCCAACACACCTAATTGTGTTGGATGTGACTCTGCCCAAGCCCACTCCAATGACATTCCCGGAGCCCTCCTAGGATTTGGCACCCTGCTGGGGTCCGGGAGGGTGAGTCCCATGGGGCCTGGCCCTGAATGAGCTGTGACCCTCCCTCTCTCTTGTGTGACACTGAGCCCATCACAGAATCCCTCTGAAGCTTGGTTCTCTCACCCACAAAACGAGAACCCTAAAACTTCATGCCATAAAGTGCTCTGAAAGCTTCATAAGGTAATGTACGCAAGAAAAATGTTTTTTAAGATTAGTGATAATGTGACTATAAATAACTCCAATGGGGGCAGAAGGAGCATGAAAGGGTCATAACAAAGATACCCAAACCCTGGGCAGGTACATCAGCTGATTGGAACACTGGCCCACAACTCCGAGACTGTGAACACACATAAGAACCAATCAATGAATGTGTAAATGTGGAAATCAATTTTTTCTCTCTTCCTTTCTCTCCGTCTGGCTCTCTCAAGTCAGTTTTTAAAAAAGATACCCCCCAAAAAGAGGGTTGCTAAAAGTTTCTGGGAAAGAGAGGTGGACAAAAAATTGTAAGAAAACAGAAAAAGACAAGAGTGGAGAAAGTCAAGGAGGAGGTGCCCCTAGAGGGAGGAGGAGGGGCCCCAGGGTGAGCGCAGGTGTGGGGGCAGGGAAAGGCCTGACTGCAGGGGGTCGGAGGAGAGGGCGGTGCCTGAGGCTGAAGACCCGAGGGAGCAGGGCAGCGGAGAGGAGAAATTTTAAAAGAACATAGACAGTAAGGAGCAGAGAGAAAGCAGGAAATCAGTAAAAAGGCCTAAAGTTGATTGGTCCCGAGACAGCCGCCCACACACTGGATTTAGAGAGAGGGGAACCACAGGAGTCCAGGCAGGACAGGACAGGGTGACAGGCGTTGCCTCCGGGAGCGGGGGCTCACTCAGGACGGCACAGACTGGGCAGGGCTGGGCCTTTTGCTTTTAAACCTGTGGGTACACTGTGGCGCTTGAATGACATGTATACCCCTTTGATAAAAATAAAAATAACTGAAAACCTTTTGAAGGCATGGAAGTGAAGGCTGACGAAGTGCGACAGGCTGGACTTGGATTTCAGCTGCTTACACATAAATGTTCCCTTCTGCCGTCCCCATAACCCCACAGGGACACCAAACCCTCTTTTTGTCTCCCATTCAACCACGTCGCTCCTGTGGATGTTGGGGGTGTTGAGAGCTGCCCCAGGTGAGTGTGTGGGGAAGTGCCTCGTGACACCCGCGTTTGACACCCGCGTTTGATAAGGTCGGTCTCCACGGCCAACGATTTTCAAAAGCACACCTCCCTTTCTGGGGGTGGGGGACTGTTCCCTGTTTGCAGTAAGTGTCGGGTGTGCTCTCTTGTGATTCTTACTCCTAAGGACATAGCTCGGGAAGGGGCATCCAGAAGTGGGTACGCGAGTCCCTAACTTGAGAACCACGGAAGCAAGTGCAGTCCCTCTCCAGGGACAGAAGACATTAGCTAAAAGGAATGGAGACCAACGGGAAATGAGAGAGAACTGGTCGGGCGCAGATGCTATAGAGGACCATGTTCCCGCCACCAGGGAGAGGCGGCAGAGGGAAGCACAGAGGACAGCTGGTGCCTGGGCGGTCCTCCAGCCCCAGCTCCAGGTGTGCCTGGCCCCAGGGGAAGCCCTGCTCCTCCATCAGGCCTGCTCTTGGTCTTCCTTGGGGCCCATGAACCACGCTCCGTGGCACACCCAGCTGGTTCCAGCGGGGCTGCCTTCACCAGCCCCCAAAAGTGTCAAGAGGATTCAAAAGCCAACAGCATGTAGGTCTCGCTGAGAGCTCCCAAGAGCAAGTTGCTGAGCCCTGGGTCTCCTGATGTGGAAGGAGAAAGAAAAAAAAATTTTAAGAAGGAAGAGGGTACATGCAGGGGGATTCTGCCTTTGGGGTGCTCTTTTATGGCTAAGGAGAAAGAGCAAAGCCACCTCTGGTCGCAGCTAGCACACTAATCTTCGCATTTCCATCTCTCCAACCCACGAGCTGTGCCATTTGGATTTCATGGTCTAAAAATATCTCCCAAACTTCCAAGTATGTTGGCATAAGCTGGTGGACTCAAATTTTTAATCCATTTGCAAATGTTTCTACACAGCTCTCCCCCCTCACCCCGAATTCTATTTTGTGCTGAATCACTTTCATCATTCCGTTTGACATTTATTGTGGGCAGGAAGGAAGTCATCTTGAACACAAATGTCAACCCTGGCCCCGAAGGCTCCTGAAGGCTGTAGAAAGACTGCGAGAGAAACTAAGGCCCCCGCTGGCTGCAGACTGGAGAGTGTGGCAACCGGCAGAGTGGGGAAGCAGCAGGCTTTGGAGCTGGCTACTCCTGGCTGCGTCGGAGCTGTGTGGCCCTGAGCCAGATTCTGGGCCTCCCTGAGCATGTTTCCTCAACTAGAATGTGGGGATCGTGCAACGCAGTCTAGCAGAGCAGCTGCAGACACGTGATGGGTTAGAGAACCTTGTGCACTTTCTAGCCCAAAGCGAGCTTAAGAAATGGCCCCATTCTGCACTGTAGCGCCGTCCCGGGACAGCTAACCGCCACGTATCCCTGCACCCCCAACCCTTCTGCACCCACGGGCAAAGCCATCCTTACGAAACACAAATCTGATCACGCCACCCCCTTCTGGGAAATCCAGCAGCCTCACGGTCAGACGGAAATGTTCACTGTGGTCTACACAGCCACGTCTAGGTCCCCATCCCCAGCTCATCCCAGCCTCTCCAATGCCTGCCCTCCAAGCCTGCGGCAAGTGGGATATTCCCACACGGCCTCACACAGTTCTGCCTTTGATTTCAGGTCCTGCGAAGAGGTCACTTCCCTCCCCTCCCCCACCTCTCTGGACCTCCACTCATGCCAGTGAAGATTTCACAGCCTCACACCATCTTCGGGAGGAGGCGCCTCTTCCAGAATTTCCCTCCCACATCCTCAGATTCACCCTCTCTGCCCACTGGCCCCCACTGGTGGCGTGTTCTCTCCTGTACCCACAGCTGGCGAGGGCTGACCGTCCGATTACAGTGGGGGCCAAACAGCATGGTTAGGAGTGGGGATGGAGATTCCCAAAGGAATCGGGGAATGGCGGTCAGAGAGCTTGATGTGGGAAGCACAGGACCAGTGGTCAGCACCTGTTTTCGCTGGTTAGGCAAGGCCAGCACCATAGGAAGTCAGAGCCAGCGGAGGTCTTGAACTTTTACGAGTTAGGAAAATTAAGCACCAACGTACACTCCAGGGCCATTGCCAAGGGTCCAGACCCCCACCCGATGCTCTTCCTACTGAATTATGACAACACCCCCTGCTCCCAGGAAAATGTCTTCAGGATTCAATCCATGTCATACTGAGAAGGTCCAGCCACAGGCCTCATGAGAGAGGATGGGAGGAACGGTTTAAGAATGTGAATTCTGCCCTGACTGGTGTAGCTCAGTGAGCAAAGGCCTGCGAACCAAACAACTGCAGTTCGATTCCCAGTCAGGGCACGTGCCTGGGTTGCAGGCCAGGTCCCCAGTAGGGGGCACGTGAGAGGCAACCACACATTGATGTTTCTCTCCCTCTTTCCTTCCCTTCTTCTCTAAAGATAAATAAATAAAATCTTTTTAAAAAAAGAATGAATTCTGAGGACCACTGGGCTCCAAGGGGCTCCACCTTTGCAACGTCTCCCTCAAGCAGAGACCCCCCCAGAGTCAGGCACAGAGTGGGGGGCAGGCTGTGAGTTGAAGAGGAAGAGGAAGCTGATGTGATCTCTCTCCTTTAAGGGCAGTATCCCCACCCAGCTTCTCCCCCCACCCCCGTCCCTCATCACCTCCTCTTTCCTCTGCCCCCCCATCCCCCCAGGCTGGGGTGGGGGTGTGGAGGGAGCAGAGAAAGGGGCAGGAGGAAGAGGAAAAGCAGAGTTGCAAAGGGGTATGAAGGATGGAAGAGAGGGTTGATTTAGGAAGTCCTTTCCAGAGAGGGAAGGAATGAAACCTTTTGGAAGTGATCCACCTAATGCCTTTGTTGGGGGCCTTCCTGGAGGAGAACTCCTGGAACCTCAAGTCCAGGCTGAAGAACTGCCTCCTTTGGGAAGATGTCCTTGACCCATCCCTCACCCCTGCCAGACTTCTCCCCTGTGTGCCCACTGGGCCGGGGCAGCCTACCTTCTACCTGTCTGCACAGCTGGAACCCAATGGGTAATCAATAGGTGTTCGACAAATGTCAAATGAATTAGTTAATGAAGTAGTAGTAGGCCATGGCCGTTACCGGGGTCAGATTTAGTCACATGAAACGAACAGAACCATGTGAAAATGCTTCGCCCAGAGCTGCACCCCGGAGCAGCGAGGAACAGGCCCCACAGAGCGCCCCTGCTCACACCCAGAGTCCGTCGTTGCTGCACCTTCTCCAATGAACTGATGAGATGGGATGTCCCCGGGCCTCCCACTAGGCCAGGTGCGGCAGGAAGGCAGTGAGGGCAGGGCAGTGAGGGAGTCCGGCTGCCTGGGAATGCCAGCGAGCTCACAGAACGACGGACATGTTTAAACGAAGTCCACTGCTCACGGAGCTAAACGTCCTGGACTTGGACGGGGCCTCTTCAACCACGAGGCCCAAGCCCCGCAGCTGGCCCTGGTTTCTCACACCACAGCCAAGCTCCGTCTTTTTTAATTGTTGAAAAACATACACAGCAAAATTTACCAATTTATTAAGTGGACAATCCAGCAGCGTTAAGTACACTCACCTTGTTGGGCCGACCATCACCACTGTCCTTCTTCCAGAACTTCCTCATCTTCCCAAACTGAAACTCCGTCCCCATTAAACACACACTCTCTCTTCCCTGCACCCACAGCCCCTGGCAACCACGACTACTGGGGGCACCTCGTGCGTGTGGCATCACACAGTATGCACCCTCCTGTGTCTGGCTTATTTCACTCGGCATAATGCACCCCAGGTTTATCCACGATGAACATGGGTCAGAATTTCCTTCCTTTTTTAGGGCTGTGTACTACTCCACTCAGAGGCTGTTTTATCACCGCCATTCAGACCTTCCAGCAAAGATGAGCTAAGACCCTTCCTTCCGAGACAGTCGCCGCCCGGCCATCAAGCCTGACTGGTACCAAGTTCTCAGGTTCATCAGCAGGTGACCCTGCTGTTCTACCCACCACTCCTCGCACTGTCCCGTGGGAGTCCTTGACCACCACACAGGGCTTGGCTCACAGCCCTCCTCACCTCCTTCCTCCAACCAGGTATACCTCCATCTAGCAAACAAGACAGCAGTTTCAGCTTGTCCCCTGTGGTCCCGCTGCCCTCCTGCAGACAGTCTGTCTGGGCCATTCTGTCAGTCAATACACGCACACTGTGGATAGACCCCTGGCTGGGAGTGGGGACACCCCAGTGAACTTGACATGGTCCTTGACCATCTGGAGCTCACAATTTAGTGAAGAGAGACAAACAAACAAACAAACACAGATCATTACAGCTCAGGACAGGGTGTTTGGAGGGCTATAAAAATGGTGAAGACTGACTCGGGAGGGGTGGATTACAGAGGCCCTACTGGAAACTAAAAAAGTCATTTTCGATGAGTCGAGACAGGGCCTGGGGACAGCCCGGTGGAGGAGGTGGGGCCAGGGCTGGATGTCTTGGGCCTGTGAATCTCCCCAAGGAGAGAAGGGTTTGTGCCGAGGTTAACAGACAGCCACTGAGGGGCTTTGAGCTGTGGGTACATCTTCTAATTCACTCCAGGAAATCACAACCCTGGGTGAGGGTTGTGAAGTTCCCCGCCTTCTGGGTGGGGAATGAAGATGAGCAAGAGTGGAAGCCAGAGGAGAAGTCAGGACATTGCAGGAGACAAGGCCAGAGATGCCGGGCTGCCCAGAATCATTAGATTGGGCGTGTTGAGGCCAGAGGCCAGGACACAGCAATCTCTGGGTCCTCAATTCCTACGCCAGGGCCTGGGGAGCAAGAGCAGGGCCTGCACTGACCAGAGACACCCCTCCGAGGCTGATGGAGCCCCCAGCCCTTCCTGGCTCCCCTCCACCCCAGCAACTCCCTCCCTCCCCAAACGCTGGACCATAACCAGTCAATTCCTATCGATCTGTTTATTGCCATCTCCGAGCACAACCACTGGCTTAAAATCTGGACCAGAGTCCACACGCAACAGCCTCTGGCTCAGCTCTGCTAACTGGCTGAGATGGAGACGAGAAAATGGCAGCTGACCTGACCTGCATCAACTGGAGCAGAGAACCTTCTCCACCGGCTGCCCAGTTCGGCCGCAGTCAGCGTTCCAACCGCAGCTTTCCATGCCCGTGTTCAGATTGGGGTTTTGTTTGGAACTCACCTTGGATGCTGCGAGGCCAAAGGGATTAGTCAACAGTGTTTGTTAAACAGGGACTCCGTGCCCAGCATCACTCCTGGCACTGTCGATGGAAAGAAAACATACCAGGTTCTTGCCTATAATGCAACCAGGATCTGGATGGGGTACTTGTGGCAAGCCCTGCCCAGGCGGCACTCGCTAAAAGATAAGTCAGGGTGCAAGGCTGGCTGGAGGTCAGGGAGAAGGGCCCAGGGAAGGGCTGGGAGGCGAAGCATGGCTTGTACTCAGGCCCATCCAGACTTCCATACAGCTGTGTGCCTGGGGGCAAGTCGCCTAACCTCTCTGAGCCTCCACTGCCTCATGTTGACACATCGCATAGGCTCCGTGAATATCCCCATTTTACAGATGAGGAAACAGAGCTCCAGAGAAGTGTAGCTGGCTTGTGGTCACACAGTTGAGATTCGGACACTCACAGGCTCGCCAAGAGTCCCTGTTCGCACGCACCTTTCTCATTGGAAACATAAGCCACGTGTTGATCCACAAATCCCTCCCCATCCAGCCGAGGGGCCCAGGCTCCTGGCTCCGTGAGCTCTGCATCCGGGGAGGGTCCGTGTGTTGGTAATATCCCAGTAACAAACACCCTGCTCTGCCATTTCCGACATCAGCATTTCCCGGCACTATTTTTTTCCAGATGGAAGCAACAAAGTCCCCAGCTTAATTTGTTTCATGCAGTGACACTAATTAATGTTCCAAACACTGGGGCCTAGGGACTGGGGGTGGGGAGGGTGGGTGCGCGTGTGCACGTGCGCTGCATGCGATGTATGTTCGGGTAACTTTCATTTTCCCCAACTTCTGAAATGATGTATGTGGGGAGTTTTCCTGCGCCAAACTCTGAGCTCAGAAAAAGCGAGTTAGGCCCACCCCACAAATTTCACAAACCCTGCAGCCCCACATCTGGGTCTGTACTTTAACTCCTCACCGGCGCTGGGAATCTGCAGCAGAGACATCAGCCGCAGAGTCACGGCCTATAGCAGCTAGTGGTTCTCAGCCAAGGCTCTGCCGCCCCCTCATCAGAACCTTTGGAAAAGCCTGGGAGCCCTCCACTTACCGCAGCTCATTGGCTCCCATGACCTCCCCGTAGGCAGGGCACAGGATGCTGAAAATCCTGCAAAACATGGATGTTCCTGCCCAATGAGGAACTGCCCCACCCCTGATGCAAATAGCTTCTTCGTGGAACAGCTGCGTGATTTTTTCAGGGAAGAAGGGAAGGCACAGAGATGGGGGTTTCTTGTTCAAGATAGCAATTCCGTAGTCTAAAAAGGTCTGACCTGACTGCATCTCCTACTTCATCTTCTCGCCACCCAGCCTCGCCCCACCCATCCCGCGAGCCCCCTGCTCGGCACTGGGAATGGATGGTCACACCTGACTCGGGACATCTCAACATTGCCTTTGATGTTCCAGAATCCTGCAGGTGACTGTTAGTGACTTCCCAGGAAACCAGAAGTGAGGCCAAGAGCGGAAGTCAGAACACCGCACTTCACGAGCAAGATCCCGCCATTGTCTCAACCAAAGATGCGTTCGTAGGAGCGACTACAACATCGGTTCCCATCTTGTTTTGAAAGTGCTAATGTTTCTCACGTTATAAATTAGTACAAGTCTTCACTGTTCGTTAGAAAGGATCACAAAAGCCACTGCAGGACTGAACTGATCCATGCTTATTTCAAGTAACTCTCCAAAAAAATTAATAAAATAGCTCTCCTGTTTTGTGAGAATTACTAACACTTGAACACACCACAGTTTCAATTAGGATCCAGCTCCTCACCCCACAGGATAATGCAGACGTGACCAAGTTTTGGGGTGCTTTTGAAAGCTCTCCAATCCCGGCACGTACCAGAGCTCACAATGGTAAACTACCATTACGTCCCAGGCACCGAATCGACCTGCTACAAGTCCTTCCAAGGCAGAATTTTTCCCTGAGTGACTACCCTAATGACAGATCAATGAGGGAGAAAGCACTACGGGGTCACGAGCCTTAAGCCACGAGGCTTCCTTTACTTAAGTACCACTGAGAAAACACAGGGACATTTGTGAACCCCAAGTCCCAACAGGCCCTTCACTTCCGAACTTGACAGTGAACAGCAGTGCTCTTGGAGCCTTACCGTACCTCTCAGCAGCCACTCCCACAGCCACCAAGGCAGCCTGTGACAGATACCTTCAGCCAACACCCCAGGGAGCAGCCCGACCCGGTGACTCGTGGAGTTCTACACCGCACTTCCATGTGTCGCAGGAAGACCGGGTGTCATTGGTGCCTCTTGGTGAGCTGCCCTAGACTGCAGCCTTCCAGTCTAGGTTCCCTTTCCTGTCTTGTTCCCCCAATTTTACTTATTTCTCCAATTTTTCTTGGCGTCACCTCCTCAATCGTGCATTCTCCTTGGACATGCTATGGCTTCCAAGGCAGCATAATTGGTTCTTGGTGGGGGCGGGGTGAGAGATGGGGGGAAAAATCTCACCCTGTTTATAGATCGGTCCCAGAGGTATTTACATAAAGGGAAACACCAGGTGCCCGTGGTATTCACGTGTCCTGGGCGGGGACCATCAGGGGAACATTGTCTCAGGAGACTCCTCAAATGGGGAGATGATGAGAACAAGACTGAGCAACCTCGTGTTAAATAAGCCACGTGCACTGAGTCCCGCTCCTTGGGGAGCTCCTAGGGGGATGTATGGAGACTAAGATGCAGCATTAGCACTCTGGGCTCTCGTACGAATTACCCCTTTTATTCCCTTCAACATCCTGTGAGGCCCTGTATCAGAGGAAGTAACTTGACTTGCTGTAGGCTGTAGAGCAAGTCGGCCTTACACTCAGGGTGTCGGTTCCTGGTGGCTGGCCTCTCAGCCACACCTTGGCAGAACCCTCTAGAGTACACAGCCCAACATGGCACAGAGAAATGACTCTCTACATGTCAGGTACTGTCCTCAATGAAAATAAATCAGGTTTCCACAAATGGAATGCGCGGTGGCGCTGCCCCGCAGGTGACATGATGAACGGCCCGAATGGATACACACATTTGTCATCACTATCAGGAAGGTTTGCAATGGCCCAGCTCAGTGTGGAGCTCGATGGAGATCAGAGATTATTTTACATGAGTCTCGGCAAAGGATGGGCGGCGGGGCAGGGCGGGTAGAGAAAAGGGCATCTGGACACTGGGAGTTTCAGCACGTGCACAGGCCTCCTGGAGCCCGTGCGTGACTGCCTGATCAGCCACACCTGGCTTTGCTCTTCTTGCTGTTCATGAGGGGACCCAGGCCCAGAGCCAGGCCTCCCAGAGTTCTCACGCTGTGGGTAAAATGCTCCACTGGAGCAGGGCTGTCGGGGGGTCACCAGGGGAACCCACGTGGCTGAATGGGCCAGCCTCAGAAGAAGAGATGAGTTTGCGTTTTCCCCTCTGTGCACAAGTGCCCTGAGCCCCCTTTTCTCTGGAGTTCCTTCCAGCTCTGATGGCCTCTGGTTTTTATAATCTGCCGAGTGACTCTCAGTGCCGGGTCCATCAAAATCCCATAAAGTGCTGTTAAGTAACTATCTGCTGATAATAAGTCTGATTCGACTTGCTGATGACGGAGGCCTGCTGGTTTCATTTTTTGGACTGACATCAGTACATGAAGAAGCACTGGTAACAGATACATGTGGGCGAGATAAAGCAAAAGCCGGGATTTTAGGCAAGGGCAGGACAGAGAGATAAACTGCGTGACAAGCGCCGAGTGGTTTTCCATTAACACAGAGGCACGCTCCCCTGCTCAATATTTTCAAGTCCTGGTGGATAATATTTCACCCTGCCCCCTCCAAAAGACACCCACACAGTGGAAACGGGCTTAAGCTGCTATGACAAGTTTACAAAGAATCAAAGAGGTTGGTGCCAAAGAAGCTCCATGTTCAGGCTGCCTGTTCTCAGACACCACACCGGCTTAGGCAAACCAGATTTGGTGATTTGTAAGAAGGCACCTGCTGTGATAGCTATTGCTACTAATACACATAAAGTAGGTACCCTGGTGACGTTGCCCAAGGTGTGTGTGTGGGGCGGGCGCGTAATAAACTATGAAGTGATGTAAAAACCTTGGTTATTATTGATATATTGGTATTATGTGCCCCAACTAAACTGTGATGCTCTTATACAGTCCAGATGCTTTTGTGTTCCTTCCAGATGGAGAGGGGAAGAAGCGGAGATCCCAGCCCTGAGGTCTTGACGGAAACCCACGGGAGGGAGCCGAGCAGAGCCCACGTGTGGGACACTCCATGGGCCAACTGATGAGTATTTGCTCTCACTCATTCGTAAACTTCATGCAAGAAGCCATCTTGTCCTGAGCCACAACCCAATTTGTTTTCTCAAGAAGATATTTTGAGCGAACTCCTTTATCTCTTCCATGGCAACAGTCTGGATGGGATCCATTGAGGCCCAAGGACACCTGCAAAACGTGAAGTGGCCTGAACCTCCACATTGACTTCAGTCTTGTCATCTCCAAGTCGTTTTCCTTAGCGCTACACGGTAGGCTTCACGGGCCTCCCCTTCCTACACATCTTGGTGCCTCACTCGAATTCTATTACCACATTTGCTCGACTATTTCAATATAGTTGTTTCAAATCTCTCTCTAGGGAAAGAATTATGGCTTATCTCCCTCAGCGGCCTGGAACGAGGCTTGCCACGTGACTCAGCATGTGTGGCCTTGAAATGGATGTACCTTTCTGCTATATATTTGTCATTATCTGGACAAAGCCCAAGGCAGAGAGGAAGCTTGAGACGTTGTCTATATAGAATCCAGGAATCTAAGAAAGCGTGTTTGTTGTATGTATCTACCATTTCTCCTCTATCCAATTACCTATCAGTAGGCACTTGGATTGCTTCCCAGTCTTGCCTGTTGTACATAACGCTGCAATGAACACAGAGGTACGTGTATCTTTTTTAATTAGTGTTTTGGATGTTTCAAACAAATACCCAGAAGTAGAATTGCCGGGTCATAAGGCAGCTCTAGTTTTAATTTTGGGGGAACCCCCATACTGTTTTCCACGGGGGCGGCACCAGTTCCCCCCAGCGGTGCACACGGGTCCCCGTTCTCCACATCCTTGCCAACACTTGTTAGTCAATTCACTGATGGCAGCCATTCTGACAGGGGCGATCCCTTCGTAAGTGATATAAACGTCTAATCACTATGTTGTGCACCTGGAACCAATGTAATATCATATATCAACTGTAATGAAATGTTTTAATTATGAAAAAAGAAAGTGTGTTCAGCTCAACACACACTGTTTTCCGCAGCGGCCACACCAACCTCCAACCGCACAGGCCCCATTTCCTCTACACCTTGGCCAACGTCGCTTGTCTCTTTGGTAAGAGTCAGTCTAACCCGTGAGAGGTGGCAGCTCGCCCTGATTTAATTGCATGTCCCTGATGGTCAGGGACCTTGGCACCCTTCCATGTACCCGTTGACCAGCTGCGTATCTTCTTGCCCTTTGTTTAAACCAGATTACTGGTTTTCTTGCTGCTGCGTCGCATGAGTTCCTGTCATATTATGGAGAGGAAGCCCTGTCAACACATGGCTGTAACAAAATGAAAAGGCAATCCACGGGTATCGGTTGTGACTGTTGTCCCTCGGCTGGTCCAGAGGCGGGCAAGAGGTCACACCCAGCTGGCCATGGAGAGGCAGGTGGTCAGGGCGGCAGGACGCTTGCGCAGTGTCAGCCCAGCAACGACGCCAAAATAAGGGGGTCCCCAGACAATGCTGGGGCAGTGCAGTGGCCAGTGCACATGACTTCAGGAGACCCCCTACTCCAAACCCGCTAATGAACACTGCGTGTGGTGTTGGGCTAAGTCTATTCATACATACTATTTCCTTTAAGTCTAAAAAGCCCACTGCATCAGTGCAGGCTATCATAACCCACTATAGGTCACCCCCAACTTGGCTCATGAAAGTCACAGACTCAAGGCCAGATATGAACTCCAGGTCCAGCACATTTTCCCTAACATCAGAGCCCCTTTCAGCCACAGAACTAACAAGGCAGAGCAGTGATCAGTCTTACTGGGCTCAGAGCACGGTCTCCCTCCTGTCTCTCCTCCCCAGAGTCTATGGTAAGCCTTCTGAGAGCCAACTGTACCATTACAACCCTACGATGCCGACCTTGGCTACTTGGTATTTTTGTTGTGGTAAAAGGAAAGCCGCACAGAACGTAGTCTCCGTTAAACCTGAGGGTAGTCTTCCACTCATCCATTCGGTAAATGCTCACTGAGTAACTACGGGTGAGCCCTGCAGCCTGCTGAGGACTGAGAATGCTGGGGAACAACACAGTCCCCACTCGCAAGCAGCTCAAGTTCAGTGGGGAAGATGAGCAGGCAGATCAATTCAGTGCAGTGTGCCAAATCCTAAGGCGAGGATGCTGCAGAGAAGGCACGATTCGAGCTCAGTCCGAAGGGTCCGGGAAAAGCTTCTCCCAGAGAAGGCCACACCAGAGCTGGGCCAAGTGAGTAGCCAGGAGAAAGTAGGGGAGGGGCACTGAAGGCAACAGGAGCATAGTCGGTGCAGGGGGCCTTGGATTCCCACATTTGCTGTATTCTGACTCTAGAAGAGGGGGAGAAAAAAACCACATCTCCCAGTCCTGGTTCATTTAAAAAAACGCACTGGACTGTGAACCCACAGCTAGCCCAATTTCCTGGCCCGCTCACACCATTAGCCACAGCCCAGAACAACGGATGGTTCCAAGCACAAAATCCAGTGCCTTGCAAAATCCTGAATCATCAATGAAAGGCTCTGTTTTATTTGCCTGACTGGACTTCCTCCTAAGCTGCAGGAAGGATGCCCAGTGCCTCCACTAACGAGGCACGCTGCAGACTTGGGCGCTCAGACCTGACCCAGCACGGGCTTTCCTGTACAACTCCTCACTAACGGGAACCCACATTCCCACCACCAGCCCAGCCCCCACTTCCCTAATTCTGACCAGCCCATTTGGATTCTGAATTCCATCGCTAGCCATTTGCCGACTGGGAGCTGGGAAGGAGAGGCAGAGGCATTACTAAGAGCCCTGCATTACCAGGGGGGCCAGGGGCATCCAGTGACACCGAGAGAAATACCAAGAATCCTGCCATTGTTGGCAGAGGGTCAGAACCAGGGTCCAGGCCCAGAAACAGAGCCAACCCATTGCATGCAGATGTGAGCTCCAGAATGTTCTCTGGGGGAGCTTGGACAAGCAGTTTTATCTCTGAAAGTTTTCATGTCCTCGCCTACAAAATGTAGATAGTAATTCCACCTCACAGGTCCACTGTGACGAGTTGAAAGTAGCTGGCTAGGTGTTCAACTCTCCCTGCTCCCAGTCGTACGTTTCCCTGGATCCTCCGGGAAACTGAGGCTCCAGGTTTGGCATCCTCAAACCTGCTTCTGCTGGTGGGATCATTCTACCGAAGGATTGCTGAAGCTCTGGCACCCCCAGGCCCTGGCTACCGCCCCCCCAGACTGGGGAGGGCAGGGCTGGGGTGCTGGACAGAAAAGGTAGGAGAAGAAAGACGAAGCCCACAAGCTCCAGTGGGGCCCCAGGTTCAGAAGTAGGCCAATACGTACTGAACCCCATTTATGTGCAAAAGAACACGTGAGCCTGTGTGTGCTCTTGTGCACTCGCATAACTGTTGTGCCTTTTTTACTTTCACATATTCCAGTATTGACTTCAGTTCAGCTTAACTACAGATAGTGCGAGAGACAGAGAGATGAATGTGTTCTTCATCCATTTTCACCACCTGAAGAAAGCCAAGTGGAAAGGCAACCGTTGCTAACCCTTCTCTCCACCACTAACACCTGCAAATACATGAGAACACCAAAGGCTGGACCAGCCCGAATCCAGGCCCTACCTGGAAGCCCCCTGCCTCCTGCCGGATTCCCAGTTTCCAGGGAGGCACCCTCTCCAGGCTTCAGTAACCTCCTTGAGAAACCTGTTGCCAACTCTGAGGTTCTGCGCAGACCACCCCACCTGGTGGCCAAATCTGGAAAATCTTTCCACCCAAGGAAGAAGGGCAGGTGGTATGCCTCCCAGGCTTCCCCAACTCCCTCAGGCCCCATCAGTCAGGAGGAGGGAGGAAAGGAATATTCAGTGGTAAATGCAGGAGAGGGGTCAAGGTCATGGCCAATTCTCCACCCAAATCCTGGTCAGGTACAGCCTCTTAAGAAGCAGCCATCAGGATGACTAAGCCACAGTCAGGAGGCAAGGGGTAACTGAAACGTCCTGCCAGCGCTAGGCGTGCGCTGACAGCCAGATTCCCCTTCCCAGCGGAGGTGCCACCATTACCATCCTCTCCCTCTGCCCAAAACAGGTGGATTTTTCACCCAGGGGTTCAGGTGCAGGGGGGGATCCCATCCTCCTCCGGCCACGCATTTCCATTTCCATCCGGACTAGCAAGGAGGCTTTTGCTGGGGGAAGACTGTCTACGGGGGCAAAGCTCGAGCCAGGCCCCTTCACGCCCCCTGGGTTTCTGCCCAACCAACGCAAGAGAAAAGGCAGCAGTTGAGGCTGAGGGGATCTCAAGACCACCTCACAGAGATGTCTTAGCCCAGATAAGCTTCCAGGGCCCTCGCCTCCACGCAGCACCCTTAAGTCCCAGCCTCTGAGGCTAGGCTTCGGAGCCTGAGATACACACTCTCGCTTCCTCCCTTACGAACTCCCCTAACAAGAACCCAAAGACATGCGTTTTGACCGGTCCAAGTCGGCAGTTAGAGCAACACCAGGATATTTTCCATATCAGGATGGAGTCTAAGTAGAGCAGCCCAAACAGGCAAGCAAGCAGTACACATACACACACACACACCCGCACTATGGGCAACAACTCCCACCCCCAACTCCAGGATGTACCACTGAAACTCAGTAACGCGATCCCAAGAGAAGGGGCCCGCCCCAGAGCAGAAACACAGCGCTCGAGGGAGAATCCGCTTTATCCTGTTCAACCTTCACATTAACTGGGAAAACCACCTAATTCTTTTCTGCTTTGATACCAGCATCCGGAGAAGGTGCCATAAATGAGCACCCGCCCGCCCCCCCCCCCCAATACTCCTATCCAATCTCCAAACTGTCTAAGAAACCACGCTTGGACCTTTTAAGCCTTGGGGTCCAACACCCAGAGAGTGGTTCACAGACCTTCCCAGCAGAGACACACGCACTGAGGGCAGGCTGGTTTCCAATTCAATTTAAAGCCCCAGAGCGCTCCTCAGCTTCAGCCTCCACCCCGAACCCCAACCTGCGCCGCCGCCAAGGGGCGCCCCGAACGCCAGGTACTCACACAAGCGCGTGGTAGAGCAGCGCCCAGCCCCGCGGTCTCTCCAGGGCATCGTAGATCAAAGTTTGGATGCGCCGGTACTTGGCGTTGTTCCTCTTCACAGGACGGCTCAGGGGGGTCTTGGCCAGGAGCCCGATGCCCTGCGGGGTCCTCCGCAGCCCCTCGTCGCGGCCGCCGCCCTCCAGCAGCAGGGTCCCGTCTTTGTCAGCTCCGGCCCCAAGCGCCAAGGTGACTTGCTCCACCTCCCCGGGCGCCAGCCCCACTTTCCGCTCCTCGTCGCCGGCCGCTGCTGCGTCCCCTCCGGCCGGGTTAGCGGCCCCGCCGCCTCCGCCGCCCCCGTCGCCGCCGCCGCCTGCCGCCCCCGCCGCCCTGCGAGCCTTGAGCCCCATCTGCCTCGCCCCCGCCGGCCGCTTCGCCTTCGCTGCTGCTCCGGGAAGAAGGGGCGCTTGGGGTGCGTGGACGAGGCGGCGGCGGCGGCTGCAAGCCCGGGAACTCCAATGCCATGATCCGCGCGCCCCTCCCCACCCACCGCCCCAAAAGCAGGCAAAGGCGGGCCCCCAGGGGGCAAGGGAGGCCGGGCGGGGGAAAGAGGTTCACATCCTGCGTGGGTCAGCTGCGGACCCGAGGCGCGGGCAGGGGACTGCGGGGAGCGAACGAGGGTGAGCGAGGCTGGCGCGGAGGCGCTAGAGCGCGCGGCGGCTGGAGCCTAGCCGCGGAGCTCCCGGGCGGCGGCGGCGGCAGAACCTAGGCCAGCGAGCCCGAGACAGCATCGCAGTTTATTTACAAGCCCGATGCCAACCGCCCTCCCGCCCGCCCGCCTGCCACACGCGCCGCCGCCGCCGCCTCCTCCCTCCTCCGCGCTCCCCGTGCACCCCTCCCGCCTGCTCCAGCCTCAGCCCCGCACCAGCAGACGCCTGCGAGTGAGCGAGCGCCGCGGGCCGAGCTCACACCGCCCCCCTCCCACCCTCGTGGGGTGGGGCCGCATTGTCCCGCCCCACCGGCGCCCCGCCCTCCTCCCGGCGCCCACCTCTGCGCGCCCCGCAGGCCGGGGATAGCCGGGGCCTCTTCTCCCGCCCCTTCGCGGCATTCCTGCGCTCCAGTGGGCGTTGGGCTTCCCCCGGGCGGGGCGTAGGAGTGGGGGAGACAGGCAAAAGGGAGGGTAGCTCGAGAGGGGTCTCCCTCTCTGCCTTCTCTTGGCTACTGCAGCTTTACGATTCTGGTCACCTCCCTACCTGGATTCTGGAAGTAAAATCCAAGTTGCTGGTTTGGCCAAGGCCAAGACTACAGCGAGCGCCCCCCCCCCCCCGCCCGCCCTCGCTCCGTTGCAGCAACGTGGCTCCAGTTCCCTTTGGTTCATGCAGCCCCTCCGCCAGCCTAGGTGGACAGAGGGCTGGAGAGATAGGAAGGGCACGAGATTAGAATCCTAGTTTCCTGCTTCGCTCCTCACTTGTGCTCCAGGCCAGTCATTCCCTGTCTTGCCTGAGCTTCTGTTCTCATTCATAGAGTCAGTTACTAAACCCAGCAGAGTGAGCTTCTACCGAGAGGGGCGGTGTTCCCAGGCCAGGCCGCCGGAGGTGTCTGCGCCCAGACAGCTCGAGTCCTAGTGAGAGCTGGGAGACGGTAACGGAGAAGCTGTCACAACGCGTGCAGTTGCCAACACTGGTAAATGCTGTGAGGAAACAAGATGGGGTGCTGTGCTAAACGTGGGGGACTTCTCTATGTGGGCCTGTCCTAAGAAGCCTCATTGCAGAGGTGACATTTTGGGGTAAGGCCTAAATGACAAGCTGGATCAAGGATGTATATGTCCAGGAGAGCCTTCCTGGTGTCAGGATGGCAAGTGCACAGGTGAGTGAGGTTCGGCTTGCGGTTTGGGAACAGCAGAGAGCACAGGAAGGTGGGGCCACAGGCCGGCGGGGCGGGATCCTGTAAAGCAGGGCAGAGGCCAGTGAGGGTCCAGCACGTGGAACCTAAGTCCTCTCACCATCGCCATCAAGGTGGGTTAAGGAAGCCCTCCATCTCTGCCGCACAGGTGCCTCCTTTCCTTCCCACGTCTTCACTTCTGTCTGCAGGCTTGGGTGGGGGGAGGGGCCGTGAGCCAGGCCAAGCCAAGAATCTATCCCCAGTATGTAAGAGAAGAGTAATCAGAGTGCCTGCCTTGGAATGCCAGCTCCGGATTTGCCTGGAGGAGTTGGCCAAGGAGAGTGGAAGAAAGAAGGGAGGAAGAGCGGAGGGAAGAAGGGATGGGGGAGGAGAGAGGAAGTGCGAGTGTACGCGGTGGGCAGGGGACCCTTATGAAGGGCTGTGAGAGGGGAGAACCTCAGCAATTTCACAACCAGGAAGGGGGGAGTTTCGAGAAGGGAGTTAACCTGTACCCTAAGGCTGAAATCATCAAAACGGTTTTATATTGGCCCCCAAATAAATCGCTTGATGCAACAGAATAGCTTGCTCAGAACTTGATAAAATAAGAGTCATCACAACCCGATGGAGAAAGGTTATTCACCGGTCAGCAGCCTGCGGATGGGTTCTGTGAGGCTTACATGAAATACAGAGAACAGTGCTCCACACACAGTAGGACCCGGTAAACGTTTGTGAATGGCTCTGCTGAATGCTCTGCTAAACGCTCAGCAGTGAGCTGGGGCATAATAGGTCAGTGCAAACTCCGGATGGGGGCGTGAGCACTTGGGTTTGAAAAGCTCCCAATCCTGCCAGCTCCCCCAACCCCCGCCCACTGGTGTGGCTCAGTGCATTGGGTGCTGGTCTGCAAATTGAAAGGTTGATGTTTTGATTCCCCGTCAGGGCACACCCCCTGGGTGTGGGCCAGGCCCCCAGCTGGGGGTGTGCAGGTGAGCTCGAGGCAACTGACTGATGTGTTTCTCATACACTGACATTTTTCTCCCCCCCCCTAAAAAAAAAGCTTTCAGTGGAACCTGGGTACCCCAAAGCATGCTCTGAACTTTTGTTAGCCCTCTACCCCCAACCCACCAACCATACGTGTTCTGTCCCAGCCCAACCCGACTCCCTAGGAGCACCTTCTCTAACGTTGACCGTATCCATTTCTGGTTTACTTATTCATTATATTGATCTATTTGCATTTTGTTTACTTGTTTCCTATTTTCTCCCTAAACAGGAGCGGGGACTCAGCAGCCTATCCTGAAAGCCTAGAACAATGCCTGCTACATAGTAGGCTTTCAGCACTTACTCACAGCGTGAATGAATGGTGAAGAAATGAGTGCAGGATGGGAAACCCCCAGACCGATGCCCTGCGCACAAGCAATGCTTCGCTTTATGTTTGTGGACGAGAATCTTGTTTTGGTCTTTTGTCATTGTGCGAGTCTTTATTCTTAGAAAGTTTTAGTACTCGTTGCAACTCAGGTAACACAGTGACAGAAACATTTTGACAGCTTAGAAAGCCTCGCTAGATAAGCACGAAAGACTAGTCAAGGACAAGCGAGAAAGAAGACAGAATTCATTACTGTGCAATTAATGGAAAGTTCAGGTTTCCAGAATGGCAGTTGGGACCCTTGGGCACGTGGAGAGGCTTCTATTTTGATGAGAGCTACAGACTGTCAAATATTAATGTTTTAAGATCAAGTGCAGGGGCTATTTTCATGCCTGCCATAAAGGGTGAGGTAGAGTCAATAACAAATTCATAGCCTTGATTCAATTAAATCCAATGACAGGAAAGCTGTGAGGGCTGTTTAGAAATTGATTTGCTTCAGTGGCTTTATAATCCAATAGAGAGAGTCGTTCAGAGAGAAGGTTTGGAAACGTCATGAAAAGCAAGGCACACTGAGTGCCACTTGGGGGGCTGAGTAATCACAACACTCTACAGCACAGGTTCCAGCCAAAGGAAATCAAATGTCCTATATCCCACTGGAAGGAACCTTTTTTGAAGTCTAAACTCCCTGAGAGCCTCAGGGACCAACTGAGTGTGGTGGGGCTCCACCCCCATGCCCCACCCCACCAGCCACCCTGGATGAGAATAAGTCCACCAAGACATGATCTGCTTGGGGAGGAAAGGTGGCTGATCTCTCAAAGGAGAAGGGCCAGGAACCTGTTTCTCACTGGGCTTTTATTGGGTTCAATTTGCACAGGAATGCAGGTAAAGCTCATCATTCATTGTCAGGCAGTGAGGATCAAACAATAAACAACATTCAAAGAACTAGGAGGGCTTATTCTGAGTCAGGGTCAGTTAGCTAAGGGGTTATAAGACTTCGGGGAAACAAAATCATTTTATGGTTGGATCCTTATCAGAAAATTGAGAACATTCTTAGCAGAGCAGTTTTCACAAAATTTTATGCATTCTTTCTTAGGCCTGATCACCCAGGGGACTGCCCATTCCTGCCCAGGGCTGCACCGCCCTCTGTCATTATTTCAGGCTTAAGTCAAGCAGGGAAAGTAAGGCAGCCAAGAGATCGGGAGACTTCTTGCAGACAGAATGAGGACTCAGGCTATGTCAAAGCCAAGCAGTGGGGGTCTATCACCCCTCTTTTCTATAGTCCCCCAAGTCCTTTCCTGGGGGCCCCTTCATGACTATGCCTGTCTTAGGTCATCTCTCCCTTGAGGAATCTTACCCATCATTGGGTAACTGGTTGGGCTTGGGCCAAGCAGAGTGAAGTAAAGGGAGTAGAGATGCCCCTGCCAGGGAGATAAGCTTTGTTTCCTTAGTGTCTTAGGGTCTCAAGGTCTCTCACTCAGCCTTAGCCGTTGGGGGGTTACAGCTTCTGAAACCAGGCAGGGCAGTTCTCAACATCTCAGCATGGTCCCAAGACAGGGTTCAGTGACAGGGTGTTCACAAGGGCCGGGCCAGGGGCGTGGCATAGCTCCTACAGCACGCCTGACCTGCAAACAGCGGGGACCAAAGGTGAGCCCCCAGTGCTGCACCTTCCCAGGGGGTCCAGCTGGCCACCTGGTGGCAGCTTGAGTACCCCGGACCTTCCAGGGCTGGTGGGGGAGAGGTGGTCCTCCCTGGAATAGACACATCACCTAGATACCTGATTGCCTCCCCGGCCTGTGATGCTTCCACCAACATGACCACCCATGGACTTAAAAATGCCTCGTTCACCATCATAGGATTCCAAATACAGCTACTTCTGATCAAGTCATGTACTCTGCCCCCCAAATGCCTTCAGCGCCCCTGGTTAGACACCTATCTCTGGAAGGAAGCAGGGAGACAGGTCTTGGCAGCTAAGGAGACACCCTTTGCTCTCTTGGAGGGGACAGGGCAGGCTCCAGTATGGGGAAACAACCTGGGCCACAGGGAAATATGTTTGGGGAGGAAGGACCCCATGCTTCCCCTCTAGGTATTTTTTATTCTTAAAATCCCAGCTGGAGCAAATCCTCAAGTCCACTGCCCTCTTCCTTCCCTCCACACCTTTCTTTGCTATGTGCCCTTTCCCAAGACCTCGCCTCACCCTAACTGAGGGCAGGTGAACCTTGGCCCCCTGCAGGTGAGAAGCCTTCCTGGGAAGGAACGAGGACAGAGAGGCAAGAGGAGGCCCTGGTGCATGTCAGCAAGAGGATGAGTGCACCTGCAGGTGTGGAAGGTAGACCGCACCCCAAACTCTGGTCCTGGCTCTGTGACTGTCAGCTCGTGAGCTCCTGCAATTTGCTCGACTCATATCTACCTTCATGTGTGAGATGGATCGGGTTTCTGCCCTCCCTGCCCAGACCTGGTCTGCGCACCCATACGGTGACCCCTGTCGAGGTGGAGCTCTGCAGCCTGTGGTGCACTGTGCACACTGACCACACCACCAAAGGTGTCCGGACGCAGGACAGTGGAAGGCAGCTCAAGCCCTTTGTGAGAGGGAGTGCACGAGCTCTGAGCCAAACGGTGCTCCCCATTGCTCCAGATGGCGATAATGAAAGGACTCCGCTTAGACTGTTCTCAGTTGGAAAGAGTGGTGCTCTGCCCTGCCTTGCATTTGCAATTCTTACGTCAACCTTTAAACTTATTTTGTGTGTTTCTTAATGTCATTTTTGTTATTTTCTTTTAAGTGATTATATTAGGTAAAATATTCAATTCATCCATGTAATGAATTCATTCATTCAGCTTTTCAGGGAGCATTACTGATTGCCTATTTCTTACATTTGTTCTCTCTCTCTTTCTCTCTGGGAAACCAGAGGGAAAAAATAAAATTGAGCAATTAATTCCATATTTACTTGAAAAGACGAGACAAACAATCCAAAACAATTTACTTGTCTCTCTTGTCATTGCATTTCAGTGACCTGGCTCATAATAGATGGTCATTGGTCATTATCGTTACTTCCATTTATTGAGTGCTTACTGTATGCTTGGCACTGAGCTAAGTGCTTTGTATTCACAGATTTAACCCTAGCAGCAAAGGTATGACACGGGCATTGCCATGACTGCTCTCTCTGTTAGCCATGATGAACTGACCCTCAGAGGGGCCATGAACTCTACTCAAGTTTTCGTGGCTGAGATTTGATGGTCTCAGGAAGCCCAGGCCATCCAACTCAGCAGTCCATGTCTTTTCAATCACTAAAGTCCTATTACTTGCTGAGAATGCTGTGCCCTGTAGGAGCTTCTGCAAATGCAGAGGCTCCGAGTTGAGGCAGCGTGTGGCATTTCAGGGTAGGAAGTTCAGAAGGCTGAAGGCAAGTGTGAATGGAACGGGGGTGTACAGGACAGGCTGGCCTATGCACCAGGCTTACCCGCGGGGACTGCCCACAAGGTGCCCTTCAGCATAGACGGATGCGTCCCCCAGTGGTTTCAGAAAGGGCTTTCGGCTGCCTGCCTGGAGGGGAGGTGGGCACTGGGAGGAACTCTTTGAGAGAAGTTACAAGACTCCTGGCGGGGCCCAGCTGGGGGCCGCTTGGCTCCAGAAGGAGAATGGTGGCAGGTCCTGGAGACAAGAGGGGAGACGGCTGCAAAGAGTGTTCAGGAAGGAGCATCCCCGAGAATTGGGATCTGGAAAGAGAAGGGCTGGTGACACACGTGGCATTTTGGAGGCATAAACAAACACCCCATGTCCCAGCCTCCGTGCAGCCTGACTGGGTTCCCTGCCGAGCTGAGCGTCCCTCCTCTGGCTACAGTAATTGTCTCCCTGGGAGGGCTGTTCCTTCTCTTCCCATCAAATTACTCTCCTTCTCTTTGGGGCCTTGACTGTTAAAACACCCTGTTTGCCATGCCATGTACACGTTCCAATTACCCACCTCCATCTCCCTGCTAACGAGCCCTTGTACCTGCATTCAGGAACATCTGGCCGGAGCCTGCTTGTGCAAGGTTGCTGAACGTGAACTGCAGAGACATTACTCGGGGTGTCTTCAGACAAGGAGCACCTCGTTACCCACCCCACAGACACCTCAGTGCTCCGTCTACCCTGGAGACAAGAAGAAAAGCTCTGTGCCCACTGGAGAAGCGCCCTCCCTGAGATCATGGAAAACCCGCTGTACCCTAGCGAATCGCCATGCACAGGGCCTATTGTGTCCAAGGTCTCCCTGATTTCCACCACTGATTCTTTGCAGAGGACAAGCTGATGCCTGGGTGCTAAGTAACGGGGCAGAGGGTTGTGGGTAGCAGTACAATGACTCTGAGGAGAGGAAACCCAAGCGTCTGAGACAGTCTGCTCCGGGCAGGAATCCTGTCCCTGAAAAAATGCCCAGTGTTCGATCCTGGATAGGTCAGATGACCAGTCTCCGCCTCCCCTGGAAATAGGCAGAAGAATAATTAGCGTATGGGGATGTTTCAGGAGTGAGAGCGTTAACGTCTGTAACCCTGGGGCACTTAGAGGGACTTAATATACATGACTGATATGCCATGACTACTAACATATTAATTATGATACTTTTTATTACTGTGATATCAAAATTAGAATGGAGCTTTGGGGTATTGACTCCAGTGTTGCGCCACCTTCAGTGACCTTGGCATCTTCAATCCCAACCCAGTCTCCGTCGTATACTACATGTATGACTGAGTGAGACAGTGCCATCCTGGCCGTGATGGCACCTTCTGATTATGAAGTGCCGATTGCAACCTGTTTGTTCACTAGCGCTGCCAAAAAAATGAAAACAGAAAAAACCCAAAACAACAAAAAACCCCACCACAGACCGGGTGCCTTAAACCACAGAAATGTGTTTTCTCACAGTCCCAGAAGCCAGCAGATGGAGACCAAGTAGTCAGCAGCACTGGCTTCTCCTAAGGCCTCTCTCCCTGG
The DNA here is from genome assembly GCF_014824575.4 of Sturnira hondurensis. Classification (NCBI taxonomy): domain Eukaryota; kingdom Metazoa; phylum Chordata; class Mammalia; order Chiroptera; family Phyllostomidae; genus Sturnira; species Sturnira hondurensis. The sequence goes on from NW_028079044.1 coordinate 48,408,406, forward strand.
CTTGCAGGTGAGCTGCCCTCTCTCGGGTCCTCACACAGTCTCCTCTCTGAGTGCCCATGCCTGGGAGACCCGTTGGGAACCCCTGTTGAGGGCTCTCTCTCCGTGTGTCCCAATGTCCTCTTCTTAGGAGCACACCAGTCAGAGAGGACAAGGGCCCAATGGAACAGCCTCAATGCCACTTAATTGCCTCTTGCGGGGCCTTATCTCCAGATACTGTCACACCCTGAACTACTGGAGGTTACTTGGCGTCAGTGTGTGCCTGGGGGAAGAAACAATGAACTGAGCTGGAAACATGAGTCCTCCACAGCTATGTCACATCCAACTAAGGGGGTGTGACCCTAGCCTATCCAATGTCATCCCAGTTCAATCCATAGCCCAGCCTTTGTTTTCCCCTTGCGTGTCTCCAACAAGTTGCCTCCCAAAGAATCCTGCTGTGGAAGAATAAAGACACTCGCCACTTACCGAGTCACTGCCGCGCCGCCAGGCCCTGGGTGAGGCACCTCTCCGTCTTTGCCTTGTCGGTGAGTTGTCACAGCTGCCCGATGAAGGGAACACTGTTACCCAAATGTATATTTAAGCATGTATGTGGATTGTCCACAGTCAGGGGACACTTGCTGGGTGGAGAGTCAGACCCAGATTTTTCTCTGTCCCCAGAAGACATGCTCCCATCATCAGAGAATTCTCGATGAGCCACACTTTCCCCAGGGAATGTGCACCCAGCGCAAGGTTCGAGGATCCCGGTGTCTCGGTGGAACACAGTGGCAGAACAGGCTTCAGAGGCTGCAGACCCAGGCTTCAGTCCCAACCTTGACACTTGCTGGCTGGGTGGCCTTGGGGCAGCCATGTGAGTTTTCTCACACTCAGTTTCCTCTTCAGGAAAATGGGGATATTGGTAACATCTATGTGATACGGTAGAGGTGAAGTTCAAAGCTAACTTAGAGAGACCCAAAGGACTTCCTGTTGCACTGCATATTTGGGGGGAGGGGAGGACAACATATATATATAACATGGGGGGAGGGGAGGAAGACATTGTTATTACTGTCTGATCCATTATTTATCTCTATGAACCTCATTTTCCATTATTATTATTATCCCATGTTATATATTAAATACTAGATACATAATAACCTCCTCAGAAGTCTTTTGAAAGATGAGATAATTAGTTTAATTGTCTTGACTTTTCTTTTGATGCTACAAACTGATTATTTTTAAAAAATGAAAAGAATACTATATGTCTTCCTCAAAGGAAGAACAGCCAAGATTTTTTTATCTTAAGTTAATGCTCCCCCTTTTAAATGGGTGTTAGTTTGTATATTTTCTGAGACCATCTCAAACAGGCTTCCTGGGCAGAAGTTCTGGCCAGGATTGCAAAGCCCTGTGTCGGTGAGGAGGACCAGGCAGGTGACGTAAAACCACGGAACTTATGCGAAGTGCAGTTCACAGCTCCTAACACAAGAGGGAGCAACTCATAACTACTCAATAGCGGTGGCAAGTATGACTGTGAGGATGGTGGTGCAAAGCACCAAGAGGAAGAACAAAAAGAATTAAGGGAAGGAGGGGGGAGACCCTTAGACCCCCAATGCTGGGAAGGCAAGGCTCCCTCAATTAGTTCCCCATCTGCTAGGCCTCCTAAAGGGCCACACATGGACAAGCCCTATTCTACCCGGAGGTTCCCTCTTCTACGATGTTGCGCTTCCCACCCTGGTCTGAGCTCTCGCTCTCTAGGGGATGCCCCAAGTGGTCGTCACCCTCCTTCTTTCTCTTTGGTCATGTACCATATTGTGTTTTCCTGTTCATTATTAGTGGCAAAAATGAGAATGAGACAATGTATTAAAACAACCCAGTCAATATTGTATACCATTTATCAAATTTGCATGTGCCATACTATAGCTGCCTTCTTTTACTTTAACATATTTCTCAAAAGTCTTCTAGTAGGACGGCCCCTCAGGGTGATGTGCCGTGAGCGTTCTGTTACTTTGTATCCCCACAGGCACGGACAGCCCCGCGACCCCGAAGGGCGAGACGAGAAACGTGTTCCTCAACCGACTTTCCGTGGCCGCCATCCACTTGACATTCCAGGCAAGACAGAGAAATATCTCCGGTCCCCTTCCTGTTGGGAGATGATGTCACAAAATCAAGTGTGCGAATGACTTCCTTCCTAAGCCTAACCTTCGGCTGGCCAGCCATATTTTCTTCCACTTCTGGAGGAAGGGGCAAATAGTGGCAACAGGACTAAGGTGGACAGGGACCGACAGTGACAGATCTGGGGGGGGGGGGGCGGTGCTCAGCCGAAAAGAACAGGACTATGATGCAAAGAGCTCCTCCTCACCGAGAAATTGCACACCTCCTAATTTTGAAAAGCACAATGGGAAGGACTGTGTATTTCGATGCAGCTCCGAAAGGTCGACGTCAGTCTTACTGGCCAGAAGGAGCTGTCCTTCAAATTTTCCACCTGCTTTAGAATAGGTCTAATGTGAGAGCAAACAGGAAATCGACTGGCTAAGGGACAAGCCGTTCGTTCTGTTTGGAACCGTGAACTACAAGGCTGCTGACACTGCGTATTAATTAGCTGATCCTTTCCTTTCCAAATGAAGAGCTAAGTTTTATATTGCTTGCACAGATATGGAACTTGGCTCTGAGGTTTTGGATACGGGGAGATCTCATTCACTAGGTATTTTTGGAGCCCCTAAGAGTTTCTAGGATCTTCCAGGCTTGGCAAGGAAAGAGGTACATGGAATCTCAACTATGGAAAAGCTCTCACTGTCTAGGAAGATGGTGGAGTAGGACACAGCAAGAATAAAAAAGACTGCAGGAAATTGTTCCAGAAATATCTAGGCTTTTCCAAAGCATTTGGTATGCTTTTGATTTTGCAGTCACTGAGAATCTGGTGAAATGCATGTTTCCTTCTTTGCTTTGGCCAGGAAAAGGCTAAGACCTGACCTTTTTTGCTCCTTATTTCTGTGTAGCGCTTAAAAACCCATTCATTTATTTCTTATTGAGCAATTGCTATATGCCACGTTGTCTTCTAGGTGCTGGAAATATCACCATGAGCAAAACCGACAAAGATTCTGACACTCAGCAAGCCTACATTCAGGTAAGGAGATCAACAGTAAACCCAACACACAGGGAAAAACGAGAGTGATTTGACTCCACGTTCAGCCATCTATTGCTACGTAAGCAACTACCCCAAACTTGTGGTGCAAAGCAGGGACCATTTTCCTTATTATTCCCGTGGGTTCTAGGAGTCAGGAACTCTGACAAAGGTCAGTGGAGAAAGTCTGTGTCTGCCCCGTGATGTCTGGGGGCAGGAAAGGGGCCTCAGCTGGGAAGACTCAAACGAGGGGGGGCAGACCCTCAGGGGTGAGAAGATCCACTTTCGAGATAGGCTCCCCAGTAGGGATGGTTGGAAGCTGGGGGGCATTTGGCGAAAATGCCTACAACACGGCCTCTCACCAGAGAGGTGACCCTCTCTAGTAGGGTCACCTCAGGGCAGCAGGAGTTCTTTCACGGTGGCAGGTGTTCCAATGAATGAGGCAGAAGCTGCATGGCCTCTTGTGACCTAGCCTCAGAAGGCACACAGTGTCACTTACAACGTCCTGCATTGGTTGGAAGAATCAAAAACCCCTCAGATTTTGACACTGATTCAACGAAAAGGATGCCAAAGGGTTAGTGACTGTTTTTCAAACCACCATGTCACTGTAGGGCCACTATGTTATTGGGGTGGACGACTTCAGGTTTAGGGTCAACGAGACCAGGATGTGAGCTCGGGGCCAGGCGTGTGTTCATTCGGGCAGCACATGTTACGAGAGGCCCACAGCACGTTCACCGCTGGGCTGTTGCTGGGGACCCTGTGTTGAACAGGGGGCCAGTCCCTCCCACCACAGAGCACACAGCTGGGCAGGAAAGTCGAGTGACAGAACCTGTGATCAAGATGCCACTGGGTACCTGCTGTGGGACCACAGAGGAGGAGGGATTGCTTGGGAAAGGTATTTAAAATCTTTCAGCCATTGGTTTCTTCACTTGTACAATGAGGCCACTAAAACCCACTCATAAACCACTGATTGCTATCTGACCTTTCTCCAGTTTTCTTGCTTGTTTGTTTGTTTACCTACTTATTGCCTCGAATGTGAGGTCCACAGTATATTATTATGGCTGCTGTATAGAAAATGGATATTCTATGCCCAGAAAGCTCTTTTTCTCATGCATCTCTGTGGCTCACTTCTCCACCTTTTCCAAGAAACACTGAAATGTTACCTGATTAACAACCACCGTTGTCCCCTCCAACCGTGCTGCAGCTCCTGCCCCCCCCATTCTCTTCCATATGTCTTCTCCCCCCAGGCACCCACCCTCCTGTTAGGAGTCCCTAACAGACTCCTTACGTTGTACGTACATTGTGTTTATTGCCTTGCTTGGTGAAGAGGTAAATTCCGTAAGACAGGGATATTTTAGGGTTGTTTCCCTCACTGACACATTGCAAGTGGGTAAGGCTATACCCTTCATGTAGTGGAATAAATGAATGCATTGAAAGGGGGTAGGAGGGGGCCTGGGCCTGGGTCTTTGTGAGCCACGTTGAAGAGTTTGGAGTGTCCCCTTAAATCGCTATGACAGACACTGTAGAGCTGTGTGAGGAAGAATGACAGGAACTGATCTATGTCTTTTATAGTGTCCCACCTGCTGTGTAGTGAAGGGAATCTGAGGTAAAGGTCGGTTGGAAGGAGCTGAGTCGGGGGCTATCTCCGGTGTCCGGACAGCTGGTGGGGGCTTGGGTCAAGGTGCCGAGGCTGGAGATGCTGTGATACAGACACAATTAGGATATACGCGGACAGTGAGCTGACAGGGCACACGAATGGGACCGTGAACAGGTGACTAGAAGAAGGATATTGAGGCCAACTAGTCAGTTGTTGGCTTAAGTAATGGGATCCAATGTGGCGCCATTCACAGATGAGTAAGACTGAGAAAAAAGCAGATGTGTGTGTGTGTGTGTGTGTGTGTGTGTGGCGCTGGGTGGGCAGTAAGCCAAGATTATACAGTGGCCTCGTTAATTGTGAGGCGTACATTAGGCATCCTGGTAGAGGGTTCTCTGTCTAGAATCTAACCTAAGGAAATGGCCAGAAATGCTCACCACGATCCAAAGAGGTTCTTCATTGCATTATTTGTACGTCAAAAACTGGAAGCTGCTATGATGTCTGGCATTGGGACCAGAGGACGGGGTACCCTTCAAAGTGCCATAGATGAAGATTATAATGAGACTGGAAAATACTCATTAAATAAGCCAATGAATGAATGGGTAAAAGAATGTGGTATGAAAATTACTAGCAGAGAAATGTCCACAAAATGCCCCCAGAGTAAGCCCTCTCAATCAGAGAAACCTAAAACTAGAAAACTGGAAAACCTGCGTGGGAGGCAGCATTTCAGGACACCTGCTCTACTTGAGAAAAAGAAATAGTCAGTGAAGGCCGGAGGGCTACAGAGGTCCTTGTTTGGGCTATGAAATTAGGCGCTATTGGTGGGAAGAGTCTTGAACTGGGAAGGACTCAGGCCCTGCTACTTAGTGGGCCGACCTCAGACATGCTATTGAACACCCCTGTGCCCGGTTCTTCACTGTTAAATGGGACGTTCGTCAAGCCCTCAGATTCCTTGCTTTTCATCGTTCCCACGGCCTGGAAGCCACAGGCTCTTCTTACAGCGAGAGGAAGAGGCCCTGCGGCCTGTCCCTCCCGGCTCACTTCCAGTTCAGCTGGGGTGCAGAGGGCACTTTAAGGAGTCCTTCCCCGGGGTACTCCCTTCCCTAAATATCAGTTTACAGACGTCAGTGGGAGAGGCAGCCTCCAACCGAGGAAGTAAAAATGTGGCCACTAGAAGGAAAACTGATGACAAAGTAATCCATTAACCTTGGTCTCAAAATAGTCAACTGCGACTTTAATTGATTTCAAATAAAATATGTCTAGCTTTATTTATGAGGTATAGTCGCCTGTTGAAAGTTATAGTTGCATCAAACATCAGGCTTACAAAGAAAAGCTAGGCTTCTGCACAAAATTTGCTTTCCCCCTGCTCATCCTGTCTCCACTGTTAGCTCATCCTCCGCAAAGCGTGCCCAAAGCAATTTTCCAAAAATGCCAATGCAATTACGTCCACACGTCTCTGCCACACGTCTGAAACACCCGTGCTTGAACCTGTTCAATGGGCCACCATCTCCCGTGGGAAAAAAACTAAGCGTCCCAGACCTGGCCCCCACCCGCCTCCTCCTGCCGCTTCTGCCGCTTCTGCCGCTTCTGCCCTTCCTGTGTTGTCCCAGGTGCACAGGTCTGCCCTTCCCTGAATGGGTCAGGTTGCTTCTCAACTTCCCGTCTTTGCTGATGCTCCTCCTTCGTCCTTGAAGAGCTTTCCCCACCTGGCTCGCCAGACAAACATCTACTCATCTTTCCAGACTCTGCTGAGCATCACCTTCTCCGTGCAGTCGTTCCTGACCTCTCTGGTCTCAGCTGGACTGGCTGCCTTTCTCCTTGGCGACTGCTGTGCCCTGCACGGGCTGCTAGCCTGCCCCGCACAGCAGTTCAATCCATTGCATCTGTTTCTTTACTCGTCCAACCCCCAACCTAGACTGAAAGCTCCTTCAAAGGAGAAAGTGTGTTATTTCACCTTGGAATCCCCAGCACCCATCGTGGTCTTTTCATGAACTCACAATGCAAATTTGCTGAGTCTCTCCTAGATTCCCTGCACCCCCTCAGGTACCAGGAACACAGTAGAGTAGCAGAGAGGGCAACGGTTGGCTACAATCCGCTTTTCCATTGGGGTGTGTGGTCACCCCACTAAAGAGGACATTTGCAGCCTTCCTTGCAGGTATGTGGTCACGTGAACAAGTTCTAGACAATGGGATGTGAATGGCAGCAATGTGTTTACCTTCTGGGTCATAATCTTAAAGGGGAAGGGAACCCCTCCTTCCCCACTTTCCTGTCTGTTCGAATGTAGACATGATAGCAGGAGCTGGAGCAGCCACTGTGGATCATGAGACGGCAGAACAGGTTAGACATCGGCCAACTTCCCTTCACCATCCGGCCCTCACACCAGCCACCTCTGACCTGACTCTAAACTTACATGGGAAGGAGAAATTAATGAGTGGCTTGTTCAAACCAACGTACTGCGGGTAGATGAGGCATCAGGACGGGAGGGTGTTCATTCAGGCTGCTATGATGAAATGACACAGATTGGGTGACTTTAAACAGCAGAAATATATTTCTCATAGTCATGGAGGCTAGAAGTCCAAGTTCAAGTCTCTGGAAGAGACAGTGTCTGGTGAGAGCCCTCTTCCTGGCTCACAGATAGTCCTTTTCCTGCTGTGTCCACACAGGGTGGGAGGGCTGAGGGAGTCCTCTGAGGTCTCTCTCATAAGGGCACAAATCCCTTTTGTGAGATCCACCCTCCTGACCTAACAACCTCTGAAGACCACACCTGCTAATTCCCTCCCACCGGGGACTAGGTTTCCACATACAAATTGGGGGGACACAATCATTCAGTCTATAGCAGGGCCTCTTTGTTACGGCAGCATGTCCTATACCTTACTAAAACCAACGGGTCCCCTAATACAGACACGACCTCTCTACTGACTGAACTTGCTTAGCATAGCCTCTGAGCACATGAGTTAACAGAGTGAATGAATTATCCACCACTGATTTGAACAGAGTTCAAAGTATAACCAAAATCAATTAGGAAAAAAACAAACATTTTAGAAGTCGGTCACAATAGGCAGATAGCATTACGTGCCACAAGGCTTGAATAATTTGGAGCCTGTGCTTCAGACAGTGGGTCTGCGCATTCCAGCCTCACGGTTCCATCCGCCTTGCCCTCAGCACACAAGGCCACTGCGATCCTTTAATTCTCCCCGACATGCTGCTCTCATTCAGTTCCCTCCTCGCCTTTCCCAAAGCCGTCGCTGCAATTCGGCTTCTCATTACCACTCACCTAAACCGTGGACTAGTTACTGAGCTGGCCTCTCCACCCTCCAGTCTTCCCCAGAGCCGTTGCCATGGCAATCCTCCCTGGCAGAGTGCTGATCAAAACCTTCGAGGACTCCCCATTGCCTCCAGGTAAAAGGCCAACCTCCTTAAATTAGCTCCGTGCTTTGGCGCACCCTGCCTTTCCCGCCTCGTCTCCCACTCATTTGCCTCACCTCCGCTGTGTCACGATCCTGTGACACACTTGCCATTTCCCTTCTCGGTGCCTTTTTCTGAGATGATCCCTCTCTCTGGGTGCCTCCTCCATCCAGCCTCACGCCTGTCTCTGCCTGTTAAACTGCTACCCTTCTTTCTAAGTCCAGCCAATTCTTTCCTTACGAGGCTTGTTTTAAGTCTTAGAATCCGAAAGACCCTACCCTCTGGGTGGACATTCCTGGCTTTCTGTAGTCCTAACGTAGCATTTGCCATGCTTGGGTTAGGGTTGGATGCTGAGTGTGGAGATAATGTTGGGGAACATTGGTAGCTATTTTAAGACACAACACAGTGACTAGAGAGTGATTTGTTTCTGCAGCCCAGTTGTTCTTGCAGCCTGGTGGCTTGTTTGGGCCCATAGAGGCCAAAACCTCTTTTGGCTTCTCTGGACCGTTTATCGTCTACATACCAGAGATAATGCTCTGCTTTCTGCTGTAAGCCGCCTCCTGCTTTCCCCCCAGAAGTAAGGGTCTGAAGGACGGGCCCTCCCTGGTTCTACAAAAATAACTGCCCCCCCCCCCGGCTGCTGAGTGCCCAGAATTTGGAGACTGACTCCTCTGGGTCCGTGCACGTAAAATAAACTTCCACTCCATACACCCAAAAGCAGCGGAGTTGTTTTTTTGTAACAATATTACTAGTCCTAATATTAACGACAGCAATGTCAGGAACAACAGTAAGATGTCTCTCTGTTCCCTGATGGTTTGCTGTGGGCCAGGTCGTCTCCCAAGGGCACTAACTACAGGGAAGCAGTCGCAGCCGAAAGCATCCCTGCGGGCTAGGTACTGTTTCCCCCTTTAGAGACTGAGGAAGTCAAAGGCTTCACTGAGAAGTGAAGCAGCCCAAGGTCACACTGCTGGGATTTTAAATCTTGACCTGACCACGTACCACACACATGAACTTAGACAAGTCACTTCACCTCCTCGAGCCTTTGTGGCCTCATTTCTCAGCTGCCGCGTTGAGAGAATTGAATGACATGCTGTCTGGGCAGCACCCAGACCAGTCCCGGGTACCAAGTAGGATCTCAACTCCTCTTGTCTCAGAGCGATAGCCCGTAAGTCCTATTGCGCTCCTCTTGTCTGCAGGGTGATAGCCTGTAAGTCCTATTCATGGCCTCCTCTACATTTCCCTGTTCAAGGCAGGTACGTGCAAAATGTTTGTTGGTGATGTGGCTTATGTTTCTGTCTTAGATGTCAAAGTCCTAGCCATACTTTGCTCAATGTCTCCCATGAGGAGAAAGAGTAACAGGGTGGCCGTCCACTAATTCTCCCTTGTTACCACTGCGTTGATAACAAAAACACACTTTAACTTACAACAAGGTAAGGTGTTACCTCTGCCCTCTTCCTGGGATAAAGATGTGACTGGTGGTCAGTCCTTAGAGGTCACACAGATGGGCCATACAGAAGACTGACACATAAGAAAAACTGCCTCCGGACTTGTTGAAACCATGGGATTCGAACCTCTGTAATGGCCACCAAACCTGCACCCTAACTGGTATTGCCCTGTGAGCACAGGAGAGCAGAAATGCACTGCTTGCTAAGCAACCCTGGGGAAGGTCCCTTGACCCTTGGTGCTGCAATTCCCTCAGATTTAGGGTGAGGTGACAATGGCACCTGTGCTATGAGGTGTCGTGAAGATAAATGAGGTCACGTAAGGTGCTTACACAATGGTGGGCACATAGTAAGAGCCCACCAAGTTTCAGTGGTTGTCGTTATCCCAAGTCAGCTTTCCAGGTACCGCCCACTCCCTCTGTCTGGGGTGCTTGCTCCCTTAGCTCCTGACATAGACAGAGCAGTGACCTCCACCTTCCATGTTTACAGAATCAGCTGTACACCTGTCTCTCTCTGGTCCCTCCCACAGACATCAGTCTTGCCCTCCCTCCCTTTGCCTTGAGCAGAGTGTGGAATGGCTCACCCAGGTCCCAGCTGGGAAGCCACATCACTGCCACCACAACCCTGCTCTGACATGGCTGGTGGGTCTGCAGGGCATACACTGTGCTCAGCAGGGGAGTCGGGAGGGAAGACACATTTTTTACTGAGCATCTCTCGTGGCCTGGAACTCTCCTGGACATTATGACTCTCACATGATTTCCATTTGACATTTTGATATGACTGCACAGATGTTAAAACTAAGGATGAGAACTGGACAATGACTGGTCGGAGGTCACACAGCTGGACAATGAAGGGCCAGCATGGCAAAGAGAGCTAGAGGAGAGCTCTGCCCTTCCCCAGACTAGCTTGCCGTTGGAGGACCAGAGGACGCCAGGGCGAGAAAGGGATTCATTTGGCCTTTCGGGGTAATCCCCTTCTGAACAATACTTCTGCCCCCTGCCCCCTGCTTTAGCAATGAAGCCTGAGAGGCCTGACTGTCACTGGGACTGCCAGTCCATACCTCCGGGGTCACCCAATTGCCACCCCACAAAATCCACCACCTTTCTCAGCAACACACTCTCCCACTCTCCAGGTCATGTTTCGCTCTGTTTTGCATTTAGGTTTAAGTGAAAGAGAATCCGGATTTCAGGAATAGATATTTTCTTAAATTAAAAAATGCAGTGTCGGATAAGTTGCAGATCTGTGCTCAAGGCCCCTGAGGGACAGTGCTGGGGGCCTGTGGTTTGTAAGCTCTTGTTTGAGGGCCCAGAGGAGGGTCACAGGTTCACAGCAGGTGGAAACCTAGGACACCGGGGCTCAGAGGGGCCACACAGGCAAGGCGTCGTGTTCCTGGCCTGCACTCTCCCCACCCCACAGCACAGTTAATAATAATATGTTGTGCATGTTGAGATTTTACTTAAAACCTCACCTTAGAGGATAATTATATTGCTAGCAAAAATAACAAGCAAGAAAAATGTCAAAGCTACCAGTATATTAGACAACCCCCTGGTAGGGGGTAGAGCAATTCGTGGTCCTAACCCCCCATCCTCTCTCACGAGTTCCCAGGCAAATTCCCTACCTCTCTCCCTTTCCTCTCTTTTCTTACGTATCCTCAGAACCTCAGTGTCCCCATTTGTGAAATGGAAAAATCAAATCTCAGTTTGGAGGACTGTTTTAAAAACCAAGGTAACAAGTGGTTGTTACCATTATTCCACACTCAGAAATCTGTGAGCTGACCTGAGTTCTCACTATCTCTCCACATTCTGAAGGGAAACACAACAGAAACCCATAGATTATGCTGTAAACGTTCATTTAAGTTGGCATTTCATGAAATACTTCCTAAGTAATAGAGTGCTTGTCGATAATGCAGATTTCTGGGCTCCACGCAGAATTAGTAATTCGGACCTTTGGTAGATGGGCTAGAACCTCTGAATCCACACTTTAAATGAGAAGCCCAGGTAATTCTTATGCACATGCATGCAGAAAAACTCCTGACTTAGACGATGAAAATGGATGGTCCCCGCACAACCCATGGTGGCTCAAATTAAAAGACTGACACCACCAAGTGTTGACAAGGAAGCAGACCAACTACATACACATTTAGGGTAGGGGTTGAAAATGATTTGAGGCCTTTGGAAAACTGTTCAGCAATATCTACTGGAGCTAAATAAGCAATTTTTCTGTGGGTCAGAAATTCCATTCCTAGCTATGTATCAAGGGAAGTGAGTGCACATGTCCACAAAAAGACATGTGCAAAAAATGTCCATAGTAGCTTTATTCATAATACTGTAACACTGGACTACAACCAACTCAAATGCTCTTCAACAAGCAAATGGAGAAACAAAGGGAGGTATGTTCATACTGTTGGGAGAGATTTTCTAATACTCAGAAAAGAGGCAAAGAGAGTGGGTTTCGAGTGCAGTGCTGGGTGTCCTCCAGAAGAATGTCCAGGGTTTTTCAAGTACAGAGGGCGTATGCTTCTATTGACTATGTGACTTTACACCTCTGGAAGGACAGAAGTTAAGTTACGGAAATCATACAGCAATTAAAATGATTCCTGTCCATAGCAATGCCAACACCGTCTCTCTGATAGAGAATATAAACCTCAGGGAGTCATGTTGTTACTGGGACCTGTTTTTAATGTCCTACTGAGTCACTCCTCAATGAATTGAATAAAATCCTTGTTACGTGGTAAATTTGCATTCGTAAAAAAAACGCATTTTTCTCTTTGGAAACATATAATTTAGATGTGGGATTGGTGACTACATAGTAACAATATAAGAGAACAAACTACCGATAGAAGCTAAGACGTGGGTGAACCTCACAGTTTTTATGTTGACTGGAAGAAGCTGGACACAAAAGAGCACCTGCCGTATGATTCCGTCCGTGTGAAGGACAAGAATGGCCAAAGCGCAGACTCAGAGGCCAAAGCCGTGGTTACCTCTTGTGGGTGTCACGACTGGGGAAGAGCACGGGGAATCTCCGAGGTGATAAAAGTGTTCTCCACCTTGATCTTGGCAGTGGTTACATGAAGGAATACTTGTACATCTTTTTAAAAAAATATTAAGATGCACATTAAATATGTGTTGACTTTTCTGTATGGAAACAATACCTCTTTTTTCTCAAGCACCAAACATATAAAAGAAATAAAAGGATGATACTTTACCCTCGGTTATAACTCAACTACCCCAGGTTCCCCTGGAGTGGGTTCGGTGGGAGTTGGGGGGACAGAGACCCCCTTCGGCTGGCTGCCTCATCCTGGGGCCGATGCTGAGAGCGGTTCCCTGACCTAAGCCCCTGTGGAGCTGTGGCCAGTAACATACTCTGTCATTCCAACAACTTCATCCACGTGGCAGAGGGCAGAAATGACCCCAGGTCCCGACAGCTGGGAGAAGATAGATGCGACTCATTTTAAAGCTCAGTAAACCGTACTTCGAGAGAGCCCCACAGAGCTTCACAAGAAACATCTGTCAAAAATTATCGCAAGCACCCATCTTGAAACGGCCCTCTCAGCAACATCTTTTATACAAAATCAGAAGTCTCGTTTAGAAAGAAAATTTCAGTGGAGTCCTAAGAATGTTTCTCACTTGCAGCTAGAATATTAGTCCCAGGTGATCGTCCAGCCTCAGTGATGGACGCAGGAGCTCCTACCCTCTCTGTATTCATAATCAGGACTTAGCTTCATTTCATTTCATCCTCGCAACAACCGGTCGGTCGAACAGGCGCTGGTGTTCATGCCATTTTGCGGATGAAGGAGCAGGATCAGAGAGTTTCACCGACATGGGCAAGCCCCTCAGCTGGCGAGGGGTACAGCCGGGGTTCTCAGACAGCTCTGCCCACCCAGGGGGGGCCAGACTGCATCACCCCTCGGCTGGGTCCCCTCCATGACAAGCGAGTTCCAGCTCCGGACAGTTGCGCTGCTAGAAAAACAGTCCTTGTAACGCAGTCTGCCCCTCCCGTTGCTCCCTGCACAGCCTGCCCTCAGCTACTCGGCCTCTGGCCCTGCAGCCACACAGACCAGCTCATTCCCTCTCACACCTGAGAGCTATCCCGTGCCCCGCACCCCCTCCCCCCGTGGCCCCTCATGCCTCTCCTCCACAGCAAATGTGAGTAGCTTTTCACCTGGGGGCCACCGACCTCCCAGAGACTTCGGGGGCCCGGGGCATTCCCGATACTGAGCTTCCAAGGCTGAAGCAGGGACCATCCCACAAACCAGGCACTGTAGGAGCCAGCCCGGGGTAGAAGTTTGGGGGGCTTGACAAAAGGATTAATAAATGAATTAAAGAAAACATGGATGAGTAAAAGACTCACTGAATTAGTAAACTTTGTGGGGAAACAGGGAAGCAAAGGTGACTGGCCCTCAAACTAAGCAAATTCCAGGCTGGTTCTATGGCCCCTACGTGGAAACCAGGGTCCCCACCCCAGAGGCCTGGGGTCAGTGTCCTCATAGCTGCCCTTTGGTGAGCACCGCCTCTGGGAGGGCCCGACGTGAGCCTGCTCTGCGACCCGCCAGGGAGGTTTGATCACCTGTGTTGACCAGCGAGAGAACGGACTCCAGAAGCCCCAGCTACCTGAGGCCCCTAGGGAGTGTATGGCCGACCTGGAATCCAAATCCAGCTCTCGGGCCAGAATCTGGGAGGAGGCTTGCGATGCAGGTGGGAAGGCAGGGTTCTCTGGGAAGGGGGTGGGGGACACCTGTCTGCTCAGTGCCAGTTGTGTGTGGTCACCACAGTCGGTGGCCCTAGCACTGTGTGACAGCCCCGGTGTATCAGCCTGACGGGCCCCACTTCAGGAGCCCGGAGACGTGAGGTGTGCTGCTGGAGGCTGAACAGAAGGCAAGGGTGCAACTGGATTGGAGCCCAAGCTGATTCCATAGGGCGGTTCCCAGCTGTTAGGCCAGGGTGCTGGGCGTGGGCTGAGAGTGAGGCCCCGCCCCTGGGAAAGGAGAAGCGTCCCTTTAGTAGGAGAGCTAGGAGGCTTGATTGGCTCAAAGCAAACCCTCGCTCCCTAGACAGATGTGAAGGAGACCCTTTACTCCAGGGGCAAAGCCACGGGTCCACGGCCACTCTGGCCCCCCACCTTGGTGCCAGGAAGGGACTGCCCACTATACCCGAGGTATACCCACATTCAGACAGGACAAATTCCACCGGCCTCAAGGCTTGGAAGGGCAGAAGGAGTGTGAATTTGGGACCAACGCTCCTATTTCTCCAAGGATTTGAAGAAGCCACTCAGCAAGAACCACAGGGGAGGCTGAAGTGTGGGGCAGTGAGGAGGCCGGTGAGGCAGAGGTGCTGTGTGACCTGAGACAACGCCCTTCCCCTCTCTGGACCTCAGCACCCTCTGACTTTCCCACCAATCTCAGTTATCTCAGCTCCAACAGCCTGGGGTTGCTGGAAAGGAGAGCAGGGCCTGGGGGAACAAGGCACTGAAGGGGAATCTTTTGTGTGTCCTTCTAAGACTATTTGGTTATTCAACCAGACTGATAAGGAACCCACAACATTCACGGATGTGGCCCGGAGAGCCCCCGCTCTGACTGATGTAATATGGGTCTCAACTATGAGCAGCTCCAGGATTTTTGATGATCAGAGATCTTAGTCTGATGATTTCAGCGCCTTGCCCCTCGCAGACCAGTTCTGACTGCCCAGCAGTTGTGTACTTTTAAAAGAAGCTACGTGCCCTTAGATAGGGCATGCCCTCCTCTGTCCTGGCTCCGGTGGAACTGGAGTTTCTGCCTGCACATCAGACACTTGATTTGCATTCCAGAACGCTGGTCCAAGCCTCCATTCCTCCTCATCCCTCTCCGCCCACAGCAGGCTGAGAAGCGAGCTGCAATTTGTGGGGATGCCCTTTTGCTGAAGCACCTGCAAAACAAAGGCCTTGATCCCCCCCTTGTCCTGCAGGGCTCTGCCCAGAGCCAAGCCCCCCCGCCCAGCGCCAGGGCCTGGAGGCCAGCGTGAGCGGGATTCTCTCCTATGCATTATTCACAGCAGTGCTTCCCTTTCTATTTTTAATGTTCAGTGTGTAGCGGTTCCCTCCGCCAGCTATTTTTAGCAACGCGGCTGCCAGCTGACGGAAGAGACAAAGGCACCGAGGCACCTTGAGAATGACAAATGGCGATTTCAATGGTGAAAATAGAAAGGCTATTTTTCTTCCTGGAAAGAAAGGAAGGAAGAAAAAAAAACCATCTGCAGTTGCAAAGTTGCTGGGGTCTGGACTGAATTTATAGTTTGAAACACACCGCCTGCCATGCACATAAATGATTCCCGCCCTCTCTGCCCCTGTCGGCCCCAGATCAAATACATTCTGCTCCGTGGGTCCTTCCCTGCTGCTCCCCTCCTCTCCTGAAGAGCCCCCCTCTCCAGATACACCCCGTTACTGCAGTAATGGTAGTGGTGGCATTTGCATTGTTCTTTTAGGGCGTTGTACTTGTCGCTTCCTTCCAGGCCGAGCTTCCTGAGGCAGAGACTGATCGTTTGTTCTCTACTCCCCAGCACTAAGAAAGAAGGGCCAGCAGGCCCTGCCGTCCAGGAGCTGGGTGGCCACTCTCACAGCTGGGCCATCCCTCTCCTCTTGGACAGAGACAAGTTCACAGATGCCAACCTTAGACAAGGCTACTCCGAGACCACGGGAAAGCAGGACAAAGCAAGGCCCCTTCCTAATTTTGTCTGGGCACAGACGGAAACGAAGACCCCACGCCCCTCTCTTTGCTGAAATGAGTGACTGTGACTTCCTTTTCAGTCATGGTCTGATCCGACTGTCCGTGCGCCCCTCCGTGCAGGTAAGATTTATTGAGACACCCAATCGTACAACTGTCCCCAGTTTCCGATGTCACCCAACTAGAGCTGATCCCCGCTCCTTTAGACATGTCCCAACCCCCCAAACAAAGCCCGAATCCTAGAATAGGTCTTTCCAGCACCCATTTACTGAGACCCCCACCCCCACCCTATGGCTCCCTATGTGTTTGGTCTTCTTGCTACAGCGTCCAACTACAGGTGTGTTCCTAGGGGCCTTTGGCCGGGGGGTGCTGACAGCACAGCCTCGTAGAAACAAAAGGTGGAAACCTGTTGGGCAAATAATATGAGCATCCCGGGCCCAGACGATGGTGACCCAACCCATCACCCAGGCAGGGGCCTGAGCCTGGAGGCCTCTCCCCTGTCGAGGTGGGAAACCTTCACCAAAATCCAGCAGCCTTTTGGGGGCAGATACTGGGGTAGAGAAAGACAGAATGACTCATAGTTAGAGACCGAGGTCTTCCAGGTGTCAAGGCCAGGTGAATCTGAGTCCAATGCCTCCGTGCCCAACTGCCTGGCTGGGCATGAGGCAGGCGGGGGCTCAGCCCCTTGCGCAGTATGTGGTCTGTGTGCGAGACACTGGCTGCGAGAGATAAAGGGGGGAAGCTGATGATTCCACTTTATTCTGCATTGTCCAGTCCCTTCATGGAGTCATGAGTTAAATTCTCAGTGAACCACAGGGAACATATTTAGAGGAGAGAAACTGGGAAGATGAGGGGCCTTGAAAACTTTCAGAGAGCTAGGTACACTTCTGTGTAGATGGGGGAAGTCTTGGAAGTCAAGGAGAAGTGAGGGGAAGGAGACGGAAATTTCTAGGGCACTGCAGTCTCTTTGACCCCCTCCCCCGACTTATGACTGAGGGAGTCATGCACCAGCTAAAAAGCCACTGTGTTTCATTACTGAAGAAAACGGCAAGAAGGGAAACAGGCCACGTGTGTGTAGGGGTGTGTGCGTGCGGTGCACCTGTGTGGGGTTTATAAATATGGAATCATCGGTGAGAGCATGAATGGGAACATCTTGAGATCGCGTGAGGAAGTCCTCAATGATCATTTCTTCTAGGTGTGGTAGTTTTCTGCTATACTGAGACATTAGTTCAAGAGTCTACTTGACCTTAACCTTGGCTGCCTTTTGCCACTGAGTTTATTAAAACCCTTCATCGTGATCATAACTGCCTGGAATTGCAGGGACCCATCTGGGGTTTCCAGTTCTCTGCTTCTGAATGGTCACTTCAAACTCCTGACTTGTATCCTTCTGCCCCCGATATCAACAGTCTGGTACTTCCAAACAAGGACCCTCAGCAAAAACCCCTTATTTTCCATCTCCCAGGGCTTTTATCTCCTCCTATCTCCCTCGCAGCAGCCTTCTCTGGACCCACTGGAGCCTGACCCCACTGGGGGTTGCGAGCACACGTGCCCCCTTAAGAGGGCCTGTTATGTGAAAGAGAATTAGAATTGTCTTCAGCGGGCTCATAGGGTGAAAACCACAGAGAGCAATTTCAGATGAACATTAGGGAGAAGCGTCCACTATGAGAAAGAGCGTCTGAGGGATACACGGGACTTCTCTGTGAAGCAGTGAGATGCCCAGCACAGGGTGTATGCAAGCAGACACCAGAACTGTGGTACTCGGCTGAAATGCTTTCCAGCGCCAATGCAACCTGTACACACCTGGGAGAGGGTGGTAGCAACCGAAAGGAAGGCTGGGTAAAGCAACTGCTGAGCCTTTGAATCTGTGGTCTCCACCCGCTTCCACACCTCCACAAAGGCACACTGCTAAATGTACTCAAACGCTGTTATGATTCATAACATAAAACTTTTTAAAAAATGGTTATAATGGTAGTAGCATTGTCTCTCGATCTGTGGATGCTAAAAAAATACAAGTACTGTTATACAGGCATCTGTGAAAAAATTTGACCCCAAAAGTGAGTTGTTATTCTTGAAAAAGTTACAAATCATAGTTTTAGCGCAGCAGTCCCCCTTCTCTGGGGGGGATACGTTTCAAGCCCTGCACTGGGAGCCTGAAACCACGGGTAGTAGGAAGCCCTATCTATGTATACTAGGTCTTTTCCTACACATACTATAATAAAGTTTAATCTATAAATGAGGCAAGTAAGATATTAACAACAACAATGATAAAACACTACAATTATAACGATATACTGCGATACAAGCTGTGGGAATGCGGCATCGCTCTCGAACTATCTCACTGCCACTGCACTCACCTCTTCACCCAACAGAAGCACTTCGCAGCTTCTCGTCGGTGTATCCAAGCTGCTGGCATCACTGCGCTGGCACTGTGGGGCTGTTAGGAAGGAAAATCTCGGTGGCTGGCACACAAACACTGCGATAACCGGACACCACCTCCGAGAGCCAAGACGGCGACTCATGGGAGAAGCATGTAGAGCAAGAAGACGCGAAGGGAGAGTCACGTCCAGGGTGGGATGACGGAGCAGGACTCATGACATTTCATCACGCTACTCAGAACAGCGCAGTGTGAAACTTATGGATGGTTTATTTCTGGAATTTTCCACTGGATGTTTTCGGACCATGGTGGATCATGGGTAACTGAAACCGGGGGCAGTGAAACCGAGAATGAGAGGCCACAACTGCAGATTCAGGCATCTATCCAGCAAAGCTTTCATTTAGAATGGAAGGGCTGATAAAGTGCTTCTCAGATAAGATCAAATTCAAGGAGTTCCTCATCACCAAGCCCTTATTATATGAAATGTTAAAGGGACTTATCTAAGAAAAAGAAGATAAAAAATATGAACAGTGAAAGGACAGCAAACTCACAGTTATTAACAACCACACCTAAAACAAAAGCAAACCAAGAGGACAGCTAGATCAGGAGCGGAACCATAGAAATGAAGAACACATGGAGGGTTAGCAACAGGGGAGTGGGAGGAGGAGAAGGGGGGAGAAGATACAGAAAATAAGTAGCATAGACAGTAGGTAAAAAATAGATAGAGGGGAGGGCAACAATAGTAGGGGAAATATAGAATCTAAAGAACTTGAGACACGTGGTCATAAACTAAAGGGGGACAATGGTGGGGGAGGGGATGTGCAGGGTGGAGGGGAATGAAGGGGGGAATAGAACAACTGTAATGGTATAATCAATAAAATATATTTTACAAAATAAAATTAAAATTAAATTAAATTAAATGGAGAAATTAGATTAGATTAATTCACTTCCCTTCCAGGCCCGTTCTCAGATTCTAAGCAGGCATTCACCTTGAACATGACCTTATTCCACAAAAAATGAGAAATAAACAAGCTATTAGGAATGACAAGATTTCTATGTGTGATTTGTCAGTAAGAAATGGATTATTAAAATATGTAAAGGGCATGCCCATTTGAAAAACAAAGTTGTATTTAATAATTCAATTATCCATGTATCTGTCACTGTCATGAAGACTTTTTCCTCCTTAAAAACCCATGTGGACAGACCCCTTCCATGGCCCTGAACTTGGGGCACTTGGAAGGGGCACAAGGGGAAAGCACGCGTCAGGTCTCAGTCTGCAGGAAGAGATAACCTCCTTATGCAAACAAGCACCAACCTCACGGAGGAGGTGAAGGAAAGCAGCAGCCACGGAAGTTATTTAAACGGGCCACAAAGCAGGGCTTTCTGAGCGCAGGTGTCGCCGGATTGCACAGCTCTTGCTGCACAGGCTAAAGAGGCTTTCCTAAGGGGTGGGCATGAGTCTTCATCGTTGTGGAGTTTGTGTTGGGGAACAGGGCTAGCTTCTCACCTCTGAGAGCCAAGGGCATCTGGAAAAAGAAGAATAAGCTGAGTGAAACAATTGTGGAGTCGTATATTTAAGAGAAAAATGACATCATCTGCTTCTTAAGGGGGTGGAAGGCATTTGAACCAGGCAATGTGTCTTCTGGTTCAATTCTTCTTCAACAGAATGTCTGTCCTGGCCTCAGTTCACTGTGGGGCCGTGTGAACCACGTCACTGTGGGTGCGGTAGAGCGAGGCCCAAGTGCAGATCGAGAAAAACAAACTGGAAGGAGTGTTACTGTTTTGTAAGCTTCATGGCTCTCTGGGGAGACCACAGCATGCCAGACAGGGTCACTCAGGGGACGCACTGGGGACACGAGGTAGAGAGATGGGCTGCCACTCCATTGTGGCTTCCGTGGGAAGCAGCTGGCGAGGTGGGGTGTGCAGGCTGGGGATTGGCTAGCTGGAGTAATATCAGGGTGTTGTGGGGCATCGGGACTCTCTCTGGTTGTCTGGGCCCTGACCCTGGGGCAATTAGTGTGGGTGTAACAGCCCAGAGTGTGAGATGCCAGCAAGAAAGATGGTTGGGGTGTGGATTTAACCTGCTGCTCAAGCCGTGAACGAACTGACCTCAAAACTAGATCAAGACAGCTTTCATAAAACCATACTACACGGCTCTTAACCAAACCGCCTTCTTTTCCCGGCCTCTCTTTACTCATCCCTGATTTGGAAGACAGTTTGAAAGGCCTTCCCGCTCCCTCCCATCCCCACAGTCCCCACTTCGTGAGGATGCGTCCTGACGTGACTTGCAGCGTCTCCAAGAAATCCAGTGCTTTCACCGCGAACATGCGGGGCTTGTAATGTCATGTGAACAACCGTTTTCAGAACGCTGGTGGCATTGTCTGGAAGGCCGAACAAACCGTGAAGGACATGTGGCGGACTTCACTTTCTGTGTAGTATCTGAAGCCCTGGCCGACCACTCCCCCACCTGAGCACTGTCCCCACATAAAGGACACCTGGCTGCTCTGAGAGCTGTGCCCTGGATTTCGTGGACCTGCTAGCCTTCCCTCCAAGGATGCCCCCTCCCCTGGGTGATGTACTGCACTCTTGGGGATAATAGATGTCATTGTCTATTGATCCGCTCATTCAATCATTCAACGGACATTTATTGACTCAGAAATTCTATTTACCTGGCTCTGGCGAAGGACCAGGGGTACAGAAATGAGTCAGTCATTGCTCGCCACCTCAGTGCTTTCCACGTCGAGGTCAGGGAGCTATTCATTTCAACAAACACATCGGGGAAAGCGAGAAGGAGGGGAGCTCGGGAAATTGTCACATCTGTCAAGTTGCCCTAGGAGAGTGAATGCACAAGGTTCTGTGTGCGTGGAAAGTGGGAAAACGTCCCGCCCTTCTGTAAAGATAATTGTGAAAGGGGCGACTCGTGGCTTTCTCCGCCTGGGCTTCCTCCCTCTCTTCAGCATCTTTTTACAAAACTTCACGGGCTAATCCCATCGAAACACGCCCTTTGCAAGGGTGACCAATCTCCGGGACTCCCCCTCACTTCCTCCAGCCGCCCGGTACTTTACCAATCCCTTATTCCATCAGCAAAGTCGTGTGGGGAGAACAACAACTTTATTACATTCAAATTTCAGACTTGAATCATCATTCTTGTTTTCATATTCCTTTGTTTTTCCTCTGAAAGTTATTTTCCTAATTAACAAAAGCATATTGAGAAGCAAAATTAAAGGCATAGATAAGCCAGCACATGACAGGAAGCCCTCGGAGTGGACAAGCGGGTGAGCTAGCGATATTTTCTGGACATGGGCTGTGCATACAGCATGTGCTGACTCCACATCCGTGACCGGGAGATTGGGTAGATGGTGAGTCTCAGAAGCAAGGAGAGGGCGTGGAAGGGGAGTTGGGGTGTCAGTTTGCTTGTGGGACATCCGGGAAATCCTTGCCACCGTGACAGGGAGGAGGGGAGCTTAGGCATGGAGGCAGTGTGTGAGCTCAGGGCGCTAAGGATATGCATCTGGGCTAGAAAAGTGTAAAAGCAGTGGGTATGAAAGCCCGAGGGAGAGGAGAGACGCAGCTGCACAGGGAAACAGACATCAGGCATGAACAAAACAGACCTCTGACTCCGGGTCACCAAACGTCCTTCCCCGTGACCTCTCATTCCCTCGGCTCCACCCATCAACCCGCGGTATCTTCCCCCGGCAGAACTGATGTTCCCTATGAAGTTACCGTCATTTTAGTTGGCTTCATCTGCTCGTTCGTAGTTTTTTCTCGTTGCCTCCTCACCTGTCAGAGCCTCGTTTTGTCACGCCTCTGAAATGGGCGTGCCCCCCCATGGGGTCATGATCAGGATCAATGGCATCCTTCTTGTGAACAGAAAAGGAACAGTTTCTAAAAATATCGACATTTTTGCTTTTTAAAGCACAACTAATGCTTGATCTATCATGCCAAGAGTTTGCTAAAACGCCCCCTACGAAGACTCTGGCGAGGCGAAGGTGCTGTGGGCAAGGAAGTTGCCCAAAAGGCCCACTTTCAGAACGAGGGAGGCCTGGGCCTCAGATGCCGGCTCCTGACTGCGGGGCGAGCTTGCGCAGAGCACACATTCTGCTTCCAGCAGCCCGGCGAGAGCTTCCTTTCACTCAGCCTGCGCTCTCACTGGACTGAGAACGAAGAGGAGAAAACCAACGACCTGCCAGCCCTCCCTCCTGCCCTTCCCGCCAACTCACCTTTGAGGAACTCATGCTCTCAAAGCCCAAATACTCGCCGTGGCCAACACAGGTCCCCTTTCTTCCGCAGCGTCATTTCATGCTAACTCTTCCAGATGGACTCTCTGCCCCAGGCATCTGAACTTCTGGGGTGTCCCCAGACCCAACGCTGAGCCTTCACACGGTTCCCCCTGCCCAGATGTGCTGTGGCAGCCTTCACTGGTTATTCGTACGTACCTTCCCAGGCCAGCCTGGCTGTCCGCTTCTGGGAGGCAACGTAGCCCCGAGATTACAAACCCAAGCTCTAGAAATGAACCGGGCTGTATCCCGACTCTGCCCCTCCCCCAGGGTGAACTCAGTAAGACCTGTGCTTTCTCAAAGAGGCCTCTGTCCACACGGTCTCCACGCAGGTCTGAGACCCCGGTCTCGGAGCAGAGGAAGAGCACAGGCAGACCTAGGCTCTGACTCTAGCTCTGAGAGTTCTTGATTTTCAGAGTTCAGGACCTTGAGCCCAGGATTTCATCTCTGTGATGAGAAGTCTCGTTTGCAAAGCAGGGACTATGCTCATACCTCACCAGGTCTTGGGAAGATTAAGACACGGGACCTGGGCACAGGATGGGCCTCCCAAGCCGGTACCCATGTGTCCTCCTTGGGAATGAGGGGGTGGGTGCTGCCTAAGGATCCAGGATAATTTTAAAGGCTCAGACATTCACAGACCTGGGTGCTTAGTCTCACCTCTGAAATTGGCGGGTGTGAAAGCAACCAGCTAGCTGGTGTTGAAGCATGGGTTCTGAGATGTTACCTTATTATGTCAGTCAACAGATAATTTTAGTAGGCACGCTAACAACATTTAACTAGAAATTTGGGGTAATAAATGAATAAATGAGAAATGACAGATGGAAAGAAGGCTCCATTTTTCTAGACTTCCTTTTCCAAAACACCTTCATTCAGAGATTCTCTTGCATAGATGTTTTTAATATTTAATATTGAGAATTTTTCTCTCGACCCACTCTACTTATTTGTGTTGACTTTCTACATAAAGTCAATAAAGTACATGTAATAAAACCTACGTGTAAGGGAGTGTCATTGACCTTCCCTTCACTCATTCACTCTATTTCATTCATTCATTAAACAAATGCCTATTGAAACAGTATGTGCAAGACTCTGAGCTGGGCCCTTAGGGTATTGTAGAAATAAATAAAGAATTCTATTTTCATAAAGCTTACAATTTAGAAAAAGAGAGATAGTCAGACCTGTATGCAAATACCAGCAATCCAATATCGATGTGACCCAGAGAAATACAGAGAGGGGGTATCACCATTCAGAAAAGGGGAGAAACTGCTTCCATGTTGGGTCATCCGGTTGCACTGAATCTTCGGAGGAACTAGCCTGCCCTTTGCCGGCACTGAGTTCCCTTCCAGTGAGACAACAAGGAGGAAAGCGGAGGTTTGTAACCAACAGGAAGGTCCCAAGCTGTCCTCGCTGCCCTGGCTATTCTGCCTGCTCTTACTCATCTCCCTCCAGGAGCCTTTTCTGGGTCTCACCTCTGGCCCTTTGGACACAATTGGCCATTCTCTCCACAAAGCTGGTCTCTCCTCAGTTTCTCCTGGCTCAGTCCCCACCCTGCGAATCACTGTCCTGTGATCATGTCTGCAGGGACGTGGCCCTTGGACCTTCTTTGCCTCTCAAGATAGAGGAAGATTTCAAAGACGACACAAACTTCTATCCCATCGGTCGGAGCATTTACTTCGTCGGCAGCGATAATTACCAACGGTATCTGTAATACAATAACTATAACAAAGTAAGCCTAGGGCCGCTGAATGAGGTATGCGTGGGTCCCTGCTGCTGAGAAGACACCATGTAAACGGAGCCATCGTTTCCTGCCTGCAGCCAGAGAGTACCTGGGGGAGTGGGGGCTAAGAAGGGTACTTGAGCAGGGAAGGCAGGACGTGCAACTGGGTGGAGTTTACTGACCAGGGTGCACTCTCCTGAGCTGTAAAATTTAACACCCTGTGGGGACCCAGGGAGATGGGGGGGATTCATGATCCTGGAAACATAAAAAAGGCAGAGCCTTGAGCCAAGCAAAGTTGAGAAGCTAGAACTGCCTGGCAGGTGGTGCGGGAGGGACAGAACGGCTCGGGGAAGCAGGCATCTGGGACTAGCTTACCCATTCCACCCCGGGGAAGACCCAGGAGAGGATGCAGAGAAAGGCTCCAACCCAAACACAAACCACTTCCCGCACATGAGGACTCCTCAGTGGAGAGGGCATATGCACCACAGAAGGTGGCGGGTCTCCTCTGTGGGTCAGCACTGACGTGGGACAGGCTACTCAAGAACGGGGCTGGCAGACGGCCACGGGGGTGATGGGGCCCTGAAACAATACAGGCCAGGTGGCAGGCTGAGCGATCAAACGCTGAGGGGCTGCCACTACCACGAGTGTCAGGCAAGGTGGCCTGGCACACAGGACGATGGAGACGGTTAATACCACGTGGCATCCTTTGCAGCAAAACAGATGGGCAGGAGATGAGGGTAATGCTTGGCTGGTGCAGAGGAAATTGAGGAAGTACAGCCACCACCGTGAAGCCCACCGGGATCCTGCAGGATTGACTCCCCAAATGTCGGTGGAAAAGAGGATGCAGGCAGGGCAGGGGGCACTGCAGTGGCCACGCAGATGGGCTGCTCAGATGCTCTTCCCAGGAGAACTTGCTGCCACTTACAGGGAGTGTGGGTGGCGTACACCTCCTGGCGGCTTGCTTCTTTAGGGTGAGACTGAGCTCCCCGACCCAAGAGCATGCCCTTTGTGGAGCAGCTGGTGACCGAGTGCAAGGGTGACAATCCCAATATTACTGGTCCTTCTGACTCCTCCACAGTTTTCCCATGCCTCTGGATATATATAATATTCCTCTTAATACCAGGCCCCCTTGTTATCCCAACTTGAGAATGTCTTGACCCCGATGAATACAACCACCAGCAAGCCTGGCTCACCCATGGGACATCGATAAATAAGTGATTTGGAGGAGGCGGCATTTTAAGGTTCTGCTCTACTCAGCAGGTTCATGTAAAACTAGCAAACTCACGTTGCAGATACAAACACGGGCGTGCCACAGGCATCCCTCTCTGAGTTTTCTGAGAGAAATCTGCACGTGTTCTCATCAGCCTGTGGGTAGGATGTTTGGTTTTCATTCCGAGCCGCCGACTGCCTGTCTTAGGTGTCACCCACTGAACGTGACACTGAGTGGCCACCATCCATCAGTCTGGAGTCGCTCTCTTTTCAACACTATGCATCTTGCCAGGCTCAAGAAAACATTTGTTCACTGGGGGCTTCCAAAAATATTGACAGTTCTTGGATGAGATTCAACACTAATTTGGGGGGACTTTCTCCTTTTCCTCTCCATGGTGACAGCTTTCCTGACAGCAGGAGGCCAGGCATTTCTGCTATTTAGGTGGTGATTTTCTAAAACAATGAGGATCCTCTCGTCTCTGTGGTTCTGTCCGGGTGGGGACAAGTGGCAGAGAGGCCTGTCACGCGCTGTGCTGTGTCATGAGCTCTCAGGAGGGTGAGAGCTCCTTGGATGGCTAACATGACTTGGTCTTGAGTTTGCCTTCTGCATCTCCACATCGCCCAGGTCCCTGCCTATGGGCACCTTCGCGTCTGAAAGCGGCACTTTATTTTCCAGCTGGCATGGGCGCCTAGCCAAGAGAGGCTTCCACAGCACAGCCTTCTTCTCAAGCTGCCTGAGACCCGCTGACCCTCCAACAGGCCCTTTGCTGGCCTCGCTCCAGCCCTGCGCTGCCCACCACCTGGACGGCCTGCTCTACCCTTTGCACGTGTCCAGATTCCAGTTGCCTCACCGTCATCATTATCGCCATGAAGCCTTCCCCAATTTCTCATGCTGGTCTGAGCATTTCCTTTGTCTGAACACCTGTACCTTTATACTTCGACGACAACCTAGAAATAATATTTGTGCAGAATTTCACAGGTTTCTAAGCTCTGTATGCATACATTATTTAATCCTTATAAGGTACGCCGTGATTCCATTAGTTGTTGCCACACTCACCCACTGTGCAAGTCACTGGGACTACGCACCCTAATTTCCGGTTCCCCTCTTACATGTAAGTGTGGTACTTGCCTGCCCCTGGGAGTTACGTGCATCCACAGGACTTCCTTTGGCAAGCAAAACAGAACTGATGTGTCATTTCTGGGCCGGGCTGCAGCTAGCCTCGCTGTCTGCTTTTCTGGACCACAGGGACCAGCCATGCAGCTTCTCTGACCAACAGCCTGGACTCTCTGTGAGGAGCTGAGATGAAATGAGTAAGAGCTGGTCCAGCCTTGGAGATGCTCGAGGCTGGTGCAAAATCACCAGGTGCTGGCACAGAGATGACCTGGGTGCAATGAAATCACTGTCATAATGGGAGTATCTTCAAAACCATGTGTGCATGTGGGAGAAAGACCCTAACTTTGCCTGGAAATTTCGTGGAAATAGTTACACTGAAACGGATGCTTACAGGGTGAATAATTGTCAGCGAGGGAGTGGGTTGTTCTGAGGAGCATGTGAAGGTGCAGAGGCAGGAAAGGAGCTTGCGGTGACAATGGGGACGGAGGAAATGGCTGTCCTCCCACGGAGACCTGATGAAAGACGACACTGGGTGTCTGTGTGAACGCTCCCCTTACTTCCCTTCCTAAACCATTACTGGCGGCACAGAGCAAGTCCTGAGCCGTGGCTCTCCCACGCTCCCCTCCCATGCCATACTTTGCGTGGTTTCTGGGGACGAGGGGGAGGAATATTTTCATATTCTCTATGTCGCTGTCATGTGAGGAACCTGGCTCTCTTTTCCCCAGTGCCTGTTGCTTGCTCCTCTCTTTAGCAGGTGTGGTGGCCAAGCAGAAGACCAAGGAAGGAACCGGTTTCTTCTTCCTTCTGGCCTGCCTCAGCTTTTATGAGCAATTCTCTTGGCCCCTCTCTCCCTTGGCTGTGAGGATGGGACCTTTCCCACGTTCCCTCGCCCCTGGGTGGGGATAGCGGAGTGGAGGAGGAATAGAACTTCTAGGTTTCATCCCTGGATTTCCGGAGTCGCTCTCTCCACCAGTCTCTCCAGACTCCGTGGGCACTGGTTGGAGGGTGCTGGGGAAGATGAGGGGTGATAGGGTGGCCGCAGAGGTGTGGTACCTCTCTGGGAGCCAGGAGGCCGTGGCCGGTGAGAAGGTGAGGCTCCTCGGGTCTTCTCTTTTGAGTTGTGCCCATAGTTTTTCATTCTAGGGAAGGAAAGGGAGGTGCCATTCAGCCCCCAACAGCATCCTTTCACAGGCATAACATTTTCTCTGTATTCTGTTAGTGACCAATTGATGTTGAACATCGCCACAATATAGATGAAGATGGTACCAAAATATAACGTTGCATCCTGCTGTTGAAGCCGGACATTTTTAAAAGATTTTACTTATTTATTTTTAGAGAGAGAGGAAAGGAGGGAGAAAGAGAGGGAGAGAAACATCAATGTGCAGCTGCCTCTCACACACCCCCTACTGGGGACCTGGCCCACAACGCAGGCCTGTGCCCTGACAGGGAATTGAACTGGTGACCCTTTGGTTCACAGGCCAGCGCTCAATCCACTGAGCCACACCCGCCAGGGCCGAACATTTTAATAGAACTGTTTTCCATGACTTTTGACATTTTCTGAAAATAATGTTTAGCATCCATAATTTACATAATCATTTCTCCATTGGATATCAGCTGCCTTAA
Organism: Sturnira hondurensis; assembly: GCF_014824575.4. Lineage (NCBI taxonomy): Eukaryota > Metazoa > Chordata > Mammalia > Chiroptera > Phyllostomidae > Sturnira > Sturnira hondurensis. The sequence continues at coordinate 48,436,943 of NW_028079044.1, forward strand.
AAAAATTCCAGCATGAATAGGGCTGTGGGGAACATCACTGAGCATAAGACAATTCTACAGGAGTCTGATTATTTCCTAAGATTAGATGGTTGGAATTAGGTCATAGGGCATGAACATACTTCATATTCTTGCTGCATCTTGAACATGGTCTTTCCATAAACGCTGTACCAGCGTCCAGGGTGGCCAGCACCAGGTGTGGGATGGGTCTGGAAGGGGAAACCAAAGGCACCTGGGTTTCCCCTGTCCTCAGAGAATGGCGTCATCTCCTTGGCATCCCTGCCAAAAACAGTCCTCCGTTGGGTGAACTGTGAAGCGTGACTGCTTTCCATGCCAACAAGAGGCTCTCTAAATGGGATTTTACCTTTTTTTTCCAAGTGAGTGGGAGGCCAGCTGGCTCTGGGTCTGAGCTTAGACAGAGGCAAGTTTGAGCTGAGAGACAACGATTTTTTTTTGTAATTGAGAGATTCACGTGAGGATTTTCTTTTTACATCTCAAACTGTCTTCAGTAGAACAGGGATTTAGCATTAAAGGGTGGTTTCCAAATTGGGTTTGAATTCTGACTCATTAGCTGGTCTTCAATGTCATGCGTAACCTCTGCAACTGAACTCCCTTCGCTGTGTGCGGTGAGCTTAGTGAGACTCCTCTCTAAGTGTCGCGGAGACATGCCCCCTCCCAGTCAACCCTCTCCCCGGATTTCTAGGGCCCATCTGTCTACAGACACCCTGCACTGGCTGTCCAGCGGTGCTGGCGATTCAGCGTGCCCCAGGCTGAACGGCCCCCTTCTGCTGCCCCAGATGAAAATCCCTCCCGCTCTTGCAGATCTCTGTTGAACTTGACTCAAATACCTCAGTGCCACCCTCGATTCCTCTCTCTCAAAAGCCACGCTCACTCCAGCTGCAAATCCTGAAGCGTCTCTTCCTTCTCAGAGTCAATGAAGAATCGTCCCCTCTCCCAGCCTTCACCACCACCCCCAATCCAAGCCAGCATCGTCTCTCTCTATACTGTCACCGCCACTCCTAACAGGCCCCCTTGCCCCTAAGTAGAGGCCAAGGTGAGCCTTCAGAGACAGCCTTGCACAGAACCCCACCTTCAGGGGCCTCCATTGCTGCTTCTCATGGAATAAAGAGGTGCCATCAGCCCCCCCCCTCTCCAGCCAGGTGGCCGCCTGGTCACTCTTCCAAGGAAGTAGGCTCACGCCCACCACAGGGCCTTCACATGTATTCCTCAGTCCACTCAGAGCGCTCTTCCTGAAGCAGCCCGTTCTGGGTCTGATGACTCACTGAGCTCATGTCAACAGTGCCCACCGGGACCACCTCGTTTCACGGTCCTGCCCCTGTTGTGCCGGGCTCCGTTCCTCTCTCTCCATACCTCATACCCAGCATGGTTGGCCTGCTTCCTTATTTGTTTGTAGGCTTACTTATCTTCTGTCTCCTTTTAGTAGAATGCCAACTCCGCAGGCCAGACATCTCTGTCTGCTGTTGATTGCTCTGCCCTCAGTCTGCAGTGCAGCACGTGCCCAATCACCACGTGCTAGAATAAAATGAAGGGCACAGGGTGGGTGCTCAGTAAATGTTAGCTGCTATCATCATTTTTACAGCATTAGATTATCCTCACTTAACCGAACATGTCACAGAAAGGATGAGCTGGGTAAGCTCAATTCTCTCATTTATGGTGAATTATTAATACAGCATTGTTGATGGAAAAAAATGTAAACTGTATTTTTAAAAATCACTCTTCCTTAAACATAAGGATTGACTAAGAGGACTCTTACTTGCTCCCGGAGCACCCAGCACTCATGGAATGGCCTCTGTTGGGTCTCAGGAAAACAATGGCCACTCTTCAGGCCCCTCCAGCGAGCATCGCCCCCACTTCCCTCCTCTCTGAAGCCCCTGGCAGAATCTTGCAGAGGGTCGGGGGAGCAGGAAGACGGGCCCCGCAGCCTCATTTCTCCCTTCTGGGACAAGCGGAGGCTGGAAGAGCTCGCATCCACGCTGTGACAGCCCAGCCCCTCACTGACAGCCCTCGCAGCCCAGCCTGGGCCCCAAGGAGGTCTCCAGGCCCAGGTTTGAATCCAGCCTCTCCTGCTGATGAGCTGTGTCATCCTGGGTAAGTAACTTCTCTGCAAATCCTGCTTCCCTGCAAAATAAGAACCCTGCGGAATCACTCCGTGGAGTGGAGATGAGGCTTGCGTGCTCCCAGCCCCATGCTTGGTGCACCAATGGCCCTCGGGAGACCATTAGCCTCCCTTCCCTCCCCCAGGTTGTCCCAGGCAGCAGGGACCCTCACCCTCTGTCCTGCCAGGGCTCTAACCAACAGAGCCACCCACAAAGATCATGAGCCACATGGGAAATAAGAACTGACTGCATCTCTGAAAACCCCTTGTGCTTCCAAGTAGGGCCATCTGGAAAAGGTCGGTCCCCTGAGCCCAGACTGTGGCACTGGGATATTGACAATGCCTTGAGAGACATGAATGGTCCTGAGGACCAGATTTGGAAACCATTTGCCCCCTGGGACACATGGACCCCACTCAGGGGGGCCTGACACACAGATGCAGTTGCAGGAGGGCCAGAGAGTGGTTTTCCTGCCAAGACTCATCCCAGGGTTTGCTCGGACGGCTCACTGTGTGGGAACAGGAAGAGCAGCTCTCACCACATGGATCGTGGGAAATCAACCAGGAGGCAGCGGCCCTTACTCGTGCTTTTAAGGCACAGTATCTGGCTCGCTGCTCAAACGCCCCCAAAGAACAGCAGGCTCAGACAGGTTGCACTAACCCGCAGGAAGGTCCCAGCAAGGGGGCGCTGTCCCAGAAGCCTTTCTGTATCTCTTTCCACAGTTAGATTTCAAAAAGCCTGTTATATGTTGGGTTTTATGTGGGCTTGGGGTTGAGTTTCATTTTTTCTATATAGATGGCCATCTGAGCTAGCACCACGTATTGAAAAAACCATTCTTTCTCCACTGCTCTCTGGTGTCTCCTTTGTTGTATTAGATCAAGTGTCGACATGACACGGTCCTCTTTCTAGACTCTAGGCAGTTCCAATGGAACACCTTTAATTACCAACTAATTTGTACACATCACTCTTCTCTGTCACCGAAATCATTACCACCACCATCATCACTGTCATCATCACCACCAACATCACCATCACCACCATCACCATCACCACCACCACCACCATGACCATCACCATCACCACCATCACCACCTCGATAATTAACAGCTGTTGGTGTGATTGCTACGTACCAGTGGCATCACATGCATTTAACCACCTCTATGACGAGATCGGTGTCACTACAACCCTCACTTTATGAAGGAGGAAACTGAGGGTCCACCAAGGCGAACAGCATTCCCACCACCACACGGCTAGTCATTGGCAGACGAGGAGGTGTCCCCTTCGTGTGGGCACCCGTATCGTCTGGGACTTTCCTTTTTCTCCATAGTCCCTCCCTCAGCTACCTCATGCCCCACAGTCATCTGGGCCCTCGGGTGAGGAGACTGTTTCTGGTGGTGGTACAGACAGACCTGCCCTGGGTTTACTCTACTTTATGAGCAGATAAATGAGTAAGTTTAATCTCAAATAAGATGGAACTTGTTAGACTTTTGAAAGGCCAAGACTGGCACTTTGGGGATCTCTGGTGTTTACACTGGGGAGAAAATTCACGATCCAGGCAAGGCTAATAACAGGTGGAGTTGTCTAACGGTCTTGGAGGAAACCCCCCAAGGGGCTCCCACTGAGCTCCCCTTTATCCTGACACCCCAGCTCCTCCTCCACGCAGCATGGAGGTTCCTGAGAGGTTAAACCCAGCACTGAAAGCAGGGGTCGGTGTCCCTGGTGCCAGGGGCCCTGTCCCATCAGCACAACTCACAACTGATCTATCCAGTTGCCTGGAGACACAATGCGCTCTGTTGAAGAGGTGAGCACCCACCCACCAGGGAAATTCCGGAGCAGCCGGCTCTGGAAGCCTTGGCCACTCAGTCCTGGTGGTTGAAGGCGCAGGGGATAGTGCAGCCGAGGGGGGCAGAGTGACGGGAGGGACACTGGTGGGCAAGGAGGCCTTCACCTCCTCTGACCCCACGACACTGCAGATGGCGATGCAAGCCTGCTGCTATTTCGGCTGTGCTCTCCTTCTCGTCCGAAGCCGGCAGGGGCGGGGGTGCCAACTGCATTCAGGTGATGCTTCCGGAGGTAATTTCACACGCTGCCTCCGTGCTGATGAGGCACTATTAATGTGGGGACACTTTTACACCACTGCACTGTGCCAGCTTAGCAACCTGGCTAATTAATAGGGGAAAAAAAGAGAGAGTAAAGGGCTGATTTAAAGATACATTGCAATGAAAAACAAAGTGCAAATGTTTTCATACAAGGAGAGGGTTTGGGATTCTTTGTACGTCAATGGGTTTAAGGGTATAATCTTGTTGATACACATATATGGAAGTTTTTCTTATAAATTAGTATGGTGTCATATAAAAGACACATGCACAGTGAGAGGTGCATAGGTTTGAAATACGATAGGTTCAAGTTTAAAGCCACACTGTTCTTACTAGGAAGTCGTCCAGTCCCAAGAACCCCACGTGCCTCACCTGTGAAATGGGGCCGATGCCCCCAACACAGCAGTCATTCTGATTGGAGGCCACTGCATGTGACGCACCCAGTGCCGTGCTGGCCCCACAGTAGGCACTTTGTACATGGTGCACAGGTCGTAGTCGGTGTGAGAGCATCCTTGAAGTGGACTCTGGGAACCAGAGTTCTTCGGTCATGAAAATCACATCACCTTCCTGTGCAAGGACGCAGCTGAACTGGCACCCAGGAGCCTGCTGGGTCCAGGCGGAGGGATGCTGTCCAGTGCACGCTCACCTGGGTGACTGGACCCAGCCCAGGGTCGGCAGTGCTGGGCCACCTGGGAACCAGGCTGTCCCGTCCAGAATGTCCAGTCTCTGCCCATTTTGAACAGGGAAGTGACACAACAGATGGAAACTCAGTGGTCAGTGCGGTCTAGTCATTCAAACTGTATGATACGGGCAGGTTCTTGGGAGCCACGGAGGAATGACACATGGCCACGCCCCCAGGGGAAGTGGGGAGAAATGGAAGTGGCATGACCCGGAGGAGGTGGCTGCAGGAAGCAAGGTGTATCGAAGTACAAACCCAGACTGGTTAAGGGTCCACGAAGAGGGGAATCAGCAGCCCCACACGAATGTAAGGCGTTGCAGTACATGGGGGTTCAGTCAACAGCACCCCTATTGTCACTGCCTCAGTTCAGACCAAGGAGTGTGATAGGGAAGGGTGTTCCTCCACGTGGAAGGGCAGACACGCGGGGGGTGGGCAGCGCACGTCCCCTCGGACGAGGGGCCTCCCCAGGAAGGCCCGGCCGTGAGCTGCGGTTGCTCCCTCGGCAGGCGGGGCTCCAGCGGGGAGACTCCGGGTCTGGGCCTTGACGGCCAGCTGCTGCTGCCCCTTCTGGCTCACTGGTCACAGGCGCCTCGGTGAGCCGCGGGCTCGCCCAATTGGGTTCCCCACTCAGGAAGGTCCTAGCAAGGTGGCAGCGACCCAGGAGTTTCTGTGTTACCTTTCTCATTCAGATCTAAAAACTACCTTTCCCATGTTGAGTCTTGTGGGAGGTAGGGTTCGGTTTCCTTTCCTCCCCGCACTGGGCCTGCATCCTGCCCAGGCCCCGCACCACCATGCAGCTCCCACGCAGCCCCAAGAGGGCTCCCCAGGGCCCCGGGACCCAGCATGTGATGCTCCGAACAGAGGGTCACAGAACCACGAGGAAAGGTGACAAGTTCAGTGTAGTGGGAAGGCTGGGTGCCCAGGAGGATGTGGGGGGAGATGTGCTCTCACAACAGGTGGGGGCCCATATCTTGTCCTTTAGACAGCAGGCAAAGGGGCATGCATTTTGGGGTGGGGGAAGGGCTGGAGTTGGGGTTAGACTGGAGTTGGGGTCGGCCTAGAGCAGAAGCCACGGGATGGAGCGTGCGCACAGAGGGGGAGCATGCTCACCCGGCCATCACACTGTGCTGGCCACAGGGTGCAGTCATTCAGCAGAAAGAGGACAGGAACCTGGAGAGGGACTCTTGGGAAAGAATCTGTCCTGACACACAGTGTGGCTCCTTGCACTTAGTAGGTGCTCTGTACCAGTTTGCTGAGTGATGGAGCCGCCAACAGGGCCAGCTGGAGCTTATCTCTAACACCAGGGAAACCCCAGACTACGCAGAAGCGGCAAAACTTGGGGACCAGATGTCCCAGAGACAGCAAGTCTCAGCGAAGGTCTGCTACAAGAGTGACAGACACACTGTTCCGCTGCGTGTCAACTGGAGAAGAGGCAGCACTTTCTACCCAAAGTGTCAGGCAAGCTGAGACAGACTGTCCCCGCTGACAGACACACTGCCTGTTGCAGGAGCCCCTGTGGCGGTCCCCTATGGTGGAGGGCAGGCCTGCAGTGAGCAGGGAAGGAGGGCTGTCACCGGGTTCCTAGTGACATTCCCTGACCACTCAGGATGCAGGGGCTCCCCCTGCAAGGCTCCCTGTGGTAGCCAGGAGCACAACTCGGAGATGTGAGTGGCTGTGCTGGGGACGTGGGGACATGGGGACGTGGGGATGTGATGGGCCATCCGGCTGCTCAAGAAAAACTTGAAAACCAGGAGAAAAAATGCCCAGATGGAGAGTGGGCATAGGGAACAGGGACTAGGAGGACAGAAGGCCTCTCCTGCCCTTGTGGGGCTGACTTGGGGGGCTAACTCAGGGGTATAGGCAAAGAGCCTTCTGGAAACAAGGAATGAGCAGGAGCAGAGTGGGGAGGGGATGCAGGGGACCCAGGCCCATGAGTTCCTGTTGGTATAAGCTGAAGGTCAAAGGTTCACCTTGGAGCCATGGTCTGAACGCCACAGAGCTGGTCTCCTACATTGCCTCTTCCCGTTCTTTTGTGTTTTAAAGGGGTAGGGCCTGTGTTTTAAATGGGGGCCCATCCTGGTGACCTCATCTTAACCTGATCACCTCCCAAAGTCCCCACCTCCAAATGCCACCACATTTGGGGTTAGGGCACCAACATGCCAACTGGGAGGGGCACACACATTCAGTCCATAACAGCATGTTTTTCAGTCATTTAAGAGATATCTGCATTAGGTTAGTTCTATGATTTACTGAACATTTTCACTAGCCAACACTTTATCCAGACAAATGATGAGTTATGGCCTACTTAAGGTGCACCGTTTAATTTCAAACTAGGTTAAGAATATTAGTGTAGAAAGTAGAAGCCAAAACATTGGGGTAGCAACATTGATGAATGACTCTGTGTTTACCCCATAAATGATGTTTGTACACTCTTTACACTGAGCAGAATGGGCCCAGGGTCATGGTCAGTGCGGCCTCATGTGTCAAATCAATGGAGGCACTTCAGGGTTATCTTCAAAGTCTGGGTCTTCCTCACTTGGTATAACTTCAGGTTCAGGTCGGACTCTTCTGGGCCTGTGTTTTTCCCCTTGAACTATGTTAGCCACGTCGGGGAAGGAGTGCTTGCTAGGGTCCACTTCTAGTTTCTCAGTTTGCTTGCTTCTATAATGACAAAAAAGGCCAAAGGAAATTGATAGATCATTTGCAATTAAATTTTAGACAGATACAGCTCCCTCATTCATTTATTCAGCAAACACTTGTCAGTGTTCTATCTCTGGAGCATAGAGACAAAAAAGTCAGAGACTGCGCCTGGTTTTAAGGAGCTTAGAACCTTGCAGGAGCAAGAGAGTTGCCTTGGATTAACAGCATGGTCAAAAGTGCTGCCGGGCTTGCCAAGGCCCAGGTAGCTGGCAGAGAGGTCAGCAGGTCAGAGCTCTGCTCACCAAGTCAAAGCCCACGGCCAGGACCACAGTGGAGTCACCCCAGGCAGGTCTCACTCCTGGGTGAGGCCCGTAAGGCTCAGGGATCCCGCTGAGTCAGACGACCCAGCCCAGGAGCCTGCTCTTGCACCCACACCCAGTCCACTCAGCAACGCTCAGAGTGGAACTCACGAGAGAGAGGGCTGCTGGCCAGTGGTGCCCCTCATCGTCGTCACAGAATCTCGAGATACTGCAGGTCACAGGGCTGCTTTTCTGGGGACTTCGATTCCAAAGGCCCGGAGTTGGGCCCAGTAGTTGGTATGTACATAAAGTTCCCCCAGGGTTTAGCTGATCTGTCGCATTCTTCTGGAATCACTGCATCACTCAGTCAGTTATTCAACAGACGTATATTAAGTGCCTACTATGTTCTAGGCACCGGAAGTGCAACGGTCGCAGCAGACAGGCAAGTCTCCTGGTAACTGATCACACTGCCGTGTAACAGCCCCATGACCGGTCTGTTTCTCCACTAGACTGACGTCTTGGAGGCAGAAACTGTGTCTTTTTCAACTTGTTATCTTTGGCATGCAGTTTACCTGAATAAATGCTTGTTGAATAAATTTTAAAAATCATGATTGCCTAACCTCTATGCCATATACGTGAAACTAATACAAAACTATATTGGATGTAAACTGCAATTGAAAAATAAACATCTTTAAGAAGAAAAACATCAGTGTATAGGCAAATGAAAGTATATAAAAAATTATCTGTAATCTAGAGGAAATCACAGTCTAATGCAGGAGCACCGACACCCGTTTCCTGCAGGGGGCACAGTTTGCAGGGGAGTTGGGGGCTGGAGGCCGTCTCCCTCGTCTTTGGAAAGTGTGAGTTCTCCACTGTTCTTGAAGCCCCTCCCCTCAGGTCTGTAATCTACTCAACCCACAAAGGCATTTGAGTGTTTGATTCCTCTCAGTATTTTGACCAATGCATATAAACCCACTGAATACAAATACAAAGAACACAAACAGTACAAAACTGCATATTCTGAAGACCCACATTGTACTCTACAAATTTTGCAGGAAGTTACAGTTTTCAAAGACCTACATCACAGCCATTATTAGAGTTCTACTTTTTAATTACTATATTCTTATTTAAAAGGCCATGACAATGGTGGGCTAAGTAAGTAAATATCCACATTTATCCGTTATAATGATGTTGTCCTTGACTTTGAAGGAGAGCAGCCTATCATACTGCCAGCCTGTCTCCAGGGCCACAGTGTCCGGATCTCAGCAATAAAAAGTGAGCCTGGCGGGCTCACAGTTATCCACACTCACCTACTTGGAGGGGAGTGGAGGGGCAATAGGCAAGCAAGACTTTAATTACCCCTGAAGCTCTGGGTAATAAATAGCAGGCGGCCAGGCCTGGGGCATTGGAGGGTGCACTAACCCCCCCAAACAAAGAGGAGAGCACTTTTCTCCCTGCTGCTTCCTGCCTCTTGAAACACGCACTGGCTCCCAGGGCCCACGGCGTCATGGATGAGACGTGAGACAAATTCACATGGACTACTGAGTCCTGTGGAGGAAAAGGGACTGAACGGCTGCTCCCTCAAGGGGGGAGCGCCTCAGAGCGGCCTGGCTGCCCTCTTGAGGGGAAAGCACATTGACCCTTGCCTAGACAGGCTTTTACTGAGGTTAATTGGCACAGGACTACAGGTGCAACTCATCAATCATTGTCAGGCAGTAAGGATCAAATGATAGACAGCATACAAAGAACTCTTAGGGCTTCTTCTGAGTCAGGGTCTATCAGCTAAAAGGCTACAAAACTTTGGGAAAACAAACTCATTTTCTGCTCGGTCCTTTATCATTTAACTAAGAGCATTCTTAGCAAAGCAGGCTTCACAGGATTTGACATATCCTTTCTCAGGCCTGATCACCCAGGGAGCCCGCCCTTTCCAGCGCAGGGCTGCACCGCCCTCTGTCATTGTTTCAGGCTTAAGTCAGGCCGAGGAGGCAGATAGCCAAGGAATTTTCGGAGACTTCTCTCGGACTCAGGGGAGTCAGGTTTCGTCAAAGCCGAGGGGCGAAGGTCCATCACCCCCTTTCTTCATAGCCCCCCAAGTCCTTACCTGGGCCCTCCATGTGATCATGCCTGTCTTAGGTTGTTCCCCCCTGGGCGAATCTTACCCATCACTGGCTAACTGATCAAGCACTGGGGGCCCCTGCCAGGGACACAAGCTTTGTCTCCTTAGTGGCTTAGAGTCCGAAGGTCGCTCACTCAGCCTTAGCCCTGGGGGGGTTACAGCTCCTGAAACCAGGCAGGGTGGTCCCCAACAGGCGCTGAGTCACAGCCCTGAGGACAGACGCCCACAGAGGTGACCCACCACCTGGCTGCCAGGGCCAAGCCTGCTAGAGTCTACTAAGAGTGACTGGAACACAAAATGAACGTATTTATTAGCAAAAAAGGAAGCAAAAAAAGTGTTACTAGGTAACACATCAAAGATTGACTCCTTGGATTCAAGAGCGTAAGAGCTTTCTTCCAGTAGTATGGTGGGCTGGCATAGCTGGCCCAGAGATCCCGTTCCCAGTGGCAATGTCCTTGAGATCACTGAGAATCTGACAAGGTAACAAGGAACTACCAGAGGTCAGAGTTTAGCGAAGGGAGAAACCCAGAGAGGGACAGGGGTGCTGATGCCACCTTCGCAGAGGCCGTTTCTTGAGCCCCTGACACTGCCCTTCGGTCACGCCGACCACATGGAGTCCGGGGACAGAGGTCAAGGTCCCGAGCATGCCAGGTGGGCAGTTTGACAGAGGCCCTCTCCCCAGTCAGGGTGGGTCCCCAAGGGCTTCTCTCTTGAGTACGAGTGAATAAAATGTAGGCCACTCACCTCCCACTGAGGCCGCCCACTGAGTGGCCTCCGAGGGACAGGGGACAGCTGAGTGGTCGCCACAAGCTGATGCCTCCCCGAGTTTATAGCAGCTGGTGGTTCAAGACCCTCAGGCTTGAATGGAGAGGAAATGGCTCCAAACTGGCACCCGTGGGGTCTGCCCAAAGTACATGCTTCCTGGCTGAGTACCTCCCAGGCCTCTGAGCAGCCCCCAGACTAATTTCTAAGCAATGGAGCAGCTCACAGAATAAAATGATTGTTAAGTTTACAGGGAGGGCGAAAGACTCAGACCAGCCAGCATGACACTGGAGAAGAGCAGATTGGAGGACCCATACTCTTCAATTTAAAGACTTACTACAATCAGGACGGTGAGTGGCATTGGCTAAAGAACAACAACAACAAAATAGATCAATGGAACAGAGCAGAGTGCCCACAGACAGACCTCCATAAATACAGTCAGCTGATCTTCGGGCAAAGAGCAAGGGCAGTACCACGGAGCAAGGGCAGTCTCTCCCACAAACGGTTGTGGGACCGCTGGACACCTGTGCAACAGCAACAGACAAACAGAAAAGAACCTGGGCACAGATCTCACAGGCTTCCCAGAAACTGACTCAAAACTGATCACTGACCTAAATGTAAAATGCAAAACTATAAAACTCCCAGAAGATAACACAGGAGAAAACCTAGAAAACCTCGGTACGGGGATGACTTTTAGATGAGCGCCAAAGGCGTGAGCCGTGAAAGAAATTGCTGACGGGCTGGACTTCATTAAAATGAAAAACTGCTGCTCTATGAAAGATAATTTCAGGAGGGAGAAGGACAAAATAAGCCACAGGCTGGGAGAAAATATTTGCAAAAGACATCTGATAAAAGACGGTTAGCCGAAACATACAGAGAACTCATAAAACTGAACCCTGAGAAAACAAACAACGTGATTGAAAGATAGGCTGCAGGACTTCACAGAACCCTCCCAGGGTAGATGTGCCGCTGGCAATGAACGCAGGAAAAGACGCTCCGCACCACACCGCACGTCATCAGGGAAATGCAAATTAAAACAAGGACTTGTCACTGCACACCTAGAAGAACAGCCAAAACCCCAAACACCAGCCACACCCAATGCCGGCAAGGACAGGGAGCAACTGGAGCGCGCGCTCACTGCGTGTGGGGAAGCACAATGGTGTGGCCGCTCTGGAAGACAGACTGGCTCTTTCTTATAAAACTACACACGCGATCAAGCAATCACACTCCTTGGTATTTACCCGAAGGAGCTGAGAACTTAAAACCACACGATGTTTATAGCAGCTTTATTTATAACTGCCCCAAACTGGAAGCAACCAAGATGTCCTCCAGTAGGAAAATGAATAAACTGCGGTCCATACAGACAATGGAATATTATTCAGCACTAAAAAAAATGCATGATCAAATCCCGAAAAGACATGGAGGAACCTTGAATGCCTATCACTAAGGGAAATAAATCAATCTGAAAAGGCTAAACACTGTATGATACCGACTCCACAACATTTTGGAGAAGGCAAAACTATGGAGACAGCAAAACGTTCAACAGTTGCCGGGGGCTGGAGGGAGAGGAAGTTGCGTAGGCAGAGCCTGGAGGCCGTTTAGGGCAGTGCAACTGCTCTGTAGGACAGGTGTCACGGTGGCTGCGCGTCCCTGGGCACTCGCCCAAATCCACGGAGTGAACAGCACTAAGTCTGGTGTCGTCTAATGGAAACGAGGAACTCTGGGTGACAAGGAGGTGTCAGTGTAGGTTCACTGACTGTAACAAATGCACCGCTCAGGTGGGGGACACGTTAATGATGAGGGGGCATCCGCACGCGATGGGGCAGTGGGCGCATGGAAAAACTCTGTGCTCTCTGCTCAGTTTTGCAAAGAAGGACCCTGAGAAGGATGCAGAGACTTAAACCGGAGACTGATCCTGAGAGGGAAGAATATTTTTTAAAAAGACACCATGAAGAGAGGACGGAGGCAAGCCCAAGAATGCTCCAAGATTTATGATCCTGGTTCCACCACTCTCTTAGCACCTTCGTGATCTTGGGCGAATTATTCAGTCTCTTTGAACCTCAGTATGCTAGGAATAAGGGGATTTAGCCTGTCGTCATTTTGAACGTCAAAGGTAAGACAATGCAGAGCATCACAGCACAGGGTAGACACGCAATACTCAGCGAACCCACGTGTGTGGGAGCTGCGTGTCCTCCTTTGCTGCACAGGATCGCAGGACCACAAGGGCTCACTGACCCAGTCACCTCCCGCCAGAGCACAAGCCCATCCAGTCTGGGTGAGCCAAACCCCACTCCATTTGCTCCTCCGCCTCCCCCAGCCCTGTCTCCACAGCACGAAGAAAGGACCGTGCTGGCTGGGGGAGGCCCCAGAGACCTCCGTGGTCCTGGGGTGTCAGCGGCTCTTCATCCCCTCAAACCACACACCAGCCCACTCAGTTCTGTGCGCGGCCTTTGCAGGCAGCTCTCTGGTTAATGGGCTTGTGCAGCCGGAGGCCGAGGTGATGTGGATCAGGAAGTCTGCCATGATTCAGGGGGACCTCACACAGACAAACAGGGGGGGCAAAAGCACCGTGGGTTTACAGGTGTGAGTACACGAAACAGAGTTTTTTCTCGTATTACTATTTCTTTACCATTGTATTACTTCCCATACGTACAACTGTAAACCTACTTTGCCCGGCCCTGCATTATGTATGCTTGGGAGGTGATCATTTCTTATTAACAAAGACGGAAAGGAAACGCTCTTCAAAAATAACACAGGAGGCGCTACGGGGAGTATGGTGCGCAGACATCCCTAGTCACCACGTGCAATCCCAGCGAGGACGGTTTTCCTGAGCCTGAGAACCGGCTCCAGGCGGCCTGCAGTGACCGGGCTTCCCACGGGGCACAATCACTCACAAATGAGACTCACATCTTCACGTGCGTGGATGCTGCTGGGGGTTAATTATGACCTTGACTATTCACGGCAGTCCCAATACCCTTGAATCTCTGTAAATCACACATGTATCTGAAATGGAAATCTCGAAGCTGGGAAATGCGGGGGGATTTCCAAGGTTAAAAACAGCTCCCTACTTTTCAATAGGAATTCAGTTCCATACCTGTTCAAACGAACCCCACGGAGCTCTGACGGTTGTCTTTGAATATAGAAATGCCTATTTATGGATCATGCTTGGATCCATGCGAGACATAAATACAGCTCCTGTTCAGGTATTTTTATAATGATAAATCTAGCCTGTGCATTTGTACCACAAAGATAGTTTGTGCCGGTTCAAAATAGATGCTGCCATCTGGACACAAGGCCTGGAAATCATGACAAGTGGAGGGGAAGTTGGAGGAACTGGGACGTTCATTGTAAGGAGAGACTGAGAAATGATGGGAGCTTCGTCCAAAACACTTCACAGGGTATCCCTGCTGACGGGGGTGGGCTTTGTCCCGAGGGTCCCCAGTGGCAGAACTGGAACCTTCGGTCAGGAATCAGAGAGCCCTCCTACCACCAGGAAATGCTCAGAAGGGGGTGAATATTCTCTTGAGAGGCTGAAGGTCCTGGTGGGAAAGACGCTTCCAGAGGCTGGAAGACGACCTGCGACTAGGAGGTTGGCAGGGGACACATGAGCGGCCCCTTGGCACCTTGCAGCCTTGATAGATCTGGAGCCTGTGTGGTGGCATGTGGGTGACAGAAGGCACGCAGTGTGAGCAGCGTTAGGAGCAGGGCTCAGCCGTTGCCCTGACATGCTGTGGCTACGTGACCTTGAAACATTCCAAAGGTCCCTCTCCCTCTCTTTCCCCTCCGTAAACTGAGGTTGCACACTGTGCACCGGCTGTGCCCTGGGGACACAGCCAGGGCGCCGGAAGCAGCAGCATCACTGGTGTGGACGTCACCACCCTGCCTATCATGAGAAACCGGGGCCTCTGTGTACATGGGTTTGTTTTTAGGGATCAAGAGCCTTCCAAATCAGAAATCTACATTTTGGGGACTAGCATTCAGGGTAGGGGTCATTTTACAACTTTAAGGAATTGTATCTTTTGGGAGGTGGCCACCGACAACACCGAAGGGAACACTGTAATGAAGCCAGGAGGTGGTACCTCTCCTGCGTTTGCTCTCGGCCCCTGTCCAAGGTTCTCTTCACGAACTTGGATGCTCGCTGGCCACCAGCGACGACTTCTCCGACCTAAAAGGAAAAGCACAGCACATGCTCAGTGGCTCTCTGCTGTGTCTTTAAAAACATTATATACATATGTATTTTTAAGATGCTAAACTATTTTAACGTTCACTACATAGTCCATGACAGAGGCTAACTTGAAGCCTCTGTGGGGCCTGGAAGGTTATATCACAGTATCTGTTCGCAACAGTCTTGCAAAGCCACAGGCTATATTACATTTGCCAAAGGGCAAGCAGGAGGATATGGTGAATTAATTCACTTTACAAAGAGCTTTCATAGAACCAGCAACATGCGAGACGCGGTTGGGAGAGCTGGGGACACAGACGGGACTGACACGCTGCCTCCGAGCAGCTGGCTGTGAGTGTGCCACAGGCGACAGCACTCTGGGCTGGGGGCTCGGACCCCCGTCTTCCCAGCCCCTCAGACTCTGGTCTCGTCTTCTGTAAAATGAAGGCATGAGAGTGATCTCAAAGGTCCCTCCTGGATCTGAAAAATCCTATACTTTTACTACTTCTTTTAAGCTAAGTAACCTCAGGGCTAAGTGTGTGAGGTTCCAATAAATAAATCGGATTGATTCAATTCAACAAACATCCAGGAGATCCTTCAGGGCAGCACCTGCCCTGGGGAAGCTCAAAGATGGCAGGGGCTGGGGAGAGAAGAGAATGCACGAGTACTTGTCAGGCACTGACAACGGGCTGGGCACATGCTTCCCACGCTAGCTAGATACTGCACGTCTGTTATTTACTTATCCCCCCAGCTTCCCAGTATTCCAACAAGACAGGGATTACTTGTAGGCGGAGAAGAAAAGTGGAAACTTCTCGCCTCGTGTTGCTGTGGTCTGCTGAGCAAGGTTGGGGCTTCTGTCCCTGCTTTTCAAGGGAGAGATCAAGGCGGGTGTCCACGCCCCTCCCCACCCGTACCCGCACCTTCTCTTTGACAAGGAAAGCCTTCATTTACTGGCCACATCTCACTGGTGGTGGCCAGGGTCACTCCTCTGGCAGGCAAGGGACACCCCCCCTTCTCTGCTATGCTTGAAACTTGCATAGTGGCGGTCACCTTGGTGCAACTGATGAAGGAGAAAGACCAGGCCTGGACCCTGAAGGCCCAGCCCTGACCCCTGGTCCCATCTGCAGGCCCAGGCAGGCAAGCTGGACCCGCCATCTGAGTTTGGGAAGGAAGTTAGGCGCCCCTGTTGGGCCTGCAGTCAATGGCAGATTCTCCCATCCCACCTTTCCTAGTCCTTCACGTTGGACCGCTGGGCTCACTCACGTTAGCACTTTCCACCTGACTAGCAATTGTCGGTGGTGTGCTCCAGGGGCCGGAACCCCCGAAAGCCTAGCCCGTGTGTAGCACACGTATGGTGAGTGCTCTTATGGATAACCCCCCCCCCCCCGACAGCAATCCTTCCATGAAACAGCACAAGGACAACTTTGTTTGTTTAAGCTGGCGCAGTTGTGTATTTTTCTATCGTGTTTTTATAAAAATTCAGTCTGTGTGTGACTGTGTGGCTTGTTTACGCACCCTTACGCAGAAGAACATGGACGTGAGTTTGCCTTTCCTTCCCCACACCCCACAGGAGGGCCCACGAGCAAAGCGGAGGGAAAGATCTGCTTACACACCAGCTTCTCGACGTGCGTCCCGAGCAGCCGGCGGGGGAAATACCTTTAAGCATCACAGACGCTTTGTGCGATGGCCAGACATTTGCTGAGACTCCAGAAGAAAAACAAAAACTATGCATATTGCATGCGCTAAAGACATTAAACTGGAAGCCTGGAAGAGTTTGTTCAGAAATGTTTTTTAAAGCGGTGCAGCCTGCAGAACAAACACTCGCGGCAGAACGCGGCGGCAGCACCAGCCACCGAAGCCGCCCCTGCCACGCTGACCGAAGGATTAACGGCAGCGACTCGCAGACAGCCTCGCCCAACAGCGCAGGTTTCCATCACCATCAAATGCAGTTTATCTGCGAGGAGGCTGGTTCCAAAATGTTTCGGTTGTTCTGCTCTAAAATATATTTCATGCCACAGCTGGATTGCTTTCCACCAATCTCCTGCTGGCCAACGATGTTATAATTTTGGATGTTCCCATTGCAAGGTGTGAATATTTATGAACTTAAACTGGTTTTCTTCCTTTTCTCTAACAGAACCGGTGCGATGAACACAAATATTTCCCCCACTTCTCTGGCCTGGCCTTATGGAAACGGAAGTACTTTTCAGTTGCTATTGATCCCAGTTCTGGTTTATTAAGCCACATCACTGTCCAAAATGAAAGAAAGACGGGGTCCAGGGGCTAAAATGGAGCTGCCCCCCAGGTGAGGGCAGCAGAGAAGGGTGCATCGGGGCCGGGAGACTCAGCCCCTTCCTCCTGCAGCATCTGGGGAGGCGGCAGCACCTGGGAGAGACGGGCTGCGTGGTAAGCAGGCAGCATGGCCCCACAGAACTTCCCGCACTGATGGAAACGCTCTCTGCCATCCACCACGGCTGCTGAGCATTTGAAATGCGGATAGTGCAGTGGAGACACTGACGTTGTAATTTTAAGTAATTTCAGTTTGCATCAACCACGCCAGAGAGCTGGGAACATGACCGGGCTGAGCCCAGGCCCAGGCGTGGGCTGCGTGACTCCCCGTGGGGAAGAAGCACTGTCACCTGTATGGGGCATCCCTAATTCCTCATGGTCCTCATCTGCGCGGCCAGTGCCCTTCTGGAACTCTCTGCTCCTTCTTCCACCTGCCTGGGGCCTGGAAGTCTGTGTAGGTGTGAGACCCCTGAGCCCAGGTGTTCAAGTCTCTCTGTGCCATGTGGGGTCTGAGGCTGCCTGCCCGCTTTGTCCGGCAGGACAACGCCAAGGACGGTGTCAGCCCGGAGCTTCCGGAGGTGCTGGGTGAGGTGGGTGCTGGGCCCACATCACAGACAGCCCCTGGTTCCTTCCCGCCCCGCCACAGATGCCGTGGGGAGGCCGCAACCTACCACACATCATGCTACATGCATCTCAGGATCGACTTCCTGCGGGGGGAGGCAACTTGGCACCTACTGTTACTTTTTAATATTTTAATTACACCACTGAAGGCAACACAGGTGAAAATTCATTAAAATGTCAACTTCAAGGAAAAAGCCCTTGAGCCCCAAATACGAGTTTTGTGTTGTTTCGCGGTGCAAACGCACTAACAAGAATGGGAGCAGAGGCACAATTAGTCTCAAAACACCCGTTTCTAACACTGGTATTTGTCACATCATAAGTTCAGACAAAGATTCTCTGTGTTTATGGAAATGCAAATGGAGCCACAAATTTGGAACTTTTCTTCACAGAGAATTTGCTGTGCACCAGAATCTAAATGTGTTTCTTATTTTTAAAAGATATTTTCAGCTAGCTCAGTTAGTTTCAAAGGCTCTTTTAAGCTTAAAAGTTAAAAGGGGTTAAGAAACCAGAAGCAGGGAAAACGTGAACACCAACGTTCGTAGAAACAGCAGGTACAACTCTGCCGATCAGAGGCCCCGTTTTCCCAGGCAGAGGACCGCAGGTTCAGAGCCCCAGGGCCCTGAAAACCTGACCTTGGCTTTCCTCCTGCACCTGCAGGCACAGGGCAAGTCCTCCTCTAGGAAGCCACGCTGGTTATCATCAACCATCTCATTCATTTGTGCTGAGTGTGTTTAGGGGTGACTAATGGGATAGCTGTAGGGGCCAAGATACGTTTAGTAAATCAGATAATGTGGGACTAATGGTTTCCTGAATCCATAGAGAGAAATGTGAGCGACTACTTGAACATTCCATTGTGGGGTAGGCACAAAGGCACACATCACTGTTTCGATGATGTCAAATATTATTTTAACTCTTAGAGTCCTGCAGTGGACGGGAGAGAGCGAGGGGGTGGTAATGGAGCCCACTGTCCTACGAAATGTGGAAGCTGGAAGTCCCTTCCAAGGCCTTCCCGACAGGTGCCCATCCGGCCATGACCGAAGCTGCACCCTCACAGGGATGGAACCTGTGACCTCCGAGGCCACACACACTGCACAGAGACAATCTCCATTTCCTTTACCCAAACGCGTGTGGTGGCCTTACCAACTACAGAAGTTACTGACACAAGAAGCCCTGGCTGGGTGAGCTGTGTAAAAAGACGGTAAACAGATGCAAGGAAGAGAGACATGGCTTTTAATGCTTATATTTAGGTTGAACCATAGAAATTACCAATATCTGACTATTTCTGACCCACAAAGCAGTGGTTTCAACTTAAAGTGGTTTCAACTCACTATTTATATAACATTAAATAAGAACGGGCAAATGTCACTTTATTTCAGATGAGGACTCGCTAGTGGTAAACTAAAAGAGTAAATGGACAAAGAAAATGTCCATAGTTGGAAGTATTTGCTGAGAAAGAAAATATGAAACAATCAACCTTTTAACTCTTTCCTGCAAATTCATCCTTGCTTCTTAAACACCAGTATTCATGAAAATCAGGAGTAAATTTCTCTTTCTCTCTGTGTCATAGTTGCAAATATTATTTCCATTAATTCTGCTCAGAGAAATATTTACTGAGCACCTATTCCGTGCCAAGCATAGGAATGAGTGGTAGATATGGAATGACAGATTAAAAAATTATCCCTGATTTTCTCATGCAGGATAGAGGCACATGAGCAATTAACATACACTGATGACAGTGTGACTGATAGACAGTCACAGAGACTGTGAGGGAGCCCAGGGGAGGGACACATCCTGGGGGGGACAGGGGACAGGGATCCAAGGAGGCCCACTGCAGGGTGCGAGCGTGGATATGAGTTTTAAGGAATGGATGAGAGTTTGTGAGAAAATCGAAGTCATGCAGGGGGTAGAGAACATTCCGGGGAGAGGACAAAGCACGAGCAAAGACGGGGAGGCAAAGAACCACATAAATCAGCACAAGGTGTCAGGCAGCTGACAGCTGGAAACAAGGCTGAGGAGCCAGGCGGAGGTCGGGTCTCGGGAGTCTTCGTTTTAAGGGTCCTGGACTTTGTCTGTGAATGATGGGATCCTTCGCAGTGCCCCCCCACCCCGCCCTTCAGTGACACAGCTCTTCATCTTGGGTGAAAGAGCACGTTCTAAAGGCACTCTTTTTTTTTAGGAGCCAATATGTATGATGTTAACAAAAGTACCAAGTTCATGGTTTTTGAAAAAAGTCTTTCCTCACTAGATAAAAATACACTTTTCTTTCTTTTTAGACTATTACAGTACTTCCTCCAGCACTCATACTTCTGGTAAGTACCCATAAAGGTACTCGCTAGACCACAGTACTGCTCCACGCATCGAGTGACTCAAGGCCCCTACTGCCGTGAACCTGACGCTTACACAGGGGAAGGCAAACCACACGAAACTGAACAAACAAGGACATTCCTTTCCGTGATAAATAAGGCAGCGGCGACGAGCTGGGGGACGTGGCTGGGGGAGATGGCTGGGGAGGGCGTGTGGCTGGCCACGTCAGCTCTGACCATCAGGAAACGCGCCCCTGGAAAGTAACATGGGAGGGAAGGCCTGCACCACACCAAGGAGACACGGAGAGAACAAGGGGCCGGGCACCCTTAGCAGGAAAAGAAGACAGCACGTACAAGTCCTGTGGGGAAAACGAGGCTACTGTGAAGAGAAGAACAGCCAAGTCTGGGACGTGTATAATGAGGGTAAGAAAGAGGAAGTTCACGGCAGGGAGGTGTCAGAGGCTCAGTCCCATCTCCGCAAAGAGACGTCCCTCGGGTGTCTAGTTCAGTGCAAGGCCTCCTTTCTCTTCCTTTAACTTTGCATGGAGGCCTAGCATACAGTAGGTATTTGTTCAAATGTATAGAATACAGTCATACCTCGGTACTCATTGGCTTTGGAACTTGTCAAATCTGGTACGTGTCGCATTTTGATGAGAAAAATGTCTCATCAATTGTCACTCGCTTGCCACTCGTTGGAAAGAATTAACAATGAGCACCAAGATATCTGAGTGAATGAATGAATGTCAACAGACTAGAACTAAGAGAAGACCAGCTCAAGACGCCTGCTCCTGCCCATCATGTCTACCAGTGGGAGGGGCACGAGTCCTACGGGCTGCAGCTTCAGGCAGGCAGGGCCCTGTTGGTGCTGCATCTGACCAGGGAAAACGGGGCCAGGGAGCCCATAGAAGGTCCCAGCAGTTACAACTGTGACCCTGGTCTCTGAGCCAAGGACATAATTTCAAGTTTAGGCAGAAGGGAAGAGGAGCTGCTTGACAAGAGCGTGAGCCTCTTTGAAACCGGGACTTAGACACCGGGTGAGGGCAGTTCTGGTTGAAGGTCAGTGGTGTCAACAAGGACAAGACAGGAAGAAGGACCAGAGAGACCTGTGTCATTTATTTTTCTCTTCCACAGTAATTCTCACAGCACTTTACTTGTGCTAAGTTCTTAAATCTTTGATGAACTGAATAAATATTTAAACTGATTAATTAGTAATTCATAAATGGTCTACAGTTTTTCATAATGTTGCAGAAAGTTCTCTGTTTCTGAGTTCCAGCACCTTACTTCCCTAATCTGATATTAATACCTTCCATGTAACTTATTTATGGGCACATCATCAGTTTGCTTAAGGGTGTACATCTAACATCTCCACTACGATGTCATTTCTAAAAATGTCTCCACATTTTTTCTTCATAATTAGTCTCCCAAACTAGGTCCACTAGACACCGGGCTGCCTTGCTGTAAGCCAGTGACCCGACCTGGAGGGCCGGGGAATCGGTTGCTGGGTGCACCATCCGTGGCAATGAGGCCCAGCCCTGGGAGTGAGACAGACGGCGACTCTCCAACAGTCCTCAGCTCGGCTTCAGAGGAACTGGGTCACTTGTGAATCGCACATCTTTTTATGTATCTCTGGTGTTCAAATTGATTAGTTAATTGTCCATAATTCTGGCATTGAACATTTGAGTACGCCAAGTTCAGATTCCCATAAAGGAATATTATTAATATAAAACTTTATAATCAATAAAATATTTGTATTAAACTACATTTATATATAAAATCTTTGAACAGATAAAAATACCTGTTGTAAGTCAAACATTTCAGAAGTATGTTCTATCTCAAAGAAATACATACTAGGAAGAAAAGAAAATTAAAATTTTGAAAACTGATCAAAAAAAGTAAGAAGCATAAAAATACTAGCTTTGGTTGCAAAGTTAGTATTCCCAAGTTGTCTGATGGAATTTTTAAAGGGTGCGATTACTGATATTAATATGTGGAACCAGTATTGACAATTATAAGACTTTGAAATAAAAGTAGAACAAATACAACTAACAATGGCTCCTTCAAGACGCTTTTATGCTCAAGAAGCACAATCTTACTTGACAGGTCTCCATTGAGGATCCTCTACATAACACAGCCCCAAACCGAAAATATTGTGCGAAGTTAGCTCAAACACCAAGGATGATAATGATGTTTAAAAGAAAGGAAAAATATCCTTTTTCACAATCTTGCTAGAATAGTCTCAGTTGAAAATATCTTCCATTCGCGTGATCACTTTGCTTGGTCTATGTCGGCAACGGTTCAGAAATGCTGGGGCGTTTATACCACCCCCACCCCCGGATCTCCACCGAGGGCAGCAGCGGGCACCTGGAGAGTCTCAGGGGCTGGGGCACCACCAGCCCACTCCCATCAGCCCATGCGCGGAGCTCCCCCGAGATGGGTGTTTTGCACTGTGCCCCTGAGCTTTCCCCCTGGGGACGCTGGCTCACCAGGACCCTCTGCTGCCTTCCCGTCCCTACTTCCTGACCAGCATTCCTTCCTTACCAAGTAAACTGCTGCACCCAAAGCCCTACACTAGGTTCCACTCCTGGGAGACCTCACATTAAAACTGTCTCACAACTTATTATCTGCAAAACCGTGGGACTCTCAGGAGGAAGAGAACGGCCTGGTATGACCAGACTCCAAAACACTGGCTGGGTTTCCAGACTCCAAAACACTGGACCCACTCACGTGTCTGTGCCTAGCTTCACTCTGTGTGCTGTGTACTCTCTAAAACACTATCTTTCTATCTATCTATCATTTCAGTCCATGGTAATGTTTACTTGTGAGGCACATGTGGGTGGTATTCATCCAAGACTACCTTCATTCAAGTTCAAGGTCCAGTTTGGGGGCCCTTTAGATAGCCATTTAGACAGGCTGCAAGACCTTCTGAGAATCGGCTGGCTTCTCGTTCACCTCTTAGGTCATGATCCTTCAGAGTCATATGGCAAAGTGGGGGAGGTTTATAACCCCACCATGGCAGCCTCTGAAATTGCACTGTTCTCATCTCGGTGTACTCATTTGAAATATGGTTTATCCTCTCCACCATTTCTCCTGGACCAGTGGACAGAAATTGCTCACTCCCTTAATAGGTATCGCTGTTACTAAGCTATTTTAAAAAGACATACTCTATCTCCCTAAATTTTCCTCATTGCGTTTGCTATTCCTAATTACCTAGTTGGCAGTTAGCAGATGATGGAGATCTAGAGATGTTATTTGAAGTCACTAGATTAGAAGGGGTTATGCGGGGAATGAAAATAAGTAAGAAGAGAGGGGGGTCCCAGAATTCAATGACCAGACACGGCGACTCGTGGAGGCCGGGTAGGAGAAAGAGCTAGTGAGCAAACATCAACCTCTGTCTTCAGAGTTTTGCTGTAAAGCAGATCAAGGCAACACATAGAGGGGGGTGTTGTCCTTTTGTTCTGTTTTTAGGAAGGCAGATGAGTCTGCGTGTCCTCTAATGTAAAAGGCCGACAGGGGAAATTCAGGGAAGCAGCAGAGAGAATGGGCAACTGTCAGAGGGGGGCCGTGGTCTCTCCAAGGCAAGTGGAAACAGGGCCCAACGCCCATCTGGAGAGACTGGGTGGACCACAGACAGTTCATTTGTAGAGCCAGGAAGGAAGGCCAAGCAAGGGAAGAGATGACGCTTGAAGTCAACTTTTGATGCTCCTGGAAGTTTTACGCATGAGAAATGATGTACTAAAAAGGGTAGAAGTACTAATGGCACAGAGCCGCCTCTTGGCCCTCACTACGGGGCCACTTGAAATGAACAATCGGAGACAAACAGTGAACTCACAAGGGCACAGGACAGGTACATCTGAGTAGAAAGTACAGATGTCCAACTAATGAGGAGAAGAGAGTTTGAGGCTGTGTTTTTTAGAATCATGGTCTGTAACATTGACCTTAGTACGACGTGACCTTCACCTCTGTGCTCAGTGTAGCAGAACCGAGCAGTATGTTCACCAGCGGAAAGCTGTAAATACATTTTGCTGTTCTGTTCGCATGGCAACTTCCTTAACTCAGTTAATTATTCTGCAAGAACACCCAAAGGAAATCATAAAGCATATTCTTGGAGCGCTCCTGTAACTTGTCAATTGAGAATCTAGATGGGAGTTAATTTAATGACTCGATGCAAGCTTTCCGGTGAATGCAAAATTTCAGTGAGATCTTGTTAACTGGGCCGGTGATGACGTCAGGCGCCCAGCATGGCCAGGCTATAGATGGTTGGATTGCTTACGGCCACAGAACTCAGCCTGACCCCACACTTGAAAAAATGCACGGGAGGCCACGCATAAACTCCACAAAAACCTGATGGGGGAACACTCCCACTAAAAATGGGAATGAAACCATATGTATGGTAACTGTAAATAAACTTGAGGGAGTATGAGGCAGCTACAGAGAAAAGACTATGAAAAAAGCTTCTAAGGGACATAAAATAAGAGCCATAAATGGAAAAACATATCACTGGATATATAATTTTTGTACTTCTAAGGTATATTGAACATAAAAAAGTTTACAGGTATAAAAATGAAAAGGAAAAGGGAAATAGAAGCCGTACTTGTTTAAAAGATCAGTAAGCAGGGATGGCAAGGCCTTCCCATCGGCTGCTGGGCGCCCGCACGGGGCACGCCAACCAGGGTTCGGTTTCCTGGTTTCCTTCTAGGAGGCAGCAGCTACCATTTAGGCTTTGGCTCTTCCATTAGAATGAAAGTTAAAAAAAACAACAACCCCCCCCCCCCAAATCTGCTGATCATAGGGCTACACAAATGTCTGTATCAGAGTGTGGCAGTAATTAAGTTATCTCTTCGATTTCTCTGTAGGGCATTCTAATTAGCATATATTTCCTTAATTTGTTGCAGTCACCAAGGACAATGCAATTGTTACTGTTATGTTTATTTTCTTGCTTGACAACAAATTATATTTGCTACTTTATTGCCTCAGAGTAAAAATGCATAAATGGTTATCCATAATCAATCTGTTGCAAAACCGGCTATAGGAAAATGAAGGGTTATTAAACCATCATCAAAACCTTGTTGGTTAATAAAGTTTATACTCTTTGTGGTGGAAGCGCCTGACCCATTTGCCTTTTCTTCAGAAGCAGAACCCCATTTTAACTGGCTTATCTATTTTTCTCCTTTGAAACCTGAGTGACTTGGACAAAGCTGACCTTGCCTCTAGCTCATGCCATGGGATAATAGGAACCAAATATAAAATAACAGAAACTGAACAAAATGCTACCATGTCTTTGGCCAGGGATTGGTTGAATTGCCCAGGGTTCAGCTACAGACTTGCACTTGTCAGCTAAACTGGCTTGATCAATCCAGGGGAACTTTCATTCCACAGTGATTGGAAAGATCTCTTCGTCTCTTTATGTGAGTTGCATCAAAAGTGTATCTGCATCACCCCTCCCTCAAAAAATAGACAATAAAGAATTTTAGCTAAAATAATATCTTGTCTATACCATAAAAATGTGCAAAATAATACTAGCAATATTTGTGGAATACTCTTACTGCACAATGGATTTTATGTGTATTATCTCTCTTAAGTGTTAATTAGGACAGAGAAGCCTAGAACGGTTCATAATTTGCCCAAAGTCACAACACTGGTAAGCTCAATATTTGGAATTCAAACATGTTCTTAGATAGCCAAGGCCGACGATATCTCTCACAGTCACAGGCGAGGAGAGTACTGATCGCCACGTAATACACATGCTCGTGGTTACAAATACAAATCACGTGGTTTGCACAAGCCAACTCCCACTCACACCCTGGTCTGCAGAGGTAGGGCAGACCACAGAGGCAGGAACTCCCAGCAGGACGAGTTCCCTGAGGCCCCAGCCACATCCTAGTCTTGGTTCTCTGTTCTCATAGGTCTTTGCTCTCCTGCCTAAGCCGGTGTATGTAGATTTTCTGGCTTTCTCAATCAAAACAAAACTTGGATCAGAAGTCACAGTTCACTCTGACAGGTCAAGTACCTGCAGGCACCAACAAAACCAGACTTGAAATTGACCCAGATGGCGTTACCTACCTTGGGCATGCAGACTACTAGGTGGCCTGTGGTCTGAGACCTTTTAGCAGAGCTGCTATCAGGCTGGACTTCTGCCGGGAGGACCAGCTGAAAGGGCTGAAGATGAAGAGGGCGTGTCACGGAGTGTGGGAGCATCTTACGTGAGGGAGTAGTTACTTCAAGAGATACTTTCATTACATTTTAAGATCCATCATTCAATTTCCTAAAATGTGCTTAAACTTACTAGAAAAAATAATAAATGGGCTATGCTTGATATGCATGAACTATTTCACCTGTTTTAACGAACAGTCTAAAGAACAATCATTGATCACACACAATGCAACACTCACTGACCCGTTTACGTCCACACGGCTGACAAAGGATTCGTAGGTAAATGCCACTGTTACAAAACATAAACATATTTCCATTTCAAAGCCTTCAAGCTACCTCACATGAATGCTTAGAATTAGCAAAAACTACTATTTCAAAAATGATGAAATTACAGTTACTATAAATGAAAGCACTGACAATTTCAATTTAAAAGAGGGGAGGGGTGGACGGACTGAGCAAAAAGCAGAAAGGACTCACGGACACGGACGACAGTGTGGTGATTGCGGTGGGTGGGGCAGGGGGTACAAAGGGACTAAATGGTAGTGGGAAAAAATAGAATAAAATAAGTAAAATAAAACTGGGATATTACTTAAATCCAATTTCAAGCACGGGCTACAACATACATAATAGCTTGAGAAAAAGTACCCACGCAATAGACGCAGGTTAAAATGATTAATTTCAGCAAGTGGCACAGCGGTCAGCAACCATGGCCGATGAGCAGCGCTCCCGCCACATAAAATCGTGTGCCCCCAAACAGCTCTCTGACTGGGCTTCCCCTTTCCAGTCTAAGATTACTTGAAACAATGTTCAGGCAGCCTAGCTTAGTCCAAGGTGTCGTGGCTTCAGAAGTCGTGAGGGTGTGGGTTGCACCTACCTTTCCTTTGACCATTACCCGCACGTACGTTGGCTGCACGTCAACGTTGATTAAAGAGGTATCCATATACCTTGAAAATCCAACATATTACACATAAGAAATCTTGTGATTTTTCAAAAACATTAAGTGTGCAAGTTCATTTACAAATACAAACTCACACATATGGGACCTACCATTGTAAATGCAGAGTTTTCCATGCTAAACAGGTCTTAAGAAATTAGCCTTGAGTTAAAGCCTCAGACCAAAGGAAATTTGGTACATCAGCGATTTCATTTTTAGACCTGCCAGCGCACTTGGCATTGAGTGCCCCTCACCCAAAAACATCAGAGGCCTGAGACACCAGAGGTTTGCAAAAAACACAGAATGACATGTTTTTTCATGAATATTTTATTTTAGGCCCCTCAGACCGACCTGAACAGCCGGGACTGCTGACTGAACTCTGTGGGGGTGGGGCGGGGAGGGGGGTCCCACCCCCAGCTCCTGCTTCCTCCGTGGCTCTCCACCCACTGCTGCTGCCCTGATGCCATGCCCCCTGGGAAGGCACACCCTGCAGCGAGAGCGAAGCCGCCTCTGGGGCAGTGTCCCCAGGATCAGGTGGCCAGTGACTCTCCTCCCTTCCCGAACAAATGAAACATGCAGATCTCACCTCCCTCCTTTAGCCAAATAGCCATTATCACACATTTTTAATAGCGATTATGAACATTAGAAAATGCAGTGATGATTCAAAAATCGGAAACATCCAGCAGGTAGGTGACCCTAGGGTTCCAGGCACGGGCTTCAGTCACACAGTCCTGTGACAAGGACTCCACACCTTCCTGCTTTATTACCTTGCACTATGTTCTTTTACCTCTCGAAGCCTCAGTTTCCTCCTCTGTGAAATGGGCATATGAATAGTGCCTATTCCCTTAGATTGCTATGAAGACACATGCATGGTGCCTAGTACACAGTTAGTGTTTATAAAGCACCATTCAGTTGTATTTAGTAAAAATTACAACATTAGCCCCAACTGGTGTGACTCACTTGGTTGGTATCATCCCACAAAGTGAAGGGTTGCCGGTTCAACTCCCGGTCAGGGCATGTGCCTGGGTTGCAGATTTGGTTCCCAGTCAGGGCATGTGTGAGAGGCAACCAATGGATATTTCTCTCTCACATTAACATGTCTCTCCCTTTCCTTCTCCCTCCCTTTCCCTCTAAAAATAAATGACATCTTTTTAAAGTTTATGATAATAAGGAATAGCACCAAGGTCTCCTGAAATGTCATGTGTAGTATCTACCACACGAATGGATGACATGTTCTTTTCCATGCTCAGGGCCTCCTGAGGTGCTCACCTGTGCCCCCCCCAACCGCCCCCCACGAGATCTCTGCAGGCCTTTCCTTCCCTGAAAACAACCTCCTGCCGTGCTGCACAGACCTCACCACTGCTTTCTCCTCCTCATCTTTTCAGGGCCCGCCCTGCTGACTTTCCTGACCACACCCCCCGTGACAAACTACACACACTGTCCTTCCCTGTCCCCAGCCTCTGTCCCTCTCCCACAGGGCACTCTTCTCCTGCTGTGAGGACTTACTGTTTGCCTGCCTGCTGACTGTCTGTCTGCCCCGCTGGGCCTCAAGCTACAGGAGAGTGGTGACTGTATTTAGGACCAGCCAGATATGGTCTCCCAGTGCCTGCCACATAGTAGGTATTCTATTGGTATTCATTGAATGAAGGCAGGCAGGATACGCGAATGAATGAGTGAACCTCATGAGTGCGGCCACAATGAAGATAACAAGGGATTTTAGTTTCACTGGTTTAGAAGCATCATGGGAATGGAAGGATTTCACTACTAGACAAGGAGACATGTCCCTGCTCCTTAAAAATGCACACACACGGGGGTGGGGGAAGTTTTCCTTTAAAAATTGAAGGTGAGGCAGTCAACAAAGCTAAAAAGAGAAAAAACTGCACATTCATTAAACTCCAGGAATAAGGCCTAAAAGTGGAAAGGCCCAAAAAAGATGTACCAGAGAATGTTTAACTGGAGAAACAGTGAGGGGGCAGCTTGGGGAGCTGGAGGAACAGCGGGCAGGGAGCCGGAGGCGAAGGGCTGGGAGCTCCTTCAAGGCAGGTCAGGCGACCGGGCCGCACAGGGTTAGGGGGCAGGCTGGAGGATTGACAGGTACATGGGAGAGGCAGCTGAGGTGCAGAAGAAGGGACCACACCAAGAACTAGCCCCTATTCACAACAGCCAAGGGGGGAAACCACCCAGATGCCCATCGACTGGTGAGTGAGTGGCTGAATGTGGTATATCCGCACAGTGGAATATTAGCCAGCCACGAAAAGGAGGAGATTCTGACAGGTGCTATGGCACAAATGAAGCCTAAGACATCCCGCTATGTGAAAGAAGCCAGACACAGAGGTCACATGTGGTTCAATGCACATTAAGTGTCTGCGGGGGGCAAATCTATGGAGACAGAAGGCAGATTAGGGGTTGTCAGGGAAAGAGGAAGCAAGGAGTGACTACTTAACATTTTGGGGCTTCCTTTCCAGGCAATGAAAACTTCCTGCAAGGAGACAGTAGTAATGGTTGCACAACATGTAACTTTATTAAATTTCACTGAGTTACACACTTGAAATGGTGGCACTGATAAATTTTAATTTATGTATTTTACCACAGTTAAGAAAAAACAGTTGGAACTAAGCCTGGGGGTGCATGTGCTGGCTTCTCCAATTCCTCTCTTCACTTTGACAAGACTCTCTCTCTGAAAAACTTTCCCTTCCTGGGTAATTCCAGGATAACAATCCCTCCTGCTTCACTGGGTTATGAAAGATTAAATAAAATAGAGCATGTAAAACAGTCCTCAAACCGAGAAAAGCCTTTATTATAACTCATGCATACAAATGCTCACTGGTCCCTATCATCAGTATCCATCCCTCCACACCTCCATCCCCCAGCCATTCCTCTGCTTACTGAGTTCCTACCAGGGGCCAGGAACTGTTTTAGGTGCTGGAGATATCAGGAGGGAGGAACAAACAAGCAAAACAAAGTTCTTGCCTTGACCAAAATTTTTAAAAATACAAGTGAATTCTAAAAGCCCGGGGTGGGGGCAGGGGCGTAGCGAGAAGTGTTGGGAGAGTGGTAGGTGCTGCTTTGTATCAAACCAAGTTTCATTTCAAAAGGTTTCACACCTCAAGAGACCGCCCCTGAGAATGAAAAGGCGGAAATGCCATTAAATACATGCACAATAAAATGCCTTTACCTGTACACAGCCAGGTCCAGGATGATCTGGTTACGTTTTTCATCCTCTTTCAAAGAGAAATCAAGTCTAAGGAATAATCCATTTCGGGGGAAAAAGACAAAAAGGAAAAAGATGATGTCATTAGCAATATTTTACAAAACACCCTCATCCCACTATCAAAAGTAAATTTCATTGTAATTATATAATAATTTCCAATGAACAATAGGATGTCTATGTTAATTTAAAAATGTCAACAGGAATCTGTAGTATATTCATAAACTATTTGTTGGCACTGTGTAAATGTGAGAATCTTAAGGTAAATTACAACAAACAAAAGAGCGTTGGTGCAGAGATGGGGACATCTGGTGGTTAAAGTCGTCTTTTCCACATTGTTGGAGCTGCTAGGAGCAAATTCAACACTGCAAATAGTATGGAGAACTAAACGCTGTACTTCTCTCCCCTTGTCCAATATTCTGTTTCTGAAGTTTTAAACAGCCTCGGCTCCTTGTTCCTCACCATCTTTTCTCTTCTCCTTTCATCGCTGACCTTCCCATCACCTTGGGAAATGCTGAAGCACTGCCCGTGGTTTATCATCTGCATCTCGCAGATGAAGAGACAGAGGCTCAGAGAAGCTGCGGTGGCTGCAAAAGAGGCCACAGGAGCCTGGAGAGGCAGGATTTGAAAGCCCCAAGTCTTTCGACTCCACCCTGAGGCTGAGTCCTAGGGGTAACTTCCACACTGTTCAGAATGACTATTTCAGAATTACTCGGTCAAATTTTATTTTGAGCACTTCACTTATCACATTACTCTGTAAAACACATAACCCAACCATACTGAAGAATATAAGCTAAACATATTCTGCCTTTCAGCAGGATGTCTGCTTCTGGCTGTCACTGTCCTTGATTTCAACAGTCCAGCTGTGCAAAACTTCAGTGGCTCAAATGACCTACGCATGTTTTATCTCATTTCAGGAGCTGTTTTACACGCTGGCCCCTTGCCTCCATTGCTACTCCCCAATTTTCCAGCCAGGCGACATAAACCCTCCCTTCATACATCACTTGCAAGGTCATTTCAGAGAGGTTTTCTACCGCAGAGATTCCCTTCATTCCCCACTACCTGCTCCCCTTTTCTCACTAGGAATAGGACCCCTGGTTTTAACTAGGAACATGGCTCTGCAGAATAAAGACTACATTTTCCAGCATCCCTTTCAGCTAGATGAGGTCATATGATTTGGTTCTATAAAGGAAAGTGTTATATGGCAATTTCCAGGAATTTTCCTCAAGAGAGTTGCTGTGTGTCCTTCCCTCTCTTCCTCCTTCATTACTCAACGGAGTAGAAGAGATTACAGGAGGCCAAGAGAGGGAGGAACCACAGAAACTGCTTAACACGCTATTGTCATTGTCCAGGTCTTGCTGACAATGCATAAGCTCCAGAGGGCACAGTGGATGGGGCTGGGGGGGGGGCAGTCTAAGAGGGGAAAGAGAATGAATTCGATTAGAAGGTGTACAGAGTCATGTGGAAATAAGACTCTCGCTGGTGACAGATGACCCAGGAGGGTTGGGAGGGATAACCACAGCACGACAGACATGGGTGGTAGAGGGGACAGGTAATCAGGGCATCATAGAATCCTCCTAACAGTATAGGTTTTAGGCGCAGGTAAAGTGCTGGGTGTGGTGGGAGAAATGGTGGTCTCACTAGGGGCCCAGAGAGCTCTAGGGGTCTCCTAAGCCCTGTGAGAGTTGATTTTTAATCTCCATGAGGAAGGGACCTGTCGTACTCACTGCTGTGACACCAGTGCCCAGCATCATGGCTTGTGCCGCACTCATGCCTGCTGGATGAAGAAGGTCTATGGGATGGGGGGCGAGGGGGAGGTTGTAACCTTGACTGTGGACATCACTACAGCTGGGCTAGCATGACCAAGTCAGACACACCACCTATCAGCTATGTGATCTAGGGCAAGTCACTTCACCTCTCCCAGGCTCTGGCTTTGGACCTATGGAAAAGAAAGACAACCTGTCATGTAGGATTGCCACACAGAAGAAATGAGTAACGCCTGGCAATCCTTCAGGATGGCACCTCTATCATGGTAATGGCTAGCAAACCAGTGATGAAAGTACACAGGGTTTGAGTAATACAATGAGGCAAACAAGATTTAGACCACGGGCTTTTTGGTCTGTATTTTGGCTACAAAAGGCCTTTATAGCTGGCTTTCTACTTTCAAACTTTAAGATAGCCAGAGAGGGTAGATCATGTATTATCATACTTGAGAATTTCCAGTTTGAATATTTTTTTTCTTTCTCATTAACTTCATGGAGATATTTATATTGATTTTTCCCCTTAGCTCTCGGATGCTTTGAGGATGTGTTCCAGGGTATAAAGTCGAAGGAAAGGAGATGTGTCAATATTCTCAGCCAGCTTGTTCATGGCAGAGTTTTAAAAATTGATACACACAGCAATAACACACTGGCAATTCTCAGGCATGAAACTGTAGACAGTCTGGAGTCTCAGGCCATGCATGAATACCAAGGACTTCTATATGTCAAGGTCATTTTCTGGGCACCAAGAAAACCAAGTGTGACATTATGCACCTGAAAACATAATGAACACTTTGCTTTCGGACGTGCACAAATGTCATTCTTACTAGGCATGGAGCTTGCGAGGGAGGTCAGGAGGTCAGACATACCCTCCGCAGGCACGCCTGTCATCACAATGACAACTCCACAGAGTTAGCGCCTGCAGAGTCCCCGGCCTCACGTACTTGGGCTCATTGACGTTCAGGGCTCGCCCGTCTTCCGTGATCAAAGTCCTGGGTGCTTTCACTTTCTTCTTCTTTGCACTTCAGATTAGGGGTGGGTGAGAACACGGGGCGGAGGGAAGAGGGGAAAACAAACAAGGAGAATATAAAAGTAATTGATATTTTTTGAGAAACAGTTCAGGAAAAATTAATCAGATATTTGAGAACATGTCAACAATTTACTGTTAGGAAGTCCATTCCATGCTGGAAATCGACAAAGCCAATGTCTGTGTGGTCGTATCTACATCTGGGACCGAGACAATTTGCCAGATGATTTAATGGGTGGGAGGGGGAGTGTTTTTCATGAAATACCCATTAATATTCAAATAGGTCTATTTTATGCATGACTTACCCAGATCACTGTCAATTCTCCATTTGTGTATGTAGCTTCTGCTTTAGTTAAAATTGCAATTTTTAAAATGCCAAGTAGCATCCATTTTATAGAAATGAAAACACCAGGCCACGAGGGCCTGTGTAAGGGGAGGTCTAACCTCTGCACCACCTGTGGTGGCCAAGCCTGGACGGGGCCCAGATGCCAGCGGCGGAGTGACTCAGCCAGTGGCAGGCTTGTCCTGCCAGGAGGGGGTATTGTGTTGCGGTTAGAAATGTGCTCGCTTTTTACCTACCGATATAAAAACTGACAGGAAAGTGTGAATGATGTGTTTAGTGAGAACAAATGTACCAAACAGAAGTCCATTTTCACTTTTTAAACTAAGACTCCAAATCCCACATTTGCAGAAATAATCTGTTCAATCGTAGAGGGCAGAGGACCTTCTGGTGGGCTTGACCCGAGGCCGTAACACTCACTGTGTTGACGGCGCAAGGACAGGAGGCAAAGAAATGCAGCAAAGAGGGAAGGATTCATGGATAACGTGGAAAAATGGGAGATGTGAGTTCTCTACATTGAAAATATTACTAAAATATATGAAAATTAGAATAGGCATGTATCAGATGGAAGAATAGGAGATCAGACAGACAACTTTGTTTAGATAACAAAATTGTAGGCAATTCTTTGCCTTGGATTTCTATTTTTCTTTCTTCAATTTTATTTTTCAACCATGGTTTATATTCGACATTATTTTACATTAGATTCAAGTGTACAGCATAGCGGTCAGACAACTGTATACTTTACAAAGTGTTCTCCCCAATATTTCCAGTACACAGCCAGCACCATACATAGTTTCTACAACATTATTGTTCTTTTAGTATTGATTTTATGTCAGTTAACTTTATTTTAAAACATAAATTTATTCAAACTTTTCTGCCTCTTACACTGGGTCCCCCGGTCCAGTAAGTTGATATCCCCATGAACTATTTTATTCTCTAGGAGCCAGGACGATTAACGCCCGTCCACAAAGCACAGACAACTCCAGAACCCGGGGGTGTGGGTGGAATGCTGCGTGCGCCCTGCACAGAGTGGCTGGGCTTTCATTCACATCAGCCATTCTTTCCTTAGGCTGTTGGAGAAAGAAAAATCTCTCCATCTCTCAGGCTCAACAAAATGTCACTTATATATATCATATTATATATGTACATGTACATATATATGTGTACATATATATCAGAAATACAGTACTTATTCAATAAACCTGCGGAATTTTCATTTCAAAGAGTCTTGGAGCCAGCAAAGCACTATTATGTTTATTGGCCCGTCTGATTCTCTTGACAATACAGGGGGAGGTAAGGCAGGGGTGTGAGTCCCTGTTTAATGGGTGAGGGAACAGACGAGGTGCAGCTAAGTACGAGCCAAAGCCATGCCAAGCAAGCAGCAGAGTGGCCACGTGGACCCACGGCCTCCGACGTGATGCTATGCTCTTCCCAACCACTGACTGGCCTCTCGGTACACAAACCGCCAAATTTTATAAACAAGTGCTTTGGACAAAAATCCTACTCTCGTTTTTGCATCTCCCTGACTATCTCATTAATAAAGAAAATGTTACGAAAGCAGCAGAGATTGCTAATTGCTTTGCTACCCTTCTGGTTTCTTACTATATTTCAGAGCTAATTGATCGCATTCCCAAGCTCATGAATTTTAAGTATTCCCGTAAGTGATACATTTTACGCAGTAGACTTAAGCAGCGATGTGAAGTGGAATGATGCAGAGCCTATCTCTTAAAAAGCTGCTCTGAAAATAATAGCTTAAGCATTCTAGCTGCTAACAAATTATATCTAAATAATTTGAAAGTGAAAGCTTACCATTAAATGTCCAAGAGAGTTGTATTAGGAGAAAATATAGCATCTAATGAAACTAATTACTGATTTTGCAAATTAAAAGGAACTCATTCATCCCACAAAGTGGCCCTGTCCCTAGTCCCGTGATGGCTTGTATCTCTAACCCAGTCCTGCTCTGACTCCACACATTTAAAGTGGTTACAAAACCAAAGACATACAAACAAAACCCTACCCAAAATGCCATTGATTCGAGGTATTCTAAAGAAGGTCATTTGGTAGTAATACATGTTAGTGCATACAGTTCAACAAAAAACGGAACTTAAAAAAAAGCGAAGCTTACATGTGATGGCTAACAAAGGCTGAACACAGATCTCGAGTCAAAGGGACGTGCAACCATAAAAATACAGTCTCCAAAAGAGCGTTAGCTCACTCTCGGCAACAGGGAAACAATAGAATACCTTAATTTTTCCTGGTCTTTTCGTTGTTTCTCCATATGCCTCAGAGTTTCCAGTCTAGACTCGGGAGTGAACAGAGAGGGTTTATTCCAGAATTCCAGGTCATCTTCACTGTCACCTAACTTCTTGGTTGGGTCCCCGCCTTGCGCTTCTGGTGCCTGGAGGTGACCTTTGCTCTCTGCAGAAGTCGGGCTAGGAAAGGACCAAAAGACACCCAGCAGGTAAGGTGGCTGTGTGAGCTTCATCCTTAGGGCGGCCCCTGAAACATCACACCCATTTTCCTTGTGTTACCTTCCTACCCCAACCAGACGGGTCTGAACCAGGGCTTACCCGAACCGGGCTGGAGGGGCTACTGCTGAGCACAGGGCAGGCCCTCCTCATCTGGCACCAGGAGGGCGGGTGCAGAAGTCTGATGCAAGCGCTCACACCCAGGCCCATGGGAATCACTGGGGAGCTTTATAAAAAGCGCAGATTCTCGGGCTCCCACAACAGAGTCTAGTTCAGTAGATTTGCAGTGAGGCCCAGCAATCTGTGTTTTATAGTATTTTGCAGGAGGCTCCAATGAGCAGACAAGCTACAGGGCTGCTCGGCCTTGGCAATCACCCGCTCTCCAGAACTGCACCCCTCAACCTGACCCTCCCAGAGCATCTTTCTAACAGGAAAACTAGGTCATGTGATTTCCAGGTTCTCTAGCTCCGAACTTCCCGAGTGGGACATGTGAGGTCCCCATGGAACGACCTCTACTTCTCGTGGATAACTTGAGTTTGTAGTTTTATGGGGTAAGACTACCATGCTTTCTTTTTCTTTTAATATTTTATTTATTTATCTCTAGAGGGGAAGGGAAGGAGAGAGGGAGAGAAACATCAATGTATGGTTGCCTCTTGTGAGTCCCCCGCCGGGAACTGGCCTGCAACCCAGGCATGTGCCCTGACTGGGAATCAAACCGCGATCGTGTGGTTCGCAGGCCCGTGCTCAATCCACCTAGCTATACCAGCCAGGGCCATGCTTTCTTTTTTATTCATGTTTTGTGGACTGTCA
This sequence comes from Sturnira hondurensis, assembly GCF_014824575.4. Taxonomy (NCBI): domain Eukaryota; kingdom Metazoa; phylum Chordata; class Mammalia; order Chiroptera; family Phyllostomidae; genus Sturnira; species Sturnira hondurensis. The sequence goes on from NW_028079044.1 coordinate 48,473,715, forward strand.
GCAAATTAAAGGATACCTCTAAATGGGATCAGGTCAGTATTTTATGAGATACTGAATGTCTGTTCAATACGGACTCAAGAAATTTTTATGGAGCATCTTCTGTGTGCCAGGCACCAGAGACACAAGCCCAGTCAAGACAGACAAGGACCCTGCCTTGGGAGAGTGTGTTCTAGCCGAGAGAAATTGAGCGTGGCCCCACAGGACACAGGGACAGCCTTGTTTCTTCTTGACAGGAGAGCCGCCCCTAGTCCCCGACCCTGACTCCGTCAGTGACTCACTGTTTCAGTGAGTCCCCTCCAGAATGAGGAGGTTCTGAAAGGGCTGACGCCCGAGGGACAGCCAGTCCCAGGGGGGAACAAGCGGGCACCTGTAAGAAACCCAACTGGATGCTTCTACCAAAATGTGCAGAACAAATCATCTTAGGCTTCTGTAAATTTTTGTAAACCAAGAATAGAAAGTGGTCCCAACACAATGTATCTGCCTATTATAACTCTGATGCAAAACACCAGGGAAAATACAATGAAAAAGGGAGATGATAACATAAACATATTTGTGAACATAGGTTAAATAGTATTTAAAACACTAGCAAAATGGATGCAGCAATGCATTAAAAATATATCATGGGCCCTGGCTGGTGTGGTTCAGTGGACTGAACACCAGCTTGTGAAGCAAAGGGTTGCTGGTTCGATTCCCAGTCAGGGCATGTGCCTGGGTTGCAGGCCAGGTCCCCAGGAGGGGACATATGAGAGGCAACCACACATTGATGTTTCTCTCCCACTCTTTCTCCTTCCCTTCCCCCTCTCTAAAATATATATATACACATATAATGGACAAAGTGAGTTTATTTTAGAAATTCAAGAATGGCTAACTATTGGAAAAGCTATTAATGTGATTCCACTCGTTAACAGAAAACATGGTTATCTCAATTGATGCACGAAAAGCATCCAGTGAAAGCCAGACTCTGCGACGATGAAGGCTCTTCACCAACTTGGAATGAAAGAAAACTTAACCCTACCAAAACCTCACAGCAAACATAATATTTAATGGTAAACTTCGGGAGCGTTCTTCTTAAAGTCAGGAAGAGGAACCAACACCAGTCTTACTGCTGATACTCTGCCCCACTCTTGAGGCTCAGCAAACATCCTAAAGAAAACAAAGAGCAGTGCTGGCTGGTGCAGCTCAGTGGATTGAGCACTGGCCTGAAAAGCAAAAGGTCACCAGTTTGATTCCCAGTCAAGGCACGTGCCTGTGTTGTGGGCCAGGTCCCTGGTTGGGGGGTGTGCGAGAGGCAACCACACATTGAAAATACAATGCCTTTCTCCTTCCCTTCCCTTTTTTCTAAAAATAAATTAAAATCTTAAAAATACATAGGGCAGAGGTAGAAAGATTGGAAAAAAATAAGTTGCTATTTATAAAAAAAATGTTTTTCTTCCTAGAAAAGGCAGGATAATCTCCTGACAAATTATCACATCTTTTTAAAAAGTCCATCCAGATAGTTTAACACAATATCAGTATGCAAAAATCATTTGTCTTTTTATACATCAGCAAGAACCAATTACAAGTTTCTTCTTAAAATCCCATTCTATAAGATACTTAAAAATAAGTCTAATGAAATGTGATGTGAGATCTTTATCGAGAAAATTACAAAACTTTACTGAAGGACTCAAAAGGTCTAAATAAATAGAGAGCCATTCTAAAAAGTTCAGCATGAAAAGAACCAATGTCGTGAAGATGTCAACTTTCCCCTAATTAATGTATAAGTTAAATGCAATTCCAATCAAAATTACACTGGGGATTTAGGGGATTTTGAATAGCAGAGTCTAAAATTCTAAAGAAGAAGAAGAATTTAAGAAGAGCCAAAGTAGTTTTGAAGACTGAGACTATCTCCTACCAAATACCAAGGTTTAGCATAAAGGAACAGGGATTCAGACCCTGTGAAGGGGCTCCCTTGGAAAGGTCTGAGAGGCCAGAGTGGGCCCACGAGCCCACAAGCAGGGGTGCGTGGTGAGGGCAGGGTCACGGGTCGGTGGGGTCAGGACCGCACCTGAGCAGCTGGTGCAGACAGGCAGCTACCCGTCTGGGAAATGACTAGTACCCCACACTGCAGTGCGAAGCTGATTCCAGACAGACATGCTGAGGAGGCAAAGAATTTCGTAAACAAGACGACAGAGGACAAAAATAAGGTCAGCTACATGGATATTTTTGAATTCTATTAAGGAGAATCACTTATTAAAATTAAGAAGTCACATATTGGGAAAAGATAGTTACAAAGCATATAACCACCAAAGAAACTGCATTCAGAACGCAGAAGAACTGTAAGTCAATGAGAAAAAAAACTCACAGCTGATTTAAAATAGGCAGAGAACCTGAGCAGAACCAAAACAGAAGAAAGCTAAATAGCCAATAAACATATAGGAAGATATTTGAGATATTCAACTCACTTGTAATTCTACATATTCGAATTAAGTATAAAGTGCTGCAAATAACCGCCTTGATTGGCTGATGTTTTTAAATCTCACATTATCTAGTACTGGCAAAGATTATATGTGTATAAGTTAATACGCTTTCAAAAACAATTGGTAATTAATGCATATAAACTTGAAAAGATGCTCCTAATTGATGATGTGGCAACATCATCGCCAACATCCTGGAGAAGCCTTGACCCCTGCACAAGGGGGCGTGTGCAGCATCGGGTGGAAAAACGAAAGAGGCAGAACAACCCGACAGCCACCCGGAGGATGACAGGCTGGTCTTCAGCGGGCAACCAGCCCCAGGGAGGGCTGCACATGATGTCCGGGCCGGTGCGCCCTCTGAGTGGTCAGGACCAGTGAGTCACTAGCTGTCAGGTGCTTTCCGTATCACCTGTGGGGTGCACTGTGCTTTATTCACCCAGCGGAGTGTTAGTCCCCAGTCAGAACAAAGGGACTAGTTCCACGTGTCTTCATATGCTTAAATCTCAGAAACACAACGTTGAATGAAAATCAGATCAGTAGAAAGACAATCATTCACGCTAAAAAACACACACACCAAACCTCACCTGTGTAAGGAGGCATAATCACCTCGTAAATATATAAGATCGGGGTGGGAGCGGCACACTCGGATGTGTACTGTCTGCAGGGCAGATGCCACTGTGGACCACAAGGAGGACAGGGTGTGGGAGGAACCCTCGGGTGGGGCGGGGGGGGGGGGGCTTCTGCTCTGTCAGTGATATTCTATTTCTTATTTTAAAAGAGATCAGCCCTGGCTGGTGTGGCTCTGGCTCCAGCTAATGACTGAGTGCCGGCCTGCGAAACAAAGGGTCACTGGTTCGATTCCTAGTCCCGGCTCGTGTCTGGGTTGCTGCCCAGGTCCCCAGTAGGGGGCGTGCAAGAGGCAACCACACACTGATGTTTCTCTCCCTCTCTTTCTCCCTCTCACTAAAAATAAATACATAAATAAAATCTTTAAAAAAGAGAGATCAAAGCAAACATGCAAACAATTGACATTTATTAAGTCTGCATGATGGAATTATAGCTGCCTAATATTTTAATATTTACTTATGTCTGAAAATTTTATAATCATTATTTTCTGAAGCCTAAGAGATTCTGTTATCAAAATATTTAAAGCTTTTTACTGTATAGAATCAAATCAACTGACTATAGTTGCAATTCACCTGAACAAGAATAATTCATGCTTGTAAAAAAGACCAATTAAAGGCTTATTAATCACATTAAAATGTATTCATTATGTAATTCACAAAATAGAATATTTTATGATGCAATCAAAACTAAGCAATTGATAATAATGTGATTTGCATTTGACTTATCTAAAATACCCCTACTCTACAAGCCAAAGTCTAACGCACCTGCTAATTTATCTCTGCTGTGCATCTTTCAGGCAGATTCTGTCTGAGGATAAGTTTAGATGCAAACGTAAATTGTTAGTTTGGAAATGCTCTATTTTCAAAGGGAAGAAAGCCTTGAGGGATCATCACAAACAGTGGGATGCTCACAGCCTCCCCCCGAAATTCACATAATAACGTATTCTTCACATTCATCGTCTGGAATGCAAACGACGCTGTGAACACCTTGGGAAAAGAATGTGGTCAGCTGCCCCTAATAGAAGATAGCGTGAAAGTAAACTGATAATTTACATACAGAGCGGCACGGATGCCTGTGTCCCAGCACCTGTCAAAGTCCGGGCGACTTCCCTCCTCCTCGTGTTCATGCTCTTCTTGAAGCTTCCTCTGAGCCTCTTTCTTGTCTTTGGCTCGTTTGAGGCAGTAAGCTCTCTCCTGCTCTCTGATTTGCCGTTCAATTTCTGGAAAGTTCTGTAACGCCTGAATCCTTTCAGAACGTTCTATTTCTTTACCATCCAACCACTTGAATAAAAAACAACCAACACAAAGCAATTATTCAAGAGCTGTGATTTGAACTGGCCCCAAGGTGACATTGATTGGAATATTTAAACTTAGAAATAATAAATAATGCACCATAGTGATATGGGAGACATCAGACACTCTGATCTAAGTCAATGTTTATTTCGCACAATTGACACAGATTATAAATGGTCTCTGATAAGTAGGTCTTCTGTGGAAACCGATGACTAATGACGAGCTCTCCAAATGCAAGTATATTAATTCTGTAAGTACTCATTGTATCAAGGATTTCGATGCCCCAGGTCAAACCGTAGCTCCAAAGTATAATAATGACCCTTCCCAAATGCTCTCTGCAAGAAAGGGCCTTATACTGTACATCACATGAAATTTCGCTCTAATACGTATGACCTCACGTTCTACCCCCTCCAGGAGAGGTCACCGACTGAGTGGGCTATTAATTGTTATGGTCCCTGTTGACACTGGTATTTTCATAGTGATTTTCCAAGTTGAAATAGACAAAGGAAACACCAACCCAAAACCTATAGCTTCAAAGCTACCAGTTTAAAGATACCCTTCTCTTTACCCAGCTCGGGTCTGCACACAGAGGGGAGGTATTTAGGAAGGTGTGGTCGGGTGAAACACGCCCCTCCTCCCAAGAATAGACAAGTTCTAACTTTACACCGAAAAAGGGACTTCGTAGACATGATTAAATTGAGGGTTTGGAGACGGGGAGATTAGGCAGATTGCCTGAGGGGGCCCAGTGTAATCCAGAGAGTCCTTCCGAGGAAAAGAAAGAAGAAGGCGGAAGTGTCAGGGTCAGAGTTAGGGAGAGATCAGAAGGCGCTTCACTGCTGGCTTTGAAGAAGAAGGGCAGGCCCAGGATCTCAAAACCGCAGGCACCGCGCAGAAGCTGAAACACACAGGGAAACAGACCCCCTCTGCAGCCTGCTGAGGAACGCAGCCCTGTGGACACCGCTGTTTTAGGCTCCTGACACCTACAATCTAAGAGCATCAGTCTGTGTTGTCTGAAGCCACCGAGTTTGCAGTAACTCTTCACCCGAGCAATAGGAAACTAATACAAAAGGAAAAAGCACACCCAGAGGCCGAAGCAAAATAGGAAAGCATGATCCGTCACATGCCTTGTGTTGTCTTTCATAGAAAATAGTCTAGTGTCCAGTTTTCCCTTAATAGCTATTTCCGAAACACAGTCCTAAAGCTGAGCTTCAGCATGGAGAGCTGGAGAGACGGGGCACGTTGTCCGAAGAACGGAGGGCGTCGTAAAGCTGTTTCTTCCACATCCTCCAAGGAAAGATCCGACTCACTACTACCTACTCCTTCAGGGGATAAGTGATCGTGGTCCAAGTACTTAGCCCCCTCCTTTTTAAATTAACCCAATTCAACCTAACATTAAGATCTAAACGGTTTGACAAATTCTGAATATATATAATTTCTTCCATTGGCATTTTGACAAATACTGGGAAGCAAAGATACTCACTTGTATCTGGGACACAAGGATCTAAGGATGTACCTTAAAATACACGTGTGTATGTGTACTGTGTGTGTGTACCTTCTACTTCAGGTTAAGTAAATACTGATCTAATCCAGACCTCCTATTTAAAAAAGATTATGATAAATGAACCCCCATCACTACACAAATGGGAACCAGAAAAGCTCATATTGGAAACTAGTAACAAATTTGAGACTGTGCCACACGTCTGCCAGTCCCTGTCCCAGGGGTCTTCCCACTGGATCTCAACTTATTTAACAACTTCCGTTAGGTGGTCTTTGAAACCGGCCGAGTTTCCACGAAGCCCAAACCACACGTGAGTGTAGACAGCCTTGTGAAGTGACGGATGAAGTTTTAAGTTGCGCATCATAATACGCATGTCTTGGTCTTTACTAGGGTTCCTGAAACGCAGAGGCAGAGTATCCACGTTTATTGATGACCACTGAACATATAAGCTATGGCAAGGAGAAAAAGAAACAAAGATTTATTGAAAGCCTCAAGGAACTCTTTCAAAGGAAGAGCTATTGTCCCATTACAGATTAGGAAAATGAGGCATTTGGCTCATAGCTGGTGGGGACCAAAGTCACGCCCTGCTCTGCCTGCTGCCCAACTTCACCCACCCTGTTACCGTGTCCATTTGCTACCTGGACTGGCTCGGCCACTCGAAGAGGGTGCTTGGGAAGGGCTGAATCTCCTCGCGCCTCTTCCTCGTGTCTGTCTAAATAACTACTTCTTTGTTATGAGTTAAATTGTGTCTCCCCTGCAAAACAGTTGGAGCCCTACCCCCAACACCTCAGACTGTGACCTTATCTGGAAATAGTCACCGCAGACACGTTAGTGAAGGTGAGGCCACCCTGGAGGAGGGTGGACTGCTAACCCAATGTGACTAGTGTCCCTATAACAAGAATGCCATGTGCAGAGAGGCGCCCACAGAAAATGCCATGTGAGGATGGGGGCAGAGCCGGAAGCGATGCTTCTGTGAGCTAAGGAATGTCCAAGACTGCCCCCCCACCACCAGGAGTTAGGAGAGGGGCAGGGGGCAGACTCTCCTTCACAGCCCTCAAAGGGGGGCAACCCTTTGATCTTGACACCTTCGATCCTGACAACTTGATCTCGATCTCCTAGCCTCCAGAACTAGGAGACAGTAGATGTCTGGTGTTTGAGTCACCCAGTCCGGGGGCCTTGTTTCGGACGGTCCCAGGAAAGTGATACATCTGTCAACACAATTCCCTCCGAGCAGATCACAGCTTCCTAAGACGTAAGTGGCGACCAAGATTCTAAAGCTGATCAGCCTACTTTCAAACACCAGGAAGCACACCTGTGAGTGCTGTTTATCATGGGGCAGAACAGGCTCTGCGAGAAGAACGCCTTTCTCCCGTGTCTTGCTCCTGAGTCTGTGCATGAACCTGGGGGAGAGCAGTGAGAAGGGCTGCACTGCACACGGTGGTTTGAATCCCACCTGAGCCATCTGCCAGTGGGTCAGCTTGAAGGAGGCCCACCAGCTCTCCGAGCCCTGCCTTCCCCATCTCTGAGTGTGCAGCTCATCTGCCTGCTGGGGTCCAGGAGGGTCGGGAAGATTGTGCCGAAAGCACCCGGAGCAGCCTGGCCCAGGGTCCGGGTGCCTGTCTGTGGCACTCACAGAATTCTAGAAGGACCACAGCAGCACCATTCTAGAGGGCTCTGCAGGGCCGGCTGGGCTGGGGTGTCCCTGCACCTTCCCAAGGAAAGAACTCACAGCGAGAGGCTGCAGGTCCACGCATGCCTGGGACGCTCTGGTCTTCAGAAGTCGTTGTACAATGAGGATCAACCTGGATTCCATTTGAGACAATTTCTCATTTATTCTAAACCTACATTCTGGATTCAATTATCTGAGTCACTCATTCTCTTAAAGAAATTCTACATGAGAAGAAATGTGTCCCATTAACCCAGAAACCTCAGCTACACGGAACACAGCAGTCGAAACACAAACGTTCCCCGAGAACTGAAGAGAATGCCTCTCAGAGAGCCAGCACCCCTGGGCCTCCTCTCTGTGTGGAAGCACGGGCCCCACGCGGGTCGGGAACTCTTGGAATTGTAGGAAAATTAGCGTCATTTCTCTAACGTGCTCAGGTGTATGATTTCTCTGAAAATCATATGCTTTTTCCCATTCCAAAAATACCAGATAAGGGGAGAGACAGCATGGGAGATGAACGCAGAGCGCTGTTCCTCAGATGAGGTTGCAGGACCAGCCAGCATCGTCTGAGAGCTGTGGAAATGTGAGGTGGGTTGGGCTGGGGTGAGCGGGTGGGGGGGAATGGAGGGGGGGAAATGCAGACAACTGTAATTGAACAACAAAAAAATAATTTAAAAAAACAGAAATGTGCCCTGGCTGGTGTAGCTCAGTGGATTGAGCATGGGCCTGCGAACCACATGATTGGGGTTCGACTCCCAGTCAGGGCACATGCCTGGGTTGCAGGCCAGTTCCCAGGAGGGGACTCATGAGAGGCAGCCATACATTGATGTTTCTCTCCTTCTTTCCTTCCCTTCCCCTCTAAAGATAAATAAATTTTTAAAAATTACCCCCCCCCCAGAAATGCGAGTCTTGGGTGTCGTATCAGACCCAATCAGTCAAAGAATTTCTTTTCCTGGAATAGTTCCCTCTGCAGCCACACAGACCAGCAACGCTGTGAATAAGTCAGGAACTGCCGCAGTGGCGGTTTCCACCTTTGCCAAGGTCCCCGCGTCACCGAGACAAGCCCACCTTCAGCTGCCGCAGAGCCGCCACCACGAACTGCCGGTAGCCCTCGAAGTCCGCACACGGGTTCCCCATGAGGAACAGCTCCCTCAGGTGGATGTTGTGCTGCAGGCTTTTCACGCTGCTCAGCTCGCCAATGAAGTTCACCGTCAGGTCAAGTTTTGCCTCCTCGCAGCCTGTCAGAGAAATGAAAACAAAGGCAAAATCACACCGGCAACAACGTGGGCAACAGCACGGAACAGAAGTGGCAGTCGCCGTATTTTAAGCCCGCTGACTGCTCGCACTGCATGCCAAACCCTGTCCCCGTCACATCCTCGGTGTGCGGGCTCCGCTCCGCCCCGCAGGAGTGGAACGGCACTGGTGCCCAGGGCAGGGGCCGCTGTGAAGACAATATGAGATGATCCGAGCAAAGCATTCACTTAGCAAGTGCCTTCCACCTGGAGAGCTCTAGGAAACGTGGTTTAGGGTTAGGAAGAGCCCAATGAGCACCCTTGGGACCATCAGGTGGCCCTGGGACACTGTGCCCCGAGGCAAAGAAGGACTCGGGCTGCCATGGGAGTTCGCGGTTCCTTCCAGGGAACTACGGAGGAGCTGGCCTGGTTTGGACAGCAGCCTCCAGGGCACTAGGCTCAGCGTGAGGCTGCCCCTCGCTGTGACCTGCGCACGCTCGTGGGGCTGGCGTGGCAGGTGTCACGGCCTTCGGTATCTTCAGAGTCACCTCCAGCTGACAACCCAGCTCTACCTGGTTCTGCACGCCGCCCTTCCCATGGGCTTCCTGACCGTACACGGCTGCCCTGCCACGGTTCTGTGGCTTTGTGACTTAGAGTGAACTTTGGTTCCTTGTGTCTTACATTAAGCTCACCAAAACACACTCAATTCAGATTGGTTCACAGCTCGGCAGCCATGTCACCTGTGGCAAAGTTCTTCTCGTTCCTGAAGTCTGAGTAGTAGAACCACTTCCACTGAAGGGCAGTGCTCTCTCCCCCTTACCCCCCTTCAGGCTAGCACCTGACCCACCTCATCCCGAACTCCAAGTTTTCCTCCTGTCTAGTCATATCCCAAGCTGGCCCCTTCCGACCAGATTAGCTCCCCTCTAGTGTTCCCAGATGCAGGTCCCCACCCTGTGCGCACGCATCCACCCAGGGGTTAGGGGTGCCTGCTGAGCACAAGTCACGGAGCCAGGTCTCCTGGATGAAGTGGAAAACTCCACAGTGCTCCACCTCGTGTCTATGTCTAGCAGGAAGGGGAAGAAGAGATGGGCACAGGGATTTTCATGGGCAAAGACGGAGAGCTGAAGCCGGAGCAGCGGGCGGAGCCCAGGAGGAGGCCTGCCACCCAGTCCACACTCACTGCGGCTTCTCTCTCAGCCCCCGCTCAGCGCTCACCCCGTTGCTCTGCCCCCGACATTCTACTGCATCTGCTCCTCCACGGGCAACCACGGGCCTTCAGGGACACCCTCTTCGACCCATCATGTCCCCGGAACAATCCACTGCACGCAGCAGGACTGGCCCCAGACTCTGCCTTGAACCCCTCGGCGTCTCGGAAACCGGACCCCACTCTCTCCTCTGGAACGCAGTCCGCTCCTCTTGCCCCTGTACACTCAGCCCTGCCCTGCTCCGTGGGTGGTGGCGAAGCACGGATCTCCATTGCTGACCCCAGGCTCCCTCTCTGCACGGTTTTCTCGGCAACAACAGCCGTGTTCGGCGGTTTAACTAACCCAGATTCCGGGGGCTCCCAAACAACCCCAATATCTGACCTTCCAAAGGAATATCGTACTATTTTCAAATGCCTGTGAGACGTGCCACACTGAACATGTCCGAAACTGAATTCGCCATCGTCTCTCCCACTCCACGGCTCAGACCCAGCAGGGAAAGAGAGAATCCAGATGGGGTGAAAACCAGGAGCCAGGCGTGGGAGCTTGAGCAGGGGGGTGCTGCAGTGTGGTGGGGGGTGAAACCCTCGCACGGGAAGCAGGAGCGCACACAGGGAGAAGAGGACACCTGTCGGGGACAGCCTCCTGCAGGCACGGGAGGCTGAGTGGAGTAAGGTCCACGCTGATGGCAGGACCAGGGAGGGACCTCCCAGCCAAACTCCTCCTGAACTCCTGACCCACAAAACAGTGGAGTGTGTCGGGGGGGACACTGCTTTCAGGCAGGAAGCTTCGGGGTCATTTTCCTCGCTGCAGCGGACAGCTGGGACTGTAACGCAATGAGGTAAGGGACTGCCAAGGTTCCCACAGCTGTGACACGGGGAACTGGACATGGAACCCAGGTCTGCCCAGCAGAAGAGCCTCTTGAAACTGGCACCTCAGAAGGTCTCTTTGCCAACAGGGCTACTTATTACTGTCGAAGCCTCATCAGCTCCACCATCACTTTAAAATCCTTCAGCTCAAGGCTTGAGAAAGGCATCCCTGCAGATGTACCCACAAGGAACACAGCTTGGGGTGTGTAAGTGCACGCTGTGGTAGTCACACCCAGTGGATGGCCGGGCCCAGCATGGGACCGGCCTGCGATTCGGAGCAGGGCCTGAGAGAGCCAAGGCAGCTGGAGGAAGGCAGTGGGGGTCGGGGGCAGAAGGAAGGCCAGCGGCTAGACCAGAGCCAGCAAAGACGAGAGCCATCCCTCCCCCAGCAAAGTGTTAACACAGAACACCAGTCACTGTACATGGGGCCACACCCCATACCTCACTAGGGTATCCCGTTGTGTGACATAAATGTCAGCAGGTGGACGGAGGGGGACAGAGAACCCTGGACGTGGTATGTAAGAACAAAGTCTGTGTCTTCCATGTCCGGAGCACGGCAGACGGTGCCCACAACGGGGCTGTGGAGGAAGCGCAGACGAAGCCGTCTGAGCGCACTGTGTGGAAGCCGCAGCAGGAGTGGGGGAGATGGGAGTGGCCACCTCTATGGGCAGGACTTAGGGGTCAGAGGGCAAGATAAAAGACTGCTGTTTCCTAACAAAAGCATAGAGCTCACTTGGACTTTTCCAACTGTGCATTGTGCTACTCTAGTAAACCTTAATCATGAAGAGGAACATCCAAAATGTACGAGAACAAACAAACACTCTCGCATATTCTAGATTCTAGAGGTGAAGGAAATTCCTAACTTCACATCTTCAAAAACAATCACATCTATGAAAAAGGACAACGAAACTGTTATTTCTATTAAACTAGCAACAATAGGGACAATTTTTAAAAAATACTGTTCAGCCTGTAAGACAACAGGTACACTTTCTTCCCAGTATTCTGTCTGACAACACATCATCACATGGGCTTTTAAATGTTTTTCCCTGGATCCAGGATTTCATTTGGATACACCCACTGAAAACAGGTAAATTGTACCAAGCTGTTCTGAAGAGTTTTGTTCACAATAACAAACATAATTACCAACACTTCAAGCACAAAGCAATGCAGATTATTTAAAACACATCAATATATCTGGTAATTTGGTCATGGAAGTACAAAAATGTGGACTCAGCAGCTACATGAAGAATGAAACTACATGGATCTATAAATATAATTAAGTTTATATCTCTATGTATGTTTGTTTCACATTGGAGAGAAAAGTTTTATGAAGTGAGAAAGATATATTTGGGGCACTCTAACTTGAGATGCAGGTGACCGGGTATTTTCTAGCTCGCTCCGACAGATTCTGGGAGCCATTTCAAGCATGCTTTTCTTTCATATAAGAACAGCCTGACATTTGAACGACTCCAACAAGTTCGAAAATTCATGTATTTTTGGATTTTGCTGGAATGCTACAGATGAAGGACCCTCCAAATGTTCCTCCTGTATTTCAGAGGGATGGATTCTCAGTTCTTCTACTCAACCTGCACAGGAGAAACTAAACCACATTTGCCATTCGCGTAAAGAACAATTCTCACTGAACAAGCCATTCTCACTGGAGAAAGCCTCCTCTTTGGGGTGAGGCACCTCTTCTTCCAACGGGGTCTCAGCCTCTCTCTCCCGTACTGTGACGGTCCAGCTCAGTGACCCCGTGGGGGCGGGTCCTGAAGGTCACTGAAACCAACCGCACTGACTTCCCAGGGAGGAAGCCCACATCAGCAGGGGCCCACCTCTCCTTCTAGCTTAGGGGGGATGAGGAGGAGGGATGGAAGAAGAAGGTACTTTATTTTGTCCCAGTGATTCGACAACAGGGGAAATAAAAGGGTTCTAGCTATTTTTTTTTGCCATCCAGCTACAGAAAAAATTTATTAACTTATGTTTAAAATTATATTGAGATTTACTCAAGTAGGAGGGCTGAGTGTGTGTATCCATTTTCCTCCTCTCTCACCTTCAACATTAAACAAAACGGGCGTGTTTGCCAGCAGATGAGACACCGGTCGGCCATCCACATCCTCAAACCATCCTGCAGCCAGAGCATCCGCACTAGAGCTGGGAGGTGGAGGTCCAGGAGCGAGTGGCGTCCAGGCAACAGGCCAGACGGAGATGGACTCAGGTTTCCACAGCCCAAGAAGACAACAGCGGCAATGCTGCCCTCTAGTGGCAGATGACCAAAACACACAGCGAAAAGAAGATGTTCCCTGTCCTTTCCGATACTTTTCTTAAAAATAGCAAGCAGTGGACATACCAAAGGAGAATGAGAGTTCCTCCGACTCTCGGATTGATAGCTCACTGCCACATGAGAGTTTCATGGTTCCTCCGACATCTCGGATCGATAGCTCACTGCCACAAAACATGGACACTGAGTAGCTTCTGTCACGCCGTTTGTTCAAGTGAGAACGGGGTAATGGGGCTGTAGAGTGGGAGCTGGGACAGAGAGGAGCCGGGCCTCCCCTTCCAACACAGAGGAACCCTCTCGACTCCAGCGCTGTCGTGCGCTTGGGGGCTCTGGCGGTGATGATACACTAGGTTTTGAGGATGAAAATTCAAAATGCATGGTGAATACTTATGCTGGTGCCTACCTCTGACAGCCACTGAAATACCAGTTTCTACACTAGGAGGTGAACAGGCTACAGTCTATCACAACCCAACCCAGTCTTAGCTCTTGGCAGATGGGGGTGGGGTGGGCAGGCAGGCACCGCCCCTGGCCCTGCGCTCGGCCACCCTGTGCCTGCCCCCTTGCACAGAGCCTGCACGGCCTGGCCCCCCAGGCAAGGGACTGGACGTGGAAACCCAGCCTGCCAACTGTGGCACAGCCCACACCGGCCACCGGATCCACCAAATCCCATGTGACTATGAACAGACACCGAGTGCTCCCAGACACTAAGAAAAAACTAACAGCACGAACTAGAAGCCTGCGGAGTAAAACAGGAAACCTTCTGGGATGTAGAACAAGACAAGGAGGTTGAAGGAAGGAATGCAGGTTAAAAGGCATGTAGGGTCGATCTGGTACACCCCAAATATGTTTAAAACAGGTCCGAGGGGAGACCCGAGAAAACAGAGGTGATGGGTGTGTCTACAGCCTTTGATCTGTTCACGGTTTCATGAGTGTGTACCTGTGTCGGAACTCATCAAACCTGTGCATGAAGTATGTGACAGTCCCTGTGTATCAATTACACCTCAATGAAGCCACCATTTAAAGAGAACAACTGTGCTCCAAAGGACACCATCGAGAAAGGTGATCAGAAAACCCACAAAAATGAGAGAATATATTGTTTAATCCACACTATTTACATGAAATTTTCAATCTCAATTCTAATTAGCAAAATAAGATAAAACACTTACCTTCCAGATTTTCAATTTTTTCAATGTTGTTTAAAGCTAAATTCAAATATTCAAGTTTCTTCAGTTTGCTAACATTTTCTGAAACATACAAATAATGTAATTAACCTTCGAGATAAAAGCCGTGTTTACATAACTTACTGTGATGGCGATAAAGGGGATCTAAGGATGATTCCGGTTGTCGAAGCCACACTGGGTTTTCACAGCTACACCCGCCCCCCAGACGCTGTAGGCGGGCTATGCCACAGCCACGCCTCCTCCAGTCTTTCTGACTGGAGCCTACTCTGCTCCTGTTTCTGTCTGGCCCCACCTCCAGGGGTCAGGCTTGGCCACGCTGGGCCAGTGCACGGCAATCCCACATCCCTCGCCAGTGTCAGCTCAGGGGCTCAGGCTGGAGTCAACAGGCCCACGGCAGCAGTCTCCTGGCAACGCGTGATGCGGGAGAGGGCAGGCTGCCCAATGCTCCCAACCAGAGGACGGGTGAAGACCGGCTTCGTGCCTGGGGACTGCCTTTCTCTTTTTCTGTTGGCTGATAGAAAAGGAAGGAAGTGTTATCCCTACAGCTATGCACGTCACCGTGCAACCCGGAGGGACCAGCTCTAGGACGAAGCCCACTGTGGCTGGCAGAGCAGAGGAGGACTGGAGCAACCCGGAGAAGAGGCCTGCTGCTCTGTCTCTGGACTCATCTTTGGGTAGGATACTAGATGTCCTCACTGGAAAACCACGCTGAATCGAGTTTTTTTCCTTTACTCAAAGCCCAAGTCATGCTGATACAGAATGATCATTTTTAATAAATACGAAAACCCATGAAGGCAAACAACAACCACAAGTCACTCAAGAAATCAATGTAAGATGGGGCCTTTTAAAAATAGCGAACAGTGCCATGACTAGTGTGGCTCAGTGGACTGAGTGCTGGCCTGTGAACCGAAGGGTCGCTGGTTCGATTCCCAGTCAGGGCACATGCCTGGGTTGCGGGTCAGGCTCCCATTATGGGGTATGTGAGAGGCAACCACACATTGATGTTCCTCTCCCTCTCTTTCTCCTTCCCTTCCCCTCTCTCTAAAAGTAAATTATTTTGAAAATATTTTTTAAAAATAAATAAAAACAGCTAACACCATAGCTACCCTGGCTGAGTGCTTATTATGTGCCGTGTAATTTTCTAAGCATATATTATGTCATCAATCCTCATGATAATTCTATAAGGTAAAAACTCTATTACTATCTCCCTCTTACAAATGACAACACCTAGGTGTGAAGAACAACCCATCTGGTGCAGGTGAAGCGCCAGAGCCAGAACACTTGACCGTGGAACCTGGCAGGAAATCACGACGCCGCACCTGGGAAGAGGGTCCCTTCTAAGACCACGTGAGTGTGGAAACCCCGCCGGGAAACTCGTGGCCTGCAGCCCCACTTAGAGAGGGACTCCTCTGCCCTCTGCTCAGGGATTAGTTAAAGATCAAGTAGGGTTAATTATAATCATCACCCCTGTCGTCCGGTTTCATTTACAATTTACAAAATATTACATATGCTGCCACAGACCCAAGAATAACACTTTCCCTCTTTAAGTCTCAGTTGACTGATTTTTTTCACAATGAGAATTTTAGAAAAATTTTCTCAAGTGTCTCTCAGCGGTTAGATTCTCCTGAGTAATACAGATGTTCAGTGAAGGTTCTCTAGGCAACATCTGAGCATTCGATAGACCACAGATTTGTGGAGCTCTGAGTGCCAGGGTTTTGATCGACAGGAGTGTCTGGTCTGCATCCTGAGCAAAAACATTAACATTGTTACAGGTGCCAGCCCACCACAGAATACCCTTTGTTTCCCCACCCTGGTTACACGTAGAACCCTCTAAACGCTACAAGAGTCACCTTGTAGAAAAATAAAGCTAAGATTTGTTCCAGAGGGATGTCCTAAATTAACCGAAGAGCAATGGGCCAAAGGGCCAGGAGAGAACATGTTTCATAAGTAACAGTGGGTAGAGCCTCCGTCAGCAGGGAGGGTGTCTGAGCGTCCTGGCCCAAACCACGCTGGAAGCCCTTGTCACCAGCTGCCGTAAACAGACCTTTCCCTCCTCAACTCAAGCGGCTCTGGGGCTCCCAACCCTGCCCCACCCCAGGCTCGATGGAAGGTCATTACAAATGGAGACCATGCTGGGAGCCTAGGTCCACAGATTCTGAGTCCGGAGGTCTGGGGTGGGGCCTGTGGGTGCCCCGGAGGGTCCTCAGCTCACTCCTGGACCAACACGAAGCACAACNGGGTAGAGCCTCCATCAGCAGGGAGGGTGTCTGAGTGTCCTGGCCCAAACCACGCTGGAAGCCCTTGTCACCAGCTGCCGTAAACAGACCTTTCCCTCCCCAACTCAAGCGGCTCTGGGGCTCCCAACCCTGCCCCACCCCAGGCTCGATGGAAGGTCATTACAAATGGAGACCATGCTGGGAGCCTAGGTCCACAGATTCTGAGTCCGGAGGTCTGGGGTGGGGCCTGTGGGTGCCCCGGAGGGTCCTCAGCTCACACCTGGACCAACACGAAGCACAACCATTTTGCAGACTTCCACCCCCAGGGCACAGGAGCACGTCGAATCCCAGAGACACAGTTGCACTCACTAAATAAGTGCCGAGTGCCTGTGGGTGGAGCTGCCCTGACAACCCCCATTATCGCAATTCAAAAGGGTGTTTAATTGAAGAATACTTGGGAAGCAAGCACGTAGGCCCTCTCAGAGCTCCGGAAGGGACAGAAATGCTATGCTGCTAATTAATCATTGTGGCGGGCCCAGCTGTGCAGACTAAAACTTCGGGAACCCTTTCGGAACTGAGCGATGAGGACGGCCCTCCCGTGCCCTGGGCATGAAGCAGGGGTTCTCTGTAATGGCCTTTTAGCGGAGTGATGCGCCAATTCTGAATTTCTGAATGTGCCAGAGATGCCAAAAATAACTTTCTGGAGAAATGTAAAGAATCTTCCCCTCTGAATGATGCAAATTCTGGGATTTCTGGAACCTTCTGGCATTCAGAATGACCCACCAAACCAGAGGCGACCACGTCACCCAGGGTTGCTTCCCCCCAGCCATGCTGGCATTTCGGGCCTGGTACCTCGTGCGTGGTGCCGTCTCGGGGCGGTCAGCAGAGTCCCTGGCCTCCCCACACTGCCGGACATTAGCAGCCCCCACCCCAGCCAACATACACACACACTATGACAACAAAACATCTCCAGACATGGCCACATCACAGTGGAAAGTGAAACCATGACTTAGAAGCTGGCCTCTGGGTTCCAGTGCCACAACCCACGGGGTCCCGCTCACTTGGCCCGTCAACCCTGACCCTAGCCCTTCTCCTCCGACTCTGTTCGAGGTGCTCCCTTCTGTGCTGACCTTTGGCCTTGCTTGGGGCACCCCAGGGTCAACAGCACTATTAGCAATGGCGGCAGCTTCATCTCCCGAGCCAGCACAATGCCACCTGCAGCGAGCGGTTCCTGTAGCCCAGAGACCACTTTGACTCATTTCACACACCGCAAGGCTGAGCCTCCACAGCCTCCCCAGCCGACCTCACTCCACACAGTTTGTAAGTGGCGGAGGCAGCGCTCAAACCCAGGTCTACCTGACGGCAGGGCTTGCACCTGCTCTAACCCCTAAGTGACACCGGTGTCCTCTGAGTGCTGGGGGACACTGCTCCTGTTTCCACGTGGCAGGGCCCCTGTTAGAATGACTCCACAGGCCCCCCTTTCCACCTGCGTGAGCTCACTGTTGGCCGGGTGGGGCAGCGGAGGACCAACTTGTCCCAAGGATGAACTGGGAGGAGGAAACCCGCATGCCCCGACCCGCCCTCTCTCCTGGCTTCTGGGATCTCCCTGCAGTGGAGGGCACAGGGTCCCCTCTGGCTGCTGCCACCAAGCAAGGGCCGGGGGCACCGGTAAGGGACCCTGTGGCTGTTCCCTGCTGTTGCTCTGATAGGGCGGAAGCCCACTGGGCTGTCAGCCGCAAGCACGTTCTCTAAAGGTGATGCCCGTCATGATGCTGATATTCCAGTCTTCATCCACCTGACTCCTCTGTTTACCTTTCATTCCTTTCCAAACTGGACCAGTAAACAAAGACATAATCATCAAAGCCCCCCAACACCCAACTCCGAGCACCGTGCCTCCCTTGTGAATAAACACCCACGGCACATGGGGCAGAACTGGCCACCCCAGGCTGCCGCAGCCTGGGGAGGACTCACTAGATCCCCACAAAACCCTCCCAGTCTCCTACCAATATATGAAGCCCAGACACACTCCTGGATCGCGTCCCCTCCTCCCTGGCCAACTTCTCAAAAACCCAGCTATGTACGAGAAGATCAACAAACGCGCCCCCAACTTTGAATGCCCCCCCCTCCTCAGTGGATATCCCACGGGAAGGTTTGGGAAGGTTCCACACGCAGCCCCGGGCAATTTCCTCTCAGCCACGGCCTTCCTCCGAGAATGCACTGCCTTCCCCAGAGAATGCACTGCCTTCCCCAGGTCCTCCCACCCACAGGGTCGAAGAAGCCGCGAGAACAGAGGCCGAAGCACTCACCGATCTTCGCGATGAGGTTGTTCTGCAGGTAGAGGATTTTCAAGTCCCGGCACCACCTGTCCAGGTGCTCCAGCCTCTCTATCTCCTGCTGGTGCAGGGAGAGCTCCTCCAGGGAGAAGATCACGCAGTTGTTGTGCTCGGCGTTCCGTCTGATGAGGTCTTCTGTGACTGAGAGAATGCACGTTTCACACCCCGCCCCTGGCCTCGGGGTCCTCGCCGGGTTATTGCATCATCGACACGTGGGTCTTTGTGGGTCTTTCTGGGCAGCGTAAGCCGATTTCCAGGCCCAGGGGATTGTCCAAAGGAAAGCTCCCCGAGAAGTGCTGCCCCCTGCTGGAGGTTCTGTGGCACCATGATGGGGTCAGCGGGAAGAGACAGGATGGTGCCCCAGTTTTGTCTCCAGAGCGGGGTCTTGTCCAGATGGAGACAGGGTTGATGGGTAAGGACTACAAGACTGCTGATAGGGAATCTTGTGGGGGTGCCTCGCAGACCGAGTGAGACCCACTAATTAAACCAAGACAGAAACTCGCTGCTGAGAGGCTCCGCGGAGGGGGGCTGGCACAGGGCAGAGACGGGAAAGCGTGTCCCACCCCTCCACAAGGAAACTCACCCACTCACTCACTCAACTGACAAGCATTCCCTTAATTAGAGTTGAAGAGAAAAGGGGGGAACAGCCACCGCCCCCAGTCTGTTTCCGGGAGGCATGCAAGAAGCTGCTGACAGGGAGAGCGGTAACAGGAGTCTGCTCCCCAGCGACTGGCAGGTAGCACGGGGCTGGCCTGCTGCTGGCACCAAGGGACTGGCGACAGTACCCTGAGGTCCACGGTTCGAGCCCAGGACAAGACATACAGAATTATCTGCATAAGATGCTCTCAAGTCGAGGAGGGATGAGGATGGAGAAACCCTGCATTCCCAGGGCTATTCGTCCGTTTGAACCCTTGTGTTGTAGGAATCTGAAAATACAGCCTGTCTGCCCCACGAGATCATAAAGACTCATTTACTGCCCGTTGACAAGGTGCCGGGAACCGCCTACATGCTTTGCATCTAGTAACAGGAGCAGACACAATGTCCCTTTACACTCGTCAGACGAGGGGTGAAGGCACAGTGTGCCAACCCGTCCAAGGGCTTCCTAGGGAAGTGCTAGAACCACGTTTTACATGCAGGAGTCCGGCACCCACCTGGCGCTCTCAACTGGCGACACTGTCCCCGACGTGCACTAATAAGAACCTCTCACCGTGTCTCAGGTCCTAAATGCACAGGCCCCTCTAGCTGAGCTCTCCACTGCCCCACCGCCATGCCACATCTCGGAAGTGGGGTTTGCCTTTAGTAAGAAATGCACAAATGAACCCCATCATTTGTGCTCAGCTGGCTGGACCCCCTGCTACTTCTAGGGATAGGGGATGCGGTGGCTTGCAACGTCAGTCCTTTGGAAGAGAGACGAGGGAAATGTGGAGGTAAGAGATTAAAACACCCAGCAGGGCGAGCGATCCTGAGGCTCTAAGTGAGCTCCACAAACCCATGGTTGAGAGAGGGTGGATTTCCGGGACCTTGCTGCCATCAGACCTGGAATTGATGGGGCCAGAAGGACGTGCCCAACCAGAGCCCCTGCCCGGCCCTCCAGACCATGCTCCGGGTACGGGAGCAGTGGAATTCTCTGCCCAAGCTGCCCCACGCCTGCTCCTCCGAGCCCTGCATCGGCCGCGCCTCCAGGCTCATCCCTGAAGGCAGACTGCACCAGGTGTGCATCTCTCCTCCAGGGGTGTCCGAGGAGCAGCTGTTTCCCTGGAATGTGGGTGGTTTGGTGTGTAGGCAGTATCCACCGTCATACATGGCACGAGGGACCAGGATAGAGCCCGGCCAGGGGAGGGAGGGGAACAACAGAGGGGTAGGGGTGGGCCAGGGAGCCACCTCCTCCCTCAGCCCTGCGCAGACCCTGAAAAGTCTGAGAAACGTGTATTAAATGCAGCCCTCTGGGTTATTATGAAGGCATTCTTCTAGAGAGGAAAACATATTGGGCAGTTCGATTGCAACTTGATACATGGTCCTGCACTGATATTCTTTCCCAGACCAGATGCCCAGGTGCCTGGGAAGGCTCAGCGGGATATCCACGTGGAACACCTGAACCTAACCAAACTCCACAGGAGCTGCAGACTGCAGGCGTGGTTAAGTCGGATGTAATGGAGGGGGGGGGCGGGTTCTGAAAGCATTCTGTTAGGCATCACTTGGTCCCCAGCCTGGTGGCTGCATCAGCATCTGCTCAGCCCACGGAAGGCTTCCTGGGTCTCCGGGACACTACAGGTATCACAGCCCCCTCAGCTCTACGGTCTGAAAGGTCCTTCTGATTTATCCAAACCTGAAGTCTTGCAGGTTCCTTCCATGGCTGACCAAGCTCCTACTGGTACCAAATACCCTTCTTATGTTCTCTTGCTCTACCTTTCTTCAAATTAAGAAAACTCTTTTTTATCGCTATCACACGTGTGAATTTGATCATTTCCATGCAGTTGTCAAATCTTTGCTTTGGGGGGCACATAGCTAATAGAAAGGAATTATGTTGATTCACATCTCCTGATCGAGAGAATTAAGACAGTAATCGCATTTAGTTGAGAAGGGTGTGGGGCAGGGGAATCTCCCTTACTGGAAAGAACTGGTTTGCACACAGGCGCACACCACGGGGAGGAGGGGCTCAGAGTTCCTTCAGCACAACAGGGAATCCTGCTCAACAGCAACAATACATGATTAGCATAGGTTGAAAAACAAAACAAAAGCAAACCGGAGAATCACAGGAGCTAGTAAACGGGGAAGGTCGTGAATTTCCCAGAGGCCCTTTTCTGAACCCTGCTATATTAAGCAAGCTGCTGGGGAGCATGCCGTTTGTAGCACTCGAGAAATTGTTGTGACACAGTATGGCCTTGCCTGTAGTGACAAACATCAGTGCCAAAACCGGAGTCCCCAAGAAGAAACCTGTTGGGGCATTCCACGTGCTGTATGGAGATTACAGAGTTTCGTGCTCTTCAATGCAAAAGCGCTTTGCCGTTTTATTTACCCCATAATTTAGAGTGAACGTTCTTTAACCCCAAGGAGCGCTGTTCACCTTCAGAGAGTCCTACTCTAAACGACAAAGCACAGTGTTTACAAGAAATCACTCCAGGGATTCAAAGTGCTCTGGAAGCATTAATATGTCATCGGAGGCCTATTTCAAGCGAGGTGGTTTACAATGTCTATCATTTGGTATCGAAGAACATGCCAAGGCACTGAGTGCAACATATTGCTTTCACTTCCTTATTTTGGGAAAATGCACATAGCAAAATGCAGGACTCTGCTGGGTTCTGCATGATGTCTCGGCCACAGAAGGTCCAAGCCAATGTCACACGACTGGACGAATGAGTGGCCCCCTAACTGTGCTGACAGCTTTAGCTGCAGCTTCCTGCTTCTCTCACTGAAAGAATTCTGCTGAGGAATCCAGGGATTTAGCCCAAACTGATCAGCCAGCCTAGGCATCCTTTCAAATCCTTGCTACAACTGGATCTTGATACCTTGAGGGAGTGAAAGACTTGTGGGTGGGGGAGCAGAGGGCTGAGGGTGGCATGTGGGGGGGTTGCCATGCTGGGCTGGTTTCCACAAAGCTTTGTGGTGTGACGAGAGTCTCAAAAACTCCCCGAGCCAGCAAATTAGTGTTCGTTCCTTCAGCCTTCAGACCACGCTCTGTGAACAGCCCTCTGCTTCTCGCTAGACTAGAACAAAATCAATAATATGTGTCTGTGGCAGGTTTTGCAGAATTTTTAAAACATCTCGAAAGACCTAGCAGATACATACAGGGATGAGCAAAAGCAGGCTTACTGCTGTTCATGTGGAAAATAATACAATAATTAATAAATAATAGTACAAAAATAAGCCATGTTTTGCATGCTCACAGCTGTAAACCTGCTTTTGCTGCACCCTGTACATGAAATAGAGATTTAATAGAAATTAAGGGGTTACAAATAAGTGGTTACCGCTTGAAGCATCTAACAACTCTTCTTTCTGCTACTTTTCAAAAAAGAAACTCAAATACAGGACGACTCATTTGGCCTGCCTTTCCCTGCTGTGTTAGCGCAATGCGCGCCCTGTACTGCGCTATTGGAAACATCAGTCAAGTGCAACGGGGCAAGGATGGAAGTCCACACTGCACAACGGGAGGTACGATCGGTGTACAGAGCGACAAGAGGGAGGTCAAAAGAGGCCTCAAGGAGAAGCCTGAGCTGAATCTGGCACTGGGAGGTGATGTTTGCCGATAGGCAAACGAGGAAAGGGCAGCCCAGCTGCTGCACCTGCTAGGCTGTGCCGTGGGTTGCCCCTGCGGCTCTGAAAGAGCAACTCCTCCTGCTGGGCCTTCTGCCAGCAGACAGCCCCCAGCTGCCCACCTTCTTCAGAAGTCACTTCAGATGAAGACACCTCAGCGGAGGTCCCGCCCCTCCCCAGCAAAGCCCATCTCCAGTTACTGGTTGCCATGGGGCTACAAAGGCCCAGCCCTCTTACCCCAGCTTGCGATGGCCCCCCCCCCCCCCCCCCCCCCCCCCGCCNCCCCCGTTCCAAGTTTCGAGTTCCTTGCAACTATCCTTTTGGCTAGTGGAAGCCTGTTAAGATGCCTCGCAAATCCCCTCTCCAGCATGGACCTCGCTCTCTTCCTAGCCACCAGTGACACCCCCCAGGAACCCCCCTGCACATTGCTCTCCACCCAAAGGCTGCTTCCTGGGGGGCCCACCCTGGAAGACTTAACGCCGAAGCGATCCCAAAAGCAGAGGCTGAGACAGGACTTTGAAATCAGATCCCCTGATGCCCAGGCGGCTACCAGGACACCAACCATTACTGCTGGGTAGGTGTTATGATGACGGGCAAGGTCAAAGTGACAGCCAGTGGGGGCTTTCCCCACAGTGAGAAGGTTAACAGAACATGACACCCCTAAGGACAATATAGATGGGCAGCCAACAACGATACTACTCAGTCTGGACAATCAACATACAAAGGTCGATGACCTGAAGGAGAAGGACATCTCCTCCATAAAAATTCACAGGTTCGTGCCCAGTTTCCAGGCCTTTGCCTGTTCTTGGACCTGAAACAAAGGTTGTCAGATTTGGGGAGTGGGGAATATATATATCTGTACATACATACACATACACACATTGTCCTGTATTTTATCTAACAGCTCACTGACTGAGAGGCTGAGTCCCCAAAGGGAAGGCCTCTGCAACACCGTAACAAGCCTACATGGCAATGATACCTCCAGTCCTTTAAAAAACAAACTGATGGCCACTACTTGAATAATCATAGGCTGGGAAAGGGGCTCGAGCTGACAAGAATGCCGGCAAATGCAAAGCATTGTCCAGGTATCCTTATTAGAGTGGGAGCGTGTGGGGGACATTGTCAAGGTAATAAGTGCAGTCACACCACGTGCAATGCACAGTGACCCCACAGTTTGTTAATCCATTAATAAGTGTAAATGTTGGAGAATATTTGGGTTGTTTATTTTGTTCTTAGCTACGAGGAGAGCAGTTGCTGTGAACAGACACATACAAGTCTTCATGTGGACAAAGGTTTTCCTCTTTCATCGGTAATACCCAGGGGTAAGATGAGTGCGCCACACGACAGAAAGAAAACTTTCATGTAATTTTTTATGACCGTCTGTCGAATTTTTTCCTATTGTTTTATGAATGTGTATGAGAGGAAACAGCAGTAGCTGGTTTAGGAATGGGGCGGTAAATTTACAAATTACCGGCACCCTCCTCGGCCAGGTGTCAGCTCATCCAGCACAGTTTCTTGGCTTTAGAACATTAACTATAACTTTTTACAATAAGTGATGGATTAGGTCAGACTGCACCAAATCACCTTTCTGGGAGGACAAATATGGTGCCCGCATCAGACTGGTTCCTTCTACTATGTACGGTTCCACCTGACCTGCATGCCTGGTAACCCGTCGTCACTTCACACGGTTCTCTCCGTGTCTTCGAAGGAGCCCTTTCACAGCCCTATGTCTGCAAACGATACGGTTCTTGCCTGGTGGAGATGAGGAGGCTTGGGCCCAAAGGGCTGAAGTCACTGGCTCCTAGGCAGCAGGTGGAGCAGGGAGGCCGACGCGGATCCCTGGACCACCGGGCACACACTGCCTTCCCGAAAGGGTCTGGAGCTGCTGCTCTGGGACAGCGACAAGCCCGCGACCACGCCGCGGGCAAGGGCACGCAGGTGCGCACGCAGTGTGTGTGACCCCTACGCCCCCACTGCCCCTTTGCATCCACCCCACGTGCACCCCATTTAACAGAGGGTGACCCCGAGCCTCTCAGAGGCCAGGCTGACAGGAGGGTCGGAAGAGAACCTGGCCCAGCTGGGTCTGCACAGGACGAAGGGACGGGCTGTGCCGCGCTGGGCTCAGGTCAGGGCTGGCGCCGAGGGTCCGAGTGGACCCCGGACGATGCCTGGAAAGGGAAGGATCGAGGGCGGAAGGTGGAAGAGGGAGCTTACTCCGGCCCATGGCGCCTCTGCGGTTCGTGTGTCCCGGGAGCCTGACCCAGGATCCCCGGGACTCCCTTCTCCGGTCCCTGCAGTTCCGCACCGGTCCTTGGGAACCATGGCAACGAGGACTCTACGGAAGCCGCGCGGGACCAGGCGGCACCGCCTTTCGTGAGCTCGGGAGGAGCCGGGAGGTGAGACCCCGCGGTGGGGGGCTCGTAGGCGGAGACAGGGCTGTCCCCACTCCAGACCTCGCGGGGTTCCACGACCCCCGCCTGACCTTCCACGGGCCGCCTCCCTGCCCCGAATCAACTGGCCAGGGTAAACCGAGATCCGCACGGGCTCCCATCTCCTGATGGGATCCACCTCCTAGGCCTCCTAGTCTTGTCTCTTGGCCTGCCCTCTATCTTTTTTTTTCTTTTTTGTATTTTATTTGACACCTTCCAGAACCAGGTAATGGGGATTTGACCTTCACTCCATTTACTAGCGAGGAGGCCTTAAACTTCCCGAGCCTCAGTTTCTCCCCCTGTAAGCTGAGTGATAATAACTTCGAGGATGGTTGTGAAGCTTTAACGAGAAAACTGGAGTGACTGAGAGACACTTTCTAAAAAACGACGGACTCTCTTCAGAGTCACCGCCCAACACCAATCAGTTTCCTGCCAATCAGTTTTCAGAAAGCCCCACCCACTGTCCCCTCCCTCAACTTTCCAAAGCAGCGGTGTCACGGAGTGTAGGAAGTCTACCTCCTGGGGTCTCAATACCCGCCCGCAGTAACCCGAGCCTCCCGCCCAAAACGCCCGCATACTGCCCCCCAATTCTGGACTAGGAAGGACATCAGTAAACTCATTTCTTCTCGGTTGTTCTGATGGTAGCGCTTTGATGTCTGCGACCTCCCAAGAGTAACTTTGTGCTTAAGTATTATTATTAATATGTAAAAGATTAAAACAAAAACCTCCTCCCTTCCCAGTCGTAGCCTTATCTTGATATTCGTATATGTTCGCATTTTCAAAGAAGACTCACAGGGCAGAGTTGAGTGCAAAGAAAAATGTTCTTTAAGCAGACTCCTGTTCCTTGTTTATTGTGGGCCGTTACTAGGGTGCGTGGGACAGAGGCGAGAGCATGGACTGAGGGAGAGGCAGGAAAGGCAAACCCGGTGGAGTGAAGGAGGGACTACCCAGTGTGAAGGAGGGGACACCTGCAGAGACAGCTGCCTGAGAAATTTGCCCCCCAGGGTGATGGAGGCCCTCTGGGGAAGGAAGGGAACTGGAATGGTGGGGTTTCGGGCACTGTGTCCCCACAGTGGGAGAAGTATTTGGAGCTCAAAGGAGATGCCCAAAAGCTCTCCAACTATAAATGTAGGTAATATCCACCGTTTCTACCCCAAAGCCTGGTTCTGGTCAGCTCACCGTTGTTGGAGGTAGGGCAGTGTGGGGTGGAGAATATGGCCTCTGGGTTCAGAGATCTCCTGTAAACCCCCAGATTTGTCTTCCTGTAGCATCACACAGGCGACTCCACCTTACGGAGTGAACACGCAGGTAGCAACTCAGACAGTCATCTGTGGCTGTGCCCCTGGCAGGTGTGTGCGCTGATGGCCTGTGGAGGAGGTGACAGGTGACACGCACAAACGTGCCTGTGTGGAACCAGTGCATTGTGACAGCACAGAACTCCTCGGGGCTAAAAAGGATCTGGCTTCTGGCTGGAAGCTGGGCCTGGGGGCATTCCAGGTCACAAGATAGCTTCTGAGAGACAGAGGCATGAAATCAAGTCCAGTATAAAGGGCCTCAATGTCTAGGTCAAAAGAGGAAGACAGTCCAGGGCTCTAGAAAGTTCTCAAGAGCAATTTCCACCCAAGGGTCTGATATATTGACTCTGAGCTTCTATCCTCACCTTCAGAAAAACTCACTCTTGAACCTAAACCTCACTCTTACTCTCTGGTGATCACAGGGGCCTTGAATTTTTCCTGAAAAACGTAATGGGGGGTCTCTGTTGGTTCACACACACACGTTAAACAATGGCACTGCCATCCTGCGTACGTCCTAAATGCTGCCCAGGTGCTTTGATTTGTGAGTTAATCTTCACAGCAGCCATTGGGATAGGCAGCGTTGCCCTCTGCGTATCACAGGTAAGGAAACTGGGGCCCGGGGGGATTATGTGACCAGGATAGTGGGTCCAGGCTTTTGGGCCCGAACCTGCATCCTATGCTGCACCATTTTTGAGACCGAGAGCTACTTGAGGGTTTCATCTCTGATGAAACTTGCCCTTCCTCTGGGAACATCCCCGTTCCCATTCCCACCTCCCAACTCTCGTTCTGTGCCCAGTGACCATGGGATGGCTGAATGAATGAGCTGGTGAGCCAGTCTCCCCAAGATCGTGGCTGTCCCGGATGCAGAGACTCGTGACTTCAGCAGGCTCATCACGAAGGTGTTTGTTGTTTAAGGAGACCTAGCAGGATCCCCTAGGAGGGTGCCCCCTTCTTCTGGTCACTAGACACTTCCTTGTCTTTGGGACCTTTTCACTAAAATCTAGGAAAGAGCTCCTTCCAGGCGCAGGGCTTTGACAGATTGTCACCACTCTGGTGACACAGAGAAGAGCCTTGGGTAATAAATCAGCAAAACTGGGAATCTCAGGAATTTGTCATGGACCAGGCTGGGCCAGTCGTGCTGCGTCCTTCCTCAAGCCGGTGTCACAGTCACTGTGCTTCTCAGAAACAGAGCACCCGTGTGGCATGAAGGACCAGCGTACAATTGGGCCGCGACTGCCACGGCTCCATGACAGGAAGGGAAATTGGGAAATCAATCACACAATGTGACAGCTCCAAGCAAAGTCAAGTTCATTTCACTCAAACCGAATGAGACTGTTTAAAGAGTCATGGTGTGTGTCTGTGTATGCAAATCATTATTCAAAATAGACTCATTTCTCTGGCTCCTGGAAATATAACAAGACACGTGCGCTTCCTGAGGAAACTGCTAACTACATTTTTGTAAACATAAGTGGGAGAAGTAAATCTTGCAGAGAGTGTTTTGAAATTCCAATAACAGCAAAACAGTCTTCCTACTTCTTTTGTGCTGGACAGATTCCAGGGACATTGCCCTAGAAAGCTCTTCTTATTATCTTCACTACTGTACATAATTTAGTATTGGAGGCTGAGTAACTAATCCTGTGGCTACAGTATTGACATTAATACCGTGGCCACAGTACTTACATTAATTTTCCTTCAGAAGAGTTTCCTCATTGCAACTTTATGGCAGGCGAACAAGCTCCCGTGTTTACCAGCCCCTCTAGAATTCCAGTTGCTCCCTGTTTCCCCCCTTTCTTCCACCCTTCCTTCCATCCTTCCTCCCGTCAGCAAATATTTATCAAGTGCCTTCCATACACCAAGCACTGTGACGAATAATGAGACAAATCAAAACTGTGTCTCCAAAACCATTAATTCTGCCTTAATATAATCTGCGAGGATAAACTTGAAAGGAGGCCCCTGGGGAAATTGCAAGTAACTGCCAATTCTGCTAATGATAATAAGTTTATTTTAATTGCTAATGTATTCCTAATTACTCTGGTTCTAACCTGTTTACTCGGCTGTCAGTCATCTCCTCTGATTTGTGTTCTTTGTGAAAGACGTTGTCGAATCAATCAACCCTTTTCAAGCTGGTTGGCAGCGGCTGGGAGTGGTTTCACCTTCCTTGTCACGCAGCTCGGCTGGGCACCATTTGTCCGAAGGCAGAGAGAGACCTTCCCCACAAAGTCTTCTAGAACCCATGGCTTCGCGTTTCAGCTTAAGAAGAGTAGTGTTTTCAAGGCTTTGGTGACCCGAACAAAGAAGACTGACGTGCAGTCTATTCCCAACTCTGTTTTCAACCTGATCTTCAACCTGTGCATCTCCTCTCAGCTGCCAAACGTGTGTGTGTGTCCAAGTAATTGCTTCAAGTGCACGATGCAGTTGGTGTAAAGACCGCTAATCTGGGGAGGCATTCCAGGGTCCCACTACCCGTTCGTTCGTATTTCCCCTGTAAGCGTGTATTGAGCCCCTAGGGTTGGGGGTAGATTAGTGACCACGACTGGTAAGTTTTGATCACCCAGCAACTTATATACTCATAGGGAGAGACAGACAGTAAACAAGTAAATAAATAAATACAACATGAGGTAGTTTCCAATGATGTATGTTATGAAAGAAAAGTGCATTGATGGAGTAGGTTAGGAGGAGGGATACCTTAGGTAGTCAGAGTAGGTCACGTTCAAGGTGAGGACTGAGCGTGAGAAGGAACCAGTTAGGGGAGAGCTAAGGGAAGATTTTTGCTGGGGAGAGAGAAAGCAAAGGCTCTCAGATTGGGGAGCGCCTGGCCCGCGTGAAAGGAACAGGAAAAGGCAGCTGGGGTGAGGGGGCAGGCGAGCAAAGAGGAAATGTGGAGGGGAGAGGCAGCTAGAAGGCACACACTCCTGTGTGTGCATGTCAGGGGACAGGGTGTGCGTCCAAGTGACAGACAGGGACAGGTGCAGAAGGAAGAGCAGGGGAAGGCACAGGGGCCACCTACGAGCCTGGAGCAGGTCCTTCCCTATGGCCCCCGGAGGAAGCAAGTCTGCCGCCCCCTTGATCTTAGACTTCTAGCCCCCAAACGCTGAGGAAACAAATTTCTGTCATTTAAGCCACCCAGTTGGTGGCACTTGGTGATAGCAACTCCAGCAAACTGACATGGGAATCACAGATGACTCCTGAATTTTTTATTTGGAAAACTGAAAAAGAAAGGTCATGTCTGTTAACCAAGATGGTGAGGTCAGTGAGGGGCGCATTTGGAAGTAGAAGCTCTGTCTCGGGCAGGTTAAGTGTGAGATGTGCTCTGGACCCCTGGGAAGTTTGGGAGGGCGACGGGGAGTGTGAGAGGGGACGGGGGCCCAGCAGCAGAGCAGCTGGAGGGGTCCTGACTTAGGTATTTACACTCGGGCGCGTGGGCGAGACTGCCGAGTTGCAGCAGAGAGGAGGCCCACAGACTAAGCCTGGGGACCTTCCAGAATCCCATAGTTGACAAAGATGTGGAAGGATTAGCAGAAGAGAGAAAATCAGTAAAGTGATAGGGAAAGCGGAATAAGAAAAGTGCTTTAAGGATGAGGGAGGGGCTCTATCTCAAATGCTGCTGTAGGTCAAGTCAAACGAGCCCTCAGAACTACACATTGGGTTTAGCAACATTGACGGGATGAGGGGGGGCGCTGCTGTGTGGGTGGGCGGGGTAAAGTCTGACTGGAGTGGTTGGAGGAGGACTCAGAGGGGAAGACTTGGAGACCAGATGATGTAAGAAGGCAAATCTGTTGAGGCATTTGGCTGCTCCAGGGGGCAGAGAAGTGTGCAAAGGGAGTGGTTATAAGGGGTGTGCAGTCCAAAGGGGGCTTAATTAAGGCAGGTGTTTAGAGCAGGTGGGCGTGCTGCTGCTGTGGGAGGGGGGGCAATGCCGGGGGTGCCTTCCATGAATAGATAGGGGGGTGGGGGGCAGCTGTGAGTGGTGCACGGGCCCTAGGCAGCAGCAAGGACTTTCCATCCGAAGAGCAGGGAGGCACGAGCGCAGGAGCAGATGCGTGTGGGTGTGCAGCCAGGCTGCCAGCGGCCAGTTGTGCCTTCACGACTGTTTTTCTTCTCTCAGAGGAATGGGAAGCAAGGGCATCGGCCAAGGAGACTCAGAAGGGACACCCCGGAGGTGTGAGGAGAAAGAACAAGGTGTGGAAGAGTCACCTGGGGGCACGCGAGACTGAGCACACAGGGCGGGCTGAGACTGTGGCAGGGCACTGCCCAGCACACAAGGGCTTTACGGTCATAAATGGAAAGAAAGGCTTGATCATGTGTGTTTTTTCTCAAGCCCCATTCAGTGTAGGTAGAGTTGTGTAATACATGTAGCATTGGAAGCAACCAGCGTGGGGGAGCTTTGCCCGCAGAGCGCCCCCCAACGACTGCAGATGAGAATAAGTCTACCAAGACATGATCTGCTTGGGGAGGAAAGGTGGCCGATCTCTCAAAGGAGAAGGGCCAGGAGCCTTTTCCTTAGTGGGCTTTTATTGGGTTCAGTTTGCACAGGAATAGGTAAAGCTCATCAATCATTGTCAGGCAGTAAGGATCAAACGATAGATAGCATACAAAGAACTACTAGGTCTTATTCTGAGTCAGGGTCAGTTAGCTAAGGAGCTATAAAACTTTGGGAAACACTCGTTTCATGCTTGGACCCTTATCAGAAAATTGAGAACATTCTTAGCAGAGCAGGTTTCACAGGATTTTAAGCATTCTTTCTTTGGCCTGATTGCCTGGGGAACTGTTCATTACTGCCCAAGACTGCACCACCCTCCCGCATTGTTTCAGGCTTAAGCCAGGCAGGGGAAGTGAGGCAGCCAAGAGATTAGGAGACTTTTTGCAGACATAATAAGGACTTAGGCTTTGTCAAAGCTGAGGGCGAGGGTCCATCATTTCCTTTTTTTATAGCCTCCTAAGTCCTACCCTGTGGGCCCCTTTGTGAACATGCCTGTCTTAAGTTGTCCCTCCCTTGAGGAATTTTACCTGTCATTGGTTAACAGGTCATCCACTTGGGTCCAAGCAGGGAGATGAACTTGTCTCCTTAGTGGCTTATGGTCCCAAGGTCTCTGACTCAGCCTTAGCCCTGGGGCGGGGGTGGGGGGGTGGTTACAGCTTCTGAAACCAGGCAGGGTGGTTCCCAATAAACCAGAGTTGTGACTTTACCAGGAAAACATAATGAAAAGGGGAAGGTGTGGGGAGCGACTTTAATGCTAGGCCACGGAGTCCAAGGAGAAGAACAAAAATGAAGATGTGATAGAGACCTGAGAGACAGTGAAAAGGAGTCAAGATCAATACCATCTGATGCCATGAAAACTTGTTGGAGGTGGAGAGGTAGCGAGCTGGAAAGATGGTGTTGGTGAAGAGCGGAATGTTCAAAATGGAGATTCTGACAGACAGAATGACAAGATCCGGGGTTTGACAGTATGACTGATGGAGGGGGAAGACCAGGTGACAAGCACAGAGGCCATCAAGAAAGTGGGGGTCAGACAAGAAGCACATCGAAGGTGTCAGCCACCAGGAAAGTGCAAATCCAGATGGGAGTGGGTGCCGCTTCGCTCCCCTAGGGCACAGCTACAATGAACGGACAGGCATTCCCAAGTGCTGATGAGGCTGCAGAGAGACTGGAAGCCTCCTGTGCTCCTGGTGCAAATGTAAAATGGTGAAGCTACTTTAGACCAAAAAAAAATTAGTTTCTTAAAGTGTTAAGTATAAATTTAACCATATGGCCTAGCAATTCCATTCCTAGGTTTCTACCCAGGAGAAATGAAGACATATGTCACTAAAAAGACATGTGTGTAAATCTCATAGCAGCATTATCCACCACAGCCAAAGAGTGGGAACAACCCAAATATCTGTCAGTGGGCAGGTGCATAAACCGAATGTACTATCTCCTATAATAGAATATTATTCTATCATAAAAAGTATTGAAGTAGTGACTCATGCTCCTTTATAGATGAACCTTGAAAACATTCCGATAAGTGAAAGAATCCAGGCATAGAAGGGCACATATTTATTGTATGATTTTATTTACACGAGGTGTCTAGAAAAGGAAAGTCTATGGAGACAGAAAGCAGATTAGGGGTTTCCTGGAGCTTTAAAAGGAAAAAAAAAAAAGGAAGGAAGGAAGGAAGGAAGGAAGGAAGGAAGGAAGGAAGGAAGGAAGGAAGGTGGGAGGGAGGGAGGGAGGGAAGGAAGGGGGGAGGGAAGGAACCAAGTGGCCGGAGTACTAGAGGGGCATCTGCACGTGTGTTGAAACCACCAAGAATGACAGAAGTTGCCCTGGAGAGTGAGACGATGAGGGAAGTGGTAAGTCTTCAAAGGTGGGCGACTGCACCAAGAAATAGCAGCAGGTGGCGCCGTCTGATGGCCTGAGCTCCAAAACTCACTTGGGAAGGAGGGACAACAATCCAGAAGTAGCCATGAGAAGCAAGAAAGACCCCTACGCTACTTCTGGGATCAGTGATAGAAGAATGCTGCCTGCGTGTGCTTCTCATTCATTATGAATCATCACAACAGCACGGTGGGAGGAAGCTCCCAGACTTGGCCCTGGACATGGGTGCCTAGCTGACCCCTGCAGGGGGTAACAGTAGACCTCAGGTGGCCATGTTACCCTCTGGGACCCTCAACTCTAAAATAAGAATAATGGCTGGACTTGCCCTCTGTCTTATTGCTCATCGCTGATGTCACCGCCTCTTTGTCGATCTTGTTCATTGAATTGTGAACCCTGAGCTGCATGGAGCTCGGAAGTGACACAGGGGCAGGAGCTGAACCAAGGAGGGGAGACAGGGAGGCAGGGACACACTGACACACTGACACACTAGCCTTGAGTTTATGCCCGGCCTCCCTGTTGACAAAGGGCCTTCAGAACTAACTGTGTGGTCCATGACCCCACATTGGGGGTGGGAGGTGGGGTGACCCTCCTCCAGGGTGGCAGCTGATAGCACTGCCCTTAAAATAAATCACAGCAGGGGGCTGGGCCCGTCATCTGCTGGGTCTTTCTACTTCCAACAGGGCAATGGCCACGAGACTCACCCCAGATGGTGGCTGCTTCCATGTTCAAAGTCCTTCTCACTGGGTGGCCTGTTTTCCTGTCTCCTCAGCCTTGCAACCAAGACAGTTTTCTTGGATAAACACCAAGGTGTTGGCGGGGCTATCTGAGTGGAGGGATGATGGGTGACTTTTTGCTTCTTTGAATTTCTGTATTTTTATTTAAGTATAGTAATGGTGAATCACTTTCAAAATCCAGAAAATCAAGTCATTTCTTTTTAAAGTGAATCCTTTCTCACACCACTCTGTCATCCCCTGCCCCCCTCTTGTTTGGTCTTCTCCACGGCAATGAAGTTGTACTCCACCTCAGAGAGAACCACGGACATGAACTCATGAGGTTCAAAGAAGCTGACTTACAGGCCCACTACCACCAAGCTGCACCTGACGGGGCAGCCGAGTCAGACCCCTGTCTGTCTCACTTCAAAATCCATGTTGTCTTTATGCCACTCTGCCTTGTGTGATAATGGAAGAAGTATTTATCCAGCTAGACTGACCTAGCTGGGGCCTGGACCCGCGGCTTGTCTCATCCTCCTACCTTCTCACCTTGTGCCTGGAAACTTCACCTGGTCCCAGAAGCCAGAAAAGCTACTCCCACTACCACTGCTGTTACTAGTATAATAATGAGTAGTAATAATAATAATAATAATAATGGTAATAACGGCGACTCCTGCTTTGGAAGAGCTTACTCTGTATCGAGCACTCGGTTAAACTTGACGTATTTTGCTGCAGGGCCTCATTTAACATTCACAGCAAAGCAAAATACGACCAATGACACTCAAATATGGAACAGGCTGACAGGGTCCAGAGGGGAGAGGGGAGAGAATCATAGGGGAAAAGGGAATGGACTCACATGAACAAGTATAAAGGACACATGGACAATAACTAAGGGTGGGGGGTGGAAAGGGGAGGGAGGCAGGGAGCATGGGGTGGGGGGCGGGCAGGGTTGGGAATATAAGACAGAAACCTGTACGTGAACAAGAATTAAATAAAAATTATATTTAAAAAAAACATTCACAGCAATGCTATGATTTAGGTGGCATTGTCACCCCATTTTGTGAGTGAGAGGTGAAAGACCTCGTCCGGGGTGACACGGCGGGTCCGGAGTGGGGTCATTGCCCAGCCCCAGTCCAGTGAGACTCCAGCGTAGAATGTCATACTGTGCTGTGGTGCTTGTGTTTGAGGAATCCAATCGGCGTGGGGAGGACTCAAGGAAGATGAGGAAGGTAGTAGGCTCTGGAATGTGGTCCTCGATTTTTCCTCTTGCTAAAAATAAAGGGGGTAGTGAAGCCGCTGGAGCGGATCACTTGAGCCTGAACTTGAGTTTCACTCACACAAAAGTATGCTGTTTCAGTTCGGGGTCGGGTGGAGGGTGGTCACCCTTTCTTCCCCCAATGCAAATTCAAAATGACATTTCGCATTGAAAAGTAAGTCTCTGGTTTCACACACCCCACCCCTGCATTTCACTTCCTTTTAAAAAAAATTGTTAAGGCTACAAAGAGATCAAAAAATCTTTGTAAGTGATTGCCAGATTTTGGCATCCACCTGCTAAGTTGCCCCACCCTCAAGGTACCCGTCTGGCTCCCTAGCAGGTGTAGCTGGTTTTCCCCAGCATGGGACAGATGGAGGGGACACAGTCATCACAGCAGGGCAGGTTTTTAAAAAATACATGATCAGTCTTTCCTCAAGGCCTGGTAGGGGTCTGTGGTGCCGACTCGAAGTAAGCCAAGTTAGCAGGTGTCTGCTCTGCTGTATTGTGTGAGTGAGAGTGGGATTCCTCTTGGTGGGGAGGAGGGGCGTTTGGTGCCCCTGCAGCACAGGCAGATTATTCTGTATCTGAGTTGTTTTGCAGCAACTGCAGTGGATTTGACCTGGGGAAGCACTGCAGGTTGGAGGGAAGGTGTAGGAAACGGCATGGGAGCCTTGATGACCTGAGGTATGCACGCAGGCCACGCATTCTCTCCCGGATATGCCCTCTTCACCTTTAAAGTGAGGGTGTGGCAGGGTCTCCTGGAGCTCACCACAGACCCACATGCCTCCCTGCACTTCCCAGCTGCCCCCTCATAGGTGGGGTCATGTGACTGAGCCTCACTCCTGGCAGCTCAGGGAAGGGGTAAGCCACTCCCCATCAGAGGCAGTTAAACAGGCAGGCCTGGAGACCGGATGTGGCCAGTGGCATTGTCCTAACACAAAGGAGGGCTGCCTGGCCCACATCACAGGCGTTACCTGGTTTTGCCTGTTGAGGCAGCTGAAACAGAAAGTAATCACGGGCAGGGGCAGGGCTGTGGCCTGGATTAAAGATAAGGCACAGAAAGCGGTGGACACTCGGTAGGTGCTTCATCAAATGGCAGCTCTTTCTACGAGCCAGTTTCCCAACCGTGGATGAAAAATACAGCGGGCCCTTGAACAGGGCAAGTTTGGACTGGGGGGGGGGGGGGCACTTACACACAGCTTTTTAAATTCTCATTTTTGTTTATTATTAAAATGTGCTGCTCCACATAAGTTTTAGAATCAGTTTATCCAAATGCATGGAAGGTACAACACTAAGAATGAATCCTAAGGTAAACTGTGGACTTCGGGTGAAACTGATATGTCAATATGTTGCCCGTGGAAACAGGGTTCTTCCACAGGGTCATGAGAAAAGCATTTCGGGAACTGGTGCATAGGAGGATGTGAGCAGTAACGGCAACATTTATTGAAGCCATAGAGGACTGCCCCCAGGGGCTCGATGCTGCCCCGGTGACTGGATGGCTCAGCTCCACCCGGCTGCAGGAGAAGGCCAGCCTCTGGGGCCTCGGGCCCACCCTGTACCTGTCGGGCCCAGGATGGCCAAGACACAGAGAGGGAGAACTTCTCTGTGCCTCATGTCCCCACCTGTACATCCGCACCAAGGCCCAGTGGGGCCCGGGCCCTGCCCTGCACCACACGTGGGCTCACGCTTTGGCCCACACCGCTGTCAGGCCTACGCAGCGGGAGCCTTCACATGAACGAGTCCCGTTCAGCTCTGATTATATCTCCTTGGGTTTGGGAAAGGGTAAGCTTTCTTTCAAACTAACCCATCTTCTTCCTAGTTCTTTGTGGGCTTGTGCTCATGCCTCTCCCTGTCTCATCCCTATCTGGGATCTTCCAGGGTTTCGTGACCTAATCCTATCTGGACTCTCCCCCACATTTTCCCAGGCTAGACTCCTCCCCCTCATGTTACCATTTTGGCTCCTGCTGCACATGCCCCCAAGTTCTGCCTAGTCAGCTGGCTTCTGTTGGCCATGACCTTACCTCCCCCTGCGCCATCCTGGCTTCCACTGCACACGCTGCCCCCGGCCCTTGCCATAATCCTGGCTAACAGGCTAGTCGTTCCTGAGGGAGATTGGAAAGCTGGCCCTTCATCGCTACTCAGAGGGACAGAGGGAAGCTAACCCGCCCTGGGAAGGCAATGTGGCTATCCCCGGGAGGGTCACACTGAAGGAGGCTTAATGTGTGATTCCATTTGCTCCCTTCCTTTGTTAATCACTACCTACTGTAACAAATTTAGGTTCATTTTTGGCTAAAAAAGAAGAAGAACATGTACCATTTTGGTGAGTGATGTTGATAAAGGGGAAGGCTATGTAAATGTGGAGACAGGAGAATACGGGAAACCTTTGTACCTTACTCTCAATTTCTTTTACACTAAAGAAATAAATACTTCTTTAGACTGCTCTAAAAAATGCAGTCTTTAAAAATCAAAAAAGAAAAAGCAGTATCCTGGTCATTTTTGAAAGATGCTAAGGAACTAACTCCTTGTTTTGAAAATTATAAACAAAGGGAAAGACTGAGCGTTCATCCTTCCTTTCCTATAAAAGCTGAACTACTGGGTAGTTAGATGGCAGGTATTTGTCGGTAAAGACATAGCCCAGCGGGTACATGAAGGAATCAAATGGGAACATCATCAACTTTCAGCCCCTAATGGGTCGAGGCCCCAAGCATCAGGCACAGACGGACGCTGACGGCACAAGGAGATGCCACGTGCCTCTTGCTGAGAAATGCGACGTTGCTTAGGAGGTAGCTGTGTCCCCTCCCCTAAAAAATTCAAAACTACAACTTAGTAAGCCCCTATAATCAGTCACCCCTTGGCAGGAAATACAGAGGACAGAGCAAAACACAAACCCCTACCCCAGCAATGCAATTGGCAACATTCCAGCCGTGGAAACACCGCGGACCGGAGGGCCCAGTCTCCACGAGACAAACCTCAAAGGTAGGGAGACAGTGGGAAGGAGACTCTTCACATTAAAAAAGGCCCCAAAGACGCATGAACAAAGCAGACAGAGTTATGCCACAGTCTTTAGGGGTAAACACTGGTGCTAAAACTCTGAAGAGGGACACACAGGTGGTCACCATGAAGTCAGGCCCTTGTTACTGAGGGCAAGGTCGTGGGGATGGGCCCCGCGGGGCTCCTGATGTGGGTATTAGCATTGTTCTCTCTCCTGTTTGGTTCTTGCAGAGGCGTTTGCCTCATACTAACTTATTCAATTATGTATTTGCTCTACACTGTTTTCTGTGTTCACGTTGTTTCAACATTAAAACTTTTTTAATGGCTATTTTGCCTATTTCTTAGAGTGAAAAGAAGCTCCGTAAACATGCAGGCTCATGAGAGCAGAAACCTGATGTATCTTCTTCACTGTTGTATCCCCAGGAACTAGACTGGGTCTAGGCACATGGTAGGGACTGAATGTGCATTTACTGAATGAATGAGTGAGTGAGACGATAGGATCAAGTACATACCTCAGGTGTGTACAGGCCTCATTCTCCATTACGACATGCCCGCTGCCAGGGCTGCACCGGTGAAGGGGATGCTCAGAGGGAGCAAGTTGGCCGTCAGCAGAAGGCTGACAGCCCGTGATGAGGAAGTCTCCCTGACCGCACATGGGTCTGCAGTCGGACTCTCTGCACCGGCCACCAAGGAAGGAGCCCAGGAGTTCAAGGTTGGAATAGCTATTCTCTGTGGCCAGGCCCAGGGGCAGCAGTCTGGCCCCAGACTGCTACAAGGGGACTTGTTCTGAAGTCATTTCGCAGAGCAACACACAGCTTTTACTTGCACAACACTCATAAAGTACCTTGGTAGAGATTTGTGGATATCCTGTTATCTATCACTGCGTCATGATGTTAGCACAAACCAGCAGCTGCGGACGCACGTGTATTGTCTCACAGTTCCTGTGGGCCAGGAGTCTAGAACCAGTCTCACTGGGTTCTCTGCAAGGCCGCAGACAAGACATGTCTGGGTCGAGCTCTCATCCGAAGGCTCAGCTGGGGAAGGCCTTAGCCAGTGGGTCAGAGGAACTGAGCTATCCTAACAACCACATGAGCTTGGAAGGAGAACCTTACCCAGCCCTGGCCGGTACCTTGATCGCAGACTTCAGAGGTCCCAACCAAGCTATGTCCATCTGCTGACCCATGGAAGCCACGGGCGTTAGACCATGGGGGCTGTTTGTTAAATTTGTGCCAACTCTGTTACTCAGAAACAGACGACGAATGCAGGTGTCACAGGGAGGATCAGAACCATCCCCGTCACAAAACACGTTCTCAGTGACCTTCAGGGCAACCCTGAAAAGTAGGAATTACCATNATTTCGCAGAGCAACACACGGCTTTTACTTGCATAACACTCATAAAGTACCTTGGTAGAGATTTGTGGATATCCTGTTATCTATCACTGCGTCATGATGTTAGCACAAACCAGCAGCTGCGGACGCACGTGTATTGTCTCACAGTTCCTGTGGGCCAGGAGTCTAGAACCAGTCTCACTGGGTTCTCTGCAAGGCCGCAGACAAGACATGTCTGGGTCGAGCTCTCATCCGAAGGCTCAGCTGGGGAAGGCCTTAGCCAGTGGGTCAGAGGAACTGAGCTATCCTAACAACCACATGAGCTTGGAAGGAGAACCTTACCCAGCCCTGGCCGGTACCTTGATCGCAGACTTCAGAGGTCCCAACCAAGCTATGTCCATCTGCTGACCCATGGAAGCCACGGGCGTTAGACCATGGGGGCTGTTTGTTAAATTTGTGCCAACTCTGTTACTCAGAAACAGACGACGAATGCAGGTGTCACAGGGAGGATCAGAACCATCCCCGTCACAAAACACGTTCTCAGTGACCTTCAGGGCAACCCTGAAAAGTAGGAATTACCATCTCTGTTTTATACATGAAGCAACCGAGACTGAGAGGTGTCAAGGAACCTCACCAGATAAGTGGTGAGCAGGATTCAGTTTGAGCTCTGGGTTCCTTCTGAAGCCCAGGCTCTTTTTACCTCTTCACGAAGCTTTAAATGAAGCTTACAAATCACAGTTGCTTTGTCCACCTGGGAACTTGAAACAGCAGAGTTTAAAGGTCATTTGTGAACTTTAGTAGTTCAAAGTAGTCCATTTGTGTTTATTCTCCCCCATGAGCCCCAGCCTTTGTACACGGAGTCGGTGATGCTGTTGGAGAGGACATGTGCCAGCCTTGACTGGGCTGTGAGCACAGTGCGGCCACCTGGCAGGCTCCAGGGCTGGAAGGTTGCCAGGAGAGGAGAGGAGGGAACCCAGGTGCCCGTGTGACCCTAAAGCACTCAGCAGCTGACCTGGGCCAACTAGCAGTTGCTGGGAGGCCAAGGCCATGGACTGCCCTACTGTGGAAGGCCTTTCCACCAGCAGACAGGGAGGAGCTGCACATCTTCCTCCAGAGTCAGCTGTTTCCAGAGCAGAGAAGGCGCCATGACATTCCTGAAGGTCCCAGCAGTGGGAATGAGGAACAAGAACGTCACGATGCATGTAAAGGTCGGGGACGTTTTGTGGACACTCTGAAGTCAAATCTGACTAGCGGATCCCCCCCACTAACATTTAACAAAGTGAGCAGCAAAGCCAGAACACAGTGAAACCCCAGCCTCTTTGAGAAGCCAGGAGAGCGGAAACGTGAACGTGAGACCCATGGAAACTCCGCCAGGGCCGTGTGGCACAGCCCTAGTGTGCACACCAAGCTCCAGCCTGGCCACGTTGGACACTCTGGAAAACACCTGGGGAGAAATTCTAGGGATTCAGTAGTAACAGAAGAGCAGAGGCCGTGAAGAACTGGACGAGCCTGGGACCGTGATGACCACGTGGTCTTCAAACGCAGTCAGCAACTAGTTTGGAAGAAGCAAACAAGAACTGCAAACCCTTAGAGACATCCGGAAGGAGCTGAGATCAAAGAGGGCACAGCAGCAGGGAGGAAAGCTGTGAGTCATCTTGGAGGACTCGAGGAAAGCCTCACAAGTGGCAGTGAGGGCTCAGGGGACTCCAGAAGGATGACAAGGTTCCAAGAGGGAGAGGCAGGTGCGGGCCACCCAGTCACGGGAGTAGCATGACCAGAGCCAGGGAGCCGGGAGAATGCGGCAGGAAGAATCTGTGTCCCCAAAGCCTTCTGAGAGAAAACAGGGCCGCCAATGCCTTGAGCTTAGCTTCCGACCTCTGGAAATGTAAAACAATGAATTCGCATTGTTTAAGCCCCTGGCTTGTGGCCATCTGTTTCAGAAGTTATGAGAAACTAATACTGTGCTCCGTGAACGACTCCCCTCCACGATGGCTCGTGTTGCAACACGCATGTATAACTTGCTGTTGCCTCCATCTATCAGGAGAACACACTGCCTTTTTCAACCCAAAATGCTCTAAATACAAATAACATAAGAACTGATATTTTGACATGACTGTTCTAAGCGACGACAAATTTCTCCGCACACGTTTCCACTCAGAGAACGTCACAGAGAGCAAATTTGAATTGCAAGGCACTAATCGGGAACGCATCCCAAGCTAGAGGGATGGCGAGGGGGCGCGTCGGCCACCCACAGCCCGTGTTGCTGAGGCACCACCGCTGCGTCTCTCAAAGCACCGGAGTTTCGCCTTTCTTTTCCCCTCAAGGAATTCTGTGTTGAGTCTTAACTGTGGTTTTAGTGAAACATACTCAGGAGCCCCAAAGAGGCTGAAAACTTGGTAAAGGCAACGGTTCAGAAGAAGAATGTACCTTCCCGAACATGGCCCCGTGCTGCCAATTCTCCATCAGCCGCTGGCCACCGCCACCACCAAATATGGGGCCACTCCAGGAAACAGAATGACTGTCTGTGTTGCGGTTTAAGTGCGGGCTGCATTTGCTTACTTTCATGTTGGTATCGGTGGTGACGCCAGTACCAACTGGCTTTCCTTGTTCAACTAACGCAGCTGAGTGAGGAGTAGTCCACGCGGGCAGGCCCAGGGACCTGCCTTGTTACAAGCTTCCCCTAGAATTTGCAAATGAAAATTAATGCTTGAGCACCATGGCCTCAGGGAGTAACAGGACAGTATCTTCCCAGGGTGGTGTGTTCCCGGTGCCATTTCCCTCTCCCCTGCTAGTGCTGGCAAGGGGAGGATGAGTTAATATTATGTTCATGAACATATGATGAGGGCAAACCCGAGATTTTTTAAATTATCTCATAACCAAAATGAAAAGGTGTTTCTCTAGTATCTATCTGCTCCCTCCCTCCCAGCAAAGCAGCTGACCCCAAGCAGGCTGCACATCGGACGATTCCAGGATCTTCCGATTGAAGACGTTTGTCAGAGACCCTCCCAAATGCGCGTCAAATTTTGGCAAACCTAGATCAGAGAAAGGAGAGGGGAAATGCATAATTCACCCGCACGCACAGGAAATGCAGTGTTGGTGCTAATCACGGCACACGCACACATGTGCACACACACCAACAAACGAGCTTGAGTGATTGGAACCAGGGAAGCGGAGCTTCAACTTCGAGTAACGTGTCTGTATTTGTTTCTTGCCTTAGCAGGTCTCAGCTCTCCCCCTTTCCTCGGACAGGCTGCAGCAGGTTTGCCCCTAGTCCCAGCTTGGTTCTCAGTTCAGTGCCCTTTCATACTGCTTTCTCTCTCCACCTCCCCTGCAACGGAAATGCCTGTAGGGTGACGGGTGGGTTTTCCCCATGTTTCCACTCCCTAAGTTTCATCCGTTTATTCACCACCTATGTAAACATGCTTTCCTGCACATAAGTGTAGAGAGAACAGACGGTACCCATTTCATTACCCTAAAACCATAAATTTGCAAAATGCACACGGCTGATGCTAACACATTATTGGCAAGTGGGACATCTGTGATGACCATCACTTGAAAGGGACTCTCTGGTCAATGGCGAGCAGTGAAGGCAGTCCCAAATGCACAGACTTTAACAAAGAAGGCGGTTGAATGAGAATTGCATTACGGGATGAAAAGGGATGTGACCTGAGAAGCATGAAGTGCCAAAGGGTCGGCACCTGACCTAAGGTATGCAGCGTGCAGGGCAGGTGAGGGAGGGCTCCTCCATCAAAGTTTGTGGAACTGGATTCAGAGCCTGCCCTCCACCCCCAGGAGCCTCATCCCTGATGGTTGAAACAGACGTATGAGTCGTTCTTCACTCTTGATGGTCATTACCATGTCTTTGGCTCATTAGGTTCTGGATGTGTCTATATGTGAGGGAGAGGGTTGCAAAATCTGTATTCTATAGGCACAGAGCCCTTGGGTATAATAAGAAATGATGCAGTGGATACATTCAATTTAATGAGTATTTATGGCCTGTGTACAATGTTCAAGGCATTGAGATGGAGACAAAAGGGAAATCAAAAGTCCTTGTTTGCAAAGGTCTTAAATGCAAGAGTGTGTATGTCTGTGGTGGGCAGGGAGTGGGTGAAAATGGAGAGGGAACAAGAGAACAAGTTGGAAGTGTGCACACAAAGGAACCGAGAAGCCATCTCGTTCCAGAAATGAGGCTGTGGACGAGGGCGGTCTGGAGGAAATGGCATCGAGGTCCCAACCTAATCACTTTCAGGAGAGAACAAACAAGGAATAGCCGGGCCACCCCCAGAGCAGCAGGTTGGTGGCTGGCTCTTCCCGGAAGCCTCCCCCCCACCTCCCCCCACTCCTGGTCTGGAAAAACCTCCCTCCTGGTGTCCCCATAGCCTCTGTGCTAATCTCCACTTGCACTTCCCATATTACATATTAAAAGTCACCTTCACTCTGCCCTTTCCATGCTCTTGTCATTTCCGTGCTCTGAACTCTTAAGGCCTCGGCACTCTGTCACCTAGTGATAGAGTCTGACTCTTGCCGGACACCGTGAACGTCTGCAGAGCTGAGCTGGGCATCCAGTCCTGCACAGCGCACGGACGGCCTCCATCAAGATTCAGTAGGTAAAGTGAGGCCACTGCAGGGTTTTACAAACCATTTTCCAAGTTGTCCGTAGTTAATGTACAAGGAGTTACCTGGGGAGGCTGTTGAAAGGGGAGACCCCTCAGAAGTTTGGACTGGGAAGGGCTGGGTTCAGGGTACACAAATCTGCTCCTTAATCAAGCTCCCAGGTTGACTCTGGAAAGGTCGTTGCCATGGCGCCCTCCTACCAGCTCTGCCCTCCTTACAGAGCTTCCTACCACAGGGTGTTGTCTTTCAGGCTGATGGTCCATGTTCATCTTCAAACCCACAGAGAATGGATTTACACAATTCACCCCATGTGACAAAAAATGATGTTTTGACATCTGAAAGTTGGGTCGCAAAGGGACTCCCTGGGTGAGAGTCTTTTGTCTGGCCAGCCCTGCCTAGGGCAACATCCCCGCCCGCAAAGCTGAGCAGGCACACAGAGCAGCTAAGGGCAAGGGAGGTGGGGAGCACCTCCAGCCCCAG
The DNA here is from genome assembly GCF_014824575.4 of Sturnira hondurensis. Classification (NCBI taxonomy): domain Eukaryota; kingdom Metazoa; phylum Chordata; class Mammalia; order Chiroptera; family Phyllostomidae; genus Sturnira; species Sturnira hondurensis. The sequence goes on from NW_028079044.1 coordinate 48,518,271, forward strand.
GGAGGGCACCTACCTTAGAGGAGCTTTAAACAAATGTCATTCGTGCGCAAGGGCTAAAGCATAAGGGTTTCTCTCGCAGGTGGCCCCAGGACCCAATTTCCTAACTATCAGATTAAACAAAATTTAGCCATATTAATGCCTGCACCCAGAAGCCTGGATTGCCGGGAAACTAAGGGACGCATCACTCAAAGTGTCGGTAAATCAATATGGGCTGGAGTCCTCACCAAAATAAATCTTCCCTCGGCATCACTGTGAATTCAGAATGAACAGGGAGTGTGTAAATAGGCGCGACACGGTGCAAGAGCAAAGGCCTGCGGACCGATTTGAATTACAGACCCCAGCCTCCCAGCTCCAGGAGTCGGCCTGCGGCTGCCACACTGAAGGGGAGGTAATTAACACAATCCATCTTGCCACAGATGGTGCTCCGTGGGCTGCTTGGAATTCCGGGAGCCTCTCACCCAGACCCCGGTCACCCTGTGAAATATGCTGACCGTGGCCGTCAGCCTGCAGGGGATTGCTAAGTGCCTGAGAGACAGCGGAGACACTGAGGTTCCTGACGAGACCATATCGTGCGCCGTTTGCCTGTTATTTAAGAAGCTATAGGAAAGAGTTCTCTCCATAGGAGGCGTTATAAAATGCAGTGCTATGGATCTATGAAAGGCCTTTAATACTGTTTAAAAATTAAAAATCCACATTACTTCCTAAGTCCCGCTGCCTTAAAAGTGAATTCTATCTATTCTCATGTAAGAACTTGGACACAGGTTGACGACATTGTTAGATTTCTGTGCTTTTAAAAGGAGGTCATCTTCAGGACAAACAATCCGGGCCTTTCCTGTATGCAGTTGTGCCATCCATCCTTACTCAACACAAAGTCCCCGGTTTCGGACGACGGTCATCTTGGTCTAGGCGTTGACAACACAGGTGACACTCTCCTAGCACAGGGGGTGGCTTTGAAGAAGCCTGCGAGGCTGAGAAACAGTAACTTGACAATATCTAGAGTGAGAAAAAGAAAATATATTGAAATGACCAAAGCTGGAATGGAACAGGGGAATCAGAGGACTCATTTGGGAAACGGTTACTTACAAGCAACAGTTACCATGCAGGAGCACGTGAAGGCACTGGCGAGCATTCCACCCAGAAACCATCTGCAACAAGGAAGCGCTCAGGGTCAGCCGTCTCCTTAGGCATTTGCAGCACGTGGGACGTTCTCTTAGACTGACTTTAGACGTGTGATGTTAGGATTCATCAGTGCTATTGTATAAAACTCCGGTAACAAAGAGAGTGTGGTCTTGACAAAGGGACAGAAATACAGATCCGTGGAAGAGGGGAGGCAGCCCAGAAATGGAGACAGTTAAGTGACTTTTAACAAAGTTGCAAAAGCTGTTCAGTGGGGGAAAGGAGTCTTTTCAGCAAATGGTACTGAAACAATTGTCTGTATTGAAACAATTGTCTATTCATGGGCAAGGAATGAACTGGCATGCCTAACGTCTCTCCTTAACACAAAATTTAACTCAAAATATAAACAACAAAGGTATAAAACTTCTAGAAAAAAACCAAAGGACAAAATGCGTGTGCTCACTGCCCAAAAGGGTGTTGAGTGTCTGGGGTTTTGCCAATCAGGTGAATGACTCTGTTGCAGGGTGGATTTATTTTTTAAAGAATAATGTTTTTATTGCTTTTGTGTTCAAATTATGACTTATTGAAAGAGATTACAAAGAAATGCAAAGAGGGGGAAGGAAAATATCAAAAATCCCATCGCCCTGAAACAGTCATTATGCAAATCTGATGTATAACCATTTAGACACCTCTATATGCATTTTTAAATGGAGCATTTTTATTTTAAGTTATTTAATCTAATTTTAAATTATGCATTGAAGTTGAGCTTTAGGAAAGGTACACTAAAGCATATAAAGTGCATATGCTTTTTGTTGTTTTTTTTTTTACCTAAGCCCCTGTAATTGCTACCCAAATCACGATACAGAATATTTCCAGCACCCTGTGCAGATTCCTTTGTTGGCCCATCCCACTCTATCCACTGGAATTGATCACTGTTCTTACATCTAAATAACAACGGACTCATTTGCCTTCTCTTGAGGTTTATTTTCGTATGTCATCACACAGACTCTGGTGCCTGTCACAGTTCCCTTGAGAGCAAGTAGCACTTGCTGAGGCCCCAGGACTGTACCATTCCTCCCCGTTTCACTGACTCGACACACACTGGCCAGCCCCTGGCACCATCCCTGTGGTAGTGAAGGCGACATGCAGTGTCTCAGCTCTCAGGGAGCTCACATCCTTATAGGGAGAGACAGGTCATTAACATGCATCCGAGCAAACATACAATAAGTGCTCTAGAGAACAGTACAGTGAACTGGTGTGCTACTACCCAGGGTGACAAAGGGAGGGCTCTCTGATGGTGTGACATTGGAACAGACTCAGAGAAGAGGAAGGACACACATTACAAGGCTTTCTGGAGAAGACTGTGCGAGGCAGCAGAGCACACAGCAAGTGCAAAGGCCCAGAAGTACCAGTGAGCTTAGCACAGAAGGTGCGTAATCACTGGCCTGGAGACTTGAGCAAGAAAAGGACAGGAGGGACATGCTTGACAGAGACTAGAGCAAGCAAACATCATCGTGATCAGGCAAGAAGAGCTCTGAGATGCTGAGTAGGCATCCCTGGAACAGACAGTTTATTTTAGGGTATAAAATATAATGGGAAAGGCAGAGTCCCGGCAGGACTCCAAGTCCCCTAGTGGGAACTTTAAGTGCCCTTGAACTCCAGGCAGAGGTCCTAGGTCTCTATTTAAAACAGAGTCTCTGAGGATTTAAACAAAGGGTGATACATAGTAGACTCCAGTTCTAGCAAGATGCACTAGCTTTTGTACGCTCTGTGAGATCGTGAGAGGAGGGAGGGGACAGATGAAGGAGTGCACGGACAAGTGACAAACCTTAACCGCAGAGCCACCTGCAAATGCTTTGGGGAATGAGGCACGTAAATCATCCATCAATGACAGCTTCATTAATGATGAAACACTACCACAGGAAAATAAAACCGGAATCACCTTGCACATGCAGACACGATCAAGCACGCAGCGAGCAGAATTGTTTGAAGAGAGATCTCTCCCAACAGACTGGTTTCTAATAGGAGAAGTAGAAACAAATGCATTAGAAATCATGGCTGATTAAATAACGCTGGAGCAGCAAAATCGCACTAAAACGTCTCTTCTACACACCAAAAACCGTTGTAAGACGTATGTCATCCCAAACAACTTGTCAGGAGTAACATGATACTGTTACGAAATGCTAGAGAAATACTGCCAATAGTTAGATTTTTTGTATCATAAAAACAGCGAATGATTATGCTACATAAATGATTTGGGGCTTGCCTTTTACTTTGCTGTTGGGGAAAGGGTTTGTAGAATGCATACGAGTGTCAGAAATGCAGGGTGATGACAATGACGACGACGACGGGATGATGATGACGCCCGAATTTGCAGAGTGCCCTATAATTCACAGAGCTTTCGGTTCACTTAATCAACACAACAACGCTTCGCCTGAGTCGAAGTGGGGAAAGAGAATTGCAACTCTGCACACGGGGAGTCTCTCAAGGGCAAAGGAGGATCGTATCTCACGGGCTGACAGCAAACCCCTCTGCTATCAAGCCTTGCTGCCGAGCCACAGTGGGACTGACCGCAAATTCTCCAGCAGTGACAAGCACGAGTTAGACCAATGGAACCCTGAGGGTTAGTCAGATGGCCTAAAAGAAATGAGAGCTGGCTTGAGGGTTGTCACATAAACACCCCCCAGCTTATTTTTGCCAGTGCTTCAAAAGCCCAAGTTCTCAACAGTTGAGAGTCACTTCAACAAGTTTGCACGTTGTTGAAAACTCGAATGACTTTGCTACGAACGCATTGATTGTTGTTATTGATGCTGTGAAGGAAGACTCGAGTCAGCATGTAGGATGCACTTAGTCTATTGTGTGGGCAGAACCCTGGAGAGAGGCCATGCAGAACATAGCAGCCATGAATGACGTCACAGCCAATGCGTGTCTTTCATGGACACTCACATTTAGTAGGTTGTTGTGGGTTCAGCTGAGCACTCAATCATCTTTCTAAAGTCTGTTTCTATTCTTAGCCCCCTCTGATGCCATGTGGAATTTGGAAAATTTTTGCTCATGGAAACAAGCCTAGTTTGACAAACTGCAAAGATCACTAGACTTGAATATTAGCGGATGACTGGGTTTAAACTCACGTTCTGCAAAGATATGAGTTATGCAATTTTGGACAAGGTGTTCATTGGTTCAATTCCATCAGTGGCCATTTACTTAGTACCTGTTTTGACTTAGCTGGAGTGTGACCTCCTTCAGGAAGCCTTCCTTGATTCCTTCAACTCCCCCTTGGCCCTTAGCCAAGATCCATGGCTCATGCATGTCCCCACTGGTGCTCTTTTCGCGATGAGTCGAAATTGCTGTTTTGTTTCTCTATATTTTCTTCACTACACTGCAAGCTCACTGAGAACAGTTGACCTGTATTTGCTGTTCTTTGGTGGCAGTGCCCATAATTTCTGTGGGAATCACCTCCCCCCTTCTCTTTGTTCATGGCTCGTGTGAGAGACCGAGTTCTCTCCAGCATCTGGCCTGCTCCAAGCCCTTGGAGTGTTGCATCCTTACTGACCATGATTGGTTTTGTTGAATAACTATGAACCTTTCAGAACCAATGGCACAGGCCTCATGACATTGCTCCAGAAGACTGTCGTCTTTTTCTGCTGGACTGGATCCTGGGAAGTTGCAGGCGCTGAGTCATGGAGGGCCACCACAGGCCAACAGCCTTTTAAAGAGTAAAGCTGACACTGAAGAGAAGAGAGAACGAGAGTGGACCCCAACAGACACCTGCAATCCATGCCTGAAATTGTCCTTAATGTGAAGCAGTAAATTCTGTTGCTGATAATGCGTTCGGAGTTGGGTTTCCACCTGCTGGAACTCAAACGTGCCTGACTGATAAGCACATGTCACGTGTGCTACACACTTAGCACATGCAGTGTCACCTGGAACAGAATGCACATGCAAAACCCACCTGTGCAGGAGGTAAAATGGAATTCGGTGGATGCCCACCCACGGCTTCCTAGGCAGGCAAGGAAGAGGAAAAGAGTTCTGATGGAGAGAGGTGCAGAGCGCCAGGGAATCACAGGGAAGGAAAGAGCCACCTCCTCCTTCCAGAGAATGCCGCACAGGGGAGGTCTTGGTTGATTCCAGCCTTAAAGAAGGGGTTGGGGTCTTAGCTATAGTCAGTGGGAGACACATCCCAGACACAGCAAAGAACACAGGCACCGGCTCACTTGACCTGTCTGAACTTGACTATTCTTATCGTTGAGACAGATACAGGGCATTTGATTGTTCCGCCCAGATCATGGAGGCCCTGCTCTCTGCCTGGCACTATGCGGGCAGTGTGGAATCCAAGATGACGAGGACATAGGGCCCATCCTCAAGGAGCTCATAGCCCCGTGGGCGAGACACAGAGGGAAACAAGGATGAGAGAGGGGAGCACAAAGAGGGGTCAGTTAACACGTCCTCCCAAAGAGCACATGGTGGGCTCCCTGGAGGGGGTGGCTATGGACCCTTAGTAGGTGTTGATCACCTGAAAACTGTCTAAACAGTGAAAGCTGCTTTCTGGTCATCCCAAAACCTGGAAAGGAAACTGGCAACCCCTTTCTAACATGTATTTTTGATAGCTGTCCTGGGAACAGCGTGGAGCAGGGCACGTTGGTCTTTGGGAGAAGAAGAGATGGTCAGTGAAGTGAACACTCATGACTTTGTAAATGCAAATGAAGTGAAGACATGGTTCCGTTTAACCTCAACCTGATGTGGTCATAGCTTTACAGTTTTTGAATATTTAATATACATCACACAGGATGCCAAGCGCTTTACCTAAATTATTGTCATCAGTGTAAGGTAGGAACTCCGATGACCCCCCATTCACAGAGGAAAATGTTACATTTAGAGGGTTTGGTGAATTGTTTCTGAGGCGTGGCTAACAAGCGGGGAGTGGGGCTTCAAACCCTGGCAAGCCGGTGGCAGAGACACAGTGTGACTCTGGGTGCCGCGGGGATCAGTCCTATATCGCCAACTGGAGATTAAGGGGCACGCTTGCCAGATCTAGCCGAATCTAGCTCAGACCGACTCCTGAAAGGAAATCTCACTAACTCTAAGTCTTCTGACTTTTCCTTGCCAGGAACATAGCATTAAAGGATAATTCTCCTCCCCTCTCTCTTCTTCCTGTGGACAATGTCAGATGCACAGCTAAGTAGGAAGATAAAAAACAGACACCTGTGCACACACCACCCAGATTTAGCAAAGCTTAACGTTCTGCTAAATGTCTTCAGGGTTTTTTAAAACAAATGAAACACTGCAAGTTCAGTCCTTCTGATGCCTTTAAGGCGACAGTCGCCTCTTCTGTGAGTACCTCACACAGGTGCTGGCTGCGCCCCAAGCCCTACCTTCCTGACAGAGGTTGATGCCAGTCCCTAAGAGCTCATGAGTCATTGCTACGCCTCTCTCCTGGAAGGAAGAATGACTTGGGTGTGGCAAAGATTGAAAAAAAAAACAAACCCAACTCACTCGAATGATCCAAGACGTTCCCCTGCAGACGATCAGAAGCCACTGGCTGGGACCGCAGGGACGAGCTGTGGGGGCTCTTCCTGGGAGTCTCAGGTGTGACGGGGCCTGCGGAGGAGTCTGCCATAGGCTCTGCTCTGGGCGTCTCCGACTCCAAGTCATCACTCAGAGAACTGTCACAATCCCCTCCTGGAAAAGCAGAAGGGTTCCATGTGTGTGTGCGTGTGCAGCGCACACGTCACAGTGCACTGCAGCCAGTGACCCTAGCAATAGTCTCTGGGTGTGAGGGCATCTCCGGCCGTCATTGTCCTGGAAGTCTGGAGAGGAAAAGGATCTTCAGTTCAGAGACCCGCCAAGGCCAGAGGCACCAGGGTTCAGTGAAAGAAGTCAGCACCAGTGCAGTTGGAACAAAGTGACCGAGTGCCCGAGGGAACCCAGTGGAACAGGGAGCTGGGAAGCCAGACAGAGGGCAGGTCACCAGGTCACCTGGACTTTCGGCTGAGGAGTTTGGAACCTAGGCTGCAGCCAGTGAAGTGATGGACCATCTCAAGGCGAGGCCGGCGTCCTGGGCAGCCTTCTGTGCATTTCTATGTAAACACTGTGGTTTGATATGGAATAAATATTCAGGTGGTTCTGAAAAAAATCAGGAAAAGTCGGAAAGGCTTTCTCTGGTTTGATGGCTGCCATGGGGTGTGGGCCAAGTGATTAAAGAAATGACAGTGGAGAGGAAAGACGGAGGCCGCCCACAAGCAACACCCCCAGAGAAGGCCCCACGCCAGAGGAGACTGGAGTCTGGAGCAAGGGGACTGGAGAGGGCACGGCTCTGTGGGCGAGGGGCAGGCCGAGCTGTCCCTTCACTCGGCACATGCTGCACGGCAAGGGGCTGGGAGTGGGGCGTCAGAGAGACACCCCAATGTGCCCTGCTCAGCATGCAGGGGACAGACACGCCAGCCCCCAGTGAGGACACCGCACATTCTGTGTCTTCTTATCTCAGTCTCCTCAGAGAGCCCTGCTCTCTGCATCTGGAGGGCAGGTGATAATTTGTGATCTTGTGATTACTATGTAAACACACACTATATAATACATAATTTGTGTGACTTTTTATTTAAAGTCTGCCTTTCTCACTAGACTAAAAGCTCCATGAAGAAAAAGTCACCTCATCTGTCCCAGACGCCAACAAATAATGCCTCGCTTACAGCTGGCACTCAGTAAGATCAGTGGGTAACTGGGGTGTCTGGTGGGGGCAGTCCGGGACCTTCGAAGTTTCTATGCACCAGGTCTAGCCTGGGCCTGCTATCCGGGGCTACAATGACCATGGAGACAGCAGGTCAGCTCTTGCCCTCACAGAGGCTAAAGCTGACCGAACAGAAGCCTTCAAGTAGGCCCTGGCTGGTGTAGCTCAGTGGACTGAGCTCGGGCCTGTGAACCAAAGGATCGTGGTTTGATTCCCAGTCAGGGCACATGCCTGAGTTGCAGGCCAGTTCCCAGAAGGGGACGCACAAGAGGCAACCATACATAGATATTCTCTCCCTCTCTCCTTCCCTTCCCCTCTAACATTTAAAAAAAATCCTAGAAGGCTTCAAGTAGGACGGCCTTCTGGCCCCTGGCCCCAGCTGGTGGGCTGACCCCACTGGTGGCCCAGCCCTCCCGCCCAGCCTGGGTACCGACCCAGTGAACCAGTGCTTTCGGACACAGGTACCCCTGCCAAACCTGCAGGTTCCCTCCCAGCATTCTTCCTCCCAGCGCTCTCCCCACAGCTTGTGGCCACTGGATGCAGGAGCACCCCTCCAGTTGCTATAGAGAAGAAAGCTGCAGAGAAGAAACTGTGCAGACCATCCAGGAATGATCACCCGACACAGCAGAGGAGGTCGGGGCCTTGGTCGCTGCAATGCTGTTTACGGCAGCCCAGACACAGAGACAACCCAAGGGTTCAAGTTCATCAGTAGGTGAATACATCAAAATCATTCTGCCCTTTGTGACAGCATGGATGGACCTGGAGGACATTATGCTAAGTGAAATGAGCCAGTCAGAGGAGGACAGATAGCACTGGAAGTGCCTGAAATCATCGTTTTCACAGAGTCAGAGAGCAATAGTGGTTGCCATGGGGGATGGGGGAGAGGGCGCAGAGTTTCAGTTTTGCTGGATGAGTAAGTCCCAGTGATCTGCGGACCAGGGCGCTGCCTGTCGTTAACAATACGGTGTTTTATACACTTCAAAATGTGTCCACAAGGTACATCTTATGATAAATGTCCTTAGTATAAAAAACAAAGAAACCAAAGCAAACAAACGACAAAGGGACACAAGGAAGCTCTGGGGGTGCTGGATGTCTATTACCTTCGGTGTGGTGATGGTATCGTGGGTGTTTGCATCGATCTAAACTCACCACATGACAAGTACACACATTAAACACGTGCAGTTCTTCGTACATCACTTATACCTCAACAAAGCTGTTTCACACAGAGAAGAGGCAAATGGTCACATCAAGGTGGACGGGAGAAAGAACTGGGAACTTCCTGAGCGGATTAATTATTCACGAGAGGCAGTTCATTACAGCCTGGAGAGATGGAGGGGCAGCTGTGGGGACAGCACAGAGGGCCCCGTGCTGTTGCCCCAGCTGCCTGCCCTGCTGAACTTAGAGCTTTGCCCCTGAGAGTCGGTGGGAGTGAAAAGCTGTGTCCTACGTGGAGTCCTGGAAATACTACATAGGCTTTTCTGGAAGAAGAGATGGCATTACAGAGGGCAACCGCAAAAAAATTCTTAACATTAAAAACAAGATCAAGGATTTTTCCTCTCTGAAAAGACATGTTTTTGCCCCCAATTTACAGTGTTCCCAACTGACACTTCATTTTTTCTCCACCCTTTGTGGTAAATGAAAGGATCACAACGCAGGAAACATTTCAGCAGTTGGCCCTTGTGTCCTGGATTTGAAGATACCAGTCCCATCCTGTGTCTCCTGGTTGATCCCGTGCCGTTTCCTCCTCCTCTCCTGTTTTGGAGAGGTGGTCTGATTCTTCCAAGCACGTCTCCATGTGCTCTTATGGAAGGTGGGCACTACTGCTGTTGGAGAAGGGGACACAAAGCCTCACACAGAAGTTCCCGTCACAGGTATCCGTGGAGAGGCAGACATTAGCTCTGGGGAACATCGCAGACCTCAAGCTGGGGTGGCGGGCCTCGGTCCTCTCGTCTTTCTTTCCCAGGACTGCAGAAATAGAGTGGGAAGTCCTGCTGATCTTCCTTGCATTGGGTGAGTCTTGTGTCCCTTTGCAGTGTGACTCACGGGCTCTGGACGGATCCCCACAGGGCTCTGGGACTGGTCCCCAGTGGCGGTCCTGGGGTCTAGGAAGCTGGCTAAAGAACAAATTGCCGCGAACGAGGAAAGGTGTCTTAACATAGCTGTGAAAGGGGCGGACTGAGGATAAACAAAATAGGCAACAACGAAAACAGTCATTTTAGCCCGAAGAAATGAGGAGAAAGTCGGGGGAAGTAAGTTTTGATTGCATCCATTGCCCAGAGAGAAAACAGCAAAACAATTTTGAATTTTCGAGCCTTCTAACTAGGCAATATTTCCAGAGGAAAATAAATTGCTGATCGAAGTCACGGTCCTCGAGTAAATCCGGGAAAGGAGTCAGGGGAGACTTGATTACAGTTGACAGCCAAGATGAGAGGTGAGCCGGCACCCATGCATGTGCCCGGGTTGACTAATTACAGACTTTGGAGGGGGTGGTTTGATTTGTTATATTTAGAAGATCTTCGGAAACCATGAGAATTTTAACAAGACACCTCATGCGCGTGCGGCTGTGCTGTGGTCCAGTTGCTTTAACACTGTTTGGATGTATTTGCTTTGCAGAGGGAACTACGGGAAAATGAGACGTGAATTTCCGTCTCTCTGCAACACGGCCTTTAGAACAGAAAATCCCAAACTCGAATCATCCGAGCATCATTTTCCCAGTGTTTGCCACATCCCAGAGCCTGCTTGCCCTTAGCCATTTTCCATTTTCCTCTAATTGTCCCGTTTTAGTCTTATACTTTAAAGGGAGTGCTGCTACTTTAGAGGATATCAATCCTGTAACTGCCGTAAAGAGAAAATCAATGCAAAAATAAGCACAATGAACATGAGACCTTATTTAATTCGCACTGAATACTGTTTGAAGCAGAAAGCTCTGAGCTTGTCCTCTGCTAAGAGAACGTTGTTCAAAAAAAGACAGAGTTCAAGGGTCTCACAGGTACTGAGGCTTCAAACCGACCTTGGTCTTGGCAGCATTGCCAGAGGAGTGCCGGCCGCTCTCTCACTGTGAGATTCTGTTCCTCACCACCGGGTTCCAGAGGCACTGGCCACCCCACTCCACCCTCTGGGAAATACAGCTTCGGAGCTGAGGAGAGGGGGGCCCTTCGTGCAGCAGAAAGCCAGCCCAGAGCCAGGGGATGCAGACTTCCAAAGGCACAAGATAGGTCTGCATGTCGGAGGCCACTTCTGCAGCAGGGCTCCCACTGAGAGGAAGACGCAGCTTGAAAAGGCGTGAGAGTCTGACGCAGGCAAATCCGTAGAGACAGAAAGTGGACCCACGACTGTCAGGGGCTGGGAGGGGCCCTCGAGGATGGGGAGCCTCCGAGACTGGGAGTAGGGTTTTCTCTTGGGGTCATGAAATGGTGTGGAGTTAGAAAGTGGTCCTGACGGCCTAACCTGCCTTGTAAACATATTTTAGAAAATCGCCCACTTCTACACGTTAAAATGGTAAATTTTATGATACGCGAATTGTAACTCAGTTAAAAAGTAATGAGCGCTCTTTACTTCCATTCGCGTTCGTGCCGTCTGCCAGGATGCTGACCATCAGTGAGACAAGCTGGCTCCGCGTGGCCTTCTGACTGAAGACCCCAAACTCAACTTATTTACCAGAGATTTCTTCAAGGCTGCAGAACACTGGAACTAGCCTCTTTGGGAAGCTGTACACCATCAGCCATTTCTTTTTTTTTAATAGCTTCATGAGGCTGAAAACAGAGTTCTACATTTATTTTTATTAAATTTACTGGGGCGGCGCTGGTTCACATTACGTACATCTGAGGTTACAGCTTTATAACACGGCACCTGTGTGCTCCACTGTGTGCTCACCACCCGAATCTAGTCTCCTCTCCCCACTGTGTATTTTGACCCCCTTCACCCTCCCCCACCCTCCTTCCCCTCTGGTAACCACCATTCTGTTGTCTGTGTCCATGAGATTGTTCGCTTGCGTGTTTGTTTTGTTTCTCGTTGTTGCTTTCTGTTTTATATTCTGCACATGAGTGGAATCGTTAGGTTCTTGTCCTTTTCCATCTGACTTAATTCACTCGTCATGTGAGTCAAGATCCATCCACGTTGTCCCAAATGGCACTATCTCACCTTTATTTGTGGCTGACTATAGGCATTTCTTTATATTCTTTTCTCTGGCGATGCCATGCTCTTCTGCTTCCCTGCCTGAGAAATTTTCCCCAAAGGGTCTTTCTTGGATGCGGCACAGTGAGCACCTGCTCAAGACTCCTGGGTTCGAATCCAGGCTATGCTACTTATGGGTGTGAGGCCCCGTGAAAGGTATCTAATCTGCATTAGTCTTCCCTTCTGTCAAATGGGTGTAGAATAAAATGTACTCTGTGTTGTTGCGAATCTCCCATTACCTTATATAACTTTTCTTCATGGCACTTTCCACAATTATTGCTTTGTATTTGTTTGTGCAATTATTTAACAAAGGCCTAAACCCCACTCCCTGACCCACTAAACTAGAAACAAGGGTTATGTCGTTTCTGTTCACCGTGTACCTCCATACCTAGTGCAGTGCCTGGCAGATGGTAGGTGCACAGTGAATATTCATTGTTTCCTTCCTAGTAAAAAAACAATTATAACTATAAATTATGAGGACCAAGCATTGCACTATCCCTGATGCTTATTGTCCCATTTAATATTGAAATATGCTTTGAGTTTCTGTTTTATATACCTATATATTATATGTACATAAATATTTACATAGAATATTGTTGTATAATATGTATTATATAATACACATATATGAGATGTCTAATATACACATCCAGCATATTTTAACAGAATATTTCTTATATTAGTATCGTATATACTGATCTATGTTATAATCTATAAATATATTATCACACTATGCATACATATCTTGTTTTAAAAACGAAGACACTGAGATTTAGCCAAGTTGAGTAACTATCACAATGTGCTCAGACGAGGACTTGAATTTGGATTCCAGTACCCTTTCTCCATCCATATTCCACATAGAAAAGGCACCTTGCAGATGTGCAAATATTTGCCAGGTTTTACTTACTAATTTACACATTTAAATTTCAGTCTGTTTTGCAGGACATAAACACATATGTATTTGCATCATGTAAGTACTGGAGAGAACTCAGACGAATGTTTAGCACGTGGCCCAGCCTGTCCATCAAAATGACTGTCATCTCTGGATCTTACATTGGCCCAGGACCAAATGTGGCTACTGCCCGTTTGGAAATAGTTCACTGTGGAGAAGGAGATGCAAACTCACCATTTCCGTTGCAATGGTGCGTGTCCAGCCTGCTGACTCCCTCCAACCAGATGTCCTCACCTGGGGAAGAGTCGACATCGCCAAAGATACTTCCGTGCAGCCAGGCTTTAGAGGCTCTGAGGTTGAAGAGAGAGGAGAAGGAGCGACAGGTTCTCTTTTTCTTTCTAAATATCCTGGAGGGAAATGAAACAGTGGATTCGTATGGTGGATAATGAACAGCAGTCACCTCAAGTCAAAACAGAATCCAGTGACAGTGATTTGATGAACAGAGCACATCTCTACAATTCAGGTTCACAAAGCCCATGTTATTTGTTCTCTCTACCGATTCCACAGAAGTTTCTTAAGTTTCTGTGTGGGTCAATGTCAAGGATAGCAAGACAAAAGACAAAACCTTGGGTACAAACAGTTTAGTATGAGAGAAAGGAAAAATGCAGATAGAGTCAATGCTTTCATAGAGCGTATTCTGTGCCAGGTGTCCTTCTAAGTGATTTACATACAGTAGCTCACATTGTCCCCAGAATGGCCCTTTGAAGAAGGCCCCATTCTTATCCCATTTTTCCAACTGAGAAACGGAGGCACAAAGAAGCCGAGTAACTTGTCTGAGAAGCAAACCCGGGAAGTCTGACTCCACAGCCTCTGCTGTGTCACCGTGCTGGGGTGGGGGTGGGAGTGTGAGCGCCCACAGAACTGCTGGGGGGGGCCCTGCTAGTTGGGAGCACCGGCTGCAAGAGCACGGGAGGGGTGGTGCTCATTGGGGTCCAGGGGGCTTTGTGAGGCAGCTGGGCTCTGAGCTGCACAGGGTGACCTGAGCTGCCCACGGAGGCACAAGTAGGTCCCATATTGAATCATGCTGGGAACTGAGGCTAGAAAGGTGAAAAAAGGGGGGGGGCTGATAATGAAGAACCTTGAATGTTACGTGAAGGTATTGGCATTTAAGGTTTGAGCAACGGGAGATCACCGATGTATGTCGAGGGGACAGGGTGGGGGCGACATGACTGTGTGCCTTTCCTGAAAGAGTTTGACTCCTCATGCACATCCAAAGTCCCCACAACCCATCCTCTACGTCGAACTCAGTGTTATCTTGCTGAGGAGAAATCTGACACTGGGGCACATTTCTCTTCATCTGCAAAATAAATCCCAGACTCCTCAGCCTGGAATGTGACCCCCTCTGCCCAGCCCCCGCTCTGAGCCCTGTCTTTGGGCCGCTGGCCTTTTTCATCCTAAGTTAGATGTCTACCAAACGACTTGCCATTCCCAGAACTGTATCGGGGGCGCTCGGAACTCTCTCCGAAGTCTCCTTTCCCGTGTCTCCTTTAATTAACGTCCTGCTTCTCTCAAGGCCCACAGCAATCTCCATCATTTCTAGGAAGCCTGTCTCAACCTGCCGCCCGGGTAAATGCAGCCTTCCTCCTTCTCCCCTCATTTCGCCCCGTGCGGACTTCTACCCTGGCCCCGCATCAGTGCCTTGCTCCTGCTTGTTTCCATGTCGGCTCTACTGCCCCCGATTAGCCCGTGAGCTCCCACAGTCTGGGGCAGCGCTGGGCTTCATGCTGAATGGACGACTGAATGCGTGAGTGCGCTGGTGGATGGTTGGACTTTTGCGTTCTCTGAGTAACGTTTTCTGCGCACCTAACCGAGTTCTCCTTGTACGTCACACTGGTCTGGGACGGGCTCAGAGTTATGTGGCCATCTCTGTCACAGAGGACACTGTCTTCCGTCCAGATGTAGTAGCCATTGGTGAGGAGCCTGGGACTTCGGCGACAGGGAAGGTAGTAGCCTGTCAGGGGGTCCGTGGAGCAGCAGTCAAAGGAGGTGTCACCGGCCAGGAAGTCACAGGCAAAACTAAAGAGGGGACAAAGATGTATGCAGTGGCATGTTACTCGGCCACAACAAGAATGAAATCTTACCATTTGCAACAACATGGATGGGCTTAGAAGGTATAACGCTGAAGGAAACAAGCCAGCCAGAGAAAGACAAATGCCAGAGTTTTGATTACATGCAGAATTTAGAGAACAGAGTAAATGAACAAATGAAACAGAAACAAACTGAAAGACACAGAGTTCAGACTGATAGTTGCCAGAAGGGGGCTGGGGGGCTGAGTGACAAAGGTGAAGCGAATAAGGAAAGTCCTTCGATTCTGTGTTTAGAACACCCAGTCACACAAAATCCACATCTCTAGTCGCCGTGAAGGAAAAGGCCTCTTTGTATTCACGGCCAGCAGTTGCTTCGGCGACCCTAAGGATGTCGCTCATAATTTCCACTTCATCTCCTCCCCTGTGAGCGCGGACTAAAGAACATTTGGGGCTTCTTTCTCTCAAACACCGTTTCTTCACCATCCCGGGCACCTACACCCTTGATATTGACCCTTAGAACAGCCTCTCTGGGGTGTTAGGAGTTCATAGTAGTAATAGACAGGTTATAACTCCACAGCCCCCCCCACACACACAAGTTACAGGGTGAGCATGCAGCCAACGAGATCCCTCTAGCCTTAGCCTTTGCCAGCTCCTCTCTGCGTCGACCGCACAGATGTTTGTGTGGTCACCTGTCCTGACCCAGTGTCAGGGAAGTTTCCTGTTCAGGTACGTGAACCTGTGTGTGTTTTAGGTCTGAAAAAACGGTCACTCGTCCGTGTGACTGGAAGGCAGCCTCATGTGCTGCTGAATTTCTGATATCTTTTTAAATGTAAAAGCCTATTCATAATTCACACATGCATTAACTCTACTAATACTATTTTAAATGGGTATCATTTAGTATCAAAAGTCACTATGGGCCCGGCCCCTCCTTCATTCTTTATCTGGTTCAGACAAACCCCCCTAAAACCCAAGTCGCACTATCTTTGTTGTGCAGCTGGGGAACAGAATGGCCTGAACAAGGGCGAATGACTTGGATACTTTACAAGCTAGTAAGTGGCGGGGCTCAGATTCTCGCCCTGGTCCACCCGACTCGAAAGGACGTGCTCTCCCCACTCGGCCTGTTTGCTCCTCCCGGGCTGGTTCACTGATAGAGGGAGGAGGCAGAGAACTGACCAGAGGTCCCAACGCCAGTGCAGGGTCCAGCTGGCACCCGCCCAGGGAGTAAACGATGGACAGAGACACGCAGGGCGGGGAGGAAGGAAGGGAAAGAGACTTCAGTGCAGAAAACCGGACGAAATGGTAGACTCCCCATGTTTCAGTGGAACATGAAATTTGGCCAGCTTGTGCGCTGCTATGAAATCGTGTTGCTTTTGTAAAGCGAGACAGAACAAGCATATTTAAGAGAATGTAAATTTGAGAAAAAGTAACCACATGTCGTTATTCAGTAGTTTCTCCACTCACTAAACCAACAAACAATTCACATTTGCCTGCACATTCACACCTCCCTCCCCCCCAAAAATCCATTATTAGGTTTAGATAAGCCTTCCTTTTGTATGTGCGTGAGAGTGAAAATATATACCCACCCCTGACCGGACGATACCTAGAATTAGCGTTTTTACACCAGGAAGACAACAAAATAATGCACGTGGGAGGGGAATTTGATTGCTTTCTCTCGGGAAGAGCCCCGTAGAATACCTCGGGAAAATGCACGTGGGAGACAGCTCTCCGGCGAATTTTCTGTCGGGCTTGGAAGAACCTGCAAACGCAAACGAGAGAGAACTGGACATTTGTCGCCCTCACCCCACACTCACGGGGCACACGACAGAGGCTGTGAGGAAGGTGCGGACCGCTGACGTCCAGCTTCAGCAGAGACTCTAACTGGCTCGGCCATCCAGCGAGTCGGCACTGACCCAACCTGTCACCAGGCCTCCACGGGAAGCCAGGAATATTCTAGGGGCTTCTGTCCTCTGTTTCTTCCCCTGCTCAGCACTCCTTTCAAGGTCCCTTGGTGCAGGATGAAGTAATAATAGCTCATTAGCATCAGACTGCTTCATGACAAGGAGGAAACAACATCTTGTGTGCAGCTATAGAAAACCCAAATCAATTGCCCAGGTTATTTTAGCTTAACTCGGTGCTTGGACGGATTCAGTCTTCCGCTCAGAGTCCCTCTGATTCATGCATTTTAAGGCACTTCGATTGCAAAGTAATGAGCAAAAGGCAGTCGTGGAGGGAAAAAAGTAAAGTTTTGTTTCATATAAATGATTTTCTAATGCATGAAGCCTGTGGGTATTCTTAATTAAGAAAAAAAATCCACCTAGTCATTCCAGTTTAACCCAAAGTGTGGCAACAGATCTCCATTGGGGAAAGTCGTAGCTAGTGAATATTCTAAGCTCTGAAGCAGAATTTTATATTATACAGAAATGGCACGCATACTTCTACTAGACAGGCTCAGTGAAACTTGATTCCATCATTGACAATATCTAAGTAAAGGAAGAGGTTTAGACATTCAGCCTGGGCTGGTTGATTTATACGGAGAAAATAGTAGGTGTGTGGGGGAGGGGCAGAAGCAGGGTTGGGGGAGAAAATGAGAAGAGGAAGGAAGAAACTCGAAACCACTACCATTTCAACAAGTTACGCCCTATTTTCTGCAAGGAGCTATCAAAATCATATAGTATTTTTTTATAGACAAACAGTTTTGCATCTTAACAGTAGCTGATAAACAATCTCCTTTCACTTTTGTGCACAGGCATCTAAAAAAAAACCAGTGCTTTTTTCCTTTCTCCTAAAAGGAAAAGTACCACGTTTCTCTCAAGGAAAGAAATGAAGCCAAGATCATTGCCAAAGTGAACACTGGCATTTAAGAAGCACGAGCTTCTGACAGATGGTTAATGGCACGAGTATCAGCAAAATCAAAGCGAGGAAATTGCTAAAAGGAGTCTAATCATTCAGAAGATAATTGCACCCAGCAATCCGCCCACATTTACTTGCCACTGGTGTTGACATCCGTTGAGGTATTCCGTACATTTCGGGAAAGCTGCTGGTTCAAACTTCACAGATTTTTCTGCAAAAGATGTTAAAAAAAAAGGTGGGTTACACATTAAAAATAGAAAAGTGATGCCAAAACAGATGGCATCTACTAATTGCACTAGTCAGATCCCAGGGCTGTAATAATTCGGAGATACAGGAGGGGAGGCTGGAGACCAGATTGAAGGGCCCCGGAGGCTGCGCCTGCCTCTGTGATTTTGTACCACATTCTCCACCGTCTGGCTCGGTGCATCTAGATAATTTTTTGCTTTGGGAAAGCTAGACTTGTAAAGGTTGACTTATGATCAAAATAAAATAATAAAAATAAGTTCGTGGATGAAGAAATCTGAAAAAAGAAAGATGTATTCTAGAGCCCTCTGAACAGACGTACTTATATTTTCATCATTTGAAACACATCCACTTCATTGACCAGCTTCAAATAATGCCTGGGACTGGTGCCTGTCTCTTGTCCAGCACCTTGAACCATTGACAGGCGGTCGCAGAGAGGGCCAGCGGCCTTTGGTGCAGTGCTTGTTACCAGCCTGTTATCAGGAATGCCCATTCCCAAGCTGCGCGAGTGGCATCGCACAAAAAAACAGCACACCGCTGGGCAGGCTTCAAAACTCAGTTCCCACACACGTATTGTTTACATTCTCAGTTACAAATGAAACACGCATCCGAGGGTGCAAATTGTGTGAACTCGGATCATTCACCCCTCATCACAGAGGTCTACCTTCTGTTAGTTATTAAACTTGTACCTGTCACTGTCCTAACACCTTTATGAAGAAGGACTAGAGGCTTTTCTGATTCCCCACTTCTATCCACAGTTTTTAAATGTAATAGCTAGTAATGCATTGTTTCTGTCACTGTGATACATGAAATTAAACCAGGATAATTCCATAGCTCTGGATCGAGTCTTCCAGTAAGTTACACACAAAACCTGTTTGAAAATGTTGATCCTGGGGAGAGGGGAGGGAATTTCAGGGGAAAAGGGGAAGGGTTCACAGGAACAAGTATAAAGGACACGTGGACAAAGACTAGGGGAGGTGGGAATGGGGGGTGGGCTGGCTGGGTGGGCTGGGATGGGAGTAAAAGACAGAAAACTGTACTTGAACAACACTTAAAATTAAAAAAATTAAAAAAAAAGAAAATGTTGATCCTGGCTTACATACACCTCTAGATAAGTCAGGACACCTTTCTGGCATCCCTTGGCTGATCCCTAAATCAAAGCATTTGATTCCCACATTCATAGATTTCGTCTGTCTGGAATATAAAATAATTTTGTTTCACCGTAATGTAATAGTAGATCATTTGTCCTTTTGAGTTTTGGTCCATATACTATAAACATGTCCAGCCCAAATTACCCATTGTTAGCTTTCCCCAAGCATTGAGTTTAATTTGAAGCTAAGGAGTCCCGAGGCAGGAAGCGCGGTCTCACGGCTGTGACTCACTACACTGATAGGTGCAGCAAGCTCCAGGCACCCCAGAAACAGTTAACTGGGTATTAGCTACACTGAAAAAGACTTCAGTCACAGCTCTGAAACTTTTCAAGAAACAGATCCTCTCTAAGCAACAAATCTGTTTTGAAAAATTATTTGCCCATACACGTTCTTTCCAAAGGGAGTTCCCAGTCTTCCTTCCAACTGATAGATAATAAAATAGTTACTGGAATACGAAGCTTCTTGAGTCTGACAGTCCGTGCAGAAATCCAGGACTTAGCGGTTCTTCAGCTGAAAATAACGTCAGCAAGTCAACAGGTGCAGACATCTCCTAATAGTGGGAAATCCCATCTTGCCCTCCTTCTGAGAGATGCCTGCACACGCTGCCGCGCGGGCGTTTGCAGAGAAGCTCTGTCTTCAGCCGCCTCTTGTTCTTTCGGTCGTTTCCTAGAATAGAAGAGCACACAGCTCTTGGAAAAGTCAGCTTTCAAACTGCTCTTGTTTTCTTTCAAAAACAGCCTGCGAAACCAGAGGCTGAGCGGCAGAATGAGGTCACACTTCCTGTGGGGCTCACATCAGTGACATTCGCGCTGAGGAGCCGGGTGAAGACTCAAGATCGTCTCCTGGACCAGCAGCGGGGGGGGGGGGGGGATGTGTGGCCGTGAGTCAGGCCAGCTGGCTACACCGTGGTCACCAGGAGATGCTTGTCTGGGCTCACTCGGCACCCCTCGCTGCAAGAGCAGGAGAGGAACTCAGAGAAGCCCCGCTTCCCGCTGATCATCTCCTGGCCATTTTCAGTATCAACAGCGCATAGCAGGGCTTTGTTCAAACCAGTGGTGATGCACCGGTGTTGTTCAATGTACAACACAATTGAATACCAGGAGCTTGACCTTGTGAGATGTCTGCCCCGGAACTATGCTGATCCATCCAAGGCTGGGCTTTGCTGGAAACTACCCATGGGTGGCATTTCACATTTTACGATTTACATTATAGCAGAGCTCAGCGAACTTGATCTTGGTGGGTGCTTAGGGATCTCTGCTGCTGTAAGTGATCACAGAAATACACGTTTGAACAACACTGAGGTGTGCGGAGTCACGGGAAGAGAGTGGGTTTTGGAGTCACACAGACTGAGGTCCAAACTCTCTGCTCCGTCCCAGTGGCATGTGCGCAGATTTGTGGCCTCACCCGTCTGACCTATAGTTTTCTCCATGACAAGCGTAATGACATATTAATATATTTCAAAGGATATATATTGGGGCTTGGAGAATGAAAAGAGAGCAAAAAATGAAAAATAAGTGAGTCCTCAGCTCAGATGTGTGAGATGTGTTTCTTATTTTTTTTTCCTATAAACCAGCTTCGGAGGCCCCCATTGGTTAGGCTGGTAGAAAAGTTAATCCCATTTTTGCTTGGGGCTCCCTTTCCCCTTCAGATAACGCCACAGGCGGGATCTTCTCTAGAACCCATCCCAAAGAGCGCAAGCTGTTAGGAGAGCCTGCCTTGCCTGTGGTAGGCAGCTTTCAAAGCTGACCCTCAAGGATTCTCCCGTAATCCCCCTCCCCCAAGGGTGGGCTGAAACTGACTTCTTAATACACAGAATGAGACAAAAGTGCCGGGTTGTAACCAACCATGATTAGGCTACAAACACTGCACCTTCTGTTGTGCTGGGACCTCTGTTATCTTCTCGGTTTGCACAGTCTGATGGTCTGAGGAGCCCACACGGCAGAGACCTGATGATTGTCCGGGGAACTGAGGCCCTCGGGGGCGTCACAGCCGACCACCGCAGGAGAGAGCCTGGAAGGGGATCCGCCTCCAGCTGAGCCCCACCTAACGCTCTGATCACAGCCCGAGAGACACCCAGGAGCAGAGAAGCCCATTTAGTGTTGCCCAGATTCTTGACCCACTGACACTGTGTGACCATAAATGGTGTTTCCAGACACCAAGTTTTGGGGGAACCTTCTATACAGCAATAGATAACTAGTAACATATCGTCCTAATAAAGGTGACCTTCTGAGCCATGGACTACTCCGGGCCATGTGGTCAGCGTGTCTCTGCTGTCTCACTCAGGGCCAGCATTAGAGCACAGGCACGTTTATTCAGCACCGCGTCTAGTCACAGCTGCCCAGGTTTACCGGATAGCCACCCTGCTCTGCAGCTGTTCTGCGGGCCTGGGATGCTCTTCCTTGTCCTTCATAGCTCTCCTCCTGCTCATCCTCTTCCTGTTCCTCCCACTCTTTTATTTCTCACCCTTCTCCTTCCGGCCGGGGCTACTGTCGTCCAGAGGAGGAGGGGAAACTCCTTCTGACTCCTTCAAGGCCCTCTGCTCTGTCTGTGCCCACAGCTCTCAGTCTGCCATCTGTTCCTCGACATTGGAAAGTGGAGAAGTCCTTCGGAGCCTTGAATTGTCACAGTTTCTTTGCTACCAAGCCGGCATGTCTCTGGCTGTAAAAAAAACGGTCACAACATTTTGTCTGTTTGATTCCAATCAGCTGTCTGGGCCAGTATTCATACCTACATCATGGGGAAACACACCTCTCTCTCTGGTAGCTTGGCTGTCCACTCCTTGGGTATTCGTCGCGTGTTATATGAGTAATTCATGGGCACGGCCTTGGAGCAATTTTCAAGCTGTTTGGTTTTACGTCAAGTACATTATGTTGGCGGTACGAGTTGTGAGCAGATCGTAAGGTCAGAATGTCACTGGGGGTTATGTTGCTTGCAGGTGTGTGAAGGTGGGGATAACTATATGAATATTTGGAGAAAATAGTATTTTAATTTTAAGTGGTATACTAAGAAAAGACGAAGAAACCAGAGAAGTGGTAAGCCAAGATGGGGGTTTGTTGAAACCGGTCCACGTGAGCTTCTTTGTAATGACACTGGAGTCTCTCACGTTCTGACAGCGAGACAAGAATAGGATCTCTAAAGGTTTCCGTTTGATTTTTAGAATCCACGATTTCCACACAGATTCACTGCTGTCCTTTCATCATTTGCCTTTAGATTTAATTTTGTTATCATTGATGATCTTCGGCTTTTTTTCTACCGTTGCTAATGTGTCTTGTAAGGATTTATACAGTCTTTCTTGCAACTGGGAGGATTCCTGTCTCTCAAAGATGTTCCAGATACATTCTTACTGTTTGCTCAGATTCAAATTGGAATTGCAGCAGGAATATTTCTTCTTAAAGAGAGCGAGAGAAAGTGGGGGAGGGAGAGAAGGAGAGAGGCAGACTGAGAAAGCAAGGGTGGGGCGGAGGAGGCTTGGGAGGGACCGATTATCTAGTGAGAACTCTGTACTATGGTCCTAACAGAAGTTATATTCTTGGTGACAGGAACAGTGTCTCATTCATCTCTGTAATCTTCGGGAGCAAATTCAGGGCTCGGCACAAAGTCCCCAGAAAATGTGTGTTTTTGTGGAATCCGCAAAGAGAGAAACGGGGAGGACCCTCAGAGATGACCCTGACTAGATACACGGACCCCTGGGGAGGGTGGGAAAGGAAGGTTGGGACCACCTGGCATTTGCAGATCACTTACAATGTGCCCAGCACGGGAGGCTTGTTCTGTTTAATCTGATCCTGAAAACAACTCTGTGAAGTGGGTTAAAGTTCCCACTTACCTGTGAGGAAGGGAGCATCCAGGAAGTGTCTCCACCCCGACCACTCTAGTGACGCTGACCACTCTGGTGACAGCCTCGGGGCTGATTTACAACTCCTACTCCGGGTCCTCCTCCGGACCACCGGCCCCAATACGCTTTCTTATTTTAAGCTGCTATGTAAAAACAGTGGCAAGAAGCAAGCTAACCTCTTGATTTCTTTCAAAACTACAGTCTCCTGTGATCTTCATGATACTTATTGTTAAAAAAAAAAAAAGAAAGAAAAGACAAAAACAAAGGGCGTTTCCCCTCAGCCTGCTGGAGCCGGCTCTGTTGAATGTTTTGCAAAAACACAAAAGGGGAAGCGATTCAGGCCCCGACCACGAAATGTTGCCTCAGTGTTTTCTACTGCGGCAAAACCAAGGGCTGTGGCAACACCAGTGCCACCACAGCCTCTGTCCCCCGCCAACCCTCTTTTCTCCCCCACAAGGGCACTTGTTTCATCTGAATGTCAGGCACTTACTGTGGAGATGCTCGTGCTGTTTTCTGGCACTGATCAAGAGGACAGACACTTAGCCAGATTGCAAGTGACCAGTTAGAGCCCATGTTCCAATCCCATTCACCCTGCATGCCACTTACAATTTTGATTTTTGATACTTATACTGTATTGAAGTCACCCTTGATATGTTGGTCTCCTTGACTACACGGCTAAAGGCCTCATGATCAGGAATTGAGTTTATTCATTGTTATGTTCCTTGGACCTAAGCACTGTACCTGGCAGATGTTCAATAAATGCTTGTGGGAAAGAAATGGAAGTAGGACGCTGTTTTTTATTTGTCAGAGCTTGAATCACAACTCTAAGGAACTACAGGGCAATGATAATTTTGGAGCCTGCACAGAACTCTTATTTGAAGTGTACTCATCCTTCAAAAGGTATTTCAAGCCCCACTTCCTTTGTGTGGTCTTCCTTGATTTGCTGAGTCAGAAGGAGCACACCCCTACGGTGCATTGTCCCTATTCCACATTGATTAACATCTAGTTTTCTGTTGTACTTGCTTGTTTCTGTATCTGCCTCCCCATCACGGCAAGTCACCTCAGAATTGGACACCTAGTTAGATTTTTCTTTCTGTTCTGTCTGCATCACCCGTTTTCTAGCATTAGGTAGAACCTCAGTGTAAGTGTGTTGAATAAATCAACAAGCAAACGAAGGAAGAACGCACGCAGGCATGCCGTCTGCCATCTCTGGGGGTGCCACTGGACTGCAGCGAGCTTCATTCTCAAGGAGAATCATGATCACTAAGAGGTTAAAGGTGTTGACTATTTGGTCACTGTTAATTTGTACACCTGTCAGGTTCTGTTGCCTACCCTCTCCTCCCCCAGCTTTAACAACCCCTGCAATGTGTTCCTGCATTGTAGGGACTGCTTCTAAAAGTGAGCACTGAAGGAATCAGGAATGTAAATATTAAGTCAATCTCTCCCTAGATTTGTGTCTCATTTGGTTTGCCTTTCTAGCTTTGCACACCAAGAGGAGTATTCTTTGCTTTGTTGGATGGCTGTGAATTGTGATTTAGAGTTGGTGTAAATCAGTTGTAATAAATCTTATTTTTGTTGTCCAGCTTCCATTCTCTTTCTTTCAACTAACAGCACCCCAATTTTCTTTAAGGGTCCAACTCATTCCCATGTGTCAGCCCATGAGGGCCATTCTTGACTTCTACCTGCCTAGTTGGAATTGGACTCAGGTCCAGGATAAATTAGTACAAGTCGCTCCCGTGGCCACCATGCTTGGTTGAGAGATGGGCACCTGACTCAATTTAGGCCAATGAGAGAATGACTTTTAGGACTTGTTTTTATTTGATCAGGCTGTGTAACGATAAGTCTAAAGCTGTTGTGGGCCCAGATGAGGACCCCAGGAATCAAGCCAGACCATATGAAGCAGAGTGAAAGGTGTTTTAATTTGAGCCATGCCCCAGAAGTCAGACTTCTCCCCTTTCCCATCTTCCTTCCATAAATAAATTCCATTTATGCTTAAGTCTGCTTGCATTGAATTCCAGTCACATGCAACTAGAAGACTCCTAGCAGATGTTTCAAAACCTTCCTGTACATAAGAATCATTTGGGAATGCTTTTAAAATGCAGATTTCCAGTCTCCAAACCCAAGATACAGGTTAGGGCCCAGAAACTTGCATTGTAACGAACAGCCCCAGAAGGTCTAATATAGATTGTTGGTGAATGGACACACGAGAAACACTGGTACAGTTCATGGTCATTGTAACAGTCAACCATGAAAATCAGAGGAGATAAGAAGTCTCAACCAAACACCTGAACTAGCCCACGCTTGGTCTTGGTAGGCAAAGGGGAAAATCCATTGAGGAGTCAGGAATCGATTCCATAGTCAATCCCTTCCCATTTAGGGGAGGGAAATCTTTACCCTATTTCTCGTTCATATTTCATCCTGGGTTAGGCAGCATGGTCATATGTCTCGGTTTGCCCCAGGGCTGCCGGGCAATCCACCTGTTGTTCTCGAGTAATCATTGATAGCACTTCCTTTCACCCTTAAAAGTGCCCAGGCTTGGATGAGACATTTCGTGGTCAGCCCATTGCTTCAGGGCAATCTACACAAACACACACACACACACACACACACACACAAAGAAGAAGAAGAAGAAGTTTTTCATCATTCAGGCCTCTTGCTACATTTACAAGCTTTTGCTGAGCCATATATGTGTATAATGACTTTTGTTAGCGGAGACTGACATCTTAAAAGCCTTACTGCCAAGTCTAAAACTCTTAAAAATCTCCAATAGCTTCTGAATAGTATATGAACTTCCAGTAAAAAAAATAAATGAATAAAATAAAGTTGTCTAGACTGTCCCCTCATCCTTAGAATTTACTCACTCCAGGAAGGCAGGGCAAAAACCCAGAAACCAATGGGAAATAGAGCGTGTGAGCAGGACCATTTCCAAAGACTTTAAGCACCTGGAATTGAGCAATGTGCCAAAGTTGTCTAGTACAGCAGTTTAAATTTTCACTAAACTAGTTCATTTAAAAAAGCTTTGAATTGCTTTGATTTACTTCATCGGTGGTAATTATAAATATTAAAGCAACACACAAAAAATAGCTTTCTTGTGTTTTATATGTAATCAGGGGATATCGAGTATTTAGTTGTGACTTTTTCCTCCCTTAAAGTAGGTGTATACTATTGTTCAATATTCCAGGAGATTTTATGGTTCCATTTTCATATTTTAATGTTGGAAGACTTTAGTTCAGTGATTTCTGCCTAAGGACTGTTGTTTCAAGATAATTTGCCCAAACTGCTTGTTTGGTTCTGTTCAAACACAGCTGCAAGTTCTTTCTTTCTATATTCAGAGATGGAGTGACTGATGGATAACATGAACCATCTGGATGGGGGTGTGCGGGTGGGGGAGGGGAGGGGCCGTAGCAGTGCACAGCTTCACTACATGGTTGGGGCATCCTCTTTAGACTTTTCTGTACCTGGTAACCTGACCCTAAACCTGACCTTTGACTCTGCATGATCTACAGAGGCAATGGTAGCCTACATGAGCTAACCAGTTTCATTAGACTTAATGTCCCCACTTTGGAGTTAATATTATGGAACACCCTCTGCACTTATCTGAAATTAAGTTCATACATGATATCATTAATGTGTGCATGTATGTCTTCCTAAACATTAATACAATGACATAATGTAATATATGAACAAACTTTATGGAAATGATTCATAATAAAAATAACATATTTCAATTCATAAGTGTCTGGTCATGATCCATAGAGACATAATAAAGTGGCTGAGCGCTTGAATCAAAATTGAGGTTTACCCCGAATGTAACAGCTACAAATGCAAAGCAATACTGGCCCTTCTGTTAGTGCCTCAAATGCTGTGAGTAGCTTTGCCATTGGTGACATGATTTTTAAAAATGGGATGAACTCTTGGGAATGTTCATAAAAAGGACAATCTTCCCTCATATTCCACAGAAGCTTTTCCTGGAAAACCGAGTGTACATTAAAATCTTGCAAAGATACTTTGTTCTTACACGTAAAACTGAGTTCTGGGCTCAGACCATTATAAACAGGGTTTTCTATCTATTTCTCCATTATAAACAGGTTTTTCTACATGAATGTCCAGAGGGGCACTCAGAAGTTGCGTATGGGCTGGGGTAATTGTTAAAGATATAGGAGGCATTATGCATTTCAGCACGTCTAGCAGTCCTGGGCCTTCATTACTAACCTGCAGCTGTGCCTTCCCCCAATCATGTGACAACTAAAAATACACATGTCCCCATTCTCAAAGTGTCCTCTAAGGGGATGGCATTAACTCCACAGAGAACACACCTATACATAGAGGGCACCCAAGCCAAGGATCATTTACATAATGATCTTCATTTTTTTTCAAGCTGAATTGCTGGAGAGTTTCCTTGTTAATTTCCAACTTAAATGAAACAATGTGTTTTTCAGGGTAGTTTGGTGGATTCTCAAAAAACAGTGGCTAGTGGATAGAATCTACGTACCCTTTGTGTATGTATTTTATTTAAATTACAAACAGCCTTAACTTTTCAGTGATGCACAACAACAGATAGTTATTTTTTCTCACTTACTGACTTGTGAGTGAGCAGGGATGCTAGCCAGGTTTAGTTAGTTAACTCTAGGCTGAAAGTCAGATATTGATCACTGGACTGCCGAGCTGTGGGAGAAAGCTTTCCTTATTTTGAACATCACTAGCAGCATCTTGTACATGGTCCTCAGTTAGAGACTAATTAGCATGGCTCAAAACAGCCCTTTAGCTGCAATGGAGACTGGAAATGGAAGTTGCTAACACTTTTATATTATTTAGTGCAAGGTTGACTCTGCCTTCAAGACTGATAGGGTGGTGGATCTGTCAGTTAGTTGGCTTAACTTATGTTGTGTGACATACAACCTCCCAAATCTCAATAGTTTAAAACAACACAAATTTATTTTTTATACTATATATCAGGTAGAGATTAGCAGTTGGTTCCGGGCTCATTACATGGGTACACCTAATTCTGAGGGTGGAAAGTATAATCCCGTTGCATTTCCAGAAGATTCTGGAAACACATGGTGTAACTACGATGTGAAATTTCCTAAACATGGAAAGGGAGTTCAGATGTTGGGCAACCAAAATACATGAGGACAAATGTCCACTAGAGATTGTCTTATGTGCCTTTTCTATATATTCCCATGGCCAGTTCAGCTCAGTAGCTATTGGTAGCATAGCAATGAGTGAATGTCTGTTGAATAAAAGGATGTGAATATGGTTGTTTAACTTTTCAAAATTCACTATAATTGAAGCTTAACAAGGCATGCTTTGCTATTTTAACTCCACACTGCAAAGCATGATAAATATAAGTGTTATTTGTATGCAATGTTGCATTTAGAAAGCTTGAGAGCTTGAGTAGTACACTACTTGAGCTTGAGAGAAAAAAAAAAGACGCTTCATTCCAACAAGGCTTTGAATGTATTCATTTGTCAGTTTCCTCTACAGTGGGGACACTTTCTTTTGTGCCTAGTGCACAGTTTGGGACACGGTAGGTATTCAATAAAAGTAGTTCTGCTATCATTTGCTGTGTAGTATTGGGGAAGTCACACACACATCTGAGTAATATTGTATCTGCCTTTTGTACTGTAAAGATCTTCTAGACAATTGTGTGATTGTGGTTATGTGATGCACTTATAGCACAGTGCTTGCCACAAGGTATTCATTCAATAGAGGTTTATTGACTTTGTAACAGTAACCATTTGCTCTATTTTTAATGTGGAAAGGGCTGGACATCTAAGAAAGCGTGTAATGCATTTACATAAGTTTGCTGGGGTCGAAAAGTTGTGAGAACCTAGTTTCCGTCAAATGCACACTAATAATATTCAACAGGCTTCGTCCAGATCTATCAAAGGTCAAACATTTCACTGCTGCCAAAGGGCTCCCCAAGCTCTCCTCCCTTCAATCGCTAACTACTGCCCCGCCCGCTAGCTGTCAGCAAACCGCCGCAAACCCCGCCTCCCAAAGAGCTACTCCAATCGGCTGCGCGGCCCGGGCCCAACCCTCGTGAGTCACAGGCGCTCCCAGGCCCGCTTCCGGCGCGTCGCGGGCGGCTGACGTCGCCAGGGACCGGCGTCGCGTCTGGGCTGGCCGGCGGTGGCAGCGGCGGCGATGGCAGCAGACGTCGAGCGGGCTTGAGGGTTCGGACCTGCTCCCTCCCGCCCGACCCGTGGCCCGACCCGTCTCAGACGTCCCAGTTTGGTCCACTCCTGCTCCCTCCCCGGCGCTGCCTGGGCGGAGGCGGAGTTGGAAGCCGTGGCGGAGGCCCGGGCTGGCCGCCCCACTCGTGCCCCGGCTCGGCCCCGGACGGCCCGACTGCTGTGCGGACAGGAGGCCGAGTCGGTAAGAGGCGGTGGCAGCTCGGCTTGGCGGCCGCCCGGCCCCACCTGGCCACCCGCCCGGGACTACGGGACGCTGGCGTCTCTCTCCGGCCCGCTCCCCTCCCGCGTCCCTCCCCAGGACTCGCCGCCCCTATTGTCTGGGCGCCGCCGCTCCCTCACCCCTCCCTTCCTTCCCCGCCCCCCCCCCACCCGCGCTGAGGGCCGGACGGCTGTCAAACCTGGAGGCGTCTCCTTGCTCCCCGCCAGCCCCGTCTGAGCCTTTCCTGCCAGTCTCCTGACACCGTCCTCCCGCCCCGCGTCGCTCCCCACCTTTTTTTTTTTTTTTTTTTTTTGGCTACGCAGCCATTCTCTGACCAGTGCTTCACTTTCCCAGGGTAGCATTTTCTAGCTCAGTTTCTCTTCCCACTCAGTTGTCATCTCTCACAACCCAAAGCATCCTTTTCTCCCGCTAGTTTTGCTTTTCTTACTGTTTTTACTCCTCTACGTTCTCTCTGTCCCCTTTTCTCTTTTTGCCCCAAGCATCCTCCCCCCACACACACACTCTGTTTTACTTTTCCTTAATTCAAATCCTTCCTAACCCTCCCCTCTCCACCCAAGAACAGGGAAATCTAGCCTTTTCTGTTTACTCACACCAAAATATCACTAGGGAATGGTAAGCCTTAACTGTGTTAATTCTTAGGGATGTTAAGTCTGAGCCTAGAAAACCCCTTAATAAGTTCTTGCTGTGATGAACAGCAGAAAGGTTGATTAGATTGCTATCCAGGCATTTAAGTAACTGCCTTATATGTTGCAAACTGACCAGACCTCTATTAAAAGTATTCATATTTTTGTTCCTTTTACACCAAATAACCTTCTGGCCAAGCTTCCTGTTAACTTGAATGCACTAAGCTTTGCTTGCTGCCTGGGATAGAAGGATAGTTTCTCTCAACTAAGAGTACTTAAGTTTGATTTTACATATTTTTATGGCAAATATTGGTGTTATTTTTCTTTCCCTTACCTCTCAGATTTTTTCAGAGTAAAGGACGGTTGGTTTTTATGTTTTTGTTAGATTTCATCCCTTTTGAATTTTGACCAGACCATTAAAAACAAATGTGTGTGTGGTTCTTGTTAAACTGGGAGGGAGCATTGTCATTTTAGTAATGGTAAATACCAAAGGTTTTAGGGGTCCTCTGCACCCCTGACTACCTGTTGTATTTTGATAAAGCTGGCTTAACATGCATGCATTCGTATTGTTGAGGCACTAGGTGCATAGGGAAAAAGAGGCCACCTCAAGTGTGCTGGGTGGCCCGCGTGGCCAAAAGGATAATAAAGACCCCACACAGCGCTCTGGAGGCGCTCTGGAGGAGAGACGCAGCTCTGTGGTTTTCTTGTTCGAATGTTGCAACCGCTGTGACCCTCTATCCCGAGGTTCTGCAGAAATTCTCAGATTTAAAAAATCGCCGTCATTGTGGCTTATTGAATGTGAGGTGTAAGAAAGAGATTTCCTTTGCAACTTTATGTTAGGTTAAAGTTACTGAGTCCTTTGCTACTGAGGTGGGAAATCGTAAGTCGTGAAAAGCCCTAATCACGAAGGAGTTATTGAAGTCTTCGGTGGCAGAGGGGTGTCTGCTGCCTCTCCCTCTCCGCATGTGCCTCAGTGTCTCACCAAAAGTTTTTGTATTAAAAGACACGCAGTAAATACCTGCTGAAAAGTTTGCTTAATTTATTCTCTTAAGAATTTCAGTACTTGTATTCTAGGGTGTTCAGGCGTCTGATGTTTCAAAGATGGAAAAGCATTTTCAGTTGTTTTTGTGGAGAGTTTTTTTTGGTATTTTCCAAGTTAAAATTTAAAGCATTGTAACCATTAGCTAGTTTTAAGGCCTATCTATATCTTGTTTTTAAGTAGTTAATCTTTCTAATGCCTTTAAGTTGTACAGTATTTCACCAGGAGATACTGATAATCATCATTCAAGGTTCTTAAAAGCCTGTCAGTTATTTTAACTTCTCTTGTAATGTTTTTAAATTTTTGTTTAATTTGTTACACATTTTGTGCATCAGAATCTAACTGTTTTTTTTCCTCTTGAGGTAGTGAAAAGAGAATACCGAAGAATAGGATCTCAAGATGAGTAAAAAGCCCCCCAATCGTCCCGGAATCACTTTCGAGATTGGTGCTCGTTTGGAGGCACTGGACTACTTGCAGAAATGGTATGGAAAGTACGGAGCTCTTGACTGAAAGCGTAGTATTTGTAGTCTTACATTCGCTGCTGGTTCGTTGCTGTTTTGACAGTAGCAGGAACACATTAATGTGTTCACATTTTGAATATGCATATACATTGCTTTTTAGTTTTCCTGCTCTTCAACAGACTTTGTAGATTTAGCTTTTAAACACTATGGCTAGTCAGAGTCATTTTAGTCACCATCATGTTAGGTGTTTGAGAACTGCAAATAATTAACTAGGAAATGAGATATAAAGAGTATCTGTATCCTTGTGTACTTAACACGAGCTGTATGGTGGTGGGAGGAGGGAGGGGGTTAGTCCAGATAACCAGCTTCCCAAGTTTGGAATAAAACTTTCAAAACACAGGGTATGCTGATGGTTAGCACAGCCATTATTCACCAGTTCAGCAAAGACCAGAAAGCACTTGGCCTCTTTCCCTGGAGAGCAGCGGCCTACAGGCAGGTCGTCACTGTCTATGCGAAATGGGCAGCCCTCTCAGACCTTCTCCTATTTCTCCTTTTCTCCTGTGCAGGCCGTCTGTGATAGGTGGAGTTCAGACACCCCCACCCCCCTCATAGTGGTAGGAAAAATCAGTTACATGGGGTGAAATTACTGCCCGGAAAGGTGGGACACAACACACGGACGTCACCGGACCGCAGTGGGATAGCAAGGGTCCTCTGTCCTCATTCGGCCTCGCTGGCCCCTAGGTTTCTCTGAAACTTTGTGTCTAGTTGCCCTTCTCAGCCCTGTACCCTGAGAGGGGCATTGGGGGGCTTCTGTCCTGGGGGTGGTGCTGCCTCAGCCCCTCTCACGCCTGTTTGTTCAGCACCTGGACAACAGTCTGCCGGCCTTTCTGACATTTTCTCTTGCTGTAACTCCCATCAGGACACAGTAGGCATTTTGTAGATTTGCCTGTGACTGGTTTGTATTTAGTCAACTTCCTGGGCTGTCAGTGGCAGGTGGAGAAATCTCGTTCCGTCATGTACTTGACTTTGGACCAGCCAGGGGTTTTTCCTCTTAGTTTCTGGCACTGGAACTCCCCACAGGTCCCTGACCCCCAGGCTCATGGCCTCTGCTTCGAGACAGTGTGAAACTGCAGTGTGAAGTGGGAAGGCACAACTTTGGCCCCATTCTCTTGAGCTCCATCGCAGTGGTCCCTTCTTTGTAGGGGACATAATTGTTACTCAGGTGGAAAGTGTACACAGCGGTTCCCAGGAGGGGCTTGGGAAGCACCTGGGGACCAGGCACCAGCGTCCCTCCTGGTTGAAAAAATCACCTCTATACATTGCCAGGTGCTTGCTGGGGGATCTGACACGCTCCTGATTGAGAGCCGCTGCATTAGACCCTGCAGCAAAAGATGCTGGTGTCGTCAGCAACGGGCCCTCTTGGGGTCTGACTGACCAAAGGAAGCTTTTTACTCTGAAGGCACACTTTTTGAATCTCTGTGTGATGTAAGAGTATGAGAAATATTACTTCTTACTTTGGTGTTAATCTGAAGTTCTTTTTATTTTTTTTAAATTACTGACTTTTTGAATCATTACTTAATTCATATTAATATATTTTCTTAGGCTTTCAAACTGACAAAGGTGCAGTTGAACTAACACCCACTTTTGGAGAAGCACACAGCTTGTTAGTGTTCTCAGTGACTCTCAGGGATGTTAGCATAGTTAACTTTGGTATTAGTGAGAAATCCTTTGTGATGAACTGTTTACTTATTCAACAGTTGTTAAATCAGTGACCCGGTAGTTAAAGTAAAAAGATTATAAAAGAGAATCACTTTTAAAGTTCAGCCTGAGTGTACTTTTAGAGTATTTGGAATTTCAGAGAACAAATGAAAGTTGTAGCTTAAATTTTCATTGTCTTACGCTTCTCACCAAGAAATTTTTAAGTGCTTAGGTAGGGTGATAACATGCATGTATGCTCACTAAGTTTAGATTTAATTTCAGTGACCCCAATAATAATGGCCTCTCTAAGTAAACATTAACCAAAATAATTACTGGAATTTGCCAACAGGTTGATTTTTTTATGTGCTTATTTATGTGAACATTTTTTAGCACTCTGCTAAATGTTGACTCCTTAATTAAAAAGGAATTAAGTGCGTTATGTCTACATATCCCAGGCAATTGAAGGAAATATTGTGAGTTTATTAATGTCAGTAATCTCAAGAACTAGTTAGACCCAGTGATCCTATAATTTAGTATTAAAGTGCTTTATTGTAGGACAGTAATTAATTGCTAAGATGTACTGAGTTTTATACAGGGCACAAAAGTTGTTCAATGAGACTTAACAGATTTTATTTCTAAATGAGATAAATGTTCACATTGTCCCATTTTTTAAGGGCCATTCTGTATTTCATGTAAGTTTTACATCTTTTTGCTTTAATATCAGGTAAAGGTATAGAAGCTTGAGTGCCGAGAAACTTTGATATTCTTGTGAGGGCAAAATAGTTAATCCCTGAAAATACCCTGAAATAAGTCCCCTCCTTTTCGTGACCCTCTCTCCCTACTTTCTTTCGGAGTCTCTTCTGTTGCACCCACATTGAGTGCATAGTCTTCCACCTCACTCATCCAGTCGGGAAGGTATTGAGTCCCTATTTGACATACCTGTCTCTTGAATGGTTACAGGAATTGGATAGGGAGAGAGGAGCAGGAACGCAAATACTACTTACCGTCACTGCACTCAGGACCTTTGGGATAAGTGCTGTGTCTGTCGTTAGGGAGCTAGCTTATCACACGTTGGTCCGTTGCCTCTAAAGGGAAATGCAAAGGGAAAGTTGCAGTAGCACCTGAAATGTGGATTTGTCCTACGTGTAAAAAGCTTTTCCTGTATCCAAAAGGAAAAGAATTTTATTATGTGCCCTATAAATAAAAGGATAAGCTCTCAGTTTGGTGGATAGAAATAAACTGAAGGTTAAGTAAGCTCCCACTTTTAATTTGGGGTAGCTTTGGTTTAGTAGGGAGACTCAATGTATTTTTCTTAGGAAAAGTACATCATTACTGTTTGAGTGAGTTATATTCCACGTTTTTTAAAGTTCATAGAGATATTTGAGCTTTGAAAATACACTGTACATTTATAAGTAGTGATTTATTACTTACTTTTTAAGTAATCTTACAGCTCCGTTCGAACACTCATTGATGGTTTGGCTCTTTACTGGCACTAGTGAGGGCCAGTCCCAGGAACCCACTGCGAGAAGCCAGACAGCTTGAGTTCCAGCGCGTGGTTTTTGATTCCTGGGTTTCTTCTATACCAATTAAACGTAATTCCTACTGAGTAGTGTGGGCTGGTTGAATTTTTAAAAATTTTGTAACTTTACTTAAAGCATTTAATTTCTTTCTTAATAGCCTTTTAGTTTACAAGTCCTTTAAAAGACCTTTAATATTCGAATGACACAATCAGCCATTTCCTCTTATCACCGTCATATTCTCCACCATAAGCTCCGGACGCCCAAACGTTGACGTGTCCGTTTTACACCCTCTTTGTGCGGCAGCATCATGAGGACGGACATGGGTACAGGCTGTTGACATAGGACTATGTTTAGGGAAAGGAAGGGTTGAGTTGAAGTTGTGTTGGAGACACCTTAAGTGGATTCTAAAGACCACAGAGGCAGGTTCCAGTTCAGACTGTCACTTTCAATCTTGTAAACAGTGGTAAGTCCTGAACTTCGTTGGCTTGCCAGTAAAATGGAAGCAGTGTTACTGGCATTTACTTACAGAATTATTTTAAGGATCAGATAAAATAATGTTTAAACTTGCTTCAAATTCTACGCAATCATTCATAATTATAAAGCACTGAGGTAAATGCAAGCGAAGATGGAAAGTTGAAAAATAAATCTTTGGGGATGTGAAGACTTAAGTGTGTATGTTTTTAAATGTAGCTTTAGTGTGAACATGAGAATGGCCTGGAATGTAAAAGGAAAATTATGTCATTGCAACAAACTATAATCCTTTTTGAGGTGATAAAAGCTGTGTTTCTCTAGAGTTTTATAGTTTACAAAGCACTCTTGCAAATATCAAAGTATCTAATCATTCTACATAGTGTTCAGTAAGAAAAGTGGTAAAATCAGACTGGTTTTGACTGTTGATGTAACTTCTGTCTTGTGACTGAAATTAAAACAGTTACTCTGTAGCATGTGATTTAATTAGGAGAACAAATCACGTAGTGTGCTCTGTGTTACTCGTAAAAGAAATTTGAGATACAGCGTCAGCTTAAAACATTCAGATAAGTTATGCTCTTCTGACTTTTGGGGAATATTTCTCTCCTGTATTTAAAGGAAAGGAAAATGAAAGATTAAAAAAAATGCAGAGATGTCTCCAAGTATCAGAGTTTGATAGAACAGTATAAATTTGAATTGGCAAATGCTGTTTCCACACATTTGGAGGTTTTTGAACTGTATGGAGCATTTGCAAATGTGCATTTTTAAAATATTCGTGAACGGAATTTTAATCTAGTGGGAAAGTTGAGGAAATTTAGATTGTAGAAAGTACAAATACCTTCTAATTTAAATAATAAGAGTACATGCTTTCTGAATCAAACGGGTTGCTTCTTTCTAATTGGATTTAGCTATTCAGAAGAAAACAGTAGGGATAAGTTGTATTATCTATACTTGGACAAGAACGCTCTCGAAAATACTATGCAAATCAAATTTAAAAACAAATCATATTTAAATTAGGTGAGTTTGAAATTTGTAGAAATTTGAGTCACTACCTTTGAAAACTCAATTTCAGCTGTAGATTCAGAAACCTGTGTAATCACCTTTATACGTGAAAATAACTCCTAGAAATCTCGTCCGTGGATTCCAGATTAGGGGCCTTAACTGCCAGGAATTTCAGAGCCGACTTGTAAGTGTGTTCTGCCATGAACTAACTGTGACTTTGAGAGTTACTTTTCTGCTTGAATGTCCTTAAAAGTGAAGGTGTGTGACTTACTAAGTGACCTTTCTGTTCCCTTACATTAGAAACTTAAATTTTTCATCTACTTTCCACCTATAGGCTGGTGACAGATTTTTAATGTCACATGGCCGTATGTCACAGACTTGAGGGAGAAGTAGGTGGGGGGGTCATGTGTAGTTTGACTGCTGTCACTGGAAGACGGCGAAGGTGAAGGACGTGCAGAAAGGTGAGTGCATTTTGGAACAAAATACAGAGGTTTGAACTGTTTGCAGGTTAGCAGTGTTGGCAGGTTACTGCCCTTTATCCAACCTGCCCTGTCATTTCAGTGCTTTTCCATTAATTGTTTAATTTTGAAGTTACTTACAATCATAACTACTGATTTTAAGAAGTATATTTGTCCAGTACGATACTTTAGCTCCCTAACTTTCTGTGTGGTACCAATCACTTTGTTAGTAATCAATTTACTAACAAATTGATTCTCTTACAAAGTTCATTGATACTAAAGTTTTTCAAGTGATTCAGGTGAAGTCTGGAAAAGGGATTCTTAAACTTGAGTCTGCCCGAGACTCACCCAGAGAGGGTCTGTTGGACGAATCGGGTTGCTGGGCCCCACACCGGCTGCTCTGCCTGCGCGGGTCTGAGGGAGCCCGTTACGTACTTGTGTTTCTGACAAGCCTCCGGGTCGCGCTGATGCTACTGGCCTACGGACCACACGTGAGAACCACTAGTCCATACCGCATAGAATTGTTCACCTGAACATAAAGTTTGTGAGGTGAATAGTAATGGAAATATCCAGGATTTATAATCTGGTTTTAATTCTTTATGTTAGTTGGAGGAAACAAGATGTAAGTGCATCGCGAAGTGATGCATGACCCAGAAATACTTTTTTGCTTTTTCCACGTATTGGATCTGTTGACCTGCTTATACTTTGATGTGCTTCAGTTTTTTTCTTCCTCTTTTTGCAATTTCCAGCCCTACCTGGCCTGGTAGTTGTTGTGGTTCAGGTCCTTACTGCTAAAGACAAAACACTGACCGTGGTTTTAGTTAATTGCGGATTGACCTTTAAGAGAGATGATCTCTATGATGATTTAGGACTTTAGAATATATTCATTAAGTCACTTGAATTTTACAAGAAGCCTGTCAGGTAAGGGATGGTCATTACTAGTTTAGAAGTGACAGATTTGATGTTTTGTGATGTTAACTGTTAAATTCCAGTTCATCTAGCCAAAAGAGTCAAGTCCTGCAGCCAGGTCTTTCATCTTCAAGTCTCATGATCTCTTACTACACCCCTTTGCTTCCTACATTGATGCCCCGAAGCTGTGAGGCTCAGCTCCAAGAGCACGTGGTCTCCATGTCCACAGGCCATCCTGATTCATGACTCGCCCTAGTGATACACAAGTGTTGGCGTTTGAAAGGGCCTGAGAGTCCGGTATGCCCATGTCACTTTCGTTCCAGGGAATTGCAGCGCTCTGTGAGGCTGGTTAATTTCAGGTCTGCCTACTCTAGAGTCTTCCTCTCAAGCTTAGCTTCAAATCCAACCTCCAAGTTGATGATTTCCTAGCCTCCTTCATAAATGCATGATAGTGTAAAGTCCAAGAACCTCAGGCTTTTTGTGCTGGGCTTTGTGTATCCATCTAATGGCACAGGCTGGGCCAACAAATAAGACAATTCTGTTTATCTGAATTTTTAAAAAGTTTTTTTTGAAAGTAAATATTTTTTAAAGATTTTATTTATTTTTAGAGAGAGGGAGGGAGAAAGAGATACATTGATGTTTGGTTGCCTCTTGTGCACCTCCTACTGGGGACCTGGCCTGCAACCCATGAATGTGCCTTGACCTGGAATCGAACCAGGGGACTTTTGGTTCGCAGGCCAGTACTCAGTCCACTGAGCCACACCAGCCAGGGCCATTTATCCAACTTTTGGTTGAAGCTCAGCCATCACATATCAACAGGCATTTGCTACATCATTCCTGCTGGATATTATTATTAAGAATTGTGAGATGCAACACTTGTCACATCGCATTATATAATGCTTTACTTTGTGGTGGGGCATTGATTAAAACCACTAGTTGGGAAATGATTTATCTGTGATGGAAGTCATTTCTACTAAAAAGAATGTTTTGTGCCCTGACCAGTTGGACGTTGTCCCGTCAGGGCGCATGCCTGGGTGCAGGTTCGGTCCTCCGGTCGGTGGGGGTGTGTAGAGGCAGCAGATCCGCGTCTCTCTTCCTCTCTTTCTCCCTCCCTTCACCTCTCTCTAAGAATAAATAAAATCTGCCCTGGCTGGTGTAGCTCAGTGGATTGAGCACAGGCCTGGGAACCAGAGGATCGTGGTTCCATTCCCAGTCAGGGCACATGCCTGGGTTGCAGGCCGGTTCCCTGCAGGCCAACTCCCAGCAGGGGATGCACAAAAGGCAACCATACATTGATGTTTCTCTCCCTCTCCCCTTCCCCTCTAAAGGTAAATAAATAAATAAAATCTTAAAAAAAAGAATAAATAAAATCTTTAAAAAAGTGATGAGAAGTAAAATGCTTCCTTATAAAAAGAATGTTTTGTAGTTCTAGTTTTGCTGAGTATATATATTGTTATGTATAACTGCTTAAAGGTTTTTAATTTTGTTTTTGAATTATTTTTTTAAACTGAGGGGGAACATATTGTATTAGTTTTAAGTTTTAAATATCAGTAGTATAGTTTTAAATATTAATATGATATTGAAAAGGCAACTTAGTTGTGCTATTCTTCATGAGTCCTGGCTTTTTAGTATTTTTATATGACTTTATATTTGAAGAACTATTGACCATCCCTACCACTGCCTGCCACAGATCATTAGTCAACACATAAATATTTTTTATCCAATTAGACATTGATATGCAAATACTGTGTTATTTAGGTAATTATAATGAACTCAACTTTGAGAGCGTTGTTGCAATAAAATTGAAGAAAGGATGTGGATATTATATAACATTCGGTGTGTCTTCAAATCTGTTCCCCATCACCCCCCGTGAGCAGTCCTCTTCCATACCGAATGACTGTTTCCAGTATTGCACATTGTGGTTAGGTAAGGTACTGAAGGGTAGGTTTCTTACAGGAAATGGCAGGTAGGTGAGGTCTGGCCCCTTGAACTCACATCAGGTGCCAGCAGCGTTTATTGAACTGGCGAGTTGGTAAAGAGGGAACCCAAAAGTTTTGGGGATACCATGAAGTCTGGTTACCATTGGAGCAAATTGCGGCGATGAGTTGTGACTTTACTGGTTGAAAACCAAACATATTTGTCAGACTAGATCGACAAGTTTCATTTCATTTTTGAAGTCACTGAGTGTTTTTCTTAGTTTTATAACACATCATCCTAGATTTCCTATCTTAATTTTTAAAGTTATATTATGACAATTTTCAAACATCATAAAAGTTAAGCTCCTTTGCTTGTTTATAAATATAATAAAGTTTGTTTTTTATATTCTTTAGGCCTACAAAAACCAACTATAGGAATTTTACTTGTGTCAAAAGCAGAAGATTAAATGTTGGAGAAAAAATAAACATAATATGATTTGATACTGTTTTTACCTGTTTTCAGTAGCTCTTGGTAAGAGCCCCGTGTCTGGGACACGGCAGTGGGGCTGGAAATCAGCCGCAAGACGCAGAACAGAGATGAGCTGAAAACGGTCCCTAAGGATAGGCAAACCTTAAACGTCCGGGGTCCACCACCTGTTTTTACCGGATCCCAGCTCCTTAACCTTGCAGACCCTCGGTGGCCTCCCTGGCAGACCCTAACGTGGGGTTCCGTGAGCACTGAGCAAGAGAGCGTAGGGGGCCTATCATGGTTTCTGCCACATGGTGGGCACTTACTACGTAAATGTTGGCTCCAGTAATGATACTGTCATGAACATCAGTTATTCTAAGAAACTGGGCCCCAGTGGGACAGAAGTCAGTGTCAATTCTTACAGCTCTAATCAGTGGGTGGGCATATAAACAGGTGTGACACTGGAGTAGTAAAGCAGTTTTTTAAGTGCTGAACATTAAACAGGAACAGGCTGGACCGCACCCTGCTAGGGTTCGGTGTTTTGTGACAGAATTAAATAATGAGTCTGGTTATGTTGGCCTGAACAGATTATATGCGGTACGTTAACTTGGAGTAAAGTACTGGTGGCGTTTTTTGGTAGAGTAGGAGAGGAATTTTGGATGGTCTGATTCTTGTTGTGGGAGATGGTCATGAGTGTAAGTGCTGTGGTGTGGGGGTTTGGTTGGTGAGAACGCATGGTATGAATGAATCTCTGGCAGGAGATTCGGGTGCTAAGGAGATAGAAAGGAGAGGGGGTTTAAATCCAAGGGATCTGGAATGAAACCTCACGTTGAAAGTGGCAGGTTCTAAAGGCAAATACACAACAGCTCCTATCTTACCCATTATCTCCTGCGAAGGTCGTGGACAGGTAGGAAGCACGGGGGCTGGCAAGTTGGTACTGGCTCTGTGTCCTGTGGGGTGAGTGGGCCTGAAAGGAGGACCTCGGGGATAATGTGACCAGACTCTTAGTAATCAGTGTTAGAGAGGATGTGATTTTGACTTCTTGTCATCAGAATGCTCTTAAAAGCCTAGAGTCATTTGTATTTATACTTCATTTTGAAGTACAGAGTTTGAATTAATCAAAAGTTTTTCTTTTCAATGTGTTCTTAAGTAAACAGATTAACATACTTTATTGAAAATACTATAGTATTATTAGGTGGCATTGTTATTTTAGTTTAATCAATGAGTGAATGAGGGAGAAAACACTTTTGCAAATTGCAAACTATAATGTAAATCTAAAGTGCTCCCAGGAAGCTAAACTTCTTAGAAGGTTACTAGGTTATAAGGATATTATGCTTGCTTTGGGTAAATTTTACATTGATTTTTATTATTTGGCAAATAATTCTCATGACAATCATATGTAAGGAAGTTCTTACCTATTTCTAGTTCTTTTAATGTGTATTAGTCATTTTGTATGACACCATGTTAGTTTCTTGCTTACGAAGATGTTATCCACAGAACTGTTTTGAATTGTTAATCCTAACTCCTTAAGATCTTACAAACATTTAGACTATGTTTAAATCATATATCAAGTGCATTTCATTCTTTGAAACTTGAAGAACTCCCTTATCCAGGAGAATGTCTGACTTCCATGCTCTTTCTGTGTGCTGCTGTAATAGGTTTTTATTGTGTGAGCTAGCTATTACTTTATATTGTGAATGCATTAACTTGTTTTATTCACTTTTTCTCTTCCTTTCCTCCTGAATTTGGTTGATTGGAATAATATCTTATTTCTATATGTAGCTTTATCCCATAGTGAATTAGAGACAGTATTTGTTTAGTTGAATGAAATGAATGAGAAAGTGTCAATTTTTAAATTTACATAAATTAGAAAATTTTTGTCTTATTAACATAAACAAAATTACTTATTGAAAATATGAGGTCTGTCTAGAAAGTATCCAGCCATGTAATATGAAAAATAAAGGCATTTACTGAAGAAGATACAAGATATAAGAAACATTGTACGTAGAACAATGA
Source organism: Sturnira hondurensis (assembly GCF_014824575.4). Taxonomy (NCBI): domain Eukaryota; kingdom Metazoa; phylum Chordata; class Mammalia; order Chiroptera; family Phyllostomidae; genus Sturnira; species Sturnira hondurensis. Next base: position 48,560,335 of record NW_028079044.1, read on the forward strand.
TGCCTCAGTCCCCTTCAAAGCAGGCACTTTGGGACCTCCCACAGTTCTTCCAGTATCTCTTCCACTGTTGAAAACAGTCTGCAAAATACTTTGTTGGAATCACCATCAGCCACTCCATTGTATTTTCCTGAATCTGAAATCTCTTCCCTTTCAAAGGTGATTTTAGTTTTGGGAAAAGCCAGAAGTCATAGGGCACCAAATCTGGTCTGAAGGGAGCTGAGTCACCTTGGTAATTTAGTGTTTTACCAAAAACTCTGCCTGGGATGTGATGCGTGAGTGGGCATGTTGTCATGATGAAGCTGCCAGTTACCAGTTCCCTGTAGCTGCGGTGAATTTGTCGTATTGCATCTTTCAGCTGCTGAAGAACATTGAGGCAGTACTCCTTATTAATTGTTTGGCCTGGAGGGGCGTACTCATGATGGACAACACCTTCTTAATCAAAAAGCGTTATTAACATGGTCTTGATCTTGCTGCAACTTTGCTGCACCCTCTTTGGGTGTGGAGAACCTGGGTACCTTCATTTCTGGATGACAGCTGTAGACCCATCATTCATTTCCAGTTACAACCTTCTTGAGGAGGTCTGGTTCATTGGTAGTGGTTTGAATCAAGTCATTAGCAACTGTAGCACGATGTTGCTTCTGTTCTAGAAGTCACAGAATGTGTTTTGCTACGACATGTTTCATGCCAAGATCTTGTGCCAAAATCTTGGACGCGGTAGTTTTGGGGATCCCCAGGTCAGCTTCTGGTTCTCTCACAGTCAGTTGCCGATCTTCATTGACTGCAGCCCCTACATGTTCACCATTCTCAGCTGTTCTGCTTGTTGCAGGCCTTCCAGAACGGGGATTGGTTTCAATAGATCCTCAACCACCTTTTGAAGTGTTTGTGCCACACTTTTATTTGTGCTGCACTCACTGCGTCATCCCCGAAAGCCTCTGAACCATCTGAATAGTTTCCATGGAGGAACGTTCCAGCTTAACACAAAATTTGATGCAGATTGTTGCTCTACTCACTCAGTCATTTTGAATGTGACAACCACACAGTACACATGCTCACTCAGTGGCATCTACTGCCTGCACTGACTAGTACAGTGAAGTTGTCATTGTTTATGTCTATGCATTCCAGTCCACTCTTCTTGGCTGCCAGGTTACATCAATGTTGTGTAAACTGTTCTTGTTATATTAACAATAGATGGACTTTTTCCAGACAGACCTTAGTATATATTTTCAATGAATAATTTATTGAAAGTAGGGGCAATTTTGAAATATACTTTGCCTTTTTGATTAATATGGCATTTATTCAAATGGTTAACTAAATCTCCAAGTGAATTATGATGCATATTCAATATTGTCTGGCCTTGCTCAGTGCATTGTAACCTATCAGTGAATAGTTCACAACTCTGTCCTTTGGCTTAAGCATAGGATAACCTAGGTTGTTAAGTATACCAAGGATTTTCTTTGTCATTTTCTCATGGTCGACTTTCTTTACCAAGAAGGGTAAAAATCTGGATATATCAAACTAGATGACAAATCAGGATGAGTTCCCTAAATTCAAAGCCAGTTTGTTTTACTGTTATTACATTGAATATAAAAGGGATTTAAAGAAACCTGTCAGGTTATAGTTCTAGCATAGCTGCATGCTCGTCATTTCTTCCTTCCTTCCAGAAATAGTGGCACATCATAGTGTTAATAGATGTTAATAGATGTTAAAGTGTTAATAGATGATTTTGCCTTCTAGAAGGCTTTTCTTTTTTGATCACGAACCCCTTTGAAAGTCTGATTCAAGTTCGGAACCCCACCTCAAGAGAATACTCATGTACATCCATACCAAACACACAACATTTTGTGTACAGCTTCGGGGGATGACAGTCTCCTGATCTGGTGGGTGAGTCAGGACCTGCCCACGTGAAACAGTTAGCAGTGGGAGCCAGTGCAGGAATTCATCTGTGATGGTCATCTCCATGTCAGGTTTCTTGTTCATGAGAAGAATGACCACAGTGATTCAAGAAATCAGTTGAGAGATTACAGTAGTAGAATTGCATGTATGGAAATTTTATTAAATTCAGCAAGAATCTTTATAAGGACTGTTCTGTATTTCTGAGTTCCATTTGTTTCCTTTAAGCCCAGTAAACTAGAAAGACCCAGTTTTAGGGTGGATCATTTTTTTTGTAAAGTTTGCCTAGAGTGAACTCTGTTCTCTAGGATTCAAGTGCAGAAGACCATGTGAGAATGAGGTAGACCCAGCAGTGGAGGCAGTTCCTTTTTCTCTGCACAAGTGAATATTATTTAAGTGATACATGCATGTAATAGGGAAGACAGAGGAATTTTGTGGCATTTTGCACTAATGGATGATAAGGGGTAAGAGAGCTTTATGTAGGTTTTGGCATTGATGAATTATACTGCTAATGACGTTGCCTTCTCTCGGTCTCTTTCTTTTGAGCTGTTGAGTGATGCCAACCATGGTATTTTCTTTTTTCATATTGCTGATTGTCTTAATCCTGAATCATCTTTTGTAAATGCCTGGGACTCAGCCTAGTCACTATTATTGAACAGCTTTCCACAATTCAGCCTTTTAAACAATGACAAAATGGAAACATTATTACTACATCTTCCAAAGTCAGTACCAAAAATCTAATGTCCCATTGAGACTAAAATTATTATAAAACATAAATAGTGCATCAAAATAATGCTGTAATTTGCCCTGTCTAGTGTGCTCAGTGGATTGAGTACAGGCCTGCGAACCAAAGGATCGGGGTTCGATTCCCAGTCAGGGCACATGCCTGGATTGCAGGCCAGTTCCCAGGAGGGGACGCATGAGAGGCAACCATACATTGATATTTCTCTCCTTCTCTCCTCCCTTCCCTTCTAAAGAAAAATAAATAAAATCTTAAAAAAGAAAATAACGCTTAATTCAAGATGGAGAGGCATTGTGAATGTATTTGTTCAACAGTATTTTCCCTTCATTTTGTATATCAAAGCATTACTGCTATGGCCATATGCTAGAACAGAGAAACCTTGTCACTGTGTAAAACTATGTTAAACTGCCAGTTTGTGCATTTTAACAAGTATAGCAAAAATCTTGATGTTACGGTTTTTTTTCTAGGGTATAATTGATGACCAAATGAAGTATAAAGTTTACGGAATTCCCTGTTGTTTGTAGAATAAAGGATCATTTTATTAGTTTGCTGTTTCAGAGCCCTTTAGTTGGAGTCTAGCTAACTGGGCTAATCTGCTCCCACAGTCCTCCTTCATTCATCTTCTTGCTGCTTTTTTGAAGCGCCCCTTCGTTCTCTGATCAGGAGGTGCCTGAGGTCTGGACTTGTCTCTGAATCCTCATTGTCTTGGCCTGTTGCCCAGCCTTGAGTCATGATGATTTAAAGTAAATGAACACCAAGTGAGTAGTGAGGAATCTTCTGTATAGATACCTTCCCTTCGTTTGCACAGTGTTCGCTAAGTGTAAATCCTAAAAGTTCTGCCCCCCATCCCAGACCAACATAAACAGTGTCTCCCAAGGACCTTTGGTGAACTTTCCAATTTTCTCTGAACTATTAATAATAGCATCTTATGTAAAATTTTTGTGTATACTTACTAGTTTACCATGTATGATATAATCACTTTGATACAGGTCTTATCCCATTTCTTCTTATAAGCTTTTGTGTCAATTAGTTTGGCTTTGAATACTCTACCCACACGTATTTTGGGTCAGTCTTTATCTTTATCTGTTAAGTGGGGACTGTGTTAACTATACCTGGGATGGTCGCCAGGATCCAATGAGATGAGGTTTATAAAGAGCTTTAGACACTCTCCATGAAAGAACATAGGGCCCGGTGCACACCTGACTCTGCTTCTTCTCTTTCTGTCAGCTCATCTGGCTCTAAGCTTAGCTCCTGGAAGGTAGGAGTTGATGATGTTTCCTTTTTCCTACCAGCACTACCTAGCAAGTGCCTTAATCTTAGTAGATGCCCAAATATATGTTGAATGAATGAATGAATGAATGAACGAACGAACAGAAACTTGGACATTCTTGATAATAATATTTATGATACTTTCATTTATGATTCAAAATTGGATTTGTAAACATTATAAAAATTAAAATAGATAATCTTAGGTATTTGTGTTACTTAATTCTTGACCATCATCCAACATTTACACATCTCTGGATATTCATGTAAAGAGTATAACATGCTGTAAATTATCCTGAAGAAGTTCCCCAGAATGTAATGTTTAGCCTTGTTACATCTGGTATCCTTTCGGTCAAAAGAATCTGAAGTATTTTGGGAAAAGTGTAAGTTACTTAAAAATGCAATCCAGATTTAAATTATTTGAATTCAGATTGTTTTATTTTTTTAAGATTTTATTTATATATTTTTAGAGAAAGGGAAAGGGAAGGATAAAGAGAAGAGGAGAAACATCAATGTGTGGTTGCCTCTTGCACATCCTCTGCTGGAATCTGGCCCTGACTGGGAATTGAACCAGTGACTCTTTGGTTTGCAAGCAGGCCAGCACTCAGTCCACAGAGCCATACCAGCCAGGGCAGATTCTGATTTTTTACTGAATTGAATCATGTGACACTAAAGATAATGTCTAATTCTGTTTTCGTGACTGTTCTCACTTTGAGAAATGTTTCAGATATATAGGGTTGAGTGTATTTAGAATGTGAAGGAACCTAAGAGTAAGCCCCTTATTTTTTATTCAGAATTTCAAAGATGTGAAAGTAAGTATGTGAAATTAGAGGCTTTTATGTTTGGGGAGAAATGTACCAATTTTTATAACTGACGGGAAATCTCTTTATAGAGTTAAGTGGCTGGTGAATGTTGACAAAGAAATGAAAGCCTTATTCCTAGGTTTCCCTCGATGCTATTGACGTTTCTGTAGAAATGTGTAGAAAGCCGGAGCAGCAGAAACCAGCCAACCTGAGCAATGCTGCCAAAGACCAGCATCACGGCACTGATACTAAGTGGGTGGGTGTGCTCAGTGTGTCCGACTGAGGGCTGTGGTAACCTCAGTGTTCTTGGCTTTAGGCTTTTTTTAGACAGAGTCTTCCCCACCCTCACCCACTGCCCAAAAGACTAAGGGTAGGATCCAACTTAAGGTTAGATCTGACTTAAAGATCTCACTGGGTTGACAGACTTCTTGGTTCTGGAGAAATGTGCGGACCATCTTTTCCTATTCACGTCCAGCATCTCCTGAGGGGCCGGTGTGTCTGCCACGCTGTAGATGCTGGGGGATGCAAAGATGGGCCTGACTCATTCCCCAAAGCTCACAGGCCTGACCGAGGGTGCTTCCCTTACGCTCCCTAGAGCTCCCGTCCGGAGAAAGGTAATAAGTAGTCTGTGGTGAAAGGTTGCACAGTCCTGTCGGTTTGGTAGTGGTGAATGCTTTATCTCCTTGTTGATGGGACCAGGAGGTCTTTCAATAGAGAAAGTGGTTTAGCTTTTTCAAATCCAGTATTTCCCAGTTTATCAGACCACGGGACCCTCCTTTTGTGGTGCGCACATTACCATCTCAAGGGCCCTAAAGGCTGGGCAGCATGCAGTTTAAAGAGCTGCACGGAGCTGGCTGGGAGGAGAGGGGTGTAGTCAGCAGTGGGGGGCGAGGGCGGGGAAGTCTTCACACAAGTGATTACACTTTAAACCGGGTTTGGTGTGATGAGTGTACAGAGGAAGGGAAGGGCAGCTCGGGGTGAGGCAGAAAAAACAGAATGTACGAAAGTACAAGTGCTTGACGGCATGGTGTGTCGGGAAACTCCCCGTAGTTCAGTGTTACTAAACCCAAGTAGAGGAGGAAGCTACACTACAGCGGAGAATGAGCCAGGGCCCTTGACTCTGGAAGACGCCTCGTGTCGCATGACTGGTCTGTAAAGCAGGCAGTAGACATTTTCTAAATCTCAGTTAAGTAAGGTCTATCACGTTCTATATTCAAAGCTAATTTTCCAGAGGAAACGAAAAATTTTTAGATTCCTCCAAAACTAGCAAAAATATGAAATAAACTATTATGGCACAATCATCTACCATGTGCTGCTGTTGAGTTCTTAAGTTTATTTAATGATTCTTTAAAAAAATTGAATCATTTGTGAGCATTTAACATAGTACATGAGGAATGCAAGAGAAAAGCAGTTACCCACAGGGGAGCTCCTGTAAGACTGCCAGCTAATTTATTTCTTAAAAGAAACTTTGCAGGCTAGAAGGGATTGGCAAGAAATATTCAAAGCGATGAAAAGCAAGGACCAACTGAGTTTACCCAGCAAAGCTCTCATTTTGAATTGAAGGGCAGCTAAAGAGCTTCCCAGACAAGAAAAAGCTAAAGGAGTTCATCACCACTAAACCTATATTATATGAAATGTTAAAAGGACTTCTTTAAGAAGAAGATAAAAAATATAAACAATAAAATGGCATAAATACATATCAATGATTGAATCTAAAAAAATAAGCAGAACAATCACAGATACAGAGAACATTTTGATGGCTGTCAGATGAGCACGAGTGAGGGGGATGGGCAAAAATGGTGACGGCATTCAGAGTACAAATCGGTAGTTACGGAACAGTCGGGGGCTTGTGAAGTTCGGTGGAGGAGATCGAGTTGCCGGAGAACACATGCATGAGCCACAGGCAGGGACGACGGTGTGGGGGTTGCCTGAGGGAGTGGGGGATGGCTTCGGGGGAGGGGGACAGGAAAAATTGGGACCACTGTAATAGCATAGTCAATAAAACAAAATCCAGAAAAGGGAATAATGAAGCAATTTGCCTTTTTAAAAGTTTAGAGTTAACTTACATTTTCAAATTAATTGTAGGAGAATCACCACACATGAAGACAGAACAGCATGTCATTTTGGGCATTTTTATGTTTTTAAATTTAAGGTTAAACTGTGCTTTCCCTACCACCATTGATTCTCATTATAAAATACTGGAAAATACGGAAAAATGATTTGTAAACACCACCTTTATAGACTCTAATCCTTTCATGGATGTGGACAAGAGGGCCATTTGTACTAATGTCAACAATAAAAATAAAGGAAAAAGTATCATAAATCATATTAAAAATAAAGGGAAAATCTCCATTCAGTGGGTATACTGTTGTTTGTATGCCCATAAACAGTCTTCAGTTTTTTTAAACCGTATTTTAGATGGTTTCTATTTCTTTGTTATTATTAATATTTTGTATATGTAGTGCTAGGATTGGAATTAATCGGGTAAAAAGTAAGAATATGTTCAGGACTCTTGTGCAATAATTATTTATACTGGGAGTTTATCAAAGTTTTTATCAGGTATTGTAAATAATTTTAGAAAGACAAAAATAAGAAAACAAACTTTGTTGACTGAATAGTTTAAAAATATGGGCCCATATTGTTTGGTTTGTGGTTTTCACAGTAAACAACAGTTCATACTCTTTCATACTTTGTAAAGCAATGTAAGAATTTTCTCTTGATATGAAGTGCCTTTTTATTTTTGAGGTATCCATCACGAATTGAAAAAATTGACTATGAGGAAGGCAAGATGTTGGTCCATTTTGAGCGCTGGAGTCATCGTTACGATGAGTGGATTTACTGGGACAGCAACAGACTGCGGCCCCTGGAGAGGCCCGCGTTACGGAAAGAAGGTCTGAAAGACGAGGAGGATTTCTTTGTGAGTAGCAAGCTTTTTTAACTGCTAGATAGGTAATGATATATTTTAAGAGGAATCTGTTAAAGTTTACAAAAGCTCATTTTTATTAAGGAAACTCTTATTCTACATGGTATTGATCTTCAAAGTTGTTTGAACTAGGACTTTCAAGCTGGAGAAGAAGTTCTGGCTCGTTGGACAGACTGTCGCTATTACCCGGCCAAGATTGAAGCAGTTAACAAAGAAGGTGTGTTTCTGAAGCGACCGGAGATTGAAAGTGGGGTTAATAGTAAAGTTTTAACTCTATTTCTCATTTTAATCAATGCCTAAAGAAACTGTTTAGGCTAGTAGAGGTATACAGATGGTTAATTTTGTTTTAGTTTTCCGTTCACAGGCCCACATTGTGTGCTTTTTATTTCTCCTTCCCTACTTCTGGTTGGTTGTCTGAGCTACTGTTAGATGCTCCTCTCAGCCAGAGTATGAGGAACGGTTCAAGGCAGAGGGCAGTTCAGACCAGTGTGACTGGAGGTGACAGACTGTGCGGTATTTCCTCAGTGTGGAGTGTGGAACTTCATTAATTTGAGGGTTGCCTTTACTGCATCCTTCCCCTGCACTTTTTCTTAGTTTCTATAGATAACTGAGGGTTAACTGTTCCCTAGTAACCTGTTGTGGTATTTAATATTGATACTGATATCATTAGAACTATTGAAAATAACACAGCTCAGGTGTGTCAGTGTGGCATAAGGTCAGTCAGTCTACTGAACAGGTGATGAACTTAAAAAACAACTTGTAAAACAATTACTTTGAAAAGGTATGAGAATATCTGAACTATTGGAAATACACTAGTTTTTAAAATGTATTACTTAAAATAGCCCTTAAAACAACTGTGAAATAATCGTAAATGTATCTTTCAAGTTGGTAATACATTAGTTTTTCTATGAAATTATCAAACTCGACCACTCATTTTTACAGTACTAAAGAAGCACACTGAATGACAGCTTCTTTGCAAGAAGGGCATTTAATTTAAGTAAAGGGACACTTCTTTAAACTTACCTTGAAAGACAAGCAAGTAAGCTAGACGCAGAGGGAGCAAAAGTGCCTTTCTGATGGAGGAAATGGTGTATGCAAAAGGAGAGGCATGCCCCTCGTTAAGAACTTCATTTGCCCACGGGACTAACGGGAGAGGTTCCTATAAAGGGAGTAGAATAGCCAGAGGAGAGGCTTCATAGAGAAGCAGGGACAGGTATAGGTGCCTTATAATCTCACTAAAGAATTTCTATTTTGTCCGAGCTGGTGTGGCTCAGTTGGTTGGAGCATCCTCTGTAAACCAAAAACTCGGGAACTCAGTCTTCAGTTAAGGCACATACCGAGGCTGCGGGTTCAGCCCCTAGTCAGGACACGTGTGGGAGGCAGCCAGTCATTGTTTCTCTCGCTCTCCCTGTTTTTCTTCCTCTCTTTCTAAAAGCAATGAAAAAAATGACCTCAGTGAGGTTAAAGATGTAAAAAAGAATTTGAATTTTATTTGGAGGTGAAAGGAACCATGGAAGGGATTTAAGCTGAGGTTTTAAACTTAACAACAAACTTGAGATAAATAGGTAAGAAGATAGAAAAGCATTTTAAAAAGAGTTATATTAATGTTAGATATGAAAAAGTCATCTAGCTAGAAATTATAACTTTACAAAGGTCTTATTCTGTTTACTGTTTTAATGAATGGAAATAGCAAATATGGCTATGATTTTATCACCACTAGTCACCTCACTGCAGGGAGAGTTGGGGGACATCTCAGTGCTGCAGTTACTTCTCCTTTTCTGGTGGGGCCTTGATCTCCCTGTGCTGCAGGAGGCTCTGGAGAGCTCCATGATGGAGCCCGTATTTCTGTGTTCTCCGTACCTGGGGTCCTGCAGGGTCAAGTCCAGAGCCTAGCACAGAGCAGGCAGTCAGTAACCGTTTGCAGAGGGAAAGGAAGGAGTAATGAATCAATTCTGTTGGATAATAGTATCCACCCCAAACAACACAAAACAGCAAAATTAAACCATGTCCTTTTCATTAAGAGCAGTTTCTTTAAGAGTAGTGAGCTCTGTGATCTTCCTTCGAGGCCTAAAGTGCATCAGGAATGCCCACATCCGACTCAGAAACAAAACCGCCCGCGTTCTTCAGCCTTGCTGATGTCCGCGGGCACGCAGTGCAGAACATCAGGCTTACGTTAGTGCAGAACGAAGATGCTGATTGCAGCCGACGATACTGATTGCGGCCGCCGCCATTTCGGGAGCAGTTTCAGTGAGACTTTAGAGAAACATGAGCAGATACAATTTATTTTTTGACAGTCTCCTCTTAGAGATACTCATTTTGTGGTTTCTGTATGCCCCACATGGTGGATGAGCCTGCTCCTTCACCCCTCCAGAAAAGAGAAAAAAAGGCAGAGGAAGCCCTCTATTCACTGCAAAAGTTTGACAGAAGTAAAGAAGTGTGAACTTTTTAGGTATTTGTACTAAAGTTGAAAAGAAGAGACATATATCACTGCAGTGGTCAGGGCAGTTTTCAGACCATGTGTAGCATTTGAAGACTGACTCGTGAGAAGCCGGCTGGGTTTAGGAAAGGAGGGGAGGCATCACAACAGAGCAGCCAGTTCGAGGGGGAGGGACACACAGTCGGGTGTGGTGAGCAGCCTGCGCCCCCCGCCCCCCCCAGAGCTGTGTTGGAGAAGGAAGAGGCAGCTGCAGGGGTGAGGACGGTGTAGGGTGTGCACGTGGATTGGGGTGCGCACGCAGTGTAGGGTGTGAATGCAGTGTGCTCCCAGACCTCCCGTGTCTTTATCTCCCAGCTGTTCAACCGATCAGTTTCTTTCAGAACTTGGGTTCACATTTTTGTATCTGTAATATCATGTATTACACTCATAGGAACATGAAATTCAGTTTATAAAAAAAGAAAACTTTTGTACATGTAGTATGTCATTGCCTGTGTGCCAACTTCAAAGCCAGTGATGCCAATTATCACATTTATTTATATGTTTTTTGTAAAGGTCAGGTGTCTGTTTACTTAAAGTGGCACTCTACTTTCATTTGTACAGGAAATGATAGAAAAATATTGGAATTTCCCTACGTATAAAATTTACATAATTTATATTTTCTAATAGTGCTGAGTTGTAGTGCCTTACCAGCATGTGGTCTGTTAGGGGAAAGACAACATGCTTCTGTACAAGCCGTGCAGACAGGGTCCGGAGTCCTCGAAGAAGGATGAGGTGGTGGCGGGGAGGGGGAGGCAAGGGTTTGGGAGTTGGTGACGGCTGTGCTGCCGCTTGGCTGTCTGGCATCTGGTGAGCATTTATCACTCTGGGTTTGGCGGTGTCCTCCAAACTGGGGGACTTTCATCTGGTGATCTGTGAAGTATTGCCTGGCTTAAAAGCCCTCAAATCTGTAATTCTTATTTGCTAGTTCATTGTCACCAAAGAAATTATTTTTTTTGAGGAAATGGTTTTGTCCTTTATCAGATCTTTCTGTCTGTTAATTAGGGAGAGACTTAGAAAGGGAGTATACTTTTATAGAAATATTATACATTTTTTGTAAGTAATGATTTTATTTTTGTCTAGGTATGTTATAACATACTTGATACATTATTTAAGCATATTTAAATTATTACAAAATGAATTTTGAAATATTTCAGTAAAAATCAGAAATGCAACTAACTAACTTATCAGGATTTAATTTGTGTACTTTTTAGAGGGAAAGATAAAACAAACTTACTAAATTTGATAGAGTCCCGAACAGGGTTGTATGTTTGCAGTTATTGTAATCACAGTTACTTATATCTATCAGGGCATTACTTGGTAGATTTCAAGTGTTGCTGTAAGGTTGAATTATATTTTCTAATGATTCTGACTTGCTCCTCTTTCAGGAACATTCACAGTTCAGTTTTACGATGGAGTAATTCGTTGTTTAAAACGAATGCACATTAAAGCCATGCCCGAGGACGCTAAGGGGCAGGTAAGAGTGTGCAGCATTCCTAGCCACCACAGGGATGTCTTCTTGAATGGTGACCGATCAAAATGTACATGTATATTCATAAAGCGAACTAATTGTAGGATTATGTGCTGATAGCCCCAAATAGCAGCAAGACACAGAAGCTTAGAATGTAAATTATACACTTGATTTTTGCTCCTTTGGTTTTAGACCTGCTAAAGTTATAGGTCACTAGTTTCTGTTCCAGGTGAAATCCCAGCATCCACTAAGCTGGTGTTGTCCTATCGACCCAGCTGGATCGTGTAACCAGTCTATGGGAAGTGAGGTAAGTGCCTTTTTTTAACTTCATTTTGTTTTTCCTGGTATCTAGTATCATTTAGAAAGTTAATTTTTAATAATAAACTTTTATATTGAGTTTCTTATCCTCTCTTTCCTTCTATAAATCATAGTCATTAATCTTCTTTAAAAGGCGCTTACCTGACGCTCTGTAGGCTGTGTGTGGCAGGGCTCTCGGAGCCGCACGGCGTGAGCAGTGTGTCACGTGGCTGGGCACTGCTCATGCTGAGAATGAACGGTAAGCCTGTGCAGGAGAGTCTGGGGTGCAGTTCAAACCATGATTCATTGGTGGACTGTGTTTCCTGAAGTACTGGAAAGAAAGGTGCCAGTAGAAATTTAAAATATTTTCTTTTATGTTCTGCTGTTATTTGGGATTTTCAGCACCTGGACCTACAATTAATTTTAAGAAATTGAAAGTAAGCTGTAAAAATGTCTAATGTGGAAATATGCTATATATTTGTTCCGTACCATGAAGTTAAAAATGTCATCCTGAAATGTGTTGAGATCACCTGCTCAGCTGCAGAAAAGGGTATACGTTTAGAACTCTGGAAATGTAGACCATCTCATTAAAAAAACAATTTTGGATATCTTGAGGGAAATATGGTTGTTTTAAATCACCAGGTTTTCAAATTTTTACTTTTGAAATGATCAGCTAGCAGAGTTTTTTCCCCACTAATAAGAAATGTAATTTAAAATGGAAATGCTTTTAATCAGTGAATTGCTCTGTGTTTTTCTACTTGTATGTATAAATAAAATGTTCTTTTAAGCATTCAGTGGTGTGATTTCTTGGTTACTGCATAGAGACACTGAGTAAAACATTGTGAATTTGGTTTGAAATATATCCGTTTAATTAAACAAAATTCTCTTTCCCTCTCTTTCTTTCTTTGGTGCTTTAAAACTATTATTTTATTATTCTGGTTATTCAAATGTTTGTGAGATGGCCCTATCTCTAAAACTATTTATTTTCCAAATTGAGACATTGAGCCAATTTAGTTTGTGGTAAAATTACAAGTTGTAAAAATTTATTTATTGGATATTTTAGTTTTAATAAGTATTTTAGTCACATCATAATGTAAGTTAAAATCAACGCTGAAATACAAACTACTGAAAGATAGTATTGGTGGCCATGTATTTTCTTTAATTCTGCATTTTTCTTATAATTTTAAGTTACAAGCACATTAAAACATTTGTAGAATTCTTTTTAATAAAAATACCTCATTTTATGAGTCTCTTTTCCAACAAGTTTTTGACTTGTTTTCATCTAGGGAACATACTAAATCAGATGTCATTTGGGCAGTGCTGAGAGAATCCAGCTTTACGTATTCTCTTCCACATGAGTACTTTGAGAATTTCTTAATGAGATAGACAATAAAATTTCTTTCACTAAACTAGCAAATGAATGCACTAGGCAAATGCCCTTCTCTAAGCTCTCTATGGATTTTTCTCCTGTTCTTTTTTTCTTGAGTGGGTCAGCACCAATAAAGAATTTTGTGTTGTAATTCAGTAGTGTTAAGGATTGGCTCATAAGGTCCTTTTACTACTTTTAAAACATATCCTGCATACGTTGTTTTATTGGATTTTACAGCAAATGCTTTGACATAGGTATGGCTGATATTTCTATTTCACAGTTGAGCAATTCAGAATTCAGAGAATGGAGTGACTTAAAATTTCACTCAGCCCTACTGTGCAGGGGGCTCCAAACCTGGGCTTGGTTTCAGACAGTGCTCGTCCTCTATAGAGCACATGATATCTGAGAAACCTTCAAAAACACACGGTAGTTCTGATTCGTGGAACGAGCACACCAGTTACTTTTGATAGTAAATCTTTCCTATTTAAAAATGGAACAGCAGAATAGTGGGAGAACTCTTTAATCATACTACCGCAGTGATCCCGTGATTAACAAGTCATGTGATCAAAAACTATTTTTCATAGCTCTTTTCAGTTTTCAAAGGTACAGCTTGAATCTTGATTTCTCCTAGTTTTCTTTTTATTGGAGATGGGAAACCACTGGGAATGGAATGTATACTTGGCATTTTTCAGCATTTTTCTAACAACTTAAAGTTTTCCCCATGGTGTGCAGCCCCAAATTAAATGTTCTGCTCTTAGGAAGTCTACATACACGTATCTCTGCTGGGTTAGCCCTTTTATTTCCTTTGTCTGATGGTATTTTTGCTTCTCCTTCTGCTGTGTTCATTGCTCTTTCAATCTTTTTCACTGGTGGTGTCTCTTCCTTTCCTACTTAAAACACTGCTCTCAGGGCTCCCCCACGCCATCCTCCGTTAGCTATGCAGATCGACTGAGAGCCCCCTTTCCCCTCCGCGGGCTCTCGGGCTGCCTGCTGCGCTTGTCGGTGGTTTTCCTTCTGCTGGGAGCCTTCCTCCTCTGCCCCTGCCCAGAGATCCCACCTCCGGGTTGCACTTGCCCCTCGCTTTTCCTGAAGGCTTCCACTGGTCTTCCTCTTCAGGCAAAATTAATCTTTCTTTTTTGATCTCCCATGATATTTTGTTTATTCCCCAAGTATCTCTCCTGTCACATCGTCTTACAGTTAGTTTTATTTGCCTGTCAGTTTCTTATGGGCAGGACCAAAATAGCGGGTGGTTGTAAATAAAACTGCAGTTGGGCAATACTGGTGCATCATGTTTTTGTTTTTCTTTACAAACTAGAAATATAAACCTTTATTTCCCAACTTTGTCAGAATTCACTTTCTAATAAGACATGTATTCGGACATAGTTTAAAAAACTGGGCAAGCTAGATGCATGCTGGGTGTTTTCCAGGTAGGAGCAAGGATGTGGTCACTCCAGGGCCGGTGCATTCTGAGGTTTTCAGGAAGTGGCTTTTATAGGCTGCTGTCTTGTGAATACGTAGCCTGCTTCCTGGCACACTGTAGTGAGGTGTGTCAGGTCCAGTCACATTGTGTTTTCAGTTCATTTCGGTCAGGTGAGAGATTGTTTCTCGTGGCTTATTGTCCTCACCACATATTCTCAAGACTGAGCAGCTAACAACTCGTATTGCTTAATGACCTATGTTGTGAACATAAGCCATGAATTAAACGCATTTGATGCTGTGAAGTCATTTCTCGTTGCTTGGGCTAAGAATTTGATGGTTTACTCATTTTGGTTAAATCTCAATTGGTGGTCTATTTGACAGCTTAGTGGACTGAGAAGAAGGGGTTACTCTCTAGAGATATTACAAATAGTTGATTTTTTCAAAAAATCTTCAGTTGTGAAAATTTAAATGTTAGCACCACTTCTTTACATCTTCCCATATTTTTATTATAAGCATTTTTAGTTAAAAATGAAAGAGTAATAATTATTCAGCAACCCCCCCCCCCAAATGTAGTACAGTAAAATAAGTATTTGCATCACAGGGGAATAGCAACTGCCACAGGCCCCAGGAAGCTGTAGGGGGAAGGACATGAATCTGGACCCTGATGGTGGGACCCTACTGTGGTCAAGTCGCTCTTTTTTTACTCTATTAGGAATATAAAGCAGTTATAATAAATTGGTATCTGAGCTTTAAAAGCTTTAAAAATTAATAAAATCACACCTTGATTTCTATGAAATAGACCGTTCTTTGAGTGGTACATTCTTCCAAACATGGAAGAGTAATTTACTCAATGAAATACATTTCTTTTCTTGCAACATAAACATTTTTCGTTTGTTTTATGGTCTTTTGTATTACAGAAGAAACCTGCAATTTGGCATGTAAACCCAAAAGTACTAAGGTAGAATGTCATGTAGTATTCCATATGTGTCATAGGTTTCTTGTTATTCCTGCGAAAATATACCGAAGGAACATTTATTTGTTACTGAATATTTTTCTCTTTTACATAAGGTTATAAATCCAACTAATTCATCAGATTGTTAAATTTGGTGATCTACCACGTTGATGATCTACCTTGTAAAGACAGTTAGATTTTTAAATGTGTGCATGTGAAAGTAGCTTTGAAAAATGTGATTCATGCTTTTACTCATTAGTGTAATTCAATTTTGATTAATTTTTAATGTCTCACATGTTTTGTGTTTTTCCTTTGGAGGATTGGATAGCTTTAGTCAAAGCAGCTGCTGCAGCTGCAGCCAAGAATAAAACAGGGAGCAAACCTCGAACCAGTGCTAACAGCAATAAAGATAAAGAGAAAGATGAGCGGAAGTGGTTTAAAGTACCTTCAAAGAAGGAAGAAACTTCAGCTTCTATAAGCACACCAGAAGTTGAGAAGAAGGAAGACCTGCCCACCTCTAGTGATGCCTTTGGTACAAAATGCTCTTACGTTCATTCCTATGGCAGTGGTGAATTCACAGTGAATAATGAACAAGTCGAAACCCTTGGCTACCTGTAGTTTGAACATAGCGTTAAATCATTAGGCTTTTCCCCTAGTATAAATGATGGTTAACCTTTAGCATTTTACAGATCTGAAGATGAATGGTCTAATATGGGTACTTGATAATGGATGCTGTCAATATTTTTTAATAGAAATGAGAGAGATTTTGATCTGTAACTCATTGCTAGTAGGTTTTTGGGTCTTCTTTTACGTTTTCTAAAACTTTTTAAATGCTTCTGCATGTATTTCAATATATAATATATAATATGGAAAATGCAGTGAGTCATTCTCTTCTTGCTGTCATTCCTGAAGAACAGCTGCTCAGTAGTTTTTATTTCTTCCAGAGTGTATCAGTCTGGAGGGGTTTGTGTTTTCTTAAAGTTCCATGTCAAACACTAGATTAAGCGGTTTTACTGTTTTACTATTTTAAAGAAATCGTGTGTTTTAACTTTGGAGTCTATACAAACTCTCATATATGTGTTCTGTTAAAAGTAGGACTTCATGTAGAGAACGTTCCAAAGATGGTCTTTCCACAGCCAGAGAGCACATTATCAAACAAGAGGAAAAATAATCAAGGCAACTCATTTCAGGCAAAGAGAGCTCGACTTAACAAGATTACTGGTAAACTACAATGATTCTTTTGGGGGGAATGGAGGGTTTGGTTTTAGAGTACTTTGTCTTTAATAAAGCCAAGTATCTTTTGGGTTGTATAAGTGGTTAATTAGAAAGACAGTTCCTTTATGTTCTTCAAGATCGACATCTTTCGAAACTCAGCATTTTTCGTTGTGCGATGTGTAAGGTATCACACCTCTTTTACCTACCTCACAGGGGTGTTGTGAGGATTGGTGGGATCACAGTTACAAAGTTCCGTAGTCTTCATTCACATGGTGGTGGGAAGAGTGTCCGTACCAACCGAGTCCTCTGCTTTTGTCAACCTTCAGTGACATAATGTCCGGGGTTCTAAATACTGTATATTCGTATTATTCTTGATTGGTTTTGTTAAGGATGGTTGGAAAGATGAACAGTGAAGCTGTTAATTCCCAGTGTAAAAGTACTTGTATACATTTTTAAAATTTCTAGTCTTACCTTCAGGTTGATCTCTAGAATCTGGTCTTATTTCTCTGTGCTTTGTTGCACTTTAAGAAGTACGGTGCTAGAATGATGAAAAATATCAAAAACCCTATCCTGGTTAGTGTTCATAGAAGGGATTTAAGTACTAGAATGGAAGCCCATTACTTCCTATGCCTATTCAGCAGAAGGATTCTAGTCTTTAAAAGTAACTGTGAACATACATAGTTTTTGTGAGCAATGTTAAAAGGGCAGTTACAACACTTTAATTATTCAGTCATATGTTCTTATTCTAAGGACAGAATGGTTTTCGGTGCCTTTGGCTTAATAAAACTATACAAACCTTTGTTGGCATTCTTTTAAGTAATTTGAAGAGGCTTGGTTTCCTTGTCAGATTCAAGAATAAATGTAAATGAAAGTTCTGTTCATTTTCTGAAGAGTGGAAGGCGCCTGACGGATGACTCTGGGGCTGAGGGTTCTTCAGAACCACCATGTTGTTGTAGTATTTAACTGGTTTATATTGGTTTCAACAGGTGAGACTTCTTAGTCTTTCCATTTGTTAATATAATTTTTGTGCCTTTCTCTGATAAAGGATATATTTGGTCTCAGGGCAGGAAATACTTAAAAGTAAACTCGTTCATTCCAGCTTTTCCTTAGAAACTATTAGCTTTGGAGAAAGCCAAAATTTGTCCAGGGAATTGTTATGATGGCCACTTGAGACTTCCGTTTTGCAGTGGAGGGACGGACCCTAGTGCTGCGCAGTGTGGCGGAAGCGGACTGCTTCTCCCAGTCCCTGGGATGCCAAGGTTGAAGCAGCACTACTGGAGGAGTCCAGATCATGGAAGACGGAAGGGGCACCGACCTGACATGGCTGCCGGCTTGCCAGCACCCCGGTTTCCTACAATCTAGATAACCTGCTGTTAATTTCAGTCAGCACACACAGACATATGTCTTACTGAGAAGTTCAAGCTCAACATTTCAAGAAGTGAAAAAAGAACAACAGCTCATTGCACAGCAATGCATTATTTCTTCATGGCCTTGAAAAGACAGTGGAGAGTGGGGAGGAACGATTTTACCGTGTGCCTCAAGGAAATGCTAATGCTGGTTGCATAGTAACACCCATCTTCCATGGGGGACTTTGTCTTCACTTCCCTTTGGGAATCCAGATGAAGACACGGTAGTCTGGCAGCGGGAGACGAGCATAAGATTTTAGAATGTGGAACTGGCGTAATTTCTTCCCTTTCTTTACTCAGAAGACTTAAATTACGATAATCCTTTTATTAGTTCATCTCTTTGCATGTAGTTCTGGTTTCATGTTACAATTATATGCAAGAGGACAAAAGACATGAGACTGTCTTTGATGAGTAAAACTCAAGCTTGCTTCTGTACAGTAAATTTTGTTTGTAGTCCATGAACACAGATGAGAATACAGAAATAGCAATTTTTGCTATGGAATTATGGTGTACTTTAAATTTACCAGGCTCACTCATACTTACCCTTTGCTGCGGAGAGGTGTAGGGCTGCGCCTGCAGCGGCACCCCCGCCTACTCTGAGGGTTGTTTAAATAGTTCAAGCTGGGATTCAGTAGACCAGCCATTGGATAAATTGGGGAAATTGAATTCATGCATTTATTCACTCTTGTTCTTCCCCATATACACATACAGAGATTTGAAACCTGAACAGATAGGTATAGACAGAGGTATAGGATGTCTATAGACATCCTATAGACAGTGGTATAGGATGGCTTTTTTTGTTCCCAAACGAGTAGACATTGAAGTTTCAGTAGCACAATATATATATGTTCTTCTAGAGCCTTATTTTTCATTATGTAATGTACTGTATGGGTGGTTAGAGACTTTACGCTTAATGATTCAGAACAGACCATTTTACAGGGAGAATCAGGAGTCTGTCCATATTTTGGACAAAGTTGCAAGAAAACTGCAAGCAAACTGGAATAACTTTAAAATACACATTGTCAGGGAAGTAAAAGAAACATCAGCAGTTGGTGTGTGGTTTGTTTCTGAAAGTTCTAGGAGTTCTACCAGATCAGCCAGCTTAGGTTTGTTCATGAAGCTTAAGGAATTTTAAAAGGAATTTTTAAAAACCAAGAAGTTTGAATTGGCCAGTAATATGTTATTGGTAATAGTAGCAAGAATATTTGATTCTAATCCTGGGAAGAATGTTGTGTTTTGGAACCCTCGGGTGGAAAGCGGGACGCAATGCGCGCACTCTGCTCGCTTCCCTCCCTCTGCTGAATGCACTCCAGGGTGCTCTGGTCTGGGTGCTGCTCGTTCTCAGTGGCACTGAGAGACCAGCTGTAGGTTTTACAGCTGAAGTGTGGAGTACTGAGAAATTGTAACTTGGTGGGTGGGATTCATGAATATTTGATAGTCTGCTTCTACTTGATATTTAAATAATATCTTACGGATGCATTTCATTGAGATGCTCTGTAGGTACATTCTGGAGGAAGACCTGTTAGTGAGATGCTGATAACACATGTTTGCAGATAACTGAAGTTAATTTCATTTGCATCTATTTTCCTCCAATTAATTCTCATTTTCGGAGTATATTGCCTTTCTCCCCAGAATGCCCAGCAGGTCAAGAGAACAGACTTCGCACCACCTCCTCACTGTTTATGTTTTCAGCTCTGTCAGGCGTCATGCATGTAAACGTGAACGCTTTTCACTGATCGCAGTTGAGGCTTTGAATTCACTAGATCCAAGTGTTGTATTTTTAATCTAATTTTAGGCAGTTCTTATTAAATGTCCCATTGCTTTTTATAAGAACATTATAAAGCTTATTTTTCCTGCACAAACCATTAAGTGAGAATAGAATTGCTTTTAATTAATTGGGCCTAAAAATTAATTGGTATTAACTTCAGTTCTTAACTGAAGAACTTCTATCTTAACTTCAGTTCATAAAGTATGACTAAATTATTTTTTTAATGTATAGTACCTAATTTTTAATTTTGGAGTTTGAGATCTAGTCTATCTACTGATGAGATTTTAAAAAGTATCTCCATCCTGTACATGAAAGGAAACAAAATGTAACATATATCCAATAGATTGAGTAGCAAACATCTTCCTATTTCACTAGCCCTTAGAAGTAGAATCCTTCTCAGTTCCCTACAAAAGAACTTGATTCTCTATTCTTTCCTTTTTATTTTAGTAGTATTGATTCTCAACAATAATAAAACATTAGCTAGAGGGAAAAAAAACCTAGCGAATGCAGTTTTAAGTGATTTATATATTACTTTTTTCCCATTTAAATCTACACTTGATATTGTTTGAGACTCGAACAACTATGTATTGGATTGTTACCTCAAATTGGATTAAATGTCAGTTTTAATACCAATCGTTGATGTATTGACATTTTTTTTTACATTTCATCTTTTCTATTTTAAATTACAGTTCTGGGTGGTAGAGACTCAACTTTCTAATAAAGGAAAAGTGCTTTTTGCTTAGTTTAACATTTGACCGCAAGCATTACTTTAAGAATACAATTTTAGTATTTGAATTCCTATTTAGATTGCTTAACATTTTGAGACAATGATCTTAAGAAGTTGAGAGGCTGCCCTGTGGCTCTCTTGAAGTTATGTGGCATTTGGGGGGGGGCTCTTTTCCTCCTATTACTTATGCTGTAGGCAGTTTCTGTAACATCTGGTTTAATCGCAGTAGTAAGTTACTATTGTGTTTTTGACTGTTGAGCATCCTTTGATGCAAAGGTTTCATGTGGCTAACTCTGAAGTGCCACAAAAATGGTTTTTGGTGACCTTCTGTCTATCCAGTGGCTATAAGCAAAAACAAATACTTGTTATTATACAAGCCTTTTAAACTTGGCTTCATTGAAGGTACTTGTCAAGTAAGTGCCTTTAATTCATAAATTAAAGCAGAGTTTTAATGTCTTGTAAATTATACTTACTCCAGATAAAACGTTCTGTCTTTTAAAACTGGGAATTAGTGGTATACTTTGGAGGAAACTGAAACTCCCAGATGATTTCATCATTTGTGGAGGCTCTAATATTAAGTTTTCAGACACTGTAGGAAGTAGCCATACTTTTTTCACATAAACAAAGAACAGGCCTACGGGTGTTTTCAGCACCTTTGTAAGATGATGAACTACAGCTGAGCACAGAGATCCATCCGT
The DNA here is from genome assembly GCF_014824575.4 of Sturnira hondurensis. Lineage (NCBI taxonomy): Eukaryota > Metazoa > Chordata > Mammalia > Chiroptera > Phyllostomidae > Sturnira > Sturnira hondurensis. The sequence goes on from NW_028079044.1 coordinate 48,581,754, forward strand.
CAAGCTTAGGTTGAAAGGTCCAGGCGAAATAAGAATGGGAAGGTTTTTTGTAGCTAACAATAGAACAGTAACAAAAGAATTTTACATTCTAGATATTTGGGATGATTTCTCATATCTTAATTTTATATTTTATTTCAGTTGAACAGACAAAGCCCATAATTCAGAATACTAACAATCTAAGTACTATCAGGTTTCAGATGTTAAGCCATAGAATTTTCAATTTTTACAAATTAAATGTGTGTGTATGTAGTGTTTTAAGAGTATCTTTAGTAGTAATATTTAAAACTAATTACATAGCTTTCAAATTGCATTTTTCAAATTTCGTTTCTTTGAGTCATTATTAAGGGTGTTTGTATTTTTGACAAGTAAACTTTTGAGAATGTTTACTTCTATATATTAAAAAGTATGGGAGAGTTCAGCTGCTAAGATTTTTGTGAAGTTCATTAGATGAAAGTCAACATTTTTTCTAATAAGCAATTTCTGTACAATTTTTCTCAAGGTTTGTTGGCATCCAAAGCCGTTGGGGTGGACGGTGCTGAAAAAAAGGAAGACTACAGTGAAACGGCTCCAATGCTGGAGCAGGTATGGAACGGTAGCGTTTGATTCTTTCCAGGGTTCCCAACTGGAATGATCACGGAGCTATAATACCCACGTAACTGAAATTGCCCTTTGGTCAGATATGGGATAGAAAGCTAAGTAATTGATGACGTATTTTTAAGTCTGCCTTCTCGAAGGCATACGAACTACAGACTTTGTTCGTGTTTGTTTTCAATAGACTGGCAGTAAAGCCTGTGTCCCCCACGTTGGGAGGCCTGGAGACAGGCCTCCCAGGGTACAAGCTTCCAGCGGGATCGCCTTTAACTAGCTGACAAAAGACCCTCACACAGATACTTTTCATTTGTGAGTTAAAACAGGGTTTTTGACATCTTAATAAAGCTTCTTTTGTAAGAAGTTTCTTTTATATTGTAACAGTTGGTGTTGGTAGACTATGTGTTTTATGAATTGATCAATGAGCCATACATTTTTTGCTAGGATGTATATTTTAATAACTACAAAAAATTTAAAAAACTATTAAGGGTCTGTCTTTAAACCACCTAATAGAGGAATTTTAAAGTGAAGGTTCCAGTTGCTAGGTTTTGCCTTGGCTGCCTTCAGATGTCCACAGTACCTGTACCATAATGAACTCTGCATGCTTTTACATTCTCTAAGGGCTTAACTTCTTGGGCACTGTAAGACTAGAACACAGTAATAGCCATAACTGGATTTCCTCGGTTCTTCTGTTTTAAAATCTGAGCCTTAATGTAGTTTTAATATATGCTTTTTGTATTATTTTAATTTTCTTTATTAGTAGCCTAATAAAGAAGAATCTAAATGATTATCTTTTGCTCTTACCTATATGCATTTAAAAAATCCTCCAAATTTAATTGATATTGTATTGAGTTTTTCAGGGTTATTTTAGGCCTGATTGATAACAGTACATTGCTTTGGTGCCTCCATTATGTTGTATTAAATCAATGGTCTTTTAAATTGATTCCTATGTCAGCAAATCATACCTTCTGATTTTCTGTGGTCATCAAACGGTTAAGTCTCTGCCATTATTGTCAGCATATCAACCAAATTTTAAGTGACTTTTTTTACTGTGTATTACTATATTCAACATCCCAGATATAACATTATTTTGTATTTTCACCACTGTTATGGTATTCTCAGAATGCAATAAATCAGGGACATGGGTAATAAAATGTTTCTGGAAAATTCATTACAATGTCAATCTTTCGTCATGCACAGTCCTGCCGAGGTGAGTGTGGAAACCATGTGTCAGACGTGAAGGTTAGCGTAGAGGGTAGCGCCAGTTTCAGAGAGAGGACCAGACGTGAATTTGAAACTGGGTTTAGAAAGAAAAGAAAGAAAAATTGAGTAACTCGGCTGTTTCAGTTTTCATAACTTAAAAAATTTCTGAGAGTCCTTGCCAGTTTTGTAACAAAGAGACCAATAATCATTAATGAAAATGTAAATTGTTTCAAGATTTTTAAGGAACATAATGCTGTTCCTCATTTTTTGTCATTCAGGTTGATTTCCATGTGAAAATGGTTTGAAACCAGATTCTTAATTTTTATGCTGTTTGCTCTGCTTCAGAGTTCAAAAGCCGAGTTATAAAACTCTTAACATCTTAATTGGTATCAACAGTAGACTCAAAGGAAAGGTGTTGATTGTCACTAACCTCTGTTGTCCTAATGAGTAAAATAATGTCACTCATGACATAGACTTCTAACAGGCCTACAGCCAAAATTTACTGTGCTGATAATGGATTTATTTTATTTACATTAAAAACATTCAGACTCTGTGGTCTTGAACCCTGATTCTCAGATTATTAATTATAAGTTACTTAATTGTATTAGGGAATTGTTATGTTATGTTTACTTTTGGATAAAACCTGCATTAGATGAATAATTCAGTAAGTTTTTAAAAATGTTAATTTGTCCTTGTTTAGAAGTTAAGCACCTTATCAAGATATTAACTTAAGTTTTACAATCTTGTTTTATAACTTTGTAACTCGAGAGTAATGGATGCTGTAGTGATGTCTCTCACATATGTGAAGATGAACAATAAAATTGTTTCTTTACAAGTAATGGCTCTAATTACTTTTCTGGCAACACCTTTTATGATAAGCGTAGGAGCCCTTTCCATTTATGGAGTACTTTTCAAATTATTAGTCTGCACTTGAACACATGTGTGTGTGATGAGTAAATTCAGGGACAGAAATGATGACAAATAAATGGGACACTTGACACTGGCCCTTTTACGTGGTACGTCCAACATGCCAGCTGTGGTGCATTCAGAGCTACCCTGCTGTTAATACCAAATAGACACTGTTGGTCTTTTCAATCCAAATTTGCATGCCCTGTACGTTAGTAGGAGAAGACGCTGCTTGGTCCCCAGCAATGATCCTTCCTGTACTAGAGGGCTGCAGGTGGCAGGCCCAATTGTCATCCCTCACAAAAGCCTTGGGAGTCGAAAGGTGCAGCGTGCTAGCGCTGTGATTCTTCACAGAGGCCTGTCTAGTGTAGATAGGAAACAAGAAAGTGCGTCTTATATTCTTGTATCAGAAAAAACACAGTGTAGGCATTCCAACACCACAGATTACAAATCCATCCAGTGCGGCTATTTTCTGGTGTCTTTGGACACGTTCACATACATTTTTGCACATGTAGGAAATTTTATTGCCAAATAAAGAACTGACAAAGTTCTAATTTTTTTTTAAAGTATCAGTTGGCAAGAAGAAGGTAAAAATTCTCATCTAAGAATGCGACGTATTTTGTTTTTAAATCCAATGTTTTTAACTTACACTTGGTTTTTCTCCTTGGTTTTTTTTTTTGTTGTTGTTGCTTGTTTTGTATTGTTTTCCTAGTCTTTTAACTCTGAACTGCTGGTGGCTTGATTTCATGATGCATTATGCTTCTGAAACTCGAGCTTTCAGCACTAAAATGAGTTAAAGATAATGTTTCATTAATTTGATCATTGTTTTCCTGTTAAGATCTTTCTTTAAAGGGGAACTGTCTACTTAGACGTCTGCATTCAGCTTGATAAAGGAGGTTATCTTATAAGAAAACATCTGAAGTCAAAGGTTTAAATGTATTTCCTTAATGCTCAAAAACACGAAAATGCTGTTTATTTACCTAATTATTATTGTCACTGGTAATTATGGCTTCAAAAGAGATGTACTTCAATTTAATACTAAAAAAACTGTTAAGATAACATTTTATATTCCGAGGATGTTATGAATAATACATTTGTAAAAGCCAAACTGGGACATAGTTGGCAGCATCCCTTTAAAGACAGCCTCTTCAACTTTGAGTTAATAATTTGTGGGGTTCTTTTTGGTTTTTCATTTGTAATAGAAATGTTATATGTTGCTTAACAATGTTTTTGGATACTAAAGTTGCTTAACAGTCAAAATAGAATACAAGAACAAAAATGAAGAAACCAAAATAAAAATATCAATTTTTTATTATTTATTCAGGCGATTTCACCTAAACCTCAAAGTCAGAAAAAAAATGAAGCTGACATTAGCAGTTCTGCCAACACTCAGAAACCTGCACTGTTATCCTCAACTTTGTCTTCAGGGAAGGCTCGCAGCAAGAAATGCAAACATGAATCTGGAGATTCTTCCGGGTGTATAAAGCCCCCTAAATCACCACTTCCCCCAGAATTAATACAAGTCGAGGATTTGACGCTTGTGTCTCAGCTTTCTTCTTCAGTGATAAATAAAACTAGTGAGCACAGATTTTTAAAAAATAGTTACTTATCCTATAAGATACATTTTTGAAAAACAGTTTGATTGTAGTTATATTGTATTTTTATGAAGTTGCTTTTTAAGAATTCAAACTTAAGTGGCTATGATAGGGAAGGCTTGCCAACTATTCCAGGGGCAGAAATCATATACCTTTCTGACCGATGAACTGTGCAGAGACCTGCTGGTTGAGAAACCTTATTGAATACCGCAAGTTCCACTGCAGTTTGGTTCTCCTCAACTAATAATCCAAGCACAGTAAGAGGCCTGATTCATTACAAAAAAAAATAATTATATATAATATATATATTATATATATATATATCCTGTAATGGATATTTTCCCTCAAGTCCTAAGACTGTTCTGGAGAGAGGTACTTACTTTTCCACTCTCTTACTCCTCTCTGCAGTTCCTTTGACTCATTCATATTCTGGGATTTAGAATGCAGACTTCAGTTAAGCTTATTAATTAGTGAAAGAAGAAGAATGATTCCTTGATAGGTGTTTAAAGATTTTACAGTTGCAGTACCCCTAGCTGTTCAAGAGTTAATTCAGCCTTTTTAAAAACAGCCTTTCCGCATGGGTTTAGATACACATGGCAAGATTTTGACCGGCTCTCTTCCTCACACTAGTTCAGGCTCTTCAGTTAGAGAAAAACGACAGAAAGTGAACCTGTCACCTGGTAAAAGACACTTTTCTTTGGCCACTTACACAGCACGAATCAGTGCCCTGATCAGGAATACATATCACACACCTCCTCACAAATCTGCCTGCGGGACACCTTCCACAAAACTGAACTGTGGGCATCGAGAAGCCTTTTTTCATTCAAATGTATTAATCTCCTCTCCCATTCAGTTGCCGTATTTTCTATTAAGCCATATTTACCAATTTTTGACTAGGTTTTGATACTTTCTTGTTTTGGTTTTCTGGGAACAGAAAAACTCAAACGTTTCCTTGTGGCATTTATCATGAAGTGACGTCAGGAGTCACGACAATGTCACATGACATTATTTTATTTTGAAATTGTTTTGTATTTTGTTATTATAACCACAGTGTTGGAGCAGTTTTATTCTTTTATTATTTAAAATTATCACCATGTTTTTGAATTTTGATTTTTATAAAATTACTCTAAATACTCTCCTTCTAAGTTAATATGACTATATTGGCCTTATGTAATCCTGCCCGTTCTAAATAATCAAACACATGCCGCGCAGCAAGAAGAAAACCAATGAATTAAAGAACAAAACAAAACAGGGATTTTCAAACTTTGTGTTACATACCTAGAATATGCTTAAATGATTCACCAAGAACAGTGTCATTCTCTTCTAAAATCCTGATCACTTGCCCATAGAGGTGCTTAAAGTTGTGTTCAATTTTTTTTAATGAATCAGGCCCAAAACATGTGCTTCTAAAAGTCCATTTTGGGGAACGAGGGTGGGATAAAACTATTTACACCTGTGTTACTTCGGCAAGTAAAGCACTAAGTCTGCAATGCATGTCACAGATTTCTGTCATCTGTGCCCCTGCCTTTTTGTCCCCTTAGAATTTCTGTATTTGTGATGTGGCAAAAGGAACTATATTTGTATGTATTTTAATCTTTGGCTATGCAGAGACTGTTTTCCCAAAGGAAAAATGGCAACTAACACAGCAGTCTGCAGTTAGAGAAGTAACTAGTATCACATGGGGAAACTACCTGAGAGTAATGTTCCCTGAGATTTTCCTTCGATTCTAGGAGGCTTTGGTTTTAGAAGTTTTGATTAACTTTTTGTGAATGAGGGCGCAGTTTTTGCCTTTAATTACTTTTGGAACATGCCATTCCTTGTGGATACCTTACAAATTCAGAGGGTAGTATTTAAATAATTTTTCCCATTTATCTTCTTAAATATTATAAGATGATCCCAGAATGTGTCTGCTTCGTGAACATTGAAGATCTTTTTCTAGGTCCTCCACAGCCTGTGAACCCCCCTAGACCTTTCAAGCATAGTGAGCGGAGAAGACGATCTCAGCGCTTAGCCACCCTGCCTGTGCCTGATGGTTCTGTAGAAAAGGCCCCTCCTCCCCGTGCAGCCACTGATGGGAAAGCGTTCTCCATCAGTCCTCACAAGCAGCACGAGTCTTCAGTACCCGAGGGTAATGTATATTGATTTCCTATGGACCAAACGTAAGAGAGGATAAAGAAAATGCTAAGAGACAAAGACTATTAAAATATTAAGAAATTTCAGCTTTTTCCATCTTACATCTTGTGGACTTAAAAGCCCTCATTTGTTCTATAAGTAGTTATTGACTGCTTTGTGCCAGGCACTGTTTAGCTTATACGACATTTAAACCCACATGGATATTAACTGCGCTGGTTTATCTATGTTAATGTCACATTACATTCTTTATTTTGTGTAGTGCCTGATGTTGCACATTTGTCACTTGAGAAGCTGAGGCCCTGTCTCCCTCTTGACTTAAGTCGTGGTTTGGAAGTTACAGCACCGCTAGCCCCAGCTCCCTCTTCCCGTAATGAGTGTCCCAGGGCAGAAAAGGAAGATACGCAGCCGCTTGCAAACCCTTCCTCCAAAGCAGTAGCTGATGGGAGGGCCGCGCCAACAGCATCAGGTAAACAAGCTCGATTTTACCAGTAGCTCGGCTTGCATTTATAGGCTGCAAACATTCTGATGTATAACTACATTATTTTAATATCTACTAGCTCTTCCAAAATACGTTTATGGAACATCTGTGGGAGATAGGGTTTCTGTGTGTATAGCTCTGTTGTGCCATCATTTGCTGTCACGTGCCCTGGACATATCTCTTTTCACCTTAATGTGATTCTTCCTTTCTCTAGTTTTTTAAGTTAAAAAAAAAAATTTAGTAACAGTTGACATTCAATATTATATTAGTTTCAGGTGTACAGAATACTGTTAGACATTTACAGTTACTGATGAAGTGACCCCCGACAAGCCCAGTGCTCACTTGGCGCCATGCACGGTTACCGCCGTGTTGGACCATGTTTCCTGCGAGGTACTCCACATAGCATGACTGTTTTGTAACTACCAATCTTACTTCTCAATCCCTTCACTGTTTCTTTTTCAGATTTCCACATATAAGTGAAATCACATGGTATTTGTCTTTCTCTGATTTATTTTACTGTTAAGCTGATTCATGTTGTAGCATGTAGTAGGACTTTATTTTTTATGTGCACACCATATCTTCGTTATATAGTCATTTATCAGTGGACACTGGGTCTGGATTTCTTATCCATTCAGCCACCCAATCAGTGTCTTTTGATTTCGTCCATTTACATTTCAAGTAATAGGTTTGTAGTTTTTTTCAACTTAGTATTTTAAATTTTTTCTTCTTAAATAAACCCTATATAATACTGGTTTTGTGGTAATGAATTTCATTAGCTTTTTCTTGTCTGGGAAACATTTTTTCCCTTAAGTTCTAAAATACAGCTTTGCTGAGTAGAGTAATTTTAGTTGTAGGTCCTTGCTTTTCATCACTTTGAATATTTTATTGCCAATCCCTTCTACCTGTGAAGTTTTTGTTGAATTGGACAGTCTCAGGAGAACTCCCTTCTACAGAACTGCTTTTCTCTTGTGCCTTTGTCTTTAACCTTTAGCATTTTAATTATGGGTTTGGGGTTTTTTTTTTAGATTTTATTTATTTATCTTTACAGGGGAAGGGAAGGAGAGAGGGACAGAAACATCAATGTATGGTTGTCTCTCATGCGTCCCCTGCTGAGAACTGGCCTGCAACCCAGGCATGTGCCCCGACTGGGAATCGAGCCCCGATCCTGTGGTTCACAGGCCGGTGCTCAATCCACTGAGCTACACCAGCCAGGGCTAATCGTGACGTATTTTGTATGGGCCTCTTTGGGACCAGACTCCCTGGTTACCTGCGCTGGGTGCTCCTGGTGTGGGTCTCGTGTACCCTCCTGTTGTACTGAGCCTTGATTGCTATAGCACGTCGGTGAATGGGCTGGACCCTCAGGCCGACTGTGAGGACCACCCGTGACTGCAGCTGAGCTGGTGCGTGTTGTGGGGGCGCTGGCGGCCGAGTCCATGACGCAGCTTCACGTTAGCAGGACTCTGGGCGCGTCCTCTGTGGCACTAAATGGGTGGTGTTCTGAAGCCGGAAACTGGCTGTGTAGGTCCTTGGGTAGGTTTCAGGTGTGGGCTCCGGTCAGCTGTTGCCCGAGTTCAGCCCAGCTGCCTGGTGGGGGCTACCAAGCGACCTCGGGTCAGTAGCTGCCTGCTCGGGCCTGGAGGTGCCTGGGAGAGGCCGGGCTGTGGACCGAGGCCAGCGGCTACTGGGGTCCAGCTTGGGCCGGTTAGCAAGGAGGACAGGGCACGCTGAGGCTGCTGCTGTCTGTCCGGGGTCTGTGGGCCTTCGAGAGGTTTACGGGAGTCCGTAAACAGCATGGGCCGGAGCCGCTGCTGGTTTGTGTCAGCCCTGAGAGGGGCTCCCGCCTCTGCACGAGTTGGGTGGGGTGCGGTGGGTTCCATGGAGACCCAGATTTGGCTCCCCGTGCCTGACGGCTGAATTTGGGGGGAGGGCTCGGCAAAAGAACAAAATGGCGGAGAAAGCTGCCCATCCCGCCACGCCTTGAAGCCAGAAAGTTCCCTCCTTACCCGTGTGCCCTGGCCACTTTCCTGGCCGCTCTCCGGCACTGGAACCCACACTGGGTGCGTGTTTTCAGCCGGTAAGTCTAGTGTGGGCCCTCTGAGAGCAACAGCCGGGACTCCGGCAGCCCCGGCCTCACCCTGGATGGAATCCCCGCTGATTCTTCCAGCCGGGTCAGGTGGGGACTTCCCAGCCCGGGGGAGCGTGGCGTGGGCCCCGGGGGAGCCTGGTGTGGGCCCCGGGGGAGCGTGGTGTGGGTCCCAGGGGACCGTGGTGTGGGCCCCGGGGGAGCGTGGCGTTGGGCCCGAGGGAGCGTGGCGGGGGGCCCGGGGGAGCCTGGTGTGGGCCCTGAAACCCTGGCCTCTCAGTGGGAGCTTCCGCAGGCCCGACATCCGCCCTCGTTCTCAACGCGGTGCGGGCCTGGAAGCAGCACCTTCCGTGTTTGCGCCCCTCTTACCGTCTCCGCGTGGCTGCTGCTTTCGGGCCTCATCATAGGACTTCTGTGCAGCTACAGGGTAACCCGCGAAGGTGGTCGCTCTGTAGCTCCGTTGTAATTTTGCTGTGGTATTGCGGAGAGGTTAGCGGAGCACTTCTCCTATCCGCCATCACGACCGGAAGTCCCCTCCCTCCGTGTTTGTCACATCCTGTTCTTACGACGTAGGAATTAAAGCTAGGTATATTCACGAAAGTGTTTGGTTCTGAATCCAGAAAATAATGGGGTCAGCAATTAGGTTTAAGGATTTTAATAGAATTTAATGCTTAAGAAACACCTTAAATTTAACTGTATACCTGCATCATCAATATAATCCCTCAAATTTAGGAAAGAATCTCTCAAATTTAAGTGTAATTTGTTAGAGTGTTATTTTGGGAGTCTTATGTAAAATCAGCCATGCTCAGCACATTTTGGGGATGATTTTATGATATTGTAATCTGAAACCATTCAGGGTGTTTTAGCAAGTTGATATTTCAATAGAATATTCTAATAGAATATTAATTTATATTTCCTTCACAAGGTTACATTGTTTAATTTAGAAATTTTATTGAATTTTAACCTCAACTAAAGAGTACATATAATAAAAAGAAGGCAAACACAAATTTCAAATGTTTTTCCAGGAAATTAACAATATTAGATGGATGGAGGAAGTCTAGATTAAAATTGAGAAAAAGTAAGATTTGCAACCAAGAATATTGAGGATAATTGCTTTTAATAGCATCTTCCCTGAAATCACTTTATCAACTCCTTGGATGAAGCATAAAATAGAACTCGCTTTTTTCTGGTGGTGGTATATATGAAAATAAACATACACTTTTTAAATTACTGTCTTCACATTCTTACTTCTTTTTTCAGAGTAAAAAATTAATCTTAAATATATAGTTTTCTACAATTCCATATTATTAATAATAATTGGTAGTGTTGCCATATTTTATTTTTTAAAAATCGGTACCCATGTCTATCGATTTATAGGGTTTGAAGCATTACTTGTCATTTTCTAAATTTGATCCACTGTCTTTTGACTCTTTTTCTAAGCCCCTCCTATGCTAGGTTACTTAATTTTGTTTTCCCCTTTTCCCACAAGATTTTGGAAGTACCACGATGTCCCTTGGAGATATTTTCCTGGTGAAGGTCTCCTGGTGTTCTTTCCCAATCTGGAATTTGTTGCTGTACTGAGTCTATGAGAAAGGTGTTAAAGTTACAGTGCATTGTGTCCACTGGGGAGATTATTTTTAGATGTGCATTTGGAAACATCTTTATTTTCTTTACACGTGTAAACACTAGTGACAAGACTGAAATACCCGTATCGGTGGCTGTGTCATAACTGAAGGGTGATGTTAGCCAGCTTCTACATCCTAAAATGTCAAAGTAGCCACCGTGCGCGGACATACCTGGTTTAGATGGTTCTGCTTCTAATCGGAGTATTAACCTAGTGTTTTTTCCAGAGTCTTGCATGTTTACAGAAGTAATGGCTAATTACCATTGGAATGTGGTTCTTATTTCTCTAATGGTTATTAAAATGTACGAGGTAGAGTAAAGGCATGATAATGCTCTGCAAGTATTAAAGTAACCATTTGAGAAAGTCACAGCAGTAAGTCAATTTTCTAGAAAAGTGAAAGGTAGAGAACGTAAGTTTCTCATATGAATTTGTAGAGTCACAGTCCTGTACGCATGACGATGGCTGGCAGTTTAATTGTTGAAATCAAGGAAATTTGTGGTTTTAAGCGTTAATTAATTGGGAGCTCCTTTTTTAGAGGGTTGAACACAGTCACAGTGTTGGAGTGCAGGGTGGGAGGAACTGTAATTCATTTCTGTTACTCCTTTCCATTTGTATTTTTTGATGGAAGTAATAGAATTCAGGTCATATTCTGATTGGATTCCTTTTGATTGACAACCTTGTGAACCTGTGTGACTTGCGTTGAAACCCCAGTGATCAGCATGATTTCCTCTCGGTGTCGTCTGGTGGGTTTTTGTTTTTTTAGGAAATATGTATTGCAAGGTGCTCTGTGAGGCCCTAGGGACATTACAGTGAATAAGGCTGAGTCTGTCCTCATGGGGCTTCCAAGCCAGAGAGGACACTGCAGCCGGAAAGGGAGGCTATCTGCTCGGCCTGCCGTGCAGACAGTTGGGGTGCCTGCCACCGGCGTGTGTGACCCCAGGCCTTGTCGCTCTCCTGAGCAGGCTCCGAAGCGTGTCCCCAGTGATTACTGTCACCTTTCCTTTCCCACTGTCTTCTCTCCCTCCTCCTTTTCCTTACCACTTTCTGGCCCTTCAAGTGCAACGGGGTAGAACGTAGCCCTGATAGTGGCACTCAGGGCCACAGAGATGGAGGAGAATAAGCCCACCACCACCCTGAATCAGCATAATTTTACTCATTCTTAAACTGTCTTGACTTTTAAATATCTTAGCAGAAACACTGTAATACTGTAAACACTTAGTAATCCTCTCTCTCCAGTCTCCCTGACAGTCTTCCCACCCCTGCCTCCTCACCAAATTCAAGACCTTCACGGTCCAAACAAGGGGGAAGTTCTGTCTAAGCCCAACCTGTCATACAGTGTCCACTCCTCCGGTCTGCAGAGTCTGCCTAGTCACTGGTGCAGTGGGCGTCCCTGTGTGACTTTGCTTTTCACTGAGCTGAATGACCTCTGCTCTCTAGGCATTCTGCCTAGATCGGTTTCTTAAACTCACAACCCTGTGAGATCCTCTCCAAGTTTTTTCCCTACGTTTTTTATTGTTGTTCAAGTACATTTGTCTCCGTTTTCGGCCCACCACTGCCCTTGCCCTCATTTTTGTCTATCGTCCCTAAGCTGGTCTGCAGGCTTTGTTGGACTTCCCTTTGCTTCTGTCTGGAGTCAAAGCCTCGGGGGTTCTGTTTCTGCCCCTGCTGTTTTTCTGAATATGTTCACTTGCGTGGTAGCTTGGTTTTCCACCTTCATGATAAAAGTGAATTTTGTTACTGTTGAATTTTAAAACTTTTGTACAAAACATTAGTTATTATTTACTAGAACTTGTGTCAAAGATATTTTGCGGGTTATGTTTGTGAAATTGAAACTCTTATGTTTTATAACTAGGAGGATGTTAGTAATAAGAATCCAACTCTGTTAAACTACTTGTGCAATAGTTTAACAGAGTTGGATTATTATTACTATTTTTGAATAATGTGAGGGGTGTGTGCCCACTGCTGAGTTTAGCTGTCATGGTAAAGGATTGATGAGGTTATGCAAATTACCCGATTACATACACCTCCTAAGAGGGTAAGATTTGCTTTTAGTTGTTTTTCCAGTAGAGATAATACCTTGCACTGCATACCACGTTATGACTGACCAAGGTGAAGAATGTCATTGCTGCCTGCATTACCGTTATGTCATTGGTATCCTCATAAAAACCGTTGACTTCATGTTCACTTTACTATCAGTACTTTATCTAACAGAGCCAACCAGTTTTAGGTCAGGAGACAGTCTCAGTTCTGTTACTATTCGTGTTGACATGGAATCCTCTTATTACATGGGACTGTTACCTCGTCTTACTTTTCTACTGAGTGCATGCATACCAAACACCGAATTGCTGGAAGCTCTTGGAGGAGTTTAAAAGAGGGAAGCTGGAGTGTGAAGGGCGAGCCGGGAACCCCAGGGGCCCTGACCTGTGAACTGCTGGGGTGCCCCGGGCTAGCGCTCCGGATGGACAGCTTTCGGTCTGACGTCGCACCTGCACTTTGCACTGCTTTCTAAACACTTTTTGTGTTGAAGCCTTTCTCAGTTTCTCCCCCCCCCTCCCCGGAATTGAACCAGACAAAATAAAACTTGGATCCGGGGCTCTGTAATCCACCCCCACACCAAATGTTTGCCGTGTACAGAGCCTGGGGTTTCCATGGAGTCTCAGGGGTGGCCTCATTTTGACCAGGAAGCGTCCCACTGTGGCACACAGGAGGGGGGCTGAGACACTGCTGTCACTGGGCTTCACGTCGAGTGCGTGCAGGCGTGGCCCGGAGGTCCGCCGCTCTCACTCTGAACCGAGTAGCTCCTGCTTTTTCAGTCTGTTCATTTGGTGGGGGCGGTATTGGATGTTGTGTAATATTTTGTTGAAGAAAATGTTTTGTTGATACAATTTTGTTAAAAAAATCACTCTTCTATAAAGTAGTTAGCACTTTGGTTCCTCAGTTCCCGCCACGTGGTGAAATGAGGACAATGTAGTGAACCTCTCAAACCAGTAAGTTTATGTTGAATGGGTCTCTTTTGTTTTGGTATTTGGGCTATAAAGTCCTGCCATTGTTGTGTATATGAAAATTTCTTTTAAGGTCCTTATTTGTGTACAATGCTGACAACCCTTTGTCACTCAGTCCCCCAATTTTACTTCTGAAATTTTATCAAGAAATAAAAAGGTTTGGACCAACCGGGTCCAGAGGTGAGAGCACCCTGGGAATGCCTGTGTGTATTCTGCGGTGCTGACCTGCATTCATGCAGTGGTCTGTGACCACTGTGTTGGTCTTCTAAGCACCGGAGGAAGTCCACATGCTGCAGTTCCTGGGGGCGCTGGTCTGTGGCTGCTCTCCTCATCAGAATCGCCCCAGGCCATCACCACCTTGCTCCCCGTCTTGCTCCCCACCTTGCTCCACTTTTCTCCCTGGCGAGGCAGAGCTTCAGGGAGTTAGAGGCCTACCTGGCACTAATCACTGCGATCAGCTTCTGAATATATCACTGGGGGTTAAGAAAGCCCATTCTAGCCCTGGCTGGTGTGGCTCAGTGAACTGAGTGCTGGCCTGTGAACCAGAGGGTGGCAGGTTCGATTCCCAGTCAGGGCACATGCTGGGTTCCAGGCAGGTACACACTGTTTCTCTCCCTCTCTTTCTCCCTCCCTTTCCCCTTTGTAAAAATAAATGAATAAAAGCTTAAAAGAAAGTAAAAGAAAGCCCAGTTCTTTTGGCTTGCACTGTTAAGTGCCTTCTTTATGAAAATTGCATCAGAATTGTAGAATGTTCATCGTACACTTAGTAGTAGTCAGTAAACACTAGTAAAAGGAAGTGATATTTATTCAACAGTCCTGATGCACAGATTTACTTGTATTTCTCTTTGATGTCCTTTTTTGTTAGAGATTATCAGTATTCTTAATGTAAAACTTATTAGAAGTTAATAACTTAATTCAAGGTGAACGGCATTTTAATATTTTTATTGTATTTAAGTTAAATTATATAAAATATTTATAGATCATAAAATGTTAGTTTTTTGGTACTATGTCGAAATGACCTAAAAATTGAAGAACTTGTAAGTGGTGATATTAAAGTGTAATTTAGTGGACTGAAGTTATATTTTAAATGTGTTATAGTATTTTTTCTTAAACTAATCGCAGGCACAAGTAAGATTCTAGCATTGGGACCAGCTGAGTGCGAGTCGAGAAGCTTTGTTGAATGTGTCTGTCAGCTACATGGTTACTGAGGTGCACTCTGGGTTTAAAAATGTACTTTGGACAATTAGATACTAATGTCCAAATGTCATTAAGGTTGAATATTTTCATGTGTAAATAAGCCTTTGTATTTTACATTTAGATAAGCACCAGAAATGTGTCAAATATTTCCAGTTTGGCGCTCATTATCATGTAACACCACATTCACGGTGGCGTTCAAAGGTGCACGTCTGTTTCAGGCAACAGAGGTTAAATGTCACTTCAGTTTTTGACAGGCAGTCGCAGGCCAGTGTACTGTAGGGGAGGTTTAGTACTTCCTGTGCACGGCCGGAACAGCTTGGTGTCAGGGCTGTCACAGAAGCAGGGGCGTTGCTTGGACCTGCGCCCAGATGCAGGTCGGCATCTCAGGGTTGGCCGCAGCTGTGGCGCCCAGGAGACCCTCACTGGCTGCCGAGAGCACGAGGCGTAATGTTTCCTTTTATGTGTAGGCCCGTATTCATTCTAGAAATGCTGTTGTCTCAAATTACTGCCCCATCACAAAGAGAAATGGGAAACGCACGTAAGTGTTCAGAGTTGGACACAGAGTTCCAGCAACAACACGGCAGGTAGCTCGTTCCTGGATGGCAGATAAGGGAGCCGCGCTCAGAGTTTTCCTGAATCTTTCAGGGCTGCGCAGCTAAGAGGGTAGAGCTTGCTCTGGCCGGCAGTCTGAGGGACAGAAATCACCCTCCACTTACCGGTGTTTGAAGTCTGAAGTCGCATGTCTTTGTTACTAGTCCAGCAGTAAAATAAAGGAGACCTTGGGAGAAGGTCTTTCGTAGAGTTTCGTGATCGATCGTAATGCAAAACACGGTGCCTGCCTTAACCCCTTCTGACTAAACTTACATATTTTCCCCTAAACCTGCAGGAATATCGAAAACAGAAAAAAAAGTGAAATTGGAAGAAAAAAGCTCAACAGCATTTGGTATGAACAGAAAGTAATCTTTAAGCACAGATGGTAGATGGCTTGATGGTGGGAGGACTTGGTCTGCCCCTTACTTTTTACCTGGTGGCTCCCCTGGAGGGGCGGTGGTGGCCTCACTGTCCTTCAGATCCCTGGTTCCTGGGATGCAATGTCGTTTGCATTTTTTGTTGTGGAGTTTCAGGCTTTTTCTGAGAGCTGTGGGTCTTTAAACCTCTTTAAAATTGTGGCTGTTTAAAAATAAGCTGCCATTTACTATTGTTGAGACTTTGAGAATGGATGACAAATGAAAAGGGTTTTTTTCAGACTATCTTCTTTAACCTACCGTATAAAAAAGTTACTAAGTTTTCTGCTATTTTTTCCTAGTTTCTGTGCTATGATGCCTAAACATTTTGTAATAATGGGTGATAGTCTTAATTATTCTCCAGATCAGCTAACTGGAGCAAGCTTTTTCTTTGTGTTTTTAGTCTTCATTCTTGTACACACTGGGAAAGTATTGAAAGACTGAATGAATTTATGTGTTGGTTTGATCTCTTTTATTTTTCCAAAGAAAAAAGATTAAGATTTTTAAAAATCTTCTCATATATTTTTATTAAGTTCAATGTGGAAATGCTGAGTCTCCTCAGACAGGTCTTAAATTGTGGAGCTTATTTCTTACCATATCAGGAAGCTGAGTTACATTACGCATTTAAAGATTTTAACTACTGTCTGTGTTAACTTTAAGGTGTCAGGAGTTGGGATTTCTCAGCACTGCTAATGAAGATCCCTCTTATAGCCCAATAAGCTAAGCCAGAGTCCCAGACCCATGACAGGAACAGTTTAATTGAACCCACCCGCTCTGGGCAGGCGACTGGAGTAGCTGATTAGAACTTAAATGCTGCTTTTAGGCTGACCACAGAGGAGAGGCTCAGGGTCAGTCACACGGCTGACTGGCTTGTTTTTGTCACTTAGGTAAGAGAAAAGAAAAGGATAAAGAAAGAAAAGAGAAGAAAGACAAAGATCACTACAAACCAAAACAGAAGAAGAAGAAGAAGAAGAAAAAGAAATCTAAGCAGTATGGTAAGTATGTTAAAATGGTGATTCCTGTTTATTAAAAATTGTAAGGTTTTTTCAACTTTCCTCTCGTCTTTAACCCTACCTGGAGGTAGGACGAGACCCCACGTTGGAGGGGGGGTCCCTGGGGGGTTCCTGTAGCTTTCCTTTGTCTCGCTCCGTTGCGACAATGCGGACCTTGTTTTACTAGGTCCCTAGGCCGGGCCGTCTGTAAACGAGCCTTTGCGACGACAACCGGAGACGCTCTTTCCCACCCTCGTGGCGGCCCAGATGCTCTGCCCGAGCCCCCGTCGGCATCAGCGGGCTGGAGGGGTTGTTCGTACCTAGGCTTTTGTAGGGCCTTGAGTCAGCTTTCAGGAAAACTTGGGAAAATGCAGTGATGGCCCGTTGGAGGGCGGGTCTCTGAAGGGTACTCTGCACATGCACTTGGAAGGCACGAGGAGCATGAGGACAGAGGAAGGTCGAGAAGCCAGGAGAAACAATGAGCAAAGAATATGCGTCTGTGGATGCCTCTAAACATCAGTGATGCACGCATGTCCTGTGTGGGGAAGACCAAAACAAAAAGTAGAGACCAGAACTGTGTAGCCATCGTAGTAATAGCTTACAAATTGAGATAGCAGTGTTTTCATTGTTTTGGAAGAGCAAAAGAAATTTATTGTTAAATAAATTAAATCTGCATTTTAGAATTTCTAACATGAACACTAAAAGAATAGAGACATAGGGTATAATTTCCAAGGGGGGGGGGATGAAATTTAAAAAATCCAAAAGAAGACAATAAGAGAAAAACAGAAAAGTAGAAAAATACAAATTACAAAATAATATTTGAAAACAATCTGAAGAGATCAGCAATGATAACTATATGAGATACATTATAATAGTTTTTTAAAAATTCACTTACATGTTATTTTTAAGAGGCAAATCTAAATATAAGAACAGAAGGGACAGAGGAATGTTGAACGTTAAAGTCTAGAAAAAATGGGGTGTGCAGAACTAACCAAGGCAGCGTTGAAAGTGAGCTGTGTGAGTTCAGATCCTGTTGCAGCATTTAATAGTTGGGTGACTTTGGACAGGTTCCTTGAACTCCGCCAAGCTCAGTTCTCTTACTTCTGAAGTGGTAGTGACAGTTTCTACTTAGTTTCTCCTTCGTAGGTTTATTGCTGACACTCGGTAAGGTGATCGTGGTGAAGTACTTAGCTCAGTACCTGGCCAGCGTGAGTGCCCTCTCAGAGTCTGCGCCTGAACAAACTGCACTGTGGGGTGGTCTGAGGGTCACTGTGAGGCCCAGGGAAGCGGACCGGCGTGGGCCCCCCAAAGGTTGCCCTGCGGTTTGACAGCATCGGCATCCTTGGAGAACTCCCCCACTCCTGACCTGCGGGGGGAGGGGTGGAGCCCAGGAGTCCACTCGGACAAGCCCTCCGCTGTCTGTGCGCTCTAAATGTTGAAATCCACCAATCACTTTTTTTGGTTAAGAATAAGGCTTCCGTAGTCGGGCTGTCTGAGTTTGAATGTTGTCTTTGCTATTGATAGCTGTGTATTTGGGACAGTGTATTTAGCCTCTCCTTCTCCGGTCTTTCATTTGTAAGGTACCTCCATCGGTTGTAGCTCCCTTCTTGGTTGGTTGTGAGGGTGGAGGTTGAAAGAGTTACTGCACTTAGTTACTATGTTTAAAGCACTCAGAGCCGAGCTGGGCACACGGGTGCGGTGCGGGCTCTCCTGTAGTCGTTACGGTGATGACCACCACACAGTGGCCACTGTCACAGGTTACTACACATCAGCCATCCATAACCACACGATGTGTTACCTGAAGTGCTCCCGGTCAGCAGCCGAAAATGGGTCTCACGGGGCTAAAGCCAAGGTGTCAGTCGGGCTGCTTATCTTTCTGGAGGCGTTAGAGGGGAACCCATTTTGCCTTGTCCAGCTTCTCAAGGCTGCTGCATGTCTTGGATGTGTCCCCTGCCATCTTCAGAGCCAGCTCGGTGGCCACTCAAGTCCTCCTCACTTCACCAATCACTCCAGCACTGACTCTTATGCCCCATCCTGAACTTCAGGACCCTGTGATTGCACTGGACCTGCCCAGATAATCCAGGGCAGTCTCCCTGTTGTAAGGTCAGCTGAGTAGCAGTCTTAATTCCGAGTGCAACCCTAGTCATCTCTACTGTGGGCTAATGCAGGCATCGCTCACTCCCGGCTGCTCGGCAGGAACCCAGTGCGGCCGTTAGGGCACAGTGGTCTGTGCCCCATGTGTGCTGTCTGGGCTGTGTTTGCCCAGTGTTCTCGCCAAACCCGGTTGCTCAGATGCAGACTTATCCGGCTGTTCGAGGGTGACAAGAGAAAGTGGTGGCATGCTTATTTAATGAATCCTAAAACTGCCTTTTCCACTATTTTTATGGTTGCTCCTCTTGATTACCTGACGCTTTATTAATATTTCTTTATATGTGTCTTACATTTCAGACTTCTCAGACTATGAAGACAGCTCCTTAGAATTTTTGGAAAGGTGCTGTTCTCCACTCACTCGGTCTTCTGGGAGTTCTCTGGCTCTGCGAAGCATGTTCACGGAGAAGAATACAGCATACCAGTACCCGAGGGCAATTCTGTCAGTTGATCTTAGTGGTGAAAGTATGTGTAACCATGTAACATTTTTCTTAAATGTAGAACTGAGCACAAATCCTACTTCATTGAGGGCCTGGGGGCAGTGGGCACAATTTGAAAAGTTATAGACTACTATGAAATGTCAGCATTAGCACTTTGTGTTGCTTTCTAATTTATATTAAGTAAAATGGCTGTATACTTAGTTATAGGACAGATGGTAGGAAGGAACTATTGATTCTACCCTACTCTGGTTTTCCACAGGTGTTGTTGCATATGTTTTCGTGTTCTTCACCACCAACTTACAAAGTAGATATTCTTGTCCACATTGCATGAATAAACAAGCAGAGGGTTATAATTTAAGTAACTTTTGGGGCTAGTTAGAGATAAAACTCAAACCAAGGTTGATCTTAACTCCAACAGTAATGCTTTTTATCTAAATACTTATCTAGCATTCAAAATGGACCTTGAATTTGTGCTCACAGATACATTTATAACCAAAACTCTGGGAATGCGGTCAGAGCAGTGACTTGAGCACAGACAGAAGCACACCCTTACGTAGGCAGAAGGCCACCTCGGAGGTGACAGTTGGACTCAGCTTTTCCTACGAGTCCTCGCTGTGGGTGGTATTTGAGCCCTTACCTTTCAGGGTTCTCAGCATGGGAGCAGAGACTCCCCAAGTGCAGACCTTGGTGGCAGTGGCTGGAGACTAGAGCCCCAGCAGAGCAGGGACCAGAGTCAGGGATGCAGGCCAGGGGAAGGGGCCTCGGTCTTCCAGGAGACCCTGGAGAGCTGGCTTCCTGTCCCTCTTCCTTCTGAGCGCCCCAGGGTGGAGGCTGGGTCGTGTGTCCCTCTGCGCTGCCACCGCCTGCCGTCTCCCAGGACTGACTCCTCGAACGCTGGAGAAAGTGTGTTCTTTACCCTGAAATAAACATGCCGCACTTTTGAGATTTTTAATTAAAAATGGAAGGAGGCAGATTAGGAAAAAAGTCATGACCCCTTCCCACTCTTTTGCTATTTATAAATAGAAACCCGAAAGAAGCCTGAGATTTAAATCAAGTTGTATGTAGTGGTCCTCCATGTAATCTGATTTCTAGAATATACTTACTGACTTTTTAAAGATTATTGTCAAAATGAATATTTTCAATTCCTAAGAGAGCTCATGATCCCAGCTTAAGAAATACTGGGGAGACCATTAAGAACTGAGGCTTCTGTCAGGCAGGCCTGGTGTTCAGTTAGTTCGCTTGGTCACCCGCTGGCCGCATCACCTGAGCAAGTTGTGTATCGTATGTACAGTGCTCAGCGCTGTGCCTGGGGTGCGTTCAGTGCGGCGGTAGTCGGTGACGCCAGTGCTGTTGGGAAGGAGGAGACTGGTGTTAGACCTCCGGCAGGTGAGCCCCTTCACCCCTCTGACGTGCTGTTACGGCCCAGATAACGAGACCTGATCTCTTCACGGCGAGGGTTAAAGGGATGGCATGCACAAGCACTTGGAACCTGTGCAGACTGAAGTGGTTGTTACTGGGTTGGCCAGTAAGTCCAGGTGGTTTTCTCCATAAAATAAAATACGCATGTTTCATTTTCACCAATGACTTTGTTGCTTTGGAAATTGTGCGTGTGCCGCTGTCTGCCCCGTGGCAGAGGACTGGTTGTTCTCAATTCTCGGTTTGGTCGCCACCAAGTCCAGCTGGTCTGCCCGACCGTGAGCGTTGTCCAGGGAGAAATCTGCAACACGAAAGCTCACAAACCACCTGTGACACGTTTGGTCAGTCACAGCACTTTTCCCATACACCGCACAAATCTTTTTTTTGCATTTCAGTTGCATTTTTACCTTTCTTGAAATAATAAAACGTAATATGCCAGAAATGTTGTATATTTTCTTTCATTCACTATTAAGATGGCTACACAAAAATTCACTTCATTTTGGTGAGTTTTTTAAATGCATGTTGATAATGGCAGCTGTCGCTATTCAGTCTAACAGAACTGTTTCAAATGGAATGAACAGGAATTGTTCCAAAGGAAGTTAACAAAGTGCTCCCGCAGCCACCTGACGGAACAAATCAAATGAACTTTTTGGCCAACCCAGTATCAACCTTAGCTGGAGCCTGCGAACTCCAAGACTAGGGGCTACTTTCTGAGGTACCTGTAGCAGTGTACACTTTAAGATGTAAAGTAACTAATGACCTCAACTTTAAAAATCATTTGTTTCTTTCTCTAGAGACAAATGACCTAGTCCTGTTTGTTTGCCCTTGGTTGCTAAACATGTAATAGCTTGTAGTCACTCCCCATAAAAATGGGGAAGTACCTGAGTGGACTCGAATGTCTATTCCAGACCTAACAGATGTGGAATTCCTAGATGACTCTTCAACAGAGAGCTTGCTTCTCAGTGGGGACGAGTACAATCAGGACTTCGATTCAACCAACTTCGAGGAATCACAGGATGAAGACGAAGCGCTTAATGAAATCGTGCGGTGCATTTGTGAAATGGACGAGGAGAACGGCTTCATGATCCAGGTGCGCCCCCTTCCTGCGGGGCAGACTCGGCAGTTGCAGGGGCTTGGCAAGCACTCCCGGGCTTCTGTCTGTTGACTCTTCTCGCTCGCTGTCCTGTCGAGGGTGGAGGCTTCTCACTGGTCGTAAGGCTCACAGCCCCAGTGGTAGTGACCGGGGCTCCTCTTCATCAGAGGAGGCGGCTTCCCTTGTTTCCTGGGCACTCTGCCTCTGCTAGGCTGTTCAGCTTGAGGGTGTCCCGCTAAAACCCACACGAACAGGTGGACCATGGCCCTCCTCTTTCTGGTCTGGACCCCCGTTGTGAAAATCCACATACAGTCCCGCCCGACAGGCAGCTGTGGAAACATGAAAGTCCTCACTGTTCTCAAAGATTAAAGGAAAGCTTTGTCGCAAGAGTGAACCATTGCAAAAGGCCTCTCCCTGTAGAGACAGTATTTTTAACAAAAAGGGAAGTATAACACATATTTTTGTGATGACATTTAGAAGATTTGGAGATGTTAGTTATAGCAATGAAAAAATAGTAATCTCCTTTATCCTCCCCCTTTAGTAGTCTTCTCAAATAAGGGAGCTACCAGTTTAAGAGATTGTTATTACAGGTACTGCTACGAACTTGCCTTTTTAAAGAAAATTTCTGCACATTTTACTAAGCTATTTTTAAGAGTTTTAAATATGTAACTGCCTAAAAAAATCAGTGGGAAATAAATGAGAGAAGTTGTTTCATGACTTTTTTATGAATCAAATAATTTATCAAAGCACATTTTAATAGGTGCAGCAAGAGGAAGCTCCCCAAATAAACTCGATCTTGACACATCACTTGCTTTTGTTGTGTGGAGTGATGTGGAGGGAGGGGGCGTGCACAGGGAGTCGAGGTGGCTCGACTCGATAGTGACCGTGGGCTCCTGTCTCCGCAGTGTGACGAGTGTCTGTGCTGGCAGCACAGCGTGTGCCTGGGGCTGCTGGAGGAGAGCATCCCAGAGCAGTACACCTGCTACGTCTGCCGAGACCCTCCCGGTAAGGTTCCCCACGTCCCCAGACACTGGGCTACCCCAGACACTGCCCCGCCCTTGCCAGGAAGGCCCTGCTTCCACGTTGAAACTTCCAAGTGTTCCCCACTGTGACAGTTTTATTTTCCATACTAATAACTTGGGCAAAAACATTCCTGTAAATTCATCAACAGTTACTACCTTACTAGAAGGACAGAGTTAAGGCTTTTTCCTGAAGAAGAGTTAGCCCCTCAGTGTGCTCCTGTGCACTGATTTCTAGACAGGTCCGTGCATGGCTGTTCGAATGGAACTCTGGTTTGAACTTGCACTCCTGACATGGTGTTCCAACGTTTCAGATAGTGTTGTGTGTCCAACGGAGTTTAGAGCCCAGGAGATCTCAGATTATCATCTGAGGTGCCTTTGTTTCACTGATGAGGCACCTGGGGCACAGAGCTGAATACTTTGTGACAAGGGTAGTAGTGGGCGTGGCAGGACTGGGAGGAACACCCGCACCTCTGGGCTCCCCATCACCGTTCTGTGCAGGTAGCAGGGTTCTGTGTGGCGTCCATACTTTCAGCCTTAGAGGCAGAAAGCAGCTAGATGTTTCAGCCGGAAGCCTAATGAACGGTTCTCATGCCTCCACAGTGGAAGGTTTTGTCCTGATCCCTGGTCAGGGCACATGCCTAGGGTGTGGTTAGAGCCTTGGTCGGGGCATGTACAGGAGGCAGCCGAGCCGTGTTTCTCTCCCCTCTCCCTCCCTTCTCTTCTATGAAAATAAAAAGTCAATGAGCATGTCCTTGGGTGAGGATAAAAAAATGAATTGACATTAAGATGGGGGTGTTATTCAGATCTCTGTGAATAGAGGCATTGGTTCCTACAGCAGCATTTACTGATGCCTCTGTTTGTTAAAACTGGTGACAAGTAAGGCGATTGATTCTGATGACACCTCCACATGCTCAGAGTGCAGTAGGGGACACAGGCACATACACAGCTCATCACACTCCTGGGAAGCCCTGGGGAGCTCCAGGGCTACCTAGGGTGGTCTGAGAGCTCGGTTGCGGGGGAGGGGCCCTTGTCACTTGTAGAACTGTGTCATCCAGTTCAAAACAAAGGTCAGTGAGAGAGGCAGCTGTTCCTGTCTAGTTTCTCTCCAGCCCTTTCAGCCTTTTGGAGGGCAGATAACAACTGCGCGAAAAACGTAAAGTAGTGCACGCAGGTGTTCTCCGCAGGTGCCGCCTGCCGCTGGCGCCCCTTCATGGGGCCTGCCCTCGGTGGGCAGGGGGTCTTATCCGGCACCAGCTCCTGCCCGTCTGTAGAGTTTGGCTTTGCATGGGTCTCGCCTTGCTTCCCGAGGAATGTTAGGAGGGGGCTCAAAGGCACCCTGGATGAGTGGCTCCTTTGTGACTTTCATGTCAACTTCCTCCCCAGGTCAGAGGTGGAGTGCAAAATACCGCTATGATAAGGACTGGTTGAATAACGGGAGAATGTGTGGGTTATCATTTTTAAAAGAGAATTATTCTCATTTAAATGCCAAAAAGATCATTTCCACACATCACCTGCTCGCCGACGTCTGTGGCGTCACCGAAGTCCTGCATGGCTTACAGCTGAAGATCGGCATCCTCAAGTAAGTCCGGCCCAGCGCGGCCGCCCGCTCTCTTCCAGGTTCCTGCGCGATCCAGACCGGTTGGCCTTCTGAAGACCCAGACTAGCAGCTGGGAAGGCAGAAGCATTCTTTGAATAAGTTCTAACTTAAAAAGAGGGAAGATTAATAGCTTTTTGGATGACCAGCTGCTTCAGGCCAGTTGCACTAGAGTAGATGCGTGAGGCTGAGGGCGGAGCAGCATCTGGAGTCTTAGCAAATGCTGGTCCCTGCCCCGTGCTTGGCATGCGAGCTAGTCCAGAGTCACAGTGTTTGCTGCCGTGAACCCTGTGTTTCGTGTCCTCCTCCTGGAATGCTGTCGAGATGAGATAGACTCAGTCACGTGTTTTTCAGTTGCCTTAAGATTGACCTGGAAGGTTGCTGATGGGTCATGTGGTCCGTCCCTCTGCTGTGCACCGAGTGTGTTTCAGTTGTCCCAGACACTTGCCTCCCTAAACAGTGTATCAGAATGTTCTCCATGTCCTTTTCAGCTTTCAGCACCTAGTAAAAAAACACGTTTGTCTAAAAACAGGATGCATCTCTGGTTTTCACAAGATTTCTTTGACTTGGGCCCACATGCTTGTCCCCTATGCTCCGTCCCCAGCCCGGCAGCCCACACGGACTTGGTGCCTGAGGCGCCCCCATCCCGTGGACTCACCATGTGTGCAGCCCAGGCTGCCCTCCTCCTAGGGGTAGGCGCCATCCCTCTTCCAGCCTCTGCAGTGCCCGTCTTGCCCTCTTCCAGTCCAGTTCCCACACAGTGGCCACTGTGGTCTCAAGTAAAACAACTAGGAGCTTGTCCCTTTCCGGCTAGAGATGCCGCCGTGCCTTCCCGGGGCTCCGCGAACCAGGCTGGGGCCCTGCGCATGCGCATGGAGTCCTGCCTGACCCCTGCACCGTCTGCCGTTCCACTGCCACGGCTTCCCTCGCCTCCAGTCCCCAAAGGTCCAGCCCGGCCAGAGCACAACCCCGTAGCTCCAGGCCTTTATTTGCCCCCAGAATAACCTTCTTGGAGGTCACGTGGGCAGTGCCTATTGAAGTAAAAATGTGCCTATAGTATTCAGCAGTTCCACGTTAGACATTTATCTGACTTACTGTCACTTGTGTGCAAAGATGCACACGTCTGTCAGCGGGGGATTGGCTGGATGATTAGACCGTGGTGCACTAAGGAGATCTTCTGTTGCTGTATGCACTGACACCCACGTGCCTCACACGTGAAGGACACAGACTGTGTGAGCACTCCATTTGTGTACAAAGAAAAGGGTATGCCTGCCCGTTGTGAAAAGAGTGTCGCGTGTGTAGGAGAGTCTCCAAGGTCACGCTCAGGTATTAGGGTTGCTGTGGCAGAGAGCTCTTCACTTCGTACATGTTGTAGTGGGAATTACTGTCATGAGTGAGTATTACTTTCTGACTAGACGAAGATTTTAAAGTATGCTCACATAAAGGTTTTTCACATCGTACAATTAAAAAATACAGTGAAAATTTGGTAGAAAAAGAAGTGCATATATCCAATAGTGAAAAATATCAACAGAATTAAATTCATTATTGTTCTTCCCTCTGAGAAGTATTTTTATAAAATTGTGAGAATTCCAATTTTGGGTGGAATTCTGAGGCAGGTTAACCTAAGACTATCTTTCCTTTTGTCTGGAGTCCCTGCTGTCTTCCTAACCTGGTTCCCTTAGTGGCAGGCTAGGTCCTCGCTGGAGAGTTGGGGCGGAGGTCCTGAGTCAGGCAAGCTCCAAAAGGCACGGGGAGCCAAGGGCAGGCGGAGCCAAGGGCTAGCTGCAGCTGTAGAACTTGACACTGAGATACTCAGTGTCAACTTGTTGCGAGGTTTTTTGGGTTTTTTTGAATTGCTGCTTCTCTGACTTTGTTTTAAGGAATAAACACCATCCTGACCTTCATCTCTGGGCCTGTTCTGGGAAGCAAAAAAAACAAGATCAAATCATTGCTGGGGTGGAGAAAAAAATCAGGGTGCAAGACACAGTTGTTCTGGAAGAAAAGAAGTATCACGTGCAGAACCATACAGAAGCACGTCAAATGCCCCTGAAAACGGAAGGAACCTACATAACCAGTGAGCACAGCTACCAGAAGCCACAGAACTGCAGTCAGGACCGCAGACCTCTGGTGGGGCCCGGGAGCTCAGACGATGGCGAGGGCAGCGGCTCTGAGGAAGAACCAGAGCTCTGCGTGAGGAAGAAAAGCCGCTTATGGTGCTCAGGAAGAGAAGAGGGCGCGCCTGCCAAGGTCTGGCTGGTTGGTTTGTCTCTTTTCGGGGATGTGATAGACCAGCAGAGGCCAAGTTGGTAGTGCACACTGAGTTTCCCGGGTTTCTGTTTCCACGTTCACAGGTAGCTTGTTAGGATAAAGACAGTTTTTGCTTTCTCTACAAGAAAGCACTGGCAATTTGGACATTGAATTTTTCCCTAATTCAGAACTGTACTAACTCAGTAAACTTTGGTCCTAACAGAGTTTCAATTTTATAAGCATACCTAGATGCCCATGAAAAACTTGAGGTGCATTTTATTCCAAATGAAAGTGTCTGTGAGAACATGAACGTGCATATGGGTGTGTCTATATTTTAATATAACCTGTTGTTTTTTATGTATTTTAGATAAAAGGTGGCACTTTAATCTTTTTAGAAATACATTAGCATACTTTTATATACATATCAATCCCATTATGCAGTTAAGTTGAATTCTTAGAGCTCTGTGTACAATAAATATTTATGAACTTATTTCTTATTCACTGGGATTGTCTTAGAGATGCACCTTCATTTAAAAATTGAGTTTTGATTAGCTACTTTAAAATTAGTTATTAGTTATTTATTTGTCTGGCTTCCTTTATCAAGTAATCACTATAAATAAATATTTGACTGAATTTGGGAAGCTTGTATTTCATAAAACTTGTGGTAAATTATGTTGTCAATTAATATCCCTTTTATTAAATGGGTAATTTCTCAGTTAAGATTTGATGTGTGTGTGCATTAAGCAGTTTGCACTTTTTATGTTTTTGGAAGATTTCTATCTTCCTTTTGCCTCATTGATGTAATTGCATCAGCGTGGGCTAGTCTGCAGTTGATTGGACTTTATTACTGGTCTTTGCCAACTTTCCTGAGTTTTTGGCATCATTGTCTTTCCCTTTCATCTGCTTATGTCACTGGTTTAGATGAACTGAGGAAGGGGTCAGTCTAAATCAGCTGGACATTCTAATTATAGAGCATCACTAGTGACTTAATTTACTTAGCATGTTTTAGCCATTGCACTTGACCCTGTGTGGCACTTTGCTGCTTGGCATTGTAGAGAGACACAGTGGAAAGGTTTGCTCCTGAACCATCAAATGTAATTTGATTATGGGCTAAACTTCCTTTGAAAGTGTCCTAGGAGTTTGGTTGGATTTCACGGACCCTTACGGGTGATGAGACTTTGATGTATCTTTTTCCTTATGATGGCGCATTTCATCCCACTCTGTTTTCTCCGGTGGTTTCCTGGAGAAGAGCCCTGGCGAAAGGAGTGCTGTGTCTGGGTGTCATGACAAGGGCCCCGAGGCCCCAGGGGACTCACACCTCCAGTGGCAGCTCAACCTCCTCACACACATAGAGGACGTGCAGAACGAGGTTGCCAGCAGGATGGACCTCATCGAGAAGGAAGTTGACGGTAATCTGCGGGAGAGCCGAGACGCAGTGGCTGTGCTGTGTGAAGTCACTTGATGCTTTTTCAAGTGCGGGGTGGGGACTGCAGAGGACTTGCTGCTCGATATGGGGGGTCTTTGAAGTTCGAGACCGTGCAACTGGATAATCTTAGTTGGATTTTTTTAAGGTAGTTAAACATTGCCCATTTGCCAAGCTCAATATAGAGCACATACGGGATGTTTTTGTTGTAGTTATAAACTAAGGACGTCAAGCATATTTGAAATCTGGGAGAAAGCATTTTGAAGTTTTGTTTTCACACTGGTCACATTTGTTTGGTGGAATTAAAAGTTTCTGCAAGGTTAAGTAGGTAAACCTGCATCTGCAAACAGGTTTTCAGGTAGTTTTTTAAAAAACATGCATTTTTAAGAATACTGCACCGGATGCCTGCGAAGTGGATGGGAAAGACAGCATCCCCACTTCGTAATTGAGAGAGCAGGGCAGTTTCGGTTTCTCGGTTCCTAGCCCGGGGTGTTTCCTCTGCTCTGACTCCTTTCCCCACCGAGTCTCATGGATTGCACTCCCCCTTGTTTTCATCTGCAGAAGGGTGTGATGCCTTCCCCTTAGTCTGAGTGGTAGCTCCTGCCACTTTGTGTTTCCTGAGAGAAGAGGAAGTGGAGGCTCATTTCAGAAGCATCTTCCATTTGGTTATAAGCTAACTGTAGAGTTAGTTTAATGTTTTGAGTTGATTTGTAAAGGAAAAAAATGTGACTTGACATCCCTGTTATTAATAAAAAGTGGAGAATGCGAATTAATTGCATTCTGCCTAGACTTCTAATATGCTTGCATGTTTTAAAAAAGTAATGATAATAATAGAATTGAAAAGGACACTGAGAAAGCCCTGGCTGGTGTAACGCAGTGGATTGAGTGCAGGCCTGTGAACCAGACGATCGTGGTTCGATTCCCAGTGAGGGCACATTCCTGGGTTGCAGGCCAATTCCCAGCAGGGGCCATTTCCCAGCAGGGGATGCACAAGAAGCAACCATACATTGATGTTTCTCTTCCTCTGTCCTTCCCTTCCCCTCTAAAAATAAATAAATAAATATTTTTTTAAAAAAGGAAAAGGACACTGAGAAATTGCCATCTCCTTTCCTTTGTTAAAACAAACTTCTGGATTTAAGACAAAAATAGTTCGAGTAGCTAAGTTTCATTCAAGAGCAGCAGAGATGGTTTAAGCCTAATCAGTGGAAAGCTTGATTGGGCTCAGGGTGCTGTGGCTTTCTCCTCTAGAAGAGTAAACGGGGACATTTGAAATGAAGTGAACTTACTTATTTATACAGTGAAAAATTATCTAAAATAACAACAGATGGAGGTTACTGAGAGGGTGTAGAACCCTTGTGGGATGAGATACAAAGCGAATTAAAGGGCCGTGCATGTTGGCTTTCTAGAAAATAGGAGGGGAACTCTGTCCCCATCACCTTTCCAACTTTCAAAAAGATTTTTATTTATTTTTGTTGAGAAGGGAGGGAGAAAGAGAGGGAGAGAAACATCAGTGTGTGGTTGCCTCTCACATGCCCTGCAACGGGGACCTGGCCTGCAACCTAGGCCTGTGCCCTGACTGGGAATCGAACTGCTGGTGACCCTTTGGTTCCCAGGCCAGCACTCAGTCCACTGAGCCACACCAGCCAGGGCCCTGATTAATACCATTTTCTGACTGTTCTTCTAGCGTCCACTTAAGTTTGTGTGTCCTCTCTTTTAGTTCTGGAAAGCTGGCTGGACTTCACGGGGGAGCTGGAGCCACCCGACCCTCTCACAAGACTGCCCCAGCTGAAACGCCACATCAGGCAGCTTCTCGTGGACATGGGCAAAGTGCAGCAGATAGCGACTCTGTGCTCTGTATGACAGCTGCGAAACCCGCAGGGAGGGGCGGCTCTCTGCAGCCAAATAGCTTCTGTTACCCATGTGCCTGCTGGGTGGGTAGTTAACAAGCATAGTGGTGTTTGGTCACTTGCTGACTCGTGACCTCAGTAGGATGGTACCTTGAAAAAGAAAGTGAAGAACAGCTTTATTGAGGAAGTGAACAGGAAAAAGAATTTATGAGCAAGCTACAAATGACACTGTATTATATGCCAGGGTGAGAGTAGAATATAATCTATGCTAAGGGAGTTGAGTTGGCAGGGTTTTTGAGTAGTTGATTACCCGGAGCTCGAGACACCCGCAGAAAGACATACGGTATATTTACGTAGTTTTTCATAGGAAGACCCTCGTTCATACACCAGCACTTGGCCAAACACACAGTTGCAGAGGCAACCTAAGTTCTGGAGGGGTCGACAGGCTGTGTAAGAACCGGCTGCCGCAGCTGCACGGCAGCGCAGGGGACGGAAACTGCCACGGGGTCAGGAGCTGTTTCCTAGGTGACCGATGTCCTTAATCAGAAAACTGACCGTAGCAGTCTCGCTTCTGGGGGAACTGTTTGGAATTCTTACTTCACTACGAATATCTTATAAAAACAAACACCAAATAATTGGAATTTGCTGTGGGCATTGAGCTCGTAGCAAACAAAATGGGTTGCAGAGGGTCAGTGTGCCAAACGGGGACGACAGCCCCAGGACAGGGGTTTTGGGGGTGAGGGGAGCACGGCGCCTTCAGGTCTTCAGGTCTCACACGGCACCACCAGTCCCTGGACGTGTAGGTGTCACAGATGCTGCGAGTGACACGGGGTTGCTCGTGGCGTTCGTTTGGCCCTGAGTACGCGGAGAGTTTGCCTTCAGAAGAAAGTGCCGAGAGCCTCCGCCGGGACGAGGAGTGACGGAACTGTCCGACGGGTTCGTGGCCGTGGGTTTCTAAACTGCTGGTAGTGGAATACTGGAAAAGCTTCATTTCTGAAGATGAATTTTATTTTTAAAAAATACATGCACACTCAAAAGTTTTAGCTTTGATCACAAATGGACACGTTTCTGAAACCAAAGGCAACTAAGTTGCTGTGTTAGCTCTTGCTGGACTCGGAGCCCAGGCCCGCCGTCCGCGGGGCCCTGTGAGGTGCGCGCCTGCGCTTCTCGGGCAGGGGTGCGGGCGCGTGGGTGCGTGCTTGGGACCCACGCTTGGCGTGCGTATGTGCTTGGCCTCCACATATTTATATCCACACATACCTAGTTTTCTTACTATAGACTATAAGCATTGATGGTTAACATGAAATGTTACCTTTTAACAGACTGTTTTTAAAACTAATGTATGTACAGGTTTTGAAACTCTTTTAAAAAGGGGGGAAAAGACTTAGGAGGAGGCTGTGCGATGGCATATGACACTTGAATATTTTATGCCTCGTCCTGAGTGTCAGTTCGAGCGGTCTGTATAAATGCGTTTGAGAACTGGTAGGCAGTAAATGCAGATTTATCTTTGATAAGAATACATACCACTGTACATTCAGATACTATTTAAATTTGCAAACACTGTTCTATATGTAAGGTACTGTATGTAAAACTCTTGATTAAAACTATTCCACATATCTTAAAATTTCAGCTTGCCTTTTTGCGGCCTTATATTTTGATGTAAAGATGATTGAAAGAATGTGCAAAATAGTCATTAAAAGTTTTTCTTGCCTTTGAGATTCTTTGATTTGACAAATGTGCCAAAGAGCAGTAGACATAAAACACAGTCCTGTCTTTACTTGTGATACATTAACTTTGTCAAAGATCTTGCTGAGAAATGAAAAGCTTTAGTAGAGGTGATATTTTGGGATAGTTGCTTAAATTTTCATATTAAAGTAAAAAGAGTGCCTATATTCCATGTGTGGAGTAAACTTGCTAACGTCTGTTTCGAGACCGATGCTGTATCTTTCCTTTGTGTTTGAAACAGCAGCTCTGTGCTCTTCCCTCTCGTGGTTAAACCCTAGATATGAACTGAAGACAGTGGCGGTGCCTAGACCCTTGTCACATCTGAAGAAGCCCCTCTGTACCTCGGAGCCCTCACCGTCTCGGCCCCTGGTGACTGGTTGGATCGGGGCGCATTTCCGTCCAGTTAGGTCACTACTTGTTAGCAGGCAGCAACCTGGGAGTTGCAGAGGAGTAGATCGCTGGGGTCTCTACTCAGCTCCTGTGTCTATGGATTGGAAGCCCAAGTTCGTGAGTTTCAATTTTGAAAATAAACCTAACTCATTGTATGTACGTATCCATTTAATATAGAATGTGTCAAGGATTGAAGGCTTTGAGCAAACTAGTGGGCTAAGCATTCCTTATTTAAGAGAGTGTAGGCCTGTTACTCTGAGAGGTTTCAGATGAGCCGCTTTCCTTTCTGCTTAGTCTGACTTCAGAAACCACAAGCGCCTGGCCAGGTGGCTCAGTGGTTGCAGTGTCACCCGTGCACCGAAAGGTTGCAGGTTCAATCCCCAGTTGGGGTGGGTCTGAGAGGAAACCAGTCGATGTTTCTCACCTTGATGTTCCTTATCAAGTCAATAAATACATCCTTGGGTGAGCATTAAAAAGGTTTTTTAAAAACCCACAAGGATATATATGTAAGTATAAACAATAAACTAGAAGAGGGTGTTCCTTGAAAAGGTAACTCTGGCTACCCAGACATTGGTGAGGAGCGATCATTCTCTGTGTGTTACTGATGAATGTAATTTGCACTTCGTACTGGTGTGTGGTTCTACTGAGTTATTTTCTTTCAGATTTTATTATTTCTTAGAAGGGAAGGGAGGGAGAAAGGGAAAGAAACATCAGTGTGTGGTTGCCTCTTGCGCATCCCCTACTGGGGACCTGGCCCGCAACCCAAACATGTGCCCTGACTGGGAATTGAACCAGCAGCCCTTGGGTTTGCAGGCCTGCGCTCAATCCACTGAGCCACACCAGTGGATTATTATTTTCAAACTTAGGGATAAAGTCTGCTTTTCTAACACCCATTTTGATGGACTGACTTCCTCTCGGATGTTCATATTCCACACGTTCAAAGCAGAGCCCCCATTTCCCCTTTGGTTGGTCACCTGGGTCTCCTGGGGACTTCCTCTCTGGGGACAACATCACTCCGAGGGCCGCCCTGAAACCCAGCAAGTTCACACACCTTCCTGTCAGTACACATGCAGGGTCCTCGGCGTGGACTGTCTGCTTCCTGCCTCTCCAGCTGGCACTGCACCGCTTCTCATAGAGACCATGTCCTGGGACTGGCACAGCCGAGGTTCTAACCTTGTGTGTGTGCTGGTCATTGGAACCGCCAGTCCCGGCCAGAGGGGTCCCTTCCCTGGGGCTGCTCACCGCCAGGTACTGTGCACGCTGAGCGCAGTCTGGTGTAGCCGGTCCTTCAGGTTGGTGTTTGAGGGTTCTTGGTGACCAGTGATTTCTGGTCAGAACTGGGACAGCTGGGTGTCATCTAAGAAACTGTAGGTCGCCTTTAAACTTCCCTTGTTAGAACTCAACTGATCTCCCTGTGGTGGGGACAGAGGCACACCACCTCCGCCACCAGGTGGGGCAGAAACCCAGGTTCCTGCTGGTTGGGGTGGGGTTACAGGCTCCCCAATAGGCCTGTGCTGGGTGGGGGGTGTGCGGTGCCTCATTGCTCCTCAGGGGACCCCGCAGAGAGATGGCTCTGCTGCTGCTCGGCAGTGGTGACAGCGCTGCCCCTCCGTTGGCCCCTTCCAACCCCACCATCAGAAAGGAGAGACCCCAGGCAGGGGGTGGGAATTCAGGCGCCCCACGTGGTTTCTGCTGACCCTGGGTGAGAAGGGCTGATACTGCCCAGCTGCTGTGAAGGCCCTGGGTCCTCACAGGTCCCCTGGCTCGGGGCCTGGGGGAACCTCCTCCTAACCCTTGCCGAGGGGAGACCACACTTCTCCCCAGTCCGCCACTGCTAGCTAGGGGGCAGTGGAGCTGCAGTTAAGTCTGTGGGGCCCTTCCCTGGACGTTGGGCTCCAGAGGCTTTGTTGGGGGCGCAGGGTCTGAGTTTTTTGGAACTTTCTAGATTACAGCATCTCCAACGCCTAATCAGATACACCAGGCAAAATTCAGCCCAGGCAACTTACTGCCACATTGCGCCTCTGATCCTGAGGTTGCTGGCTGGCTGTCTTCCCCAGCCCACCTTCGGTGTGCCCTGTTTTATCCATAACGTCCAGGACTTGCAGCTGTGCTTAGCAGGAGGAGCAGGGAAAGTATGTCTGTTCGTATCTGTCCACCTTTCTGGAAGCAGAAGCCAAGTATCAGAAATCTGGATTATTCCTCTGGCAACCCAGGGGAAGGGAGGGGGTGGCTTTGAGTTCCTGGTGTGGGCAATGGGGGCTTGGCCTGGTTAAGGCAGAGGCGGTTCCCTGTGGTGAGCAGCAGCTGCTGGACACCAGAAACGTGATGTTCTGAAGCAGTTTCCTCCCCCGAATCCCATTCACTCTCCATTTCCCTCAAATCTTCAGTGAGCGTGCATTATACACGGCACACTGGTCTTCGAGAAGGAAAGGGATGAGAGGAGGTTATGTGATTGTGTTTGGGGGCCAAGGAGAGGGGGAAGGTGGCGGGCCAGTGATGAGCCTGCGAGAGTGATGGAGGCCTGAGCCTGGAGCGGACCAGACCAGGGCGTTGCCACCCAGGTTACCATGGAAGTCTGCTCGCCCTCCCAGCACAGAGGCTCCATGGCAAGAGCGTGACCAGCTGCTGAGTCACGATGAGAGCTCAGTTCCGTGGTGAGGAGGCCTGGTGCTCTTTAAGCTCATCGCTCTGCTGCTTGCGCGGAGAGAAGCACCTCTCCCAGGGGCTCTGGGTGCTGGTTGTGCCCCGTGTGCCTGCAGTTCTGGCCCATTGAGCACGCTTGCTGCCCCAGCCGTCTGGGCATTGCCCTCCTCCAGGCTCAGTCTGAAGTGCAGACAACTCACCCTCTGCAGTTCCGTGACCTCACAGCTTTCTTTACCCCAGGGCTATGAATCCCATGTCCTCAAAGCCCCAAACCCAGTGGAGCGGAGCCCCCCACCCCTGGCGCAACGGGGCAGGAGCTGCTGCTGCCATTCTGTTGCTTCCTGGGCCAGCGAGGATGATTCAGCACAGGCTGACCTGCACCAGCTCTGTGCATGCACTTCGGGGTGGGCTTGTTACGTAGCCTACGATCATTACACTGCAACAGTGAAGGCAGGCTGCTGGCTCTCCATAGCATGGGGTGCAACTTGGCCTGTGTAGCTCAGGCGCAGGGGGGAGGCAAGGGCGGAGGGAGCCCTGCCTCTCATGTCTTCTCTACCAGCACATGCCAGCACAACTCAAACAACCTAAATCCAAGTCTCGTTCTTAGTTATGCCTCTTCCCCAGGGCTGCATGGGCGCCAAGACCTGCCTGGGCTTCCTCCTGGACACCAGAGAAGTGTGTCTCCATTCCCACCTCTCCAGCTGGAGAAGCAGCCTGGCAAGGGCCAGGGTGTGAGGCAGGGTGGCTGGGTAGGAGGCTGTGCTTGTCAGCTACTCTGGAGTTGGGGGCCTGAAGGAGGCAGGGGCAGTGAGGCTGCAGAGGAGGGCCCATGCCCAAGGGATGGGCTTGCTGGTAGGATTTTGAAGTTGGTGAGATGGGGGGCAGAGGTCTAAGATGGAAGAGTCAGGTTTACTATTAGAGACAGCCGTATCATTAAGGTTACAAGCGTTGGGAAGTCCCACTTGGAATGCACTGAATTTGAAATGTCTGTGAAGCATCCAGGCAGAAAAGTCTAGCTGGTGCTGGAGCTGGTGATGGAGCCAGAGCTGATGATGGAGCCAGAGCTGGAGATGTTGGAGCTGTGGGCTGGTGTGATTCCTTGGGAAGGGTGTACAGAGCAGGGCTTCTCACCGACTTTAATCCTATACCTGTCAGTTAAAATAACTATTGAGTTTTACTTCCTGTAGTTTATATCATGCACACAAAAATGAGACAGGAACCAGTACTGCATACTTACATACAGCACTGTTTCAAGTGCCTTATCAATGTTAACCCTCGCAACACCTAAGCAGCCTTCTTCCTCCGTGCAGACCTCTGTCCTGTGGTTACGCCTCCCTCATTGTTCTCCCTGGAGTGGAGCGGGCCCCACCTCCCAGGCTGTCCCCTGCCCTCCCCACTTCCCTGAACAATGTCCCTCTAGATTCTCTGTCACCCTTTGTCTCCACTCAAGTGCCACATCCTCTTTGCTTGGCCACCACCCCTTGCCTGTCCTGACTTGTCACTGCCCCCCCCCCCCCCCCCGCCAGGTTCTTCTGCACATGTACCTGTCAACCTCTGGCACAGGGTCATTTGCAAATGAGAAAATCAATACTATCAACAAGCATTTCTTGGGCACATACTCGCCAATGTCTCATTTATTCCCTTGCAGCCCCCTTCACAACTAGGCACCCATTATTATTCTCCTTTCATTTCCATTTTCTCAAGAAGGAGGCTGGGGCTCAGGGGCACGGGATGATCTTGCCAGGGTATGCAGGGGCAGGAGTGAAGGAAGCAAGCTGGCTTTGCTAAGAGAAAGCACGCTGTAGCAGGGAATTTGTGCGGGAGACATGGCTCCCATGCTCTGTGGGAGGCTGGTGGTGTCTGAGGTCCGGGGCAGGGGCAGCAGGGGAGGGACAGGAACGTGCATGTGTGTGCGCTTGGCCCCCTGCTCACACAGTTCTTACGTTCTGTGCTTTTTTCCAGTGAGAAAAACCTACATTTTTACATTGTTTCTTCCATTACAGCTGTCCCAATTTCTTTTTACCCTTTTGCCCCTCTCCACTCAGCCCACCCCTCTTGCCCACAATCCATCCCTGCTCCATTGTCCATGTCCATGGGTTACTCATACATGTTCTTTGACTAGTCCCTTCCCCTTCCTTCTACCACCTGCCCCCTGCCCAGTTAGTTCCCTGTCTTTGGTTCTATTTTGCTCGTTAGTTTATTTTATTCACTAGATTCCAGTTATAAGTACGCTCATAAGGTATTTGTCTTTCATCGACTGACTTATTTCACTAAGCATTATGCTCTAGTTCCACTCACACTGTCACAAAGGGTAGGAGTTCCTTCTTTCTTTCTGCTGCATAGTATTCCATTCTGTATTATTGATTTTGCCTTTGTTCTCTCCCCTACCCTTACTGCCTAGCACAGTGTCTGCTGCTCTCAGGCTCTAAATAAATAGTGGTGGAAGGAAGAAGGGAGGGATAGAAAGGAAGGAGGGATGGAAGGAAGGAGGGAGGAAAAGGAGGGATCGCTCTTCTCCCGATGGGCCTGAGCCTGTTGCCCACAAAACCTCAGAGCTCCAACTTGTTTACACAAAGATGAATTTTGAAGCCACCCAACCCAGTTCTGCCTGCTCCTGCTCCCCGATCTCCTCAGCAAGATTTTTATCCCCCGCTGGCCACACAAGTGTCCTCAGGGAGCAGGGCAGGTGGAGGGGCCCTTGTGACCTGCAGAGAGAACAGGGCGGGGCTGCTTCCCTGAGAGCAGGACGGGGGTGGGGGGAGTGGGCACCGCAGCTCCATAAAGCCTCCCTGACCAGAGCCCTGGGGCAGGACGGCGTCCATCCCTTCACCCCCAGAAGGGCCCAGAAGAATGGTGCTGGCTCTGTGGGTTTTCCCTCTGCTGGGCTCTGCCTACGTGGTATCAGCTAACATCTTCGGTGAGTCCTCAGCCCAAGCCGTGGAGCGGGAGGAGGAGGGAGCCCTCAGGCCCGAGCTCCCAAATCAGCCAGCCAGGCTTTGCCCCAGGGCCTGTGAACACCCGAGATCTCATTTAATCCCTGGAATGTCCCCCTTGGTGTTGTTTTGCTCTTTTCTTTGCAGAGGAAGGGACTGAGTTGTCTGAGATGACAGCTAGTGTTTGGTGGACAGAAGACGGGAAATTAGATCTCCCTCGTTTGATCCTAACTCCTCGTACCCCACACTGTTAGCTAGTTTTTGACACTGACTTTTTATAAAAATATCCCTAGCTATCTCAAGGTCCAGGTTACTCAGGAGAGGTATTTGAATGGTCAGCAGGTAGGGAAAGAACAAACCTGCCTGTGGACCTGTGTTCAGGTTGGCACAGTCGCTTACTGCATGACTTTGGATGAGTCTGAGCTCCTGCGTCCTCCCTGGCAAAGGCAGCAGATGACGCCAAGCTGGCATGGCTGCTACTTCTGAGCAAGCCCCGCACCTTTCTTGCATTCTCAGTGAAAACAAGACACATGAGACGCACTAATTAATTTGTATTTCTACTCTGTACCAGGCAGCTGCTCTGTGTGCAGGGAGGGATGATAGATTCAGGAACAGCCTCTTTATAAGATGTTCTGACCCAACCCAGACACAGCCTGTGGGGATGGGAGTGGCCGTGCAGGGGTTTGTTCTAAATCTTTCCATTGCCAGCAGGTGGCCAGTAGCAGGTTACTTTCACTGTCCCCACCTCAGTGTCACATGGACAAACACGGCCCCTTTGCCCCCATCCACGGGATGTGTTGAGAATTAAATGAGCTAATGTCATACTTGGAAAAATGTGAATAGTTGCAGAATTGCAAGTGGGAACCCAATGGTGGGTGGTGATGCTAGAAACAAGAGCCCGGAAGAGTGTTTGTGCTTGAGGGACCCTGTCTTTGTTCCTGGAGTCTGGCCACACCCTTCTCTGACGAGTCCCTTGTCTTTTTATAGAATACCAAGTGGACGCCCAGCCCCTTCGTCCCTGCGAACTGCAGAGGGAAAGGGCCTTTCAGAAGCAAGCGGACTATGTCCCCCAGTGCGCCGAAGATGGCAACTTCCAGTAAGGGTTACACTGGGGTCTTGAGAGGCCTCGTAAAAACATCTCATTTCCCCCGCCCCAGAGCTATGCCCTTCCCTCTCCTTCCTGTACTAAAATGTGGCCACTGTCACAAGGAGGGGCACCTCTCTGTGCCCCCTCCAAGTGCCTCCCCTCCCTTCTTACCCTCTTGAGAAGCCAGAGGTGGAGGGAACCGAAGCCACCTGGACTTCAGGCTGGTGGCTGATGGGTCCCCAGTGAGCTCCCCCTGAAAGGACTTTTCTGCTGCCCTGTCACGAACTTGGGTCCCGGACTCTCTCCCTGTGGCGTGGAGTGGCAATCCAAACACCACCACCACCTCGGAATACACAGGAGCCTTTTGTCCGAAATACAATAGATCTTCCCAGGCTCTCCCAGTCACCTTGAACTTGGGGGGCTCCCTCTGTAGGTCTAAGAAAATGTAGAACAGCCCTCCCTGCCCCATTTTACAGGCACCCAAATGCACTTATCAACACTCGCGCATGCGCCCCAGAGGCGAGTGATGCTCCTTGTCCAGCGGGCCGGCTCTGCCCCCTGGGGGTTCTGGGGCAGTGGAAAAGTCAGATGGCTCACCATCACTGGTCTTATTTATGTGGTGTTTCCCTGGTTCTAGCCGCTGAAGCCCTCCCTACTCTCTTTACGTGAAACTCCTCTTAAAATAGCACCTGATCACCCGCTGGCTCAGAGCAGCCATTGCTGCCTTTGGGAGAGTCCAGGCATGTGCTTCCCTGGGTCCCTGTAACCCAGGCCCTGCTCTCTGACCCCCCCATGGGGTGTCCCCATCTCTGGTCCATGAAGGAAGACCCCAACTCTACCACCTGCAGCCTCCACATGGCTGGAGCGTCACACACCAGGACAGGCGTTTGCTACAGGGCTTGCTGATGGATCTGGGGAGCGAATGACCAGGGCTTCGGGAGTTGGCAGGACAGAAAAGAAGTCCTCTCCCTTTCCCAAGTCCTACCCCCTCCGCTCCAACCCCTCCCTAATGTACATGAATTAAAACTTGGGAGACTGGAGGGATAGAGGGAAGGCAACCTGGGCAGTGGCCTCGGGAGCCCCTAGCCCTGTCCACATGCTGTTTCTCCCTCCCTCAGGACTGTCCAGTGTAGGAGTGATGGCCGCTCCTGCTGGTGTGTGGATG
The DNA here is from genome assembly GCF_014824575.4 of Sturnira hondurensis. Lineage (NCBI taxonomy): Eukaryota > Metazoa > Chordata > Mammalia > Chiroptera > Phyllostomidae > Sturnira > Sturnira hondurensis. Next base: position 48,621,732 of record NW_028079044.1, read on the forward strand.
CTGATGGCAGGGAGGTACCCGGCAGCAGGCAGCCTGGGCGGCCTGTGGCATGTAAGTGTGAAAGAGGGGGACAGGGCTGTCCCATGGGAAGGGGGGACTTGCTAGGACCACACACATTTGGGAGAGAGCACTGGGCTTGGCACGTGAGTAAGCAAGTGCCCCTCTGGGCTGCTAGCTCTCCCCCTGAGTTAGGCTGGCTGTCCTTCAGCTAAGGCCTGTGTCCTGCAGGACTCCTGTGAAATCCAGTGGGATAGTCAAGTCACCTGTTCAGCAAATAGCTGCTGAGCCCCCCATATGCCAGCGGCTGGGCCTGGTGCCGAGGACACCTCAGCGAGTAGGCATCCAAGGCCTCTGAGCAGGGAGCTGCTGGGTACACACCATGTGTGTTCTCCCCTAAGATCTAGAACTTTCCTGTTAACACAATGGTTATGTGAGTGGTCAAAGGAACACAGTCCCCATTTAGAGTATGGCATAGCTAAGCCTAAAAACAAGGTCCACTTAAGCCGGCCACCTCTGAACAGTGAAATTGAGCCTAGAACCGAGCAAGCCTTCAGTGGGGAAAGGCTGGTTCTGGGTTCTATTTGTCCCGGCCGGGGGTTCCCAGCACTCTGGCTGATGGACGCTGGCCAGTTCACATGCCTGTACTGTGCTATGGCTCCTCGCCTGTAACAGCATCACAGGATTGGCCTCACAGGGTGCATGAGGGTTTAACACACATGAGAAACACCAGGCACATGGTGGCTATTCAACAGGGGCAAGACTGTTAATGTTGCTAACCCTCATGTAGCTGAAGAGGGCAGTTTCAATCCCATAGAGGAGGAGAGTGAGGCACAGAGTGGTGAAGCAACTTCCCCAAGGTTGCACAGTGAGCACATGGGGAAAATCAGACCCAGACAAGCTCTGTTGACAGCCTAGCCTGACTCCGTTCACACCTACCTCTGCAGCAGCGGGGCAGTGGGGTGTCCTGGAGGCTGGTGGGGCAGGATGAAAGCTGCCCTTCCTGGGATAAAGGTGGACGTCCAGTCAGAAAGCTGGCCCTGAGCCTGTCCCCTGCTCACTGAGACTCCACAGCCTGGTGGCAACTCTCCCCTGTGGAAAGGGCCACCTCCTCCATCCAGGGAGGCAGCTGAGCTCTCCTGGGCTGAGACCTGATGCTGCTCCTCATGCCCTTAGGTCTGTCCTTCTGCCAGCTTCAGAAGCAGCAAGTCCTGCTGAGTGGCTACCTCAATGGCACGGCTACCTCCTACCTTCCTCAGTGTCAGGATTCGGGGGCGTACATGCCTGTGCAGTGTGACGTGCAGCGGGAGCAGTGCTGGTGTGTGGACACAGAAGGGATGGAAGTGTATGGCACCCGCCAGCTGGGGAGGCCCACGAGATGTAAGTGTCACTGGGCACCAGCTCCCCGGGGAGGAGGGAGGTGCAGCATTCCCCACTGCAACCACAAGGCAGGGGACCTGGCCCCGAGATCCAAGCCTTGAAGGAAGATCTTAGTACTTGTAACAGTTCCATGGGGTGGGTGAGGAAGACTGTTCCCTGACTGATTCTTAGAAGCATAAGCAGGATTTCGATGATCTTCATCCCTATTTGGGTGTCTATTTGGGTGAGCAGCATGGGTGCATGCCTGCAGACTGCGGAAGCATCTGCACTGGTTCATGGGTACGAGGGGAACGCTTGTCCTTGGAAATGTTTAGGTCCAAGAAGCTGTGAGATAAGAAACCGCCGCCTTCTCCACGGGGTGGGGGACAAGTCGCCACCCCAGTGTTCCCCAGATGGCGGATTCCTGCCTGTCCAGTGCAAGTTCGTCAATACCACGGACATGATGTTTTTCGACCTGGTGAACAGCTACAACAGGTGAGACGAGCCGGCCTCAAGGTGTGCCCGTCACTGGCCTGTCTTAGCTCGCATCCACCTTAGGGCTGGGTGCTGTGACGTGTCACGTATGCGGGCTGGTGGGGAGGGAACTGACAGAGGCCTGACTCTCATGAGCTGAAGGGCAGTGGCATTTTTAACAAAGAAAGCTGGCAACAGCTATTCGAATTACAGACACAGCCACAGGAGCCCCCAGGCCCAGCCAGAATGTGTGGCCATGTGCACGGAGGCATCTACTGCGCCAGTTTTCATGGTAGGGGAAAACTGGAAACAGAGTGACTGAGCCGCCTGAAATAGCCACCATAAATATTTATGGAGCGTTAAACATAATACCAGTGGACTGGGAGAGGGTTCTGCCCCCCGGGATGCTGACATGATATAGGATGCATGGCCCAGACAACAGAATGAGATGTAAATTTTAGGAAACAAGCTGGTGGACCCCCGAATGTGCATCCCCGTATGTGCATCCCCCAGTATATGACCGTGCCAGTGTCTGCCCAGAGCTAGGCGAGCACGAAGAGGGATCAGTAAGCACAGGCTGGGTGTCAGCCCTGGGGAACCAGCAGGGTCAGGGCTGCCGAGGAGAAGGAAATCGGCAGAGAAGGAAAAAAGTCCGTGTTGTAAAAAGCATGGCTATGATCATATCTATGCTTGTTTTTGGTCAACCGTGTGTGTGCATGCACTTAGAAGTAACTTTAAGGATTTAAGTATCAAGGATCAAAGGGGAGGTCCAGGATGGATTTCCGCCCAAGTAATCAGATTAGCCTGGGAATGAGGATGGCTGCTTTCCCACTGTGACAGGCCCTGGCGGGAGGGCGGGGGCGCAAGGAGAAGGGAAGCGACCTGAGCACACCTGCCCTTCCTTATAGGCAGTTTTGCCTCCTGTGACCTCCGTGACCTGAGGTCCACCTTAGTTCAAAAGTATTAAATGCAAAATTCCTGAAATAAACAATTTTAAATCGCGCGACAGTCCAAGTCATGTGACGAAATCTCGCGAGACCTGCTCGGACGCGATCACCCCTTCGCCCAGCGTCTCCGTGTCTCCACACTGCGGGCCTGTCCGTAGTCGCTGGGAGCCGGCTTGGTGATTAGATCCGTGCACTCTCGCGGTGTCGCAGTGCTTGTGTTCTTCCAGTCCCCCTGGTTTTATTTATTAATGGTCAAAAAGCACAAGAATAGTGATGCTGGCAATTTGGATATGCTGTGGAGAAGCAGTAAAGTACTTCCTTTAAGTGAAAAGGTAAGTACAGTCCAGTAAGATATTGAGAGAGACACCATATTCATGTAAGTTTTATTTCAGTATATCATAACTGTAATATTTTCTTAGTCACTGGTGTTAGTCTCTTACTGTGCTTAATTTATAAATTAAACTTCATCATAGGTGTGTATGGGTAGGAAAAACAGTATGTATCAGAAGGGTTTGCCACTCTCCATGGTTTTAGGCATCCATTGGGGTTCTGGGAACGTGTCCCTCAAGGATAAGGGGGACCATGACAAAAGTAAGTAAGACTATTAGGCTGAGAACACTGATGGGAATTCTCTTGGGGAACCCGCACTTTTGGAAACTGGCTTCCAAAACAGCCGGTTTCTTTCCCGTGTGCATGTGTACGAGGGGAGTTCTTAGGGCTGTGAATATCAGCAGTTTCATCTGTTCAACCCCATGTGCAAAACTCGGAATTCCCATTCTAAACAACCAGGTGGGAGGCTGTGTGCGTCCCCCCCAGCACTGAGAAATGGGGCTTGACTGTTCCTTTCGGACGCCCTGCACACCCGCCAGGGCTGGGGGTCCGCTGGGGCCTGTGGCAGTATTAGTCTGTTCTGCTCCATCCATCTGCCTGGTCCCTTTCGGGCTGTGACACTGCTTGGCAAAGGGACCTGGTCACTTGCCTTCTTGGGGCCTCGGCGCCCCCACCTGTAAAGTGCAGACCACCCTCTACTTGTTAGGGCAGGTGAAGATCTGATGAAACCTCTCTAGAAGCCACTGTGACCATTGTAAATCGTTATGTGTCTGTAGGGAATTATTATGCATAATCCAGGTTTAGCAAATGCAGGTTAGATCCCCCCCACCGCCACCCCCAGGCCCAGAAAATGGCCTGTCTGCAATCACATACAAATCTCCAGATAGTCTGATTAACTGGTACTCTTTGATGCTCAATTTAAGTTCAAGTGAGTGCTTCTACAGACAGGGAATTTGACATCCTTCAGCCCATGTTAATACTTAGAAAAATAACTGGATGGATAATTATGGTCTCTAGCATACAGATGAGGAATCTGAAACACGAGAGGTTAAGGAACTCACCCTGAGAAGGGCACTCAGCAGGTGCTAGAGCTGTCTGGTGTCTTTTACAATCCTGCACAACCTCGATTCCTCTGTTTCCCCTGCAGTGCATAGCACAGAACCTTGCACACAGTAGGCCTGCAATTAATTGCTTGTATCCAAACATCAAAGAACTTGGTGGGTGCCAGGTTGAGACGCAATTCACAGCTCCTTCCACAAGAGGGCAGTCGAGTTAAATGCAAAAGTTCAGGACTAAGCATGCATTGTTTAAGGCCAACAAAAAGATTTACTTCTGAAATGGGATCCTTTCCTTTTTTTGTAAGCAAGCATGCCTCAGAGCAGGTTTTGATTTAGGAAGGTCCTGGGAAGGGTCAGGGAGCTGGTTCCTGGAAGCCCAGCCATATTGGGGAGTTTTCTGATAAGCAGACCTGGGCCGTGCCAGGCCCAGGGACTCCACCACGGGACTCCGCCACCCGGCAGCAGGGGCTGTGGTGGAGGCCGCCTGGGAAGTCTACACTCAGCACCTGGGGCTGCCAGATTAAAAAAATGCAGGATGGCCAGTTACATTTGAATTTTGATAAGCAAGGAGTGATTGTGTCCCTCCCCGTGACTGCACCAAGAATCTGAAGCCTGGGGTGGGGGTTGGGAGTCTTAATAATCGTTCTACTTAGATTTAGAAAAGAATGGACTGGGATTGAGAAAAGCCGAGTGGGTGCTGGGAGGTGACTCTGGGCGTGCGGAGGCTACAGGGCTGGTCCAGGTGAGAGGGGGTGACCTGGACTAAGGTGGGTGATGGAGAGGCGAGTGAAATCCACAGCCCTTGGTGAAGGAATAAAGGGGAGCGTGTGGGAGAGGAAGAGTCTGGGATGACTCTGAGGCCTGGTTTCTAGATAGAGGGTAGCCAAGGGGTTTGGAAAGGAGAAGCCTCAGGTTTGATTTTGAAATATTGAATCCGAGGGGGTTCTGGCAGGAAATTCAAATGCAGAAGTGGCGTCAGGCAGTTGACTTTCTTCCAGGGGCCCACAGGGAGGATGGAAGCCTGTGGGCAGCTCATTGGCCAACCTGTTGTGGATGATGATTTACACTTGAACTTGGCCATAGTGTTTGCCTATTTGAAGTAGGTTGTTTTGCCTCTGGAAGAAGGCCGCTGCTAACCCCACTTATTTGGCTGGTGACTTTAAAAAACCCTGCTGTGTTGGGGAATAAGCTTTGCCAGTTCTGACTCTTCCCCCTCTTTCATGGGCCCTCACCCAAACTCTGAAATCAGGGAAATGTATTCTGGCTAAGCAGATGGTAGGTAAGGGTGTTAAGAGCTAGTGCCATTACCAAGGCCTTTGCCATCCAAATTTAAATTCAGTTCACAGGGTTTTTTTTTAAAAAGCAGCCCTTGTCCTTAGTGACTGTGCTCACTCAAACCTCCTTGGTAGCCAGTCTCACCTCCAGTGCCTTGGCAGCCCCTGCTATCCAGATACGTCAGTGAGAAGGGTGAGGGGCATCGTAACCTGAATGTGAGTGACCGAGGGGACAGGTCCTCCTAGACGGGTCATCGGGTGGCCCTCCCATGAGACAACGTGGGGGTCTGTGCACCAGGCACCAGCTCCTGTCGTAAGGAGAGCTGCTCTGGTACAGGAGGGAAGCAAATACATTGCTAATTTATTAATTGATGGTTTGATTTTGGGGGGACCATCTGTGAAGGAGTTGGAGAATCTGACCCGGGGTGGGGGGTGGGGGTGGCTAACAGCTGCCTGCGCCAATGGGCAGGCCTAGAGTGCTGGCTGGCACTGACATTTTACATGCCATGCAGCCTCATCGGTGACTTCTCTGCCTCCAGGCCAGCCACGACCTGAGCTTGAACTCGGGCTGGTCAGACCAGGACTGTAGTGCCAGTGCACCTGGCTTGCGTTCTTTGCTCTCTTCACCACGCACAGAATGGCAAGGAGGGCTTAAAGACGATGGTGCGGAGGGTCTGCCCCAGAGGGTGCGGAGGCCAGCCCGAGGAGGGGGCAGATGGCAGTAGGTGGCCTTACGATGGTCTTCCCAAGAGGATGGGAAGACCCTTCCTCTAGCTGAAGCCGTGGTGCTCTCCAGTATATGAGAAGGGGGCATGCCGACAGGGAGGGCCTAGTGCAGGGCAACTTACAAGGCCAGACACCCAGAGAGAGGTATCTACCCTAGGGCAGTGGGATAAAGATGGCTCTGAGACCCTGCTGACCCCATTGGCCCTGGGACGGGATGTGGAGCTGGGCCTGTGGGTGGAATGAGCAGCCCATGGGATGAGAGTGATTTAAACTTCCCGTGCCTGGTGCTGCAATGGGTTTCAGAACCTCCGGACAGCCAGGTGACCCATCTGTGCCTTTACCCGGCATGTATGTCTTCATCTATTGGGGGCAGGGAAAGCTGGGTGTCAGGCACACAGAGAAGAGCGTCAGCGGAACAGAGGCTGTGGGGCAGGAGCCAGGTGCAGCCCGACACACCCTGGGTAGCACCAGCGGCAGGCCCAGGCGTGTCCTGGAGCCCAAGACCGGAATTTGGGCCCTAGCTCCCACCTCTATTTCAGGATGCCGCGAAAATGGGGATGGAAAAGTACCACTTGCCTTTTAGGAGTGTTCAGTTGAATTAAACAAGTCAATGCATATCAAACATTTTGCAAAGTAGTGGCTGAATAAATGCAAGTAATTCTTATAGTATTAAAAGTACTTGTAGAACTGAATTATCCCAGGTTCCAATTAATGAATGTTTATCATATACCTCCAATCCATGGCCACTTGAGCAAAGTGAGGTTTTAGTCTCTACTAAGCATGACTCACTTACTATAACATTCTTTTGTATTTAACTCACATACACGCAGTAATAGACCAATGATGTGGGAAAAATCCCTAATTCTGTAGTGCTTTCCTAGGCTTTTTTGCATATTCATTTGCATATCATTTGCATTCAAGTTCATGAATGCTTGTTGTGCTGTGTGTTTGGGCTCTGAGCAGGGGTGTCTGCAGGATATGTTGCCTCTCAGCTGGCTCATTTGCATAGTGGTCTCAGCAGCACGTGGGTGTTCAGGCTGTTTTGCATTTGCATCTGTCCTTTGTACGTAATGTTAGGTACACGCCACTTAGGGGATGCACTGTAATTCACTTCTGAGTTTTCCTGTCATTGGACACAGATGTCGCCTCAGGAGTTTGCTAGACTAGATTCCACAGTGCCAGGCGTCTTTGTGTGGGGAGCTGTTGCCTCTCTAACTTACCGTTTGGGGGTGTGTTTCCACGTAGAGGTGGAGACACATGAGGCTTGGGTCTCCCGACCTGGCTCCTCCTCCCCCGAGGAGCTCCCGATGGCCATCAGCAGGTCAGACCTGAGAAGTCAGGTCCACTTCTCCTGAACTTTCGGAAAGGCTGTGTGGCTCTTGCGAGTCATGTCACGCTGACTGTGTGTGCCTTTCAGACCATGGAACTGGGAAATGTCCTGCTGTGGTGGATGGAGTCTGGCTCCTTCTCAAGCTCCTGAACAGTTGTAAAGGGCTCGGAAGTTGTTTGATCTCCTGAATGAGGGCACCTGGAATGTGCCGTGTGGTTGAGAGGCAAACTTGGCCTTGGTCTCTAGTTACATTCTAGTATGGGGACCAGGGAAGGCCATGTTCATCACCTGTTTTCTGCCTGATCCTAGGAGATGTGTGCTTGGGTGTATGTCGGTCAAAGGCCAAGAGTGAGGAAAACAGCTAATTAGTTGAGGGCAGCAGAGCACAGCTTTACTTGCATGGCAGGGCCAGCCTCGCTCTGGCCGGTTAAGACCAACTGAGGAAAGGAAGGCACTTACCACAGGAAGCCTGGGGCGAGGGGCACAAGCTGAAGAATAAGACACTCCTTTTCCCCAGAGAAGATGGTGCCACGTTCATGTATTTCCACGGGGAGAACACGTGAGCAGTTGCCTGTTAGGACATGGTGACCACCAGTCTCCCCTTTCAGGTTTCCAGATGCGTTCGTGACGTTCAGAGCCTTCCGGAGAAGGTTCCCCGAGGTGTCTGGGTACTGCCACTGTGCCGACAGTCAAGGGCGTGAGCTGACTGAGACAGGTGAGCCCAGGCTGAGAGGAGGAGTGGCATGTGCCAGGCCCGAGAGCCTCGGCCTCGTCACCTGCAGGGCAGAGGTGGCAGTGTGGGCCTGCTCCGCAGCCAGGCTGCCGTGAGTGTCCAGGAGGCATGGCTAGCTCGCCTCCTTCCATCTATGGTGCTTTGAATGGGGATCCTCTGGCCCTTGTGGAGCCTTGTTGTGCACAAGGGAGAGGGGTGCCCCCTTCTGGCGGAGGCAGCTCTGAGTTGGCAGGTGGAAGACAGGCTGGATTCTCGAGTTCTCTCTCGTCCATGCTGCTTGCGCTGTGAGCAGCCTGCCGGGTCCTACACGGCAGCCTTGACTCGGGGAACCATGCAAGCCTTGTTCAGACCCAAAGAAGCCTAGTGACTCCGGTGGAGGCCCTGCCCTTCTCGATATCCTTTTGAGTGGCAAGAGAGGACTTCCTTTCGGAGCGAGGCCATGCCTTGAAACCCTTGCTGTCTTCGCTCAGGTGTGGAGCTGTTGCTTGATGAAATTTACGACACCATTTTCACTGGCCTGGACCTCGCTTCCACCTTCGCCGAGACCACCCTGTACCGGATATTGCGGAGACGGTTCCTGGCAGTTCAGCTAGTGCTTTCTGGCAGGTTCCGATGTGAGTAATAAGCCGACAGCACGAGTGTGTGCCCCTGCCAGGAGAAAAGCATTTGGGTTTTAGAGTCGCCACAGGCTCCGTGGGGCTGTTCCAGCCAAGGGGGATGGGGGGTGGTGCAGGGACGTAAGGAAGTGCTCCCAGCAAACAGAAGGCCGGCTGGGAGCAGAGCGGGAGTGATTGACTGACTGCTTTTTGCTGCATGGGTTTCCCCCAGGCCCCACCAAATGTGAAGTGGAGCGGTTTGCAGCCACCAACTTTGGCCACCCCTACGTGCCCGGCTGCCTCCGAAGTGGGGACTATGAGGCTGCGCAGTGCCAGAGGGAGGGGCCGTGCTGGTGCGTGGATGCGCAGGGAAAGGAGCTCGCTGGAACTCGGCGGCAGGAGCAGTGGGAGCAGCCGCCGTCCTGCGGTGGGTCTTCTATCAGGACTCTCAGTCGGGGACCTGGGAACGCTGATACCCCACAGGCTCTTTGAGCTGGTGGTCGTGATGGAAAACGCACTTCTCATCGTTAACTTCTAGCACGTGGCTTGTCCTGTGTCAGACATAGTTTCCTCCTCAGGGAGCTCAGCCAGCGCCCAGGGCCTCGCAGATAGAGAGAGAAAGGAGGGTTAAGTTTGGATGTGCCGCGAGAGAGGTGCAGCCCAGAGCAAGGCGGGTTGATTCTGCCTCCTGGAGTGTAGGGAGAGGGGGTATTCAGGAAGGCTTCGTGGAACAGGTCGTGCTCGATGAGTGTTCTCAAATAAAGATGTTCTCTGGAGGAGGAAAATAAGGATGGGTGAGCTCTCTATAGAGAGCAGGAGGAACAACGTTATTAGGATGTCGACAGTAGACTACACTGATTGGCTAATGGCCACTGGGTCTGTGAGAAGAATAGAGGGAAACCCTGGTGGGGCATCCTCAGGCGGGGGCTCTGAACTTGAACATGGGTAGGGGGAAGGCAAGGCTAAGACATTGAGGTCTTTCATATGAAAGCAAAGGCTTAGAAGCCCCGTCCTGGGGGCAGGTGAGGATGTTGAGGGGGTTTAAGCTGGTGAGCACCACAATGGGTTTTGTGAGTGAGTTCGGCGGGAAGATTCAAAGGAGCATTGAAGGTCAGTGCAATGTCCTGAACTGGGCTCAGGGACCATGTGACCTTCCTGCTGTAATAAGGTGCCACAAAGGGAATGGCTTAGGCCCGAGAAACGTATTTCCTCCATGTCCTGAGGCCTAGAAGTCCAAAATCAAGGTGTCTGCAGGGCCAGGCTCCCTCTGAAGCCTCAAGGGGATGTTCCTTCCTGGCCTCTTCCCAGCTGGTGGTGGCTGCCGACAGCCTTTGACACTCCTTGGCTGTGGCTGCATCCCTCTAAGCTCTGCCTCCGTCATCCGTGTCTGCCTCCGTCATCCGTGTCTGCCTCCGTCATCTGTGTCTGCCTCCGTCATCCGTGTCTGCCTCTGTGTCCCTTCTCTTCCTATGGTGCCTCCCATTGTATAGGATTAGGAGCCCACCCTACTCTAGTGTGAGCTCATCTTATCTAATTGCATCTGCAATGACCCCATTTCCAAAGGAAGTCACGTTCTGAGGTCCAGGAAGGGCAGGAATCTGGGGAGACACTCTTTAATCCAGTATAGGGACCACATGCTGAGGAAAAAGCGGTGGGCTGGGGAGAAGGGTGTGGGCTTGAGAAATGGCGCGAGGCGTCCCCTAGGACTCGACATGGTCCTACCAGTAAGATTCGCAGGATGGAATCCAGGGGCCCTGTGGGCTTCCTCCTAGGGCAAACTGGGAGGAGGCAGCAAACCTTGAAACCAGTGGGGAATGCGGGTCCATTTGTAGCCTCAACACAGGCAGGTTCAGGTGTTCACTCAACAAATCCTTAGTCCCACGATTTCCCCAACCTAGCGTGTCGGGCATTCTGCGCTGTTCCCTAGTATCTCTCTGTTAAGTGTGCAGATGCAGGAAGAGAAAAATGTGAAGTTCTGCCCTGAAGGTGTTTACAGTCGCATTGTAATTCTACTAGAACCTACAGAATATCGTGCCCTCCAATTTTCAGGTGGACATGAAAAGCTATAGGCTTCCAAACGAAGAGAGCTCCCACCTGCATGGATCACGCATGTCTCCTTTTTCTCTCTGGCACATGAATCCTGTGTCTGTGGGAACAAACGCCACATGGCACCAGTAGCTGGGTTTTTGCCTGAGTGACACTGTGCACGAGTGGGAGGGTCTTCTGTGCTTTGGGAAGGCAGCACCCTGTGGCTCTTCCAGGCCTTCCCGTGGCGGCCATTCAGAGGGGGGCCTGGCCTTGCCGAGGGGTATGCGGCGTGTTCTGACGCGGCCCTTTCTCCCTCTCTCTGACCACACGTTCCCATTCTTTCTATGTTGCCTGGTTACAGAGGAAGTTGGCTGACTTCCTGTTTGGCACCCATGTGAACCGAGGGAGAGAATTACTCTAAGAAGGTAGGGTGGTGGGTGGTCAAAAACCTCCAGTAGTTACGGCCCCACAGAGAGAAATGGAGCCTATTTACTGTCGCCCATGAACTGGGATGCTGAGAGTTGAATTTAAGATAATTTTTCTTCCTGTGACTACAGTTCAGCTGGGGTATTCGGATAGAATAACCAGACCATGTTGGGAGCTGACTGAGTTGATTGCTATTTAACTAGCAATTTCAGGGAAAGGTCAAGAAGCCTAGAAGAATATGCTAAGTGTGTTTGCCAAATGTGCACCATTATATTATATTTATTATATTATACTATATGAAATATCATACTTCCTATAGTAGATAATGACATTACTTATTATAGCATAGAACAATATTTATTATAGGGAATACTAAATGCATTGGAAGTATGCTTTTTATCCCCAAAGAGACTACAAACTAGTTAGCCAAGACCAGACAACCCAGAAGGAAGAATTAGGCAGCCACATTAAACAGCGTATAATGAAGGCCATTTAATGAAGGCCATTAAAGGCCATTGAGAATCCAACAAGAGAATGCTGGGAAGCCACACTGCGTTAAGAAACAGGGACTGTGGGTGTACCGGTCTCCTAGGGCCGTGGTGACGCGTGGCCACACATTGGGTGGCCGGAAATGGCAGAGATGCCTCCTCTCCGAGTTCTAGATGTTGGAAGTCTGAAACCAGGGTGTTGGCAGGGCCGCATACTCTGCAGACTCCAGGGAAGACGCTTTCTCGCCCTGCCCCAGTCCTGGTGGTCCCTGTGTGTCTCTCCATGTCATCCATGGCCCTGGATGGACACCAGTCAGGACACCAGTCACTGGGGTCAGGGCTCACTCTAACCCAGTAGGACCTCACCTCAACCAATCACATCTGCCAAGACCCTATGTCCAACTCAGGTCTCGTTCTGAGGTTCCAGTGGACATGAGTAATGGGCAGGGGTGGGTACGGGGTGGGGAGGCATCACTGAATCACATCGTCAGTGCTGTGTGTGGTCAGGTGTTCAGAAAGGGGCCGATGTCAATGACCATGGCCTTGCACGGGGGTCAGCACTAGTGAAAGCCAGGACAGGAAGTCACATCCTCTGGAAAACTCATTCCCCAAAGTGGCCTCTGAGGACATGGTTCCAAGTGAAAGCTAAATGCAAGAAAAAAAAAAACGGAAAAAAGACAGGGCTTTTTGACATCTTACTACCAGACAGACCTGAGGGGCTGTCTCAGGGCTGTTTGTGACATTAAAACGTATTTTCCTGTTTACTCTGTCCGGCACAGCTGGGGACCAGTCTTGCACCTTGGAGCGGCGGCAGGCCCTGTCCCGACTCCACTTTGGGCCCTCGGGCTTGCCCCAGGCTCCCGGAAAAAGGCAGGCCTCTCAGGGAGTGGTTGGCCTGGCCTTGACCTGTGTACCCTGGATCCAGGAGCTCTTTGTGGACTCCGGGGTCCTCCGCCCCCTGGTCCAAGGGCAGAATCAGCAGTTCCCGGCCTCAGGGACTCTCCTCAAAGAAGCCATCCGAATGCTTTTTCCCTCCCGCGAGCAGGCTCATCTGGCCCTTCAGTTCACAAACAACCCGAAGGGACTCCAGCAAAACCTCTTTGGAGGGAAGTTTTTGGTGAATGTTGGTCAGTTTAACTTGTCTGGAGCCCTTGGCACAAGTGGCACCTTTAACTTCAGTCAGTTTTTCCAGCGACTTGGTCTCCCAGGCTTCCAGAACAGGGGAGGGCTTGTTGATCTGGCCACACCCCTCACTGTGCGGTTGGATTTGAGTCCTGCCCTGGAGCCCCCCGGAGCCACTCAGGAGGGCGGTGCTATGAATAAGCCAGTTGTGGGCAGCTTTGGCTTTGAAGTTGACTTACAGGAGAACCAAAACGCCCTGAGATCCCTTGCTGCTCTCCTGGACCTTCCAGAATTCCTCCTCTTCCTGCAACATGCGATTTCTGTGCCAGAAGACATAGCCGAGGATTTAGGCGACGTGGTGGAAATGGTGCTCAGCTCTCAGGGCTGTGAGCAGGTGCCTGGCAGCCTTTTTGTCCCATCCTGCACAGCAGAAGGAAGCTACGAGGACGTCCAGTGTTACGCTGGGGAGTGCTGGTGTGTGGGCTCCCGGGGCAAAGAGCTGCCTGGCTCGAGGGTCAGAGGCGGGCGGCCCAGGTGCCCCACGGAGTGTGAAAAGCAAAGGGCTCAGATGCAGAGCCTCTTGGGCAGCCAGCCCGTGGGGTCCAGCCTGTCCGTGCCTTCTTGTACTAGCCAGGGGTACTTCTTGCCTGTCCAGTGCTTCGACTCCAGGTGCTACTGTGTGGACGCGGAGGGCCAGGCCATCCCCGGAACTCAGAGTGGACCTGGGCAAGCCATGCAATGTGAGTCTGCTAGGTATTCTACCTACTAACTCGGATTCTCTTTGGGGACCCTGACACGAGGCGTCACAGAGAACAAAGCGTTCCGTCACAGCTAGATTTCAAACTTCTGTTCATGGCAAAATGTTCTGGTTAATTTGAAAATTGGTCAGAGAGGTCTCAGTCAGATTAAACATTTTAAGGGGTGAATAGGCAGATGTGTGCGGGCTCTGAGCTTTGGCATGTGCGTGTCTGCCCTGGTGATGACAGTGGGTCTCAGTGGCAGCGCCTGCTCAGTGAGGGGAGGCTCCCCGTGCCGACATGATGGCCTCTGTGGCCGCATAAGGTGTCGGATGGCATTTGGGCCATCAAGAGCTTCCATCTTGTTCTTTGCTTTTAAATGCGCTGACCTGACTCTGCATTCACTGTTCCCCTGCAGGCCCCACACCCTGTCAGTTGCAGGCCGAGCAAGCCTTCCTCCGGGCCGTGCGGGCCCTGGCCTCCAATTCCAGCAAGGCCCCCGCCCTCTCTGATATCTACATCCCCCAGTGCGGTGCCAGCGGGCAGTGGCGCCAGGTGCAATGCGACGGGCCCCTCGAGCAGGCCTTCGAGTGGTACGAACGGTGGAGGGCTCACAGCAACGCTAGCCAGGAGCTGGCTGGTACCGAACTGCTCGTGAAGCTCACGAGCTACCGAGAGGCAGCTTCCAAAAGCTTCCGTCTCTTTCTTCAAAGTCTGTATGAGGCGGGCCAGCAGGGCATCTTCCCGGAGTTGGCAAGATACTCTTCTCTCCAAGATGTCCCGCGGGCAGTGCTGGAAGGGAACCGGACCCAGCCCGCAGGGGGCGTCTTCCTGGAGCCTTACCTCTTCTGGCAGATGCTCAACGGCCAGCTCCGCCGGTACCCGGGGCCCTACTCAGACTTCAGCGCCCCTCTGGCGCACTTTGACCTTCGGACCTGCTGGTGTGTGGATGAAGCTGGTCAGGAGCTGAAAGGAACCCGGACCGAGCCAAGCAAGGTCCCAGCATGTGAGTTAAACCGTGTGAAGAATAGAATTTGTGCTTTAGAAGGAAGGGTGTCTGGTGGCAGGGTACTGAGCGCCAAAGCCGGATGGGAGTTTAGTTGTGGCCAGGTTCATGCCTTCAGTGTATGGCGGAGCGAACCAAATGCATGCCAGCTTGGGCTGCTAAAAACGAATACCATGGGCTGGGGCGCTGATCCCACAGACGTTTGCTCCTCACAGTTCTGGAGGGCGGAAGTCCACGGTCAAGGTGCTGGCAGATTGGGTTCCTGGTGCCAGCCTTGTCCCAGCTTGCAGGGAGCCACCTGCTTTCTGTGCAGCCTCATGGCAGGGAGAGAAAGAGCTCTGGCTTCTTGTCTTTGTGTACCCATCCGCGCGACCTCATCTTAACCTAGTCACCTCCCCAAACTCCCGCCTTCAAATACTATAACACTGGGGGTTGGGGCTTCGACACATGCATTTGGGGGGCACACAAGCATTCACCCATAACACTGAGGGTCATAGAAGGGAAGCCATTTCCCCACGTCTGCGCGGTCAGGGATTGACAAAGCTAATGGAGTTCTGCTTTACATTTTCATGTAATTATTCACACCAGGGCCTCAAATGTTAACTGGATGTCTTCTGGTTACAAAGCGTTCTCTTAGGCCTGGTGACGGCTCTCGGGGGAATATGACCCGGCTCGTACCCTCTATGACTAACGCTTCAGTCTCTCTCGGAAATCGGGTGCTCGGTTTAGTTAACCCGCACCTAGTGCTGTGGTCTTGTTACTTACAAGGACGCCGCTAGGTGCTCGGGACCGCAGGAAGTGCTCCTGCCTTTGCATTGCCTTCGATTTGCTCGAGGGAACTAGATGAAAGGAGAGGTGCCGAACGAGGTCTGCAAGTTCAGGTCTGTGACAATGGACTTGTAAGAAAGCTGCGGTGTATGAGGCATGAACAGATGAGGCAGACGGTGTCACAGTAAAATGCCTCGTTACCAAGTAGACCCCCACCGCAGTTTCAAACCACAAGCAGCCAGATGCGACACGGTTATTATCAGCTCAGACTGCCCCCAGCCAGTGTAGCTAGTACTACAGGTATTACTACAGGTCCATTGAAATCTCTCCGTCCATTCATGGCGATGTTCAGCATTGCCCACCCCTTTCTGGATAATGTTAAAATTAATCAGACAGTTTCAACATTAGCTGGAATTTAGGCTTTAACAGCCAGTGGGTTTTTAGAATGTTCGGTAACAAGAATGTGCAATGGGAGCTGCCATGCCCTGGGCATTTGGAGTGGCCTAGAGACCCCTCTACTGGATCCTCCGTTAAGATTTCAAGTTCCAGGAAGAGGCTAACCTCAAAGTCAACACACAGATGTCGGCTGTTGCAGGGGTTAGATCGGATAGTCTGAGTGAACATGCTTTGGGCAGTGCCTGGTGTTGAACGGACATTCGTGATTACCAATCCTCTTCCGGGGGTCAGTCTTCCATGAATCTCGAGTGAATGAAATTGTGGAGGCAAATCAGAAAAAGCAGTCTGGGTTGTGGAGAGAGAGCTGGTGAGAAGGAAATGGCTGAAGCAGACATGTCTGTGTGCACACACGTGTGTGCATGTGTGTGCACACTTTGAAGGGGTCGGGGAGCCACACGTACTGATGCACCTGTCTGCGTCTGTGGTGTCTTTACACCCCCAGGTCCCGGCTCTTGTGAAGAAGCGAGGCTTCGGGTCCTGCAGTTCATTAAGGAAACAGAAGAGGTGGTCTTGGCTTCCAACAACTCTTGGTTCCCTCTGGGGGAGAGTTTCCTAGCGGCCAAGGGCATCAGGCTGACCAACGAGGAGCTCGCCCTTCCTCCACTCACCCCACCCCAGGAGACCTTCGCAGAGCGGTTTCTGAGTGGGAGCGACTATGCTGTGCGTCTGGCAGCCCAGTCCAGTGAGTGTTGCGCACATCCCGTGGCTCCTCCCATCTCTCGGGGGGGGGGGGGGNGGTTCCCTCTGGGGGAGAGTTTCCTAGCGGCCAAGGGCATCAGGCTGACCAACGAGGAGCTCGCCCTTCCTCCACTCACCCCACCCCGGGAGACCTTCGTAGAGCGGTTTCTGAGTGGGAGCGACTATGCTGTGCGTCTGGCAGCCCAGTCCAGTGAGTGTTGCACACGTCCCGTGGCTCCTCCCATCTCTCGGGGGGGGGGCAGGAGCTGGGGTGGCTGCTCTTCTGTCATCCTCAGGGCTTTGCTGCCTTGGTTTCCCCAGGCCAGTGGGTTCCCGGGGAAGAAAGGCGGAGGCATGCATGGCTCTCCAAGATGCCCCCCAGCGCTCCAGTAGAGCCAGTGGGGGCAAGTCTCCATCTCAGAGGGTGCCTGGAGCCCCCCATGAAGCCACACACACTCATTAACGTGTGAGGGGCTCTGACCCCCAAGGCTCATACTCCCCTTAAAGCCAGTTCCAAAGCTTCCATCCACTTCTAAGAATTTAGGAGCACCCTGAGTGGGGTGGGGACCAAAAGGACCCTCCATACTGAGACATTACTGGTTCGGGGCGCCTCCCACCTGTGAACTCGCCTAGTGTTGATGCCACCTCCAAAAGACCAGCCTGTACCTGTGTGGGGCAGAGAAGCCGCTCAGAGAGCCCACAGTGGGCACTTTCCCACCCCTGGCTGGGCGCTGACCGAGCTAAGTGGGTCTGACTGCCCAGCAGTTTCCTGGGGGCGATGCTATAATGGCTGCTGTGCTTCTTTTCAAAATGCAGAAACAGGTTAAGTCGCAGGCCCAGGCTGAGCCAGCGAGTAGCTAGCACAGCCTGGGCGTGCAGCGTGGTCTGCCCCTGACTCTCTGTGCCCTGCCCAGCCACTGCCCAGCCGAGACCTGTCTTGCCCCATAGCCCCTGTTCGTTCTCCGCTCCGGCCAGGGGCCCCATGCCTCTCCTGGCTCTCTCACCCCATGCCAACTTGAGAGGGACAAAAGATCCCTGTCTCCAAGCCTGCCTGCATTCCCCATCCCTTGTCAGGTGATCTCAGCTGACTTCTCGTCTGGTCTTGGGTGACAGACAGCAAAGCAGTCACCTCTGGCCACCATCTGTGCCAAGACAGATAGTGCCCACTCCCGTGGGCAGCACGCCCTGCTTCCCCGTCCCGAGAGGTCTGCTGTCGTATGGGTGGGTCTGTTCCCTTTGCTCCCTTAATCCCACCTGAGGTGAACGCCTCCCACGTGCCAGCTCTGTGTCCTGCTCCCCCCCGCCCCCTGCCCCCTGTCATCACTTTTGGAGGACAAAGCATTGTGCCTTGTCTTATTCATCCTTATATCCTGGGCCTGGCAGATCGCAGGGGCCCAGCAAATGTTGCTTCGACATCTGTCCTGCCTCTGCCCTGCCCTCTTTCTCTGCTCCTTGGAGGCCTGAGGACTTTCGCTTTGGGCAGGAAACCAGTTGTTTTGCATTGGGTGCACGGACAGGACTGGATGTTTATAAAGGGTGGGATTTTGCCCTGGGAGCTGTGACCACTTTGGTTAGTGGAGGACATGTAGGGAAGGGGACGGGAAGCTGTTGGAGCCACAGAGATTTATTTGTTGAGTGGCAGTGATGGGATTTTCCACTGGAGTCGGGCTGGAGTCGGGCATTTTCCACTGGGAAGGGCTGATTTTCCCAGGACTCCTCAAGACGGGGAGAGGCATCTCTTCTGTTGTAGAGGAGAGGAAGCTTTGAGTGTAGACCTCCAGGTTCCAGAGAGTCCGAAGACTAGAGCCGCAGGACAGGAAGGGACCGAAGTGTCTTTGGCCAACAGAACATGGTAGCAGCGTCCCCGGGTGAGGCGGGTGCAGAGGGAAAGGTCCATAGCTATACCCGGCATGGGCTTGGTGCATAGCTCTTTTGATATAAACACACACTTACCCTGTTAAGACCCACTTCACAGATGGGGAAGCTCAGGCTCAGAGAGGTTGGCAAATTGCTCACGATCACACAGCCAAGAGATACCATGCCAGGAATTGGGCAGAAGCTTGTGGGACTCCTGAGTCCTATCCACAGGGCCCAGTGGGCCCTGGTCTCCTCCAATGGGCTGTGACTGGGGTGTTGGGGTCCTGAGCTTGGTGCGCTCTCTGCTCCTGGAGCCACAAGGCTTATGGCCAAAAGGGGGCGAGGTGGGAGAGCCCCCCGGTGTGAGGTGGCTGTTTCCCTCCCCCTGCTCTCGCGCAGGCACGTCTTTTCTTTCGCTCACCAAGTGTTTCTTGAGTGCCTATGACCAGGCAAACACTACTCCATGTGCAAAATAAACTTGAATCTTTGCACCAAAGGGTTAATAGAGGCTGCCATGGCAGAGACTGGAACAAAATGGCAGACGCGATGTCCAGTGTGTCCCTGGTGGAGGATGCTGTGGGGGGAAGCCAGCAGGACTGGGGGATGTGGGGACCAGGACAGGGCCTGGTGATCAGCTGGGTGACTCTCTGTGAATGGTGGAGCTTCCTCATTGAGCCCGTTCCCTTGCCTTGGGGGAAGTGCCGACCTCTGGGAGCTGATTGAGGAAGAGCACAGACGTGCTTCTGTGTTCTGCATTCGACACCGCCCCCTCCGGGCGGTGAGCCCGCAGGTGAGCCGCTCTCACCCATGAAATGGGGAAGTGCCACCTCTCTCGGGGCGTGGTTGTGAGGGATCAGTTCATCAGAGCAGGAGCTTTGATTGGGCCTGGGCATCGTGCATGTTAAAGGGTTGTGTTTGTCGCTGCCGTTACCTCATTTACTGAAGGCGTGTCATTGACCTGGGTGACTTCATATGGGAGTCACAGCGAGAGGGTGACAAAGACTCCCTCAAACTTCAGCTCACGTTCCAGTTTCGGGGACAGCCTGGTGAGTGCTTGGTCACTGTTCGAGGCGCCACTGTCTCTTTTTGGGTGGAAGCGTTTGTGTCACCTCTGCGTGCAGGTGCAGGGATGCGCGTGGCTCTTCTCGGTGGCAGAGCCCATGCTGTGGAGCCGTCCTGGTCAGGGGCTCGCATCTGCTCTTGTCTCCGACTGCAGCCTTCGACTTCTATCAGAACCTCCGCCTCTCCCTGGGGGACTCCTCTCCAGTGTCCCTTCCTCGGCCTAGCACTTACGTGCCCCGGTGCGACGCCTCTGGAGGCTGGGAGCCTGTGCAGTGCCACACCGGGACTGGTGAGGGAGATGGGCACCCGTGGGAGGCTGGGGGTGCACCCCCTCTTCATTTAGTGGAAAGGTCCCTGCACTAGGGCGAGCGAGCCGGACTTCAGGGCTCTCTTTGGTAGCTGGTGGCGAATCCCTTAGTTTCTCTGGCCTCTGGGTGACTCACCTGTACAAGGGGAGCAGTGACCTTCTACCAGCCTGAAGGTCAAGTGGATGATTGCTGGGGGGCTTAGGGTGCTAAGGCCTGTGACTGTGAGCAATGTCGGCCAGGGGAACGGGTAGGGGATTGTTCCGGCCCTGCTAGGAATGAAAAGATGGATAGTGGTTTGTGGGATACCAGGGGATGAGCCCTGTACACGTCCTGAACTCTGGCTGTGGCTCTTTTCTAGGGTACTGCTGGTGTGTGGATGGGAAGGGACAGTACGTCCCTGCCTCGCTGACGGCCCACTCCCCTGAGGCCCCGCAGTGTAAGTGATACAGACCCCCGCCCCGACCCCACTCCCCTGCCCAGGCCTGGTAGAGGGCACTCAGGGCTGGTGGTGCCCGCTGTTGTTACCCAACTGGTGGAGGCTCCGTGGGCCCGCCGCTGTGTGCAGCCAGACCATGCTTTCCCAAGTCCCCAGGCCTGGAAGACCCCTCACAGACCTTGGCCCTTCCTAGTTTCCTGGGTGGGGGGAGAGAGCAGGGGGAGGCGAAGGGCCCTGGGCTTCCCTGCAGACCTGCTTCCTGGGCAGTTCCAGCCCCTTCTGTGGTTCCATCCACCAGCTCACCTCTGTTCTACAGCAGAGCCTCTCCCTGGTGTCCGACCCAGGAAATCAGCCGCCCACTTTGCATCTCACAGGTGATGCACTCACACAGATCGCTGTCCTGAACCTCAGCCCGCTTCTTCCATGAGGTTCCAGCGCTCCGTGAGGGTCCCTCCACCCACCCAGAGGCACGGCTCGGATGCTCAGCCAGCCTGGCTCTCCGCTCTGCCCTGGACCTACCCTAGGCTGCTAAGAGCATCTCTCTCTCTCTCTTCCGTAGGCCCCACCACCTGTGAGAGATCCCGAGCTAATGCGCTGCTTTCTGGTTGGAAACAGGCTGGATCCCAAGGAGACCCTTCACCAGGAGACCTGTTCATCCCAACCTGCCTGGAGGTAAGGCCCTGGAGGCCCAGGCAGGCTGCGGAGGGAGCCAGAACTTGCTTCTGCGGGGCAAGGATGAATTTTCTAGTCTTCAGTAAATTTGTTTTTGTTAAAAACTCACACGGACCAGGTGTGAATTTTTGTCTTAGTCCTGGCAGAGTCTGTCGAGTGACCTCGGACAATTTACTCACCTTCTCTGCGCGTCAGTTTTTTGGACATCATGTGATCAGACCACATTTTCACCCTGCCTGGTGCTGGGATTGTTTTGAGGGCCCAAGGAAGTACCGGTCGTGAAGAGTCTTTGAAAAATCATTTACACATGTGCGTGCTTTCTCTAAAGTCACCTTGGCAGAGTCGAATACACATTATATCCCATTTTCTCAACCTCCATGGGAGACGTCACTCCATGGCCCTCCCCAGCGCCCTGGGTGACTGTAATAATTCAGGGCAGCCGTGGGTTTGGGGAGAGAAAGCTCCTAGAGAAAGGAATCCTGCTGGACTCCGAACCACTGATGTGCTGAGTGAAGCCCCTGGGCCTGTTTCCTGGCCCATAACCAGTCTGGTAGGAGCAGTACCACCTGCTCTGCCCAGCCCCCAGGGGCTTTATGGAAGCCAGGTGAGGGCCCTAGAATGGGGTACCCGGGGCCCTGCATCATGGGGTTGTTCCGCCGTCAGTGCCGGTGATGGGCAGAGAGGGTCCGGATTAGAGTCGTACCTCCCCCACACAGCCTCTTGCCGTGTGCAGGAGTTTTGGAAGGAATATTCTGTCACTGGTAGTTTTGGAAGGGACATTCTTGCCATCTGCTCACTGGCCTGGGGGCAGCACCAGCACCTTCCCCAGGGTGACGCAACCTCGGCTTTGTCCCAGACAGGAGAGTTTGCCAGGCTGCAGGCGACGGAGGCTGGTGTCTGGTGTGTGGACCAGGCCTCGGGGGAGGGCGCCGTGCCCAGCACAAATGGCAGTGCCCAGTGTGAGTAGTCGCCCCTCTCCCTGTGCCCCTGGCTCCTCCCGTGCACCGGGTCTGGGTGTGATGTCCCAGGAGCTGGCTGCCTGTCCCAGCTCTGCCACTTCCAGAGCCGTGGCAGCTTCTGCCCTCACTGTGCCTCAGTTTCCTCATCTGTAGAACAGGTGCAATGTTTCCCAGCCTCAGTGGGCTCTTGGGAGAAATGCACACGGCAGAGAGCCGGGAAGTGCTTTGTAACCCAGAAGCACAAGCCAGTGCTGGCCCCAATTAAGATGGGCACTCGTGCCTTTGCGGGGTGACCAGATGAGCAGCACTGGTGACACAGAAGGCCCCTGCCAAGTCCTTCGGCTCCAAGCCTGGCCCTGCAGCCTGGTTTACACGGTGCGGTCCAGATGCTGTCCCTCAAGTGCAAATGTGCTGATGTCTGTCCTCTGCCTGAGAGCCAGCCACATGCCCTGTGGTCCTGAGGGCCAGGCCCGCGCTGCTCACCACCTACCCTGAGCACGTGGTTCCTGTATGTCTTGCCTCCCCTCCTCTCACCGTTCGGGATCCGGGGGTAATAAGCTCTAGTCGGGCTTTTTAAGAGGGCAACACTCTTCCTCCTAGGCCTTCCTGTATTGTGGTTCTGCCCCCTGCAATATTCCCACCCCTCTCCACCCTCCCCGGCTGATTCCAAGTCCCTGCAGGCCTCTTGTCCTGAGTTCGGGGCCTTCCTATGGGCCCTTAAATTGCCCTTGTTGTTCTTACCACTCCAAACTATAATTGCTCGCTTATTTGTTTTTATATATATTTTTTAATGAGAGTTTATTTGTGCTGAGCTGATGACGTGTGTTGGGAAGCAAGATCTCAAATGCTTTCAGTTGCTCACATGTGAAATCTCCCTGCATATTCTGAGCTCCTTGAGGGCAGGCTGTGCGTGTGTGTGTGTGTGTGTTTGTGTGTGTGTGGTGGGGGGCACAGCAGAGTGAGGCCTAGCCTTTGCCCTGCCTGAGGTCAGCACCCCAGCAAGAAGCAGCGCAGCCCCAGGAGGACCCTGCATGCAGGTGGTGGTGGGTGGTGCCTGTGGGTGGTGGGGGCTCTGGGGCCTCAGTGGGCAAAGACTCCATCAGGCTTGTCTTTGTGTCCAGGCCTGGGCCTCTGTGAATCACTCCAGACCGGCGTCCTCTCCAGGCGAGCTGGCCCAGGCGACACCCTGGCCTGTGGGGCAGAGGACAGAGGCCTTTACCCCGTGCAGTGTGACCCAGCCCAGGGCAGCTGCTGGTGTGTCCGGGGCAGCGGAGAGGAAGTGCCCGGGACCCGCGTGGCTGGGAGCCAGCCAGCCTGTGAGAGTAAGCCATGGCCCTGCTCATCGATTCCTTCGTTCAGGCTGGGGGTGTGGGCTGTGGAGGGGCGGGAGGGACTCCAGAGGGGCAGGGCAGTGGGGCAGGGCGATGGGGTGAGCACGAGGACGGGGTTGCCACTGATTCCCATGAGGTTGAAACTGGTGTCCACTTCCTACAAGAGCTCAGCCCTGGAGCTGAGACTGGGGAGAGGTCCTGTGGGGATCCTCCAGGCTGGCACCCAGGAAGCGCAGGCTGGTTGGCCAGGGGCTTCCAGGTCCTGGTCTCCCAATGTCAAGGGGGGAAAAGGGGCCCGAGAGCACATTCTCGGTGGGGAGGCATCCGTGTCAGCCTGGGCCACGGGAATTTGGGCAGGTGTTGACTTGTTTATTTTTATTTCTAGTTTAAAAACTATTTGGATATCAAGTATTAAACTATGTCATAGGAGTATGTATTAGAATATTGAAATAGATTATTATGTGTTCAAATCTATTATTTAATGATCAGTTACTGGCCTTTCTCTTGTCTACTCAAGTCACAGGGCATTACAATCATTTTAAAATTCACCTGAGCAAGCAGGGCAGACTCCGAATCTCCTTTCAGGACCATAAATAAAGACATTGCAGCGGGTTTCCCACAGATCGGGGTGTTGGGTCTGGCGGCGTTGACAGCTGCTGCGCCAAGTGATTCTGGTTCCAATGGAAGCAGTGTTCGTCTGTGGTTCTTGTGCTCAGCATCACTTTTAAGTTTTGCCATCTCGGAGCGACCTTTTGGAACTGCAGAGACGTTTGATTAAGTCTGGTGATTTTTATGTGGAAAGAGGATCTCCTGTATTCATGAACTTGTGTTTGTATTTGTAAAGACAAAATGGGAGTCTTCGTGGGGGTGCTTTCCCCTCCAGTCCGCCCGCCTCACGCCCCCAACCTGTGATGGGCCCACAGTCTCACGGCCCAGCTTTTCTCCCGAGCCCTGCTTCGCCCCCTTCTGTGAGGGGCCGCGGTCAGGGAAGGACCCTGTCATGCACACCTCTGTGCCCTCGGCAGCTGCCACCATGCAGGGCACACAGTGGGTGTTTATGAGAGGGACTCCTGCTGTGTGCTTCTGAGGGAAGTGGTACCAGTCCCAGGATGGAAACAGTCCATTTCTTAATTCCCAGGGCCCCGGGGAGCAGACCGCTGTGTCTCCTCCAGTAGCAGGCCTGGGAACGCAGCTCTTTCAGGGGCTGGGAAGTCCCTACGTGGCGGTCCTGTAGGGTGCCGTGATCATAGCTCACATGTGCAGAGATTCACCTGCTAACAGGTGCTTTTCCCATCCCTGATCCCGAGCAGGTAGGTGGATAGGACAGTCCCACAGTTTTACAGATGGCAGACCTGAGGCTCGAAGGTTCACGTGCATGTCCCAAGGCACTCACATAGCAAGTGGAGCAGCCAACATTAACACGAGCCTCCCCAAGGCTCCTCCTCCTGGCCTCCTGCCGAGTGAGGTGGAGACAGCTCAGAGGTGGGAGCCAGCCAGACAGACTGGATGTCAGCTCTTCTCTTCCCTGCTGGGTGGCCTCGGGTGAGTCCCTTAGCCTCTCTGGATCCCAGTTCCCCATTCTGTGAAATGGGCATGCGGGGTCATAGTGATTTCTTAGAGTCACCATTAGGGTGAACTCAAACAGTCTCTGTGAACTGTGCAGCCCGGTGGTGCCGTGCACAGCCTCTGGGGTCACCCGCGGCTCTCCGATTGCTGCTGTGGGCCGTGGGGCAGAGGAGGTAGCCTCCCGTGTTTCAGCACCCACGTCTGTGGGACAAGGGGTCTCCTCCAAGGGCAACTACGCAAACACCCGCATCCTAAAATTGTCACTGTGGGCAACAGTGCATGCTCCTTTTGTTGTTAATAACAGTGACGACAACTGACATTTGTCGGGTATTTATTATGTTCCAGCAACTCTTCTAAGTTCCCTGCATGCCTTAATTAATTTTGAGTCACTCCATCCTTAGGTAGGCATTCTCACTATCCTCACCATTTTCAGGGTGAGGAAACTGAGTCACAGAGAAGTTAAGTAACTTGCTCTAGGACTCTCAACTGGTACATGACTGAGCCAGGATTCAAAGCCTGGCAGACTGGCCGCAGGGCCCACGGCCGACTCTGTGTAAGAACCAACTCAGCCCCCTGCAAATCACGATGCAAACTCTTGGCCAGAGGCTATCGTTCTTATTAGAAAGAAGTCAAGGCTGCACCTTGGAGTTCAAACTGAGTCACTGTCCATCTTTGAGGCCCCCGAGTCCCCATGATCACGTGTGAATTGCAGATCACAGGCCCAGACATAAACAGGCAGGGAGGCTGTGCCCCAGAGTCAGATAATTAACTGAATCTCTGGTCCGGTGCGACATCATCCCACTGAGTGTGTCTGCTCTTTAATTTACTCACTCACCTGCCTGTTTCACCCACGTTCATGGTCTGCGTTGTGCTGCGGTCTGGGTGAGCAGAGGAAAGCCACCCTCTGTTCCTCGTGGCTCTGTCCCGTGGGGAGACGGTGGGCAGTGATTGGACTCTTTGACTCGTTGACAACGTGGAGAAAGATGCCGGCTGCCGAAGAGCTTGGAGAAAGGAGCCCTAGGAAGGCCTAGGAGAACCACGGAAGGTGTTAGAAAGCTGGGGGTGTCGGGCTGATAACTCAGGGTCCACAGAGTGTCCTCTAGGCAGATGAGCAGGCAGAGGGAGGTGCATGAGGTGTGCGGCGAAGAGCCATTCAGGGAAAGACAGCCATTCCTGGGGGCAGAGGGGAGTGGGGAGAGAAGGCCAGGTTAGCAGGCACCCGGGGCACGGAGGGTTGACGTCCAGCTTGGCTACAATTCCTCTGTCGGGAATGGGGGCCGGATTGGATGAGGAAGCTACCCAAGGGTCCAAAGACAAGGCGAAGGGAGTGCAGTGGAGATGCAGAGAAGTTGAGAACCGGGCAGCCACAGCCTTCACTGGCCCCTGGGCAGAGGAGAGGGGACTGTCCAAGAGGGCTGCCATGTTTTTGTCCTGGGATAGCTGGGTGGTGGGCGGGGCTGTGCGTGCGTTGAGTGCCAGGTACTGAAGCAAGGACAGGTGTGTGTGGGGGGGGGGGCGGGGGGCAGCAGTGAGTTATGACATGTTGGCCTTGAGGTGGAGAGGACTGGTTGGTGATTGGATTCGAGATGAGAAGAAGCTCGAGAGGTCTGAGCTGGAGATGAAGATCTGAGAGTCACCCTCGATGCAGGGTCTTTTGAAGCTGAGTGACAACGGGCTCCTCCAAGAAGGGGGCAGGGAGGGAGGGAGCAGGCCCAGGCCAGGTTCCGAGGAGCCCTGCATATCTGTGGGTAGGGAAGAGGAGGAGAGAGGCAGGGGTGCTCAGCTGCCTGCACTGGGCAGAGACCCACAGCTGGCCCTCTTTCCTTCCTCCAGGCCCGCAGTGCCCACTGCCATTCAATGCATCAGATGTGGCTGATGGAGTGATCCTGTGTGAGAGAGCCTCCAGCCCAGAGGGCACTGCCATCCAGCTGTGCCAGCTGCTGTGCCGCCGGGGCTCCCAGAGTGTGTTCCCAGCTGGGCCGCTGGTGTGCAGCCCTGAGAGGAGACGCTGGCTGTCCCAGCCGCCTCATCCCCGGGCCTGCCAGCGTGAGTGGCCTTGCATTTTCCACACCGGTATAGCCTTTCCATGTGCACCGGGTGGCCTCCGGGGCAGGAGAGAGGGCCTGGGGAGCATTTCTAGAAGGAGCCGGTGTGCTTCACAGACCCCTTTGTGGCTTCTCTGGAGCTACCTGCTCCTTGGAGAGCTGCCATCATTTCAGGCGCCGCTGGGGTGTCTGGGATAGAGGACTGTGTTCACAGGCAGGGGCTCCAGTGGCCATGTCGGTTATTCTGGTGTTGACAAGCTCCAAGCTGCTTGTCTGGCATCTGAGTGAGACTCTTCCACACAAGCCGCTCCCTCCCCCAGGTGCACCTGGAACTCCGGGGCTAGTGCCAGGCAGAGCTGTGGGCCTGCGCCCTGTTTGAATGTCAGCAGGGCTCTTGCCCTGCCCGGCCACGAGCACACGTCCACGTGCACTGGCTGGGAGGCAGCCCTGGGCTCCCGACTGTGTCTGCCTGGGCAAAGGCTGGCATCGTTACTGAGCCAGGCAAGGCAGGGGCGGGCGCGGGGACTGGCTCACGGCTGAGTGGCTGGCAGAGTGTCAAAGGACAGTGTTTGTTGCAAAGCATTCTGGGATAGAGAAGGCTATCCAGAAAAAGTCCAAGTGTGATGTGCACAAATAAAGTGGATTGTCACCCTGACTATGACAAAATGGCCTGAGCTGAAATCCAGAGCAGGCTGGTCACAAGTGGATTAAGAGCAAGGGACTTGGGAGGAGAGAGGTGTGGGTCTCAAACTCCGAAAGCCGAGCACAGGTCTGCTCTGTACAGGGGTGCAGGGTGCACTGAACAACCTTGGGCATGCCTTTCCTACGGGCTGTGGTGTCTGCTCTTAACTGGCAAAACCACACGGCGCTGCCCTGCTGGAATGCAAGATAGTATGGAAGCTTTTCCAAGAAGAATACTAGGGCCCCCAATGTGGAAAGCAGCCTGGTTGGAGACTGAGGCAGGCTGTGCTGGCTTGTGAGTGCTGAGAAATTCCAGAACCAGCTGTCAGGCTAGGAAGTACTTAGGCTCTGAGGATGACAATGCAACATGGCAGTGCTTGTGTGTTCCAAACTGAATGAAGGAGGGTCATTTTTGCAGGGGTAAAAAGACCAAAGAAGGAACAGCAAAGGGTCCCACAGGGCTGTCCCCTGCGCCTGCTGACCTCTGACACTCCTGCAGGGCTGCAGCTGTGGCAGGCCCTGCAGACCCAAGCACAGTTCCAGCTCCGGCTCCCGCTGGGCAAGGTGTGCAGTGCGGACTATGCGGGCCTGCTGTTGGCGTTCCAGGTCTTCATCCTAGATGAGCTCACCGCCCGAGGCTTCTGCCAGATCCAGGTAGGTGC